>NC_139483.1:78523403-79723403 GCF_008360975.1 Lichenostomus cassidix
ATCCCAGATGCGGAGCAGCCAGGTTAAGATGGACTCGTTTGCCTGCCGGGTGAATTCCCTCTGTAGATCCCGCAGCTCCCCCAGGGATAGAGAGCGAGTGATGATCTCCGGCTCTGTCTCTTCTGCTGGGTGAGATGGTCCTGCCGCATCATCATCAGTCGCTGTGCGGACTGATTTGCTCTTGGATTTCTTTTTCTGGACGGGGGCAACTGCTACCGGCTTCAACTGTGCTGATTTGCTTCGTTTCTCCTCCTCAAGAAGACAAAGTATTGTTCTGTTCTTCAGCATGAGGTACACAGTGCTGGTCGCAGAGAAAAAAGAAAACAGAACTGACAGGAAGATTATGCCATCCTTAGCATCCAGGGAGAACTCAATATTGTCAAGGACGGCTGTGCCTGACCTGAAATGTTGGAAGAAACCGCTCTCTCTTCCTAGCCCCAGAGGCTGGGTGCGATTGCTGAGGAGGTCCCAGACGAAGCAGCTCAGGTTAGGCCAGGCAGACAAAGTCGAGTATATATAACGAATGGTGTTCATCGCCTCACAGGTAACCATGCCATAGGCATAATAAACCAATAGAGCAATTCTCATGCCATTCCCTGGTCGCAACAGGAGCAATACAACGGGCAGATAGTATCCCATTTGAGGAAAAATATAGAGAGCGAGATACAGTACCCATATAGATAAGCTGAGCATCATGGTGATAGGATTTCTGAGTTTCCCCAGGTCGTGCCCCACGTTGGGCGCCAAAATATGTCTTGGTTTGAAAACAAACCAGTGGGAGATCACAAGTCAAGATTGAAATTAAAAATAAGTGAAATAATACAAGGAAAAGCACTGACAAAGTCAGATACAACCTAACACCCTGTTAGGGTGGTAGTAGCAGTCTAACTGAAGTAGTCCAGTTGAAGCGGTGATCCTGTGAAGGTCTAGTCTCCAGCTGAAGATCCAGTAGTAGCTCTGGTCCTCTGGGAACCCAGTAGACAGGGCTAGCTCAGGCAGTTCCAAGGCCAGGTTATATCCAGGTGGGAACACCTGGCTCCTCCCTCCTCGGCAGAGCATCTCACAATGGGATGAGATAAGTCCATGAGTCACACGGTGGGTCCCTGATGGCCCATTGCCTGTCATGCGGGGTGGGTCATTAGCAAGTGATAATAGCTAACGGATGGCCCATTGCCTGTCATCCGGAGTGGGTGATAGCAGCTAATGGCCCACAGCTGGTGGTAATAGAATACTTAACTACATCAATATTGCAACCTAGGACAAAAACACAATGAAATATTCTGAATCGAAGGTAGGGGTTCAATGCCTGATTCTAGAGAAAGCTCTTAAATTTCTTTCCGAAAAGCCCTTTACAAAAAACAACAACAAAACCAACAAAAGAATAAATGCCCCAAATCTCCTGTTTAATATGAGAGCAGTTGGTGAGAACTACATGATGGGTCAGAAAGTGTTCTTAAAACTTTAACCACATCTTCCTTGATGCACATGAGGGATTGGGACCATTATAGTCTTAAACCTTAGTAAAGCTTTGAGGAGAGTCCAGGAAGCTTACACTTGTCTGCTAGAGTTATGATGATGGGATGGCAATAGAAAAACTCAGAGGAAAATCTCTTTGAATTTGCCATTCTTTTTCCTTCTTAGAAGTGGTCAGAATGGTAAACAGTACTAAAATTAGGTCTGGGTTTCAATTGTTAGGAAAAGGATTTCTCTAGCATGTGAGATGCTGTACCAAAGCTTATAGTGTCTTTTAGAATTAAATTGACACTGTACAAGGTAACTTGAGTCTTCAAGTTCACAGAGGAGTTGCAATATACTCTTCTGAGTGTCTGTCCTTACCATACTTAAAGTATCTTTATCCAGAATTGGAGGAGCTAATGAAGCAAAGTCATAGGCTGAGCTGTCTTTTGTATCTTCCCAAGGACTTAACCTTGAGTGCTGTTGATGGCTCTTTAAACTCTCTTCTGAAGATTTACACTCTTTTAGCTGGTTTCTGACTATTTCTCTTCTCTCACCATTTTTGTGGTTAGAGTACTAAGGTGCTGTTGTGGACAAAAAACTATTTCATTCCACAGACAAAATGAAGAGTCTGACAAATATGGAAACAACCTCTTTAGAATAAACCTTGTAGAAACTTTTTTTCTTCTTTGGAGTCACCTTGAGGTTTCTCCACTCTACTGTCATTTGAAAACTTAGCCCTGTCTTCCTTAAATTCTTTCAAAGGAAAGAACAGCTCACAATAACAAGACCTGAGGTCAAAATTGGAGTTTTAAAGTATGTGCATCTATGTGCTGGTATATTGAATGTATATTTAAAATATTTCTTCAGTCTTCTCCAGCCACAACTGTTACATCTCCTAGTTCTACTCCAGCAAAAACTATTGATACATCTCCTCCAGTTGATCTTTTTGCAACATCATCTACAGCTGCTCCAGTCAGGTAAGTTAAAAAGTGAATTTGAGTTACTGAGCTTCGTGTAGGTACCAAAGTCATACTTGTAACAGGAGGCTGGCCTGTAGGGCTTTGCTTATTTTACAGGCAGTGTACATCACTATTCAATGGGCTACATTATTCTGCCACTATAGATCACAAATAAACTCTAATACCCCCCCACCAAAAAATGCTGTACAGAATTTCTAATTGAGTAGACTGAAGTAATGTGCTAATCCACAGTAGTCTTTACTGACCTTCAGGATTCTCTTTCTAAAACTGCTTAGTTAATATTCCCTTTTCTTGCTTTTCAAATCAGTTAATCAAGCACAAAGATAATGAACTTCTGAAGGTTAAAGTAAAGATAAACATTTTACCTGTGAGAAAATCTGAACCTTACTTTCAAGTCAAAAGCAGAAAAAAGCGCTGTTGCTCATTGTAAAGAGCAGAAGTGATTGAACTTTAGAGGTGTAAAAACTCTAACCTTGAACCAAGTCTGTAACATGTAACTAATTTATGTGTGAGGTGAAGAGCTTCGCTGAAGAAAGAGCCTCTGTTGTTTGTTATTTAAATGTTCTAGACGAGCAAGATCTGGTTTCCTAAGTAAATACCTGACTGGCATAACCCATAGAAATTTTGCCTCTACTGTCTAGTGCCTATTTATTGCCTGGAAATGTGGGTTTCTTGCTTTCTGACATGGCATGTTGAAATATGAAAGTAGAATGGTGCTGGTTTCAGTCACAGCAATCATTTTCTCTGGTTTTAGGGACCACCTGGGATTTTGCATTTTCTGGTTTGGGTGTTGTGGTGGGTTTCTTTTGGTTTTGTCAGCTGGTTGGTTTTAGGTAGGGGGTTTTTTCTGTTTGGTTATTTGGGGTTTAAAAAAGAAATTGTAAGTCTAGTAGATCTGTTTAAATGTCCTTGCCAGGAAATGGAAATAATTAAGGTTCCCATCCTGGATTGTAACATATTCTTGGGACTCACTGCACTAGAAGTGCTTATGGCCACTGCTCTAATCCTGAGGCCTGAAAAAAATGTCTCTGTTTCATCCAAACTCAGGTTAATTTCTATAATCCACTTATGACTTTTTAAAAAAATTCAGTTGAAACAGCAAATTCCTCCAGCATTTAATGTCTCTCTTCCTTTTCTCGGCAGCTCTTCCAAACCTTCCAGTGATCTTTTGGACCTTCAGCCAGATTTTGCTGGTACTGGGCAGGCAGCTCCAGCACCTGCTCCTGCGGGTGCTGCTGCTGCTGCTGCTGGTGGAGCCACTTCGTGGGGAGGTAGAGAAACCTCACTCTCAGCACCTCTTCTTGCAGTCTCTGTCTCCTTGCCTGGCTGAACTGAAATCTGCCTCTTTCTCTGCTAGCACAGGATGTTCCCAACTCACTCCCAGGCTTCAGCTGACCTGACAGTCAGGCATCCCTTTGCAGATTCTTCTTTCCAGGGATATGCATAGTAGTATAAGCTGCTTATAAGGGCCTGACTGCAAAGCTGGGGGGAGCCAGGATTATGTGACTAAAAGTGAGCAGGAAGGGGATGGATGAAGGTGAGCAGGTAAGGCAGGCACTTCAAAACAGAAGAACCAGAATTGCTGATGTGCTTACTGGCAAGGTGGGGGCAGAAACCAACTCTTCTGTTTATAGAGCAAAGCCCACAGATCAATAGATGGAAGAATAAAAATAGCTTTTAAAACAAAAATGCATGTAAAGCAAATGGTGGCAACTTAGTTCTGCTGCAAGTGTGATTACCTCTGACAAGCCTTAACATATTTTAATAAAGTGTCTTCCTTGTCTGCTTAGAATAATAATATGGAAATAGAAGTAGAGAACTAACTGCTTTCAAACAGGAATAACTAGCCAGCTCTCTGAAATCTGAGCTCTGTGGTCAACTGACCCTCTTGTTCCAGGCAGCACTAGCAGCTGCTGATCTGGAGGACCACAGTAAATGTAGGCAGTCATCACTCCTGTCCTGTTAAAACAAGGAATTCGGCCAGTAAATGTGATTTAATTTACACAGTTGTAAACTCTTTGTGCTGTAATCTTAAGAGGTCCTGTGTGGCAGTTTAATGAACTCATCAGCCCTCTCCCGGCAGGAATGCAGCACTGAGTCATGCTGACTCTGCTGTCAGTGCTCATACTGGGTACTGGTGGCTACTGCAGTCCCTATTTCTGTTCTTAGTTGTAGTTCATTAAAGATGACATTGCATTTCAGCCACTTCATTATGAGAGGATAGCTAGGGCTGTCATGTAGACCGTGTATTGCATATTTCAGTTTAATCTATTGAATTAATTTCTTTTTTTTCCCCTGCAAATGTCAGTTTTATTAAGAGAAAGGTAATCTTACCCAGAAAGCAAGACCAAAGAGTCATCTATTATAGGATGCCTGGGACGAAATATTCTGCAGTACTTTGATTGCGTCCTTTTTGTCTTACTTTGTCATTGCAAAGCACTGAAATACAAGCTTTTGAGATGTTTGAAAGAGTATGAAAGAGCTAACTTTTCTAATCAGTTGCTCATTCCTGCAATAATAGATATATAAATAAATAGCCAGGAATAAAGTATTGTTTTGCATAGAAATAAAAAGCTGATTTTTTTTTTTTCCTTGTTGGACAAAATAACCTGTAGTTGTTTTTATTGTACTTAATTGCTAGAAACTTTTAAATGGATTAGTAATGCACCTAGTCCTCTTATTCCATGACAGAAAAGGACAGCTAACTCTTTTCCTTTGTCCAGAATTGTTGCTAACCTCATCAAGTATACTTCAGTCTTATCTTTCAGAATAGCATTTTGGTAACTTAGTAAGCTTCAGCTTTGTCTTCTTTACTGCTGGCAGGAGTCCAGGTATGATGACCTGCTACTGAACTGGAATCTTGCTTGCTTTTTTTTTCCTTCTTTTTTCTTTTTAAAACTCTCTGAAAGAGTAAAAATATTTCACTCAGAGGGTAGGGCAATACTGAGGCAGATCCCTGATGTGAGCTAGTGAACTCTCCATTCCTGAAGATTTTTCAAGACCTGACTAGTCAGAGCCATGACTGACCTGATCTGGTGTTGGGAGCACTGTTGTTCTGAGCAGGAGGCTGGACAAGATGACCTTCCTTCCACCCAGGCAGGACTTTTGGGAGGATGTGTAACAATGCCTCCCTGCTACTTGAGCTGCTTATTCTTCTGGGCTACAGCAAGTTAATGTGGGAACTCATGGGAAAATAGCAGTAGAGGGAGGAAGCTGGAAGAAGTGCTGCAGCTCAATAACCAGGAAAATGAGAATGTTGAATACTTCATGGTGCAGCATCAATATGTGTCAACAATAAACAATCCTGCTGTTCTCAGTCTCGCTGGCAGCGTAGGTTCTCTGTATTTTGGCATATGCTGTATATTCTGTATAGTGGATTATATTTAGGGATATGTACGGTACACTGTATATTTTATTGTATACCTACTGTATTTCTGAATGCGCATTATGTTATCTAGCAAGTGAACTAGAGCTTATGAAAACCTACACTTCTGTGCTATCAGGAGACCATCAAGATAGGGTAATATGCTGCAAGGTGAATAGATAGGCATTTGGCAGGTAGAGTAGACTGTAGTATTACAAAAAATACAGTAGGTCAAAGTCTGCATCTTGCAAGGTCTGACTCTTGGACATAAAAGCAAATTGACTTGAACTTCCGCTCTGACTGGAACCTTACAGTGTGCCTTAGAACATGGATTTGCTAATAGCATTGGTACTTTCATATTACTTTCCAAAAAACCATTGGTTTTAATCATTGCCATACTGAGACTAAGTGTAGATTGCTGTGCTGGATAATTGTAATTTCACTGTATTGAGTTCTATAGCATAATTGAATAAGAAAAAGGCATTGAAGACTAAGCTAATAAACTTAAAAGTTTGCCAGCAGTTGTTTATTTCAAGTCTAGTAGCTGTAAGACATTCACCTAGTGTGCAGTAATGGGATACCAGAGTGCTGCATTTTTAATGTACTGTTCTGCTCTTTCAGAATGGTATTTTGACTTAGTTCAGGTTATTCAGTCAGTCTCAAGTAGAGCTCACCCAAGAAACGAATTATGAAAATTGTAAAAAACCTAAATGTAAGGTTTTGCTGCCTTTTTACAAGTGATATATAATAAAAATTGATGAAGTCGGGGCTGTGCCTGCTCAAATAATTTTGCTTCCAAATGCTGACCCACAGTAAAGCATCAGGACTCTGCTTGCTGTTCAGTGTGGATCAGATGAACCCATGACCCTGTTATGTGTACAATGAATCTAGGAGCAACACTGAGCTACCCGTTAGTAAATAAGTAGTTGCTGAGCTCAGACTATCCTAACTGCAGAATAAAAATTTAATAGGACAAACTCGTTAGTTTTCACATGTTTTTATATCTCATAGTTGATTTTAATGTAGGCAGAACTTCTGTGTTTGAGCTCAATCTGCCTGATCTCAGAGGACATCAAATTGTAGGAAAGTCTGTCATTAAAGATGCTTCATTGGCTTCCAAAAGCAGTTGACTAAGGAACCAAAGCTGGAGCAGAGCCAGTCTGCTTATGCTGTCAACATTCATACTCCTCATAACAAGTGTTAACAGAATTAGTTGTTTCTGCAGAGCATGTTTTCTCTATCATAAATGCAGAAAAAGCATTTGAAGAGGAGCTGCTCTATTTATTTATTTATTTGTTTTGCACTTAACAGTTGTCCCAAGTCCAAGAAGCACCACCTGTTTGTCTCTCAGAATATATTTGGGGACCAGGGATGCCATGTGTGGTATCCTGAAGTAACTTAACATCATATTTGCAAGCTGCTCACTGCTGAAGTACCCTTGTTCTAGTGCCTGTTCTGTGAAGGGTTCTAAGGATATACTGGTTCTGTCTTGAACAATTATTAAACAGAATGGGCTTTGTCATGTCAGAATAACTTCTTCAGTTTTAGAAAAGCAAGTATAGAAATTATGTTTAACCTAGACATGTGATTTAGAATGAACATTTGGCTAATGAACATTTACAGTCTGTCAGTTCTACTAATTGGCCTGTTTTTTTATTCTGCTGTCATTTTAATGGACAATCACTAGACCTTTTGGGAGAGGGTGAGTAATATGTTTGATTTCTAAGACCTTTGTATGTTAAGACTCCTTACTGAAAGCTCCACCTTTCTGGAGCTGAGTGATTGTGGTCTGTGCCTTTCCCCTTACGTTTCCTGTTTGATCTTCATTACATGGTTGTATGTAGATAATCTGGCTGCACTTTCCGGTGTTACCCCCGAGCCACAGATTTCAGACCCATTTGCCCCAGAGCCAACTGCAGCTGCTGCTCCAGCTACTGATACTACAACTACTACGGCTGCTGCCGCTGCAACTACCACTGTCACTGCTGCCCCTGCTGAAGTGGATCTCTTTGGAGGTTAGTTTGGTTGCTGTAGTGCTCTACACCAGTTCACAATGCAGTCGAAGCAGTACTGAGCTCAGTTGTTGTAGCAAGGCCTCTGATTTAACCAGCTGTACCAGAGGTGCCTGTGTGTGGGATGCTAGATGGAACACGAAATACAAACTTCCCAACTACCTCTGTTTGCTGTGCTTTTAGCTAATAGACTCCTCTGCATATTTATGAAAAATGGAGAACTGTAAACCTTATGATTGAACAGCTAAGAACAGTAGTTCTCAGGTCCAAGCTGGGGTAAGCAGGAATTGTTTCGACATTATTCAATAACTATGCACAATTCTAATTCACTAATACAATTTGTGGGAAAAGCAGCTGTGCTTTCATAGTTAAAGAGGGTGGATGTGACAGTGTCCTGCCCCTTCATTGTTTGTCACACTTGTGCTGTGTTGTGTTTCTTTTGGGTATTTCCTGAAAGTAAGAGTATCAAGCCAGCTGAAATTAGTGTATTTCATCATTCTTGAAGCTGGGTTTTAGTTCACAAATATTTGCAGTAAATTGAAGTGGTGATGAACTTGTACTAAATGCCAACTATGCAAATAATGTAAAGGGAAAAAAGGAATCATTCTAAGAGTTTAGTTGTGCTCACTGAGTTTCTAATGTTGTCTGCTATCCCATTGAGTAGGAATACATTCCCACCATATGTTGTCAGTTTTCTTGTTACTCCTGTGGAGCAGGAGGTTTCCGAACAGAATGCCGGAAATTACATTTCTTTTGAGCACTACACCAGCCCAGTAATGGAGACACCTTCTTGTTTACAAGCTATTAACATGTTTAAGATCACCTGAACACTCTGTTTTTTTAGTTTTCTCTTTGCTTTCATGCATACTTCCAGCATGACAGCGGATGTCGGGCATAAGTATTACTTGCCATCAAGATTGAATTCCAGTATCTTCTCTGTGGGGTGTGTTTATCTGTCACTTCTGCTGACAGGAATGCTGGAGAGGTCTGTAATAAGCAGTTTGACTACAAAGATATTTCCTGAAGACTGAAAGATCCCAGTTAGAAGGTTTTTTTAGGGACTAGCTTCAACAGACAGCACCAAAATATCCCCTGTTAAAGTGCTGAAAAGCTGTAGGAAAGGAATACAACTGCTACCTGCTACTTACCCCTCATTTTACAAAGATTGATAATAGTCTAAGTGCCACGAGATCAGCCAGTTGAGAAGCAGCTCCAGAATTGTCATGGGCAAGGTTCTGGATGTCATGAGGAGTGAGAGAGAGTCTGATGTTGGTTGCTCTCAGAAGCCAGGGCCTGTGCTCATTAACAGCCCTGCAGTTGCAAAGAGTGTGAAACTTACGGTATGTGAGCACTGAGGTCAAGCCGGTCTTGGATACCACACCTTCAAATTGCATTATTAGTTTATTAATTTTGTAATAGGTATATGACTTTTTGAAAAATGAAACAATAGTTAAATGGATAGAAATCACTGTAAGCTTGAAACAGTGATTAGAAAGGATTAGAAAAATGCCTGCTTGTGCTTGTTCTTCCAGTACTACAGCAACAAGATGCAATCTTTTTTTCCTACCTTTTCCACTACTCTGTGCCTGGAAAAACAGCTACTGCCAAATCATGTGCCTCCTTCCAGGCTTGTCAGGCAAAGATCTGGATGTGTTTAGTTTGTAGAGATTTAAGTCATCATTAGATAACTTAGTGACGCATGTTAAGATGGGGAGCTTCACCCTTCAGTGTGGAAAGAATTTCACTTCTGCAGCATGCAGACTTCCGTGACTTGATCTCTTCCTTTAAAGAGAATGTATTTTGTTGCTCAAATGCTATAAATCTCCAGTGGATTATATACTAGATGAAGACTTTTTTTTTTTTTTTTTCCCCTGGAATACTTCAGAATGAAGCAAGGTTACATTATTTATGATAGCAGTAAACCTCTAGTTCTCAAGAAGCAAAATACCTAAACACACTCAGCAGTAAAGGTACTTTTGTGGTGCCTTCAAGACACCCATTGAACAGACCCTTTTAAGGCCCATGAATCTATATTCAACTTCCATCTCTCTGTTTATGGTTTGGGATTTTTTGTTTCTTTGTTTTTTTCCTGAAGGCTGTGCTGTAAGTATATTCTAGCATCCTGTACTAACATTCCTTGTTACTTTTAGGCTGTACAGTGCGAGAAGAGGCAGTTTTTGGGCAGGCAGTGCTACTCTGTAGCTTTTGTGGTGCTAGAGATGCTTAAATTTAATCCTATTAAATAGGTATTTGACCTTTGAGATCTGCTGAAGATACAGTATTCAAGGTCACCTTAACTTCTTGCAGCTTGGCAGTGCTTTGTTGCTCCACAGGGTTTCTTGTGGTGAGGTATGGTAGGGGAAGGTACAGGAGCAGTGATGTCAGGAGAAAGAATGTAAAGAGTGTTCAGGGAGTGTCTGTGTAGGGAAAGAAGCTCAAAGCTGCAGGGAAAAGGTAGCCAAGCTGAAAGAAGAGGGAGTAGAGGAGGCTTTGGAATAACTGTTGACTGCACTGTATCACTGATACTTTAGCTGATAGGAGCTGCATGCTGCCTAGGACTGGGCTTTGTCTTTAAGAGATAAGCTCTGCATTATGTGTTCATCACTACTATGGCATTGGAAAGGAGATGAGAAATGCAGGATTGATCCAGCATAGCTTTTTAAAGGAACTCAATCTGATTAATAGGCAAGCTTTCAGTTACCTGGGCCAACTTGAGGCTCAGTACCTTGAAATGCCACTCAGTAAGAAAATTTGGGCACAGTATTTTTGGATGCATGCAATGTGCTCTTGAGTTACATTTTGTTGTGGGATTATTCTGTAAACATTGCAAGTAACAAGTCATGGCAGACACTGTGCAAATGTCAGTTATTGGGCATTAAGATGATTTGAATTGTAAGTGGGCAGGACTATGGTTTTCCCTGTAAAGAAACCACAGGCAAAGTGATGAAGACTTTTGGCACTTAAGGACTAATGGATGTCCCTTATGCTGGTACATGCTTGTATAGCAAGCTAGCACTTAGTTAAAAAAAACACCAAACAACAAACACTTTGCATTATTATTGTTATTATTTCCTAGCTCTCAGCCTAGGGAAATATTTCTTTTTAACTCAGGTCAGGTTTTCTATGTCAAAAAGTAATGAAGGGTGACTGAAGAGGGAAAAAGCTCTGGGAACATTTTCTTGTGTACACTTTAGTTCTGTGATCTTTCCTACACTTGTGACTTCCACAGGATTGTTTCACATGTTACTTGATACATTAATGATTATAAGTCAGCTGTATCACCTATGTGAGTAAATTTGTCACGTATTGATGCCATGGCATCAAATAAAGCCTGAATTTATGAGATTAAAGAGATCACTCTGCAGGAACACTTATTTTGCTGCAGACAAGATGTATTGAAGCACTACTTCAGTGTTGAACAACTTTGAAAAGCCCTTGTTTGCACATTATTTCAGTAAGAGCTATATTTATGAATTCAAGTGTAATGCAGTACATAATACATACCTGTCACTCCTAGTAGATGTTCCATGCAGTGTGAACTTGCAAAGGTTTCATCAACTCTCTTTAAGTTTTCAGGATGTCAAGAAATTCAAGTGAGAACCATATGTTACTTGATTATAGAAGTCAAAAGCTAAATTCACTTTTGAAACAGGAGATGTAGAAATGTAAAGAGTATAGTAACTGCTTTAAAGGGAGAAAATCTTTCACTGCTGAATGTACAAATGTAGGCTTACTACAGCTATATGGAGGAACAAGAAAGAAAATAAACTGTCCTTTAAAAAAAAAGCAGGTTTAATTGTATCCATTTTTGCATATTATGCTAGATTTTAGCAAAGGGCAGCTGTGCCGCAGCGGCAGAGCCTTTTGAAAAGAACCTTATAAGTACTAACTTAAGAAAAACCCAATGGCAAACCCTTGGTTTAAACTGTGAGTTGTAGGGTCACCTGCTCAGGTTGGTTTGTTTCTATGTTCATACAGGTTTCTTGAGCTTCTCAGAGTAATTAATGTTAGGAGTTCATACTATGACCTTTTTCATTTAGATTCCATTATGAATTTAGGTGTTTATCCCACCTGCCATTTAACCCAAGTCTGATGCTAAAAAAAATTATAATGCTTGGCAAGCACCTTTCTCAGAAGTGTCAGTAAATAACAGAACTGGTGCCAAACTGTCTGTTTCCTTCACCTGTGGGCTGGAAGGAACTTGTGCCCGCATGAATCTCTGTGACTGTTCCATGTGGAATTTCAATAGCCTACATCTGGGCAGGAGTAGGTGTCACTCTGAGGCTGAAGTGATCTCAGCATAGAACTAGTGACTAGCTCTATGCATTCTGAATTTCTGCCTTAGATGTCATCTGGAGTCTATCCTTTCACATTCTGGGAAATAATTATGAGTAGGGTTGACCAATGTCTGTGCTGTTGGCCTATAAGCTTGTGTGGGCACAAATGTGTTTTTTTGAAAGAGCCCAGGGTGCCCCTTCATGTGAAAGCTGGCCCTGTAGAGCAAAACTGAGCACACTTGATGTTACACAAAACATCTTCTCAAGCAGGACAATGCAAAACTCTTCAGTTCAGTTCTGTGCTGAATTCCTTCCAAGTAGCAAGTGGTGTACTCCAGTGTCTGGTATACATACAATACTGGGATGTTTGACTCATTCTGATGTTTTTACTTGGACAACTGCCATCCAGTTTTGTTGTTGAACAACCCTGTTACTTGAAAAATAGAATTATATTAGAAATGGCTTATTAGCAGGCCTTTTTTGCTACTAACTCATTTTAATTCTATTGTACAAGACTAATGGGCTTTCTTCTGTTGAAATTTTGATGCATGTTCTTTTAAGCTTTTTAGATTACGTGGCATGAATTTGTTTTTAAAATGGTTGTTTTCATTTTAAAATTGACATTCAAGTTAAAGCATGTTAAGCTTTTTCCTGTGCTAATTTGACAGTGCAATTGCAGTATTCCCCAACAGATTTTTTTTAACTTGCTAACTCTTGTAGCTGTAGAAAATGTCCTTTACAAGCATCTTGAAGTATTTAATCCTCATTGTGCAGTCTTTTTTTGTGAAGAAAATGCTTGCCTATGAGGATAGTCCAAATGGCACAGTCCATTAGGACTACCTCATAGAATTAAGAGCTACAAATGCTGGTTTAAATGTAGAAATAATGCTGTTCATAGCTTGAAATTTAAGCATGCCACTTAGGAACTGGCAAACAGAAAGAAAAAAACAGACAAAGAGCAAGTGGCAAACAAAAAAAAAATTAAAAAATCTTGTGAGCAAGTCATTCCAAAACCCCAAACCAGTTGAGGTTTCCCTAACTTGAGTGGTTGGCCTAGCGGTGATCCTAAAAGGACAGACAGGCTATGGCTGGTCAGCCCTCAGTTAAGATGAACTATCTTGATCTGTTTGAAGCAAGCTGAGTAAATATAACCTATGCATCAGGTTATGGCTTCAGAAAGATCCAGTTGGAATACTGTTAAGAAACAAGTAAGTTCGATTTTTCAAATGTTGCATGAGTTACTTGGCTCAATGACCAGAAATGGTAGATGCAGATGTCTACCGGAGTAATTGGATTGTTATTCATAACGGTGCAAAACACTATGCAAGTAAACTCAGTTGCCAATTAATCATGTTTAATACAGGCTTTGAGCATGCAAGTTGTTAATATTTGCTCTTAAGTTAATTTTGTTAATTAGTTGATTTTGGGTAGTACCTGAGCATGCTGCTCTGAACCCTTATACAATGAGAATAATGCCTTCTTTTATGCACACTGTGCTTGTTGTGGGCAACCCAAGAAGCTCCTTCTGCAAACCCTTTCTAGAACCTGCTCGTGTGGGACTGGGGGAGAGACAAAGCGTTTTGCGCTGCATGACTTGTCTTGCTGTTGGAGTAATTACATTCATGTTGTATAAGGGGATCTACCTATGCAATTTAACTTGGTTCTTTTACTATATTTTTCTTCTCTTTATTCTTTTTTTTTCTTTTAATTTCTGTTCCTAAACTGCACCCAAGATGCCTTTGCAGCTTCTCCTGGGGAAGCCCCTGCAGCAGCTGAAGGGGCAGCAGCACCAGCTACCCCAACCCCTGTAGCAGCAGCTCTTGATGCATGTTCAGGAAATGGTGGGTTTTATGTCATTAGATAGTCTCTTGTTTTGCTGGTTTTCTTTTGTTTAAACTACATGGCAGTGTGTTTTTCTGAAAATTTCTTAGTGTTTGCAATTGGTAAAAACAAACCTTAGACTGAAGAGCATGCTTAACAAAACTGCCTGTTTCCGAGTCCCGGTAACTTCATGTTTATTTGGTAGTGCTAATAAACAGTTCTGTCAGTGCTGAGTTGTAAGCAGTAGCCTGGATAGTCCTGTGTCATATTTGTTTGTTTGGCCTGGTCAAACAGCCTTTGAAAGTTCTCCCCTCTAGTAACTAGAACTGCTCAGCCTTTCAGACAGTTTTTATTTTAGAAAAACTTGAGTAGCATGTCTGGATAAGTAAGCTAGATGTTAGAGCAACCTCCTCGGTGTGCGTGCGTGTATTTGCAGTTATGTGCATTGCCTATAGTTGCTTTGTTCTTGACTTCCTCCCTCACAGATCCTAAGTATGCATACACATATATTTCCCCTCTCCTTTTTACAAGACCCCTTTGCCCCATCCGAAGGTAGTGCAGAGGCTGCTCCTGAGCTGGACCTCTTTGCTATGAAGCCAACAGAGACTGCTGTTCCTGTAGTTACCCCTACAACTAGTGCAGCCACTCCAGTTCCTGCAACAACTCCTTCTCCAGCTGCTGCTGTTGCTGCTGCTGCTACTGCTACTACAGCTACTGCCACTACCACTACTGCCACCACTTCTGCTACCGCCACCACCTCCGCTCCTCCTGCTCTAGATATATTTGGTGGTAATTTTGTTTTTAACTCTTTGATTCTGGTGGATTGATCTGTCAGGAGTACCAAATGAACAATTCGTTGTTGCATGCGTGTTGTGTGCTAGGCTTTCAAATCAGAGAGCCTGTTAATTTCAAATATGATGTGCAAAATTGGAAACTTCTGTTTTCAGTCCTGCCTTTCAAAAATGAGTTAAAGATGTGTTGTGTTCTTGGCCTTAGATTTATTTGAGTCTGCTCCTGATGCACCTGCAGCACCTAAACCAGATGCTACTCCTAGCATAGATCTCTTTGGTACAGGTAAAGAGAGAATGCTTCCAATACTCTGCTGCTTTGAGGCTGTGCAATGGTGTAAACTGATTCGAGTGATACTTACATCTTGTTTTTTCTTTCATTTCTGGAAGATGCATTTTCGTCTCCACAACCTGGAGCTTCTCCTGTGCCTGAGAGTTCTCTCACTGGTGATCTCTTATCTGGTGAGTTCTTGTTTTCAGACAGACCAGTCTACAGACTTAGTGGGTTTGGATTTTTTTTCCAAAAGTAAAAAAAAAAAAACCAAAAAAAACCAAACAAACAAAAAAAAAAAACCTGCCAATTTACATCTTTAAACTGAAATACTTAGAAGTATTAAGTTTTGGGTTTGCTGCTTTGGTCACAAGATGTGCACTTGCTGAAGATGCAAATCATGAAGAAGCTGACACTGAAGTTCAATAAGTAAGTGATGTGGTTGTTGAGAGAGGAAATCCTCCTCTAAGCGTAAGAAAATGCTTAATAAGCAATGTTTTCATTAAAGTACTGTGGTTTTCAGTTGCTGTGTGAGAAATGTAACACTTTCTGTTTGCAGTTCTGGAGACTGTAACCCGAATTTACCAAACCTGTGGTTCTAACTGTTGGAGCCCATGTGGCTTTGAAATATTTAGCTATCATTTTTGCCTTGCTGATACTAAATATTATTTATCCTATGCTTACTGCAGTGGATGCATTTGCAGCCCCCTCTCCTCTACCCACTGCCTCTCCAGCAAAGGTGGATTCTTCAGGTGTGATTGACCTATTTGGTGGTGGGTATTTTTGTTTCCTCACCACTTCAGAGTTGAATCACTTCATTTCAATGACCTTTGCGCTTAGCTAAAGCTGCAGGTTTCCCTTTCTCACAACTTTTCTGTGTGGCCTTAGGGCTGAGTCTGGCATGTCCTGTTCTTGATATTGCACCATAACGAACTGCAAATAAGCTGTCAGTCTGGTCATTCTGTTGTCATGACGTTTGCCATTCTGTCCTCTGTCAGTGCATGTGTGGCTCTTCCTCAGATGTCCAGTGAAAGTCTGCTCTGTCCTTTTCCTTCTTTGCTAATCTCCATGGTCATGCTGTTTTCTCTCAGTTCCGTTTCTCAAAGCAGCTGAAGTTTTGAGGGTGACTTGTCTCAAACTGGGTATACCTGAATCACAGGATCTTTGTTGGATTCGACAAGGTGGAAATTAGGATGGGCACTACCAACTCTAGGCATGCTGAGGAACAGAAATGGTGCTTGGAAGCAGTGAATTTCAAACATTAGTGAGATATTCTTCTAAAAAGATTTCATATGAGCCACTGGCTTGTGGATGGAATTATTCCATACTTTCATCCAATGCATTCATATCCAAAAGACTTAACTCTGTTGTCTTGAATGCTGTGATTTGTATCTGAGAGGAGGCCCAAATAAAAGAAACTTCTTACAAGTGCTGGTTTGTTGTACATCCTTTTTTCCACCTGAACTTTGCATCCATAGTACTGCTCTGCAATAAGGATGGCCAAGCAGTTTCATTTTCTTCTTCTGATGTATGAAGTGGTTATTCTTTTGTCATCTTATGTTTATGATACATGATGAATATATGTATTTAATATTGAACTCTTCACTTTTTCTTGGTGCTTTCTGGAATTCCCTTTAGATGCTTTTGGAAGTAGTGCTTCTGAACCCCAGCCCACAACCCAGGCTGCTTCTAGTTCCTCAGCTTCTGCAGACCTACTTTCTGGTAATAAAGAACATCTGAAAACTTGTTACTTTAGAGAAATACTAAGAAATGGTGTTTGAAATCTTTTGTGTTCCTTGTGTGTAGATAGGGGAATAAATTAGTTGTTCATAAGATTTCTTAGTACTTTAGATGTTTTAATTAAAAGTGGAGTGATTTCTAATGGAGGCAATATACTGAAGTACAAGCTAACTTCCTAGATTATCTTCTTTCCATGTTCTTTGTTTTTCTACCTCCCACACAAGCCTTATTCTTCTGTACTATTCACTGAGTATGAATGTCTGCATAAAATTTCTTTGGTTTCTGTAGCAGTACTGAAGCTAAGCAATATTTCGGGCTATGCTTGTTGTTCCTTACAGCTAATTAAACTTATAGTTCATTCAGTTTGGTTGCTTTAATTGAGGCAGGTTGAACACTTAAATGTTAGTAGCTTGAATGAGTGACTTGGTAGCAGTCTTGAATTTAGCCAAGGAGAGTGGAATGATGAGAGCATGCTTTTCTGATCACAAGGGCAGAGAAGTGATAGATACCCTCTCCTTGTACTGATTGAGACGAGGTCTCTGCTGGTGCTGAATGTGGCATCACTGTCACGCCCTGTATCAAAGCTTGGATAATTGTATTATTTTAGTTTGCCTCTTACAGATAAGCAGCTCCAGCTGATTTCTGTGTGTACTACTAAACAAAATTCATGCTATACCATGTATTGTAGTGGCTACAGTAATTGTGCTAAACAGCTGTGACTCATCCCCATCCCAGTTTCAAGTTTATAGAGAGCAAGATCCCAGCATATGCACTTCTGGTTTGTAGAAGACTTGTCTTAAATTCTCCCATGTTTCTGAAAGGTGAATTTATGTCATTATTTAAATTAACACTACCCCAGCCAAAACCAGCCCAATTTGTAGAACTGGTGGGTAGGTTATCACTACATTTTCAAGTACCTGCTCAAAGTGTGGACATTGTCTAGTTGTGCCACAGGAAGGTACAAATTGTCTAGATAGTAATAAGGCATACATCCATTCTCAATCAGCAAGCCAGATTCTTAAACTGGGACATAATGTGTAAATGCATGCTAAAGTTTTAGGACAGACTGCTTCAGATTTTAAGGTAGAAGACTACTTCTTTGTTTCATATTGCATCAGTAGGTCTTTGTATTAGTTTGTGGATGGCTTAAGGACACAGATCAGGTTTTAACTAATAGATTCTGAAACATGCCAGTCTTTTGCAGTTGCATGTGTTATCAGGAGACTGAGTGCAAAGAGGTTGTTGGACAGAAGCTAATTCTGCTTATGCAAACATTACAATACAAAATATTTTATGTTGTTATCCATAACTAAGCTTAAATGCAAGCAGGAATTGTGCTCCAGATGGCTTAAACTTTAGCAATGTGCTCTCTGAATCTGATGAGTTGCATTAAATCAAAACCTAAATTGTAAAAGGGATGTTCTGAGTCTACATACTCAAGCAGACCTGAAGCAATTGGGGTGAACAGATGATTTTTTTAAATTTTATTTTATTTATGCTTTGAATATACATTCCAAAGGGCTCTAAGTAGATTTGATTTTTTTTTTTTGGCAGACAGAGGGAGTCTATAAACATTGCAGCATATTGCTAAGCATTTGTTCACTCTAGATAATGGCAGATGTATAGCCTGCAGTGTAATCCAGTTTTAAATTTAAGAGTATCTGGAGTTCATATGGTGGCTGAAGGCTTGTCCTTCATGGTTTATGAGTGTTTGGTTGTACTGAGTGTTTATATGCATAATGTTATGAGTATACTTAGTATTCATAATTGTTTTAAGTGTTCTGCTGTCAAATAAGTTCTTGCTCTTTCTTGGCTTGCATAGGAAATTTGGAAGAAATGTTTTCATACTCTAAGCCTTTCAGCAGACAAAACTAAAACTATGCTGATAGACAACAGTCTAGCCATTTTCCCTTCTGGGTCTTTCTATCCAATTAAACTGTGTGCATGTGTGTTCCAGTATGTACTCTAATAACATATTTTTATATGAAATCTTACTTGGCTATGTAAAAGCAACCTCAAAATCAGGCAGTTGGAGGTGTCCAGACAACACAAGAGCTTTTGCAAAAGCTGACAGAACTTTCTAAACAGAATCTTATACTGGATCATACCCTTCTGCCAGGCTCCTTGCTCTCACTCAGAAGTGGAAAGACAAGCTCTTTAGATAGCTCCTGTGCTTTAGGAATTGCTGCAGTGAACTGCCTTTGTAATCCCTGGATGTGGTCAACCTGCTTCTGCTCTGATTCTCTGGAGATTAGTACTTTTTTTGCAGATAGTTGAATGCATGGAACTTTGCCTTGGGATGCTCCTAGGACAGAGCTTGTGTTAAGGATCAGAGGACTGCCCAGCATCAGTCATGTTTTAGCAGGTATCTGCTGCAGACCACCTGCTCAAGAAGAGGCAAGTAGAGGAAGCCTTTTTTAGGCACCTGGAAAAAGCATCACTGTCACAAGCTTTGGCATGTGGGCAACTTGAACCACCATACTATGTGCTGGAAGGGAGACAGGGAATGCAGCTGGGCATTGGTAATCTGGAATGTATTAGAGAATCTCTAGATGTGGGTGATCAAGGCATACCAAAGTGAGTTCAGTGGAGAGCCACAGAGATGGTGACTTGTGCACATGACATATGCAGAGAGGCTGAAATGGGCCAATTCAGCCTTGAGAAGGCTAAGGGCAATCCTTAGAGATGTCTAAACTCACGGGACTATACAGAGAAAACTAGCCAGGTTCTTCTTGGAGGTGCGCAAAGGTAGTGAAAAAAAGGCAATGTGTGTGGGAAACTCATTAAATACTGTAATGGTCTGATAGGAACTCATGTCAAGAACAGACTGTGGAGAGATGATGGCAGATCTGACCCCAGTGTGTTTTTCGATATTCAGGGTCAGCAACTGTGAGCATGACACTTGCTGTGGGCTAGGATTTGGGTTATAAAGGCTTCTTGGTTCCATTATACTGAAGTAAGCCTAATAAATACAGGGAAGCTCACACAGGCTTCTGAAATGTTTTTTATTTCAGACTGCAGAAAGCAGGCTGCTCTGCTTTTCCTGCTCCTGCTTCCCTGGCTCCAGCTGGTGCTCTTCATTGGTGGCATCTGAAGGGACCAGTTTAGGTTAAGATTTGAGCGTTTTTGGTCATTACCTGCAATCTGGAAAGCTTCAACTGAGGGCTGTAATTTATGAGGTATTTCTAATCAGGTTGCACTCTCCTGGCTGTGTAGTGCATAGTCAAGTTTGCAGTCCCTCTCCCAGGTGTGTCTGGGGCCAGTGTTTTTGTTTTAATAGGCCAGGCATTCCACACCTAAAGCCTGTCTCTGGTGGTGCAGCAAGTTGCTGGGCTGCTGCCCAGGACCCAGTGATGGCACACCACTCTCATTTCCCCACGAAGGGTTTTGGTTTGAATGTGATTGATTCTGCTTTGCCATGGGCGCAGAGGAACAGTTTGAAGACATCTTGACCAGGAAAACTAGGATATTTTAAGACAGTGAGAAAGGCTAAACTGGATTAGTAAAACATTGCCTTATGAACTGAGATTCCAAAGTAGTTGATGGGTGATCATATGCATTTCTCAAGTTAGTCTTCTGTTTTGTTTTTTTTCTGAACTAATAGTTTGTTTTATTCTGCCTGTGTTATTACTTCCTTAGGACAACAGCACGTAGAACTGGAAGAATTGTGTTCTCTATTCTGTTGGCCTGCCTCTGCAAAAATCTAAATTAAAATCATTAATGTTTTTATTGGTGACTCTCAGAAAATCTTTAAATTCCCATGGTCATACCTGGCATACCAAGAATGCTTGTGTAGTACTGAGTTATTTATAGTAGTCCAGTAGGAATTGTCTTTATCATTCTGCCCTCTGTAGATTGAGCTTTTGGTAAACACAGTCTACCAAGACTGACTCTAATGTTCCCACTTCTCCTATGTGTTTTTTTGAAGGCTTTGGAGGTTCATTTATTGCTCCCTCTCCATCACCATCCCCAGTCACTCCAGCTCAAACTGGGTTACTACAGCCTAACTTTGATGCAGCTTTTGGGACAACAGCTCCAACAGCTGGCAGTTCATTTGATGCATCAGGTGAGCCTCAGGGTTTCTTCCTGTGAATTTTCTAATGTGTTTTATATGGTAATAGGTTAATGACACCGTATTTAGGCTCTGAGTACAAGCAATATCAGTGACCTCCCTTTTCTTTCTCTACTGGAAGAACCTCAGGCTGGTGATAAGGCTGGTGTGTGCCCAAGAGCTCTCTGTACCCATTTTTTATTCTACCATATCAGTAAAAAAGTAGTGTGTACATCATCCTTGCATGTGCTTGATAGCATGAATCAGGAATTACACAAGGAAAAGACTATTCTGTAAATCAAGTATACAGGCAAGTCATCTTGCCACTGCTGCTGAAGGTGCTCTGGAGCTTGCATGGCACCTGAGGGTACACAAAACAGAAACTGGCCTAGAGTTCTTTGCCTGACTTTAAGCTTAAACTTTTATCACTGCTATCATTTTGTTTGCATCTCTTCCATTCTATATTTTTCATGCTGGGTCCTTGCTACAAACTTAAAATTGGTGAGTTCTACAACTGTACAAGAAAAAAGGTGGAAATAGTACTGCTGCTTGGTTATTTGGTTGCTTGCCAGTGCACATGCTACCCCTTCCTGTTGACTTAACATTGGCATGTACCTCAAATACAGATCAGAAGATAGAACTCAGGCATCAGATGTACCAAGCAGTTTGACTTCAAGGGATCTAAAAATTACCTTCTGAGTTAGATGACTGGACTAAAGAGAATAGCACTGTTAGTGTGGATGGTTCTGGTTCCTTCTGATCTCATAAGATGTTAGTAGGTTTTCCCAATTCCCTGCTGCTTGCAAGTGAATAGTAACATCTTGAGACTGCCAATCCTGTTGCTGTGAGATGTCAAGGTATAAGACTGCCTTTGCCACAGTAATTCTGACTGGTGTTTGCAGCAAGATGTTCATTTTAAAAAACTTTAAATGAATATCTCCTGACCAATGTGTGTGTATCTGACATCTCTGTAAGGATGGTTGTAAGAAAAAGAGTGTCATGTGGAAGTGGTGCTGTATCTATGTAGATTCAACGCTCCAATTAAATTCCTTTTAGGCATGTCTTCTCATATTAGTTTTCATTGGTATAGCTTTTTCAAAATTACTGTACATTCAGTGTCTAGTAAAATGACATGCATGCCCTTGTTGGCATTACTTTTAATGTCAAATGGTGTTTTGGTAAGACTTGTGTTGTGGTTGTCTGTGCTGTATTCGTTGAGCAGCAGCAGAGTAGCAGGTACTGCTTTTTTTGATCACAACTGCTGTTCTAACCCTCTTTTCTTTCACTTCCAGTGTTTGATGGCTTAGGTGATCTTCTTATGCCAACTATGGTTCCTTCTGGTCAACCTGCAGCACCCACAGCCACAGCAACAGTCCCTGCTGCAGCAGCAAGCAAAGGCCTCGGAAGTGATCTTGATTCATCTCTTGCAAAC
This sequence comes from Lichenostomus cassidix, assembly GCF_008360975.1. Classification (NCBI taxonomy): domain Eukaryota; kingdom Metazoa; phylum Chordata; class Aves; order Passeriformes; family Meliphagidae; genus Lichenostomus; species Lichenostomus cassidix. Next base: position 78,545,598 of record NC_139483.1, read on the forward strand.
TTAGTAGGCAGTAAGTGACAGATTGTGGTTTTAAGTGGTGTGGCATGCAGATATGTTGCTTTTCCACGGAGTCAAATACCTGTATATTTTAGCTTGCTTCAGTATCCTTCTGTTCCTCTGGGGGGGTTGGGGAAGCTATCAGCAGGAATAAGGCCTGATTCAGATAGTTTGTGTTTGTCCTTTTTTGAGCCCAGGATCTGACTCAAATAATGGCATTTGTCTGGTAGGTGTAATTTGTAATTATGGTGTAACCATCCCAGTTTCATTCCAGAGGCACATCAGACTCTTAATAGATGTGCCCCTCTGTAATAGATGGAAAAGTGAAAATTGTCCAAAGTTTCTGATGGCATTCTGGAATTCAAGCAGCAAAGCTAGTGGACACAAATAGCTGACTTCATGTTTAGTGAGAGAAAGAGTAGCAGTGGGGTGATGAGTGCACTCAAGAACAGACCCTCTGTCAGGAAGAGAGCCTACCAAATGTTCTTGAATGCTAAAATATGTTCTTTCCAGTAGTAGGCAAAGGTCTAGAGCCTTTGTAATTAGAGATCAGCAACTGAAACCCCTGCCAAAACTTAAAAGAGGCCCACCCAGGCTAAGGTGTAATCCTGCTGAAGTTGTATTTTGGAGGGCTGCATAAATTGAATACTCTCCATTATATGTAGACACACCACAACAAAGATATAACTGAACTTGTGATGCAAACACAGCTGTAAGTTATGGGGGAAAATACTGTGCTTAGAAGTTAGCGAGACTCTTAATCCCTTGAAACGTCTTCTGCAAGTCATTTTGTATATCCAGGTTTGGAGGAGGAAATCAAACTGAGCAGGTTGCAACTTATGGGACTTAGACTGCTCCTGTGAGAAGAGTACTCTTCAAAATTTACTTTAGAACTTCTTTCAAAGGCTAATTAAGGAAACTATTTGGAGTTTCCATGTATAACAAAGTACATAAAACAGTGCAAACCTTATAGGTAGTGTTCAGATTTATGTGTATGTGGAATACAGCTTTTTATTTCCATATGTGTAATGAGGAACAGAAACTAGTGTTGTCATTCATGGTAAATAGTTCAGTGCTCTTAAATAACTTAGCTTTTTGTAGAGCTAAATGTAGTTACTTTGGTTTGTTTATGAAGCAAAAATGCCTTTCTCAAGTGCAAGACCTCTGCAGGTTTCTCTGACATTTGTCCTGAAGAATGGGTAGATGTTGCCAGTCCTCTGATGCTGTCTAAATGAAGACAGCCAAAACTTTTGTATTCTTGATAAGCCCGGGTGCAAAGAAATGTAGGCTGTTACTTTCACGTGCTTTAATTTATTAAACATGGCTTCCTTTTTATTTCCTTTTTTTCTTACAATTTTATTTCCTTTTTTTTCTTAAAATTTTCAGATCTTGGAATTTCTGGTACTACTTCTAAAAAGTAAGTTCAACTTTGCTTAAAAATAAAGGGAAGTTTTCAATTCTGCTATATAGCCTTACATCTATTTCAGCGTTCATTAAGAAACAATGAATTGGTTATGTGCCCCAACCTCCAAATCCAGAAATCTCTGGAGAAAGTATTCCATTCTGTACAGGTTCACTGAATAATTAAGGTTCAATGTTCCTGATATAGCTTATAAACTTGCTGTCTTTAATCTGAGTCTTAGAAATATTTATTTCCTGTAAATCACTGTCTTCATGTTGGATAGCTGATTTCCAAACAGCTTACAAGGTACAGATAGTCCAGATAATACACTGTATAGCTCCTCTCAGTAATCTGTGCTAATACATAAATAGATTTGTTATTTTTTTACAGATGCTGGATGTACTTACTGTGTAGGCATTGAAATACTTACAAAATAGAAAAGAGGTTCACTCCATGCAGTGATAAGCTGCTTTTTGCAAAAAGAAATATTTACACATTGCATTTACTTTATCTTCTCAATCTGCTTGCTTCTGCCCTGAGCCTTCCTCTGAATGCAAGACTTCAGAATGTTTTGTGCCTCTGTGGAGATGATAGGAGGGATATGTATAAACACAACATGAGGTTTAGCCCCAAAATGTAGCTTCCTTCAGTCTACTGTGTTTAAATGGTGTATTTTATTCTGGTAAGAGCAGCCTCTAACAAAACCTGGTTTTGCAACAGCCCTTTTATTCTATGAATGATTTGTTTCTCTTGTATCTATCAACTTTTTGCAGAACTGAATGCTTTCCTCCTTCAGCTGTCTGAGCAAGATTTCCAGCACTGAAATGACCTTTCAAAGACATCTAGCAGGCAGCTCTCCTGCCTGGCCCCAGTAGAATAGGCAGTAGCAGTCCCTCCTCCTACTTTGCAAGGGTATATGCAATATGCTACTTTCAGTCAATACTAAGTAAAACTTCTCTTTAATTCTCACCACGAAGACCATAACCATGTAACTGACTTCAGCATAGAGTGTTTTGGTGTCTGCTGCTAACAACCCTTGAAACTGAGTGTCACTAAAAATATATCTTTCTGTTAATAACTGCATACACCATAAGCTAATGTAGCTGCACGTCTAATGCTAATGTAGGCTGCAACTTGTTTTCATTTTCACTGTGGAAGAATGCAAATAATAGCCTGCCTCTCTCCCTCTCTGTTAGGGGAGACCTTCAGTGGAATGCTGGAGAGAAAAAGTTAACAGGAGGAGCCAACTGGCAGCCAAAAGTAGCACCTGCAACATGGTCAACTGGTGGTGTCCCAGGTGGTCCAATGGTAGGTGGTTAATCCATAGATAACACTGGTATTGGACTATCAATATTTGATGAGACCGTGCAAGCATACATGTAGGCACTGCTCCAGTCTGCTGAGACGAAAGAATTTGCTTCTGTGTAAATTATATGAGTGTTTCAATCACATTTTTTAAGGACAGATTTGCAGCTGGTATAAATAAACCACTGAGTAGTAAATGAATGATATGCTAGCATACATGTCAAGATGTTGCTCTTCGTGTACATTTAATACCTGTGGACATTTCCAAGTGTGTGATTAGCCACACAGGTCTTGCCAGGATCAGGTCCACATCAATTGCCCAAAACAAAATGCTATGCTTCCAAAGTTGATGTACTATAAGGAGAGAAAATACATAGGTTTTTCTCGAGTTTTACTGAATTAAGTAGATCAAAAAACTACACAGTATTCATATGGATTAGCTAACCGATGTTAGGTCAGGAATGGGTAGCTTATTTAGCAGGGTAAAGCAGTTGAAAAGGTAAGATTAACTTGTCAAAAGTATCGGAAGGCACTAATTTCAAGAGAAGACGGTCAAATTGAGCTAAAAATCTAAACTTGGCACAAGAGCAACTTGATCATGAATCACCTACTCATGAAGAAGGGGTCATACCTTATCTCATCAAATGTGTCACAAGGCTTAAAATAGCCTCCATTTGAACAGGTTGGGTAGGGAAAGGAAAGAAAGAGCTCTGAAGTGGGACCATGACCAGTTCAGTTCCTTGCTGCCACAGCCAGGTGTTAACATGACTGAGCGTGTTCCATAACTTTATGGAAGATACAAGAATTCCCTGTACTTCATTTAATTTGTTAGTTGTAACTTCAACTTTTTTTCTCAATAGAAAGGCTGGGCAATACTGTACAGTGTAAGTGATTTTTTTTTTTTTATCTCTTACTGAAGATACTAACAGCACCTCACCTGCTCTACAGTTATTGCTGCTGGCTTAAAACTAGCTGGAAGCTTCTAACATGGCTCCTCTTGGACTGTCTGTCCAACAAACAGTGCTCAGGCAAGGGATTGAATATAATAGTACTGATTAACCATTTCTGTGCTGTAAGCTTGAAAATAATGTCTTCAAACTGTGCTTGCTTTACTTGGATCTGAATTACCTGATAACTTGTACTGCCTGAAATTTTGAGCTTCTGTAGCATCAGCCTGATATTGTAGTGATTTTACCATCTGATAAGTAAGTAGTCTTTCTGGGAAGCTGGGTAGTTTTGATAACATTTCATGAAATATATGTGCGGTATATATTTCTTCAAAATCATGCATTTAGGTACTTTTTGAAACCAAAGAAAACCAGATCTGCTGGCAAAATAAATATGAAGACAAAAATTAAGCTTTTATTTATGTCACTGTTGAACCAATTAAGTTTTTATCACTTCTTCCCTTCCTTGTGACCTTTCAATTCCAGAATTAAAATCAGCAAAATTACATCAAAGCCCATTCCCTTTGTGACTTTGAGGCAAAAGCAGATTCGGTTTGTGTGGCCATTTTCTTGGCAGCTGCCTAACTGGATGTTGAGCTACAATGTGTTCCTGTGAATGCAGTCAGATTGCTGCATCTGATGTCATTAACAACCTGTGTGGTTTAATTTCTTGCTTTACATACCTGAGTATCCAGATCTTGCTTTTAGTTTGGGGACCCTGCTAGAACAGTTATTAACTGAAATGCTCCCCAGAAAGCTTTCAGACTCGAATAGAGTTCAAAAATTCTTAGCCAGAAAATGTAGAGTGTTTGATTAATCAGTCTGGGACAGGTTATCTTGACTTGTCTCCAGCTTCCTAAGAAACTGGCATGTTTTAGTCAGGAAGCAAGGATCGACCAAGGGCACTAAAATGCAGCATTCCCAGAAGTGGACTGTGCAGTGAGTAGTTCCAGCATATCTCCAGAGACTCACTCTCCTTTGAAGTGTAAGTGTGCTAGCTGCTCTCCAAGTGTAGTGGGATGTTACTGACTGCAGGTAGGAGGTAAGGATGTGGAGGCACAGGCACGACCATGCAGCTCCTGTAATAGCTTGAGAAATTGTGCTAATATGCTTAGGCCATACAAGAGCACTAATGAAATTCTACTGTCATTTTTACATCCCTTCCATGAAGGCTTTCTGTCTCTCTTCAGAACTGTTAATAATTTGGATTGTATAAATATCTGTGAAAAGGAAAGATTTCGATGCTTTCAAGGCTATAAGGAGACTGTGCATGGGAAGTTACAGAGAAGGGAGCCAAAAGGGGTGGGTGATGTGTAGGCTGTGCTAGATAAGTGAGGTGGGGTGGCCTTGTTCAAAGATGCTCTCGTGCTGTATACCCAGTCAGACTACCACACTAACAGTTCTGTCTTCCTGAATTCTAGTGGAAAATAACCTTTTTTTTGCCCTTGTATTATTTGAATGAAAATCATAACAAGTCAAGCATATGAATGAAAAGCATAGCAAGAAAAACTAAACTGTCTTTAGTAAAATATGTAATGGTTCTGATTGTGGTTTAAAATCTGTGAATTTATTCCTTAACTTCAATGAATCTTAGCGCATTTTTTTTTCACTGTAAACTAATTATAGCAGCTATTTCCCTTAGCTTTACAGTCTGCTTAAGCTTTTGGTAAAAATACACTGCTACAATAAGTGCTACAGTGTGTTAGCTGTTACGAAATTGGGATGCTTTCTTACTGTAGAAGGAGGAAAGTGTGTTTTCTCAGGCCTGTTTTAAATTGTAGTCAGTAAATGGACTCTGTTCATGAAGAGAATGGAGTCTGTCACCATTGCTTTCTCATGAAGGAACAAGCTGAGCATAAGGACTCATTCAGCTCTCTCATTCTTTGAACCACTGTGGTTTTGAATTTGCATATGTGCTGCATAACAGTCCTACTTTCCAGAACAGCTTTGAGAATGCTGGAGACTCCGTGTGGTTTCCAGATGGTTGGTGTTAGATTTTTCCTTTTTTTCTTTTTTTTTTTTTTAACATTTATTTTTTAGGCGGGAGCCGTGCCTCCAGCAAGTGCTGTTCCTGCTGCAGGAGGTACTCCACCTGTCCCACAGCCAGGAGCAGCATTTGGGATGGTGAGTCTCTTTTGCTACACTGCTGTCCTTCCCTCCCCCAGCCCCTTGCTGACTCGGTGTTGATTTGCAGCCCCCAGCAGGTGCAGGGGTGCCCATGATGCCCCAGCAGCCAGTCATGTATGGGCAGCCGATGATGAGGCCCCCGTTTGGAGCTGCCACTGGCCCTGGTGTACAGGTGAGCATCGCTGCTACATGAATGTTCGCCTGCTCTCTAGAAAGAAGCTTGTGTGTGTGCATTATTTCAGCTCAACTCCAGCTCTAGCTCTGCAAATGAGAGATCTTAAAGGATCAGCTGCCTGGCTTGCAGCAGATCACATGAACCACCTTGATTTTTTTTTTTCCAGTTGCCTTGTATGAAACCAATGGAACAGGTTTGAAAAGTCTCCTACAGCTAAGAACATCCAAGATCTGGTTTGGGGGTATATTTGGGTAGAGCTCAAGGTGGAGCTCATGGGCATGGCTATTCTGTTCACAGCCTACCAAAATATACTATGGTTACATTTGGCAGGTGATGCAGCATAAGCTATAATACCTGTTCCAGGCTGTTATTTCAAAGTAGAGTTTGGTTTGTAATAGCACTGAAAAGGAAAGGCGCTTCCAGAAGAGAGGCAGGAAATTACTTAGCTGTAGTATTTTGCTTCTTTGTAAGTCCGAAGTCCATCTTGCCTTTCAAGTAAGGCAGATGGAAGTTGAGGCTGCAGTTATAAATTCTCACTTGTAACTCTGGAAACCAGGCCACCTCCTTTGTTCTGCAAATATTAAGCAATCAACATATAGGAAACCACACTTTTTAAGTAGGGAACTACATTCCCAATGAAGCTTGTCAAGGTTTTCTGTGTAGAAACTGAAAGAGCTTGAAACTGTGCTAGGTAAGAACATATTCAGTCTTGCTTTTCTTCCCACCTTAAATTATCTCTGCACTTAGCAAGAGTAACATTATGGGGAGAGATTATTTTTTCTGAAAGACTGTTCATTAAGGTGCCAGGGCTACATATAAAATACCTCTTATGCCCTGAGCTGACAAAAGGATGGGGAGGAGTAAGGACAGGATGGGAGAATCATTTGACCACATAAGAAGAGTTGCATGAAACTTAAAAACCAACATTTTCTATGGAATAACTGATGACTTTTATACCCACCAAAGGAGGAACCTGGTATTATCTAGCCATGTTTCCAGTACACTTTGGACTCTTATTTACATTACCAGTGTTGACTAATTTATACTTAAGTGCCAGCAGTCACAGGGATTTTCAGTCACCCTGCAGCATGCACTCCACTTACTCCGCACCCCGGTTTTTAACATCTAACAATTGCCTGTCTTCTCTCTGGGCTGATGATCCTAATGCCATTCTGTCTTACAGGGAGAGAGTGATCTGAAGCTATGCTAATTAGGATCTGCAGTGTCTACAGCTTTATCCATTAAACCTGCCAAACACTGTTAACCCTGTAGTAAGGATAGAATCTAAACAATGCTTGAGCAAAATGGCACCACGCTGAACTTGCAGACAAATGAGAACTTTGTATGCTTGCAATGTGCTCGTGGGACAACTGCCCGTGTCTATCTAATGCTTGTGTATTCTTGTCTGCTTTGTTTTTTTCCTGCCTTCCTGGCTGGCGTCTGTTAGCTTTCTCCAAGCCCAACTCCTGCTACTCAGAGCCCCAAGAAACCTCCAACAAAGGACCCATTAGCGGATCTTAACATCAAGGATTTCTTGTAAACGATAAGGTATTCTGTGACTGCCTCCTCGAGCATGTCACACTGTGGTACATGTCTGGCTCACAGATGTTGTTTAGGTTGAGTATGACTGATAAAATCACAGCTGTGGAGATAGAAACATGCACTGTAATGAAAACCAAATTCTCTGTACAGACTCTTAACTTTAGCCTGAAAGCTTAACTTTTAGCTACCTTTTTTTTTTTTTTTTTTTTGCCAAAAGACACTATCAGGAAAAGTTACTTTCAATATATGACTTCCATTTTTACCTTGTTTCCATTCAGTCCAATGATTCTTGTTTGGTTTTTTTTCCCTGAAATTTATTCTGAAACATGTAGAATGATAACAGGGTACAAATACTGGGTGGGGGGAATGGTGTTGAAGAGGCTTGTTACAGTCTTGCAGGTGTTGAAACAGATTTGGTATCATATCTGTGAAGGGGAAAAACTGACATATTCTTGTCAACAGGGGAAGGTTGTTTGCATCTCTTTACTGCTGCCAGCTAATGTTCTCCCCTGTCATGCAGCTTTTCAAGGCACTGCTTTTCTGAATGCTAAGGCCATGAGGTCCTGAGCAGTGCTGTGTAGAGCAGCAATGGGGAAGAACAGAGGAGTAAACATAAAGAAAAATGGAGGAGAAGCAAAGAAACAGTACTGCATAATGGAAGGAACAAAGGCCAAAACGTTATTCTGAGGGTTTTGGAGGGCCAAGGAGAAATAGAAAATTGAATTAAATAGAATTATATTATATATATAGGTGATATTATATATATCACCAATTATAAAGTGATCATGCAAAATTAAGGTAGGCATTTTATAATTAAGGCTAGAATAATGTGACTAGAATAAGGTGAGGAGAGGACAAACATTACATAACTTTAAAGCCTTCTTCATGAGTCACTTTTCTTCCTTCCTAGAGCTTAACTCTAAAATTTGTTCTGAGCCCACTCTGCCCTGGCCTTGGCAGCAGTGGATGGGATTCAGGCTGTTCTTAGCAGGCATCACCCAGTCCCACTGCACACTTCTCCAAATTCCAGCCCCAGGGAGGTGTACCTGGCACTTAGCAGAGATGGCCAGGAGTAGAGATACACCTTCACTGCTGGGACTCACTGCTTTCAATTTGTATTTGCAGTAGAGAGATTCATAACTGTCTGTGGGAAGACTGCTGCCTCACTAGAATCGGATAGCAAATCCTTTGAGGTGTGAAGAGATGAGCAGATTTGGTGCTCTTTCTAGAACATGCTTTACTAACTCACTATATCAGTTTTCATCTAATACTTTTCTATATTCACAGTTGCGGTTTTTCTGACTGGATGCTGAAAACATGAATTTGGAGTCTACAAATGGATGCTCAGAGTTTCAAAGTGAGCCACCAGTACCAAACCCAGTGCTTACTCAGACTTTCTCTTCCTCCTGAAACGTGTAGCACAGCTGTGAAAGTGAACATTAGGAATGTGTACTACCTTAGCTGTTATCCCTACTCTCTCAAAATTTGTGTACTTGGGTTATTTGTGTTTTACAATTTAAACAATGGATGTATGTTTCTGATGCCTTCTAGTGCTTTTCTGAACCTATCCCATGGGGGCAGATTATGCAGCTGTTGTTTGGTGAGCCATTTGGAGCAATGTCTGTGGTTTTTGAAGGTTTCAATGTATATAACTTTTTGAGGACACCCAAAGTTTCCCTAGGACTCAATTTCTCCTTTATCTGTTACAAAACATAGTGTGATAATACCAGATAGTAAAGAAAATACTTACGAAATTGTGCAAAATACTTTTTTTTCCAGTCACAGAAAACTCAATTGTCGTGAAAAAAATGTTTTATTTTTGTGGCACTGTATATGTTAAAATAATTTAAAGTAATATAAAGGAAAACTTCCATAACAAATACTTTTTCAATGATTTACCAAGAATGAAAAATCATATCTGAAAGAATACCATATTTATTGCTGTTTTTATTTTTAAATCTATTTTAATTATTTAAGGTTTTGCATTTATAATTGGCATATTTATCAGTTCTTGCTAAATGCACTGAAAATAAGTAAAGGGTCAGTTTCTCTCCATGTAGTTGGGAAAAAGCAACCATAGTTGTGCTGGCATTAAGGGATTTCAAATACGAGAGCACTTTTTGGTATATCTGTAGTCAAAACATTACAAGTGATGTTACTCATCTCTGTTCAGTTCTCCGTACATTTCTTAATTTAGTGCTTACCTGTGTATGCCTTAGGATAGTGTTTTCTCATTGCCCCGAATGCGCTGTGAGTAGCTTTTGTACTATTGGTGATTAGATTTAATTCTGATCCAGAGATCCATGCCCTTTACTGTACATACTGTGTTTCTTTAATTTTTATTTGTTCTCATACTGTTTCTGCTGATGGCTTGGTGTAAGATCTTGACTCTTCAAAGAGGTCACTGTTGATCAGTGTTACAAGTGGCTTGGCAGTTCTCTGTAAAAGCATATTGGGTTGGAAAGATATTCACCTAAAGTCTTTCAAATGAACTATTTAATCAATGTATGGTACCATTAAAAGTGGTTGTATCTGAATTTGCTGTGGGGATAACATACACTGTAATGGGAAAGTTCTATAAAAAGCTGATTTCAAAATGGCTTTTCTTTGTATTTCGGTTTAAAAAACCCCCCAAACAAAAAAAAAACCCAAAAAACAAAAAAACCCCAGTGCATGTGTGCCCTCTGAGATGCAATAAACACCTTGATCAAAGTAAATACCTTGTTGCCAGTTTCCTAATCATTAAGATGTTGAGCACAATAATATACTTTGAGAGGGTAAAAATGTGTTTAGGTCCTGACACTGACTGATGAGTCTGCTGCATATGGGAATGACTTTTATAGAATCATAAAATCATTTAGATCTATGATAAGTCATCTAAGATTATAGAGTCCAGCTGTTAACCTAACACTGCCAACTCCACCACTCATCCATGTCCCTAAGTGCCACATCTGTAGCTTTCTGCACTCATTGCACCAATTTTGCAACCAGTTGATTTCCAACCGTGTGCTAGAGGATTGTTTTTTATCATTTCTTTTATGTATCTGAATAACCACATCAGTAGTTTCATCTCACTGTGCCCAGTGTATGGCAGCCAAGGGTAGGAACAGCCCCCTGGGTCTCCTGGTCATGAGGACCATGAGGGCCTTCCTTGGAAGAGTGCTGGGTGGAAGGGTGGGTGGGGGGCAGGGCTGCACTTGGGGAACCCCAGAACCCCCATGTCACAGTGCCACCACCTGGCACTGCAGCATTCACAATGCCTCAGGGCAGGATAAAGGGGACATTGACTTTTATACCTCAGCCTTGTGGAGAGCTTTCTGTTGCATCCGAGTTTTCTGGATTAAAAATGGCTAAGGCTCAGCAAATTGCTGTGTTCTCTCACTATTTGAGCATGAAGACCTGAACAAGGTCAGTAACTGCGCCCCCAGAAAGGCTCACCATGGTTTTTCCTACTCTACCTATGTGCTGTGTTTTGCCAAATGCAGGGAACGTTTGCCTTCTTATTACTGTGTTGTGCATGTCTTCTGAAAGTGAGGACAGCATTTTCCCAGGAGAATCGCAACCAAACAGTAAAGATATTTAGACCAGTTCATTAGTGTCTTACTCAAATTGAGATGATGAGCTACGACTCACTGAATTGCAAATAAGTGCAATGTCACATGTGTCAAGGGGCCAGACCTCAGGGTGAGGGTTTTCTCCTTGCCAGGTAAGTGCCCCTGCCACAGAATAATTGACTTTCTGTGTTAGCTTCATCCATGTCCGCAGCCCTTGGTCCTCATTCTGTTTAGTCTTCTGTAGATCTCATGGCCAACAGCTCAGTGTGTGTGATTTGTTATCCTGTGAGCAAACGGAAGCCTAGACAAAAAGGAAACTTGGTGGAAGAGCATCTAGAAGCTTACTCACTGTGGGAAGTAAAAGCAGTGTATTTCCCCAAATGCTGACTAAGGCTAAACAAAAGTGACTTGTTCCCCCTGGCACAGAGAAATTATGAAGTCTAGCCTGGCAAGGGAACCACGTGGTTGTCTCCTGGCCTGTAGACAAGAATATGTTCTTGTTATCATCTGAGTCTCATCATCCAGGCACGAACGTGTCTGTGTCCTGCTATGACTAACCACTTTTCAATACAAGCTGTAGGGGAGAGTGGGTGGGAAGGAGGGCTCCCATCTGTGGAAAGAAGAAACTGTCTCCTTTGCCTGCATTTTTCACGTGGAGAGGACAGATTTCAGACAGCTGATAGGTCCCTTATCCAAGTTTTTGCTGTCCCATGTGCTGGCTTCCTTAAAAGCTGGCACCTCTGGCCACATGAGGCTTTTGTAGCTCCCCCTTAAGCCATGAGTGCCTTAGGAGTGGTAAATACCTGGAGAACCTGAATGCAGCTTCCTGCAGAGGTTTGAAAAAAAATCCAACTCATTCTGCAGAACTGACTCATTTTTTTGAATGTTTGGAGCTAGCATTGCCTCCTACTCCTTTGTTCATTTGTTCATTAATTTTAACTGGATTTATTTGAAAATTTTAGCCGTAAATGTACTGTAGCTTGAGTTGAGGGCTTCTGGATTGATTTCCACAGATAAAAGCTTGGATGGTGAGAACTAAATTATTGCCTTCTGAGATCCTGGGGACCACCTTAGAATCAGGGTGGTTGCACAGTCAGGCTACCACCTGAACTTCCATTCTTAAGATTTAGTAAGGCAGCTGTAAAGGCTAGTGGCTTTCCCTAAAAACAAGCAGGAAAGTCAAGAGCAAAAGCTGTTCTAGAGTGAGGGGAGAAGAGAGGAAAGGAAGGGAAGATTTACTTTGTAAATGCGCTCGACACTTCGGTATTATGAGGTACTACTTACTGGGGGCAGGCAGCATGTAGTTCATGAAATGTCCAGTAGCCACAGCTGACGCTGTTTTGTCTTTGTGGTACAAACCTTTGCTCCCGCCCTTCCTTCTCCATCTCTCATTCCAGAATAAGAGCTGCATGCTCAGGTAACTTACTCTATGTTGAGGGGGAAAAAATCCCAATAATACTTAATGCCTAGACAAGCCAACTCTGACTTGCTGTGGTAGAAGTAGTGGCAGTGACACGAAGATAATACACTGAGCTAGTGATTCAGATCTTCCAGGACTGAAATATATCAGAAATTTTATTAAAATAGAAAACCTTTTTTCCATGTGTTATATACTGCTAGTGCTGTGAGCAGTGTGGGAAGTGGCAGACACTGAGTGGTAATGAGGGGTTGAAATACAAATTTCAGAGATGGGACTGCAGAAGGAGAGAGGCTATACATATTTTAAAGCAGACAGCACTGCTATTTTTTCTGCTCCAGATCTTGGCTCCTAAAGCATCACCACCTCTTCTCTTTCCCTTAATGAAACTCTGCAAATGATGTGGGCAGCAGAAGCCCAATGCTTGTTTTGTTGCTCAAGACATCTCTGCATGCAATTAGAGGTGTAAGGATTTGGGAGTAAGCCTTTGGGAGTTAGCGAAGGCAGTAGACCAGAAACAGAAACTGAAACAAGTGAAGGAATGTGTGTATGGGTGTGACACCCACTGCGAGGACTAAAGAGACCAACCTCTAATGATGTTGGGGAACATGTGAAAGGGTTGGTGAATGTCCACCCAACACTGTAAAGCACCTACATTCAAATGTTCATGGTTGAACATGGAGAAGTTTGAGCCATATTTTTGAAATATAGTTAATTATGATGGAAGAGATTTCTCCATTTACCTCAATATCATAAAAACGCTATAGAAGCCATTCCTTTTAGAGGTCCTGCCAAAGCACTATCCCACTCTGTTAGAAGCAGAGATTTCATACCACTAATTGCACCAGCAGGGCTTTTGAAGGCACATGCTGCAAAATCTGAGCCAGTCTTCCAGACTTAAACTGGTAGCTGGAGACAGGTTAGTTGTTATCTGTGAAAGTAGGCAGGGACTGGTAGGATTTTGTGACACAGGGTAGGAGAGATCCTCCCCTGCCCTCTCAAGAACATCACCTTTCCGTTGTCCTTGTCTATACTTTTGCCTATCCCGGCCTGGAAACAGGCCAACTGTGTGGGAGGGGGGATGATATTGCACTAAGGAGGGGAAAGAGAAGAGGGCCAGGGTGGATGCACTAGGGAATGGTGTGGGGGATAGATGGTGTGTTCTCGCTCTCAGGGTTGCAGGTTGGCTGCAAGTGAGGAAGGCAGTAGGCGCTGCTATGCTGTGGGTAGAGTGACCCCAGGGAGGGAGCAGCTCTGTGCCCTCAGCCTTGCAAAAGCTGCTGCAGGCCTGCAGTGTGGGTATTACATATCTGAAAAAAGATTATGTGTACAAGAGCAATTTACAGCTGCAAGCAGACACCAAGCTTTAAAAGAAACAGCATTTCATACTCTGAGTGTGTCTGTATATAAATATAACATTTTTTTTAATGCTACTGAGATGCAAGCAAGTAGGACAAGTTAAATTCTGAAGTTAATTTTAAGATTGTGCCTTATTTGTCTACAATGTGTTGGTAATTATACCCTGTCAGTCTGGGTTGATCAATCAAGAGGGTTTTAAGTGATTCTTCCTTTCTGGAATAATCCCACACTGTCCCCAGCCAACTGAAAGAGCAGTATTGAATTTGTTTCGAAAAACATGAAGAAGGAAAATAGATAATTTCTCTTTTGAAACATGGAAGAACTGAGTTTAACAGATTAACAAAGGAAGAAAGAGGGGGGCAAATAGTACCTCTGAGACCAGCATACTGCATAAATAAGAATGTCTTACTATATAAATTCTGGCTTAGGTAACAGACCATCTTTGAATCTGCCTTTGCACAAAAGTACACAGGGCTGCAACCACTTTGAAGTTTTGGTTTAGGATTTATTTCTGTGGACACGCATTTGGGAGACAGAGCACATAACTCCCTTTGTGCTCAAAAAGAGAGGTTTCTAGCAGTGTATTGAAATCCCCACTTCCCAGCTCACTACCATTCTGTCATGACAGTATCCAGCACCTCCCTAGCATCCCTTCTCAGGGATGAACAGACACATTGACTTTTCCCAGCTCTGTGTCTTGCGGGACATAAGCTGTCCTGATTCTAAATATATATTTAAATATACAAATAAATATAGATAATTTAATTCATATAAGATTACAGGTAGTTGGTGACTTTTCCTTGCTGCCTGGGTCCCAAGTATTGCAGTTCTCTTTGTGAAAGTTTACAGTGTTGCACCTGAATTACTTTCCTGTCACATTCATTTCAGAAATGATATTGATGGAAATCCAGCTGCTTGCCTCTTTGTGTTTTCTTCAAGATTTGATTGTGTAGAATTTGCTCACAGAACCTTTGGCTCCAAGGCAAATCATGCTGGAAATGCTCTTCTCTCTCAAAATATTTGACTGCCTGTGATTCCTGTTGGATGTCTAAAATAGTTTACTCCATGAGGCATGGTCGAGGCCCAGATAGGGAGAGAAGCAAGGCAGTGTTCAACACACTGAACCTCATTTTGAAGTGACATAAAATCTCCTTTAACTCCAGTTGTATACACATCACCCAGCAGTGCATCTGGGTTTGTGCATTGACAATTTAAGCATCTTTCTAAACTTGTGAAATAAAATTAAGTTAGTTATTTGGATATTTTTTTTTCTCTTTTGAACTTTATATTTTAAAATCCAAGATATGCAGATGAAAACACCTTGTTACCATAGTCTTTTTACAGACAAGAGAGTCAATTCCTATTGGTTTACAGAGACCATACAAAAGATACTCTTTTTTTCAAAGTAACATAAAAAGATTACACAGTGACAGCAAGCAGATTGCTATTTAAATTGTCAGATAGTTTTTAGGACTGTAAGTAGTAATTCTAAAACTAACATGTGTAAAATTCCCTAATGCTCTGCACACTTTTTAGTCTGAGATAGTAAGTAAACCTCTTTCTCAGGAGCAGCTCTTTAACCATGTTGCTGTAGGACAGGAAGTACTTGTTTCCATGTACAGTTAAGCCTGCCTGGTTATCTCCAATAAGTGCACCTTGTGGTTCCTAAGTGGAGAGCTGTTTTCTGGAGGTTTTAAATCATAACATGACAGATCACATTCTTGATGATTACTAAGATATAATATCAGGTCCTGATACATTCAGTGAAGAAAAATGTAATTTAGAGAAGTATTACACTGTTCTGTCCACCCAAAATATACTATTTTGTATTTAGGATTGATTTCCCCAGGATTTTAGAATCCTGGAAAATATTTCTTGTAATAGACTTATGTATCTGTTAAAATATTTTGTTTCTTTAGACATTTGGCTTCATGGCTGATCATCAAGATTGACTCTAATCCCTCTTTGTAATGTAGCCTGGTTTGTGGATTTTTCAGACAGCTTTTTTTTTTCTTTTCCCCCAACAGATGTTGACGGCTGGATTTGGGTGGTTTGTGTTTTTAACAGCTTTTAGAAATACCTCCAAGAATTTGCAAATATGTCACTAACAACCTCCACCTCTCTTTAGATGAAGCATATATACTGAGACATGGGCAAATCATCTACATTCCATTGCAGTGCATATTTTGGAGAAACGGAGAACAGCAAAAGAGTTGCAAGCCCTGAAAGGAGTGATACCTAAGCCAGGCTGTATCCCATTAACTGTTTCTGTCATTAGCAAGGAAAATCCCCCATCTCAAACCAGCAGATCTGTCTTTGCTGTACCTTTACCCCTTTGAGGCTAACTTAGGAATAGCTTTAGCACACATTTTAATCAAATTAGCTTTACACCACTGTAGTATTGCAAGTGGTTGGTCTGGAAATCTTAAAATAAAGTAGCTGGTCTCATGTATGAACTAATTACAACCCAGTTCAGCACAGTTTGCATGAAGAGCGTATAATGGATGTGCTTCTGTCATTTAATGACTTTCAAAATAGCTGGCAGGCTTTGAGAGTATTATTTTTCTAGTAGCAGAGTTCAGCATGCCTGCCATGCTTTTCCATTTGAAACTGAACTTACAGTGGCTGGAAACTTGAACTGGTAAATCCAGTATTTTGATAGATCTGTCAGAGGTGGAGGAGAAATGCAACAGAAATGAAATAATCTTCCCCTAGCCAAACTAAAGAACTAAGCTGATCCAATCTATGCTTTCCTGGGACAGACTCTATAGTGAAATACAATATTTTTCTCTTAGTCAAAGCATTTTATTGCCAATATAAAAGATCTGAATAACTATGCATACTGTTTCATTTAAAATTTGGCGTTCTTCTACAGATAAACAAGACCAACATAGCTTTCTGCATTCCACTGCAAAGGCAATGCATGCAGAGCACATGAAGTTTCCACTTTAAGACTGCTAGGCAGGATGATAAGATAGAAACCACATATATCTACTCTGTTTCCCTGCTCTAAAATCAAAATTGTGTAATACAAAGCAGATTTTTCTAGAAGACCTCCATCACTCCACAGCCTTTCCAAACACCACTGAAGAACAACACCTTGACCCTGAGAGAGCTGATAGGTTTTTCTTTGCTCTATTACCTGACCACTCCTTGCTGCGTGTTGAACTGCTATTTCTACTGTCCATGGGGATACTCTGTTCTTTGCAGTAGCAGTGATGGTGTTTGGACAGTTACCATGGTTGTGCTTCTGCCTTATGCCCTCTGTCTTCAAAGTTTCCTTGCCAGTCAAGTTTTCCAGACACCAGGTCAATCTTGGTATCCTCTGCGCTTCTGTTCAACTGTAGCACCCAGCAAGATTGCACTGCTGGGCCATGATCAGCCTATGCTCCTCTCTGCTCTGAAGACCTTCCTGAAGAACTGTGGTTTAAGTAATTGCTTTTCAGCATGCACTGGTTCATAGTGTGCAGCCATTTTAGGGGAAAAAAAAGACAAAGAGAAAAGAAAAACAGAAATAAAAATTTTAAAAGGAAGTAATTTTAAAGAGGTTTAAAAGGGAGAAATTTGACTAGTTAAATAATATCAGTATAGAGCATTACTATTGGGCTCTTTGTGACATCAGTAAGACTCAGAACACTGCTAAATCTCTTTAGAGAAGGAAGAAATCTGGGAAGGAATAGGGAAGCTGTGGGCTGACTATCTCTCCACATCCTGCTTTTCTTCTATTTGTATTTCTTTGTGCATCAGGAATTGTCCTGGGAGAATTCAGCATACTGCAAAGATAGCAGGGCAGAGGGGCTCTGGAGAAGATGGGACTATCCATCCTTCTCAGGCCTTCAAATGCAGGATCCTCAAACTCTGTCTCTCCTACATGTGTCTTGCTCATGCACCTGGCAGGAGAGTCAGAAAAGAGAAGCAGCTGCCAGTCTCTGGAGGGTGATGGGAGAGGTGAGGGAGGAGACAGTGCTGTGCATGGGAGTAAGATCAGGATCTCACACTCTGTGACAGCATCATCAGCTCATCTTCAGATCCTGCTTGAGTACCACACTTACAACTGCACTGCTATGTATCTCTTGTTTCTCAGGACTGCAAGCCTGAGATCACCCCTGCTCCCAAAGTGTCTGGAGCTGTGCATTTGGTGTGAGACACCCAGCTGGGCAGGTGGGGGTTAGGAGCAAGGTTCTCACTTGCAGGGTGATGAATGTGCCCATCTGGGGGTGTCTCCCCATAAATGTAATAATGCAAGTAGCTAGAAACAGAAGAAGGAAGAGTTTTAGATCCCTCTCGGATAAGGATGGTGGCAGCATTAACAGGATGAAAGCACAGCTTTCTTTTCCTTGCTAGTTGCACTCATTCATGGCACATATATGTGACACAGGTAGCAAGGGAAAGAAACCTGTGCAAGAAAAAGAGCCACATAGTGATTATGAAAGGGGCAACAGCAAGAGGCAGGACACGTGTCTGAACTGCCCTGCTCTCATGGAAAGTTTTGTGGGTATTAATGACCATAGTATCTGGATTGTTTAATTTTTTTTAATTTGTTTTTTTCCCAAAACCAGTCTCATCAGTAGAAGGTTGATAATCATCACCATCAGTACCGCCTTTGGATTGCCACAGGGCATGTAACACTATCTACTGAAATCCTAACACTGTAATTGGTGGAGCTGCCCAAAAAGACTTCTGCTAAGAGATGACATTGGAATCTCACTAAAATAAAAACAAGAAAACCCAATTCTTTCCATGCACATAGTATTGTGATAATAGCTGCAAGTTCCCCACACCCCTTTCTTAATGACTGTACTTGTCACCTATTGTCCTGCCTTACCCACCCCACATGGCCCTGGCCACTCCCTCGGGTTTCCCCTATTGGTTCCTGTACTCCTAACTCCGCCCCTGTACCTCCCCTGTACCCAGAGGTCACTGGGCCAGTGTGCTGTCCCTGCCCCTCTCTGTTTCCCTATAAAACCCCTTACCCTCTGCCATCTTGCTGTCTATGCTCCACGTGTGTCTATACAGCACATGTTTATGCTCCACATGTGGCTGTGCATGTGAGGCCTTCGCCCTCGAGGCATCTCTGCCTCGGGGAGGTCGTTGGCCTCTGCTGCACCATGCGAATAAACATCTTCCATGGACACAACGCATAGACCCTCCTCGCCTCCTTTATCACCGCCGGTTGTGGAAGCAGACGAACCAGAGCTAGCCTTATGGCTCCCTGGTCGGTGACAGCGCAGTCTCCAACCCTGGGACAGAGAGTTTGGAGCTCTGAGGCGCTGAAACGGGCTGGGTAGAGACGCTCTAGGGTAGGGTCTGCTTTAACATCCTCTAAACCTCAACAACATAGTAAATAGGTAGTAGAAAAAAATCCTGTCATATCTTTTTAAGAATGGTTGCAAGTCTTGCCGCTGTTTTAAAAATTACCTGCTTTGTAGGTAACCTGGTTTCCCGCCAGTCTTGTATCTCTGAGCTGTGTGTTTATCATGTTTCTACCAGGACCTGCTTCCACAGTGATGTTGCCAGACAAGCTAAAAATTTATCAAAAAGTTTGCTTTCAAATTAGGAGGAGGGAATTACTTCTGGATCTAGAAAAGTGACTTTTTGTGTGTCTAAAGATACTTGCCGGGAATCCTAGTCTTTGCCAAATTAAAAAAAAGGAAACTGCATTGTGGCCTTGAAAAGTAGGTGGCTCCACCCCTCTGTCCAGGACTGTGCAATTTTAGCTCTGTATTTGTGCTCTGACTGTTGTGGCGAGAGATGAGCACATGAGGGCCAGCAGGGTTTGGCAAACAGGCTGTGCTTACAGCCTTGGCTCCACCTTGAGTGTCAAAAAAAGGGCTGGAATAAGGATATAATGAAGCATGGCATTTCCTAAGTTCTTTCCAATATTTACAGTGTTTTAAATTCATGCTGTTTAATTGCATTTGGGGGAAGGGGAGGGAAGGCAGGTGCATTGTACATACTGGGGTGTGAAGACTCTACCCCTTTTGTAGGGTTGTGATGTTCTCTTTCATAAATTGTATGTAAAGAAATGCTGCAGGTAAGACCTGTCTGAAACATTTATAGCTTTCCTTTTCCACACTTTGTCCTTGCAGTAGCCCTAGAAGGCTGTGTTCCTGCAACAAGGCTTTACCTTAGCAGTAGGCTTAAATAACTGGTGTAATAAACCTCACCCAGAGCCAGCTACTGAGAAAGATTCTGCCAGATTTCTCCAGGTGTTGTGCAGGTGTGGATCTCACACAGGCAGATCTCCCTGTCAGGGATCACTCGCTTTTTATTTGAAACTCATTCCTGTGGATCTTGTGATGGGAGCCATTTACAGCCCAGTTAGTATAATTTGATTCATAACATCAAATCATTGCTATTTTTGCAGTCATTTAAATCAGTGAAATTAAATCAGCTTCCTCTGGAGAGTAGGATGTGCCTAGGAGATTAAACCCTGTGCTTGCTGCTGAGGTCCAGAGCCTGTGACCTCTCCCTCAGTCAATATCTGTGGCAGGAGGAGCTGTCAGGGCAGCCCAGAGCTGTTTTGTAAGGACATCACAGAATTGCTCCTTCAGCTGGCAGCCTGTGTTAGTGTTGACTCAAAGCTTATGAAAGCATTTCCCAAGGCTAGCTCCAGATTTGATGGGTTGTCTTAGAGCTATGAATGCCGGTTTGCTTTCAGTGATTTTGCCTTTCATTCTCTGTTTAAAGCTGTTACCTTAATAGCACTTTGAAGTGGCTTCTGTTTAACAGCAACCCAAGTTCCTCATTATTCAGCAATGGTTGGGCATTATTTTATTTTATTTAATTTTAGGTGTTAGGTGTTAGAGTAGAAAATGAGGTGAAAATCCAAAATGGGCACAGTTAAAATTTAAAACTGGAATTCTCTCTCACTTTGGAAAGAATTAAATGAAGTTGGAAACTGATGTGAAATAATGAAATACAATTAATGGCAGCTGTTTTTGTGAGGGTTTTTTTAAGTTTGTGAACATTATTTTCACATAGATGCCTGATTTTATCTAGTCTGAACTAGTAAGAAAAAATCAGTTTCAAGAAGGGAAGGACTCAAGCACATCAATTGAATAATTGGATCACTGTTGTAACAGGTTAATTGGGAAGCAAGGAAGTAAATTGAACAGTAAATTGAACACTGACAATGCTATTTTCCCTTTTGAGTATTGACTTCCTTTTTATTTCTTTCTGAAGGAAATAAACCCATTTACAGGTCATAAATGGCTAGTGTATAATGTTCTATAACAAGTAAATACATACACTATGTGATGGCTCAAATCTCCCTTCAAAACTGAGCATTGTAAATGAGAGGAGAATGTGATGCCAAGTTTGGTTACAAGAGCTTACTCTTTCAACTCACCAATATTAAAAATGGCTTCACACATCCTCCATGTAGATGCAGAGCAAAATGTATAAAACCTAAAATGTCAGTGGCGACATCCTTGGAAGCCTCTGTTCATGTCCACCGTTTATGAAGGTCAGTTCTGAGCCCAAACTCATAATAGGCAGCAATATTTTGGTAGCACAGTAAGTCCCTGTTACTGTGGAGTGGTGGTGGGATAGACAACCAGCAGGTACATATTTTTTCACTATATAAATCACCACAGCTCTGGAATGCATCAATATCCTGCCACAGATAACCATGGCAGAAAAACCTATATGCCACATGTAGCTATAAAGTCCCTGTTGACTTTATGCATAAGTTTTTTTTCCAAAATATCCCATTGGTGTTTTTCTTAGAGGTGACTTTTCCCCCCAGTTTGTATTACCAGTAATTCCCTTTGTGGTAATTTAGCATTCTCTTTCATTGTGTGTGTTTCGGGGAGGGGAAAACACTGCTGGCATTCAAGGCCATGTTGTATCCCCACCACTGTTGGTTCATTTCTATGCAGAGCCAAAAATATGATGAATCATTCAAGAAAACAGAAAGAAATTGTAAATGCAAAAACCAGTGCTGCCTTTCACTGTAGGAAAATATACAAATCACATTTTCTTCCATTCAGTTAGGTGCTGGTATTTTGCTGTTAGTCAAGGGCTTCACCTTTGCCTTCTCTCATCCTCTTCTTCTCCCTTCAACAATGTTCACAGAGAGATACAGCCAGAAAAGATCCATTGCTGTTTCTGTCTCCTGGCTGCTTTCATCTTTGATTAAGCAAAACTGCAACCAGAATTTAATCCATAAAGTTGGAAATTAAACTGGAGGGGAGGGGTGGGAGAGTGCTGCAACTGCAGCCAAAGGGCAGCTGAGTAACTTGTCTGAAAACCAGCCCAATTTGGTTTCATCCAAAGCTTTCAAACTCTTTCACATGGAAAAGAAGTAGAGCCATAGCAACTGCATTAACTTTGGTGTGTACATAATTACCAAGAAGCACAAGTAAATATTTGTGTGGCTTTTCCAGTATATCTGATCTCTCTTCTTAACAATAACAACTGAGGGATTAACAATTATCAAGGTCTAAAGACATATTTGAAGCAGGAGGAATGAATGATTCATAAGGAATACCTGCATAATAAACAGCCTAAGGTGCCACTTTGGAGGATTTGATTGTCTGTTATTTGGTGAATGCCTTTTGAGTACATGGTAAAGACTATGGGAAATGGGAGTATGACTGGAAGATACCTGCACAAGGATCTGGGTTGTATTGGGAACATTTTAGGACTGAATAGACATTTGGACAAGATTCCAGTTCAAGCCCCCCAGGGCCCATGGGAATGTGTGATCCATAGCACGTGTTTGAACACATCTCCCTCCAAAGAAACCACATCCGTGCCAGTGGCTTGGGAATAGCCTGCAGAGGACACAGATGTCACCCCTGGGTCTCTGTGTTCCCTGAGCAGAGGCTGAGAAACATTTCTCAGGCACCAAGACATTCTCCCATATTGTGGCAAAAGGCAGATTTCAGCAATGAAAATATTTAGATCCTGTTACTAGCCTCAAATGGACTTTGTTCCAGGTCACAAAGATTTCAATCCTATTTATTTCCCTGTGGCACTTACTTCTCCCCCACGTGAGGACCCATATAAGAGCTGGTGAGTAAGCCCTTGCCAGACCCCTGGTAAATACTGTTTGTATTAGACACACTGTTAATCACAGCTGTAATAATTTCTTAACTTTCCATTAAATGTTTTCTTGACCTTGCCAAAAATCTCTTCTTTTACTGTCAGAGATAAAATTGGCACCAGTTTCAAGGGCAGAGAATCAAGATAATTATGAGAACAAAGATTATAATATTTTACACACTTCTAATGTGGCCTGGTTCAACAGCTCTCTGAGGCAGAAAGTATAACTATAGCAAATAGCAGAAACTGAACTAATTACTTATTTTAGAATTAATAACTTGCAGCATAGACTCTGAGTCACTTCCTTGCTGAACTAAATTTTTTTACTCATCAAATTTGCTCATGGAGTAATTATCTTGAAGACAGGGAGTTTTTTTTCCCAGAACAAATTTAAAGAGACATTAATATCTTGTAAGACCAAGTCCCAGATGATTCACTGATAAATCATTACAGGCACTTAGAGAATGGAGTTTGTATAACACGGCCATAGTAACAAACTGCATCAGGACAGAGGAAAAGAAAAACAACAGAAAATATTTATTGACATAGTAAGTGCATCATATAATATCTTAACAGAGCAAAGGTTTGCATTTATTTTCTCAAATGGCTTGTCATTTTGCGCAGTGAAAAATATTATAAAGTCTTCTGTCAGTCTTAAGAAGGTTAACATTAAAGAATCCTCAAAGCTACTTCTGAAAGTTTTTAATGTAAATGCTGACACTTGAAGCAAAAGGCTGGTGCCAAGGGGACCCAAATATACTTCAAAATCCTTTGAGATTAGAGTGAAATTTTAAGCTTTCAATTTAATAACATTCTTTTTTTTTCCCCAGTCATTCTTTAATTCAGGAATTTGTAGATGGAAGTATCTGCAATAATCTGTGCTTTAAAATTAGAAGCAGTTGATTAAATTTCTACAGATGCCAAACACAAACAGAAGACATTTGAAAAAAATTTATTGCCTAGAATTTCTAGCTACATGCAAAAAATGGAGCCAAGAGTTAAATGACTCAAATCTGAGATTTTTTTTTGTTTGATTTTTCTTCTCCAGTGGATAACAGCCTTTAAAGAAATCTCGGCAAAAGGTCAGGTTTGAGAAACTCCCTTTACTCACTATATGCTTGATGATCCAGTGTACTGGGAGGTTCATACTGCCTTTTGGTCAGATCTTATGCCTTCCAAGGACCCTCAAGGAACAGAAGCATAATCCCTGCAAATTCAGGCATGGATTGTAGCTCGGGGTCAAAATCCCCTGCCTGCTAGTGGTCCCTGCCACAACCTGAGTCATCTCACAGCCCTTTCCTTGTTGCTGTTGGCTGGGAAGAAAAGCCTTATCTTTAACAGTGAAAAATTGTTCATGAATCTTGTGAATTTCACATCTGAATTCATACTATTAAGTCTCTACCAGCTGCCTACTCTTTCTCACAAAAGGTCCCTCTGCTACCTTGCAGCCATTTCATCTGTTACTTTGCACACTTTCTTTAGCCCTTGCATACCATCTCCATCTTCCTGGTCTTCCATACCATCTACTTGTTCTCTCTTTCAGTTTTGTTTGCTGTTTGCTGCCAGGTCATCCCTTATCAGCAGAATAGAAAGAACTCCCAGCTGCTTCTCTCCTCTACATGTGGATGAGTTGTTTTTTTACTTAGGCCCTATTCATGCTGATTCATACTCCATACAGACACATAAATCTGCAAAATTAAGATGGTAAATTATAAAGTCAGTCAAGGAGTTTCTTCAAGCAATTATTAAAGCATTGGGTACTCTATACCTCATAAAACAGAAATAATTTTCCTACGTAATGTTGTACTTTTGTTAAGATAATACAAAATTAGACTTAATTTTTCACATTGCAAATAACCCCCTTGCCTTCCACTGTGTGTCTCAAAGCCTCAGATTAAACACATGCACAAATTCCTTGCAGAAGCTGGTCTGGGTGTGTTAAAGGCTTGCATTTGAGGTTTATCTTTGGCCCAGAAAAAACTTATTTGTTCACTTTATAAATTCCAGTGGCCCCCTAGCAGAAAAGGGATTTGACTGAGTTGGTTTTTTCCTAAGACCAGGAATACAGTTAAAGAAAAATATCTACTATACCAACTCTTAGGGAAAAGCATTAGTACTGATAAAAACAAATGATGTACAGGCTGGTACTTGGGGAGAGGAAAAATCCTTTAGGGAATTTACAGCCCACAAGGGCTGGAAACACAGCCTTGATGCTGCTGTCCTAGACAACAGCAAGATCTGATCTACAGAGATCATATTTTCCTCCTATTTTCTCACTGATAACTAGATAGTAACTACAGGTTTTTTTAGAAAATCTGAGATGATCATGGTTCAGAAATCCTTGTCCCATTTGCAGTCGTGGGTACCAAGAGCTCCATGCAGGACATTGAATTCCTGGGCTTGTGTGTAAGTTCTTGATTTATTAACTATTCCAGAAGTCCCTGTAGCAGATAGTCACAATGCCTACATAAAGCATTTCCTTCTCTATTAGGCCAAGCAGAAAACTGAAATGTTGCCTGGCATGCAGGGACAACAGGAAGAACATTTTGTCTGTGTTTTCCTGTACCTGCATTCCCTGGCCCGAAGGTGCTGACTCAGTCAAAACAACACGTGTTCTGCAAGGCTGGATATTTGCATGTGTTTGTGCATGTGCACTCAGACACAGACATTTCTTTGTTTGTTTTAAATTAATTTTTATGTTGCTCTGGCCAACCTCTTTAATCTCTTAGGACCAAAAAATGAAGCACTGAGCATCTAGTATTTATCGTCTGAAAACACAGGTTTTTATCTGTGAGAACCTCAGGTTGTGGCTGAGATATTTACAACAGATATTTTCATAACAAAACCATTTGAAAACTGACATGAACATTTTTCATTCTTACCTTGCTCCCAATTCCCAAACCGATAAAGAAATAGATTTTATTTCTTCTTCTAAGGACCACACCTAAATAAGACTCAACAAAACAAGGAATTTACTAAGCCCCCTTATCTTGATCAGTTTTGTACCCAAATCAACAGTGACAATAATTGTAAAAAAATCCATAGACCTGGGTTGTCTTGTATTAGATTAATGGTGTAGTACCTTATTTGTCACAGTAACTATGGAAAAAGGCACTTAAGAAAAACATTACAGAGCTGACTGAAGAATATTGTAGGTCTGTTGCATAGAGCGAGAGTATTAAATGCTGGACTGAGGTGATTTTAAATTACTGTCAGCAAAGCCACATGTGTTAATAGAGATGTTAACAACAATAAAAAATAATGCTAAAATCTTAGAGATTTATTTCTAAATTTTAAAAATTATTATTAGTTTTCTGCAAACAATCACACAAAATAAAATTAGAAAAATAAAAAGAAAAGTTGAGTGTTCCCTGGAAAGGTTGACATTAAAAGAGATAGTTTCCTTTAAAGTGACATCTCTTCCAATTAATGAAATATTGTTAGGGTTATAATAATGAAGCAAGTCTTAAATTTTTATGCTTTGGCAATAATATGACAAAGAAAGTTGCCTGCACGTTCAATGTGTCAGGTTATACACTTTCAATCATCTACAAAAAAAAAGCGGGTTATTTAAAATCATCTTATTTCATCAAAAGATATCACAAGCATGTTTTAAAGATACCAACAAACAATATTTTAAAATATTTTTGTATATTTTTTCTCCTGTAAAGGAAGAAAATGTATTTTGGTCAGCATAAATTTATGGTAAAAAAAATTAAATATTAGGGTGGTGAATATTCTAAAAGTATTGAAAACCAAAGGATATGGTCAGAAAGGCACAGTATCTTTTTATGTTATTAGATTAATGTAGCACCATAACAATTCTGTGTACTTCAAAATCTTGACATAAAAGATATAGACTTGTATAGTAATCAACAACAATTTTTAAGAAAATGGTTTGTGTTTAAAGGTGTGTAAAAGTCAAGCTCAGTTTGTGTCTTCATTAAATACATGGTTCTGCAAACATACTGAACCAAATTATTTTCTAACTACTGCTGCTATCTAACAAGATAATTTTTATAATGCACAAGATAGTTCTACCATTCAGAAGGTGCTATAATTTAGTTGGGAGA
Organism: Lichenostomus cassidix; assembly: GCF_008360975.1. Classification (NCBI taxonomy): domain Eukaryota; kingdom Metazoa; phylum Chordata; class Aves; order Passeriformes; family Meliphagidae; genus Lichenostomus; species Lichenostomus cassidix. The sequence goes on from NC_139483.1 coordinate 78,572,547, forward strand.
AATTTTTAGTTAACCTTGTAAATCCTGCTGAGGTGGAGTCTGAATATAACATGATTAAAACCACCCACTTTGCAAAACTGTATCAATCCAAACTAAAATATTAATTTCCAACTCCCAGTCTAATACATACTATCCTATCTATGAAGCTGAACTTGTATAAAAGTAATTTATAAAAACTGAAGAAATGTTTAGCACCCAAAAATATATCATCTGTGAAGTTCCAAATGATTGTCAAGTAGCCCCTTCAGGAGTCAGTGACTTCTCCCAGGGGTAAAGCTAAACATTTGACTAGAAACTAAACCTACAGCTCTCCAAATACTAATTAGAAGACAAATGCATGTGTTTAAGACTTCTATAGCTTCTCACAGAACATTTAAAGGCATTAAACTATGTCCAGATGTGTCTTCTTCTTCCAAACATGGAAACTTCTATATTTGTTACTTTCTTTTTTGCTGTTTTTACTGAGCAATGGAGTGAAACTTGTCTTTAAGGTGTGACCCTCAGCTATATAAATTTGGAATTTCCATGGGAGCATTCCAGCAGCAACCAGAAGAGGAAGTTTTTCAAACTAATAATCATGAACTATGCTGCTGCTTCTCAACATGGAACTGTGATCTTTAGAGAATGCCAGGATAATGTCTTGTTCTCATGCAGTTCTCTGGATCATTCTGCACATACAGTAACATGCTATATGCACAACTTGCATTTGAAGAATTGGAACAGAACCCTGAGAAAAGAAAATCCATTGGAAAAAAATAGATATTGTTTAATAATACCAGTTTGAGATGTTTCAACCCTTCCCCTGGGAAAAAAAAATAACAAAGAGGTGCAGTCATTTTTTTTCCCCTCATGAATGACTTGAATTTGTCACAATTGCAAACATAAATATAGTTTGGGATTTTAAGTGCATATCTAGGTTGATTACAATTAGAAGTATTTTTTCTGACACTTCTACCCCTCCCCCAGCAGTTCCGCATTCATCGAGTCACCATAGCACTACTTGTGAGCTTTGAGTTCAAAAACATTCTGACATGGAGTGATGTTCTTCCAGTAACTGTGACAGCTGACTTTCACTCTATGGCAGTGCGGGTGCTAAGCAAGTGATGTTCAGCTCTCTTCAGCCTAGCATGCAATTTTCATCATTCCCATGTATCCAGAAGCAAATCTGGGCATATTTGAGAGGAGTAATTCGTACTGCTACATTGTAATCCTGCTGTTCACCATTGATGTCCACCCACTGATGGCCTGAGTAAACAGCAATGATCTTGCGTTTCCACTTCTTTTTGTTCGGCTCCTTAAGACGGAGATAGATCCCAGATCCTGTGGAACCAGGCTCAGCATCACAGTACTGATAAAACAGATCATTGGACTCATCAGAAATGCTACAAAATCTATAGACCAGTTGCCCAGACCGATCGTTGTCAAAACCCGAGAAGTGGATCATGCTCCCAGGCATCATTTTGATTGCTGGGCTGATTCCCAGCTCCATGTACTTCCTTTTGTGGGGACGCTTGAGCTCAAGAACAGCATAATCATAATCCAGGGCACTATCCCCAGAGACACCCTTAAACCAGCCTTTCGGGATGTGCGTGCTCTTCACCCGGGTCCACTGGAAGGAGGGCACACCATCTGAAGTCTCTTGCTTTCTCCCAGCTCTTTTCTGCTTTCTCCCATCACCTTTGGATTGTCGCCTTAATTCTGTGGCAGGTTTGGGATCCTCTTTGGCCGCAGAAATTTCTCTCCTACTTCTTCTAGCGCCTTTGCGTTTCCTGCCGTTGCCTCTGGATTTTGTCTTCATCAGGCCCACCCTGAGCCTTTTGCTGCCCTTCACATAATCCTTACCATTGTGCAGGCAGTGGGCTGCTGTCAGCACGTGCTTGGGGGAAACGAGAATGCCGCTGCAGCCAGTGGAGATCTTCACTGCTGTGTTGAACGGAAAGTTGGTCATAAACTTCTTGTCATAGATGCTGAACCTGCTGTCTGTTCCATATATCTGCCTCTTTCTTCTCGAAGGCCCTCGGGTGGTTGTGTTTCCAGCTGGGTCGAGCACTGCTCCAAGGACACTCACTTCAGTCAGGGTCCGTGTGCCATTTTCAAAAACAGTCTCATAGGATAAGAGGTTCTTCAAGTCGGACAAGCTTGGCACTGGCAGTTTTCTTTGACATTCAATTCCACATACGCTATTCAGCTCCAATTTGGTTTTTGCTTCAAATTTAGGGCTGTCAAGGGAGAAAGTTCTTTCTCTCACAATCTGGGGAATCTTCTTTAAGTGCCAAGTAAAATCTTGTTCAGTTTCTGTTCCATTACTGAGACCCAAGATAGGTATGAAAAATATGAATAGCAGTAACATGTGCTCCATTTTATTTTATTTTTTCTAAAACAAGAAAGAGAGATTTGAAAATACACTTTGGAAATATACACAGTTATCTTAATATCTTCTTAGTATAATCATGCAAGTTTAGAACTGACATCAGTGGAACAGAATTCTACACTCTGCTCAAAATAGAAATGCCCCAGATATTCCCTGTATTGCCTCTGACTCTCCCAGTGTTTTCTAGCAAGATGGATGCAGACAATTCAGCCAGCACCCATGATGAGCTACCTACTGGAAGGGGAACCAGCTGAATTTTACCTATTTTTCCCTCTGTGGGCAGCAGTCTGAGTCATTCCACTTGGCAGAGTACCCTGGTTTTATTTATTCCATACGAATGCAGTTAGGTATTATGTTTCTGTTTCTCTTTTCTGTTTCTGCTATATGGTTGAAACACAGTTGAAAACCCTCACTGTATTCAAAAGTTGGGATCCAAGGAGAGATGGATTGACAGAGTATACTCGTGAGACTTAGGAACCTTTAGGAAACCAGACCAATTGTGCTCTTTCACGTGGTGGTCAAAATGTGGCTTTAACTGACTTCAAGGTCAGCAGTGGCTCCACCCAGCTGAGAACTGTGAATCCGCCTATATGAGAAATGGCACTTTGCTAACTGCTATCCTGAGGAACCAAGGTCTCCTAGGATAGACAGACAAATGAGGAAAGGAGAATGTTGCTGGTGTAGAGGAGTCTCCTGGTTATATACACATGAAGCAAAGCTCAGCCGAGCAGGAGTGACAAGTCTGGTTACTCATCACATGCCTTTTTCAGGATCCCACAAAGGCTGTAGGAGCTGTGCTGTCTGTGCCTTATGGAATGTCATGTGCCATGTGTGGAACGCTCCACCTAAGTGGGGGATACACCACACCAAGAGCTAATGCTTTAAATGGGAAAGACATAAAGCAATATTATTCTCATCTGTAGTTGAAAAACATGCAGGAAAAATGTAAAATTGTTAGAAGTCTGTGGCAGAGCCAGAAACTGAACCCAGAACTCTTGATTCTGAGCTCAAAACATTACTGAAAAGACCATTTTTCTGCCTTGGCAGCATTGATGTCAGTGGCATTATCCAGCTACTGGCAGCTGCCACTGGGAAACCTGTGCTCAGTTCCAACATCCTTCATTCCAATTACATGGAAACCTCAGCAGTGAAGAAAGAAATGGCCTATGATTAAACTTTAAAAGCCAAGCAATTCAAGGATTTGTATGTGGTTAAGCTCTCTGGTTTACATTGCAATAGCAGTGTAGGCTGGGACAAATATAACCACTTTTCTTAATTTTAGTTTAGAATAACACAAGTGGTGCTCTCCAGTGAAACAGCCTTGTTACAGGCTAGCTGAAGGTCTAGCATGAAAAACAGGGGCATGTGTGTAAGATGGAAAAATAAGTGGGAACGCCACTCTTAATGCTGTGTAATGGACCAGAGACTCATGATTTTTGAGGCAGATATATACGTCTACCCTATAGACGTATTTGTTGTCTATAATAAGTTCTAATTATATTTTTTTAGCTAAGTAAGCACCACAGGTCAACCACAGCTTGTTGTTTCTGATGCCAGATTCAGAGGGTGGATTTATTTTAGCACAGTTTTGACACTTTTCACCTTTGCCAATATGGAACACAAACTTTGAGCTCAAGTCCACTTACTAGGATGTATGTAAATATCTATATCTATACATCTCTCTATATCTATATATCTATATTATACAACACATTTTACAATCCAAAGAAACCCTCCCTGGCTTTAAATTAGCTAACTCAGGTTTTGGAGAAGATGTGTGGATTTTCCTATGACATCTGGAGATTACAGTGACTCATAGGTCTGAGCTCTGGGGTGTATGTGGTCATATGAAAATATATCTGAAGGTTTTGAAAGCAGAGCAGAATCACTCCAGGCACAAGATTTTGTAGAGGGATGCCAGTTGTTCACACCAGTCAAGCTTATTTGTATAGCAGAAACATGCATGCTAAAATATTAACTTTGATAAACAAAGTTAACGTCAAAGTTTTGGTTCAGTTATTACTCAATTAGCACTAAATCTGAAGAAGAATGACTATTTTATGTACTGATGGGTAAATTAGAAAGTGTCAAAATTTTAAAAATATTGTAACAAGAACGTAAAAATGCCTTCCTGGCCTGACCAAAGATCTGCCTGGCTAAATGTCGTTGCCTAGGGTAAAGGATAGGAATAGGACAACCATATATGCCCATCCTCCCTCATAGTTTCTTAACTTACAACTAGTTGTACCTGATGGTCTTTAAAGCAGAGGTAGTTGCTGTAGTGTAAGGAAACTTCAGTTGGTTTCTCATACATAGTTTGACATTCTTCCCTTGAGCACATATAAAATTTTGTAGCCATAATATTTTGTGTCCAGGGAGTTCCACAGCTTAATTACATGTTGTCTGAGGAAGCATCTCCTCTTCTTTATTTTCAGCCTGTCTCAAACTAGCATGGTTTGAGGATAATTAATGTGATATTAATAGAGAAAATCTGGTTTAAATTTGCTTTACCCTAATATAGCTGATGAACAAGACAGTTCTTATGTCAGGCTCAAGAATGATATTTCTATTTTTCCCTAGCATACTCCTCCCTTTCTCAGCTCTTCCTCAGGGCCTGGATATCTGATATTCCTCTGCAGCTGAACTTTGTGAGCCCTAAGGAAATTTCAGTGACTAACTGCTAGTTCATATAGAAAGTCTGGGTTGATGTCATTTCACTGTGATGGCTGAAGTCTTCTGAGCCAGACTCACAATTAAGTTTATATAGAAATCCATTTTTTTCTCTCTGGTTTATAGAGAGACTTTCTGCAAGCAAATGGGTGGAGTACTATGGCTCCCTTCTGCCACTCTTTAGAAAGAAAAAAACCAGTCAAAGCACAGAACCTTCAATAGATGCCTTGGAGCTTTCCATTTGAAACATGAAACTCAAATGCTCACTACTTACAAAGGCAGTCTTGGAAGCCAAGATTTTCTTCATTTATACTGAACCACTTGTCACTGGGAATGAACTAACTACACTTCAGGATAACTGGAAGAAGTTCAAGCTGAGGAACTTGATAAACAGGGTAATTCTCATTACAGACCAGAGCAGTGGTCCTGCTAGGAGCTCTGTCATTTCCAGCCACACATTTAAGATCTAACTGGGGTTTACTAACCCCATCTCTACTGTTTAAAGGAGGCCAGCTCCAAGCACAGGCAATGCCAGCAGTTGCCACAGCCCAGTATAGGCTGCTGGAAAAAGGGAAACACTCTTGTCAGATGATGAGTTTGTAAATGTGTAGATGGCTGCAAAGACAGCTTTGCAGGGTGGGGGAAGAGGAGAGAGAATACAGCCTCCAGGGGAAGGAGGAAATGTCCTGACAAGGCTGCAAGTTGATTGCAGGAAAAAAACCCTCAATATGTTACCCTTTCTGCAATGCTCTTCTCCACTCTTCCTCTAAACCCCAAGATGCTCTGCCCTCTCCTTTCCTTCACTCCTTTCCCCATACAGATTTTTGGTTGGCTTACAGTAATTGGAATTCTTGAGTCAGCTCTTTAGGTAGGACAAATTGCTTTAGAGAAGACAGAATGGAAACCAGAAAGTGAGAGAGATTCCCAGCTACATGAAAATGTTGAAATTCTTCCTCCAGTTTCCAAACCCAGCTGATAACAAGACTCCCTATTTGGTGGCATTCCAGCTGCCAGGCATATCCGTTCAAGTAAAACTATATTCAGTTCTTCTCACTTCTTGCTTCCAACATTAAATCTTTCTGCATCTGCAGGACAAAATCTACCTAGCTCTTCAGGACCTCGTTCAAATATTTTGTCATTATAACGTACCTTACTCCAGCTGAACACATCTCAGATGCTCAGGAGAAGGCTTATAGTCAAGCAGAACTAGAACAGGTTTCTCTTCATGCTACCACAGAGGGAATTTACATGTCAGTGTAGCTCAGACTGAAGAAAAGTTCAGTCCAGATTCCTGGCATTGTTTTATCTTAATCTGTTCAGTGCAGCCTCTACCCTGGGGTTTCCCTCTTCTTGTAGGAAAACCAACACATTTCAAACTAAGCTTACACAATTTATAATGCAATTTTTCAGGTCATAAAATAATGGAGGCTGCTGTATTAAGCGTCTCCTTTAACTGCTTTTGGCCTTATTCTTGAAATGACCTGGAAATTGGAATTCCCAGTTCTACTCTGACAAAGCAAAATAGAGAACAAATTTTTGAAATCTCACACTCTGGAAGAAACCATTGCCCTAATCCTATCCTCCACTGCCTCCCCTTCCCTCCTCCAGGTGCGCTCACTCCTCGTGGTGCAAGGATGTTGTCCTCCTCTCTCACTTACGGGGAAAAAACCACTGCGGCTCCTGGCTCTCACGAAATGTAGGCAGCTTCAGTATGCATAACAAGAACTAATTTTACACTGCAGGCGTGGCAGCTCATTTCTGGAATCACACACGCGGGGGAAATAACCCGGGGGAGTAAGCAGCGCCGGGACCGGGCTGCCCCCTCGCGCAGTGCCCGCCTTGGCCGCGGGGCGGCGCTGCCGGCCAGGCGGCAGGGCTCCATCCCTGCCGCTCCTCCCGACCCTCCCGCCGCCCGGCTCCGCTCCCCGCTCCCCGGCCCGGGAGGAGGCGGACGGGAAGGAGCTCGCGCCCAGGCCACTGCTCTGCTGCTGAGGGTCGAGCCCTGCCAGCCGGGCAGCGGCCCCGGGACTGCAGCGGGCAGGCACAGAGCGGGAACCGGCTGGAGGAACGGAGGGCACGGTAGGGCTTTGCCGGGATGGCCGCCTTCCCACTGCCCTCTCCGCTGTTGCCGGCCGCTATGTGTTCGCGTGTTAAAAGCCCAGGGCTGTCCTGGAAGAAGACGAGGATTTGGGGAGGAAGTCTTTAGCTCTATCGCTCTTTAGCCATCCCTTGGTCCTGTTTTCTGCAGGAGGCTCTGCTTTTCCGCGCCTGATCCAAAGGAGTTTCCCTTCTACAAAGCCTGCGAGTTAAATACCTTGGCACGGCTCTTTTATTTTTGCCATTCCAAGATAAATCTGCTTCCAGCAGTGACGGATCTGGATGAAATTAGTGCTGATTCCAGAGGAGCGCGGAGATGGTAGCGCTAATACTGAGGGGATGAATCAGAATTAAAGGAGAGTTTGTTTTGAAGGGTGAAGAGGCTCCTTGCCAGCTTCCCTCAGAAGGCACAGCACAGAGACAAATCCCCGAAAACCCGATAAATATGCTCCTTGCCTCCGTCCCTTTAAGCCGTCTTGTGAAAACGGCTTCAAATATTGAAAAACAAGGACCAGAGAAACGCGTGGCGTTTTAGTCCTATCAAAAACATACCCATCAGGCTAAAGAGGCAGAAACTTTATATAAAACATCTCAGCTGGTAAGCTCAAGATATTGACATCGCTCAGCTCCATCATTTTTTAAAACGACCCGCGTAGGAAGAATGACATCCCAAAAAAGCTATCACCTTCGAGACGCTGGTTACCTCGGACTGCCCGGTCCCCGGCAGTCCCCCTCAGCCCCATCCCCAGCTCCGCTCCTGCCCACCCGGGTCTCTGGGGGCTGCCTCTTGCCCCGATGCCGACGCCGGGAAGGGTCTCGGTCATACCTGGCACCCCGCAGGACGGACGGAGGGAGGGCGGCAGCAGCCCCGGGGCTCAGGCTCCCCGCTCCGCGCCGCTCGTCCGCCGCCCAGCGCCCGCGGCTACTGAGGACGGGGCGGGGGGAGCGGCCAGGTCTTCCCAGGCGGGGGAGGGGATGGAAAAAGGAAAAAAAAAAAAAAAAAAAAGAAAGAAAAAAAAAGAAAAAGAAGGCGAGAGGGAGGAAGCCGGGAGGGCGCGAGGGGGAGGGCCGAGGGGAGCGGAGGCAGATCGCGGTGTCTCCTCGGATGGAAAGGGAAGAAGGGGCTCTGCCTGCGGGGCGGGGAGGCGCATCGCCCCGGCAGCGGCTTCCTCTGCGCTCCGGGCGCGGGGTCGGGGTGACCCGCACAGGGACGGGGCGGGAGAGGCTGCCGGGCCGGGGTGGCGAGGCGGGGACAAGCGGGGAGGCGGAGGGACCCCGTCCCAAGGGAAGGGCGGCGGGGCTCGCACGGCTCGCACCGCTCCACCTGCGTGGGTGGCGGGACCTGGCGGCGGTGGCAGCGGGGACAGCCGCTCGCCCTGACCCGCCGGAGGGCTCCCGGGGAAGGCGAGGAGCGGGGAGTGGCGTTCCCACGAGCAGTGGCCTGCCCGCTCCTCCCTGTCCTCGCCCCTGTCTCCCAGCCCCACTCCTCTGGAGTGCCCTGCTCCTCAGGGACCCTCCCTCCCCCTCCTCTGGACCATCTTCAGGGCCTCAGGCTAGGTGAGAAGCACCTCATTTCCTCATCACTCTTCCTTCCTCTTTGCCTTCCTCCTTTCCCTCGGTGTCCCCGTGCTCTCCCCTCCCAAGGCAGAAGGCTTTGTGCGGCGGTCTCTCTTCCTTGGGTTACCCCCTTGCCCTACAGGAGGATCCTCCCCAAAGCTTTCCGCTGCCACACAGATACACACGGTTAAATGCACCCTCAGTAAGCACTTCTGCAAGTGCTTAACCCGAGCACTTCCATTGAGCTCATCGGCTGAAAACTCATTTCACGCTAAATGAAGGCCCATTGATTTGCCAAAACCAGCAGGAAATTTGTGGCATTGCTGGAGATCAGAGCGAGATCTCCAGAGTGCTGCTTCGTTGCTTTAATCATAGCCATATCCTTCCTTTAAAAGTCTTAACTTCTGAAATTTCGTGGAACCAATTATGTAAACAGGTTGGAAATAAGGCTTTGGCCAGCAAACTGCAGGCTGCAGTTTCATTTTGAAGACCAAGGCTTATTTCTTCAAAATGGAAATTCTGTTTGCAGTTCTGGTTTTGTTGCTGTTTGTCTGCGCCACTTAAACCCAAAGCAAAATAATAATAATATAATAATAATTCATGTGCCTGAAAAAATGAGCTGAAGAATTTCCAATGTAATTAATGAGGCAAGACAGGAATGAGGGTAAGTTAGTTTTCACAAGCAATTTCTTAAACATAAGAACTTCCACACTGGGTGAGACCAAGGGCTTTGCTAGACCAATATCATGTTGCATTGCTAAAGGCAACAGTCTCCCCCAGCATTTTCACTGCCACCAATATTTTAAACTCAGACATTTTCTGAGGCAGATGTAATCTCTATGACCTTAGCAGCCTTCACTGAATTTCTCTGTCAGGCACTTGCCCGTTTTCCCTTTAACCTACATAGATCTGTAGCATCTACAACTTGCTCTTGTAACAAGTTCCTCAAGTGACAGGTGCAAAAACTTGCCTCTTTTAGTGTATTTTCAACCTGGCTACTGCTAGCTTCATTTGATGCTCACTAGTTCTTTATCATATGCTCTGTAACTCCTCTCCCACCCAGAAGGATTCTCCTAAAGTTAGCTGTGCTTTATATCAAAAATGTTCTTGTTTTCCATCCCATTGCTGAAGTTCAAGGACCAGAAAAGTATCTGAAGGAAGGTGCAGCCAAATGCTTCTTGGCAGCGGCAAATGAAAAACAAGGAGCAACAGCTACTTGCATTGGGCAGCTGTGTTGAGCATCAACAACTACAGCTAGGGAGGTTCAAACTGGACATGGGGAAAAATTTCTTCACCAACAGGAACATGCAACACTGGAACAAATTACCCGGACAGGTTGTGGAGTCACCATCCTTGGTGATTTCCAACACTCAGATAAACAAAGCCACAGCTGATCTGATCTAGTGTTGGCTGTAATCCTGCTTCAAGGGTTAGGTTGGGCTGGGTGACCTGCAGAGGTCCCTCTCAACCAATATTTCTATGACTCTTTACCTATGCAGAAGATGCAAGCAAAATATGGATTTTTGTGGCAGGAAAAAAGATTATTTGTTTTGTTCTCTGCTGATTTCTTAATTACTAGTAATTCTTTATTTTTTTCATCTGGTGATTCCCAGGCTGATGTTTCCATGGGGCCATTTTCATAACTCCAGGACTCTCTTTCCTGAGAAGTAATGACCAGATCAGAACCTGCCACTTTATACCTGAAGTAAGGACCCTTTTCCTCCTGTGAAACACTTTGCATTTATCTACACTGAACTCCACTGCCATTTGATTGCTCAGTCACTCCCATAAACTTTTCTGCATATAATCAAGGTAATTTTATCTTTATTAAGCTAAATAATTTGATAGCCCCATCAGGTTCTGTGACCTAACTACTCATGTCTTTTCCAGAACATTTATGAACAGGCCGAATAGTGCAGCAAAATCAGGTTGTTATTGGTAACCTATCATCCCTAGAAAAACTGATCCTCTTGTCCTATACTTTCTTTCCTGTTTTTCAGAAAATAACACACAGGTTCATTTCTGTTAATTGAACTCTAGGTGATAGGATCAGTGTGCTTTCAACCCACCAGTCCCCTCACTCCTGATTTTGGAATCTAAATGTCAAATTTAAATTCTTTCAAACAATTTTTTTCCTCGATTTCCTACCATGGTTTAACCCCAGCCAGAAACTCAGCTCTTCACAGCTGCTCACTCATTCTCCCCACCCCAGTGGGATAGGAAACAGAATCAGAAAAAGTTAAAACCCATGGCTTGAAATAAGAACAGTTTAATAACTGAAATACTCTATAGTAAAAATAACCACAATAATATTCACAGTAAGAAAAATGAAGGTAACTGAAAAAAAAAATTAATAAAACAAACCTCCAGAAAGACAAATGATGCACAATGCTGTTGTTCACCACCCACTGACTAAAGCCCAGCCCATCCCTGAGCATCCTGGCCAACTCCCCCCAGTTTATACACTGGGCATGACATTCCATGGCATGGAATATCCCCTTGGCCAGTTTGGGTCAGCTGTCCTGGCCGTGCTCCCTCCTGGCTTCTTGTGCCTCTCCTCACTGTCACAGCACGAGACACTGAAAGTCCTTGACTCAGGGTAAGCACTAGTGAGCCACAACCAAAACACTGTGTTATCAGTATTGTTCTCATACTGAATCCAAAACACAGCACTGAACCAGCTACTAGGAAGAAAATTAACTCTATCCCAGCCAAAATCAGGATACCCATTTCATCACTAATATTTTAATTCTTGTAATAATAAGATGACACAATATGGATAATTCTTATCCATAATGAGGGATTTAAAAAAAATATCACATTAAAACTTTCCTCAAAATATAGTTTGTAAAAGACATAAGGAATGTATATTTCAGAATACTGATTCTTTAAAAATACACTGCATAATATACATGGTAGGGCTGTAAAAATGTAATTGTTGGAAAAATTCCAGCATGCTAATTTTATCCTTCAGACGTAATTTTATCTCATTAGAAGATTAGTGAACCCTTCTGGTATTTTTATGTGTTCCAAAAATAAATTTGAAATCATATACTAACTGAGAGATGTTCACTCGGAACCGAGCTTTGAAAGACTGATACCTAAAATAAAAAACCCATGAAATTACAAGGAAAAAGTAAAACCAAATCTGCATTAATGTCAAGAATGTACTAACTTTTATCAAAATTATTCCTGCATATCTACAAAGAATATAAAGAAAAAGCCCCAGGTTTTTACCATCAGATTTTTAGCCTGGCTTTGAGTGAATTCACAGAACTGTTGTATTTTTAGCTTGGAATAAATAATCCACAAAATGAGTTACAAAATGTTTCCAAAAAAGATCCTCCTAGTTTTTTATTTCAGGTCAAAATTTGATATAGGAGCTTCAGCTTTCTCTGTGGGGAACATACACTGAGTGTGGATGCAGTGGCTGGGCAGCTGCTCCTGGAATGTCGTTTGGCCCTACAATGCTGGATCAACATATGGGTCTTGCACACATGCAAAAGATGTTTGAACACAGCAACAACATGCCTCATCTGTGACCTCTGAATTGTATTCCTTGTACTGCACCTACCCACAAAATATTCTTTCACATAGTACTTAAGGGAAAACAGGCAGGTGCAACTCAGAAAGACTGAAACAAACTTCATAGATGTCAAAAAGATTGCAAATGTCTACAACAAAATTAAAAGTTCAACACATAGGCCTTAGCCATACTCCACAAGACATCAGTTTTAATCGCTTCCTTTCTTCTCTTCAGTCCTTCTTCTACTTATGTATGGGTGCACACACGTACTTTATTCCAAAACTAATGATTACTCAGATAGTGCAGACAAATCCCTTTTCTTCATGCCTTAAATCTTAGGCTGAAGCTTGAGTACTTCTGGGTACTCCTCCAGCTCAGTGGATATATGTTTCACTTCCTTTCTACTTTTCCCAGGCAGACTATTTTTGGTGAGTTTTAACACTTTTCCAGTTCCCAAACTCTAAACTTGGGATAACTCATTGGCTCGTGATGAATGGACGTGAGATATTTCCTACTGCTTTCAGAACAAAGGGATGTGAAATACAATGGATCTTTCTTACAGGATCACGAATGGTCTCCATGGCAGTGTCTCTTCTGTGGCAGATTGTTGCCACAGAGGCCCTTTTGTTTTGTGGACCAGTGGGGTTGGTTATTGTGCTGTTCAGAGGTGCCTGTGACACAGTGCTGACCGGTTAGATTAAAACCCTGAATGAAACAGACCTCTGTTAGAGACCCTGCCTTTGAGAACTCGAAAAAGACGCAAAACCGCAATATATTGTAATTGTTTAACAGTGAACACAGTGAGGACAGAGGGGACAACAAACAGCATTGCTAGCTCTCCTGAAATGCTAGAATTCAGGAAAATTCTGCACACATCAATGGACTATCACAGTACAGGTTGGAGATGCATCCACTCAGGATTGGGCGTACCAAGTACTGCGGTGCCAGACTCATGGACATAGGCAACAAGTGCACTGTCATCAACACAAGAACTTACAGGTGTCAAAAAGAAGGAGGGATGTGAAACTTGAGGTGTCTAATTTTCACAACACAAGTTTAGGAGCTAGATATAGGGGTAAGTAATAGAGATGAAAAAACATCACTTTGTAATAGTGCAAATAGATGATGTCCCATTTCTGAGTTTAAACTGTGTCAAGTTTGTGATCAAATCAAGCGGACACATGGAGCTCTGAGCAACCTGGTCTAGTGAAAAGTGTCCCTGCCCACAGGAGGGTGGCTGGAACAAGATCATCTTTAAGGTCAATTCCAACCCAGGCTGTTCAGTGGCTCCACAATTCTTTCTTCAGCGAAGAAGTAAGCAAAAATAAATGTGGTCCTGCCTAACTAAGCCCCACAGGAGAGAAGTTCTTCTAACTCACCAGAAAAGAAGTGAGTTAATAGCCCAGTCACCACCCAGCTCCTGCCTTTTAGCACATTTTTATCTCCCTCTAGAGCAGCAGTTGAAAATGAAGCTGAAGCTGGACAGGCTCACTGTTCTAATATTTGTGCATTTAGTAGAAAAGCAGAGTCAGTTGTTCACCCATGATTGTTAAATAAACAAAACCTACAGTTCTTACCTGATGTGTATCATCATGGAAATTATATACACATATATATGTAAAGTGAACATTTTCCTCAAGGAAAATTTCCACAAGAAGAGGTACTTCTGGAGATATGTCAGATGGCAAATATTTTTACACATGCAATGTGTTGGCGCGTTGCAAGCAGGTACTGTTAAGGAAAAAAATCCAGCCCACACCATTTTTGCGAGCATTCTACTTTGAAGGAAATAGTTTCCTCCAACTGGCATTCCAATTGCACAGTCCATCAGCAGCTTTACTGGAAAAACAGTGAATTACAGATGCTAATGCAGCATACCATGATATGAATAAATGACATATTGATGTGAGGAGAAAAGAAGTGCAAGAACAAAGACTCTGAGAAGCTTTGGAAGAAACCCCAAATTTGCCTGGCTAAAGCTGGATATTCATCCCCTCCCCAAGCCTCTAAATTCCTATAATGGAAACAGCATACCACAGAGGAAAGTTAATAGAGTGACATTGACATGTTAGATAAAATTAGATTTTAGCTACCTCCAGCATGATTGACCCAAGAGAGAGGAAAGAGATTCCAGGGAAAGATGAACTGGCAAGGGACATGGCACCTAATCTCACCATTCAAACCAGCAGAAGGTGAGTGGCAGTGAAATGCACATCTTAAAAACTCTGAGAAATCAGAGGAATTAACAGCAATATGTTACTGGAAAAAACGTGACATTCAGCATAAAACTGAGTTCCTGTGGAACTTCCAAACAGAATATTGAAATAGTATTCCTCTAGAAGTATGGACAAAGTAGGAAAACATGGAGTAAAAAAAAAAACTGCATTAAAAAAAAAGTTAAAAAAGGGGACATTGGCCTTAACTCATGGGTGTTACGGAATATAGTTTTTATTGTCAGTGTTAACTGAAGGTGACCATAAAACATTTACTGCCATTGAAAACATGCCCACCAGAGTACAAGACTCATTTTTCAACTATAGCTGCATTAACTTAAAATTAGTACAAACCTGAGAGGAAAAAATACACTTTTAAAAGGACCCTTTACTAAAGCACATTCTGAAATGGTATTCCATCACAAGGTAAACTTTTTTTTATTATTCTTAGTCAACTGTAGGTACAAAGTCAGATCAGAAGAACACCTGGTGATACTGTTTTATAATTCCATTCACAAGCTTGAAATAGCTGGATGTTTCTGCTAAAATTATTAACAGTGTAAAAACTAATAATGGTGGAAATTTTAAGGTAGAAATAATGGTGGAAATTAATTTCACTTTAGACTTCAAACTTAATATTCCACTGGAATGAACACAGGCATTTTTGTACCTCTCAGAGCCATAATTACGAGTAGGAAAACAACATTATATTTAAAACCCATGGTGGATACAGGGTCAGGGTTGCTAGGTATGCCTTGTTGCCACCCAGATAAGTGCATGTTACCTTTGTGCCTCTGAAGCTGGCGTGGAAAACTGGGACTAAAACCACCCAGGACCTGTTTTCAATGCAGTCGTCCATCTTCTGTTTTGCACCCCACGGAGTTCTCACCTGTATTTTCCTGTTCATGTATTCTCACTGTCCACCCATGTGTTAGGCAGGACTGGGTCACGTTGGTAACTGCAGGGAAGTACATCTGCAGCTAGAGAAATGGGAGATCTTTTCCGTGGGTGATACAGGAGATTGAAGTCATCACTCACAACCATCCCGCTTGGATCACAAAGCCTCTGCATATTTTAGATACTTTAAAAGCTGTCTGTAGGTTTTCAGTTTGCTGCTGGAATAATTTCCACATGCTAACAGCCCAGTAAATAGCTCAACAAGGAGAGAGAGGGCAGAAATGCCTCACCCTCATCAGACACCCCTTTGCACTTTCTCAGTATGGATTTCTGCAATTGTATTTGAAGAGAATCACATCTCTTGACCATTATTCCAACTGTGCTAGTGGCCTAAGGAATTCTGTAGATCTATCATCATTCTCAAGACATTACAGGCAGAAGTACCCTCAAAGGCAACCCATAGATAAACAGCAAAATCTATTGAGGGATGATTTCACCTCTTTTTTATTTAGAAGTCTGACCTAAATTTGACTTTTATCTTAGTAAAGACATGTCCTAAGACTGTCTAGCAACCTTTCACCATCATTCATGACACACCTGAGTTCAGGAAAGGTGCATCCTCATGCAGTCACAAAAACTCGCAGGGGTCTCTACCAGAGGAGCAGTACTTTGGCAAAGCAAAGACAGAAGAAGGAAGACACAGCATTCCCCTGTGGCAGGCAAATTGACAAAATATGATAACTTCTCAGACAAATGGGAAAAAAAAAAGATGACAGAAATTAGAAAACATGTCATTGTTTTCCCAAGCAACATCAGAAAAAGAAAACTGTGAATTTGGGCATAAATCTGGAGGGTAATTGGAAAAACAAGAGCTGAATTAACCATGATATAAGATGAAGTTTTTTGGGAAGAAGTTCTGCTTGTCTGCATTCCTGCTTCACCATTGTCTCAGCTATAACACAATAAAACACAAAATGCAAGCAGTGCAGAGCAGGACACCAGTAGCACCTGGAAGTAGTTTAAATCAGACCAATACTTTCAGAGGTATCAACAAATCAACAGTAGCATATTGGCTTATTTATTATCCCCTAATACCTCCACTTCTCATTTTGAATGGCATTTTGAGTTAAATGTACTAGAGAGTGCATCTTCTGTGGAATCTTCAATAAGTCTATGGATTGTTTGATACCAATGTCATATTCATACCTATTAATCTATTTGGTCTGCTTGCTGGTGCGACTAATAAGGTAAGGGAGACAACCCCAAATCTCAAAGCAAAATAGTGAAAGGTTTGGTTTTTTTCACTTCACTTTATATCAGGTCTCAAGAGAGAAAAGCAATGGTGAGGAATCAATAATCACATAGATTCTCCTCCTCTACCCATTACAGTTTTTGCTTCTGATTAACTCTGTAGACCACAGTCTCCTTGCAGAATGTTACAACATTAAAACAAAACAGATGTGAGAAGATTTACTTTAGAATGAATTTCATGCAAGTTAAAATAAATGGAAAGTTATAGCCCCAACTTGTAATGGAAAACTGATACTCATCAGAATTATCACCCATCCACATACTTCTGCTCAGCCAAGATTTTAAAAATAAAAACTGCATGTGGCATACTTACCAAACCCTCCTTAGCTGTATGTTTTGTTAAAACTCCCAAAGAAGGGGTCTGCCTGCTTCTTGCATTTCTACAATCTCCACCTTTCACCAGAGGCAAACATTTATATACCTTTGTATTATTACCAGAAATCACAGGACTACTCAGTGTGTAATCCTTCCCCACAACAGCAAGCATAGGCTAAATATCTTCACCTTGGCTTATGGTTGCCCTATTTTGTATTCATTCAGGTGCTGCTTGTTATTATGGTGCCAACTCCTCCCATTGCCTGCAACATCATCCAGTGTTTTCCACTCGTGTTGGAGCAAACACCATCATGCTTCACCTGCTTCTGCTGCTGGCTCTCTCCATTTCACTTCAATAGGAGCTTCCCTTTCACTTCATAAGCCCCCTTTAAATGCTTCCTTAAAGCTCTCTCCTTCTGTGCCACACAAAGAATTCTTATCACACTTAGGCTATTGACAAGCAGTAACCAAGAAAAGCCAAGCACAGAGACCATTATTATTTTATTATCTATCTGTAGTCTCCTTTCAGTCTGTATTCCATTTACAATATATATCAGCACATGACTGTAGAGTCCTGGTTTGAGATGGAGGCTGTGTAAGCAATCATAACACAAATAATAAATTAATTTTTGCAGCATGGGATGAAATACATGTGCACATGCATTATCTCAGTTGTCACAATACTGGTTTTGGAAGAAATCTAAATATATGTAGTTGCTCTGCTTGTGCCTTTACCTATTCTGTTTTAATCACAATTACTGTTAGCACACTGCTGCAGCAACAGCTCTGCACTTCCACTTGAAAATCTTGAGTTTAGCAATTCATGAACTGCATCTAAAAATATATCCTCATTTGGAAATTGGCATTCAAGCTACAGTCTACAAGCAGTTCCTGTTTAAGCATATTTAGTTAGTTGAGCAGCTTTATCTCAGAGCACAAAATATACCTTTGTTGTTTCAGAAAACATTTCATTTCTTCATGTTCAGAAGTGACTGTGATTATACTGTTCTGTATTTCAATTATCTCTAATATGAGCTTTAAAAAAAGCTAGTTCATTTACCATGTATCAACTTTGTACTTCCTTACCCTTTGACAGTCAGTGCTGACTAGAAGTAGGAAGCCACCATTTGTAGACACATGGATTAGAAAAATAACTGTAGAATGCCAGAAACATATGGAAATACCTGGTCCCTTGATTTCCTTTGGAAATAGATGCTGAAGACTATATGCCTAATTTAAACACTTACTACAGAACAAAATGGCTTTGGCCTTCCAAGTTAAACAAGCATCCAGCCAGGACAAAGGCTTCCCAGTTGCTAACAGCACAACAAAAAGGAGTTCTCTAGGATAATGTAAAACTCTTCCAGAGAATGAAGGCCCCATTAGCTCCTCTCCAAGCTCATTTGTAATTCCTTGTTCCAGTTATTTACCCCTTTTCCTCAAACCCAGTAAAATTTTACAATGTGTAGAGATTTACTCCAGCCCATGGTGGACTGTTTGAACCTCAGAGTGGCTCAGCAAAGTTACAGAGTTTTCAGTTACTCCATCAACTCTTCTGCACATTTCCTACAAGATCTGTCAAACCACAGGGGAGGAATTAAAAAGGAAAGACGAGGTCTGGCTGGCTTGGGATTTTACACATGACCAGAGATTTCTAGATGTCAAAATTTTTGATCAATTGTCGCTGTTGAGCCGCTAGCAGAGAAGTAGAAACCCAGGTTCTCAGGCAAGAAAAGAAGAAGCTTTTTATTTTGCTTTCCATATATATAGACTTTTCACAGGTCACTCAGATTGGTCAGTCAAAAACTTCCCCCTAGGCCTAATTGGCCAGGCCTGAACTGCCCAATTCTTGAGACCCTGTTTGCAAAAACATCCAAACTTTATCTTTGTTTATAAAGCACAGCAAAATGTTCTCACGAACAGGACCTGTGCTAGTCACAATCAATGGATACTTTTTACTTAGGACTGGTTTGCATTGCTTCCTGGAAACTGCGAAAGGTCAGAGTGGGGATGTGGCAGCTATCAATATTTAGAAAGGGGGCATCTTCCCACTGTAAACCTCATAAATTTAATTCCCACTGAGGTTCATTCAGCAGTTTTTTCAAACATTCCAAAATGTGTGGTTACACAGGCCTAGAACAGTGTAAGCACTGTTCTCTTACCTTAACTATGCATAGATATGAAGTATTGCTCACAATACATACGTGGACTTTTTCCTTCTGCCAAATAATACAGGCATATGCTATTTGTAAGGATGTCAAGTGCATATCTTAATAGTTATTTGATTAATTTGAGTATCCCATAGCAAAAAAATGCATTTTTTTTCTAAAATGTGTGATGTAAAAGTAAAGGAGCTAAAGTAATGGATCAAATTTCCAGACAAAATTCACTACAAATTATTTTCAAACTGTGTGTACAAGTAGAGCCCATCAAAAATATAATTGTGTGCAAACTGTTTTAGTGGAGGTCACGCCAGCTTCTGCATAGGAAAATTCCCCTAGGAAGGTATACTGCTTATCTGGATTATTAACTGGGCTCAGGAAGCCAAGATTTTTAAACAACAGTTGTTAATGATTTTATAATACATGAATATGACACTGAGGTTAAAAACTAAAGCACAGAAAATAAAATCCTAAGGGAATAAGATATGACTAATGGGAAAATTCACTGTCTTGGAATTTTTCTTTACATTATCACAGTAATGTTTTGTTGACTTCAGCAAATGTCTTCACTGCTTTGCACCATTATTATCTTGACTCTAGAATATTCAATTAAGGTTTTCTTGAACAGAATTAATTAGAAAAATATGATGGTATTCCCTTGGTGTGATCCTGAATTGATTCTTTACTTCTTTATTCTTTCACTTGCCAGAAAGAATTGGAAACACTGCACTCAATTCCACTGAATCATCTCCTTCTTGTGAAACATACAGAATCACAACTGGTTAGTCTCATTTATTAATTCTAGGATGAGTCTTTTCTGAGATGACTTCAGGAAAATTTCTCCTTATATGAAATATTCATATTTTCCTTCAATAAAAGATTTTTTTGAACTCCAAGACATAATTCTAAAAAGAGATTTTTATTAATTACTGTTGTGAACTACTAAAAGTGTGAAATACTACTGGACAAAGGTTTGTGGAGTGGGCCAAGGTTATGTATCTCTGTTAATTTATGTGTTTTTATTTTTCAATACTGCTCTCCAAAGAACAAACCCATTCTGCTAATGTTTGCAGATGGCAAATTCCATTGCTTTGTAATAAGCAAACATTACAAAACTGACATTATTGCTTAGATCTAATACTAAATGTCAATAATCTATGTAGAAATTAAGCTATTTTTAAAATAAAGGTTTAAACTTTAAAGGTTTAAAAATAGTACATGGTTAAGTCATCACTTGTCCACATCACCTGGTTCAGAAATGTGGTAATCAAATCACAAGTTAAAAGGACAGAGACTTATTTATTAACCCTGTTAGTACAAAATTAAACAGGTTTAGTCAAAACCTTCTTATTCCTCTTTCATTCCCAGCACACAACAGTGAAATTGAAATAGTTGGCAGAGATCTTTCTGCCCACGCTGATTTTAGTTCCTAGTTACAATTATTAGCTAAAGCCATGAAATACATTTAGCTAGTTTTAAATAGCTTTTTAGATTTCATATGCAGCGCTATTACACAACTGCAAAATTAAGTTTTTTGCTTTGTAGTTGTTCAGTCAATTTGCTACATCTCACAGGGTGGAGAACCCACAATGGAGCCTGCTGGGCTTCCACCCTCCCTCACCACTGGCCCCTCTTTGTGTTTCTCACTGTTTCACTTGATGAATCTTGTTTGTATTAGATTAAATATCAGGAGGTTTCAGGCATTGCTGACTGATAAAGAGTGATCAGGTCCTTATTTATGGGCTGAAAAATTTCCTGAAGATCAAACAGAGATTGCCATTTCTCCTGAAGATGGAAAAGTAGTTAGAGAAAGTCCTGTAGAGGATGACTTTTGTGGGATAGCCACGACTACAGTCATTTGGTAGAAAAGGTGAAAAACAGAGTCTAAGGCTGCCTTTACAGAAAAAAAAATGCTGCTTATTTTAAATAAATAGGTGATAGCCATATGATCTACTCTGGGTATTTTTGCCCAGTTTGGGCATTCACAAGCTCACAGAAACAGTGGCAAGCCTCATTGTTAAGACTTTCATTCACCCCAAGTATCTTGTGTTCCCTGAACATACTGGAAACCAGCTGAACAAACCCACAATCAGTAGCCCTATCACAGCACCAGGCATAGTAGCTGAGGGAGAATATGTGGAGCTTTGTTAATTTTTTTACTGTATGATTTATACCCATTTAACAAGAAAGAACTAATAGCAAAGATCTGCTTTTACATTCAATTGACCTAAGCTCCACATAATATAAACCAAGGAAAAAATTCCATTTTAGCTATTTATCTCACAGCCTACTGTTATCATAGCTGTCATTTTTTTCCAGTGCATTCTTTAAAAATTAAATTGGACATAGATTGACATCATGGTAGTTTTAGCAACACAGAGAATGAGCCCATGGAATTTGTATAGCTAGTAAGTCATAAATTGCAGTTTGCATAAAAATATTAAAATAACTGAACCAATAATACCATAATGAGTTTCTTAAAAAAGAATATAACAAAATTAATTGTGTGAAGTAGCCTTAATTTAAAAATTAATGACCTAGCTCACTTCATTTTGTTGACCGTTTTCTTAACACTTTAATGCATTCAGTGTATCAATATCAGTGTAACGGAGTAAGTGTTACCAGAATCAGATGCCTCACTGTTGTTGTTGTTGTTCATTCCAAACATTGTTCTAAGTCAACAATTTCAGTTCAAACTAAACCTTCAGACCAAGCTTCAACCTGATAGATGTCCATTAATTAATTTCAGCTAAGACAGGACCACAGTGAAAATAATTGCAAATTCTTTTCTTCCAGGTATCCAATTGGATGTCTTTTTGAGGGACATAGGCATAAGCTACTTCAAGGCTGCCAATACCTCTGACTCAAACTTTCTGTATTTTTCCCTTAGTTAATTGTCTTTCTCTGGATTTTCTCCAGAAATTGTATTTAGACATGGAGGGAAAAAAAACAACTCAATCTACAAGCTCATAATATTCTGCTTCTTTGTCCACTCCATCCATTTTAAGGTGAGTTGCTTTTTGTCTCTAGGAGCTATCAAAGGAAACCTTATGACTAGATTAAAGACAAGAAGGGCTAGAAAGGCATGTGGGACTACGGAGAAGCATTTATTTAAGCTTTCAAGGGTCAGTGCGGAGCAGTTAGGCTTTTTGGCTCTGAATCTGCAGAAAACTGTAGAGGGACACCAGAAAGATTAGCTTGAATGGCTAAAGTTACCTATTTGGAATACCTCACAGTTGCCAGACTCTTAGGTGGATAAATTTAGATGAGGTAAATCCCATTCACACTGTGGTGCACTTAATCATGAGGTATTTTATAGCAACTGCCTCCTACTGATGAACATTAGAGAAGAATACTTTTTTTTCTGGATTTGGGTTGTGAATAAGTATAATTGAAGACAATTTTGAAACTTAATTTCTTAAAAATTATCTGCTTTTTAGAATTAGAAGATTCACTGAAGAATAAATTATTTTGCTAGATTTAAAGAAAGAAATAAACCCAAAAAGCAAGGTAATAATATTTTTTTAGATTATTTATCCTCCAAGTAATAATTGTATTCTTGTGGGGAAATAATTATGAATCCTTAATAAAAGGATTAAAGTCCAAAGATTTTTAGAATAACATCTGAAAGCTTGGGGGTTGTGTGGTCCTAATGCTTCCTTTGTAATTTTTTAGGATACTTTAATCATGAAACATTACTGTAAATGGGAATGGTAATCCAGATCTTTATTTAAAGTGGAATATGTCTCTCCAAGATTTCCAGAGTTTTGTCTTTTATGGGAAAATTGGATCCACACTGTTCTATCACTTTCAAAATATGTATCAGAGATTGTGTCTTGAGACTAAGTATCTCACAATAAATATATTTAAAATTTTATCATTCCGGTTTCCCATGCCACTGCTTTACACTTCTCTGTAAGAAAGAACAGATCAAGAGGAGAAAAATTCCAGTACTTGGGGGTTGGCTGTTTACACAAATTCCTTTCTCTGCTGTATCAATTACAGAGAAGAGATATCGGTGTTCCGTGCTGTCATACTCCTTATCAAGCCATGTATCCAAATTGATTGCAAGAACATTGACTTTTGAGCTTTTATATTTGCTAGTATAGCAGAAATGGCAGTTGATTCTTTCTTTCCTTCTCTCTTCTTTCTTTCTTTTTCTTTCTTTCTTTCTTTCTTTGTTTCTTTCTTTCTTTTTCTTTCTTTCTTTCTTTCTTTGTTTCTTTCTCTCTCTCTCTCTCTCTCTCTTTTTCTCTATTTCTCTCTTCTCTCTTTCTTTCTTTTTCTCTCTTTCTCTCTTTTATCCAGTATTTCTCATGATAGTTTTGTATTTCTTTTGATTCCTAATTTTCCACTGTTCTGGAATTCCAGTACAAGATAATCCTATGCACAAAAATTGTGAAAGGTCTATATAAACTTCAGAATTGTAATAACATCCAGCTGCTAACAGAAGGAAAATTAAGCAGCAGCCTTTAGTTTATAGGCCTATCCTGTCACTTCATGATTTTGAAGAATGCAAAAAATCCACATAAATGTCATTCATGTTTGACCTGTTCTTACATAAATATCATAATAAAGACATCTGCAAGATATCCTACTTCAGATTCTACTCATGCAAAAGGGCTCTTCTTTTTGCCATCATCAGTACTAAGAACTGCGTCATATGTTGTCAGATCTTGGTGCTATAACACATATATTGTAGCTGAAAACAGGATGCAAAATGAATAAGGACAGGGAATTTCACGAGCTGGTATAATCACTGAAGTGTTTCACACAGTCACTGTTCCTTTAGCTGTCTGTGTATTTCCTGTCAAACTTAGACTTATAATTTCAGGTTTCAAATGAAAATTGTATTGGGTTTTGATTTGATTTTGGAATACCTTCATATTTTTACTGTATCTGGCTGTCAAACTCCTTCTCATAATAAATGATATGAAAGTATATAAAATACTTTCATAATTAAGGGCAAAATCAGAATATCATCATGTATTTCAACACTTCGTATTTTAATGAACTAAACAGAATTCTGTTAATAGCTATCACAATTCTGGCAGAGATATCAAACATATGAAAAAAACCCCCAAACCCAGTAATTAACTAGACAAACAACATCAGCAAATTAAAACCCTTTACAGTTTTGCCAAGGAAAACTGTGACTAGTGAAATTAGATACAAGATCAATCACTGAATGCAGCAAGCTTGGCAGAAGGAAATCAGAAAAAACTCTTGAGTCTGGGAATATGTGCCTGAGGACATGGACAGGATTAGTAAGTAGGAACCCATACCTGCTTGTGATAAAGGGGCAGAAAATTCCCCCTGGGCTCCTGTTCCCAGAGGAAAGAGGACTTCTAGTACTAGAAACCTTTGGCATTGTGTTTAGGGTTAGTGGCTGCAGGGGGTGATGGATAAGAGAAGATGTACGAGGAATCAGCTTTTCTGTAGAAGGTCAGTACTAATTCTATGTGAGGAGGGAAGAGGGCTGAGAAAGCTGGTGCAAAGAGTGAGTAGGGAATCAGGGAACCTGGATGCTGGATGAAAAAGAGAGCACTCCAGCATCCTTGTGTCTCCTGGGAAGTACATTCCCAGGCCTAACCACCACATTTTGTCATCCTTTAAAGGAAACAGCAAAATTCCCTTATTTACTGAGAGCAAATTTTTACATATAAGCTTTGCCTTTAGCTTTTTGCTACCTGATCTCAATATGGAATTCTTCATTCTCATGTCTAGGCATCTAGGAAAATGGTTTGTTTTCTTAGGAATTTATCTGAAGTTTGATTAAAAGCATCCTGGCAATTGAGCTCATGGAGATGATACATGAAGGTTAATGTATTAGGTTTCTCTAACTGCAGAAGACATCCAATTACATAGAGAAGAAATGAGAAAGGTACCACTCTTACCTAAGCAACCCCCTTCAAGCCTTTTGAGGTCTTCTGTTTCTAAAACAGACACCAGTGTGGAAGAGGAAGGAAGGCGAACATTTTCCTCCCATGGGCATGAGTTTCTTGAAGGTTTCCTCTCTCAGTATACTCTCTTCTTTCAAACTCCTACAACTGAAGATAAATCCAAGAAAGGCCTTCCAGAACAAGTTAGGTGCCACAGACAATGTTTGCAGATACACTTAGTGACTGAGGTAAATTAAAAACGTTGGTCAATACGAAGAGCTGCCAAAAATACATGGCAAATGTGATATGATTGATACTCATTTTGTGTCCAGGTAATAAATAAAATGGCAAATAAAATCAAGTAGAGATTACCATAAAGTAATATGTATGGGAAGAAACAATTTCAGCTTAACACATACAGTGGTGTATGTATCTGTTCCAGGCTTTTAATGTAAATGGACCTCCTGTCTTGTGAGATGTGGAAGATGTGAAAGATCATGAAGCAATCAAGCCACACTAGGCTGAGAAGCGAGGTGAGCAAAAGGCTCCAAATTACTTGGTAGCTACTATGACCACTAGAATATTATGTGGACAGGGAGTATTAGCACCATTCAAAAGAGTATCTACAATTGCATTTTAGGAGCACCCAAACCTTTAGGTCTGACTGGACTCAGAAGACTCAAGCAGAAGAGTGCTCATTGCTAGCTCCCAAACCTCCCCTGACCACTCCCAGGGACAGAGAGGTGTACTTCTGGGAGAGGCCAGAAACCACCCTCTGACCTTTTCTGGTACAATGGGGAGCTTTTGCAAGTTTAGGCAAAAGCTCAGTGCTGGAGGGCAGAGTCAGAATGGCCTTCCTCACTTCATGTCTGCTTTTGATGATAGCCTCTGATTAGCTGAAGTGCTCTATCATTATCTTTTTTAGTAATGAGAATTATAAAGCAAAGATTAGGGAAAAATATACATTTCTCAGGGGAAGTTATGTGGCTGCTCCCTATGTATGTTCTTAGTGGGGCACTGCTCTTGTAACAAAAAAGGTGTTTCTTCTCCTTGTGGCAAGTGCAGTTCCCAGAAGAGTCAAGGACTGCAAAGGGAAGTACAACTGCTTTTAGGGAGCCATAACAAATACCATCCTGAAGCTCTGAGGCCCTCAGAGAGAAGCAGGCACTCAGACCCTGTGTCTGCAGAGACTGAATGAGACTAGCAACAGTGCAGAGACAGCATGTGTGGTTTCTACAGTAAAATCATGGTTTGCTCATTTCTCAGCTAAAGCATTTATATACTTTTCATTTGTGCTGCTTTTCCCACAATCTGCATGTTCTTCCCACCTGCTAAGAAGATATTTATAAAAACCCTCAGATATAGAGGCAATAGCCTTTATGCTGAAGAAGTCAACAAAAAAAGTACATCGTCCTTAATGGAAGCTAGAAATGACTGAATATTATGCAGGTTATTGTCTCTTTGTCTTCCCACTTCAGTGTGCCCAGAAGCCTAGCAATACCTTTTATTTAAAGATTAGAAGTTTAACTAAAATGCTTAGCACTGTCAAAATGTATGGAACACAATTGATACCTACGTGAAGTAGTGGATATGGAACCTATGAACACATCACAATATTTGAATACAACCTAAGCTAATACCCACAGACATAAATATGCACAGTTAGACTTTTGGTAACTGTTTGTTACTTTACATTTGCAGTGCCACAAATTACGCTGTTGATCATGTCAATACAGCAAAATCATGATGAAATTAAAACAGACAGTGAGTGGCTTAAATCAGTCACCACTAGGTGTTTCCTACACTACTGTAAAATAACAAACGACACCAACATAAACAAATTAAGAACATGTAGTGTCTTAGAAAGCTAGATGTCAACATTACTGAAGTATTATTGACATTAAAATGGAAAACACTAAAAGCTTGGCATTAGCAGGTGTTGTAATATAACAAATACAAAAATTCATTGTACAAATTCCAAGCTGGATATCACCATACTATGCCCTAACTGCCAAGTATAGCATGCCCTTTTACCTTCCCTACTAGTGGATTTCTCAGCCTACAGACTGTCACCCACTGGGTCAGTCACAGGAGGGACCCAGCCCAACTGTGGGGTGCAGCAGAAGTCAACCCCTGCATTTCTAGTGAGGTAGATCTTAGCTATACCTCCTGGCACTGTTTTTACAGTTCTCAACTAATTACTTTTTTCATTGCTTCTACAAAATTTATTACCAACCAGGTGCTGCTCTCTTCTGAAATGTTTGTGTAAGTAGCTTTACACTCATTTGTCAAATAAATTAACCTGGCACATTCTTTAATACCTTTATTTTTTCTAACTAATTGTAAATCATTCATCCTCAGTCAAATTTAATCCTTAATGCTCCACTGGATTTTAATCAAATCATAAAACTAGTGATACAGAAACTACAATAGGATTTTAAATCACTGCAGATTATCTGGATAATATTACAAATGCTGTCTTGTCCCATGTCCAAAGATTGCACTTACTAAATGTCTTTTTACTCACAGAGGTGGGTTAAGCCTGGCTAGACACCATGTGCCCACAAAAGTCTTTCTATCACTGTCCTTCTCACCTGGGCATGGGAGAGAAAATAAAACTAAAGGCTCCTGGGTCAAGATGAGGACAAAGGAGACCACTCAGTGATTACTGTCATGGGCAAAACAGACTCAACCTAGGGAAATTAATTTAATTTATTGTCAATCAAATCAGAGTAGTATCATGAGAAATAAGAACAATTTGTCACATGTTTCTGCCAGTCCTTCCTCCTCATGGGATGACTCCTCACACACTTCCCCTGCTCCAGCATGGGGTCCCTCCCACAGGAGACAGTCCTTCACGAACTTCTCCAATGTGGGTCTTCCCCACGGGTTGCAGTTTTCCACAAACTGCTTCAGTGTGGGTTCCTTGTTCCATGAGGCCACAGGTCCTGCCAGGAGCCTGCTCCAGCACAGACTTCCCACAGGGTCACAGCCTCCTTCAGGCATCCCCCTGTTCCAGAGTGAGGTCCTCCATGGGTTTTCTGCTCCACAGTGGACCTCTGTTGAGGAACAGGTGCCCCACCATGATCTGCACCAGGGTTGCAGGGGATTGTGGGGTTCCTCTGCTCCAGCACCTGGGATGTGTGAGATTACACGAAAACTGAAACTGAAGAGTGAAATTAGTTAGTTAGGGGACAAGTGCAATCACTGAAGAATAGTTAGTAAGCAGTATTTGTACACATCTGTAAGTCACTTTCTAAGAAACAAAATTATATACATAACATAGCGTGTTATGCCTTGATAACTTCAGTGCTTTTTGAGTGGTTTTGCATTTTATTCCAGCTGTTCTTGTCTGTCTGGCTTTTCTCACGCAACTACTTTACAGATGGAAGAAACATATCTTTGCAACAGTCTCTACAACAATATTTATTTGCAGACAAATGGAACAGCCAGTAATTGCAAGATTACTCATGTGCAGGCAGGGTCTCTGGCAGAAGGTCAAGTACTTTTCAGAGGCAACTACAGAGCTCTTCTATGTGGCTAGCACAGGTCTTTCCCATGGGAATTCCTTTTGTGTTTTATAAATAAAGTTTGGATGTTATTAAAAACAGTGTCCCAAGATCTGGACGGTGCAGGCCTGGCCAATCAGGCCTAGAGGGAGGTTTCTGACTGACCAATCTGGGTGACCTTTGAAAACTCTATATATATGATGAAATCAAAACAATAAAAGTCTTTCCTTCTTGCCACTGAGAACTGGGTTTTTTACTCTGCTAGCGGCTCAACAGCGACACTTCTATCTACCTTGAAAGGGCCTTTTTAATACTTGTTTCCCATTTACACTGAAAACAAATTTGCAGGTTTCCACTGGTACCTCAGGAACAAGTATATCATATAGTGCCACTACCAACTGAAACTATTGCTAGAATTTCACCCCTCCAGCCTTTTTGCATGACTTCTAAATGCTGGTGTATAGCTCTTTGTGCATCACACAGAGTGAAGATAATTATTTCAGTCAGGAAAAAATCCACTGGAAAATAGTCAATTTTAATTAAATTGAGCTGCTGATCTGCTTTACTGTGTTGCCTCCACAAACAGCTATAGCTACAGAAGTGAGTGACTTGGGATGGCATCACTGCTACATTTAAAATTTATCCTCCTTTTTCACACCAAAATGCAGTGTATATATGAGTGCTAGTTAGATGATTCAAAACTTTTTCTTTCCTGAAGAACATATGCCTAATATGATTGAGAGAGTTTTCTAGTCTCCTCTCAATTCATGGATTAAATTACTACATAAGTCCGAACTCAAAGTTGTACTGTCTTCCAATAAAAGATTTGTTTTTAATTGGTACACAGTAATCATATACATGAATCAATCATTTCACTGTTTTTCTGTGCAGTCCACATACTTCTAAGTGCTTAATTCACAGAATCACAAAATATGCTGATTTGGAAGGGAGCCACAAGGATAATGTAGGATTTATTAAGTATATTTTTAATATACTGGCTGAATTCCCAGTTCATTATTGCTTGATGAAATAATAACAAAGTTAGAATGTGTCATATTATTTTTTGCTATTAATTTATTTTTGCTATTAATTTAAATTTTACACAGAAATATGCA
Source organism: Lichenostomus cassidix (assembly GCF_008360975.1). Classification (NCBI taxonomy): domain Eukaryota; kingdom Metazoa; phylum Chordata; class Aves; order Passeriformes; family Meliphagidae; genus Lichenostomus; species Lichenostomus cassidix. The sequence goes on from NC_139483.1 coordinate 78,602,172, forward strand.
GCTTATCATAACCTTAACATCATTATAGAGCAAGGCAAATGGAATATTGTAAGTTGAGCTGATTTTAAAGTCCTCCAGTCTAGGTTAATAGTCTCTCTCCTGCCAGACAACCAAAACAGAAAGACAAGATTATTTCCTTTATTTAGGATCCTTCCTCTGACAGGAGTAAAGGATGAAAAATATTTCTTGGAGCAAAGTTAAATCCTGAAAAGTGTTAGGCACTAATATTAGTCCAGCAGCTAAGTACCTAAAGACTTGGATGAATGAGGGCCAGAGCACTGAGCACCTCGCAGGAGGGAGCTCATGGTGAAGCAGCCTCTGCAGGAGACAGGATCTCTTTAGAGGCTCTTTAGAAATAAGCACGTTGTTACAATACATGGTTCAGATAGCAGTGGAAAAAAAAATGAAGCTAAATATAAAGGCAGATTTAAAGTCTTCATTTCATGCAGAATCTTTTATATACATCTTGAATTAAACCTATGGTGTCCAGGAATCTGGATCGTCATTTGAGAGAAAGTATTTTGAGTAGCAAAATACTTTCTACATTTTTAGAAACTACGAGGAAGACTCATCATGCTACAAATTCATATGAATGCCATCTATAGGTATAAGGGAGAAGATTCAAAAGCTAAAACTATGAGACATGCTGTACCTTAACCACAAATTAAATAAGAGACCTATTAAAGAGCTTGCGGTGAGAAGGGAAAGGAGTCTGAGGGCCATTGCAAGGTTGGCAAGAGCTGCAGAGCATTCAGTCTTATTAAGACAACTGCTAACAACTTTGGGACATAAATACATAATACTTACCATGGCAAAGCCATTGATGTCTTCACACTGTCTGTCATCAGAAGTAAATAAGAAAGGAGATTTACAGCTGGAGCATGGAGTCCACAGGCAAGATTAGGGATAAATACTTCATACACAGTGTTTTTCTTTTGTAAAATGTGACTAACTTCTTAAAAATACATTACTGTAGATTCCATGAAAGAAAGTGTGGCAAAGGGAAAAAAATTAGAAACCGAAGCCATGGCTGAGATAGAACTTCCATTTTATTTTGTTGAATGTCAGCATCAAATTCTAGTATCAACTGTCTCAGGACTGCTTGATTCACAAACCCCTTTAGAAATCCTTGATGGAACAAAAAAAGTGCTTCCCAGTTATTAAAAAAAGTTGGTCACTGGTGTCTGCATTCAGATACATTTAAATAATGTGTGTTTTTAAACTTTAAATGTCTCTTTGTTTGCAACCCTCAGTAACAAACATACATGCACTTTGGTACATACAAAAATAGTGGCTGAGACACCAAATGTTTGATATACTGCACATGCACCAATAATTAATTCTGCCTGACAATTTATATGCAGAGCTTTCAGGTTATCTAAATATAAACTTGCACATAGCTTCAGAGCTTGGAGGGCTCACGCCCTTTTTAAATGCAGGCAACCTTTCTTCTCCATGAATTTCCATTAGGCCTCTATAGTGCACTTGCCAGAAGGTTGAAGCTCAGCAGGTGTGGTCTTTCTGTAAATATTTCCCAGTGGAAGTTTAATGTGAACCTCTCACACATATAAAAATATAATACGCAGAGAAATGTTTGCTGGATAAGGAGCTCAGATTTAAAACTCAGAGGGGAAGGGACTAGGTCTTTACATATATACTAGCTCTGTGCATATGAAAGCTGCTAAATAATTTAAAGGCACAGTTCTAGAAAAGCCAGAGGCTTATTCTGGAAACCAAAGGAGAATCAGGGTACTCAACACTCAGCATAATGTTTTGTAAAATGAAAGTAAAAAAGTGCAACTATATGTTTCCAGGTAGCTTGCATGAAGATTGTTCACTAGGTTTTTACAAAATACTCTGTAGATTAAATGTTGTGCGAAGGGTATGTGTAATCGAGCATATTCTCAGTGCATCTTCGCCCTGTCATGCTTGTTAGGACACAGGGATTACGGTGGTGCACTTCTGAGGGAGAGATTACGTTTCTCACAGATTCTCTTCCTGACCCAACCACAGTGTGACCTTATAGCTAAAACTGAATGTCTGGCCTGAGACCAACCACATTATACCATTTGAACCTAGTTATCTTCTAAAGAGAAGTTAAAATTGATACCTTGTAATATAGGGAAGTTACCCTCCCCCTTTCAGTTGAACAATCTGTTCAAGGGTCTGAGCCTGGACTCACTGCACATCCCACGCAGCTGATTCTTAGAACAAACAATTCCTTTGGGGTCTGAAACACTCACTGGATTCTGACTCAGTTGGAATAAATTATTTCTATCAGGAAAGAAATCAAAGTAGCTCAGTGTTGAGGCACACATGATCAGCGAAATAAAAGCAAGTATGTAGTATAATTTAATTACAAAGAAACTGACTAATTACAAGTCAATTACAACAATACCAGAAAGTTACTGCCTACTCATTACCTACTTCATAGAAGCACTGGACAGACCATTAGTTCCTGCCTTCTGCCAAACTACTTTCCAGTCCACCTATATTTCATTAGTTAATGCTGTATCTACATCACGCAGTGAAAAAAAAAATGGTGACTCTTTCACTAGGGGCAATTAATTCTTTTGTAATTCTAGTAACAGAAGGGAAAAAACACCCACCACCTTTAGGTGGCTGTTTAATGAAGCAACATCTGTCACCTTATGATGGAGAACTATTTCATGTGACAAAGAACACATTTCTCTTTAACATGTGCTAATAGTACCACATATATCCCTTTTTGTTTTCCTCATGTCCACACCTACCTGCAATCTGCATTACCAAGGATAAATGGATACCAAACCTTATGCCAATGGCACCTCAGCTACGCTAAGATTTCTGGGAACATAGCCCACATTCATTGTGCCACGATGACTGGATGTGCTTTGGGACAGGGTTGCATTGCTAGAAACCTGTTGCCCCTCCTCATCCTTCATGTATTTGAAGGTATTTGTCAAACCCTTAATGTTTGATTTTCTATTTGCTTTTTTCAGTTTCTGCTAGAGCATCAACTGGTAAACTGTGGTGATCTATTCCTGCTGATAACTTTGTGATGGAATAAGCACCTAGTGAGGCTGCAGCATACAAGGCTTGAATATGACAGCCACAATAAAATCATAACTGCCTCTCTGCAGACCAGTGCTCCTAACACACGGAATTAGCACAGTACAGTAGGATCACTGTCACACTTTTAAATGACAAGTTGGCTCATATGTCTGAGAAGCTGAGTAGTGCAGAGGTAAATTGCCACAGTACTCCACAGCACAGCTATGTGCACACCGTATATCCATCTCCTGCAGGCCTGGCTAGTGTTGGGCAACCAACCACTAAAACTGTTCGGGTAATGGAGGTTCTGTGGTTTGGCCACAGATTATGGGCATCAGAATTAGAACAAACTCTGGCTTTCAGAGAATGGGGAGCTCATACTGCATAGAGAACAAGGATAATACTAATTTTTACCACTTGTAATTACCACAAAAAATCTCACCTGCAGCATTTGTTCACCATCAGGGCAAGTTCATAGAAGAACTTTTCCATACAGAAAAGATAGATGATACCAGGATTTTGAGAAAGACTTGTCTTTTCTGACTCATGAAACTTGTCTTCTTTGCCAAATAGAGCTTGGCAAAAGAAAGTCTGACTATGCTTACAGCTGCAGGGAGTGAGGCAGAGTGAGATGCAGTTTCAAAAGTCCTTTCAATGGCAAGGGAATAATGAAATGGCAGATTATATTTAATCCAAATATTACACACACACAATGGATTATTTTAATTTACTTAGCACCACGTGGGAAAGAGGCCTCTGAGTCATTGTAGCTGTTGCCCTTCCCCTAGCAGTGCCTTCCTTTTGAGGCATATCACAGCACAGACTGCATGGGCTATATAGAGGTGGGATTTGCTAAAAATCAATAACATTCTGTTTTTAATGGAGTTTTAGAGGTTTTGGGTAAGGCCATAAGGAAAACCCATGGGGTGAGCATTTGTTAAAAGAGTTATGAGGACTCTACAAGGAGTAATGGTAGGATAGAGTAACAAGTAGTGGTACGTAGCTCTATTTATTTATGTATCTATTCATTGTACATAAACACTTAAACACGTTTTGAATAACATTTTTCTTCAAGAAGTCTCTTCTTAGAAGTATGAATCAATAAAACAGCTCACAAACTTGAGCAAGAAGACACCTGATTATGTGCCAGGTAAGATATCTAATGCTGTGCAGTGATGTTTTTATCGGTCCACTTCATATACTCTACCTAAAATGTCTCATATTTCTCCCTACAACTTCTTTATAGCCCAAATTTGTTTAATTTTTGGATAATTTTTCCTGAGATAAATAAACTGTGCCCTTCAACTGTCCCTTGCAGTCAATTATATTAACTAGGACAGCTATTCTTTGGACATTTTATAAGACACTGAAACTCTCATCTGAACTAGGCCACCAACTAATTGCTATGCACAGGCAACAACACCACATTATTTCTGAAACTCTGTCATCCCTGCCCTGTAACTGCAAATCCACATTAATGGTGAGTTATCTTGTGCATGACCACTTGAAATCAGAAAATATGCTGTTTAAACAAAGTCTCTGTTATTTCCATATTTTTGCAAAACAGAAAATTACATTAGGCATTTTTACAAATTAATGTCAGAAGAAATCATCTTAACTTTGTAAAAGGACATAATGGTCTCTGGAAAATATTATCAAACTTCAAAGTGACCAGGTTAGTTCATCTCCAAAACATTGTCTTAGAAATACAGCATCCTTTGGGGCTTTTGGCATGGGAAGTTACAGTTTTCTCTTCAGAAATCTTTGTTAGATGCTTGTTAGCTTAATTTTAAGAATTTATACTTCTAAGAATTTAAATCTATAGTTTCCAGACCTTTGAGGGCCTCTGTAGAGCTGTATAGAAAGACTCTTTGGATTACAAGGTGAACAGATCTATCCATGAATAAATTCATAGGACATTGATTGCTACTATCTGAATAATCATGAGGTAAGAATCACCTTAAAAGTGGTTGGGAAAAAAACCTCTTCTTTATGCTCTAGTGAAGTCTGAACTCAAGTGCTCTCTTTTAGGTGTTAAGCTTGGTAAGATGATAAACAGTGGGATTGAGTGCACCCTCAGTAGGTTTCACAATGGCACCAAGCTGTGTGGTATGGTTGACCAGCTGGAGGGAAGGGATATCATATCCAGAGGGACCTGGACAATCTTGAGAGATAGGCCTATGTGAACCTCATGAAATTCAACAAGGCCAAGTGCAAGGTCCTGCACCTGGGCCAGAACAATTCCAAGCACAAATACAGGCTGGGTGGAGAATGGATTGAGAGCAGTCCTGGGAAGAAAGAGTTGGAGGTTTGGTCAACAAGAAGCTCAATATGAGCTGTAAATGTGCACTTGCAGCCCAGACAGGCAGCTACATCCTGGGCTTTGCACTATGAAGAAAGGCTGAGAGACCTGTATTTGTTCAGCCTGGAGAAGAGGAGGCTCTGGGAAAACCTTTTACGGCAGCCTTCCAGTGCCTAAAGAGGCCTACAAGGAAGATGGAGAAGGACTTTTTACAAGGGCATGTAATGATAGAACAAGGGGGAATGGCTTCAGACTGAACTCCTTCAGGTTTAGATTAGATATTAGGAAGAAGTTATTCACTATGAAGGCTGTAAGGCACTGGAACAGGTTTCCCAGAGAAGCTGTGGATTTCCCATCCTTGGAAGTTTTCAAGGCCAGGCTGGATGGGGCTCTGAGCAACATGTTCTAGTGGGAGGTGTCCCTGCCTATGGCAGAAGGATGACACTACACCATCTTTAAGGTCCTTTTTAGTCCATGCCATTCCATACTACTTTTGCCCTTGCATTTTGTACTCACACAAAAGCTGTCAGGCCTTTTATAAGTAATTACAAACCAAGCATCATTGCCATCAATACCCATGATTCCTTGTACCTATTCTGTACATTCTCCTGTTAAAGCAGAGTGGCAATCCTCTACCTCAAAAAGTACTGCCTCATCCTTCTTCCCCGATGGTTCAACTGATTTTAACTTTTAATTGGTCTTGTCTAAATGATTTGTACATAAAAAAACCTAAGCACAGCTGGAATCTCATGCGCTAAACCTCATGTTCTTTGGCAAGTGAACAGCATGTAAAGGACCCCACGCAGTTCCCCTTGCATAAGGAAGGGGTTCTGATGAACTAGGATTTGTGTTTGAGCTTCTGCCAACATTTTTGTCAGAAGGTTTGTTTTTAACTTTGCTAATGATTTGGAAAACAAAACAGAGTTTGTAGAACAATCTCCAAAATATTTATAGTAATTAGAATGTGGAAAAGAAGAAGCCCTTCATGGGCTTCTGTGTCTAGGAGATGAAGTAGTTAAAAGAGGAAAATTTCTGAGCATGCTTTGTCTGTTGTTAAACTGTTAAAATTCCTGTGCCAGACATAACCATGGAAGCAAGCAATGGAAGTACACTTGCTAATACTATTCCGAAATTATCCTAAAGGTGCTGAAGCTGTTTGAAATTATGTCTGTAATAGGCAGAGCTGAAAGAATTCACCCTCTTTTTATAAACAACGGAAGGAGTCTTGCAGATTTTCCACTCTTATTGCTGGAACATAGATCTGATACAGCAATTCAAGTAGAAGTGCTGTTTGGGGCCTTTTTCTAAATCCTATTATTCCTAGCAAGACAGTGAACTCCCACAATTAGATACAAATCATACTATAAAGTCATAGTAATTTAATTTTGGCATTCAAAAATCTTTAGTTCTGAACTCAGTGTTAGCGCAACTAAAATGAAGCCAAGAAAAATTTGTTCTGAGACAGTTAACCAAACAGTCTAAAAATTTTAAATTCTAATAATCTGAAACATTCTTCCACAACATACCTCTAAAATATTTGAGATGGAAATAAATGTGCCCATCTAAGTTTCTAAAATTATGTGCAAAGTATAGGCATTTGCATTAGTGATGAAAAGATAACCCTATCAAGATTTCCTGTCCTTCAGATAAACAGGCTTGGGAATCTAGAAATATTCCGCATCCCCAGCCAATTCAGGAAATTAATTTTGAAAGGATATTTCAAGGAAGATTTGCTTGATTTTGAATTGTTTGAAGAGAAGGAATATGATTTTTCATGCCTTTATGTAGGTCATTTAAGTCACTCCAGAGTGTCTGTATATTCAAAATAGTGGCATTTTAAATCACCTTTGAAATCTATTACTCGTCACATTAGTTTTGTTCTTGTGAGATTAAAAGACAACAAGTGAATATCTGGGCCTCTACAGTTTTGGGGTTTCTTTTGTAGAAATAAAAAAAAATCTTAGAAAACTGCACTATTTGGACAAACACTGAAAAAGGCTTGGAGGCTTATTTTGAGCACCAGTCTTCTTGAAACATAAATACTGCCAGAATGTGTTCTGAGAACATGCTGCACTGTGGCATGCATATTTTATTTGCCTTGTGCTAGATTTACTATAATAACAAGGATATGGTCTACCAGTCAAAATGTTAACACTGGGATGTGGGAAAATTTAAGTCTCATTCTACCCCAGGACTACTGTGAAGCATAAGTGAGTGGATGTATAGACATGCAACTACTTCTACACGTGTCTTGGATTGATGTTATGATAATCCTTTATCCCCTATCGTTGGCTTATATGCCCAAGAGAGAAAAATGTGTGGTCCTGTCTCTTTAACTGCACCCAGCCGAAGAGAGAAACGCGGGTTGTTTTGAAAACATTTTCTCCAAGCCTCGCTCCGGGGGAGGATTCGTCACCCGGCAGAGACTGCGTGCTGGACGGGGGTCGGAGTGAGCTCTGTTCCCGTTTTTTTTTTCCATTTTTTTCTTTTTCCTCGTTTGGACCCCTTCTCTTCGATCTGCTTTGCCACCCGGAGACCCAGGAGGGCCAGAGGACAGCAGAGCTCTCCAGGGAGCTCCACCCGGCCCCGGGGTGGGGGGCGAGGAGGAGAGGGGCTGCGTCTGAGAAAAGGACTTTTTAATCAGGTTGAATAACTCCTTTTCCACTTGGCTTTCCCCTTCCCCCTGTGCCTTGCAGGGCACTCTGCGTGGTTTTGTCAAATAAATAGTTTTTTCTTCACTTCCATCTAAGCGGTTCTGTTGTGGGTGGGGGAGGGGGTGTCGGGGCCCTTCGCTCTCGAAGGAGATAGAGTTTTATCATTAACCCGGGACAACACGTCTCTTCCTAATCTACATCTGACTTCAGAACTGATGGAAGTTCCTAATGGTACTATGTGTTTGTGGACATTCTCTCACAGTGCTTCAACGCATCCAGCATGTACTGGGCCAGGTATGGCATTTTTCCTGTGACACCTGGACAATGTAATGTTGACTAACAGAAACTGTAACAGGCATTCTTGCTGTTTTATTGACTAATAGGTATATATTATGCATGTGTTACGCTGAAATAATTTTAGTATTTCTATGAATCCAGAACTGGATTCCAAAATTGTGGAGTCTTAAGATACTTAGCACTAGTTGTTGAAGTTCAACAGTTTAGATTTTAGGCATGTAGGATAAAACTCTTAACAGAAAGGGACAAAGTGTGAGAGGTATGAAGCAAGTTCTGAGTAAAAATCCCACTGGCCAAACAGATATAAGCCTAAGTAGAAGGAGAGTCAGAAATTAAGGAGCAAGATCAAAGAAAGCTGGTGAATTTGTGAGGAGGAACAGCCTTTTGTGGCTGTAATGCAATTCCTGTAGAAATGCCTGCATGTTCAAAGAATTTGCACTCTCAGCAGTGTAATACTCAAAATCACATAACAGCCCAGGTTGGAAAGGATGTCTGAAGTTCATCTGGCCAAACCTTCTGTTCTCAACAAACTGAACTTCAAAGCTGGATTGTTCACAGCCTTGTCAAGTTTTGAAAAGCTCCAGGCATGAAAGTCTTCAACCTCTCTAGGCAGCCTGCTCCAGTGCTTAGCACCCTTCTGCTTGAAAATGTTGTGCTTAGGCCCAACTGGACATTCTCTGGGCTCACCTTGCTACTGTCACCTCTCGGCACTGCACTCCTCACCTGTGACAAGAGCCTGGCTTTGCCTTCTCCATACCCATCTCCCAGCCAGGGCACAGTGGGGGCTGTGGCCAGGGGGGTCCCCATTTGGGCCAGCATGGCAGGCAAGGTCTCACCAGCCAGGGCTCTGCTCACCACCCCCACTGAAGGATGAGGACATGCTGGGGCAGCTGAGGGCAGTGCCCTGTCTGTAGTGGAGCAGGGTCAGCCTGGTGAGGGTAACCAGGGTCAGGGGCAGCCCCGTGACCACTGAGTGACTCCAGAGTGACGAGGCTAGGAAGTCAGCCCACAGGTGGTCAGGGCTCAGGACAGCGGGGCCATGGCCAGGCACAAGCAGGGCTGTGGCACTGCTGGGGCAGTGACTGATGGCCCTGAGGGCTGATATGGGGTACTGAACCACGGCGGGGGGGGTGGAGCCCTGGGAGTGTGGGCAGGGACAGGCAGGGCTGGCAGGGCTCAGAGTACTGGCACTTGGGCATTGCGAACCTTCTAGTAGATTCTGCTCTTAACTTCAGCATTAACTTCAGGAGTGCATTGTCTAGTTTGAAGTAAATATTTTTCAAAATCCACTTTGGGTTATAAAAATCACTATTAGTTAATAAAAATGATAATTAAACAATAACCTCATACTGCTTATACTGTTCATTTTTTTCTTCTCCTTCAGCCTAACTAAAAACATATCTCCCAATGATGAAAAATTTAACTTCATTTTCAAATTATCTACCATAAGTCAGGATTGCTACCACTACTGTAAAACGTTTCCATTATAGAGACTTTAAAAATGCTTCAATTCTGTTTTTAAATCACTAAACAATTAGTCTTTTTTAAAAACAACCTTGTGTCCCTGCCAAATTTTACTTGGTATTGCCAATACAATAAACAAATTTGTAACTCAATAAAAATTTATAACTGCGTAAACAAATGTATAGAAACAACTATTTCTATAAATACATTAGCAGCAAAAGGAGAGTTAGGAGCATCTCCATCCTTTATTTAGTCACCATCCCTGATGGTATTTAAAAGTCTTTTAGGCCTATCATTTCGGTCACTTAGGACCATGGTTAGTGTTGGATTTGGCAGTGCTGGGTTAACAGTTGGACTCAATGATCTCAAAGGTCTCTTCCACCCCAAGTGACTGTATGAACTCCCCCAGCCTCCATCCCCACACAAAAGGACTCGGGGTTATACCAGATTGCAAACCCAGCAGAAGTTAACAGTGTTGCACTATGGCAAAAAAGCAAACATTGCGCTGAGAAGCATGGAGGGCACTGCCATGGTTAAAACATACGAAGCAAAGCTTTCCATTGATTCAGGGCTGATGGTACTGAGGTCTGGAGTACTATAACCCACAGTGAGCACTCAATTGTTACCTTCTGTTGGTAACAGTTTGACTACAGACCTTAATGGGGTAAGTCAGAGACAAGAACCCTCCCCCCAAAAGTAGTTAACTGGATGTTTTCATCAGGACATAGGAGCTCCCTTTCTCTTCTTCCAAGTTGGTAGCCCTGGAAGCTAACCCCTCCCCAGTGTCACAGCAGGATATGGAGCTCCCAAAATCAACAGTGGTCCAAAAAATAGTTTGGGGGAGTCCAAATCCTCTGGTCACTCATAGCCTAACACAAAGATATTTCCCAAGTTCCATTCTTGAATATTTAAACAGAGTGAGTCCCCTTAATTAGCTGCAACAAAGAAATACCTTTTTCCTGTACTTATCTCTCCTTACTACTGGCTTGCCAAAGCCAGTCGTCAAGTCTCTTTCTAAGATAGAGCTAATTTTCTTCCTAATATCTGGTACAGTGATGCATTTTGGATTTAACAGGAGAATCAGGTTGATAACATTCTGATGTTTCAGCTGTTGCTCAATAGTGTTTACCCTCGGTCAGGTACTTTTTGTTCTCTCGTACTCTGCCAACAAGGGGACACAAAAGAAGCTGGGAGGAAGCACAGCCAGGACAGCTGACACAAACTAGCCATAGGGATATTCCATACCATACAATGCCATGCTCAGTATATTAAATTGGGGTATTTGGCCAGGAGGGGCCAACTGCTGCTCAGGGGTGGGCTGGATTTTGGTCAGAATGTAGTGAGCAATTGTCTTGTGCATCACTTGGTTTTCTTGGGTTTTATTCCTCTCTCTCTTTTTGTTACCTCACTTTTAATTACTACTATTATACTGTATTTTACTTTATTTTCTTTATCAATCTTTTCTTAACCCATGTGTTTTACCTTTTTTCCAGCTCTCCTCCCCTTCTCAGGAAATGAGTGAGCAGGTGCATAGTACTTAGTTTCTGGCTGGTGGTAAATCACACCACCAATGTTCCTCCTAGACTTTTTTTCCCTAGGACTATTTCAAGTAGAACTTTTCATATATCCTTATCACATCTGAGGAGATTTGAGAGAGATAAGAAATACAGAAGGTGGGAGTAAACCATAAGTACTTAGGAAAAATCATGAGCAGGAGTTTTTAAAGAGTTCCATATAGAAATCATTTGAGAAAAAGAATTAGGTACCTGTATTTTGTCAGAAACACATTGATAGTGTACAATGCTCACTAATAATGTGAATGTGGGCTAACATTTACAAAAATATCTGTATTGTGTACACAGCCATTACAAATAATTTGGTCACTTACAAAGGCTTTATTTATAGTCCTGTAATACAGCCTTATTATGCAATGTAGTCCTCTTTCAGAATAATGGCCTCGGACTGCAGATGTAACTGCTGAGCATTAGGCCTTTGGACTCCTGAATTATTTTTACATTTTGAATATTCTGAGGTCCTGGAAAAGTCCCTCTAAAATTTCTCTTGATCAAAGATACTCTGTAAAGGCCATACAAATGCACAACCAAATTTGCAGGAGGGTATAAAGCCTAGAAGAAAAGTAATCACTAAAGTAATCACTAACAGCAGACTTGGACAAATAAATCCCTACTAGTCTCATTAAAAGATGAAATGTCCCAGGCCTCAGGTGGAAGATTTCTACAGGTGACACCATTTTTTCTTATTTCTTGGGTCTTCCTTTTGAGCTGAAAAGATCTGTTGCCATTCTTACAACTCATTTACCCCAAAAGATAGTTATGATTTAGTTTTTATTAGTATTTGAACATAACAAACAAAAATAGATTGTATTTTAGGAAGATAGGGAGGAGTAAATTTGTACTTAAAACACAGTAGTAAATGGTTTCTGAAGTCTGATTACATAAAATATATGTATATATCCCAGTGGATGTCACTTTAATTAGCTGTTTCATTACAAACCTTTTATAAGTTGGGCAAGGTGAGTCGGGACAAGTGCTTAGCAGGGGTCAGACCTCTGAGCTCACGATGATTGCAGTGACTTTTGACATAAATCAAAGAGGTTTTTTATAAACAGTGTCGCAACATGAAGATAGAATTTACATCAGTACACGTTACTCGCAGAAAAAATATTGCATTAGGTTAGCATTCTATCAGAATGGTTTCAGTATAGCCACAAAGAAAGGAAAAATTATGTTTCTATGTTGCTTTTCAATTTTTTAACTAGAAAGACCTGAAATGCTACTCCCCCCTCCCCCATATCCCTGATACCTATTGAAAGTAATATTCAGGACTTGAGTGGGGAGGCAGGTATTTAGCTAGCCAGACAAATCCAAAGAAAGCTGGATAGTTTACCAGAAAGACTCCTGGTTTAATTTTGAAGAAACTTTCTAGTTTTATTTTACTGCTTTCCATAATATGGAGATGGTAGAGCAAGGGAGAAGTCTATCTACCAAATTTTTTGCTGAGTTGCAAGTCCAGTTTCCAGAAAGAGACCTGGAACTCTTCCAACCTTCCTTTGTTAGTCAACTGCAAATAAACTTTTCAGAGCTACTCAATAAGAAATTCAGTAAAGGTCAGATTCTGTGGAAGCCCTTTTTGGTTTTGGTTTTTTTTTAAATAAAAGATCAGGCAGTAGTATGGAATCAAGGCCTACAAATTAAAGAGGTAAATTTGAAAGAGCTGCAAAATTGTGATCTGTTCTGCAAAATTGTGATCTGTTCATTGCTGCTTGACAACAGACACCAAGCCCTTCTAAATTAATCCTCTAGTCACACATTTAAAGCTGTGTAAATTCTCCAGGACTATAGAATCCATATGGAAATTATTTTTGGTTACATACATGAATTTAAAGGAATAAAGCCACAGTCATACAGTACACAATGGGCTGTACGCAAAGAATTTCAGAACATACTACAAAGGTCAGGGCTAGCAGTACAAACCAGCTAAACACCTGCTCTACCCCAGCACTCTCCATCCTGACCAGGCATAATCCCAACCACCACAGCTGAAGCCAACCACAGCTAATTACATCAAACATGTGCTCCTGACTGTACGAAGCTATGCAGTCCCTCCCCTTCGGGAAAGATTGAATTTCACAGCCATTTAAATAGCAGAAAGAAAGTGAAACTTGACTGTGACTCAAGCGCAGAGGCCCGGCTGCTGCGTGTGGCCGCGCCCAGGGGGTTCAGATCTGCTGCGGGGGCCTGGCAGCTCCTGAGCCAACGCCAGCGTGACGAGGCAGAGCCGCGCCTGCCAGTCCCCCGCAGCAGGTGAGCCCCCACCGGCCTGCTTCTCCGGGCGGCCCGGAGGGGCTCTCCGCTGCGCTACAAGGCGGCGCAGCCCGCATCCCCTGCATCCCCGGGCAGGGCAGGGCTGCGGGTCAGCACCGCCGCTGCCCTTCGCACCTGGCCGGCCGCCCGGGAGTGCACGGACCGCCGGTGACTCAGCGGTGCCCCGGTGACCCCCTCCCGGGGGCGGCGGCGCCTCGCCAAGGCTCTGCCCCCTCCCTTTTTCCCTCCCTCCCGCCCTCCCTCCCGGCAGGATCATCCCACCCCGCCGGGCGGTCACCTCGGCAGGAGGAGCCGCCACTTCGCCTCCGCTCCCGCAGAGACCTGACAGCAGTCAGCCCAGCCGCGCCGCGCCATGCAGGCAGGGAAGGCAGGCGAGAAGAAGCGGGACGCCGCCCGGCCCCTGCAGCTCACCATGAAGAGGGGCTACGAGGTGCTCCGCGACCCCCACCTCAACAAGGTAGGGGCGGGTAGGGCAGGTGCGCCCCTGGGCGAGGAGGGCTGCTGCCCGAGCGCTCGCCGCGGCCCCGCGGGTGCCGGACGGTGCCGCCGGGCGCTGCTGCGGAGCCGGGGCCGCCGGGCCGCCTGTCGCTGTCGCCACCTGTCACGGCGCAGCGCCCGCCGGGCCGGGGGCGGCGGGCGCGGGGCAGCGGCACTTCCTGCGGGCCCGGCGCCGCTTCCTCTTCCTTCGGGCGGCGGGGGGCGGCCGGCGCCCTGCCCGCTCCCGCCACACCGGCCTCGGGCCGCGGAGCCATCCCCGCTGGATCCCCCCGGGGAGAGGAGCTGCAGCAGCAGCAGCACGGGGAGGAGGATGCTGCTGAAAGTTATCCGCTCGCATGCGAGTTCCTGGTGCCGTGCTTGTGTTTGCCCGGTACCCTCCTTTTCCAATCCTCTTTCCCGCGGATGCCCCACCTCCTTTCCTGCGGGCAAAAGTGGCTGTTGGTGCTGTCCTGCGTTTTCTCCCCTGGCAGGTGGAACATGTGTTTATCACCTCTATTCCACTTGGAGCTCCAAAATGCAACTGCAGCTTCCTCCCCGCTCTGCATCAGTGAATGCAGTCAGCTTTGCTAAGGGATGCCATAGCACTGCAAAACCTTCTTGATGCATTTCTAATTTGCTTAAGAATGATAATTCAGCTTGATAAAATTTTCTAAACATGTAAAACTAGTCTGGGAAAAACAAAGCTGAGTAGACAAGTGTTTGCACAACTGCCTTGATAAAGATGCAAAGTTCAAATAGGAAAATAATTAAATTGGCATGATGAGCCCTGAGTTTGCTGCCAAAATGAAAAATGCTTAAAGATAGATAATAAATCCCACCTAGCACATAAAGCCTTGGTCAGGCCGTTGCCTCCAAATTTCACCTTGCCCATTACCTGGAATAGTGCTCTCACTTGTACATCTGCATTAGAATGCATATGCAGTCATTTTGCTTATTGCTGAGTTGGATAAATTGACAAAAACTACATCTCTAGTTTTACTGGATAGGCTGACTCATCGCTAAAAGCTCCATGTATTAGTTAGGTGAATAGTGCTTTTATTAGTCTTGGTGCTTGACTACAGAGTTTCCTTAGAGGCTGTCTGAAGCCTGTTTGTAGGCCTGAGAAGGTCTCCTGAGGTCAGGTTAAAGGAAAATTAACCAAAAAAATAAAACTCTCAAGGAGAGGCTGTTTTGCTTGGGGTTGCTTTTAAGCAGCTGTAATATTAATGGAAAAAGTCTGATTCAGCATAACCAGTAAGGCCAACCCAACAAAAAACTCACCTTGTTTTAAGAAATAAAAAGGGGCCTGCTGTAAAATGCATTGACTAAAGGGTAGTCAGAGGCAGGCTCATTGCTATGGTTTTCCCCTCACACACCATACCTCTTGCCTCTGGACAGCATACCATAAGGGTGGGTCATCAGATCAAGTGCTAAAGAGGAAGGGTTTTGCTTGATTTTAAGTTACAAGAGTTACAGAATACTCTGAGTTGGAGGAGGCCCACAAGGATTATCGAGTCCAGCTCTTAAATGAAAGGGTCAAACTGACAACCTTCATGGGTTGGCACCATGTTCTTCTTTATTCTTTCAAACCCTCTCAGCTGTGGTATAGCACATGTGTACCATAGAGAAGTGAAGCAGGAAAAGATGGTTGTTCAATACCAGCAACATCCACCCAGTGAACAGAATTCAATGTTAGAAATGCTCAGTTGAGAAATCTGGTCTTCATGCCTGTGAGAGAAGTCTGGTCCTGGTTTGGTAAAGGATAGATAATCCAGTTTTCTGTCCGAGACAGGTGATGTTTTTGTTGGTGTAGATGTATTACACCCTAATATCTGTATGTACACCCACACCCTAATAGGTATATATTTGATTCTGTATAGGTGCACTAAATTCAAGTATGTCAAGGGCATGGTTGCCAGTTTGATAGCTTGTGGCCTGCCTGCACACATGGAAGCTGCTACTCCCAGTTCACTCTCTGTTGCCAAGGCTGTTAAACAAGCATCAGATTGCTGAGAAATCAATTTGAAGTAGATAAAATATCTCCTTTAATGATTCTAAAGTACAGGGATTTTTTTGCAGTCCTGCAAGGTGCCAGAACTTTCTCCTATCTTGGCCTTGTCAAGGCATTGTAATTTTTCAAGATCAGCACTTTCTTTTGGAAATGGTGCCATTTTTAAGAGGCCTATTTGCACATATGTGGCAGAAGTAGACTGTAAGTACTAAATAGTGGTATCTAGCAGTGACTTGTAGAAAAAGAAGGCAAATTATGTTTACAGGGTCTCTTAAGACAGATACCATGTCAAGCAGGTAAAACTGAAATGTGCTGCAGTATGTGGAAGCTTGGGACCTCTGTCCTCAAATAATGCATTCCTTTTCTCGGACAAGTTGAAAATTTTACATGGAACCATTTATACTCTAACATCGTTAAAAACCAGATGTAAGAAGAAATAAGTGCTAGATTTAAAAAGCGAAAAACCCAACCAAAACAGAAAACCCAACCCCCAAACCGTATCTCCATTTAGGTGCTCCATTTAAGTGCCCCACTCATCGAGCAATAAAACTGGATTTCTGCTCATTCATACATTGCTTTTTATATTTAACCTTGACTGCTTGTGAGAGAAGAGGCTGTGTAAATGCCAGCGTAAACACCCAAATTTCTTCTCTTCTGCTTGGCCTCTACTTCTACTTGGATGGCAAAATTGATACCCTAGGCAATATAATTCTTAAATCCTGTATGTTTTACTATGTTAGTAATGCACAAACATGTCCAACCTCCACTGGGGAAAAGTTAAAATAAAAATGCTTGGTGGTTTTGTGATTTATTTCCCCTCCCTTTCCCCTGCCCCCACCCCGAAGCATTTTGGGTCACTGAGTGGTTTGTGCCATCTCAGCAGCAGTGATACATCAAAAATCATGACAAACAGTGGGTTGTAACAGACTGAATTTAATTACTTGAGGATGTGTGTCCAAGTCTATGGACAATAATTGTAATTCAGTTCATTGTCTGAAATTTTAGGCTGTTAGTGTTTAAAAGTGTATTTAGAACCTCACTGGTAATTGTCTGTCTTTTTCCCTTAGGCAACCAAACATTGTAAATAGCAATTACAAGGAAAGCAAACAGAGTTTCACTTCTTTTTACTGAAATAGATTTGGCTGCGAGTTGTATGCTCTTTAAGCTGATGAGCTACAGAAGTGTGGAAGTAATTTGCTCTTTCCCTACTGTAAATCTCATCAATGCTTTATTTAGTGTGCAAGTTTACAATTTTAAAGCACACAAATAGTTTAACACTACACTTCCATCTTTAATTTTTTGCCTTTTAATATTTAAGCAAATCAGTTTCCCATAAGCTGCTTATTTTCAGAATCTCAGTGTGAAGATAGACAAACATGCGTTTCAGTACAAAACTTTCCCAATAGCCTGTATTAGTTGCCAAGTGTAAACTCTTCCCTGATTGAGAAATGCTTTGTTTCCAGGCTGCTTTTGTATTCTTGCAGAGCAATTCAGTGAGCAGTAAATAAGTGATTCTATTAAATCTAAATGTTGGAGGGCACTTTCTCCTCCCCAGATGCCTAATTTAAACTCCTTTACTGAGTGACTGCTGCTGTCATTGCTGCGTATAATATGCTTGCAAGCTCTGGGTCCTTCTTTTTTCCTTTCCCTTTATTCAAGTTGCACTGGAGCGCTGGAGAATTTCAGAATGGACCGTCTGATAGGACTGCTGACTATCTGAGAGTTCCCAATGTCCATCCCATCTGCAGTTGCATAGGTGTTTTATCTTTACATCTCCTGGATGTGATGCTGGAGTTGACTGTCAGTGCATTGACTTACTATGGGATTTACTGTAGAAGAACTATACTGGAACAGAGCAAAGGTCTATTTGTCCCAATGTCTTCCTTCTGACAGTGGGTCAGCTGGATCCCTCAGGAGAGGCAGAAGAGTGGAGGATGTCTCTGGTGAATAATCAGTTCCAGACTGAGGAAATAAGCAGTTTATTAGAGGGTTATTAAGATATAACCTTGTCTTTCCTATCAGATTGCACTAGGTGCACTAATTTAATAAAAATCAATTGTAAACTTTTTAGTGAGATTCACGGACATTGCATTTTGCCCTACGTTTCAGACCGTGGGATGAGAATGTTTGTGAAATATAGATAGATTTTGTTCTGTATACAGCTAGTTGCCTCTCTAAAAGCAAATTTGGTTTTGAGAAAGTATAAACCTGTGATTGGATTGGGTGACATATAAAAAAAGGTGTTATGAATTTCACATTAGTGGGCAACCCCATAAAGGTCTCAGAAAACCCAAACCTCAGTAAAATAATCAGAAGTGTTCCAGTGAGATTTTCTGTTTGATGGGTAAAATAGAAGAAGCATTTATAACTTCCTTTAAATAAATCTATTCCTTTATCAAATACCAAGCAATAGAAGCCTATTTCTTCTTCTATTGATAATGTTAATATTTTCTCATCTAAAACCTGTGTGTGCCTTGGGTGGGTCCTCCGAAATGGCCAGTGCTTAATGAATGTTGCCTTTGCCTTAGCTGTAGATAGCTATTTTTGGAAGAAAGCTGATGATATTGGGAATGGAGGAGGAAAACACTTCTTTAAATGGCATATTAGAAGTATCCATAATTAGTAATTAATTTGTAAGGTAGATTCTTCTGGAAGTTACTTCATATTGCAAGGGATTATTTAATTTTAAGTGGTAGTAGGTATGATAGTGTTTTTTAGAGGACAAGGTTGTCAGCTCCATTAGAAAGTAAAAGTATAATTTGAGGAACTTTTTTTTAGTGTAATTGCTGATCACTCTTACTATCTTCTACTTTCTTTAACTTTTTCCCCTTTCAAACTTTGTAGTTTTTAACAGTAACAGTTCTTGATACTTATCCCTACCAGACCACATAACACAGCAATTCTGATCTTGATAGGGGTAAGCACATGTGATTTTTCAGGTCTTTGACATGAGCACATGGTATAGTTGTGCTAGCAAAAAAGTGAATAAATCTGGTCTTTGAAGCATTTTTGAGTGAACTTCTATCAGTTTTGCCTGTGTGTTTGGCAAACATTGCATTTTTCATCTGTCACTGGGATCTTCAACATTGGAGTTTCTGTTCTGTTGAATGGCAGCCTAAACCAGGAGGTTCTTCAAGTGTAAGGCTGGATCATACAAGAGCTGTTTGCTCTATAAGAATCAGCATCATAAGTTGCAGACTGGCAAAACTGCAGCCACCTTGTTTGCTTGGGTTTTGGGCAAGGGTGTGAGCTCAACAGTGGCTCACTGGTGAGTACCACAGGGCTGGGTAAGGAGGTTGTCACATTGGCAGTGTATTCCTCCTTCTTATGGTCACTTTCTTGTGGTGTGAGGGAGGAGTAGTCGTGCAGGATGTCTTTTATGTGACTGCTTTTATTTTCAGTATGATTGAAGGGCCTTTAAAATAAATTCTGTGCTTTTTCCCATCTTTCTTACTTTAAGGCAGGTTTGTCCTGCATACTATTAATAAGGAAAAAGTCTTTGAAAAACACAAAGTATTTAAATCAGATTATTTTATCACCATCTTCTATTTCATGTATACAGCTCACAGCAGTCATTGCCTCCAATATTTTGCTCCTGACCTAGTAGGTAAGTTGCTGTGGTTGGTGTTATGTTCTTTTCTTCCTTTTGGCCTCCAGTTCTTTGCTTGCAGTTATGAAGCAGAATGCTGAGACAGCGAGTTGGGAACAAAGTTCTGTGACTTGAATTCAAAGCAAACAAAATGAAGGAGAAAAAGCAAAGCAGTAAGCTATATAGCAGTAATAGCAACTGAATAGTGCTATGAGTTGTCACAGGATGCTGAAACCTAGAATTGTTTTGCTGCAAAGCTGCTTTGGGCATTAAAAACAGTTTTCAGTTGTGTAATTTTCTTGTGAACTTCAGTAGTTGAATACAAAATAGACCTTTTTACTTTTGATTGAGGAATTCTATGCCCATTGGTTATAAATGCTATTTGAATAGAAACATTTATCTTGGCACAGAGTACCTTGTAAGCAGGATCTCTGTATTTAAAATGGGTTAAATGTGCCTTTCTACACTAAGTTTTATAGAGATGCTGGCTGGAGAACTTGAGTGGCCAAGCACTTGTTTTTTTAATCTGACTTATGGATGCTGACAATAAATAGGAGTAGAGTTCACTGAGAAATTTTACTTCTGTCTAGGTAAAATAAATTGCAGAGAGTATTTGTGCTTTCTGCAGAAAGCATGTATTTCAGTACAGAAGTTCTTACCTTGCATTCTGCACTTTATTTATCCAATTCTGCTAAACCAGTGTCTTGTATAGAGCTGTTGCTGAAAAAAATAGAAGTTGTGGCCGTAGGAGGCACAAGGTTCTCTCCCCCAGCCCTGCTTGCCTTGTCGAGAGGAGGAGGAGGAGAACTGTGTGTGCCAGCAGTGTTTCTTATTAACCCATGACCCCAGATTAAAATGTGCCATCTTTGCTTTGTCATGCTTTCCTTCCTTGTCTGCTCAGGTGGGCTGGATTTGATTCATGCCTTGCTTCTGGCTGCTGTTCCACAGGCCCACAGAGGTTGATGCAGAGTTTCATGCCAAAAGTCTCCTTGCTCCAAGCTCTGATGATTAAGCACACTGCCAGTGTGCTAAATATGTTACTGATGGAGGTCTGAAACAGAGTATTAATACCCTTCAGTTAGGTCCATCATTAAGTTTTTTCCAGTTTATAGCTGAGAATTTTACAGCAGAATAGCTGTTTCAAAGAAGCTTCGAAAGCATCATTTAGTGGAGGGCATGATCCTGGGATTTCACTTTAGCACATGGTTCGTCCTTCTTGCCAGTCTGAAAAGCTCTTGTGAGGTGTCATTTGTGCTCACCTGGCTGGGGCAAATGAATGGAGGTTGCCTGTGTGCTTTGTGGCCCATCATGGCTGGAAGACTCTGCTGGAAAGGGCAGAAGAGAAAAGAAATAACAGTATTAGTTTGTGTGCCTGTCTAATGAGATTGGTTATACAGTAATAAAGTTTGTTGGTAGTAGGCCATTAGTTAAGTTTTGTTCCAATGTTCTTGTCATTGATGGAGAGGCTTTTCTCTGTATTTTGTGCCCAGACCAGGCCTGGCCCATGACTGGGAATAGTTTTACAGAAATTATCTCCATTGTCTGTTTAACACAGCATCAAGGAGCTGAATCTGGTATAGGAAAAAGGCAATAGAATGTGAGTAGTATCACCAGTCTGTAATATATGGTAGCCAAAATTTTGTACAGGAAGCTGCGAAAAAACATGACACAGCAACCATTTATCTACAAACTAGAACAGGTGGGACTTGGAATAAACTTCCCCATAGACAGCTAGAAGTAGCAAGACTATGCATTAAATTGCAAGAGACTGCAGAAAGGCTTTGGTGCTTCCAGGTATTTTATGTGACATAAGAATTCAAATATTTAAACAGAGATGCTGATGATTTCTAGACAGAGGCAGAGGATGAATTTGGCTTGACACTAGAATATTCTGCCCTACCATTCAGGGAGGAGTATCATAGAGAATCACCAGCACTGCTTTTAGAAGGGCTTGAAGTCATGAGAAATCTATCTTACCTGAGTGATATATTAAGAAGTGTTATTTACTGTCAGTGTCCTATTCTCAAAAACTATGAATTGACTTGTGGTTCTGAAATTGCAGCTGTGCAAGCTCTCTGTCAAATGTGTTGTATGTCTGTTCATCTTCAAAAAAAAAAAATTGAAGTAATGGATGAAGTCAAGGAAGATAGGGTAGGCCATCTAATAGGTGCTTTAAGAAAATGTCAGAAAGAATTGTTTTTGTTAATATTCACCCTATGCAGCCTGCATATATTGAACATTTATGTAGATACTCTTTTCTTTACCTTTACCTTTCTCTCCTCAATAGCAAATCTATATCTTTAATTAAGAAGTAAATGATTCCTATCACACAAATTGATTCTGAATACCCATGAATTTACATTTCAGAAAAGTTTTTTTAGAATGAAATTATATGCTTCCAGAGTAATAAGAAAATTGCTGTGTAATTATGTGTTGAGTTATCATTATGACTGATTGTCTTGATTTCATGACATGCAGCAGGATATTAATTTTAAGATTGCCTCAAAGGACTGTCAGTATGATGCACATTACAGATAGCTCCAGGAGCTGGAACTGACAGGATCTCTCAGCCATGGGGAATCTAAGAGTTTGAACAATACTCACAAATAAGCTCATGACTTTTATGAAGATGATGGATTTGTATAGGAGATATTAGGGGAAGACCTAAGAACCTGATTCTAATACCAGTTTTAGTAGTGTAAGCTGAGAGTAAATGAATGGTAGAAGGTTTCAAGAGAAAAAGCTGCTGCAAAATTGGCATGAAATTAGCCCTGGTGCACTGATCCTTAAAAATACCCGAAAACCCAACCCATTGTCACTTGCAGAGTTTGTGCTCCTTTAACATCCACAGATTTCTAAAGCTTGTTTCCTAGCAGCCTGTTTAGAAGGAAATGTTGAAATAGTCATAGTTTGCAAGGTAAGTGGTTTTAGCTAGTCTGACTAATTTATTTCAAGTGATGAATATTATAGTATCTGATTTCTTGTTTAATTAAGATAACTTTAATAGTCCAAATCGTTGGGTGATTTGTATGAAAAAAAATGTTGTAGAGAAAGCTAAATTTGTTTCTGTTAAAAACAGATCTCTAATTTTGTCTAAGAATTACTTATGTGTATTCCTTGGTACACATTATTGTAGGAGTTAATGAAAAAATAAACCCTGAATTGCATGCATAAAGAAACACTTTCTGGTCTTAAGCTTTGCTAATGTAATTTGTTGCATAATTCCGGAAGCAAAAATCCTGCCTTAGAAGAAGGAGGTCACGGGGCACCCTGGAGGCAGTCCTTGCAGTGCACTGTGTACTTTCTGTTGAAATCAGTGTTTGGTATTTACTTGGATACTGTTAGTGCCTATTCCTGTGTGAAACACAATTCTCTGAGCAGGACCTAAATTTGTTTACAATGCAGAGGAAGCCGAGGAAGAGTGGACTACATACTTTTTGTATACGTGAAGAACACATAACATAGGACAGAAGAAAAGGAAGCTCTTATGATCTGAATACTTGTGACTTTCAGCCAAAGATGTGGAAATATGTCAGGATGTAGTTCTCTGTGTGAGAGCTCATAAAGCACATTCATCAGTCCTAAAATATAAATGAGGCATAGAGCGGCCATGCATTTTATTATTGCAAGTTTATACTTTGGTTTTTACTTACTTTATTGTTTGAGTAGCAGCTGTTACCCATTTCTGTCTTAGAAAAAAAAAATATCCCCTCAAAAACCAGAGTTTAATAATAAAACTAAATCACTGTTCTGCTTCTTCTTATCCCTCTTCTCATTCCAAATGGTTTGAAAAATTGCAAACTCCTTTGGTTCAATTTAACTTTGCTTAAATAGATGCAGTCTTGAATCTTCTGTTAGTATTTTAGATTCATCAGTCTTATTAATGAACTGTGTTCACCTTTGGAACAGAGCAGGTGCTATGAGGTATGAAATCATTTTGGTATCCAGTTCAGATTGGATAGCACAGTTTAGTTGACTTCCTTTTGTCCCTTATGAGTGATACCCTTTTAAGTTTGCTTTTGGCATAGAGTTTAGATAGTACTGCTCTGCATTAAAAGAACAAGAATTATTTTGAAATACATAATTCCTTTTTCCACAAAGGCAAAAATAATTCTGTCTTTTTAATGACCAAGAAAAAAAAAATCTTTGCCTTAAATCTGTCCTGCAAAGGAGTGCATAGTGGTGAGTATGAACCATACTTTAATATTTACAGTACTGGTGTCTAGCTGACTTTCCAGATTTTATCTTCTAGACACCTGACTTTAGAAAGCAGATTTATGTGTGTGGGATGTATTTACGAAAGAGACAGTAAAGCCTCTTTACCTAAATAGTAAAAAAGACTTCAGCATTTACAGATAAAAGTCAGAATAGAAGAACATTGTATTGTCCAAGTAAAATGAATAATGGAGTCTGTCAAAGCACTTAATGTTGGTTTGATTTGACTTGAATTTCTGCTATTGAAAGGTAAATTTATCTGCTACAGGAAAATGAAAAAAAATTGTGAAAATTAATTTCAAAGTTTTGATTTTGTGCTGTAGCAGTAGTTGGAGTAATTCTCTAAGGTCCTTAGTTTTTTGTAGCTTTGGTTTTGCCCAGCCATAAGCCATTGTTAAAAGTCATGTCCTAGGAGAAAGGGCTGGGGAAGACTGAAGAGCCTTCTTTCAGGGGATTAGGATTCAGGCTTTTGGACTTTCTGCAGGAGTGAGATCTTGCAGCAGTTTGTTCTTCTCTGCCCAGTCTTTTCAGTCTTCCTCAGATCATATGTTTTAGGTCACTGCTTGACATGTTAATTCCAAGTTTCTCTGAAATTGTTCCCTTGCTCTTGCTCATGGAGCTCATGTGGGACAGGTGTCCTTTCAATTCCAAGACATCTCTGTCTCAGTATGTTTCAATTTGCCTCTATCCCAGGAGTGTTTTACAGTTCAGTGATGCAAATTTATGACTTTGCTATAGTCTTGGGAGAGCATAAAATCAGTGTGGTTTATCTCTTTTTGTGTTGTTTCTTTTTGTTAAAACAAGAGTTCATGACAGATTCTCTAAGACTGAGGCTTTCTAATCGCATTGCTTTCTGTAAATGAAGTCTGTATAAAGCATTACTCTTTTTCATGTAATTTGGCATCTGCCTGTTTTTTTAGGCCATTCAAGTGTCAGGTAGAAAAAGTTTGCTAATTCTGAATTATGTTTTTTAATTCCTATAGAACATGCAAATTCTTAGATTTAGCACAATACAGTGGTTGAACTAAGTGCATTGATTGTAGGTGGGGATAAATAACTGAATCTTGGTGAGTCTGTGTAAAGAGGTATCTGAGAAAGTGTCTTACTGTACTGCAGTACGAAAAGGGCTTGCAGCACTCATCCTCAGCAGCTGCTTGAAAGGAGCACTTCATCTAAGCACAGAAAAAGTAGAGCATTTCACTTTGCATCTTACCTGGGGAAACATAAACAGTCTGGCTCTGTTTTGTAGCCACCGGTGTTGCATTTGCTTTAAGAGCCAAAGTGTTCCAGATCAGGAGTCTGTGAAACTGGAGCCTCTGTGCTCCTGCCAGGCTGTTTGTGGTACTGAGCTCTTGTGTTTCTTGGACTACAGGGATAAACTCCAAGTAGGAAATAAAAAGTGAGTGCTTTCTTCTGAGGTGTCATTCTTTTGGAAAAAAACCCTCATCCTTCAAACTAATATTATTTCCTAACTTCTTACTTTTGTGTAGTTTATGGCAAGAAGTAACTTTCTTCTGGTTCTGTAGTTACCAAGTCCTCTAACTGTTCTGCAGTAAGGAGTAAGTGGGTAAAGCACAGTAAGAAGAACAGATGAATATAGGAATTATCATACAGATGTCATAATGCACCACCAGCAATTTAAACAGTGTGTGTGGCTGACAGACACCCTTTCTGGTTTGCTTTGAGGTACACTTGACAAATACTTAACAGCTTTCTTTGTCTTAGTTCAGAGCTATGCAATGTGTATGAGTACACACATTTTCCCCCCCTTAATTAGTGAGCTCTGCTTCATCAAGAGAGACATAATATTCTAGTAGGTTGGGCACTGGACTGGAAACTAGGTCATGCACTAAGAATATTAAATCTTAGTCATTTAGTTTTCTCATCTGAACAGGCAAACAGCATTTGAGAAATTTTCAGGATGGAAACTAGTATGAAGTACTTTGTCTTGTATGATTAGTCTTTTTAGATAATGTTTGCTACGTTGTCTTTATACTGCTATGATCTAGTTTCTGTTTACACTTTCTTTTCTTGGTGGAGGGAAGAATCTTCTAGTTTTTGCAGTAATCAGTCAGGAAGCTGATAGCTCTTTAAAAGTCACATCTAAGTAGACCCATGTTGAATCTGTATAGTCCTGACATATTTTATCCATGTCCTTTTACCTTCTGCTATATTGCAAATAAAAGTAGAGAGGGTATTAATTGATATGCAGTCTCCTGCACAGTTTCCTAGACCCATGAAAATCCATTAGACAGGACTGCAAATCATGGCGTGTGCTGAATGCTTTGGGGGGAAAATGAAGATCTGAATAGGCAGGAAGAACTCATCCATCTGTGTAGCTAAACCTGCTCCTGGCTTCAGGCCACGCTGTGCCACATGCAGATTAGTTCCAATTAGATGAAGTGGTAGATGACCCTTGGCTGCCTCCTCTAAGCCTCCTGGTCCTGGGCAGCATTCAGAGGGTTGCTTCCATTCCAGCTGAATAGGGAGAAGAGGTGAGAAAGTGTTCAGTATTTATCACCTGAATGCCTGAGGAAACTCAGGTCAATACTTTCTGCAAGAAAAGTATTTTAACCTCCAGCTAGGTGCTACTCAGTAGTTTTTAACTCAGTGAAACTTCACTTAAGCTAGAATTCATGTCTCCAGGACTTAAATGCATGTCATGATGTGAATGAAGGCTGACATTCTAAGGGTATATTTAGCTGTCTAAAGATGTTGCTAGCTATTGAGTAGACAGAGGTCATACAAATCTGGAACCCACTATTTTCCCAGACTTAGGAATTCTGATGTTGATTCCATAGAGAAAATGTCCTGCATGGAAATTGTGTATAAAGGCTGAATAAAACTGCCTTGTATGGTGGAGCTGACTATTACTGTCAAAGCCATCTTTCTAAATTTTTTGATTGTTTCCTGAAATGTGATGACAAATGCATGCATATGTCCTCTAAATGGGAGCTGCAAACATTTTCTTTATGTATGAATTCTTACGATATTCTTGGAAATCACACTCCTGTAGTGATAATACCCAGCAAAATAAGATTTTCTTTGAAAGATAACTCAATGAAGGTTTAACAGTTAGCAAAATTAATCTATTTTAACATCAAAATATAGAATTATATCTTAATGCTCCCGTATTTTGTAATAATTTCCTAATTCAAAGCAGATCTATTTTTTTTTTCTGTTAAGGGTTTCAGCAGTGACCAGAAAGCCTACATGACAAATTAATATCTGTGAACCTAATCCTGAAAATAATTATATAAGTAGCTACAGAAAGGTAATGCTTGTCTGGCTGTGCTCCAACTTGCCAGCAGTGCAACTCTCAAAGTATACATGGTAAGCATTTTTTTTGTCCCTGAAAGTACTTACATGCATCTATTTACTTAAATACAAAGAAATAGTCTTTCAGCTACCATGAGGAAATGTGGCACATGCATAAAAGCTCCATTTATTTTGTACTGACCTTTTACTTACACTTCATTACTTTACATAGGCAAAGCTGCCATGTGGAGAACAGAGCAATAGGGCAGTATTAGACGTACAGCTGTAGAGATCCAAAGCTGGATCTGTTATGGTGAGTCTGCTCTGCATTCCCTGAATCTATTGTCCTCAGCAAATCTAATTAATAATAAAATAATCGTGAAAACCTCATTAATCTCGTTTCGAGTGTTGTGCTAGCACTGTGAGAAATGCAGCTTGGCTTAAAGGTGGTATGAACAGGAATTTTTCCTACCTGTCCTGTCCTTTCTTCACTTCACATTATATGTTATTATAGGCAAATGGATTTCTGTTTCCAACACAATATAAATATAAATGTTTTCCAACACAATATAAATGTTTGCAGGAGCAGAACCTGTTCTGGCTGGAAACTTCTTTTGAGTCATAACATGAAGAGAGCCTCAGTGTCTCCAGACTGTGTATGCTGCTGTTCTGCTCTGCCTTGAAATGAGTAGTTAAACGAAAATGCAAGTTAACCATTGAGTGGTTTTGTTAGATGTGGCATATGGGACTGCACTATTTGAAGTAATGACAACAGTATGTCTTGGTTTTAAAAGAATACCTACTAAACAAAATTACTCCCCCTCTTGTAGTTTTCCATGCTAAGGACCTTGCAAAGCAAGTATTTTTATAAACCTTTTTCATTATTTAACTTACCCAGGTTTAGCAGTGCTCTGACATATTATTTGTATAATAAATTTTTCAAAATATGTTAGTTTAATTTTGGGGAAATTTTTTTTGTGTGTATGTTTATTGTGCTGCAATTGGCCTATCTCAATAAGGCTTTCCGGTGCTTTGGCCCAGATTCATCTGGCTTACACAGATATGTGAAACCCATGTGTGTTCATTTTTTTCCCTTGCCTGACTCACAGAGTACATCAGCAACAGCAATAACACACACCAATTGAAATGAAATTACCTGGCATTCCTCAACATTTTCTGGTAATAAAACCTGCGATGCTTCTTGAAATTATCCTTTTTTCTATGAATATTGTTGTCTGAATGCTGCTTAGTGAAAGAAGCTTGTAATATCACAGGGAGTGTGGGTGAAATGTTACAAAACCATAGTGTAATTCCTATCAGAAGGGACCTCAGGATATCTCTAGTCCAACCTCCTGCTCAAAGCAGGGTCAGATATGCAGAGAGAGCAGGTTGCTCAGGGCTGTATCCTGTCAGGTCATGAAAACCTCTAGGATGGAAATTGTATAGCTTCTCTGGGCAACCTGTGTACGTGGTTGTGCTCAGGAGGAATTTCTTTTTCCCTTCTGTTTAGTCTGAGCCTCTCTTTTATCTTATGCTTGTGTCTCTTGTCCTTCTGCTGTGTATTGCTGCAGAGGGCCTGGCTCTGTCTTCTAGATTGCCTCAGCATAAGTGCTGGAAGGCTGCTATTAGGTTCCTCCCAAAACATTCTCTTTTCCAGGCTAAACAAGCCTAGTTCCCTAACTGGGGATGTGCTTCAGCCCAAATCATCTTTGTGGCCCTTTGCTGGAGTTGCTCCAGTTTACTGATGTCTTTCCAGTATTAGGAACCCAAAGCTGGACTCTGTAGTCTAATGAGTGCCAAGTTAAGCAGTATGATCATTTCCCTCAGCCCATGGCATGTTATGCTGCCACTGATACCATTGGCTGCCTTTGCCTGTGCACACCGGTGACTCCTGCTCAGTTTGCCATCCACCAGGTCCTTTTCGACAGACCTGCTCCTCCCCAGCCAGTCAGTCTGTCGCCAGGCTGAATCACTGCAACGTGTATTGTTTACTTGCTGGGTTGCAGCATTTTGCATTTGTCCTTGTTGAATTTCGTAATCTTTCTGTCAGCCCATTCTTCCAAGCTAAGTCCTTTGCATGGCAACCCTGCTCTTTGGTAAAACCACAGTTGCCCCTGTTTGGTGTCACCTGCAAACCTGCTGAGTTTGTGCTCCGCTGCCTCCCCAGGTCATTGATAAAAATGTTAAATAGGACAGACTCCTGCAGCACCCTTACTGGGAGGTGCAGTGTAACCCATTAACTGATTCCTTCCCCATCATCCAACAGCAGCTTTTTACCCATCTGGTTGTCCATCCATCTACACAGTAATATCACAACTTAGGTGCATGGATTTTTTGGGATACAATTGTCAAAGCCTTGCTTAAAGTGAGGTAAATTTTGTATTCTGTCTTCCTTTGTCTGTAAGTGCAGTCATTTTTACTGTAGAAGGCAACCAGGGAAGATTTACCCTTGGCTTAAATCCAGTCTGTAATGTCCTAATTGCCTTCCTCAGTTCTCTTAGGATCTTGAACTGTCAATGACAATGGTCATTTCACCTAAGGCTGGCATTGATTATTATGTCTCCAGTCAGGTCCTCCTAAATTGTGAAAAGCCAATCCAGTTCTGCATCACCCCTGACTGGCTCACCCAGTATCTCCTGTATCATCTCTTACACTTTCCAGTAATCTCCTGGATTGTTTGTGACCTGTGATGTTGCTCTTCTAGCAGAAATGAAGGAGATTAAAGGCTACTGTAAGAACAGAGGACTGTGATCTGGAGACTTACCTTCGACATACTTAAGGAACAAGAGCAGTTTCTCAGCCTGATACTTGATTACTATTATTGCTACCTGGCTACAGTCAGAGATTTTAGTTACCCAGCTAAGCATTTATATTTCTCCTTACAAAAACAGCAGGAGGAGAAAGAAACGTTTGCATACACTTAGCCTATGTACATGACCTCTATGTCAAACTTGTACATTTTGTTGAATAGGAGTCTCTTAGCAATATTGTACAAGTTTTGAGATAGTATTAGAAAAGAGAAGTTACTGTGTTTCTGGTCCCCCCTGCTGCTATTTGTGGAATTTTGAAAGTGTGATTTTTTTATTTTGGGTGTGATTTTGAAATTATCACTTCTGTAAAGGAAATAGAGAGTAACTAGGGCAGCCCCTCAAGAAGCTGGGGAGATACTTAATCAGTCAAACCGAAGGTAGTGCTTGTCTCTTTAGAGTTCAATCTGTTTGTGTAAGTAGCTGTTGTGGGGGGAAGGTCTATCCTAGAACCCTCTAGTTCGCGTCCCATCCTGCTCTTTCTGGCCTGAGAGGAGTCCATCTGGGTTAATAGGAAATTCAAGGAATTCTTCTAATAACTACTAAGTGAACAATCCCATCATCATTAAAAAACTTAATTTCACAGATTAAGAGAGAGCCTTCTGGCTGGGTCTACAGAGCAACTAAGCTGTGATGATTTTATTTCTTTTATTTTCGATACCCCAGTTGTTTTTACTCTCCTCAGCTCATTTAGGTCTCTCCGAGGTTTTGGTGCATGGAAATTAAACTGCAAGCCGCAGTCCAAGTGTGCTGCAGAGGAGACATAAAGGAAAGGTGTGAAAAGCCTCCACACCAACTGTTTCAAGCTGCCTTCTGCTCCAGTTGAGTGAATTGTTAAAGTAGCTACTACTTTTATTACTAAATAAATACAAAAGCTAGCAATGGCAACTTGAAACTCTCCTGGCTAGCAACCTACAGGTAGGCTGCTGTAATTGAGAGTTCAAAGCATGTGGAACAGATGGTCTGTCTTGCTGTCATAACTGATTTTACTCACTTGGAAAAGGGGGCAATTGGTCTTGCTAGAATTCTGTCTCTGATTTTTGGAATCTTAAAGTCTCTGTTTTTCCTGTCCATTTTCAGCTTCCAGCTGTTTCTACGCCAAGTACTTTTCTTAAAGATGTTTTACAGCTTTGGGGTTTGCTTGGATTCTCAGTGTTTTCTGGATGCCCTAATACTAGCCTAGAAACAGACTCAGAGTCACAGAATAATTTAGGTTGAAAGGGATCCCTGGAGCTTATCTGGTCCAGCTTTTTGCTCAAAGCAAGGACAGCTTTAAAATACTGCAACTTGTGTGAATGTGATGAAAGCAGATCAAAAGGAGCCTGGTGGACTTAGAGGAAAGGGGGATGCCTGTATGCTTTTATCTTTGGGTTCCTTTAAAAAGCTTCTCCCATTGCACTGAATGTTTGCTGAGTATGCTGTCTACTTCAAAAGTGTAAAGCAACCTCTGTGGCATTTACTGGCTAACTGACCACCTCCCTTATTGTGTCTTAGACCTTCAAACAAGCTGGAGCTCCACAGGCTTAGCAATCTTGGTGACTAGAGAAGAAACTTGTCTGCTAGAGGTTTGCTAGCTAAGGAGTTACAAGAGATACAACTAAACCATAAAGTTTGGCTGGTAATAAAGAAGGCATATTGGGGCTGCACTTGACCTAATCAATGATAATAGAGTAGAAATAGCAAAAAAAAGAAAGCCTTTGTGAGTCAGAATCTCCACTGATGAGGAACTTCTTCAGGGAGAAAGCCAAAATCTGCTGCTGTAGTTCCTCTTGGAGTTACAGGCTGTTTTTTTCAATTTGCAGTTGTTCTGAGTCATGTGCAATTCTTATGACTGCACAACTCAGAATAATTTAATCATATTATTCTTGCTTATGTTAACGTGTCAGTGGAAATCTAACAAGTACGTAATAAGAAAGAATGTGACATTTTTCTTTATTCTGTTGGAGACAAAAACTGAACACTTGCTGTAGCCTGTGGTCATAGTAGAATAGTTTCCATACCAATCTCTTACCTCTTAATTAAAGTTATGTGCTTACATGCATAGATTTGCAAGCAGTATGCAAGTAGTCAATGCTGCAGTTCATGGCCTGTATTTTCAATAGCAAATAGCATAGATCTGTAGATGAGACACCCACAGCATACTGTGTCAAGGATTTTTTAATGGGATTTTGAGGCTTGGAGCTATTAAAAAATTGTTTTATTTTTTTGTTTGTTTTATTATGTTTTCTTTCATAGGGAACAGAATATTTGTGATGGTTTTTTTGTTTTTTTTTTCCTTTTACTTTTGAGCTAAGTGTAGTCTGGTCCCATGAACCAAATGTCTGCTTACAGCTCAGGCATATTAGATGAACTCCTGGAACCTATCTTCTAATTGCTTTTTATCCAAAAACAATTCACTTCAAGTGCTCCAAGACTGTTCCACAACATGAGCAAAATACAGTGAGTGGTGACAGCCAGGAAATCTGATTCAAAAGACTGCCTCATGTCCAAGCAAAATATCTAATTTGCATGCACCTGAAATGTATCATTAAGAAATAATGGATTCAAAACCTTTAGTTGTTGAGGTTTAGGCAATTCTATAGGCCCCAACATGTTTTAGTGCAGTAAAAATGTTTCATTATATTTTTTAAATGTACACAGATGTATGCTGTGGTTTAAAACCACGCAAGAGAAGACAATAGCTTTTATGGAAATTTCACTTTTATCAGACAGAATTGATGATGTTGCTGTGGCTCAGAGTTAGTGCTGTATATACTGTAGTTTGTTTCTGCTTGAGCAGCCATCCTTCTCATGACAAGGAAGTGAGAGAATTTCACCTATAAGTAAATCAGATCAGTGAGATTAGACATGTACCAAAATGCAGGCAGCACTTTCTTGGGAGTGTCCTGTCATTTCTCTTCCAAGCTGTCATTTCTCCCAGCTGAGTTGTTAAAACTAGCAAAGGCAACTTAAAATGCTACTGGCTTACTACCTGCAGATAGTTTGCTGCAGTTGAGAGAAGCATGTTGTTTCATAGAGTGTAATAATGAAAGAGTGAAAAAATGGACATTTAGACTTGCCTATGTACAACATGCTTTTGGTTTTTTCTGCTTTTACTTAGAAATAGCTTAGAGGAAACCTTCTGACTTGGGAGCAGTGCTTGCTCTGTGGGAATATAAAATAGGGTCTAGTTGTTAAAAGCCATCAAAAAGTTTTTGCACTCTGAGTCAGAGTAATATTTCTGCTGCCCTTACTTTACCTGGCATTCTAAAAATTAGGTGGGACCGAATGACCATGGCTAGTAGTACATGTAGTAACAAACAGTAATCAAACCTAGTGCTGAAATTCCTGCACCTCTTACCAGTGCTGGATGATTATTGGTATCTTCCTGCCTAATGTCTTGATAAACTACTATTTTATACAAGACATTAAAAAATTAAATAGGTGACTGTCTTTATGTTGTTAATCTGGTAGTATCATGTTCTAAAGTCTGTCTTGCTATTGCTTAGTGCCAATTTAGATGCAAACAGTTGCATCTGATCTAGAGTTCAAATGGGAAAGAGTATAGCAGCCTTACTCACCCATTGCTGACCTGCTTCCAGGATCCCAGTCTGTCTGCAGCTCCTCATGCTGGCAGGAACATACAGTATTTAAATTCCCAAACTCTGCTGGTTTTGAAACCAATTTGTAGGCTCTCTTTTTTTACATTTTTCTACTTATTGATTCAAGGCATAAACCCCATGAAACAAATGAATAAAGGGATCTTAGAAGCTTGTTTTACCAAAATGTGGAAATGAAGAACAAAGAACCAGCATTTTAGGTAAACAATGTTCTGATAGCTTTTAAGACCATCTGCAGGCCATCTTTTCAATGAAATCTCATAGCATGGGAAGTGCAGGAAAAAGCATAGAACAGTATTTATATTCATTAATATTGGTGATCTATCCTCTGATTTTTATTTTGGTTCACTGATGTGTGTATACGTAGGAAAAAACTTCCAGAGTTAAAACTGTATTAGACGTATCACCTGGAAATTGTTCTTGCATGGTTCTGTAAATCTTTCTGATGGCTAGGCACTAATCCTTGACAAAATTTAAAACGTTCATTTGTAGGATATAGAGCAGGTCTGAATAGGGGTTTTGAAGTAGGTTTCAAAACCAAGGCAGAATACAAATTGTGTACAGCAGCATTCCTAAGTGTCCCAGCCTGAAAGGTTTCCAGAAAGTTTTTTTTATTGTCAGAGTAGTTAGGTTTTCTCTTGTATTTCTGGAAGAGAAAGCTGATGAAGTGATGTGAGAATCACCTCATTCAACGGGCTGGAACACTTTGGGTTTTTTAGCTGTGTTCTACTGGGACAGTGTCCTGACGTTCCGTTTCCCCTTCCCTGCTTCAAAAATGGCGTGTGTGATGTTGGTCTCTGCTCTGCCTCAGCAAGGAGAGTAACAACACTCATAATTTCAGACATGGTACTGCATTAACAAGGGTTATATATTAGTTTCCATTTCATTTGGTTGCAACTGCATGACCAGATTGAAACGGTTTTTTTGTGTATGTATGTGTTTAAAGGGTGGTTTGCAGAAGCTGTTGAGCAGAAACAAGCTACACAGACCAAAATTATTTAACCAGACTTTCTTTTTTTTTTTTTTTTTTTAAATTTTTTTTATTTATGGCAATCATGTGAAGAGCTCTGGAAGGTTCTCTTGGGGAGGGATGGGTGATGATTTTGTGGAGGGCTGAACAGAGGCTCTGCCGATGCAGCTGTGTCAGTAGAGCCCTCTCATGGAGATGGGATGTGTGCCTGCAGCAGGAAGTGTTTTGTCAGCATAGCTTTGCTGCTGTCTTAGGGAACAGGAACTGATCTTCCAAAAGCATTCTTCTGTTGGCACATCCAGCAGGGCTGTTGCTCATCTAACTGCTTGGCTGGAGTTTGTGATTTCCTCCATGCTATCCAGCCTGGCACAACCACCTCTGTTGGCTTTATGTGGGCTGGTTCTGTGTTGGACGAGAGCAGCATAGAGGTCTGCCAGGTCTTGATATCTGCAGAGTCTGAGCTGAAACAATGTGAGAGAGGGGTCTCTCTATCTCTCTCCCTGCCTCCCTTGCTGAAAATTCTTACCATCTGTAGTGTTTAAAACTATAATAGTGTTCTGAATTACTTTTCTGCATGCAGATGAAAATGATCCCTTCTGGAATTCTACCTAAAAATATCTTAATCAACTAACAGTTACTGTAGGGAATTATTGTTGTACTGTGGAAATTGCAGCTGTTTAACAACACAGTATTGGTGGGTTTGGTAATCCTCACAGAATCAGTGTACTTTATTGTTTCTGCAGCACCCACTGGCTATTTTCTTTTTTCTTAGACCTGTTCAAGGCTTGAAATTTAACTAAAAAATTTCCTCCAACAATGCCATTTTTTTACAAAGTCAGACTTTAGATTTTGTTTCTAATTTGTCAAATAATGTGAGTATGCACATTGTAAAAACTAAGAAAAAAATTATCTGTCTCATTATCTAACACATATACTTAAACAAAAAAATCATGTTGGGACTGTAAGTATTTCAATGATCTAACTTAGAAGCAATATTACATATCATTAGGACAGTATAAAGAACAAAATAAATCTATATTTCAGCCATTGGTAATTTACATTAAACTATGGATAACATGATATTGTTAATTAGAGAAAATGAGATTAGATTAATCTGCCCACTTTTCATAATCTCAGCTAAAAGTTTCTCCTGGAAGACCAGCAGATGCTACCAAAAAATTGCCTCAAAATTGAAAAATTTTATTCAAATAAACACAGTAAAGCTGATAGACATTTAATATCAGATATTTATTATGCCTTCTTTTGTTGCAGAGTATTCACCTGTTGAACAGAGAAACAAATTAGCTGCTATATTCTGTCCAGAAAAGGGTGAAGTTAGAAGAGGTTTCTTAGGACCTCTTGTGCATTTTCTAAAATGAGAATGTGAAAATAAATATTTACAATTATCTTTGGAGAAGTATTTCTACAACTCTTTTTTTTTTTTTTTTCATTTTTGAAGAAATATTACGGACTTACCCTTTCAATTTCTAAAAACCTGTATTTAGAAACAAAATAGAAATCTTAACCCAAACAAACCCCACGATCCAGAAAATCCTGTCAAGTACCACAGGGGAGTAGAGGCTGAAGGAAGGCCAACCATGCCCAGGGAAGATAACGAAAGAAAACATATCTCAGTAATATAAGAAAAGCCTTCAAAGAGAAAGTTAACATTCTCTTGGGTATTACAATGCAGTAAATTACATGTGGCTCATTCTTAATTTTATTCATATGAGAGGAGGCTTACGAGTAATGTTGAGAGCTGCCCAGTTCAAATCACTACTTTTATGCTCTACTTATGATTTCTGTTCCACTGGGAAGTAGAAGAAAATTATTATTTCAGATAACGAAATACTGTGGTTAAACGATAATGGGCTGAGCAATTTAGCATCTGTATGAATAAGCTGTGTAATGAGACAGACTGCACTATCTGCGAGCCTGAGGACTGTACGTGTTAGAAGGCAGGCTGCTTTTTGGAGTGCCCTAGAAACACTGGAAAAATGGGCTGACAGGAATGTCATGAATTCAGATAAAGGCAGATGAGCAGCCCAGCAATTAGGATGGAATAACCCTGTGCAAGAGAACAGGCTGGGAAACATGTGGAAAGAAGGCAACGCTGTAGGAAAAGGCCTGGGTGACCCGGTGACACAGTGAAAGAGTCAGAAGCCAGGAAGACAAGTTTGAGTATAGGAAATTGAAATAGTTCTGAGGGAAGATAGAATGGTACCTTGAGGATAGTCAAGTGCTATGGGGGGCTGCTTAGAGAAAAGTGGGATTTCCATCCTTGGAGAGACTCAGTACTCACCTAGACATGACCCTGAGCATCCTGGTCCAGCTGGACCTGCTCTGAGTAGGGCTGGAGCAGTGAAATTCCTTAAGGCCTTTCCAAGCTACATGATACTCTTCTATTTGTGATTGTCATGAACTATGTGTATGTAATAATGATTTGGACTTCATCAATCAATAATTGGATTATAAATGTCTGTTCTCTTAAAATAATGTCCAGTTGTTAACTGTTTTCCTATACTTTTTAAAAAATACGTTGTTTAAATTGATTCATAGTAGTGACATCTGACTTCTAGGGAGCAATGAAAACTAATTTAAGTGGGTAAGGATGGTTCAGATGGTTATGTATGCACTTAATGGTTTTATGAGTTACGCAGAACTGTAAATTATCTGGTTAAAAATAGCATTTCACTTTTCACTTTGATACAGCCAAAGTGCCATATATATGCAGCATTAGGTGATACTAAAGGAAATTAACCCCAGAAATCCCATTATTTCTTATCTGTTGTTCTACCTTTCATTTTCCCAATAGGGAATTTCTGTCTGTTTTTACAAGTGTTACAGAAGGACTAGTGTAAAGTGTTGTCTTCCTTGGTTTTATGTCTCTCATGGATGTTTTAGCAAATTAAGGGCAAAATTTTTTTCTAACCAAAACACTTAAGAAATAAAGTTTTTAATTGCTTTAATGGGGACTTTAGCTGATAGAAAAATATTTAGTGATGTGAGAGTTCATTAAAACCACAAAGTTGTAGCTAAAACATTTTTTGAGTGCTCTTGTCAAAAGGGAAAAGAAGTTTGGGGTTTTTTCAGTTAATATATATATGCCCCTAAGAACAAGCCTATGTAGGGCATCTGAATTGTGGCCCCTTAAAACTGTCTAATGTTGGCATGTAGACTTTTTTGCATTTAATTTTGAAGAAAGCTTGGGATGTATTTTAGTGGTTTAGTCTCTTTAGAAGAAAAACTATAAAGACAAAAAATCAAACAATAGAAAGCAGTTTAGACCTGCATCCCCTCCAATGATAATTATCTATCAAATAGTGCTAACCTAAGCAGATATTCTCAATTTATGGTCAGCCATTTTTAGGGGCCAACATGTGGTTGGATTTGTGGACTGATGATGGATGAAGAAGGGGACTTTTATTATAATGTGTTTTCTGTTACTTGAATTCTGTTTTATTGAAGCTGCCTGTAGTATTATTTATGGATGTTACCATTTCTTTATTAAATAATCCACCCCTAAAGTCAGACCATACATCTAAAATTAGTAAAAATGCTTGGGAAGCTTGTGGAAAGCAAAGAGCAGAAAGAAGTATCATTTCTTAAACAGAATACTCAATGGTGATTTTTGTAATACTGTTGTGCTTTCGTCTGAAGTGAATGAAAACATACCTAATTATCTAGATAAGTTTTGCTTTAATGGATTAGAAGGTATGCTGAAATCTCAGGGATTTTTTTGTGGGCTTCTGCCAGTGCTGTGTATTTTCACTCAAGGTTTCATCTGAAACAAACAAACAAGCAAAAATATTTTATTTCTGAAGGACTCTGAATTTCCTGTAATGTAAAATTCCTCTTAGAAGAAAGGGAATTGACTAGTTTTTGGTTTTGAACTGGCAGATTTCTTTAACAGTGTAACTGATAGCAAAGAATGAGAAGGCATTCAGACTTGACACAGTTGTTAGTACAAGATCTACTGATCTGCAGAGCTACATGAGCCCAGCCAAGAGGTTCTCCTGACCTACTTTTAGGTAACAGATCTTAAACTTGGCTATCACTGACACTTGAGAAATGACAAACACTAGATACTGTAGTATCATAGGTAATAACCCAAACAAAACCTTTGGGACCTTATTACTTTAAAATTATATTTTCCTTTCATTTTTTGTGCCAGAAGATGTTTCTTCTTTGGCAGATTGTGTAGTCTATGGAGAAGGTTACCTACTTTCTCAAGAATATGTCTGTATGTGTAACAGGATAAATGTGCATTCTTTACACACAAATTCAGAATTTTCTAATTATCTGTATTTATTTGAGTTGCATGTGTACCTTTCACAACCTGTGTCCCTACTTGAGAATGTAAAAGATTAGAAATCTGTAAATGTCTCTCAGTTCATTTTCCCACATGTGGAAGAAATTAAGACTATCTAGTAGAGTGTTTTTTAACTCTTTTCTGTAGTGTTATGAATAAGGGACTCATTTAAGCCCTTATAAAAAAGCATTCATTTTACAGAATACTAGTAAATAGTTCTGGTTCAACACATTAATTTAAAGATCCCTGCTTCAAAACATTGTCCAGCTGGGAGATGCTTTCCCCATGGATGACGTGTTTTGGGTACCTGCTTTGTTTGAGGGACCCCCATATTCCCCTCTAAATGTGTGGTTTGTAATTCCAGCTGAAAGCTGGCTGGGGTTCTGGATTCATCCTTGTGAGCTTCCAGTGGGATAGTGCTGCCCACCCCTGCCTGGGAAAAAGAAATGTTGCCTTTTGCAGTGTGATTTAAGCTGTCTATCCAGGCATAATTAGGAACAGACAGCAAAGTAAGGTTCTTTGTGTGTGCAGTGTGTGTGAAGCAGATTGCAGCAGTCCAAAGCTCTTCTGGCACAATTACTTGCAGCACCTGTTTTTTCATTCTTGTATTTATCTGAGCTTCATTTCTTCAGCCTTCACATTTGCATTCGTGTGTGTTCTCTGATCTTAGTGTTCCTTGCACAGGTTGTACTCGCTCTGTTTTGTCCATGACTCCTACCTTTGAGCTCTCTTTCAGTTATTCATAGAAAATAAATCCTGTTACTGTTTCACTTGCTTAGCTGGCTCTTCATTCCCCATCTGCTTGGGCCTTCTGCTTAACTTTTCAGTTTCCATTGCTTTCAGCCACATCAGTTTGGCATGCTTTCTCTGCTTACTGTTATGCTCTTTCAGCAGCTTCAAGCAGCTCCTTATTGGGCTTTTCCTGTTTTTACTTTTTTTCTAGAAAAGTCAACTACTTCTCTTGGCCACTGTGAGAGGCAGACATAACTAAATTGGGTCAGTGCCCCCAGTAAGGCTAGTGACTTTGCAGTATTAAAACTTTGTCCCTGTGAGCAGTGAGAAGTAGTTTTTCTACACTATAAGGAAGCCAGCTTTTCTCTTCAATCTTGTAAATGAATCCTAATGTTCAATCTGTGTAAATTACATTACCTACTAGAAGAATAAGCTGTCTTTGGAAAATCTTGCATATTATAGCTTAGACATATGGTCTTATTTTGAATGCCAGTACTGGTGAAAGAAATATGTTTCTTTCAAAGATTGCTTTGCTATGCAATGAGACTTAAAACTGGTGCTTCTGTATAACAGCAGAAACTACTTTTGAGACCAACACTTTTGAGGAACGAGAGTCAAACTAGTCCCTGTCAAAACCAGTCATGCTGGTTTGGAAGATTGCTACTCCCACTTCACAGAACAAGTAGTGTTAACTTTGTCAAAACAGTCAAGACCAGTGGTGAAATAAAAGGTTTTGTTTTGTTTTGGAGCTTGTCATTAAGCTCTCAGTCCATAGTCATCAGGAGTGATTGTGAATATCTGTAGTCTCCTATGCCTTCATGTGAAATGGTCTGAATAGCATCTGGCAGTATTACTACATTGTAAGTAGTCAAGGTACAACAGCCACGATGAATTTGGGCTACTTTTCCATTTAAAGTTCCTACCATATGCTGTCTAAAACCCCCCAAAAGCAGTTTGGTTGACTAAAGCTAAAGAGCAGATTTTTGTGGTCTTTGAAACACTTTTGGTTCAATTTGTTTTGCTATTTGACTTGAGAAAATAAGTTTGTGTATTTTGTTGTATAAGCTTTTCAGCCATTTTATTGTGATCCTCTCATCTTTTGGAGAAAAAGTGGAACACTCAGAAAAGGCAAATTTTGTCTTGGTGTCAAAATCTGTCTGCTTGGGTTTTCTTGTTACTGTTCCTTTTCTCCCTATTTTTTGCCCCTGAAGGCAGTGCAGATCCTTGACATTCTCACATGGGAATTCCTGTAATAGTGTGCAACAAATGCATTTGAAGAGTATCTACTTACTGCAAGCCTGGAAATAAGATATACTCTCAAATATGTGTAGAAATAATAAAACTAATAAGACAAAATCACAGTGATGGCTAAGGGCACATTGCTTGCACTAGATGAAGTAATACTTCTGTACTATGGCTTTCTTCATCAGCTGATCTTCTAACCACCAGGTACCTGGTGAACACGAGAATTCATTTAATTAAAGCAGCAAAGTGTCTGGACTTTCCATGTGAAACAACCAGCACTCCCCCCTCCCCTCCATTTGCATGACAATGCACAGAAAGTTAATGTGCCACATAGGAAACTTTCCCTTGGGTGGTCAGGGAGGTTACAGCTGGAAGTGATTCTTGCTCAAGACCACTGGATCCACTGGCTTATGGATTTCAGTTAGGACTTTGGTAGGAGATGATTGGGTTTTTTTAATATAGCTCTTATTTGTGGGCTTTTTGCATATTTCTGTTTTCTGTAATGAGAATACGCTATTTGAACTGTAGGAACTAATAAATTAAGTTTAGTGTGCTAATCTGTAATGTGGAGGTTAATAAATAAAGTACAAGTGTCTTTCTGAGTTGGTTTTGTTACTATATTTTTTGTTCAATTTTGTATGAAAGGGGCTTAATATTGGTGTTACTGTTCTGGTTGACATCTTGACGTTATGGATTGTTGAAAAGTTTCAAGAAATGGACAGACTTACTTTGTAGTTAACTGGTCATAAAATTGATGATCCTTCACCTTTCTTAACCTGAGCAGATCTCTCAGTGTTGCCTAAAATATGTTGCAAATAGGTATCTTAAGCTTAAGGACTGCATGGAAGACTTAAAAAACAGAAGTATTTCCTTAGATCTGTCACAATCTTTTACTTTGCTTTTATTGCATAAATGCTTTTTTCTTTTTTTTTTTCTTTTTTTTTTGTGAAATACCTTAGCTGTTAGTCTGAAAATACTGTGTTTTGCCAATTTATCTCCAAATTTCTTCCTTCTCTGTGTTCCTGGTTGCTCCATACTGTGTTATGTAGATACTGAGTTTACAAGTCTGCTAACTCAGTTTGTCCAGAACAAGCTTACACCAAGGACAATGGTTAATGCCCACTCAAGATTAATTAGGTTTAAACAAGATGTTCCCATTTTGTATAAATGATGGGTCTGGCACCATAGTTGCCTTTAGGAAAGGAGCAGTTATTCAGTAATGTAGGTAGAAAAAAGCTTATAATGGGACTGCATAATTAGATTCTAGAAAATGTGGAAAGTTAGAATAGAGGAGTAATATTTCCTTCAGATTCAAATAGACTTGTGTTTAATGTTTACTGCCAGGATATATTTTTCAATATCAACATAGAAAATTGGTTTTCTGAGTTAATGATTTGGGTTTTTTCTCTTTGTGGATTTTTTGTTTTGTTTTATGTTGTTTTAGGCTCAAGTTTCTGTGTGTCGCACAGTGAGATAAAAGGACAGCTAAATCCTTGGTTTGCTTTGAAAACAGTAGCAACTTGAAATGGATCAGGTCTACTGGGAGGAGATTCTTGTAATTTTTTCACCTTCGTGAGTTTTTGTTCAGGTAGAGCTCTTGTGTGCCTGATAGCAAATTCAGATGGATTTATATTGGCTGTTTTCCTTAACTACCATTCAGATTTTATTTCCATAATGCTCACTTTTCTTCAGTCTACTGTTTGCTTTGATGAGTCAAGCTCTTTTGGAGAGCAGTCAAATAAAAAGAAAAGTGATATACCCCATTTTATCACAGCTTTTTCTGTGATTTATTTCAGTCTGATCTTTTCTATGCAAGCAGATACTATTGATATGCAGGTTGTATCTTGGCAAAAGCATGAATGCATCTGGTACTGCAGTTTTAAATGGAATTGTTCTGGCATAAGTAGATATCTTCCTTCAATCAGCTAACTTCGTGCATACTTTGGAAGGCTTTGCATGACTTTGCTGTCACTGTATAACTGGTTAAGTAACAGTTTTAGGTTACAAAATCAGAGCTCACACTAAAGTTTTAGACTGCTTGTGTCTTGTTT
Source organism: Lichenostomus cassidix (assembly GCF_008360975.1). Lineage (NCBI taxonomy): Eukaryota > Metazoa > Chordata > Aves > Passeriformes > Meliphagidae > Lichenostomus > Lichenostomus cassidix. The sequence goes on from NC_139483.1 coordinate 78,645,033, forward strand.
TCCCTGTTGAGTTTTAAAGAATTTGCCTTCGCAGTCAATCTGGTCCTTCATTGTATTTTCCTCCTGCCTTAATGTAACGGGATAGAACTGAACAGAATTGTAGCAAAGTTCAGTTAAGCTTATAATTTTCAGGAAGATTTATAATGTGTGACAATGTGCACTCCTATATCCCTTAGCTGCTATTTCAGATGCTTTGATAGTCTCAGCCTGTGGTTCTAGTAATGACTGTGGCTAGTGATGGCTACTCTGAGTGTTTAAGAATTTTAAATGTAAAAAATAATAGTGAGCTTACTCAAAGTCAAGTTGGCAATTTTTTTCTGTCACTTTGTTCATGATAACATGAATTTTCAGTGACTTTTCATGAAGAAGGAAAATGCTTTTATTTACAAGCGAATGTTGCAAGTAGGATGGTTATTGTTACAGCAAACATTGAATGCCTATCTCCCTGCTGGATAGCAATTCACGCTGTGCTTATAGATCAGGTGCATTCAGAGTGTAAATTTTTCATGTTGCTTTACATTGGTTTTAGTGCACTGCCCAGTTCTGAGAAAAAATGCCACTATTGTGTGTAACAAGCTCCCCAAACAAAGGTTTGGGTAGGCTTTGCTATTTTCATGTACTAGCAGCCCTTAGACTGAGATGATTAAAGGAAAAGTAAGTTCCCACCTGTAGAATGGGAAATGGTCGATAGGAATGCAATATATGCAATAACTGAATGATAGAAAGGTTTACAGATCATATTTCCAGACTGTGGTAATAGAAATCCTGTAACCATAGGATTACCTATTACAGTGGAAAGTATTCATCTCATTTATTTTGTCTGAAATAGTTCATTTTAATCCTAAAAAAGAGAAAAGGGTACTTGCTAGGGTCCCACTCAGACTTTCCTCAGACTGTGGAGGGTGCCCAGAGGACTAATTTTGAGTAGACACTTCAGTGGGTCATTTTTAGGCACAGTGAAACAGTATATACCCACGAGTAACCTGATAATCTGTGTGCCCTGTGCAGCTCAACACGACAGTGCCATTGTCTCTCAGGTCAAAGCTTTGTGGCTCCCCAGGCTGGACAGTGCCTCTGTCACCACTTGGATGCAGTAGGGAGAATGTATGCCATTGTAGTAGTAGAAGCGATGACCACAGGACTGAGATTGGTTTCTGCTCTGCTCTACACAGCTCTGTGTTACAGTATTTAAAATATTTATTTTTGTTAATTGTTTATCATGCCAGTGAAATTACTTGCTTAGTCCTATCAGAAGCCCAGAATACAGTAGTTGGTAATCTATTTAGTCTCTGAAAGGCAATGATAAAATCTGTTAAACATATCAGGTTTATCAAATACCCTCAGGGTTTCAGGGCTTACTAACCTGTATTTGGTTAAGCACTTATTTCAGACAGATGGAAATTTTGGCAGTTATTGAAATTCCTCTCCTACTTACATGGAAATCATTCCTGACTCTCAAATAACACCTTATTTTGCAAATGTAAATATTGTATATTGGAGACAGCATGCCTGGTGACTGTACTTTATTTATAAAATTATTACAGTTAGAGAGCTATTATTTGGCATTTTGTTTGGAATAAATCTTATTGACAGTATATTTCATGTCAACTGATATTTTGTTCATTGAAATTCCCTTCATAAATAGGGATTCCATATCAGTTGTTCCACTGATAGCATTGCAGGCATCCTTTCATTAGAGTTACACATTAGAGTTACATATTATGACTCATAGCATCTGCTCTACAAGTAAATAAATATTTTAAGTAGAAGTTCAGGTATGGTCTAGTAAAAGTTAGTGATATCTATATTTTTGAAAGATCACCATCATTATTTAAATTATAATTTAATACACTGTTATTTTTTTAATTTAATGTTAAAAAAACTGCACATTGATAAATCTTTAAAAGACAAACAGTATTGACAAAGGTGGTAATTAACAAGATTAATTTTATTACTGTGATTCACCCAGGGGATTAGCGCTCTAAAGTGGCCTACAACCATTTCTTTCATCTATAGCATAGGTAAGGTGTGTTGAAAATTAACATCTGTCATAAGAACATGCTCAACACATTTGAAAGTGCTGAACTGCTCTTGTCTCTGGTTCCCATAGCTAGAGCTCTCCCAAGTAGTGAGCTTTGAGGGTCAGTACATTCCAAAGGAGTTATAAAATAATAAAAATGTGTCAGAAATATCCAGGGACAAAAAAACCAAACCAAAACAACAGCAACAACAAAAAAACAAAATAAAACCAAAGCCCAACCTATGAATATTTGTTCAGCTTCTCTGGCTCTACAGTTTAAGCTGTGCTTCATGCAGCTGTTTGGTCTTGTCTGCTAGGGGCAACCAAGGGAACTAAGACAGGTCTCTCTCCACTGGTGGGATATCCCTGCTAGGAAATTGAGTCAAGGAGACACAGATCACTAATGGTACTTGTCAGTAAGCCTTTTATTGATTTAGCTGCTCTTAACAGCAACACCCTGATTCTGTTTGTAAGAGCAGATAGCTGCATCCATTAATCCAGCTCCCAGTTTGCTCATGCCTGTGCTCATTGTAGCTCCCAGGTGGGAGCAGCAGTAGGGAGACAGCCAGCTTTTGAGACAGCCAGCTCTGATTTGAAAGCATACAAATGCAGCTCTAGCAATTTTTCTGGTTGCTTTGAAATTAAAAATCCCTGTCATAATATGAATGATTCAGGGTAAGATGATTTTTCAATGAGACGTTTGGATTGAGGAGTCAAAAGGATGGTCTAGGCTTGATGTAGCAGCCACACAGAGCAATTAGTGCCCCTTGAGATAGAGAGGAGCATTGTGCCTGGTTTTCATCTGGCGCAGTGAAAACCTGCTGTGCAGTTGATTTATATTTGACACTGTTGCCCATAATGAGCAGTGTTGTTACAATACCTTCCAGCCTTCCAGTTGCCAGTGAGTGCTTATGCGTGCAAATCTGAATTTGGTCTATAGTCAGTATAGTATTTGGAGCAATTTGGATTAGTGACTGCAAGGTTCCTATTCTAGAGTGAGCTTTAACTTTATCCTGTAATTATCATGGGTGGATAGGTGCCTATATTGCATATGAATTACTAAATTTAGAATCTTAACTAGACCCAACCCATCATCCTACATTATAGCACAGCATGCAACATTCTTTTATATTTCATTATCCTGGTGACTTCTTTTACTGTTTATTTGTTACTGCCTGCTGTTTGTGTAATACAGACTTCTCAAAATTAGGGTGAAAGGAGCTTATGCGATGCAAAAAGATTTTACATTATATGCATGATAAAACACAGATATAGAAATAGTTTCTTAAAATAGGTTTGCTTGCTTACCTTCAGATGATTGTTTACATTAGCTTAAAGGATTGTTAGAGTAAGAATGCTGGGATGTGTCATTTCTAACGTGCTGGACAGAATCATGCTTGTGTGCAATCACTGTATCAGCTGCCGGCATGGCTGCCAAACTGCCCACACATTCCCATGATGAATTTGCCAAGAGAAGTCTGATCTCCTTCTGGCCATCTGCATTTGTTTTGAGTCATAAGTCCATGGGTGTGTGTATTAGCTACTGTTTTTATCTGTGCTTTATTTGTTGGAAGCTAGTCTTGACTTTTGTTTCAGTTTCCCCTGTTGACTTGACTTTTTAAGTTTGCTTTTGAAAATCCTATGGACTTAGAATTAGGCTATGAGAATACTTGAGGTCACTTGGTGTTCCGGAGGAAAAAAAAAATGGTGTGTTCAACACACTGCAGCAGATCTACCGCAACTGTAGAGAAACAGCTTTGAAATAGAAATGCCAAATGTCACAATATAGTTTTTAAACTTTAAAGTACTTGTTAAAAAGCTGTGTGTAAAGAAAAGTGCATAAAACAAAACCTGCACCTTTTGGCATTTCATAGCTGAAACTAGGACAGTTTCTCCTTTTCTTGTGTGTTCAGAGCTGTGCCCATCAACTATAGTATATGTTTTTTAGTTCACTTCAGCATGCCTCAGAGTCTCACAAGTCCTGATGGATACCTGTGCATGAGGGCTTATCAAAAGGAGTACAAGTGTTGTATTTAAATCGGGTTCTGCTGTTTACAGCTCAGCAGTCCTCCTACTCTAGCTTTCTCCTTCCTCATCCCAGCCAGGGTAGATACCTGTCTGTGTCTGGGTTTTCTGACGCCAGTGAAGGCACTTAGTTAGCAGGATTCATTGCTAATTCAGGGACCTCAGCTGTAAGCTGAGACCTGTACAAGATCTGTGTGTTAGGTACTGTAGAAAGGCAAGAAAACCACAGTTTCTCTGCCAGAGAACCTAATGGCCTAATCACTAAGTATGCTGATTTTTAAACCTTAAACCAACTTGCATAATCCAGAGCTAACCAATGTGCCTCACAAAATGCCTGATAGAGAATCTGAGCATAGTTTTGGGGAAAAATGACTTTTTTGAAAGATAGCAGTTCTGTCACACAGTGACTTTTCTACTTGCAGTCTAATAATACTTTAAATAATGTGTGCATTATAAATGGTTGTCAATGTTCTTTGCTTCTGAAAGCAAAGCTGTCGTCTGTATGTGTTAGCAGAGGATTGCAACAGAAATTTGTATTTTCGTATTCAGTTTTGATTTCCTAACTCTATGCTGTTCATCTTGGAACTGTGGTAGCTTTCTGCTGTTGATCATATTCTTTCTTCTTATCAAGTTGTATTTGTCATCTTTCTTCCTAGCCTTCATAAACACCATTTGAAAGGATATTTTTTCTCAAATTTTAATAATCCTGATTTTGTTTTTTTTAAATTGAAACTGGATTCAGCTATTCAAACTCTTCTTTTGTGTGTTGTCTTTACAGCAGATGTCTCCTGAGAAGAAACATGAATCTCTAACTTAATGTAAATTGACTTTTTCAGAAATTTTTTTTCTTCAAGTTCAACAGAAACCACTGTAACAGAAAACTGTGTGAATTTGCACCATTAATAGAAGTTAGTCCCTCTCCTTACCTGCTGAGGTAATTTGTGTGTGACCAGTCTGGTCTAAAGCACTGGTTGCAGAAGTGATGTTAGCCCAAATAGCAGCATTAGCTGCCTCTCCTTGTAATATTTTTGGCAGTCATGACAAGTATGAGTAGAGAAAACAGCAGTAACATCTTTAGCCATATGTACTGCTCCAACATTAATTTCTTGCCATGAACCACATTTGTTTTCAGCAGAATGAGTTCATTATGGAGTGTGTGCTCCAATTAGTTATTCTAAGTATTTCCTGGCTTATTGTGTCTTGAAATGAGTGTTGGACCTGGAGTATTAGAAGTATTTATCTGGTTTCTCTGAAGTCATGTTTGGATAATAAAAATGAAAAACGGAGGGGAAATGCTTGTAAAACTTTATTTTTGCCTGTTCATAAGGTGACTTCTTTAAAGAAAAAAAATTATATAAAATAGCTCAAAGGGATTTGCAGATCATTAAACTCTTAAATATAGCATAAGATGCTTGAAAACCCATATGTTCTATATTTTTATGGAGATTTTATAAAAATTTCTTTGAATGTTTAAAATTTTGTTAAGTTGTGGTTTAGGTTTGGGGTTTTTTTGGGTTTTTTTTTGTTTGTTTGTTGGTTGGTTTTCTTTTTGTTGTGTATTTTGTATTGTTTGGTTTGGTTTTTTTGGTTTTGTTTGTTTCTTTTTTTGTTTGGTTGGTTTTCAGTTTGTTTTTGTGGGGTTTTTATTGGTTTTGGTTTTGGGTTTTTTTTTTAATTGGTTTGGTTTGTTTTTTTTAATATTCTGATCCTAAAGGGGTTTATGACATTGGGTGCCTGAAACTGTTTTGATGTAGCTCATACCTAGCAGGACTATACATACATTTTGTTGCTTCCTCAGCCTAAGAAGCTTTCCTTAAAAGAAGTTAATTTTGACTTGGATTCCACCCTAACAGTACTAGAGTACTATGAGAAGCCAAAATTGCTGAAGGCAAAAGCTTGACCAGCAAAAGAATAGCCTGCAAACAGCCATGCATACCAAAGATCATGTTTTCCTGAGGAGTGCATCTAGTTCTGCAGCTGAATTTCTCCTGGAGACAATCTTGAGAACGGAGTGGTGTGAGCAGTGTGGGATGATGTGTGACTGGCAACTAGTAGTGATGCCACTGATTTTTCATTTGGGATGCACTGGGGAAAAAGCTCATCCCTCGTAACTGGAGAATGTTTTCAGTCTTTCAGCCAAAAGCATTCGTCTTGTTTGCATGTCCTTTTTTTGTTTGTTTTTTTTTAAGAATGGAATTTTTAAGAATGGAGTTGTGGGGTTCTGTAAGTCTATTTGTTCATAAGATTGATTCAGATCTTGAGCAGACAAGTATTGCAGGCAGCTGTGGGGTTTTCTCAGAGCTTTGTCTGGCAGAGTGCTCCCCAGCTTCTGCTCAGAGGTACCAGCTGCTGCGGTGGGGGGCTGCAAGGGGTGGCGAGGTGCCAGGTCTCCTTTTTCTGGCCATTGCAGCAGATGTTGAGCATATCTGGGTCCCTCAGACTCATGTGCTTTTTTCATGATATCGTTGAAATTGGTTCACTGCACTTTTATGATTTAGATACGCAGAATGAGTTTTTTAACCAAGAGATTTTTACTTTTTGATGGAGTCTGAGACAGTGACGAACCTACTTTTCTGTCCCCAAAATACTCTAGAGACTGTCATTTTCTTCTAGCAGTATCTCAGACCAGCAATCTGCAGATATCTTTCTTATAGAATAGATTGTACTTCTAGATGTGCATCCTTGCTAGAACTTTTCACCTTCCTCCTCGTTTCTTCCTTCCCCCTTCATGGATCCTGTAGGCTCAAATATACATGCGAGTACTTGAGGTTGAGTACTGCCGGTAGTGGTTGTCTCCTGAGTCCCTTAAGTCTTACAAGCCTTGATTTTCACCTTCCAGAGGCTTGTGAAAGAATCATTGAGATAGAGAACCTTGGTGTAGATGGCTTCCTCTTCTAAGCTAGCCTCTTTCTGCATGCTATTAGGCTAATACTTTTGTGGCACATGTGCAGTGAGGCCAACAGGAGGAAATGAGCTATTCTTCTAAATTAGTTGAAAATTTTAAAAATGAAAGTTTCTATCTACTAGAACAAAAGATGCATGGGTTTAGGGGGAAATTAGAGAAGGATCCCTGTAATGAATACTGGCTACCCTTTAGTGAAGCTGAATCGCATTAGCACATGAACAGGATGCACATATTGCTTTAGTACACTCTCTTTTTATAGAGAGGTTTATATAAACCTAGCAATTATATGAGCTTCACATTTTCTATCTGAAGAAAAACTATGTCAGTGCAGTCTAGTTTGTATCAAGAGAGAAAACTTGTCTCTGTTGACTGTGAACAGGGACTGAGACAGTTCTTGAAGTATTTTGAATGTGCTCTCTGTCTTTTCAAGCACTGCTTGAAAATTCAGTCGAAAGCCAGTGCAAAAAGCTGTCTAATACAAGATGATGTTATGCTGTTTATTCTGTTTCATGGCTTTTCAGTATTGCAACAGAACAAGGGTATTGATGTATATGTAACTGCACTAGAACAATATTGTAGGTGGGGGGCTTTGGGGGATCAGAGATTATGAGCAGAGAACAGATAGTTAAGAGCGAAGTTGATAACCAACAGACATTAAACAATGAAAGAATACTGAATGATGTGCAGTAATAAAAATCAGTGCTACAATACAAAACTTCACAACATTACAAATGGAGAGACAAATTCAGAATTAAATATATTTGCAATGAGATAAATTTCTTGAAACTCAGAGAACTTTCTTGGTACAACTGAGAATCTGAAAGGATATTTATGCCTAAGGAAAAATAAAACAAAAACAAACAAAAAAACCCAACAAAGCAAAAAAAGTGCCCCAAAACACCCTAAATTTTGACCAGAAGGTCTGTGAGAAAGGAAGCTAATGAGATGGCTGAAGAACAACTTGCTTTTGCCAAAAGCAAACCAGAGCATATGAAGAAACATGTGAAACAGAACTCTTGAAGAATTGCAAACTCTTAACTGGGAGGGTTGATAATAACTATACGTTTCATCTCTATGATGTATATGATGCATAAAGCAGTGAATAAACCAAAACTAATTAGGGAAAGGAAAATATTTATGGTTGCAGTCTCTTGCCCTGATGCTGCTTTTAGATTGTTATGCTGTTGTTCTTCTTTAAAAATTTATTTGTAGTACAAGCTGCAGAATAAAAACACCCACAATGTTTATAATGGTTGGGATGCTAGGTGATGGAAGTCTGTCTCATGCAGGTGTGCACATACTATGCCTCTCAGGCAGGGAAAGGAGTGTGCAAAGCAAGCTGGACCTAGAGCCCTCTCTGCTGGATGGCTGGGAAACAACACTTCAAACAGGAAAAAAGAATTTTGATGTAGAAAAGAAAATCTGAGCCTAGCACAAGAAATCTAAGCATAAATAATAAATCCTACATAGTTGTGGTCTTCTCTATTATAAGCAGATGGAATAGCATACACATTTCATAAACTGGCCTTATTAAATTATCAGGTGATATATTTTAATGATAACTATTTTGAGCACCTACAGGATCTGAGAGGGGAAAAAAAATATGATTTCATCTTAGAAGTTTGAAAAATTCATAATATCTGTGCCAAAGATGAATATTCAAATGAAGGATTTTCTAAGTCTATATAGCCTTGGGGGTGTAGGTGGGTGCTGTGTTTTTGTAGTAATGAACCAAAGAAATTAACACTTACTGTGCAAAATGTAGTAATATGTGGAAAATGTGCTATTCCAAGATGAAGTACTTTTTTAAAAAGGCATTTGGCAAGATGTAACACAGGTGTTTGCTTTAAAATAAAATATATTTTCCAGTAGGAGGGGAAACCCTATCATAGTAATTAAAGTCCATATTTTATTTCTAATGTAAAGGGAAACACAGACTTTCAGATTTTTTTTTTCATTCCATTTGACTAATGGAAACAGGGGAAAGGAGAATTGCAGAGAATAACTGGATTGCCACTTTACTGCCAGCACTAGAAGATCCACTAGAACTATGCAGCTCCCTGAAGTCCATGCATTTGGAACTGATTCTGAAGTGTGCGTGAGCACACGGGAGTTTTTTAAGCCCCAAAAAGTCTACTGGAGATAAGAGGGATCAACATTGAATAAACTTGTGAGAAGTGTTGACTCTTCCTTTTTCCATTGTTTTTCAAGATGGGATAGCAGCTGAAGACATATCTGGTCACAGAAAATTCATTAGGAAAAAAAAATCAGGCTTTGTGTACGCTTTTGGAAACCTCTGAAATCTTACGTGCATGCAGAACTGCAGCAAAACAATTACTGAACTTTATTACACTTGGTTTCCCTTCATTTCCTGTCTAGGGTAGGAGAAGCATATTCTGGAAATGTTTGATGTTTTTGTAAAGTGTTCGTTATAAAATATTTCTGGGTTTGTTTTGGTTTTTTTTTTTGAGTTGTCATTTCACTTAAGGGTATCAACTTGATTAATGGCATTATAGTGCAGATGGTGTGATAGGGTTGCTTTAGGGTTTTTTCCTACTTTTTTTCAAGTCACAATGACATAACCACTTGAAAATTTAAAGTAAAAATGGTGTAGGAAATGTAGGCTAGTAAGATACAGGAAGATTTTGTAATATATTTTTGTTCTGTAAGAATAAGCCCTGTGAGGTGAATATTTCTGAGAAATATAAAACAAACCAGAAACAAAAAAGACGAGCCTGCCTACGTAACCAGTCTAACTGGCATGAATTTATCACATTGTATCACTCAGCAAGTGTTTTGTGAAAGGCAGTAAGGACATTGTGTAAAGGACTGAGTTTGTTCTCTTGAAAAGACAAGAGTAGTGAAAATGTAGACTGAAGGAAGCCTTTTGTATTTATGCTCTTGCTTTCCCTGTTTTTTCCTATCATTTGTTCACCTAGCTAATTCTAATGATAGCATGAACAAAGACATTTTAAAATACGTGTTTAAAGAGGTGGTTGTGAAAGTACCTCAGTAGTATATATTTTGCACAGGAGAATAAATGCAGAAACACTACATTGCTATTTTTTCTTCTTTAGTCTCAAGGTGTTTTCTCAAATTTTTTTTTATAAGAAAGTATTTTTTATATAGCTGTATCATAGATAAAGGATACATAATTATTTCTGCCTTGAAGTAGTCCCTTCATGATGTACCTCATTCTTTCATATGTTTCAAGACATTTAAGGCAATTTCAGCTACTTGTTTCTACTTGAATTGCTGGAACTTCTCTTCACCTTTAACTTAAAAACATGAAGAAAAAGGAGCTTTACCTCATTATTATATGCATTTCTTGACTAGGAAAGAATTTCTTCAGGAAAGGAAAAAATCCACTATTTAATGATAAATAATTAAATATTAGGCAACTGTGTAATGGCTTCCTTATGTGTGTATACACACACACACACGTGTCTTGGTAGAGTAATAACTGCCACCTAACCTCTACTACATGAACTTTAGAATATGTTTAAGCTACCTGATAAGCATATTGTGAAGTCACAGACAGCTCTAGCATTAACCTAAGAGAGGCCTCAAGGACATGTGCATATCAGCCGGTACTGACTCTGGAGCAGCAGCAGTGCAGGTGGAATGGTGCTAAAGGAGAGCTGCAAAGTGTCTGTGGAACCACCGACCAGGGGCTAGAGTGTGAAACAAATGCATACATTTCAAAGTTCATATATGCAAAAACTCTGACTTTTCTTTTTATCCCCTGAAGCTGTCAAAGGTCTGATCCTGTCCATCAGTTCTGCCTGGCTGTAGTTAGCACAGCAGAGTAAAACTTCAGCAGCCAGAGTGCTTGCTGCTGGTGTGCTAAACCCATGCTCATGTTTCTGCTGTAAAGGCACCATCTTTCTTATAGTAGCTTCAGTAATTTCCAAAGGTATTTTAGACATTAAAAACCAGCAAAAGAGTGGAGTGAATATATGGCTGCTTTCTTCTTCACCTGTAACTTACCAGTTTTGCAGGTGGTACTCTTGTGGTGTCAGGAGACCTTAACTTGTTCTGTGCTGGGATGGAGTTATTGTACTGTACAGGCCTGTTCTCTTATGGCTGAATAAAACCTTTCCCCAAAATAATTGCACAATTCTAAATTCTGTTTTTTTCTGATGCTGACTTTACGTGTGTTATGATTTGTTGCAGAATTTTTCTTAAATTAATTACCTCTCATATACATCTATACGTGGTTTTTATTTTTATTTTTTCAGGGCATGGCTTTTACCTTGGAGGAGAGGCAACAATTGAATATTCATGGATTATTGCCACCTTGCTTTCTCGGTCAAGATGCTCAGGTTTATACAATTCTTAAGAATTTTGAAAGGCTGACAAGTGACCTAGACAGGTAAAGTATGGCTATGAAACTTTATCCTACTTAACAATTCATGAGTCTCTTACTTTTTTCTGTATAGTAGTATAGATGGAATTTTGGGGTATTTTTTCCTACTGTGGTTGTTGATTATTGGAAATTGTTAAGCTAAATACATATTTTTGCTAGAATGCTTCAAAATATCAACTCCTACTTTGAAATTGTAATGTTGTAATTGAAATTGTAATTGTAATCTTCCAGAGCTGTTACAAGAACTTACTTTGGTGACCAAATGATACAAAGGTCATCAGAAGCAAATGAACTCATGTGAAACTAAAGGTCTATAATGACTTTACATGCATGTAGATACATATGCATCACAACATACAAAATATATAAAATACTATAAAACTAATATGTAACATAATATTGCTTGGGGTTTTTTAGGGAAAAAAAATCTGAGAAGGGCTTTAAACATTTATGCATAATAATTTTTTTTCCTAAAAAAATTGTATTTTACAGGCCCTAGAACAAAACAGTGTTTCTTCATTTCTTTTCTCCCGTGCCTTGCTCTGTTGTGGGATGTCTTGTTACCTGTATGTAATACATGGCCTTTAGCTATCCATCTGTTGGTGACAAGGCTTCTTTATAATTTGAAGTTGCCACAACCTTTGTTTTTTATGGAGTCAGAATAGGATGAGGACAGCTTTCCTTGCACATGAAGAGCTCAAAATTATGGTACCTTTTGTAGGTTAACTATTCTCCAGAGCTCTCAGGAAGGTCATTATCAGTTACCACACGGTAGTAGCTTCCCAGGCTAGAATGCTTATTAGTCTGAGTCCCCACATGTGAAGCAAAGTGTAAAATTTCCCTGATTCAACCACTGGTGTTATAATAGAAAAATCTTTCTCTGTCCTTCTGTCCCCATCTCCTCCATTATTCTGCCTTGAAGTAGTCCCTTCATGATGCACTTCATTCATATGTTTCAAGACATTCAAGGCAGTTTCAACTGCTTGTTTCTACTTGAATTGCTGGAATTTCTCTTCACCTATAACTTAAAAACATGAAGAAAAAGGGTCTTTACCTCATTATTGTATGCATTTCTTAACTAGAAAAGAATTTCTTCGGGAAAGGAAAAAAAAAGATGAGTTTTAAATGACAGAGTATTAAAACTTTGAATAATATGCCTTTTGAGCTGCAGTAAAACACTGCATACTGAAGTTTTGATTGCAATGGGAATTATGAAACAAAAATAACTGTCTCCAGGTATTGTGGGAATACTTTGCAGAAAACTATCTTAATTATGTTAAAACAAAGCAAAATCTGTCTGTCTTGGGGGTGGGAGAGGAAAGATGTTTTTTAAAGTACAATTAATCCATGTATAATAGACACAAATAATATGTAATAAAGAAACATAATATGGTTACAAGTAAACGTAAAGAAAAGGTTTTCCAGAAGCCATTTGCTTCAGAGAATATTTTTCCAAAACTGCCCGTGTTAAGCTTAAGATCTGTAAATACTTAATTAAACAAAATCTTGGTGTCATTCTTTCCTACCTGTGAGTCTTCTTTGGCATTTTCTCTTTTCTAAAAGCATAGTTGGGTAAGGAAAAAATTTGTTTCCTGCTCCTGAGACCAGACGTCTGTAAAACAGAAGTGCTAACATTAAATTCTTCCATCCATGTATCTTGAGCATTAGACTTTAGCTTGCCATTTTATACCATAAAGCCAGTTTTAATGATAATGCCTGCTTTAGTTTAAAGGTTATATTGTACTGTGCAGCTTTGCAATACAAATTTATTATTGTTAATTCCGTTTTAGTGACGCAGTTTGACTGACAAAACTAGCAAGTCTTCAGTTCACAGAAATAGCTTGAAACTATTGCAAGTTAGGCCTTTTGCTCACTAATGTGTCCACTAGTCAGAATACTTCAATTAAGATTTTAGTAATTAACATATAAAAAAAGTGAATAGCTGTGTTTAATTCTCAGTCTTATTCTGTGGCATGTGTCTGTGGGATTTTCTCAGCTGTAGTTTGTGGTCCATGTATTTGAATCTTCTCCTTCCCTGTGCTGAGTGAATAAACAGTGTGGCCCCTTGTATAATGCTGGATAAGCTGTGGTGGGATTTCCATCCACAGGAGATATTCAAAAACCTGGGCAAACTGCTCTAGCTGACTCTGCTTTGAGCAGGGCATCAGGTGAGGCAATCTTCAGAGGTCCCTTCCAACCTGCACTAGTGTATGCTTTCATAACACAAGTCCATAGTAGTTATGAAATAAGCTTTCAGGGATAATCTTGGATCAATGCAAATTTCTATAAATTAAGTCAGGTTGTCCCTTAAAAATATTAAATTATATAAATCCACAAGTAACCCTCAAATGGAGTTGTTTCTTTAAGAAACCATATTTATTGATCATAGAAATAAAACAACACACTTTTGAGATAATGTTAGTGTAGGAGGTAATATAAAGGCTGGTCTTTTTTGGAGGCCTCCAGGGGCAGATATGGAAAATGTCTACGAAATGCTCACCACCCCATGGCTGAATACAGTTTTATAAGTTTAGCAAATTAGCGTATTTGACAAAAGTCACCAACTAGAGACATAAGAGGTGGGGTAATTTTCCCCAGTTCAACCTTCTCTAAATCCTCCCTTCCTCAGATGGAAACTAAACTTTGTTTATGAAAATGTGTCTTGAAGAGCTGCTTTCAGCTTTGGTTCCCAGGGAGAATCAAGATAGGATAGGAGCCTTGGAATGTGTTTTGCCGTTCTGCCTAGAGAAAATATAGGGAAAAAGTACTGTCACTACAAATACAACAATAGGCTACAAATATAGGTGTAAAGAATACAGGGAATATATAAAAGTAAAAAGGCAAAAATCAATCCGGCATCATGTGAACACCTAGTAGATCTAAATTGATTATTCATGCCATGCTGTGTTTTGATTAAAAAATATTTTCCTCATGTATTATTGGGGCTTTATATTGCTGTGGTGTTTTCTCCATTTTTTAGCAAAATATAATTATTTGTGTTACATGTGTTGGTCTATATTTAAGACCACTGATGGAAAGACTTGGTAACATTTGCATGCAGAAGATACTTCCTTTAAGACTGTCAGCAGTGACATTTTGGGCTCCTTTGCAGATAAAATGATTGTTTGAATTGAGTGTGCAAGAGGTTGCATGTGCAAAATGTGATTTGCAGGTGTGTTTGTAAGTCAAGTGTCTGACAATTTCTTTGGAGGATGTCGGTAATGAGTGTGCTTGGAGAACATGTGCATTACATATATGTGAGCTCTGGTCTCCTATGTTTATACGTGTATCAAAGAATTTTAAAGAGGAGTGACTGTGATCCTGCCACAGTTACTCCTTGAATCTCTACTGATAAAGAATGCCAGAAGATTTTGACTGTTTTAACTGGAACTTGAAAGGAAATCTCGAGTGCTGCCTATAAAGGCAGGTGCTCAAAGACAATCTTGCATTCAAGAGCCTGCAGTTACTGCCTTCTGCTGAGTGTAAATGTCCTAATTCTAGAAAAAAAACCCCATGGTTCTCGCAGTATGCATCTGGCATAGTTTTTGCTCCCATAGAAACAGTGATTGAAAAGAGGTTAAGGGAGGCTGTTGTTTTCTTTCTGGAGCATGGCAGTGGGTGTATTCTTGAGTGTTTTATGTCCAAAACCAAAAGATTAGGTGCAAGCATTTAGATATTGCAGAGGTGGAAGCTGTTAAATACCTTAGACAGAAAGGTATTGTCTGATGAAACATAAATGCTGTACATGACAGTATCTTATGCTAGCAGGATTGCCCTGGTTTAGTTTGGAAAGAGGGTGTGTGTGAATTCATAAAGTTAAACTGATAAATAGTATCATGGCATGACACATTTTGGCACAGCTGAAGTGCCTTTGCAAACTTGTAGCATGAAATTGTTGTACTCTGAAATACCAAGAGTTCATACACCAAATGAATGTGGAACTGCAGCAAAGCAATTCCCTGGTATGCTTGGCAAAAGGGACACCAATAAGAGGAAATAATTCTATTCCTCTAACTTAATTTGGAAAAGCTGTCGTGGATTCTGCAAGTAATTTAATTTTTTTCTCCCCTGTATGTTCTTAATTGTATTTCTTCTTTCTCTGTATTGATACTGATATTGGAAATTGCTCCTGGCACAGTGACATCTTCTGCCTGAGCTTTGCTTTTTTCACAGAGTCATACTGGTAAAATGTTATACTGGATGTGTTAGCATTAGGAGAGGGGCCATCAAATGCTTTTCCAGAGAATGCCATCTTATTTTGTTTTTTCTTAAAGTTTTCTGTCTTTAAATCATTTCTATATGGCTACTGATGATGCAGAGTAATGGAGCTAAGTGTCTTACACAGATTAAAAATAATAGCCTTTCCTCCCACCTTCCTTTATTTACTCTCCTATCTTTTAGGATAAGAGTGAACAAATCTGGGGCTTGTTCTGTTTTCACCTTTCCTTTAGTCTTGTAAAATGCATGCCAGTGATAGTTGGGCCTATTATCCTAAAAAACGGTCAGTAGTTTTCCGGTTATTATATCAGTTTTCTTTTGGGTTTTGGATGGTATGTGGTTTATATCCTTTTGTTGCTACTGTATTTCATTTCCCTCATAATAGTAGACTAGTATGAAGCATTCTTAGGTGAAGTAAAGGCAAGGAGGGAAAAGTGCCACACTGAAATTTGAATGCTTGGCAGTCTCCTCTGTCTGACTGGCCAGACCTTGGTTTTTGTCCTCTGAAACTCTTCCCTGAAATCTTCATTCAAGACTCCTTGTCTGAGGACGGATAATATTTTTCTCCCTTTTTATAACACAAGTGATTGTTCTCAGTGTGTTATTGCTTGTTTTCATTATGTTTTCAATTAAATGTGGGCTTCAATAAAAGATTCCATTAAATACTGAATTTTAAATATATTTTTAAACACAATGCTGAAAAACACTTTGTGCTTCTAGTTGTGAAGATACTTGGATGATGCTAAAAGATGCATTGTAACCAACACCACATTGAGGATGAAGCATTTTTGGTTTTCCCTTTTGAAAGAATTTTTGAGAAATTTGATACCCCTAACCTAGCAAATTATGATGTTGAGAAAGGAGACATATACCTGCCATTGAAAAGTAACCTGATAAAATTGCACTTCTCTAGAAATATTTTTCACTTTATAATAATATTTCTTATACTGATTTGGATATGATCAAGTATCTAATATTTAAAAATACAAATAGTATGCAGTTAATACCTTTGCAAGTTCTTTAGCATATCCTGAATATAAAAGTAGCACAATAACTACAAATAAGATAACAAAATCTCAGCCTAATGCTATAGAACAGTAAGAACAAAATGGAGAGTTTTAACAAACAGTTTTTTGATTTGAAGCTCCTGAGGAAGCCTTTTGCTAAGCTTTTAGTTTCTTGTGTAAAAGATTTCTTTGCCCTGGTGAAAATCTAGGCTTGATCTGAGTAATAAGAAAGGATGATGAAAAGTTACTTTATACTCTTGAGTAGCCACACCTCATTTTGAATGAAAGTGATTAAAAAAAAAAAAATTGGCAACTGTTTCAGAATGGTGCTGTGGCTTGCATGGTGCTTGCAATGTCCAGTATACAATGGGGGCCAAAATATGCATGGTATTTTCTAACATCACTTTAAATGTTCTTGGAAGCAAAATTAATGTCTTCATGTGTTCTCACAACTACATGTGCATGAACTTGTATTTCAAGATAAATGTTGGGATAGTCATCCTCAGGAGAAAGGTTTTAAAGGGCTGTAAAGCAAATGCCCTGGGAATTCAAGGACATTGAAAGGTATGTTATATCATAATGAAATACTGGGTAAATGAAAGGCTATAGGGAAATGTAATAATATGAAAGAAAATTAGTATGTATGTGTATATATTTGTAGCTGAGAACTACAAGAGTAGGATATAATTTATCCTTGGAGAACATTCAAAATTAATGTGTATGATGGAAGGTGGTTCTGATTGCCTCAAGGTGATGGTATTTAGAGTACAACTGCAACTTTTTGGTTTCTAGATCTTTATCTGTTTAGGGTCTGAAATACCCTTCATGACACAAGGGAAGGGGTATTGTTTTTCCTCACTTCTGTCACCTCATTACAGTCACTAACTGCCAAACTGGCTGCACTTGCCTTGCTTGTAGTGCTCGTTAAAAGTTTATGTAGCAGATCCCAAAAGAAGTGCCTCCCTGATATACAGGGATACACAAGCTAAGCTTGAATGGATTGCATTCAGATTTACTGAGCTGTTCTTTGTCAGATGGTTACCTGACTATATTTGTGTCTTTCTAAAGAATGAATTGGATTTTATTGGGGCATACGATGCATAAGTATGGATAAGGAAATTTCATATGAATGATATTTAAGTACACAACCCCCTAGGCTTTTGAAATGAATGTGTTCTATATTTATCCTCAACACTTCTGTAATAAAATGAAGGACATACTAAACTTTTTGAGTGTAAGTAATTAGAAATCCATTGTAAATTAAAAAAAAAACCACCTACAGAAATTGTATACATAAATAAAGTTAAAGATTTTGTGTAAGCCTATTGGTATAGAAGACTACTTAATTTTTGCTACTACAGCAATACTTAACATTGCTAAAACTAGTGAATAGACAAGTAAGGTTTAGGATCACCAAATTCCTAAATATTAAGTGTTCACAAAGTGACAGTCATACCTATGTGAACTGGTACAGCTTGAAGTCACTCATAGACTCATATCATCTGTCACACTTAGCATTGCAATTTGGCTTCCTGATTAGGATCTTGAAACAGTAATATAATTATTCAGTATGAGTGTGATGGTAGTCAAAAGTAGATCAAGCTAAACATG
The DNA here is from genome assembly GCF_008360975.1 of Lichenostomus cassidix. Classification (NCBI taxonomy): domain Eukaryota; kingdom Metazoa; phylum Chordata; class Aves; order Passeriformes; family Meliphagidae; genus Lichenostomus; species Lichenostomus cassidix. The sequence continues at coordinate 78,663,188 of NC_139483.1, forward strand.
AACTTTTTTCACTCTCATTTATATGATCCTTTTTTTCTTGTTGGTTTTCTTTTTAAATAAATGTAGAACTTCCTCAAAATTGGTTTTGGTTAGAAGATATAACATTACAGCTTTCATGTCAAACATAGACTTAAGGGATGAAAGGCCATGTGTGTATGCTTTGTTTTCAAAGGCTTTGTTTTTCAATATTTATTTGAAGTATTAGTCTGGATTTAGGATAAATTTATATTGAGGCAAGAGCATGCAAAGCTTAGTGTTTTTACTTCTGTTTTCTTTGGGCAAGTGAGTAAGCTTGTTTAAGTTATATTTAATGCTGGTCTCATTTCAAGTGGAGCAACTGATATACACAGATAAGGTTCTGACAGACCAAATCCTCAATTGCAGCTCAGTTTTTTACACCTGAGAGGGATTAGCTTCCTGGGTATATAGTTTGACAACTTGGTGATGGTTTCAGGTTCTCTGTCTCAACCAGTTTGTTATCCTTTGTGTCTGAACCGTTTGTGCTATTAAGACGAAGAGGAATTTAAATATTTTCCAAAAGAGAGATACTCTTAATAGGACAAACATAATTTTAATTATTCAAACACTTGTGTATTTCTAAATCTACTTTATATGTTCCTTATGTCTGTCTAATTATATGTAATTCTCCACAGATACATGCTGCTAATGAGTCTTCAGGATCGAAATGAAAAGCTTTTCTATAAAGTGCTGTCTTCTGACATTGAAAGGTTCATGCCTATTGTTTATACTCCCACTGTGGGACTGGCTTGCCAACAATATGGTTTAGCATTCCGGAGGCCAAGGTATGTAAGTTTATACTTCAAATAAAAGTAATTGTATCTTATTTTCCTCTTGGCAGATTTCTGCAGGGCTTTTCTAACAGCTGAATGTCAGCCAAAACTGCAATAATTGAGATAATTCAAGCTGTACTTTTGGTCTACATTAAACAATAATTTGTGCATTTCTTATCTGCATTAAGGAGGCAAATGGTTTAATTGCATTAAAACATGAACATATTTTTAATCTTATTAAATGACTGTTTTACAATCATAGCTACATGTTAGAAGACTGGAGAAGAATGGAACCTTAGTTTTAGATTTGTCTTAGAAACTTGAAAAGCATAGACTTTTGCCTGTATAAATATTTATGGTATTGGTATTTTATGTGCACACACACACACACACACACACACACATACACACACACAAACACATATGTATGTAAAAACAATATGTATACAAACTAAGGATGCATTACATATGTATCTAGTGATACCTTAAAAATAATCAAAAATCATCAAAGTGCCTGTCTCACTGCTTAATAATGTCTTGCTTCTTAGGTTGGTTACTGGAGTGCTTTTATTCTCTATACAATATCTGTATTTATAGAGTGATGAGGAAGAGGATGAAAGAAGGATAGACCCTTCTGTTTCACTCTGCCTCTTGAACAGCAACTCACGGAGTTGGGGATTTATGGTGGTTGCTGTTTGAGAACATTGTGTATATCACTGCCTTCGAGTGCAAACTGGAACAACACTTTGGAGCCTTCTGCAGAATTTTCTGGCAAAGGAAGAGATAAATGAGCTGCATGTGCATAGCTCTGTTAACAGAAATAGGTTTTTTACAGTCAAGGCATTGATCAAAAGTAAGAAGCTTTCAAGATGTAAGGGAACAAATGACTACTCACAAATTCTTTAGCAGGAGATATTTGAGAGAGACTTACGGCTTCAAGATTTTGTTGTTAATGTGAAAATCATCTTGGCCTTGTGAGTGACAGAATGAGTCAGGACCATCTGGTCAATTGCGGAAAACAAGAATTCCCACTTCTATGCACATTAAAAACTTCAAAAATACCTCAAGAATGCTTACTTAAACCTGTTTAATGATCTGTGGCTTTTAGGTGCTTCTCTTAGTAAGAAAAGTCATCTCCTTTTTCCCCCTCAGTATTTACCACCATGGTGATTTTATTGGCCTTTCAGGAGGTGCTAAATGTGTCTGGAAATTAAGTTTTCGCTTACACTGGTCTCATTACCCCTCATTTTGATATTCATTGCCATATAAAATATTTCACAAGGAACACTTCTGCCCATACATGTACTTTTCCCTTTCTCCCTAGACATGTGAAGCATCTGTGGAGAAAAACACTTGGTTTAATTAGAGTCATGGAATTGTTAAGGTTGCAAAAGACCTTCAGGGTCATTGAGTCCAACTTTTGACTGAACACCACCATGTCAACTAAACCATAGCACTGAGTGCCACATCCAGTCATTTCTTGAACACTTCCAGGGATGGTGACTCCACTCTCTCCCTGGACAGCCCATTCCAATGCTTAACCACCTTTTCAGTGAAGAAATTCTTCCTGATGTCCAAGCTGAAACTACCTGCCACAGCCTGCGACTATTTCCTCTTGCTCGGTCACTGGTTGCCTGGGAGAAGAGGCCAATCCCCACCTGGCTACACCCTTCTTTCAGGCAATTGTAGAGAGTGATAAGGTCACCCCTGAGTCTTCTCTGGGCTAAACACCCCCAGCTCCCTTAGCCACTCCTCACAGGATGTGCACTCCAGACCCTTCCCCAGCTCCATTGCCCTTCTCTGGACTTGCTCCAGCACGTCAATGTCTCTTTTGCAGCAGGGTTGAGAATAGATGATCTTTAAAGTCCCTTACAATCCAAACCATTCTATGGTTCTGTGATCTTTGACATACTCTTTCCTACTACAATGCAATCTTCGACTGTGCTGTTACAGAGAGATGTTTTTTTTCTGAGAAAAACCTTTTCTAAATTATTTCAAAGCCAACTATGCAAAGCAACCAATATAATTTAGTTAGAAATTGCATTCTAGACCATGATTCATTTAGCGTTAAGCCTTATATGCCAGCATACCTCATAAACAGCATCCACCATGAGATGGATGGAGAAGAAAAAAACCATTAAATTTAATATTCAGAAGAGGAAAAGGAGTAAAAGATGTAAAATTTAATCCAGGCTATACCATCTTACAATTTTGCTTGATTTTTTTTTTTCAAGATGTTGTAGCAAAGGAAAAAGGTATGATCTGATCATACCTTAAAAAAAAGGTATTCTCATTTCTGTAAGAACTGTGTGTATCTGCTTTATGCTGACTCATATGTAAATGCTGTCTTTATGGATAAGTGACTGTTTTTATTTCAGAAGGTTTTTTTGTTTCAGAATATTTTTATTACTGCCTCTTCCCACAGCTCAGAAAATGTTTGATATTTAGTAGTTTAATACAGATCCCATTAGAAACAGACATGGTAAATAAATTAAAAATTATCCAGTTGCTCCCGATCATGTTTATCTCACTTCAGTTTGCAAGGCAGTTTACATCTGTAAGGATTTTTTCCAGTGTTCCATATTCAGTTATACTCCTTTACATTGTGAAATGAGTTTTGAATTCCCTGGCTAACAAGTTATCTCTTGAGGAAAGGAACAACAAAAATTAATTTAGACTTCAAAAAATAGGTGTCTCATGGAATCATTAAATGAGATCATCTTCTGTGACTCCCTTATGTGTTTTTAGAAGATTTTATGGGCTCACATGATGTGCTTACAGTCACGGAAGGACTCTGTGGCTCAGGCAGAGGTTTTCATCCTGAAGCAATATTTTGCAATTTTAGAATAAACATTCATGGCTAACCAGCTAACCATCTGATTAAGTATCATTTCTCAAGAGAACCAGCTGCAAAGTAATTTGACTCACTGGCTTGAAGCTCATCTGTATATTTGACATTTATTTGTAAAATTCAGACTCAACTCAAGATTGCATTACTTGCTCTGAATATTCAGCTTTGAATCCTCCAGTTTAATGAATAGGAGTGTTACTGTAGAAATAAAGAGTACAGATCTGATAGCAGATCTGTAACATGCACTTACCTACACTGCACTGTTGCATACACAGAATTTAGAAGACCAGTCTGTCTTGTCTTCTCCCTAACTGTTGAGGAGAAAGAGGGAAGAAATGATCCTCCAGGGAGCTGGTCAGAGAAGAAGATTGGACCTGTACAGATAGAAGCTTTATTTATGCTGGGAATATAATAGGGTTCTGGTTTTATTGTAATGCTCATGCTATCATTAAAAGCATTATCTCAGAATCTCTACTAGGTCACTTTTTGGTTCAGAGTTTCTATCCATCATTTAAATTCCTAAAGTAAAAAATTCTTCAGTTGCATAAGGCATATACATGCATAAGACAGCTTTTGATTACTTACCAAGAAACAATCTATTTCTATAAATGGATTTCTGAAATATAAGAGTTCTTTCATCCAACAAGAATAAATATGGGAAAGCTCAATGGAAATTTCCTCTAGGAATCCAAAATCAACTTTTTACATTGTATTGAGAACACCCAGGAGTTTAAGGTTCTTGTGTAAACTCAGCATTCAGAGAAGGGAGGTATAATTGCCAAGTACTGCTATGCTGAAGACCTTGGATGTTGTTAAAATGTTAGGTGACTGTTTATATATTGCCATTCCTAGAAGGAAAAGCCATTTCAAACAGAATATGATCAGAGCAAGCCCTGGTGGCTGTTGCTGCTCCAGAGGCATGGCAGAGTTCTCTGAAATAACTTCCCCATGCAGTCACAGACTGTCAGGCTGACTAGAAACCATTTCTAAAGCAGCTCTATTGGATCTGCTGCAGTGTCTTAAACGGCAAAGTATGTCAGCTTTGAAGTTATTTACCAGATTTCCTCCTCACTGAAGTGCGTGACTGACTCAGCACATACAGATTTGAGACTTAGTTCTTTCCTTTCCTTACATTTCTCCAAAAGAATGTATTTATTTACATTTATTTTATGTATTTACATTTACAATGATTCAGATGCATGGTGTTGAATGCAAATGTTGCAAATGTGACTTCTTTTTTTTGTTGACACTGTAATGTTTACATACTGAGATTGCCATCTGCAAGATAGCATCGCTTTTTAATGAAGAAAAGAAATTAGAGAACAAGGAAATATTTATTTCCTGTGACAGAACATACAAAATGTTAGACCTTGGCATCAGAAGTTGCAGTCTGCTTGCCAGTACAAGGTTGATCCTGTGGTACATTTAATAATCTTTTTTGTGGTTTTTAATGAGGCTTTTATTTGTGTTATTTTTTTAAATTCCAGTGGATGTCTGTGGCATCCAAGTCTCTTCAGAAAGCAGATTTGGCTTAATGGAGGCCAAAAACTTGTCAAGTACTCCTGGATCACATGAGCCAGGAAAGTTCAGTTCCTGGAGCTTTTTTGTGACTCTGTCTCTCCCTCAGATGTGTAGTGTTTTCTTGATTGAGACTACTAGAATGTCTGGATTTATTTGACATTTCACCAGTATGACAGCTCCCTTAGATTTTTTCAGCACATCTAGATGGTTTTTTCCTCCCCTGGAAAAGAGTATATATGTATACATATGTCTGTTTAGGGACTTTATTAATATGGTTGTTGCTATACATAATTATCTTAGTATCTTCATTTAGTTAAGAGTGGTTATTGCATAACATAAAATTATATTAAAAGATATAACAAAGCACTAGTTTCACAGTTATTTTTCCTAGTATTTTCTTGTCTGAAAACTATGTAGAAATGTAATCTGTAAGTGAAGAAAAGGAAATTTGGAGACTTTTTAACTGACTTTTTGTAAGGGCTTGATTGTTAGGACAGTATATGAAATAAAAATATTTTGCAATAAAGACATAAAAATAGGCTGTTGGAATTCTGTTCTGCAGAAAGACCTGGTTTGTGTATTAATGACATGATTGGGGTGGCAAGTTATTTTGTAACATTTTGACAGAGAATTAGCATAGCTAAAGCATTTCTTCTAATTTTAGACAATCTTTCTCTTAATGACTTTTAAAGCCTGTTGATGGTGGCAGTTTCAACCCCTCATCAAGCACTTTTGAAATACACATTGGTCATTTTTCACTTTTGTCTTTTATGAAGATGACTAGTTGACATGTTCCAGGCAACCTTTTTCTCTTTCCCTTTTTTTCTGCATGTAGCCTTGCCATTGTTCATGACATTCAGTAATTTTCCTTTCTGGCATGATTCTGATCTGCTGTTACCTTCATCAAGCTAAAATTTAGCTTAGAATGCTGTTGCTTCTTTGGCTTGAAGGTAAGGCTAATGGAATCTTCCCAGCAAAACGTTTGCTCTGCTCTGGAAAGTTGGAAAAGGAGAATTAGCGCAATATGAGGGTATTGAATTCCTCTCTTCTCTGGACTTTCTTTTAGACTGGATTGTGCCCAAGGTATATTCAGCTTGGTCTGTCAACATTTGGTAATGCTTCTGCAGGGAAAGGTGTGAGGATCTTGCACAGATGTCAGTGGGTCTTATTTTTGTCTTAGAGTGCTTTGTAAATATTAAGCCAGTTTCTCATGTAAGAAATCATTGAAGGGAAAAAAAGTTATGGTCTTTACTTTTGAAAATATTAGGATATTCTTTAGTTTATATGCATGTGGTCATCTGGTCTTTCTAGAACTGTTAAATTCATGGCTTTTCATAATAGTTTGGCAATAGATTTCACTATTTAGGTACAGTGTGAATTTTTATCTTTTTATTAAACTTCTACCTCGGAATAAATTCATGAATGATTGGCCTTTGTCAAACTAAGAATAGGTAGTCCTGACCTAGCATGATGAAATATAACATCCTCCATGTGGTGGGGTTTTTTGTATGTAGTTGGTGCTTGCATGTAGGTAGAACCTACAGCAGTAGTTGAAGAGGATAGTATTTACAGAAATAGCACTTGGAGTTGTTTTTCCGTTTAGTCTTTTCTGAGTTGGAGCTTTACCTATTATTAGCCTCTTCCTGCTCTCATAAACTTCATACATGATTTCTTCTGCAGGTAATATTTAAGGGACTTTTGATCATGGTCATAAAAGCTTTATCCGAAAACACATCACAGGCATGGAATTTCTGGCTTTCAGACCCAAGTTTGTAGGTGCATTGCTCTGTTTTTTCTGGATGGAGTACATCTTGGCTGTGAGCAGGAGGAAATGAGGCCATCCCTTCTAAAAACATGACTCTCAAAATGTTTGGCAGCAGTCGATGTTTGGTCATTCTTCTAAGGAAGACAGCTAGCAAGACTCAGTGCTCTTCTACAGACATCCTCGGTGGTTTCTGAGCAAGGGGGCCAAAATTAAAGTACTAGCCATGCCTTTCTCTCTGTTCCCTTTTTCACTTCTTTCACAGCGTCCTGGATATTTCCAGGGGAATCCTGTCCTCATTTGGCTTGTACTGGTTTTTTGGGGTATTTTTTAGCAATTTCTAGTATCTGTTGTGTGAGGTTAGAACTGAAAGTTCTCCCTTCTCCACAAATTTGGGGGATTCAAATTTATCTTTTCAAGGTCATCTGCACTTTGAGTTAATGGGAACTTACTTCTGTGGGTTTTGGCATATGATTATCTTCCTCATTTCCTTATATCCTACTGAGACAGTCTTCTGAAACAAAGAAGTTTCATACAGATGCTTTTCACTAAGTGGGAAAGACAGTTTGTGTGACAGCTATTAATGCAGTATTTATTAGAACCTTCTTGCTTCCTTCACTAAAATAGTCATCTTGTAGATCTACGTGCAGAAGACTGGACAGAAAGTACATGATCCTAAGTTAAATGTCTTTACTCTGACTAATCTTTTCTTTCTAATGCCAATATCACATAAAAGGTAGGCCATATCCTTTTCAACAAATAAACCATGTTCTTAATTTTAAAATAGAGGTATTTTTGGCATGTTTTAGCATGTTACAATTTCACATCAATAACTGTGACTTGTATCAATATGTAACCATGATACAAGTCATCATCAGTGACTTCCTATTTTCCTGAATTTTTAGGGAGATTTTGACTCTACGCCAGAGTGCAATACTGCCTTTTGGTTACAAGCTCCCAGATTTCCCAAAGCAGTACATTCCTTAATGAAATGTACTTTAAGGGCAGAGATTTTATTTAGATTTCACGCCTCTACTTGGCCAAAGATTCTACTGGCAGCACTAAAGTATCATGTCATACAATACAGGAGAGGTCTAGTCATCGGCTCTGTCCAACTCTATGCAAGCCATATTTATCTAGTAATATTTTCCCTCATTAAACAGCCTCTTTCAACCTGACAGATTTATACAGTTTCCTAATTGTCAGCATCATTTGACCCGCACAGCAAACCTTTCAAGAGTCACTTCCTTCAATAAGAGAACTTTAACTTTCCTTAGTTCAACACCTTTTCAAGGACAGCCTATCAAATCCCTGCAGTGTCTGCAAATGAAGTTGCTCCATCCTTCCTTTTATACAAGATGATAGATCTAGTACCTCCCTTCTGGCTTGGGGGGCCTTGGGACAGCCCTGAAGTTGTGGCTTGCTCTTGACAGTAGTTTGCATATTGTATCCATTTCTATGGACTGGAATTCTGCACTGTTCTAGCACTCATATAGGACAGCCCAGATGGTGACAGCTTGTGCTACATGAACAGCTGTTACAGAAAACAAACAACTTGCAACTCATTGCTTGGAAAGTACAAGAAAAATGTGTGGGCATCTTTCTCCCTTCCTAGGGCTATGCTGTGGAAGGGAAAGAGCTTGCTTCCAGATATCAGTGGGATGAACAATAAATGGTGTTACTGCATATGTTTACAATTAGGTATCACCAGCAGTAGAGATTTATGTGTCGGTAACATGAGCCTGTAGCAGAGAACTGTTATAGTTGAGTGATAAACATTTAGTGCAGATTTTGGTTTTGTTGTGTTGTTTTGGTTTTTTTTTAAAGATTTTCTTAGAGGTAGAGGAATCCTATGTTCTCCTTCTCTTCAAAGTTTTTACATGTCCCCAGTAATTCCCGATGTTATCATCTGATACTGCAAACCAAGGCACCAGTAGTATTCAGATGAGATGCCAGCAATTTAGAAGCATTACATTGCTTTATTAGCTCATTCTGTATATATCCCAGCCCATGCCCAGAGGATGTTTTCCTTTAGGGGTGTGCTTATGCTGGAGTTTCTCCAGCTCCCGTTTTCTGTACAGTTGTTACACGTCCTTCAGCACCACCCAAATCCCCTGCTTACATGTTCAGCAACTTCTCTGTTCGAAATACTCTCATTACTCAGCAGTCCAACACCATCTCATTGTTGCATTTCTGATATGAGATATTTAGTAGCATTTTAAAAAACCCTACAGTAATTCCTGTAACTGTATTTGGAGAAGTCCAGAAGAGGAAGGAAAAGCCCTAGCAAAATCACTGTAACTTTGCGGTAGCTTGGCTATTCTAACATCTTCATTTTCTGTCTCTGTCTAGAAACTTTCTAAATAGATAGGGTAAATAGTCAAGTCTTAAAATGGAAAATCAAAAATGAAGAGAAGGCATAAAGATTTTCATCCTTTAAAAGCATAACAAATGCGATGATTGTGTGTGGTAATATATCTTGTGTTTCTCTATATTTCTGGCTAGAAGTTTTGATCCAGGAGATTTTTACATACTACATTAGAGAGCCATATGCATATGAGACTTCTGAAAAAGACAAGAAAAAGGTTTTGGGATGGAAGTGGATCCTTTTATTTTTTGCAAGGCATTTTCATCCTTGTTTAGCAAAGTTTTATAGCTGCATAAAACTGTTTTCTTATGGGCACAGTTCAACCAAAAATGTCAGTAGTGTTAATTATAATTAACTTAAATATAAAAAGACCAGGTTATAATAACTTTACTGGATCTATTGTAGAGTAGCAGTAACATCATGTAATTTGCAGCTGGGTGGAGAAAGGTTTGCAAGGCATCTTGCATCTGACCTCTGCTCTCTGAGTTAAGTGATGACACTGAATGTCAGTTCTGCTTCTTTGGCTAATGAGTACTAGGTGATTAAACCACATGCAGGAAACCCAGTATCTTTTAGAAAACAGCATACAATAGTCTGCTGGAAGCATAGGCCAAATAGATGAATATGCATAAGCCAAACAAAGCAAGTAATTTTTATAAGAAAAGCAAGGACTTCCAGCTGAAGGCAGACAGTGGTGTGGAAGGCGTAAATATATTGGCAGAAATAAGAGAACCATTTACTGAGAAATATAAAAAAAGAAAAACAGCCTTCAGTTACTACTGAATGAGAACCCATGCCTTTGGCACAAAAATGGTTAAAAGCCAGTTCTCCTTTTTGCTTTTTTGTTCCCAAAGTGACTACATTTAACATGAATTTCTGTTTAGTCTTAAGAAAGAAGGGAGTTTAGGAGACCTCACAACTTTATTTTAGCACTGTAATATGCTGAATTTAGCTATTGCTTTCAGCATTCTGGTGGAATTTTCCATGTAAAAGAAGAGCTTCCTGTTCCTGAGATGAAGCTCCAACGTAGCTTACAGAGAAACAGCAGCACATTTACATTTCAGAAGTTCACCATATTATGACAGCTTTGTTATATCAGATGGTATTTTTGGTTTCTTTTAACTTTTCTCTTAGAGTTCTTTAGCTTTATTCTAGGCACATGAATGTACAGGTTTGCTGCACTGTAATGTTGAGGGTCAGGTAGTTCATATGGCCTGTTCTAGGCAACAGTATGTCTGAGATTTTCACTTGGTCATTCACAAGGAGCTTCTTAAACGTGACTTGTAGATAGTTATCCCTGGCAGTGAAAATACAGAATGCGGTTTGCTTTCTGTTCAATTAATTAATGTTTGGTTTTTTGGTTTTTTTTTCACAAATAAGTAGTATATGAGCATGGGGGATTTGTCATTCTCAAGAAAATAGTTTATTTTTAAAAAAAATTTCATTCTGCCTTATTTCCATTTACTTCAAGCAATGTGCCTATTTCTACTTTTACTGTGCCACTTAATGTGGAATATAGCAATGTTCCAGTACATGCATTGAAATGAGGTTCTTCTCAAGGGTAGTTGTAATGTCAGTTGTTTGATGAATGCCTGCTACACCACATTCAATCTTACAGTGAAACAAATGTCATCTTTGAAAGATGACTTAAAATATGGCATGTAGACTTCCAATGGCAATGTCCTCAGAAAAGCTGATGTGCTTTCTGACACTGGATTCAAGCCTTTGATTCCCTTAAAGAGGCTGGAAGCTCCCAAGTGATGTTTCAGAAACATTTCTGTTGTGACTGGTGGATGATGCTTTTTGAACACTCCATCACCCCATAGGTCTCACTCCAAGACTCCTCACTAGGTCCATTCCACATCCTGCGCTTTGCTTCCCGTATGTGTGTGGTGAAGACCAGCAAAACTAGATTGTGTTAGCTCGTTGCATGCTGTGTTTTTTCCCCAAATGTTGATCCTCGCTTTATGAAATGAAAAACTTTACATGGGGCCATGACTAAATTTATATAAAAATGAGGGAGGGAAAGTATAAGACCATTTGCCTCTAATGGACAAAGTTAATTTTTATGGCAATGGGCCAGATACATTCCAGGTGTTTAATGCTCAAAATGTTTCCTTGGGTTTCAATCTATTATAAATTTTTTCTCAAATTTTATGATAAAGGCTTCTAGTAATTTTTAATTGAATCTGTAAAACATTATTTTTTTTCTTAAATACATTTAATTCCCTATAATGAAAAACACTTCATATAGGTAATATACATTTCCTGAGTTCTGCTGGAAAAATTTTAATACTTCTTCTGTGAGTGAATTTCAGAAAACAGCTGTTATGTTGGAACTATGTGAACACCAGATAACATAAATCTTAAGAATAATCATGTGTGCTTCTTAATTTCTCTGTCTGAGATAGAGCTGGACCTGCAGCTTTTCTTTTCAATGTTAAAAGTTGTTACTGAACACAGTACTAACAATTTGGTCTGTCTCATACATTCATTCATGCTGTAAATTTAACAGGAAGTAAGTACAGAAATAGTGCCGCTGATCAGGTTGTTTACATTTTTAAAATGTGCAAATGATAAATTGAGATTTTTACTTTTTCAGAGTGTTCATTTTCAGCAGTTGGAGTCAGCTCTACAAATGGAAGATAGTGTCTCTTTTCAGAAGTGACTTTTTCATTAAAGTGGAATTTGGGTAGGATAAGCCATAAGAAGAAACATTTTTTAATAAGTCTTCACTTTTGTCCTGGTTAATAGTTATTGAGAAAAATTATGGTGATTTAAAGGTCAGTGAAAACTGGCCTTAAATGACGTTATTGTCTAAATATGGGAGATTTTCCATGTTCCAGTGAGCCAAGGCAGTACAAGTTGTTGAAGTAAATAGGACAGTGATCTCACTTGTTTGAATACTTCACAGTTTAAATAGCATTTGAAAGGTTTTTTTAGAAAAACATCACTAGCATTGCAAGATTCCTAGTAGATAATATGGTTGATGTTGTTTGTAGATGGCTTTCTACCCAGTTAATATTAGCATAAAATAATACAAACATGATAGCTATTGAAGCAGAACAGTAGGTTATTTTTTGTCTTAAAAATGAATGGGTCTGGCTCTGGTAAACCATTCTCTCATTCACAGTCTTCAAATAGTTCTATTTGTGTCCATTAGAGTGTAAGTAATTAAGTTATTTATTGAGCAACTGTCAGAGGAATTTAAGTAGCTCCTGGAGCAAAACAGCTCCAGCACTTAAACCATGGTATTTTGCAAAGTCTGCCTTTCCCTTTGCAAACAAACACATCCCATTGAATTGCTGTTGTGTGGTTAAGCAACAGTACATAAAAGCTGATTGTCTAGATGAGTGATACTTTAGGATTATATTTAAATCAACAAATTCATGTTTTAAGAGTGACTATATAGATGTGATTTGATTTACTCCTTTGCTGTGTGAAAAGGATGCATCATTGGAGTTTGAACATTCAGACCGCAAAATGCTGGGCTGTTTGCTTTTGCAAGTAAAGGAGGTGAGGCACTAATTGAAAAATTGTGTTAGATACCTAGATATACAGTAATGAGTATTTTATATGAGTGATGCAAAATGTCTTCAATGACTAAGTCCATGAAGTGTTTACTTTCAAGTATTTTTAGTTTTTATCTGAAATAGTTTGAGGTTCACATTATGGTTCCAAAATTAAATAGAGATTTTTGGATTATTAGTGAAGTGTCAAAGTATAATTACTTTTGGCACCATGTAAAACTGGTTTTAAAGTTTTCAAGTGTAAGGCTTGTAATGTTATTACTTAGATTATTTTCACTATGTAACGTTTTGGGGTTTTTTTGTGTTGAATGAGAGGAGTTGAGGAATTACTTCATTGAGTTGCTTTTCATTGTACAAAAGCCTTGACTTCTTTGCCCACTTCTGGAGCCTGAGTTTATCTCATGGGCATTTTACAGAGTAAAAACAAAATGTTTAAAAAAAAAATTCTTATTGCAAAAATCTGTATACACTCAAATTCATAATGTAGAGATTACATGCCTTGGTAGCAAGAATAGGTGTCTCAAGGGGCTGGAAAAATCCAGACTTTTTGGAGAAAAGTGGTAAGAGAGGAGTGATGCAGGTTTTGTCTCTGTTCTTTATTCATTTGCCTTCTACTGCTATGGGCAACTTGTCCTTTTTCTGTGGCTAGCACAGATTTTTCCCGTGAGAAATTTTCTTGTGTTTTATAAATAAAGATAAAGTTTGGATGTTATTGGAACAGTGTCCCAGAACTTGGACAGTGCAGGCCTGGCCAATCAGGCCTGGGGGAAGGCTTCTGACTGACCAATCTGGGTGACTTTTGAGAACTCTATATATGTGATGAAATCAAAACAATAAAGGTCATTCCTTCTTGCCACTGAGAACTGGTGCCTTCATTACTCTGCTAGCTGCTCAACAGCGACATTTTTCATTTTTAAATTTCACCTGATCTGTTGTTTTACAATTTAGAAACTGTAAGCTGTGTGCAAACTCTGGAGCCTGTTTCAGATACAGAAGGGCAGATGGGGCAATGTCTGTGTGATCTGCCCCCTGCCCAGAGGTGTACCAGGAGTGTTACAGCGAGTTACAAAACTCCCCATGTTGCAAATTGTAGATTAGCAGCCCCTGGTTCCCTGCTTCCCTTATCCCACATGAGGTGGAAGAGGAAATATGCTGAGTCCTGAAGTCAGGTTTCTGAGTAAACCCAGGGGCAAAGGGAGTCTTATGTGGAAGCTGCTGGAACCCATGGCATTGTTTGAATTAGCTCTTCTGACTGTAGTGCCACCTGGATGAGTCTCTTTGGAGCATGCACAGTCCATAGTCAAAGACAAGGCAGAGCCATGGACTCTAGTCAAAGATCTTGGGCAGGCTTGAGCAGAGTGGGAATACTCTATTTACTTTTGGCAGCATCGGGAGCACTGCACCTTGCTGGGACTGCCATCAGAAATATTATAATCTTAAGTAGCTGTCTACCCCAGTTGTATTTTTTTAAGTTTCTATCATCATCATCACCATCATCATCATTATAATTTATTTTTAAATAATGTTTTAACATCTGTAGTAAAAGATTCTGCCAGCATCTAAATCTTTGTGTCATTAGAGTTATGTACTTTTTATTTCTCCAAATCCCATCCTTTCTTTCCTGAAAACATACTCCCCTGGGGTCATGTTTTCAAATGCCAGGCTTACAGCTGCTGTCTTTCAGGTTAACTTCATCACTTTTCTGCTCTGAAGGCTAATTCACATTGGATACTGTACAGTTCTGTAAGTGGCCCAAATTCTCTCTTCTCTGTAGATGCTATTTTTAACTGTAGTGAGTATTGGAGCACAACATTTAACTAACAGGCATTGACGAGCAGCTTTGGACTTGGGCATGTGAAAGAGTGCTACAGAGGCTGCCAACACTGGATAAAGACTGTCATGAGACAGTGTTTTCCAGAAGGAATTCTTGAAATAAGCCTAAATGTTGGTTTACTCCTACAGTTGAAGGTTGACTGTTCAGAACCCATCACATTAGCATTTCCCATTTACAGTGATTATGAACACTGTATTTTTCTGTATTTTAATTATTTTCCTACACTCTTGTGCCAAACTGGGCTTTTGAGTCACTATAAAAATATATGAGGCTTTCATTATTCTTTTATGTACAGCAGGCTGGAGTTGGCAGATATTAGCATCTGTCTTTCAGAATATTTAAAGACTTCTACAAAGTAACATTTTATAATCAGTAGTCATTTAGGAAACCATATGCTAAGCATGAAATAACACCCAGTATTTATAAAATTTTATGTCTTTTTAGGATTAGTATCTTACCCACCATTGTCATTCACATGCTGCTAGTATTTACCTTTTTTATGAACTACATCTTGCTCATGTACAGCTCCAGACTTTCAGAGGTTTACTGTTCTCTTAATTCTCCTGTCCTATTTTTGATCTTTGTTTCTGATTTGGTCTTTATTTTGCTTCTTAAAAACGTTTCTGTTTAAATATGGTTTGAGTATGCCACATCTAGAAAATGCAAAACCCAGGTTTGTTTAACACTGATGAATTCAGTCTGACAGTCAGTAGCAGCTGCTATTTCAGCATCAACTATTTTATATACTGAAAAACATGGCTCTGCATTGCAAAGTAATGAAATTCATCCCTCTACAAAGGGAAGGGTAAAGAAAATGAACAAAGCTGTCAACAGCTGCATTTCTTAAATCAGCCCATCTCTTGTACTTATTAGGCTTCAGTGTTCTTGCAATGCAAAGGAATCTGCTAAGGTAAGATGTAATGAAAACTTTGAGCACATTTTGTGTAAGGAAAGGAGACCATAGTGAACAGTTACAATGGGAAATGTGGTGAAAAAAGAGCAGAATGTTCTTTGGGGAAGATATAGGTACTTTTAGTTTCTAGTACAATGTTTATCTTGTATTGCTTTTTATGATTTTAAAAATAGGAGGGAATTTCAACAGGGACCAGGGAAGTAGTTTACCTCTTTCTTGCCAAGTGTAGGAGTTCGGAAGAGTCTAGGTTCAGAAATAAACTGTGTCTGGCCCCTGAGATTCTTTTGTTGTTATTATTATTAAGATTGTTGATTTAGGCTGCCTGGGGAAGTGAAGTCACCTCTACTGTAACTCTATCTACAGTTCATTATTCAAATAACAGTTCTGAATATGTAGGGTTGTGAGAAAAGTTTGAACTTTTTTTCATTAAACATGTTTGGCATTTTCTGAGACATGTTAGATTGCCTCCTGTTGTTTTAAGAAGAGGAAAGAAAGGATTATTCAGTTACTATGACACATTTTCCTAAACTGTTCTTTAATAGAAAATAGACAAATACATTGCTGGTGGAACATTGCTTCCTCAAAACATAATAAACAAATGCTCCATTTAATTCTGTTGACTTTGTTCTCATAGATCAGAATTCTAATAAAACAGACCCAAATTATGTGATGTAGAATGACCTCCACATAACTGGTAAAATTTGCTACAGTGTAGTGAGCTCAGTGACCCAAAATAGATCCACTCTTTGTTGAGTGGATCTTGATGTCCTCATGTGGGCTCCCCCCTCACTCTTCACTCTTACTGCTGGAGTGATGAGAAGAAAGGAGGCATAGTTACTTCTTTGCCTAATTATTCCTCTGCTGTAGTTTCATACATTTTCCAGCTAGCCGAAGTGGGTGTCACTAGAAGTGTTCACTTTGGCTGTGCTGAGGGCTGCCTGGGGCAAAGTGGCTGTAGATGAGCACTTCTGTGTATGTGCTTAGGCATGTTCTGTGTTGGTCTGCACTGTGCTGTGTTCAAAATGAACGTTCATTAGAAGACTGATTGGAGGCTGCAGGCTTCAGGTCTGTTTTACCTTGCAATTTTGGTGATTGGCCTTTTAAGCCTCAGCAGTTTATTGCCTTGCAAGAGAAGATAATATGTATAACTGAGAAACCAGTTCAAATAGAAAGGACCATACCGTGTTGTAAAACCTATAGTTGCTTTTCCGGTGAGCTTGCTAGCCTGGACTCCTCTGAAAACATGTGCAAGGGAGCTTAATCCTGCTTTCCCATGAGTTGCTCTTCTTCTTAGAAATGTGAACATGTGCATGCTGAAAACCAAGCAGCATATTCTTCCCAATTTTTTTCCCTCTATCTGCATTAGCAGCCCCATTGTGAAGTGCTTTGTCAGACAGGTGCACATCCTGCAGGCCATCTCTTCCTCATCCAGCAGACAGGGTGTGTGCCACTGGTGTGACAGTACTCATTTTTAGTATTAACATTATATTTAAATGGATAATTCAGTGATCTTTCTGGATTGAAATCCATGTAGAACTGAATCTAGTTTAAATAATCTAGCTTTTCCTATGCTTCATTCTTCTTGTAGCTGGGCAATGACAGCCCAAAAATAGCTATAATGTCTGCTAGGTGGCCAAATTGCTGGCTACCTTTTCAGCTTGTCAGCCCTGTCCCACCTACAATAACCTTATGCAGTTGGTACTTTCCCTAGCTGTAGCATGACCTCATGGAAAAGCAAAAAAACCACATGTAATGCTACCTTTTGATGGCTGTCTGGAGGTAGAATTGCCAGTGAATTAAGTCCCAGTAATATAGGGTGAGTGTTCTTGTGGCTGATGCCTTTGCAAGCTAGGGGTCCTCTTGCCAACCTGGTGAATCTACTTGCAGAGAACACCTTACAGGAGAAATGTGTTTTAGTTAAAAAGATGGAGGATGATGGAAAGAGATCTAGATAAAAGAATAAAAAATTCTTCTCTTATTCTGTCCCCTTAAATCTAGGAACATCTTCATGGTCAGGCCAGTGTGTCCAGAAATGTTTTGCTAAACTACAGAAAGAATGGAGGGAAGGGGAGAAAGAGGGGAGTGAAATGCTTTTGACATCACTATTTACACTTCAGCCTCTATTTTCCATTGTGGCTTGAATCTCATCCTGCTTGAACAGATTTCTGAAATACGCTCTCAATACTTATTCAAAGGTCCTTACAAATGTTCTTACAAAATTCCTTCTGGAGCAGGCACCCTGCCTTTATTTTCCTCTGCTGGGGAATTTATTCCATAGTGACCTCTCTCCCTAGCTTGCAAGGAAGTGGTCATTGGCCTGGACTCTGACTCTTTAGAAAATCAATACAAAATCTTGCTTCATTTAACACAAATCAATTGGGTTGGTGTAAATTGGAGAATGGAGACAAGGAGAGGAGTGATCCCACAAGATAGCTTTCTTCCAGCACTCTACGCTTGCTTTCACACACTCGTCTGTCACAGCTAGCTGTCTCTGAGGCTAGAAATTTTGATAAGATGTACTTTATGATTTAACAGTTTACAGGGTGTTTTATACAGTGACTTATGGTACAATACATCAGAAAGGGAGCATCATTGTATTTTTCTTAGCTGTTTTATGGCATTTCACTTTTTTCAGGTAGCTGGCTCACAAGTAGATATGCTTGTGTGCAGTAAATACCAGAACTTTTCAAAAGTGTTACAAAATTAACCCTCTGGTCCCTGAGGACCTGTTGCTTCCATTGCGACGAAGAAATTACTTTGCTGACAGACACTACTTATTAAGAAACAATGGAGATATGTTACTATGCAGCCTGGTGTGTTAGTTTTGAGCATGGGAAATAGACACAGAAGGAGAATTAATTAGAAATGCCAGGATGAGAGAATTTCTAGTTCTGGGGAAAAATGCATAAAATGAAATACTTTGGTTAATTACATCATGTCTTACATTGCTTTTTATCCTAAATTATAAACAATTTCCGTTGCATATTTTTGACATCAAAGAGAGAAGACACTTAAATAGGAAATTGAATAAAAAATTCAATACAAAAATATGGAACACATGGTAATGTATATATAAACATACCATTTAATATGTTTGAAATATATAAACATGAAATTAAATATAATGTTTGGACTGATTTTGCTGTCTTGGTTAGTATACATTTAACACTGCAGGGAATTTTTTGCTTGACTTGATATTTATGCAGTCATATCTGACAAGCATTTTCCTGATTTATTAGTTTTATTTAGACATATATGACCATGTAACCACTTGTATGAATATGGTCATATTCTGATAGACTTAGATTTCAATTATTTTTCAATAATTTTCTCTAAATTCTACTTTATAATTTTTAAATTAGGCAAAGGGAAATGCTTTAGGTTAATTCTAGAAGTCAATGACTTATACTTACTCATGCAGAATTTAATTACAAGAAGGCATCTTTAGCATGTACATCTTCATTGATGTTTTCTCCCTGGATTCATGGATTTTTAGAGATTGCATTTTTCCACTATCTCTTGTGAGAAAAGTAGATAAGAAATTGAATTAAATTAACTCAGAGTGGTCCTGAATGTGTATCTACCTGTCAAGTAAACTAAATGAAGAATGAAATGCTTAACAGGGGAAAAAGATACTATATCGATTTTGCTTATGTAATGAACAGAAAATGAATTGAAATTTACACTTTTCTATAATTTTGTTTTAAACTCTTCCATACTGGTAGAACTAAAGGCCAATTTTTAAGCACTCTTTGGAGTAAAGATTTGGTCTGTTCAGTATTGAGGATCTTCTCTCTGTCAAGAAGAAAATTTCCCACTTTTGTAATTCAATAGGGCAATCTAATGAAATAAGGAGACTGTTTTCTAAATGCATAACTGAATGCTTCTGATTTATTTTATGTAATGATAACATATGCCTTATTTTAGGTTTTGTTCATAGCTTAAAGATTCAGCCTATTCTTGTTTGTAAATGTTAGGACTGCTGGGGCAGTAGTGATCACTGTCATAAGAGGAACTCATTTTGTGGTCAGGGACAACTAATGAAAACATTTGAACAGATCAAGCGCTGAGTGACTTGTTTTCAGACAGGACTCTTACAGGTTCTCTCTGCTCAGTAAAGCTTTACTGAGTTACTTGTTCTCTGACTTCTCCTAAATGCAAATGAATAATTTACTTACTCATACAAAACTGAGCTCTTATTATTGAACTGAGTTTATGTATGTTGGAAACATATTTGCATAGATTTAATGTATTATTGAATTGAATTACACTTTATTTGTTTATTTATATTACATTGGTTTATAATTATTTAATTGCCTCTTTATATGAAAAGTATTTTTTTATTTGCAGAGGTCTCTTTATTACTATCCATGATCGGGGTCACATTGCTACAATGCTTAAATCCTGGCCAGAAAGTGTCATTAAGGTAAGTCCAGTTTTAGTTGCATAACAAAGCTGATGCTGTTTTGTACTGAAGGTGACTTGGTTAAGATATTTTTTATAAGGTTTTTATCAGTTTAGATTGTGGTGATTTCTTAAATAACTTTTTTCAACAGAAAGAATGCTGTTGCAGCCAAAGTTTGAGGCATTTAAACACTTATCTGTTTAGCTATAGGCATCCTTTACTGATTAATTGGTTGATTACATGGAATATTATGCATGGGGGAAAAAAAAAACAAACCCTGAATGGCTTTTCTGCATTTCAGGGTATCACAGAGTGGTTGAGGTAGGAAGGCACTTCTGGAGGTCGTCTAGTCCATCCTCCTGCTCAAACAAGGTCAGCCAGGACAGGTTCCTCAGGGCTGTGTCCATTCTTTGAGTGTAGAGTATCTCCAAGTGTAGAGACCCCACAAGATCTCTTGGCAGCCCCATTCTAGTGTTTGAGTTAATAGTTCTCCACTTACAGTGTTTCATGAGCTCTATCACAAAAAATGCCAAATTTCCATCTAAAATGGCTTGTCATCAGTAGGACAAGGAGATTATTGTGGTGTCAGCTGTTTGCCATACTGAGCACTTCTCTCCTTTACTACGAAAAGTCTATTTTTATAGCATAGGCAGTTTTGGGGGTTACTAAGTTATATTTCTGTCAGGGAGAACACATGCTTTCTGATATGTATAAGTATGATGGAGTGTGTTACTTGCTCAAGGGAAGAAGCACATCTTTGAAGGGTAAGAACCAGGTAATTGTAGACAGCCCTGACAAAGGCCAATAGGAGTGCTGGCTCTGGTTCTGCTGAAAACAGACATGACAAAACCCAGGAGTTCATGCTTCTTTTTTTGTGGATAACTTCCTTTCCCTTCCTATTCTATTTTCATACTGTTGACAGAAAAATGTGAGAGGGAACAATGCCAGTTCTCTTGTAAGGTAATACTAAATACCTCTCTTGGGTATTCTTAAAAGTTTTATATTAAAGTCCCATTTACAGTGAAGCAAGAGCCTAAAACAGTGTACCAAAACCACAGTAAAATACAGTAAAACAATCTTTTGCTTTTGTTGTACTATTGATTTGTTTGTACCTGTTAGAACTTTTACATGCAAAATAAAAAATTATGGTAAGAAAATAATTGAATACTTAGTACATACAAGCAAAGAAGTGATTTTTACAGTGGCTTTATTTCTTCCTCCAGGCTATTGTGGTGACTGACGGCGAACGTATTCTTGGCCTTGGAGACCTTGGCTGTTATGGAATGGGCATTCCTGTTGGTAAACTGGCACTTTATACGGCATGTGGAGGAGTAAAACCTCATGAGTGTCTACCAGTGATGTTGGATGTGGGAACAGATAATGAGGTAAATCCTTTTCTGAGGTGTACTAGGTATTAGCTATTTGAAGGGAACTGTATAAAAGTGGAATTATAAAAAGTAAGGGTTGTTTTGTTACAGTACCAGCTTTGATTCTGTGGAAACTAAAAAGTCATAAGAAAAATGCCTTATACTAATATACAATGTAGATATACTCATCCTAATGTGCAGTGTAGAATCTTTTGTAAGGCTTAAGTAATTAAGGATGCTGTTGTCTCTAAAAATGTGCTGCATACATTATACGTATTAAAATGGTATAGGAAATTTGGTCTCAAGAAGAGGAGGATGATAGAGTTAAAAATACAATTTAAGGCTGCATTCTTTCTCCACTTCTGTCACAGAATTTCTCTACAGTGATTTCAGATGTGAGTTCTAAATTCAGATTCAGAATAACTGTGCCCCTTGTTTTCGTGAACTGCTTGAAGCTATAGTCTGATCTGTGCTTGCAAGGTGTGTCAATATACATCAATTGGACATTCACTTTAGTTATAAAAAGCACTGTAATGCTATAAATTTTGCCCAAATGAGGTTCTATTGCTTCAAATAGATGGACCTTACCCTCTTTAACTTGGCTTCCCATTTGTGTGAAATGCAGAGATTTAAACTTGTTGAAAATTGGTTCTGTTCTTTCCAGTACTCCTGGGACAACTGGTTAATTACTTGGTCCTGATCTTCATTATTTTTTTTTCTAAAAGAGTATTTGAAATTTGAAGACTCTGAATTATATACATTTTTTAAAAACCCACCTTCAATGTATTTATGCTTTTGTAGAAGCAAACACATATTATAAATGATGTCAGTGTTAAACTTTATCCATGCATGATAAATGTTATCAGAGATTTATGTGTATTATAGCGAAACAAAACATTCCTGCATCAGTAAATTTAGCTGGGGCTTCTGGATTGTTGGGTTGGGTGTGTGCATCTTCAGCTTTATACGCACTCCCCCACCCCTGCCCCAGTGGGGTCATTTAGACAACACATCATGAAAGCATTACTGAATGAGAAATGCCTGCTACCCTCTCTCACTTTCCCCCTAGAGCCCACTTCTAAAAGTGGACAGACTTTCTTGTGAGGTGTATTTGAACGCTGTAGCAAGTAGCCATATCAAATCACATACAAGTCTCATTAGCTATAAAATGTTTTTGTTTTTGGTTTGAGCAGCTGGGCCAGTTTTGTAATCTATTAATGAATTTTTCTAGGCAGTTAATTGCATCAGCTACTTCTGATATTTCAACAGGCTTTTCATTTTGCTTTTGTGCTTGTGTTTCATTGTAATTTTAAATTTTTGCAGCATATTATTTGCTTGAAAGATACCAAATATCTATATAAACATGTAGCAACAGCAAAACTGGCTTACCCATGCTAGTAGCCCAACTTTCATGCTGTTGTTCTTGTGACTAAGCATTGAGTTCAGTGTGTATGAAAGAGTGGCACAGACAAAGTGTTAGAGTATGCATAAAATTTGTGTGACCTGGTGTTGGTTGATGCTCTGAAATACTCACCTTTTGATCAGGGGGATGCCTTTTGTTTTTTCAGTTTGAAATATGGCTCCTTATATTCAGACCATAGGGAATGAGACCTCTGAATTCTGTTCTTGGGTTATGAACAGGTGGGACTTTGTTGCTCTACCTCTTGGCTGGTCAGACTACATGGGCCTGATCATATTCATTAATGGGATCTTGGCTGTAGTTCCTTTAGTCAAAGTCAGGGATCCTTGGGCACCATCTCTCTTCATTTCTTCCCTCTGACACCCTCCCTCTCACCCAGCAGCATATCCCCATTCCCTCCTTAACACTTGTGTTCATGTAGCCAGGTGATGAGTCACTGTAGAGAATTGAAAGGACCAGAAAGCATTCACATTTTGCTGGCCAAGCTGATTATAGTAGGTCAAGCTGCTGGGGAATTGCACTGCCATTTCTTGTCTTAAAATCTAAACCTCTTGAACAAATAACTGTATTTTTAGGCTATATTTTCTTACTGTAGCCAGGATTTTCCATAATAAGACACAATAGAAACCACTCTCACAACTTATAAATTGCACATATAAATAATAGTTATGCTGAACATGTTTTTTGAAATGTGCAGATGTTTTCCATTTAGATTAGTTCTTTCTCCCATTCTTTGGGGGCCTCCCTGCTTTAAAGGAAGTTTTAAAAATGTACTTTTGGCAACTATTATGTGGAGGTGCACAACCTGCAAATTCTCCATAAAGATTAATTCTTACTCTAAAGCAGATTGCAAAAAAATCCAACTTCACAAGTTCTTATCCTGTATTGTTTTGTTGTGTACCGGACTCAAAACACTAACTTTGAGGAGCAACTCACTCCCTTTCAGATGGTTATTAAAGTCCTAGTTACTGTTAGTTTTAACAGCAGTTATTTTTAGTTAGGGTATTATCCTGTTACTCATAAAATCAAGGGGAAAAAAGAGAAGCAAGTAAAGCATTTTTTGCCTAGATAATAAGCAAGAGAAATGCAAACTGCTTATTTATGGGTAAAAAACTGACCTAGTAGAAAATCCCATGTAACCAAGCTAGTAAATGGTTCCATGTAGTCCATGTAGGACTGAGTGTCCAAAAGAAGTGGTGCTGATGGCTGCCAAAAATAATAGGCCTATTTTGTAAGGTACTGACAAGGCAAGTAATTACTGAGGAACATTTTCATTCAAAGTATTTAAAATATTGTTTGGAGTACTGTTAGTTATTTACTAACAGTAAATAACTGTTAGCTAAGATCATGGCAATCTCACTCAAAGTTATGCCTTACCAGTAGCCATGTATTTTTTAGGTGTGGGGATGGCACTTCTTAGGTGGGATTTCAACGCAATTAAAACATACTCAGTCACTAGTCTGAGTGCTGATATGAAAAGTGTTGTTGGAAATTCTGAGGTGATATGATCTCTGGATCCTGAGTGTTCATCTAATGTTAAATCACCATGCAATGGTTAGAGAAATAGACTGTAGAAGAAAAATGAATAGTTGTCAAGATACAAACAGCTGCAATTTAGTGGAGACCTACCTGAAACACATGTATTCAGCACTGGAAGAGGCATGGTTTAAGGACAATGGAAGTAATCAAGCTGTATCACAGGGAAACATTTTAACATTAAAATGTGAGTGATGATTTTTTTCTACTTAAAAGATGTGAATAAACTCTCACAAAATAAAAAATGTTGAGACAAACCTGGTTGGTTAAAAATCAGTCTGTCTTTTAGGGATGTGAAAACTGGCAGTTTAATAAAACAAAAAACCCAGCAAAGCCTAGTAATAGACACCAAGTTCAAAATATATATTTATAGGCAGTAAAAAAGCAAAAGAAGCTAAAGAACGTAACTTAATGAAAATAATTATGAATAGTAAGAATGAGGATTTCTGATTTATATGATACCCTTCCTTTATGATGATACATATGGAAGTATTAGATTGTCATAAATTCGGTAGATACTTCTTAAAAGTAAGTTTCATCTATCTTGGCAAGAAGTCCTATTTTCCATTTTATTAACAGCAAATGAATATGTTGAACAAAAGCTTTAAAAGTTTGTCAAGATCTTTAAATCAGAATGTCCTAATAAAGCTTTGTCAGTTCCTTGAAAAAAAAGCTTTGGTAAAAGCTTTCTGTACCATGCTGAGCTGGATGAGGATGAAGTACTAGTTTTCTCTTAGGTGTAGCTGGGATGAATTGAAAAAATCAGGAAGATTGGGTTAAAGGTAAGGCTCTTATTCAAAATACAGTGATCCTGGTCTAATGCGAGTTTACAGATTTTTGGTTGATTTATTTTTTACCTTTGAAAAACATTCAAATTAATACTGTTTCTTTTAAGAAGCTAGACCCATGAAAAAGCAAAGCAGGTCTCCTGTGTTACAAGAGTAAATGCAATTTAAAATATGTATTCCTATGAGGAATAATAAAATACTTGTGGGTTTATGGTATCTCAGGGTTTTTTTTTCAGCTCTGCAATGTTTCATATCTTTATCAGTGACTTGGAGGCAATATTTTTATTGTTCCAGGGTCACAAAAGAGACATGGTTTAGTTAAAGTACTATTATCCAGACAGAGCAGCAATGAAATCTAGCAAGACTGATGGCTCGAGTTATATAGAAGTCAAACTAGTGGTGAAAGGGTTTCTTTTGACCATAAAAATTTTAATCTAATACTGAATGCTTAGCAGAAGAATGAGAACTGTGTTTATTTGATACCTTAAAAGAGAAGCTCTGACAAGTTCATGGCTGCCAGGCCCAAATCTAAACTGATCTCATGTGTAAATTCAATACTGGCAATGGCCAGTTGTGGGAGATTTGGAAAGATTGTGTGTTAACATTTAAACTTAAACCATTTACCATAAATTTCAGTTTAGGTAGAAAGCATTCAACTGTTTCAAACAGTACCTTCACACATTGTGGAAGAGCCAAGACAACCCATTTTGAAAGGAATTTTTAGACAGACAGTTTCCAATAGAAGACATCATGGTGCTTTGAGTCCTGGACAGTGCTACATGCTGCCCATCAGGATTTCCCAGGGGTGAGAAGTCATTCCAGCTGCAGCTGTGATGACTGCAAGGAAGCTGGACACACCAACATTCCCTTACCCTGTGTAGACACAGCTAAATAGCTGATTCATCCATGTGCCCTTAATGTACAGACAAACCATGATGGGCCAGTTTGCTTTTGAAAAATGAGTATCTGAACTGTTTTTTATTCGTATAACTGTTGGTCTCTTCTCCAAAGTAGTAAGAGATAGGATGAGAGAAAATGGCCTCAAGCTGCACCAGGTGAGGTTTAGATTGGATATAAGGAACAATTTCTTCACAGAAAGGGTTCTTAAGCATTGGAACAGACTGCCCAGGTAAGCGATGGAGTCCCCATCCCTGGAAGTATTTAAAAGCTATGTAGCTGTGGTGCTTAGAGACATAGTTTAGTGTTGTACTTGTCAGTGCTGGATTTACAGTTGTACTCGTTGATCTTAAAGGTCTTTTCCAACCTAAGTAATTCTATGATTCTGTGATTTAAGCACTGAAAAGTGCACAAGAGAGAGAAATATGCAGGGCAGTTGCTAGGACAGCTGCTCCTTCATCTGCAGCACCTCAGGGACTTGTGGGCTGCTATTTCAAGTTGTTTCCTGCATGCTTGCTTTGGAATATTTTTTTCTCTTAACTTACTAAAATATTGCAATGCAGGAATGTGATGGTTCTCACAGTTGCCCTAAATAGGTCAATGAGCGTGCCTGGGCTGGCAGTTCTGACTCCTCTGGAGGAATGACAGGCATCCATGGTGGAATATGCAATCCAGAAAAGCTGAGGTGCAAATTTCAAGCTCAGTTTTTCAGCTTATCATAGTTAGCTTTCTGTATCTCCCCAAATTATTTCCAATTGTGGTAAGGATTAGTAGCAGCCTTCTAAGATTCATATTCTTGAGGAATACCTACACATAAATGTACAAATGAACACTGTTGGGAAAACAGAAACAAACCTGCTTTTATTATTCATATTTCAACCAAAATAGAAACCTGGACAGTAGAAAACTGATTATAGAGGAAACCTGCAATTCCATACCTTATCAATCTAAAGATATAAATGTGTCAAGTATATAATGTAAATTGTGCACAGCTGCAGGGATTTCTAAATAAGAGACAATCACAATTTGCATTCGTATGTACAGTAGTGGCACTTTTACACTTTTTTTAATGTAGTAAATATTTAATGGGAATGATTATGCTCTCTGATTTTAAAAAGGTCCTGCTGCCTTCGCCTTGAATGATGATCATTAGAACTGGAGACAACATTTCAGTGACAGTTTTACTGTAAAATCATAGTAACATTTCCTTAATTATATGAATAGGTATTGGTCCTATTTAAATAAAAAGGATCTATTTTTGTGTCTGGTGCATGTATAAGAATCTCATTTCTAGGTTATATTCACCAGTGTGTTCCCCAGTAGTTTTGCATATTTCTGCAATACAAATGACACTGTGTGTGATCCAAACAGGTTTCCAAGGTGTGTAGCTTTTCATTTAGGTATGCTAAAATGTTATTGACCAAATTAACCTGATTGATGGAAAGAGGCTTTTTTTCACATGTTCCACAAAACAGTCGGGCTGAAGAAGCTGCTCACAGGTAATGCTGTGGCCAGTGGTGCTGAGTTCCAGGCACGAACATTTGTAAAACTATTGATGAAGTAAATATTCTGTGGCTTTTAAAAATTTTTGGCTGCTGCCTGTCTGTGCCAGTCTGGTAGGAGATAATTGCACTTTCCTTTACCATTTCAGTTCTATTTTACAAGTGGATTTTTCCCCCTTAGATCTTGCTGCTGTGCTACCTTTGCTAGTAATACACAGGCAGCACAAGAGCAAAGGAGAAAATACATGAACATTCCTTTTTCTTCCCCTGTCTGAACTTCCAGTTGGCAAGAAAGTAGTACGATTGGATACTACTTTTCCTAGAGTCAATGTCATCAGCCATTTTTTCTATTCTCTTTTCAGTGTTCAGAAGTACTGAAAAGTAAAGTGATTTCTGAATTTAAACTCCTGTCTAGCCCATTGTGAAGGAGAAAAAAACCCCCACATTGTTTTATTTTATCAGAATTGGTAGTGTCCTTCAAAATCTATTCAGTTATTTGAAGTGGACTGGGTGTGTGTTAGAAGAGGGAATGGGAAAGTACTTCCGCTTTTATAGATGCATGTTCTAAAATTGAGGGGTTTACTGTCACCTTTCCAGTGTGTTTCAAAAGGTTCCACCTTAAAAATAAATATGGCATCATCAATCGCTCCTAAACATGCTTTATTTAAACAGCAAGAACACCTGGAACTATGCCAGCATCCATATTGCACTTGCAGACCTAAAAATTCATCTGGGGAAGGGATGGTACTTACAAGAGCCACCACTTTCCCTCAGTGGAGGAACTGGTGGGTGACATGTTTGAGTGGGTCACAAGCATCTGACAGCTGATGTCCTTCAGTAATTTTTGAGGGTTTTCCTTTTCTTGCTCTTTAAAGATCTTATTGAATAGCTATAATATGTCTTTTGAAAAAAGATATACATTCGTACATGTAATGAAATTCACAACTTGAAAATTTCAGTCAGTGTTTTAGTCAGTTTTAACTCAGATGGGTTGAGAATTTGTAAGTGCAGTAATAAACCTAGGTTTACCCAAGATAGGTTTCCAGGTGTTTCAGTCTTCTTAAAGACAGCCTCTTTGGGTTGGTCTTCTATTTTGTCCATAGCCCTCTGCAATTTTTTAAATTACTATTTCTTCTGTACCTTCTGTCTTATTATGTATTTCCTTGGTTATATTAAACCTTCAAGAAGATTGTGTACAAATGTCTTGTGCTTCCTAGGGGATGCATTCTACTAATGATGTATTAAGAGAGCTGAAGTACAAAACATTGCCTACCCCTTTTATGAAGTAATTGTGCCCAGAGGGGAAGAGCATTTCCCACAGTATTTAGAGCTGTTAAAAGTTTTGACTTATTTGCAAATGTAGAAATTCATTTGTGATTCATTACCATGGTGTTCCCAGGGGAACATATTGCATCATCTCCCTTGTTTTCATTTAGCTGCTCTTCTCATATTTTGTTAGGCATCAGCAGCTATGAGTACCAGTACTTTTACCTATAAAACTCAAATATAAATGGGCTCGGATTTTAAGCATTTATTCTCTTTAAGTATTTTTCTTGGCTTCATAATGTGTACACTATCAGCATTTTCTTTAATGTTGCAGTCACTTCTAGTGGCCTTTGTTCTTTACTATTAAAGTAGGAAGACATTCCGTGTTTACATTACTACTGTTATAGTGCTCATCTTCTTTTGCCCTAATATAGGGATGAAAAATACCTTGATCTACACTTCCTGTCAGTAGCAAAAATACTTATAATCCTTTTAAAATAAATTTTAAAACAATGGGGAAAGATTTTTCTTTCACCAGGGACTTACTGTTGTGGCTGTACAACACAACGTTACTGCAATTGAAAAAATCCATCCAGTTGTTCTAGTATAATTAAATTAAATTAATAATTCTAATTGCCTTTGCCTAAAGTTCTCTTATGCTTTCATAAAATACTAGAGATGTGTTTGCAGTCTTCTTGTAATCATCCAGCCTTTCCATGTTGCCTGTGTACTAAACTCAAATCCTAACTTTTCTAGTATACCCACTAAGGCAGCAATGTTTTTGCCTCTTTCTTTCCCACACTTAAGATTCAGTGGAATGGACAGATATAATCTTGTGTTTGAATTATTAGTTGTGAGAGTTGGGGGCCCCTTTGCCAAACTAGGTAAGCTCAGAACGACTTAAAAGAGACGTGGAGCTTGACAGGCATCTGAGCCCAAGCTAATCCTCCTAGGCTAATTTTGTGAAGAACAGGTGCTGCTTCTTGTAAAGGAACTGTCTCAAACTGGCCTGATGAATTGTATTTTAATTTTTTTTCCTTTTTTTTTCCTTGTTGACTATGGAAAGACTAGCTATATGTTGAAGTATCCAGTATAGGTTCTTAAGTTAGCTAGCATGAATTCATACTCAGTTTGCACTTCACTTGCCTCGCTCTGCATCTGACATGTGCTTGCTGTGTGACTGAGGGGACTTTGTTACAGAGACTAAAACTTGGTTTTGAACTTACATCAACCTCTTACTAAACAAGCTTGTTATCTTTGAGCAGTGTCATTCTACAGCTCTTTTAGAAATGCCATTCCACAGCTTAGTGTGTGAGAAGACCTCTGCAACTGTCTGCTGCTTTTGATCCATTGTCATCCTTTGAACTTTGTCATTTTGGCTAGGAATATATGGTATTTTTTTTCTGAGACTGTTAATTTATTGTTGTGAAATTTTCTATTTATGATTGTTTCTTTTGTGAAATGTTCTTTTTCATTAGACCACGGAAAATGTGACAAAGCTAGGGGGTTCGTCAGATTTTCACATTTACCAAACAGCATGTTGGTAATGCTTTTTAAGACCTGACAAATTGAAGATGGGAGAGTTTTAAAGAAAGAATATAGATGGTGACACAGGATTTAAGTCTCAGTTTCAGCTGACACTAGAAAGAATGAGCTGTGTACTGATGTTTCAGGCAGTTCTGTCAGTCCATTTAATTTCTTACTTCACTTTTTAGAGCAAGGGGATCTATGAAAGAGGGTAGAAATAAGTGTCTGGAAATGCTTATTTTGGATAGCATGCATGAATATGCATAGACCAAATTGATGGCAGACTTTGTTTGAACATACATTGAACATTTCCAATTCTTCATGCTCAGAAGACAGCAACAGATAGTGTTTGCTTTGGTTGGCTTTCCTAGTAACTGCTAACTATCAACTTCCTCAGCAATTTCACAGACAGTGGAGAAGACAAGAGGAAGAATGGGCACAAATGTAGCTATTATCACAAAAGGTGGGGAAATCTGTGTTATTTATGTCTCCACAGAAGGCAAGCTAGTGACTGGGACAAAGCCTGTCACGCTTGAACTGTAAAGGTGCTCTTACAAATGTTGGTCTTGCTCTAGCAAGTCTACTTTGTGCACAGAATTACCTATCCTTTTTTTTTTCTGGTAATAGGACAGATACATAGCTGAGATGCCAGCACCAAAATAGTATCAACATACTTTTTTCAGTCAAAGGGACACTGTTGATGTGACTTGTTGATGTAGGAAGAGGTCCAACCCTTTTGGCTCTAGTAAAGAAAATGTCTGAGTGTCAGCACAGGAGACAGGGATGTCAGGGTCAAAGGAAGAACCATATGGGAGTAGCTTATGAAAGTAAATGAAGTAACTAGACGTAAGTTTAATAAAACTGAGGAGAGGTCACAACAAGTGGTGAAGATTTATAGTTACATGTGAATGGAAAGAAGATAAAAACAAAGTATCAGAACTGTTGGTGTAGAAATGAGAGGTACTGGTAACCTAGAACAAGATTTTCAGTTTTGTAAATGATATCTGTTGATATGTTAAAATTCTGTTCGATTACCTATTTGATGGAGTTGAGACACTGCTGTCATAATGTGTGAACTGATATAATATTAGCAAAATCATCTTTATTAATAGAATATTAAATCTGAATGGAAAAGGTCTTTGAGGGTTTTTTAAAGTTTATGTTATTTTTGTCATTTTCCAGATGAAGGAAAATTATTAAGATGGCCTTCTGAATACTGCTAATTAATAACAAAAATTTACTGGAATCATCTTCAAAACAATAAGTCTTTGCTCTTTGCTGATTCACTTTGTTGGTGGTTTTCTGTTTTGTTTTGTTTGGGTTTTTTTCTTTATTTTTCTTGATTTTGAAAGCTGGATGACTTCTTATATTCAGACATTCCAGCTACCTATCCTAAACAAAATTTGTAAGTGTAAGTGCATGAAAATAAATGGAATGATGTGTGTTGCTTTGCAAAAATGGTGGAGAAAAGTTTGATGTATTTAAAATGCTTGAACCACCCCAGTCAGCTGTATCTTGTCACTTGCTTGATTAAGCGAAAAAATATAATATATTAATATAGCTACACTCCTGCTAACTTTGCAGGAAAAGAAAAAAGTATCTCCAACTTCTATAAAGCATTTCACTGAAGCTAGACTTGTTTTTAGAGTAATATACAGGCTACTATAAGTACTATTTGGGCTCTTCTTAAAGATTATTGTTTGGCTGCCTTCTGTGATTTATTATAAGCACTTATTGCTGGACCTTCAAGTAGGTTTTAGCATGTCATCCCTCATGTTTTTTGTGAGCAATAAACTTTTGAAAGTTTGGTTGTGGTAATCTATTTCTATAGCTTCCAGTTCCCATTATCCATCAACTATATTGCAAAGTGTAGCAGTGAGTGTTTTGTTCCAGGTTTCCTGATGTGTGACAGGGCGTTAGACTGAGATTTTAGCCATGTAGCTGCTGGGGTTCATGAAGAAATTGTAGTCATTAACTCTGTAGTGCCTGTGGGGGGTCAGTTGTGTAGGGAGCTTAATGGTTCATGTGAACCTTTTCTGTGACTCAGTAAAAGCTTTCACAAAAAGTAGATACCACGAATTTTAGGAGATTTCTTGTGAGATTTCTTCTGAAAATTATATGAATAAAATGCATGAGATTTCTCAGATTTCTTTGCTTTCTGACTATTGTTTTTGTGTTATAATATTAGTGATTACATGCAGCACAATGTGCTGAAGTCCTAAATGATGTTGGATTCTTCAGGACTATTGTTTTCTCAATAGGCAAATGATTAAATTTTTCAAGAAATGCAACTGGCATGCAGACAACCATTTGTTTTCAGTTTTACTGTATGAAAGAGTTATGCATGCTAAAATTGTGTCTGATGAAATGTTCCTCCAAAACCATGGTTCTGAGTGTCTTCCAAGTTCCAACTCAAATTACAGGCATTTGTGGAATTGGCATTGTCCCTATCCCTGCAGACAGATGTTAACATCAGGAGAGTTCTCTCAGACTTTTAAACATACTGCAGAGTATTTGTCTTGCTGTTTTGTTTTGTTTTGTTTTCTTAAAATACACAATGAATTAGTCCTCTCTGCTCTCCTTACTTACTGTGCTAGATATGGTTCTGGCAGCAGGTTGAATCATAGAATCATTTGGGTTTGAAAAGACCTAGAGGATCATTGAGTCCCACCATTAACCCAGCACTGCCTAGTCCACCACTAAACCATGCTCCTAAGTGCCACATGTACTTTTAAATACCTCCAGGGATGGGGACTCAACCGCTTGCTGGGGCAGCTTGTTCTAATGCTTGAGAACCAGGTCTGTGAAGAAGCCTCTGTATTCTACTCATAGAGATAGTGCCCTGTTCATACAAAGCATTCCATTATTTTCAGATTGGCACAATTAACACATAAAACTGATCTTTCTATACTTTCTCTCAGTATTTTTCCAAGATTAGAAATATTTCCTCTTCATCCTGGTAATCACATGCCTTCATTATGAGCTGATTGCGACAGCTGCTTCTTGGTGTATAAGTTAAATGCTGATTTAAAAGAAGGACCTGATGAATCCCTATGGTGGTGGTACAGAAGCATGGTACTAGGAGAACTCCAGTGCTATAAAGATCAGTCTAACAAGAAATTTATTATTTTAGTTTTGAAGCTAACTTTCTGTAATAGAAAATGTTGACACAGTTGTATGTTTAGAATTGAAAACCTTCTTAGTTTTTCATTTTCTAGTATGAAAAACTGTCGAGCGAAATTGCTAGCTTTGAAGGCAGCTTCTTCTTCCTTCAATTACAGTACTTTTGTAAACAACATCTAATCCAATCCTCAGGAAAAGGCCTTCTTTTCTCCTTAGGAACAGTGCATGACTTGTGGTGGACATGCTCTGATACTTCAAATATTTTTGAGAAGTTAAACTGGTTGAAAATCATCAGTGTAAACTGTTTGACCTGAAAAAAGATTCCAATGGCATTTAAATTTCAGTGGAATTACCATCTTTTTTTTGCTTTATCTGTTGGCTAGCAAATTTGTAGTTGAGGTATGTTTCACTACTCAGCTGTTCCCAGGTCTCACCTTTTCCTGCCATAAAGATCAAGGTGCATACAGCAGTTTTTGCAAGATTGTCCAATAGGTTTACTGCAACAATTTTTTTAATATCAGTGGTAACTTACTGAAAAAGCTTTATCATTGCTGTGTGAATCTCTTATACTGTGTACTGGAAAGATGAGCAGATGGAACAAAAGCCAAATTTCTCTGAAAAATATATAACCCATCTGATGTCAGATGTATTAGTGCTTTTAAAAATGTTTAATTTTTAGTATTCAATATCAAGTATGACAATATCTAGTTAGCCCAGCTGTACTGTGTACTTGTCATTTTCAGAGCCAACCGAGTAAAGAGGCTCAGGTATCATTGTGAATTCCAGATTATTTGAAATGGAAAAGTTAGCCTAAAAAGGAACTTCTTGGACACATGCATCATTAATGGACCCCTGGCTGTAACCTGTATTGTGTGTTTCAAGTGCTCAGAAATCTTGAATTACACCTAAAAATCAGAAGAGAAACTTTCTATAAAAGTATGATTTCTATAAAGTATTTTATAATTCCCAGCATTTTGGAAGTAAACTATGAGAGTGACTCAGGTGTACCTGGAGACCCACACTAGAGGGCAGCACTGCTCTCTGCCCCTGCATCATCAACAGCCCTTGAGCTTTTTATCCATTACTTTGTTCCACAAACTGACTCATGGACACTAATGAGTCGTGTCCCAAACACAAATACATTGTCTGACTTGAACAGACAACAGCCTCTTGAAAAATCTGAAAAATCAAGTGCATCTTGCCCCTTGCTGCTGCAACTTTCTGTCTTTGGATTTTGCACTTGGTGCTCCCTTGTTAATGAAGGCTCACATAGCCACACAATGTGTATCTCAGGTATATTCATAAATGCTACCGTCAGGGGTCTGAGTGGTCTTTAACTTTGGATGTTCCCTCACAGGAATGAGTGTGACTTCCTGGAAGAGCATTTCTGGTAGCCATGGCACAGAATGAAGAAATGCAGGCAGATGGTGCCGTGCAAGGGGCTGGAGGCTTGTGCCCCTGGGCACACAGCCACTGTCTGCCCACAGCACTCACACACTGGGGCCTTTATTCAGTGCCACATGCATGCGCCGGAAACATCCCACAGAATGTCCTTGGCACAGCCTGGCTTTGTGCAGTCTTCTTGCTTGGGGACGGGCTGTGGTAATTTCATAGCGTGTTACAAGATTCCTTCATGAAGCATTCTTTCCAGCCATTAGAGGGATTTTTATTTTGTTGTTAAAGTTCGCTGGAGCTGACAATTTTTCAGCTGGGCAAAGCTGTCTGCGTGCGTGGGAAATAACTAGAATATAAGCAATAGGGTTCAGTGAGCATTCAAAGCTGCAACTGGTAATTCTTCCTCAGGTTAAGAAATGAGTAAGCTTCCCGAGCAGAAGCAAGCGCAGGATGTAAAGGTCACGTTGAGACTTTAATAAGCTTATGAAATTAAAGAAGTTGGATTGAATAAATGAAGCCTGTCTTTAAGGAGAAATAATTGAAAAAGTGTAGTCTGGGTGTGCAAATCTGTAGTATTGTTATGCACATATGAAAGAAAATATAGTGTCTGTATTTTAGCACAACCTTAAATTTTTGTAAACAAAATTTGAAATAGTATAACTTTTTTCTGTTACATTAGGATATTGATTCACCAGAGTATTATAACATTTTATATTTTGAACTGTCTCAAAAATTCATAATACTCTTTGCAGATAATTTTATTCCACAGAAGTCATTCCCTTCAAGCACTGCATTCAAGATTGATGACAAGGGAGCACTATGAATGTATTATCTTTTAAACTCTTGACTATTGAAGGTCTAGAATTTTGTCTGAACAAACAAGGGACAATTTTTAGTGATGTTTTTAGGATTACATGTGGGAAAATACTAATTTTAGTATGGCTGTATCTTTGTCTCTAAAGAACTGGCAGACACTTGGTTTTGGCAAGGTGAGCATAGCTGGGCTCAACTGTTAAATGTCTAGTGTGTGGGCTTTTTCCTCCTTATTTTTATAGCTAGAATGGCCCATTGTGATATCCATTTTTGGCCTCCTTATTTGGAATCTTTTGTGCCATTCTGTCCGATGGAGGATCCCATGGAGGAAACTGAGGGGCAAAGAGAGCTACTGCTCTGTTTTGCCAGTACCTGTCTTGAGGATGTCCAGATAAAGTGTTAGCTGAGACTCCCAAAGATGAGATCTTCTTTTAAGGAGAAACAGAGGATAAGGCTCCTTTTTTCTTGTGCAAAAAGCCTTTTGCTAATGTTTGTAGATGTCTTGACAGAGGTCTGGTGTTTAGATAGGAGGGGCTATGATCTCTTCTTAGTATGTCATATACCTAGTGTAATTAAAAAAACCCAAAATTAAAAAAAAAAATCTTTAGCTCTCTGATTACGCAACTTATTTTTGCAAAGTATTCTACACCCTCAAACCCAATTAGTAGCATTCAACTTATCCAAAATTTACCTAGCTTTTGGAAACACAGAATTTGCTACACATTTTAAAGGCATCATCCTGTATTTCAGACTTCAAAATAAACTTACTCGAAGAAAATAATGACTTTCTAGTCTATGGTAAATTGAAGTCCTAAACGCTCATTTTAATGCCATGAAAAACACTTCGCAGTTGTAAGCAGTTCTTGAAGGACAGAAAGTTGTGATTCAGGGTGTTAGTGCTTACAAACCAAAAATTTAAATGAACACAGATTGATTACTGGGTAATGTGTTTTGATAGAAACTAAAGTTAAGTTCAAGACGTTGACATGTTCCTATCTGGCTAACTCTTTTATTGGAAGAAGTTTCACATCAAGTGAAATTTCAATCTTAGGGAACAAACAAAGAAAAGTTCAGAATAGCCAACTTTCTTGCAGAACAGAAACCTCCCTGTGCTCACCAGCCTTTCCCCAACCTGTTAAAACTGAGACAAGAAGTTTACAGAAAGAATTTACAGTGTATTAATGCAAGAAAATATTAAGACTTGAAAAAGCAGCAGCCTTCCCCTGGTGTTCCTGGTAACTCTGTGCCCTGTTAGACCAATTA
Organism: Lichenostomus cassidix; assembly: GCF_008360975.1. Classification (NCBI taxonomy): domain Eukaryota; kingdom Metazoa; phylum Chordata; class Aves; order Passeriformes; family Meliphagidae; genus Lichenostomus; species Lichenostomus cassidix. Next base: position 78,700,060 of record NC_139483.1, read on the forward strand.
TGCTCTGAAATGTGTTTAATTTCTGGCATGTGGCATGTCTTTGTCCCAAAGCATCGGATGTCTCATACAAATACAGTTCTCTTTTAGCTTTATAACTGGGGCTCTAGTGCAAATCATTTGCCATTGTAGAACTGCTGGAGGGTTTTGACAGTTTAATGGCATGGGTTAGTTGCTGTTCTGAAGCACTACCGTACACCAAACACTGTCTAGGTGGCACTGATTGGGTCTGAACAATCCCTGCTTCATCTTTGTCAGTGGAAAGGCTCGGGGTCTTGCAATTTCACCTCCAATTTTCCATGAAGCTGTTCATTAAAGTATGTATCTGTTCCAAAGAAACATCTGAGTGCCAAGTTTGAGAATAGATGACATTTCAGCATGTTTGTGCTCAACTGATGAAATATTTAAGTGTGCAGTTTTCTGTTTCTCACTGGTTTGGCTTTTGTAGCTAAATTAGAGCCAGGTGCATGGCTCAGCCTTGCTTGAACTTTGATGGTTTGCTGATCTCTTTACTCTAAGTAAGATGGTATAAACAGCTTGCCTTTTTCTTAAAACCCCCAAAGGTCATTACAGTTTTAATACGCTCAGGTGGTGCTTCAAAGAACTCGTTATTTTGTACAGCTAATTCTAAATAGATCTACATGATATTTCCACTACCAGAACTTCAAATAAGCCTTTATTCTTAGAGAACCCTATTTCTGTTAAAGCTTGAATATCCTACATCGGTAAACCTAAGTGTTTTAGAACTCTTTTTTCTTTTAGCCTTAGAATAAACATGTCTAAAATAAACTGGTATCAACTTTTTCAGTATCATATAATATGCATAACAAACCCACTAACCTGGAAAAAGGAGAGTTATGTTTTGAGGGAGATTTGATTTCTAAAAGAACAAAACAAAGTCTAAGCTTTGACAACAAGCTGTGTAACAAAAGAAACCCAAGTCCTTGAGGAAAAGTACCTAATCATCGTGTCAGTTTGACATACTCAATTGTACGATGGAACTCTTTTTTTGGTAATCTGTTTTGAAAGCCATGAAATAGTTGGTAGCAAATGTTAATCTCTCAAGATGTGTGAACCCTCTAAAAAAAACAAGCACCACGGTCCTGGTTTGCATGGTGTTGACCTGAATAAGGGGATAATGTGCTTAAGCAGCTTATTCATTCTTCAGTGCCCTTTGGGAAGGGAACAGCCCACAATGGTTTGCCACTCAGGGCGCAGACGTGATCACTGTTCTTTTCACTTGCTGAATGTTTCATTCTTTTGTGTCTGCCACGGGTTTCTTCATACGTTGTTCCAAACAGGACCATAAAGGAACTTTTTGGGGCTATTTCATGTCAAACTGTAACGTTTGTTAAGCAGAATGCACTGAGCTGTAAAGGAATTTTGAACTCTGAGTATATAGCCGGCCAAGCTTTTCATCGGAGATGTGTTGCTGAATTAATTGTCTCTGCTTGTGAGACTTCCCAGGCTAGAGGTTTATACGTACTCCAGAAACACTGTAATAATTGTTTTAAATATTTCACAAAATTTCAGCATCAAAGATAGGTGAATAAACTCAAGCAGTGGTCCTATAAATGAAACTGCTTTGTAGCTCTGCATTTTAGTGTTGCCTATAGATTTAAATGCTCACAGACATGAAAAATGCAGAAGTAGCAAAAGGAGTGTAAGAGCCTACATACGTTTCAAGGCAGTCCCACAGTTGGTTTAGCACTTTCTGAACAGAGTAATTTTGATGCCTGTTTCTGTTGAACTTCCAAAGAACCACTGCCCATCTAAACTGCCTTCTTGAAGGAGTCAGACAGATTCAGTCTGGCTGCAAAGTGTTTTAGAAACTTCAGAATTTAAAAAATAAAGGGGCCAAAGATTTTTTCTTCATTTTGAGCACTGTTTTATAAAATGACAAAACAGACATTGCTTAATAAAAAGCTTGTTGAAGCTCTTTGAAAAGAGCAAATCAATTTAGGAAGAAGAATTAGGGGAGTTGGAAAGGGATTAAGTTATTTACTCTGAGTTGGACAGCAGAATATGCAGTATCCTTGCACAGGACATGGAATAGCAGAAGCCTACTGGCTTGGAAAGCTGCAGCAATGGGATTTTAGAAATGAGATTGCTGTTTCTGAGTCCTACCATGATATTCCTGACAGAGGCTCCTGCGGCTTGGCAGCTCTTCTTTCCAAACTCGTGTGCTCAGTCTGGTGGGAAGCATGAGACAATTCACAAACTTGCCTGAAGCAGTCACGTTGTTAAACAGTTAATTGGCACTTACTGTGAATTTATCTCCAAGAGACAGAAATTCATCCTTGATTTTTCAGATTTTCTTGAAGTAATTTTCAATAACTAGACAAATTTAAAATGGAAATGAAAAATAATTTCAGAAATAGTTTTTGACTATGAAGTTTGAAGTAATTATATAAAAACAAGAAGACTATGCAAAAGGGACAATTACTTTGACAGATACCGGATCAAACTCTTCCTGCAGTATCTAGAATGGGTACAGAATTATTATTTTTATTTTGCTGCTAGAATATTTAGAATAATGTAAAGACACAGGCAAAATTATTTCTGAAAAAAATATGCGACTTAAACACAAGTTCTAGAATGTGTTGGTGAAGGGAATAAATAAAATATTTACAATGACTTCACCTTAATTACCAAGTAGTTTTGATTTTGAGCTGTATTCATGTGTCACTTCAAAAAGTTGAACTAGCAACTTCTGAATGGCTGTAAGTATTACAAATTGTTCTGAATTGGTGAATAATTTAGCCAGTTTTAGAAAATTCAGCTTTTAAGCCTGCTTGATTTTTTAAACATTCTAATCTTGTATTTTTTACTTCTTTGTGGAAGTGGAGAGAAAAGTGAGGGAGAGACAAACATCTCTAGCTATAGGTCTGCATCAGGATACCCCCAGAGGAGGGAGAATACCACCAAAGATTTTTAAGTTTCATACTGATTCAAAACAGTCTTTAACAGGGGCTTGTAACCCAGAGGGTTTTTCTCAGTTTTACAGTGTGAAAAAAAGCTGGGATGGGAATTAAGGCAATTCTCTAAATTTCAGAAATCAGATTTCTGTTTCCCAGTCTGGATCAGGCTAAGAAAGCTTTCCAGACCTTTTCCTTCATTTTGCATTCTGAAGACTTTCTTGGAGGACCAGTTGGTCTGCATTTTTCTTTACAATGGTTTTCTAGTTGAAGCTGATGTACAACAAATTTCTGCCACCCTGTTGGGTTTGCAAATTGTTTTTGGATGAAAAATGTTTAGTCAAGCTTCTGACCTATTCTTCAAGCTGCGTGGGCACATGTGGGAGGATTGCACACTACATACAAAGGAGAAATTAGCTCATTTGTTTTCAGAGGCATGTGAGAAATAATAGCAAAGAGTGTCTTTATACCTGAGTTCCTGGGGGAGCCAGTGGAAGCATGAGACTTGCTGTGAGGGATTGCTGTAGCTGAAGTGGATGGTCGAAAGTGATTACAAAACGCTTTGAACACTTTTGGTAATTTGTAAGTTATAATCTGTAAATGCATCAGACATTCCAGTAGTGAAGACATGGAATGATACAGGCTTAGTGTTTTTGTGGACCTAGGGGAAGTCTGGATCACAAAGCTAAAGGAATAAAAAGTACAGCATTTAAGCATAGACACATTCAGAAATCATTTCCAACTGATGGAACATGGGTAGATGAAATGAAGAACACTAGAATCTAAACTGATAATCGAAAATGTTTAGAAGGAAAAGGGCAAAGGCTTGGTTATGTTTTGGCCTATTGAATTTTAGAAAGCAGCACATTTTCTAAGTATCAACTCATCAATGCAGTTGAACTTATGGACTCTGGGAGAGATTTGTGAAACACGATAAAATTAAGGAAAATGGCTTTTTAAAAATGTCAGAGCACTTTCAGGATATAAAAGAAAAACAGAAAATTGTTAACTAAAAGCTTAAGAGACTTTTGAAACCTACATCCCAGAGTAAACGTTACTTTTTCACTTGGAAACTATACACTTCCTTTGAGACTAGGGTATCCCTTTTCCTTGATACAAAAGCGTGTTTCTCAAATCTCTCTATGTTTCTTCAGTCTTAATGTAGAGATGGATAAATTGATATGTACTTCATATGATTGGGTTAATCCTCAAACACTGTATTTTTGTCCCCTTATTAGCTAAGAGTATAATCTTGTAACTTGCTCATGTAATAGTTCAAACTTCTTTTTTTGTTTAACAGACATTGCTAAAAGATCCTTTGTATATTGGGCTGAGACACAAGAGAATTAGAGGTCAAGCCTATGATGATCTCCTTGATGAATTCATGGAAGCTGTGACTTCAAGGTAAGTGGTATATCTGTTCTAGTCATTGATGAATTCCACTGTGAACTTCATCTTGAGAGAAATAAAGGTCCGTAGCTTATGAAAAGAAGATAGAGTTGTTAGGTTCCAGATAATTTTTATTTTGAGCATACTATTTTATGAGTTTATAACTGCCTTAACTATTTACCTTCAATATTTTTATTAATAGTTACCTTCAATAGTTTTATTAATTTTATGAGCAGTAAAATTCATCTGAATATAACTAGTTTTTCAAACTTCTTTTTCAAGATTTAGATTGTTAAATATTTGGCTAATAATCTTTTGTGCCTAGTGCTGTGCCTACATGATCTTCTCTGTATCTGTGATTTCATATGTGAGATGTCAGCAGCCCTAAAGAAAGTATCATATTTGGCAACCCCTGCCGCTGCCCCCACCAAACCCATGACAGGGCTAAGCTTTCAGTTTTAATTTTAAATTATGGACATACACCAAGTCAGCTCTTTCACTTGCTTCTTTTTTCCTATACAGAAAGTAGTTGAATTTACTATTAGACTGTGATGCATAAAATAGTTCTCCTTACGTGTCAAATAACACATTTGCTTGTATTTTCCTTGTTTGTTAAAATCTTTGGAGTTCTAGCTCTGCCTTCAGTGTGTATACCTGAAATAGCCCAACTGCCAGGATGCTTAGAGGAATGTGTTTTCTGCTTTTGCATCCCAGAGGTGAGGTTGAGCTGTGGAACCTGGGAATACTTTACAGCTCCTCAGTCTTGCCTCGTGCACCATCTGCATTTAACTCCATGCTGAGACCTTACCTGGACATACACAGCCTCTGTCCTGCCTGCCTTGGCTGCTGTGCAAGAGAAACTTGGCCAAGCAGGTGTTGTTAATTTCTGTGCCTGAAACACGTGTTCCTTCATGTACTACTATACTCTTCCCCATCATCCCGAGTTAGCTGCCAGTCCCTTGTTCATAATCTTCCCATGGAAGTTGCTGGTTTGACTCTATCCTGTTGTGTGTTTGCTACTCTGCTGAATATTCCCTTTCAGATAAAATTGATGAATCTTTTTAATATATTCACCCCCCTAAAAGAATCTTCAGAGTATTAGAAATTGCTCAGTGGTCCATATTTTGAGAATCTCTAACATAATCCATTCAGTAACATCACCCTTTCTTTAAAATGAACCACTGTTCCTTGTACTAAAGGAAATCATCAGAGTCAAGCAGAAGATTATCTCAATGTTTGAAGCTCTGGTTGACATGCTCTTTTTATTTAAACACCTTTAAAGCTCTGTAATTTTGTGCAATTTGTGTTTGCTTGACCTTCTGAAAGATCACTTCATTCTCAGCTAAATCTGTCATGGTCAGCAGTGTTGTAATTTATTTTATGTTTGAAGTGGAGCACTTAAAAATTGTGATTACAACTTTGCGTGGTTTACTTGTGAATTATTTTGGCTGTAGTGTAACATCTACATTCATTATGCTACCCATTTGCTAAGGTGAAGGGAAAAGTGATGTAGTTAAATCAAAATCAAGTCCAGTTACTCAATAATTTTACATGTTCCTAAATTCAGATTTGTGTTTAATGTGGCACTTACAGCTGATTCTGGCATAGCTGCTCGGACTGTTAAACATGCAGGTCATGATTCCCTTTGCAACCATTGTGGTGATCTAGGTAATTGTATGCTTGGTTACATGATAGTTATCTTTTCCTTATGAAAGTTTCTATTATGTTTTTCTTCTTTTCACTTTTCTTAGCCTTCTGCTGGGTGTTTCACTGAGGGAGCATTTGCTTCGCTAATCTTAGATGTGTGTTTGGTCTGTTAAATTTTAGGTTAGTCACATTTATTGTTAGTTATTGCCATGGTGCTCCAAAAAAAGCTTTCTTATTTAGCATTGCCTAATCAGTTCTGGGAATGGGATAAATGCTGGGGAAATTTTTTGTCATGGTGTTTTCAGTACATCTCCAAGACATGCATAATCATGAACATAGTAAAGCACAAGGCTGTCATGTATTTTAATAAGTCTAAGTTAAAGATTTAGGGTGATGACAGACATTTTCAAGTTGGAAAGCTATGTGAAATACCTATTTTAGATCTTTTTTACCTTCATAATTCTACAGAGAGGCCAAATGCTAATAGAAGTGAGAGCCAGGTTTTAGCAGCATTGCCTGGGAGCAAGAAGGAGTGGGCAGCAGTATAGGGTGATGCACTTTGTACAGGCTTTTTATTGGCTTCCAGGGAATTTTCCTACATGTCATCTTGATTGATTGATAAATTTTGAAAATCTAGATTTTTATAAGATGATACAACATATTTTATAATGTTTCATGTTGAAATGTCACCTTTATGCAGTAAATGGCATGATAATACAGAAAATGCATTATAAAAAGGTATAGTTTCATCAGCTGCAATACTTTCCTCTTCTCAGCCTCCACTGATATTCACCCCAAAAAAGTTCTTCTTATGAAACAAAATTATTTATGAAAGAGTCTGGATTAAAAGGAAAAAAACTCCAAACCAAACCAACAAACCCAAAACTTAAACTATCCATTACTTAAAGATTTTGGTACAGTATCCAGTGTGCTATCATGGCAGAATGGAACTAGTACTTTGTGATTTTTCCCAGATGTGGTAAGGCAGAAACATATGGAAAGTATCTGGATTTCTGGTGACATAAATCCAGTGAACAGCTTTTATTTATTTACATATGTATACATTTATATGTTTATTTATTTATTACCAGTGCCAGCAGCTTCCCTCTCTGAGGGAGGTACTATATCTTGCTTTTGTGTCAGTGCAGTAATTTAGAGGAACAGGAATATTTTAAGTGGAAGAAATGTTTCATAACAGGAGAAAAAATGGACAATTGTCTTCAGTGAAGAACCTAATTCCAACTGGAATTCAGAAACGTTTGTTAAGTTTCTGCCCTGTGGAGAAATGGGTCATAAAACATTTTATACAGACAAATAAATTTTTCCAAATGGCAAGTTGTTCTTAAATATCTGTTTACAGAGGAAACTTTGAGAGGAGGGATTGCTAAACAACACTTTGGTAGCTGGATTGATCCACCAAAGCTTCCTGTGTAACCAGAAAAAACAAAACTATATGTTTTTATTCCAGTTCCTGTTTCTTCTCTGCCTGACTGTAATAATGCAAAGAGAAATGTATCAGTGGCTAAGAGGTATTCATGTACAACAGTGAAAGGATTATGGAAATGCTTGAGGGGAAAATATGTAGAATGGAGATGGAACAAGAAAAGAGAGGAGAGGAAAAAAGCATCTTTTCATTAACAGGGGCTTGAATTTCCTTGTCTAATGCAAGAAGTAGATTTAAAGAGTGTGGAACTACTTTCCATATTTCCAAGATATTTCATTTTCACAAATCTGGTAAAGATAACTCTACCCTCAACCCCTCAAAAGAATGTCAGAGTAGAGAGGAACATCATCCTAACAACTTGCTTGCTGCTGCAGATCATCCCCAATGGAAGTCATTGTACAGTAGGCAGGGAAAGCACTGACTTGCACCTCTGGCCTATGAACAGATAGGAAACTTAGAAAATGGAAAGAATCTGGTGGAATTTCCATAGATTATTTCCGTGCCTCCCCACCACAACCCCAAAGAGATGGGTGGAATTATTACTCTGTTATGAGCTAAACCCTGTGCATTTGTGGTGCATATGAGCAACCCTCTATCACTGAAATTATCTTTCTGTGTCTGTGTGATCGTAAGTTTTCGGTTACACTGCAAGATACAAATAATAGTGGTGGACCCTTGAAAAGTAATGCCATGTGTCGTTTACATTCTCTTCTGTAATCATATTTTGATTAAATCCTTCCTCACTCTTTTTATGTGCTTGGCTTTTCTCAAGTTTGTGAGCTATAAACCAAGCTGCTGACAATTGTAATTCAGTATGTTCCATCCTAAATTACCATGATGTAGTCATTATTCCTCATTTGCCTGATTACATTATTCACAGATGGTAGCAGTATTTCATTTCACTTCATGTACTACTTTAAAGCAGTGTTTTATGGTAAATATGGTTTAGCTAACTTTGAGAACAACAGTAAAAGCAATATATCCATGAAATCAAAATAAAAAATATTTTAATGGCTGTGTTCATTTAGTAGATTATATTAGAATAAAGTTCAGTTTGTGACTAAATTAATTAATTCATACAGCCCTCGCTTTTGGCAAGAGAATGTACTGGCAAGAAGTCAACTTAAAAGGTGCATATAGCTGTGCATCATTAAGGGAGTGGTTGGACCACACAGTCATTCTGACAGTATGTCTAAGCACAGGTTGTGAGTACGAGAACATTGGTGCCTCTGTGCTCTTCTGCACTGTAGTGGTGCATTACCAAGACTTATATCATGCCTGTATGTTCTCATATTGATCAAGTTAAAGTGGCAGTCAGAAAGAGTGCAGGAAGAAATGCTGCTGCAACAACTCCCTCCTATGGCAGGATTTAGTGAAGATCTTTCTCTATAGAGACTTTTTCCCTCAGTGGGACTTAAGCCCTTAAGGCAGTTTTTCAAGTTGATGACTACCTGCTCCTTCTGATATTCAGTGAACATTAAGATCTTAATGAAGATCACTGTGGACAGCAGGATAGGAGATAGGTGGATCCTTAGGCAGTAGCCCATAGACTGCCTTGACCACAGCTACAATTGCTCATTGAACCTACCTTCAGTTCCTTCCTGTGCTTACGTCTGAGATGCATTTCCAGTCACTGATGGGTTTGTATTCTTCCTGGAACTGCTTGGGTCCAGGCTTCCTTGCCCACTTAGACTCCCAGGTGGACTTTGCTTTTATGCTCATAGGATAAAACCATTCAGAAGGGTCCTTAGTTTGTTTGACTGTTAAAAAAAGGCTCTTGACAAAAAAACCCCCACACTGTGGTTTTAAATGAGGAACTGTTGCTTTGGATAACGGACAGTGCTGTGGAATAGGAAAACTCAAACAGTTTCATAATCAGGGTTTAATTTGTTTTCATAGTTCAAACAACTGTGATGATTTGCCTGTGGAAAACCTTAAAATTTTGTGATTAACCATGATGACCTGTTGCTGATATCACTTGCAACATTTAAATTGTCAACAGATGATGGCACCTCTAGGAAGGTTGTTAAGGAGCTCTGAACCCTTCCCCAGGCTGTGGTGCTTAGTGGGGGTACCCTCCTCAGAATTGTCCTCACCTGCCTGTGTAGGGAAAAAAAGAAGTAAACTAACTGTACTGTGTTTTTTGAGATGGGATGCTTGTGTGCACATTTGGTGCAAGAAGTGGCAGCTTCTTCAGTTGCCAAATCCAGGGAACTCTGACATGGAGGAAAATAGACTTGGTAGAAAACATCTGCTTCTGTATATTCTGTTACCTTAGGGGGAGTAGGTTAATTAAGTCACTCTTAGTATGAATATCCTTATGAATAACATTACACAAAGAAGAAAGTAGGCAAGCAAGTTTTTTGTTTGTATTGTTTTGTTATTTAGTGCCCTGTATCCTTCTTCTTCTTCTTCCCTTTCCTGTTGGTTCATTGGGTGGCTCTATCATATCTGATTGCTGGAAATGTTACAAATATATGCTCTACAGATTTTTTGCACTCAGTAAGTAGTATAAGGAAAAGTGAATCTGCCACTGAAGCAAAATCATAGCAGGATAGACAGAACCTAATAATATCAAGTTTATTTCCAGAGAGTGACCTATTATTGTTTGTCATGCAAGACCCTAGAGAAATTCTTAGCAAAGATCAGCAGAGCAGCCTTGAAGAAATAAAACCTCATTCATCCTTTAAAGAAAACAAAACGTAATGAAATCCTCAAACACAGTACTGAGAGGCAAGGCTATTGGTTTTGGATTTTGATATAAGATAGAGAGTGGAGGAATATTTTAGTATTTTTAATATTCCTCTTGCACCAAAACCGATTCTGGAGCTCAAATTGGATGCATTCATGTTCTAGCAATGCTCAGTTATGTCCCTGACTTGCTGCAGCCGTTCGAAACTCAACAAGTGAAGAACATGCTGTTCCTAGGCCTTTCTTCTCCAAACTATTTTAAAAACGGATTTTTCAAATGGAAAAGGCCTGGGTAATCTCAGTTACTTTCCTTCTTCTTTTATAGCTCTAGCAAATGGTGGGCAGCATTCCCAACAGAAGTTAGCTGGTGCACTGTATTGTAAATGGAGTGAATGTTGATTTATTTGAATAATTTGTGTGAGTGCAGTATTTTAACAAGGTTTATATTGTTGTTACAGAACTACAGTAGTTTTCCAGGCTGTCAGAAGCAGCAGTTTCTTTTTTTTTTTTTATTCCTTTGGAAACTCTAGTAAAGTAAAATATCAAAATTTTGGCTTTAGTTCACATCAGAATGCAGTAACTTATCTGTCCCTTTTATCCCAGCTCTGTCTCTGTCCCACTAGAAGTCAAGAAGTATTTCTACTTACATTTCAACTCTTAGGAAAACTTTCAGTCACTCTTGGTCTGGCTGATTGGATTTGAGTACCTCTGTGCTTCATCTCTCTTTGATCCTTTACCTCTACCAGAGAGCAACACTGCTGTGCTTTATTCAGAGTATCCCACCCAAACTGCTGCTGCTGAGATTCCCGATCCATGGCAATGGATCAGCCTGTGCCCATGGGTGCCTTTGCTGCCTGGCTGCCTACAAATAATAAGCCATTCATAAATATCACTGATGTAACCTGTTCATCATTTGGTTGTTACCAACTTGTTTTGCCACTGGCTGATTTAGCAATAAACCATCATGGCACACTTTTTTATGTCAGATACTTGCAAATTGCTGTATAACTGTATTTTTATACTGTTTTTCATTGTAGCTATACCCTTTTAAAATAAAATCTAGCATGAAAAAATAGATAGATACATTGCCGTGGATCTTCAGTGGATATCCTGGAACTGAAGATTAGATCTTTTCATACCCAACCATCAATTTTTTTTTCTTCTAAGTGTTGTCATCACTGTGTTAAAAATTGACAGTGATGTTAGACAAAGAGCTGTAGTCCCAGATTAGACAAATGAGAGTATTCCCAGAATTTAATTATCCACACTGCTTGAGATTGTTGTGAGACAGAGCACTTGCTAGACTCAACAACCTTTTTGCAGTCTTCCCAGGAAAACTGAAATGGAAACTTCAGTGGCTTCCCTGGCCATCCTACAGCCCGAGTAGTAATCCGTATATCCTTGCATAGCCATATCGTGTACTGAAGTGTGGACAAACAGCACTTCTGAAAAGCAGGATACTTCTGGTGCTTAACTGTTTATTTAAATGCTGCCTTGTATAGATTGTGGCCATGTTAGTCTTTCAGCTGTGCATGCCTTGTCATATGAACTCTTTGCCAGGGTTTTGGGACTAGGATTCGAAAGCATGCCAGAACTGAATTCTGGAGTTGTGGACACTGTCAGTTGAATGCTGGGAACTGCCTCTCTCCTTCAATCCCTGCAGACTCTCCAGACCAGTTTCATGCCAATGAAGCAAGCTTGAGAGCTTGCTCAGCTGAAGGGAGCTAAAGACTGATGCTCTTAATTGCAAGATCATACAATTGATTCACAGCACTGATTCATTGTTTGTTTTAATCTAGAGGTAAGGAGACAGTATTTGGTATCTGCAGAATTTTTTACCCTTTTTGGAAATTCCAGATGCACATCTTATTTTTGCATTAGCAATCACTGCTGTTTATAAACCACTGTAAAAAATATTAGCCATGTCTGAAAAATGCAATATGACACTCCAAGCCCACTGCCATATGTAAGTGCAGTTAACTGACACTTCACAGACACTCAACAGTGCTGCCAGTGCTAACAACTTCTAAATAAATCATGTTATCTGTGTAGCTAATGTGTTTGATTAATTGCAAAATCATAAAAGTTCATTGCAATTCTGTGAGTGAATTTATTTGAGTAACTAGATTTTTGGAGTTCCAAAGGATGCTGATTGTATCCCCAGAAGCAGATAATAGTGATCTGGTAGGTCATCTTTGTATAACTGGGGGTCTATATGAGAGAAAAAACGGAATACATTTTGAAAAATAGACTGGGGTTTCAGTGATTCAGAGATCCTCTTTTTTCTTAATCCGTTACTCTTTTAAGTCTTCCTAATAATGCAGTGTGAAGAATTTCTACTGCTCTCCCTGCATTGGCTCCTGCAGAAGAAAAGTCTTTACTGTTTTGTCTGTGTCACTTTGATATTTCTCCTTTTAAAAATGGGATCTAACTTTGTACAAAACCAGAAAGCTGTCCATTTCAAACATTATACTGTAGAAACAGGGAGAGAATAACTGGTGAACTGTATTTCAGAATTCAGTGGATTTTATCATCAAAGTTAATTGTTCATCTACTTGCTGATCTGTAGTAAGCCTAAGTGGCTACTGGAAAGATATTGCTAGCAGGGATTGTTCAAAATGAACTATGCAGAATTTAATAAAAATGAAGTTAAACACTGCTTGAAAAAAAATTAAACCTTCTTTCTAGAATCATAGAAACATAGAATATAAAATTTCTGAAATACTTTGTTAAAGGATGTATAAATATAATTTGATTATAATTTCTTTGTGATTAATTTCTACTGATATGAATAAATTCCTTTATTGGTTTTTTTCTCTCTCCCTATTTTAAAAGACCTTGATGAAAGAGATATTTGGGATCTTTGCTCTTTCTTGGGATAGAGCTCCAATCTAGAAAACATGTACAGGAGTTATTATTCCTTTAACAGAACATATGAATAGGAGCAAGCTTATTTGTGTCTGTTAGATAAACTGAAATGTTGTCATGATAGTTACTAATAATAGAAGAGTCTTCAAATCTGAAGAGAAAAAAATGCAGAAAAAAACCTCAGTGTTCTTTTAATAAGCCATAAGCTGCCACAAAGAAATTAACTTGTGCTAATTTCAGGAGCTGTACATGCTTTGAAAATGTTCAAGCAGCTTAATTTTTCCTAGATGTCATCTTTGTGGTCCCATATGTAAGAACAGAAAAGACTTGTTCAGTTCTCTGAAATACTGCAAATCTCATAGTAATCTCATATCTCGTGTGTTTTAACAAACTATGAGAATCTCCAAATTTAGCAATAATACTTTAGTCCACATGCTTGCATATACTTTGGTTCTGCACCATTAAAATTAATGTGGCATGGGTTTTTTTGTTGTGTTTTTTCTTTTATTTTTTAAGCCTTTTTCAGTAGCTGCAGAATAGAAAGCTTGTCTTATTAGAGGTTTTGCGTTTGGCAGCCCTGGAGTCATCTGAAAACCTATGGAGTCCATTTCTCTGGCAGGATATAATGATCCAGACATTAAGAGATCTTTCTACAGTATCAAGTTTTTATTAAAAGTCTTTGATTAGTCTTTTCTTTTGAAAAATTAATTATAGTGTGAGCACATGTTTGGCTTCTGGAATACTACATTTCTTCAGCTGTGTGACAACTGTGATTCTACTGAATTTATACTAGGAAAACACTTAGTTAAATAATTAATCCTTCACATTTATACCAGCTGATTTAAGAATGCCATAACAGGTACAAAGAAATGCAAATTTGTTAATTATTCTAAATTTGTATTTAAAAAGAGATATTTTGGTTTAAGCCAGACTACACAGTCTAAGGAATTGTTTTCTTTTCTTTGCCAGAAAAGTATAGAAGCTGTAAATTATATATGGAAAATATTTTAAAGAATTATATTTTCAGGATAAGAGAACTGAGTGCAGCTGGTTTTGTATATTTTCCAAATCAGATTTCAAAATGAGAACCAGCTGCTCATCTGTTGCTCTTAACTAAAATGCCAGCATATGCCATTTGTCACACAGTGGCCATTTTTGAAATAATATACATGAGCAGTACTGGGTATGATCCTGATGTCAAATTCAGCTGCACATCCTCACTTAATCACAGCACCATCTTCAAACACTGCAGGCCCATAGCCTAAAGACACTTAAGTGACTTGTTTGCAAAAAATCCAGAATCAATGAGGAGATTGAGGTGGATACACTGTGCATTTTCAAGCAGCTTTCTGCTTGAATTACTCCATCTCTTGCAGCTGTGCTCAATTGCATTAGCAGACATCTCCATCTGGGCAAGCAGCTCCTAACCATTGGTCTCTGGACATAAAAACTGCTGTGCTTTTGTCCCAGGTGCCTTCTCCTTTTAGCTCTACAGGCAGGGCTGCTTTGCTGATGTCTGGTAGCCATCGTTCTGCTTCTCTGGGTTTTGGTTGTATTACAAAAACCATTATTCTGATATTTGGTAATTGCAGCTATTGTTATAAAACCACATTATGGAGAAAACTTTAGAGCAGAAGACAAGGAAATGGCTGTTTCCTACAACTCCCAAGTATGCATGACAGAATGAGGTGCTAAACCAAAATTTTTTGCTCTGTGTTTGGGAGTAGGGGGTCAGATGGTTGAGACGAAGGAGCTAATATGAATGTAAACAGTTCAAGAGGTCAGCAGTGTTTTCTCAATTGAGGCTTGTTGGCAGCAGTTTTTGCTTACAGAGCAAGGTAATGTCAAAGAGTCACTTAACAGAATGTGGGACAAAACAGATTTTTGAGAAAGAACATAGTCTGTGCTCCAACTAAAACCACTAGACTAGTTTCAACTTGAATAAATACTACCACAGTTTTCAAATTTCATCTTTATTTTTGTTGCCTTGCCTTCTTTCTGTGTTAGAAATCCTGCTGTGATTGGACAAAATGGGAAAAATAACCTGAGTAACTTTTTTTGCTGATGAATACAGCAATATTGCTGATGGAGGTTTTAAGTAATGTTCTGTGTCTGCGTATTTGAAATGATTGTTTTGCATGTAGGTGTTCTAGTGGGGTTTCAGGTATGTAATTGAACTGTCCTGACATAAACTAAACAAGGTGATAAATCTGTGATAAGTTTGAAGAGACTTCTATACAAATGCTCGGTTCTATAAGGTAAAACCTAAAAATGAAAAATGAATGTTAACTGAAGTGCCCAGGCTGTTCGGGTGTGGTTTTTTTTTCATTGAATTACTTCTCCTAGGTTACAGAAGTGACTTTGAAGCTGTTGAATCATTCTAAGAGAAATGGCCGAGGCTAATTTTTGCTTCTTCCCAAAGAAAAAAGTGTTTTTTAAAAAAGACATCAAACTCCACTCCAGTGTTCACTTTTAGAAGTCAAATGTGGATATATAGTACAAACAATAGTAAATATCTCCTTTAGATAAGAATGGCTAGAATGGAAAGCAGTTCCATTTTTATCGTGGCTATTTTCATTAAAAACAAAGAAAATATTTTAATTTTACTCCATTTTTGGTAGTATAATGTTTTTAAAATAGAAGGGACTAACATTTAGCAGAAATAGGAGGCAGAAAACAAATGCTAGTGTGCTACTCACCTGTCAGTCATAGGGCAAGAGTGTGCTATGAAGTACTTTTGAAGTTTTGAGCAGTGCTGATGTTACTATAATAGACTTGGCTTAGATTGCTTTTATCATTGTGAAATGTCATGCAGTTTATAGTAGTTATAGACTTAACTGCCCTCTGTGCTAGGGATACTTTTCACTTACAGCACCTGACAGTGGGATTTAGATTGTGCCTGCGGTTGAAGACTTTGCTTAAATATCACATTTAGAGGAAATTGGATTCCTTCATTTTTAATAAGGTTAACGCTTACTTTTTCTTATTAAGTTATTAGGCAATAAAAAACAGTGTTCTGCTGCTCACAAGTGTCACTTTGAGACTCTTAATGCAGGCATGACTGTCATGTCCTCAGAAGAAGGCTGCAACAGGAGATGGTCCTCTTCTGGGAAAAATTTGGCATCTCCTTTTTGTATGCTTTGCTCGTACATGTGCTGTGTGAGACCACCAGTGGGTAATACCTCTTCTGCTCTGAACTGGTAGCTGAGGTTCCTGGCTGCAAGGACCATGATGAGTGAGTGAACAGCACCACCATTAAAGTACTGCAACTTCTATCCCAGTGATGCTGTGGATTAAGAATAGTGAAGGCATCAAAAAAAAAACCCTCCAAAAAACAAACCAAAAGCAGAGCAATTTGCCAGATTTTGTGGATGCAAGCAGTCCTGATTGACCAGCTGATGGCAGAATGACTTATTTTTTCCCCTAATATGATGTAGGTATTAGTTAGGTTGTGAATGCTTGATTTTTCCCTTCTTTGGTGGGGCAGGGGTAGAAGCTTTTAAAGACAATAACCTTGTCTGGTGTGATGTGTCTTGGATGTTTTTTGCTTAACATGACAGCACCCTACCTCTACTGGTAAATGAGGAAATGAGCACTCGTGCTTGTCTGCGGGAAAGCTTCTACTGCAGCTGGTTAGCACAAAATATTGTGCAGTCTGAGCGGTGCCTGAGCTTTCAGTTAGTGTGGAAATCAGACATAAGAGTTCTGAAAACCCTACTTGGATGTAGTAGAGATCTGTAACTCTTCATTGACTCACTCATTCTGCTTTTTTTATCTTTTATGTTTATTGTTTTGCTTACCTCCTATAGCTCCTTTCCACTAGTAGTATCTCATCCTGTTGCCTTTTCTTCCTGATTGACTTTTGTAAATTCCAACACTGCTTCCTCCTTTGTTGCCCACTTCTCTCTGGATAGATTTATTCAATCCTAATCCTGTGTTCTCAGCCATTTTTGTTCCCACCTATTATTATCTCTAACCCTTTTATGTCACAGCTGTTATCTCTCATATATCCTCCTATGTTGTTGATTTGTAGTGCTAAGTCAGGTTTTCTAAATACACTGGTTTGGTTATTTAATTACTTCATTGCATGGTCTCCTGCTGGCTCTGTTGTGCTCTGGCTGATTGTTGTCCCACATCCCTGGTTCCTTGTCTGGTTCTGTCATAGTGCACCACAGTTCCCACCCTTCCCCTATTAAGGCATAAACAGATGATAAGCAACAACTGCTGCTTTTCAGCTTCATTAATACTTCCTTGCTATCACTGTCCCCACTAAAAATGAGAAATATTAAATAGTTTTTATAACTGTTTTTGTAGATCACTGAAGCATCTCAATGTTTGCTTCCTAAGCTTTGTCCCAAATGGGATGTAAATTAAGTGTCTAGTAACATTGCTAAGTACAAAGGACTCAGCAAGATACTATTTTCTAGTCTTATTTCAGAGTGATTAATACATTGTATGTAAGAAAGAGGAGACAATTTCTTTCTGCAAACATCTGTTTATGATTTCAATTCTGCAAAATATTTTTAAAAATGCTGTGTGGGGAATACAGACTTAGAACTTTTGCCACGTATCCTACTGTCCCAAGGACTGCTCCTATACTGCTCTTAATTTTGTTGATATAATTCCAAGTCTGTCATAAAGAGTTTCAAAATATTTGTTGTCACATACCCTATTACTAAACAAGAATAAAAAGTGAAAACTTGGGGACTATTTCTGTAGCTGATATATATGACTTGATTAATGCTGCAATATAAAATTATGGCCAAAAGCGTATTGTCATTATGAGTGAGTTTTGATGTTAATAGATAGGAATTTATTTGAGAAAGTCAAGTTTCCTCCACATGAATTTTTTCCTTTTTTTTTTTTTTTCATGTGTTTATCTTCCTTTCCAGTGACAGATCACACCTGTTTTCCTAGTAACAACCATCTGGTCTCAATGCTGGGGATGCAGCCCCCTTCTTCACAGCTTGCTCAGTCTCTTCCAGTTAGATCTGCTCTGGTCAACTAGTGGCATGCAGAGCTAATATATTTAGAGTAACCAGAAAAACATGAAATTTTGCACAGCCTTACTTCTGCTCTAACAAACTTTTCTTTATTTCCTAGCCATCTCTTGGACAAAGAGAAGCACATTATGTCTGTCTTTAAGAGGCTTTTGGGCAATCACATTAATAATACACCTTGACTTGTGGTTAGCCCTGAGGTGAGCAATTAGAATAGGTGATTCCTGTAGGTCCCTTTCAACTGGAATTGTTCTATGCTCTGTGAGCTTTGGCTCTGTTGAAAGAAGTACGTATTTTTCAATTTGGATTGTGCAATTTGCTGAGGAGACTTCAATGTTAAAGTAAATATGGATTCCATTATTTGTTTGTGGTTCTGCAATTTGAAAACTTGGGGTTTTTGCAGATATCAAGTATGTTCCAGATAGTCCTTCTTAGGGCATACCCTCTACTTCTAAGAGAATAAGTTGTCTCTTGGCATAAAGATAAGGCTGCCCCATACAGCAACACTTACTGAATCTGTGTTCAAATTCTACCAAGCAAATATTGCAAGAAGATCAGGAAAAATGTGAGATTACAGCATCTAAAACGCACTTTGGTCTATCAAGAAAGTCTTTCTTAAGAATTACTTTGAAGCTACAAAAAGGACGATAGAGATTTTTTTTTTTTGGACTAGATATGAAAGCTTAGAGCTAAGGTGGGGATTTTTGTAAGACTGAGTGCACGCCACAGTGTCACTCATCCTCACAGAGAATAGATTCATTTTGAGCTCAGCTCATGGCATTATTGCTCATGTCTTCAGAAGTGTTCTAGAATTTTTGCTGGAGACTCAAGCCAAGCCTTGAAAAAGTTTAGCTGTTGAGTGCTGCATTCAAGAGCCCACCTCTGGGCATGTGGCTAATGCAAGATAGCTGTTGTGATGCTTCTAGGTTTTGTTGGTTATTGAAGGATAAGAAACAACGTCTGGAAGTTGCCAAATGGATATCCAGGGCTGTTATTTGCAGTGTTTCTCTGTGGGACGTTATTAGTCTTTATGCTGTGCAGTGGCTCGGACATTTGCGTTTCCTTCACTGTATTTAAATGTTTTAACTATTTTCACAGCATTATCCCTGCTCCCGACCAGGAGGTTCATGGAGGAATCCCTAGAGACAGTCTCTTATCACTCTTCTGAGTTGTTATCCCAGAAGTTATATAATATTTATAAATTTGCAAAATCTTAATGTGGTTTTTTTTTTAATGTCTCACAGGGAAAGGAACTGAAAGTATTTTGGATACATCTATACTTCAAATATTTAGAAACGGGTGGGGACTTGATTATTTAGCTGAATTTTATGAAGATTTAAAGCACTAGTTGTCTACATTGAATGCCAGGAAATGTAGACGTTTTAAAAGATACATATGTGTGTGTATATGTGTATGAATTTATAAAACAATAATAATTCCAGAAGTATAAAATTGGCTGTAGTCCTAGTTTTTCAGTTAAAAATAATAGTACTGGAGATATTGAGTGGATTCTCATGGCTTTAAAACTATTTTACCAGATCATTGCTAGATGCTTTTCTTATTTAGTAGACTTTAAACATTTCCAAGAGCTCATTATTCCCATCTCTAGGGAAGAGACTTTGCAGACAGCTACAGTTATTGTACATCTTTCCTGGCTTTTTTAAGGGAAGTGGGGGAGGGAAGCAGTGTAATGGACGTGTTTCCAGACCAAAAATCCATCCCTGTGTCAATGTCCTATGAGCATTTGAATGAGAAACTGAATAAATTAAAAAACAACAAAAAATATCCCCTGATTACAGTAGCTAATGTCTTGGTCCAGATGATCTAGCTTCCTAAATCATATAGGGGAGAGATGTAGAATGAGGAGAGACTTTCTTCTGCTATCTTTGTCAAATTGTGAGAAGTTTACAGAACTAATCTCAGTTCACCATCTGATCCTAATTTTCAGCTGAGTTCAGTTTATCATTGCCTGTCAGAGCCCTGAGAAAAATGAAAACAAAAAGAGATTGGCTGGGTTTCTGTGTAGGAAAACATTTTCCTGAGTTCTGGAGGAGCTTCCTCCAGAACCCTGAAGGAGTATGTTCAATAGTGGTGTGATTCCCTGCTGACAGCTCTCTCCATGTTCAGTTGGTCATCCTTTCATTAAATGTTTGGGGTCAGATGGCAGCTCTCCCAAAGCTTGTGAAAAATACATTTTACAATTCATCGTTTTCATTAACATAAATCACATGAATTGGAATTTTTGCTGATCATTGTAGCTCACAAGAATAAATTATGAAAATACAAGATACTCTAACTGTGGGATAGATGAACATTCAGATATCTCCTGATGTTTGCTACTATAGGAGCTTCCCTTCTATGAAATGGTATATTGCAATGGAATGTACAATTAAGTAAATAAGCAATTTCAAAGTGTAGCACTCTCCTTTATTCTCTTCTTATTTTTTGTCAGCATGTCTTTCATAGCTTGAAGTGGAAGCAATGGTTTTTTCATTACCTTTTGCATTGCTTGAGCACATGATTCAATATGAGACAGGGTTAGGAAACAGTTTTTGTTTTTTGTCTATTGGCAGTGAGTAGAGACATTTGCTATTTACTTTCTATTTTTAAGTTTTAATATACAGATGACCCTGCCAGTATGAACAAATCTTATGATGTAATCATTCTGACCCTATTTATATTTTTAGCTACTAAAGCCAACCAGCAAATAAAAACATTATTCAAACCAAGGTCTAACTCTGTTTTCATCCCAGAAAGGTGGAATTTGAAGACTGAGGACCAAGGAGAAATATAGATGCCATGCTCTGAGCTATCTTGTGTAACAGGAAAAATTATCAGCAAGCAATTTTTCATTAAGGGGACACAGACTAAAATTCTTTGATAGTACATGATAGTTTACATTAGAGGAAGAGCATTTGATATCATAATTCTGATTATATTCGGTATGTTATGGATTGTATGCATCTACTGAATTATAGGCAGCAAGTGAGGAATTAATTTTGGGAGCCACCTCAGGTGCCACAGTGAATGTGAACATGCACGTTTAGATATTTGTCTGATACTGTATAAGTTGGAAGCATTATTCAATGTATTAACTCACATTTCTTCATAAGACTTCTCCCCATGTAAGCATTTCTTTCCAGAAGGGTGATTGTGCATGTGTGTATTTGCTTCTGAACGGGTGGAAGACAAATTATTGTAATATCTTCCTTCTGCTTCCTCCCCACATTTCTGGGAAAAAAAAAAAAAAAAAAAAATTTGAGTGTTGGGTCACACAGGCCTTTTGTGGGTGTTCCATGCTTGGCATCACCTGGACATATCCTTTAAACAGGTCATGTGTATTAGGTGACAGGGAAAGTAGCTTTCAGAGAGGTATTTGAAAGAAATAGATAATATTATTATCGTAGAATAAGCATAATTAACCTATTACACTTTTGAGACTATGTAATCTATTACTATAAATACATTATCAGACCTCTTTCAGAAAACTTGTAGTCATAGGGAGTACACAGACTAATCAAAAGCTCTGCTTTATGATATGTAGTAATAATTGCCATACTAAGGAAGCTCAAGCTGAGCTTGTTTGTTCTCAAGAAGGCATTACAGAAAGAAAAAAAACAAAACTATATTCTTTGTTATGTGCTTTATTGCATAGTGTAGACATTGCACAGGAGTAGAATACTTTACTTTGCCAAATTTTTCCCACACACACATATTTTTTCTGCAAAACCTATTAAATACCCTTTCCTTACTCAGAAGTTAAGTTTCTGCCTGGCATGAAGTGACAGGATGATTCATGTATTCAAGCAAAGTTCTTTGATTTCCTCTGTAGTTTAAGGTTCTGGGTTTTTGGGATGCAGGGTTGTCTTAGGAGTCTGGAGAATCCAGCTCTATAGTTTTTGTGAATGCGTAATCCTAAAAAACAGTGAAGTTCCATTAACTGGCATTCTTAAACTCCTCTCAGTAGGTGCTACACTGTTCTCTACACTCAAATAATGAGTACTCAAGTAGACCAAGTAATTCTAATTATGGATGTGAACATTTCGATATTCACCAGACAACAGGCAGATGGATCTCTCATCAATTCATCATGATCAAGGGACTTAAACGTACTGAAGTAACCAAGATATATTTTTTGGGCAAGATAACCTGAACATACCTATTAAACCAACTGAGTTCTCTAAATTCATTGGAATACATGTATGTATTAGTGACTGGATCACAGAAGTAATAGATTTTACCAGTAATTATAATTTACAGAAAGTTTTTGTGTCAAATGCCAAAACCAGAATCTAGAATGAGTATAAAACTTTTCTTCATTATTCCCTTCAGTCCTTCTAAAAAGGTGTGACCTGGGTGTAGTTTCAGTGTATCTTCAATGGTGATTGAATCCAATAAGAATTCCAACAGTTCATCTCCAAAAAAAGAAATTTAACAAGCCCACTAAAATATATACAAAGATTATTTTGTTGGATTAACATTGATAAATCCAAGGTATATCAAAAAGCAAATAATACAGATAGTAATAGAATTTAGAAAAAACATAAAAAATATTCTTTTGACCTATTTGTTACCTCCTACTTTTGCAGTACACTGTAAATGGTATCTGACAGCTAATTTGAAATGCATGTATATTCTCAAAGTCAATATGTCACAGCCTTATCCAAGGATTCTAGTTAGATGTACTGTTATTTTCTAAACATCCTGAAATAAAATCAGAGAAAAACTGCATGTCATTAGTGTGCTGCCTCTATAATGCAAAATAATACCTTAAACATAAGCTTCTTCCTTCACTCTGTGACAAACATGAGGAGACCATTTGGTATATGTCTGATGTTCCCTGGGGAAAGCATAAATAACATTGTGAAAAGGATAGGTAGTATTTGGCTTAGCAGAGATTATAAACAGCTCTGAGCACGCAGGCACTTCCTTTTCTCACTTAGACCCTAATTATAAGAGCTATAGTTTTATACAGTGCTCTTTTGAGATCACTGATATAATCCCCAGGATCTCGAATATTTGAGGAGACAATGAGGAGGAGCCATTTAGAACTTCTAACCACCTGTTTAAAATGTTAAAATAGAATTAGAACACTTCTGGGACCTTAATTTAGTCTCCCATTAACCTTTTTTCCAGTCATTGTTAATAAATATTTGAATATAAGTTTACCAGTGAGACAATTTGGACTGAAAAGTTAGAACTTACTTCAGAGGCAGTTTTTATGAAAGCTAAATTCATGATGATAAAGTGTAACTATAGCCACTAGCACAGGCAGTAATTGTATGTCCAGTGTAGGTGAGCTGAAGGCATTGCCAGTTTTTCAATGTAAAATACAATGTTCATACTTTCCCTTTCTCTCGGGATTCCAGAATGCTTGTGTTTCTGCAATAAAAGCAAGAGCGTCTGTTACTTCTTTTTGATGACTTCTGGGAAAAACATTACTCTTATAAATATACCATTTTACTGAGCTTGAATATTCCACTTCTATGGCAAAGTTCATAAACATTCCTCCAATTTTTCCCCGGTAAAAATCCAATTAGGAGTGATTTTGGAGTTAATACATGAAGTCTTGACTTCATTTAAATATTAATACAGGTGGCAACTTTTGCAGTATTGAAGAGCCATTAAAAGAGTTCTGGTTAATCTGTGAGGCTTTACTCTTTGTGTAGGGCTTTGAACGTTGTGACATATATCAGTAAAGCTGTGGAAATGTAGATAAATGTGCTTAGTTTGTAGTAATATCACTTTGGTTTGGTATTTGCATCTTTATAGACATCACAAATAGCACTTTTTATAATATAAAAGATATAAGGGTGGGATTGCTCTATCCACACTTGATAATCCCTTATCTGTTCAGCCCTTATTTATGTTAACCCTCTTAGCTGTGATAGTTGCTGAGCAATGGTATATGTCCATTAGCTATAGCTTTTTTATTCTTTTTTTCTAATCCAGTGTGACATTCTTTACTTTTGATCCTTGGCTCATAAATTTACATTTGGCCACATTGAAATGTTTATGTCTTTGCCCAGTTTACAAGAAAGCACCCTGTTTCATAATATATGACAACCTCAGTCTTTGTTATATGTAATCTTTATTATCTATACCATTTTCCCCCATGTTTTTGTTGTTATAAATACTTAATAACTTTTTGTTTAAGCATTCATTCCTGTGGGACTCACCAGAGGGATAAATGCTTATTTTGCTTTTTCTTCCTTCCTACTTTCATTTGGTTGCCTGTGGATGTGTCTTCCCATGGTAATTAGATTTTGTGCAATGGAGAGCAGAGATTTAGTTGTATAGTTTAATTGTCAAGTAATCTTAAGAATGGAAATAGAGTGGAAAAAAGGTCAAATGCTGAAGATATACTGCAGAAAAATTTCCTAGAGCCCGTGTAGGTGGTGTTTTAGGAAGAGTCAAAAGAGAAATTGAAAGTTGGATGTCCTCTGGGCAAATGTCTGATGTACAAGAGTGCTTTCTTCATAAGTATGGCATGGATCATCCAGATATAATTTTAAAGACATTAATGTAAACGGGTTTGGTGCTGAAAAGCTAGCCCAATACTATCCTATCCACATTTTCAGTAACTCTTATTACTTACATATAAATTATTTCTCACACTGCAAAAGTTGTCTTGCCTGATTGGAGAAGGAATAGGTCTTTGTATCATGTCAAATAATCAATACTCTACAAATTCTATGATTTTATTCTAGATCAATGCTCTACAAATCCTAGATTTTATCATCCATATTCACTTGGAGTGCTGTGTCCAGTCCTGGTTTCCCCAGTACAACAGAGAGATATTGGAGAATGACCAGTGAAGGGCCACTAAGATGATGCACTGGAGCTTCTCTCCTGTGAGGGAAGACTGGAGCTTGGGCTGTCTATCCCAGTGAAGCAGCAGTGCATCAGTGTGTAATAATTGGCAGGGAGGGTTTAAAGTAGACTGAGCCAAGCTGTTTGTAGGTGGTGTCCAATGACAGGACAAGAGAAAATAAGCCACGAACATTTTGCTTAAATGTAAGAGAAATTTCAGCATTAAAAAAACCCCATTTTACTGTCAGGGTGACTGAGCACTGGCACAGGTTTCCCAGGGAAGTTGTGGAGTCTCTGTCCCTGCAGATAGTCCAAAAGCTGTCTGGATGTGCTCCTGCCCAGCCTGCTTTAGCTGGCCCTGCTCAAGCAGGTGGGTGGTGAGATGATCTCCAAAAGCGCCTGCCAGCCTCAGCTATTCTGTGATTCTGTAACATTCCACTGTCATAGTCACAGTTCCTCAGGTCAAACAGTATGCTGTCTAAATAATGATTTGAAAACAGTAAGCTCCTTCTTTCTTAAAATTCAACATTCTCCATTTCTTCAGTCTAGCCTTCAGTATGCGTCTTTTCTCTCAAGTGTAATTTATGTTGCAGGTACATAAGATATTTTTATGCCTTAAAAACACCATCAAGAATTTGGAAAGGGAGAGGTGTGTTTCATATTGATCAAATGATCAAACAGTACAAATATTTGGAGTGTATTTAATCTATCAGAAATGCTTAAAGTATTCCTGTTACAACCTCCCTTTGACATTTCTGAAAGCTCATTACTTCTTTGCCTTTTAACAGTCAAGATGAAGGCTGTCAGTGGTGGAATTGAGATTTCCATCTGCTCATTATGCCTTAAGTAGCAGAAGGAAAGAGCACATGTGCTGCCCCAGGCTTTCTGCTAATTTGGCTATCCAGCTGCATCTTTTATTTTGGGAAAAATACCTATAATCTCATACAAATATAATCAAATATGTAAGGAAGTGCAGTCATCTTGGTTTAACCTCCTAGGACTACTTAGAAATCTTTAGATTCTGGCAAAAGATACAATATCTTTTCCAAAAAGGCATTGCATTTGCAGTAAATCACTCAGGCCTGATTCACTGAGGCATCAAAAGAGGCACTTAAGTTAAATCAAAGGAGTAGTCCTGTTAACCCAAGCTGGAATTCTCCTATATTTAAGAAATACTTTAATAAAGTGGCCTTTATTGATGTCATATTTTTAAATACAGTTAGATTCCATTAAATAAATACAGTTAAAAAATATTAGGAAACTTTCTGGTGTAGAATTATCAGCCAAGGATCTAATTTCTTTTGCTGTAATCCAGACCTTTCCCCCTTTTAGGAAAGTGGGAAAAGTTACTGTCTGGGCATTGAATATATGAAGGTTCATTCTTAAGAAAACAAAATACAGCTTGTACAAGCAAAACACCACCTTAAAATACACACAATCAATGCAAATCTAATTTGTCCAGCTGAATTGAAGCCTTTACCTTTTCCAAGTGCAGCTCTCATTTTCATAGAGAAATCTGAGAACTTGTCCTGAGAAACATCTGTTGTCTGGATTTAAGAGTCCAGGCTTCTTGGCTAGATCGCTCCACTAATCACAGTAATTATGATTAGCAATATACATAATGCAGTATCTTTCATACTAAAAGCTCTGTAGAGAACTTCCCTGTGACAGCCCTTTGTGATTGTTGACCACTGTTCAAGTGCTGCTGTACTGACTTCTTTTTGATGACTTTTGCAAAATTTGGAGCATTAAAAATCTAATTTGTAGGGTGTGCAGGTGCATGGCAACACCAGGGCAAACCTCAGAACTGTGGCTTTATGGGATTTTTATTGGCAAAGTAAAATTGCTGACAATCTGAACCAGACAGTAATAATCAGTAACTTTTAAAGATTGCAGTCGTGCAGTAACCAGGAAACACCCCTTTGAAACTAGGTTCAAATGATTCTAAGATGTGTAGGATGACTTATCAAGCAGTGCAATGTATTTTATATGCTCTGTTCTTGATAACAACAGTTCTTTTTTCATTTAGCATAAAACCATTTAATTAAAATAAAAATATAAGTGTTTGGTAGTCTTTTAGTAAGACCACTCTATTTTGGCAGGGCAAGCAGTGGCACACACATTTAGCAACAGCTAAAGATTCATGAGGAATAAAACTACTTACTATTTCTAGCTGAGATGGATTTCTTTCTTGATTCTCTGTTTTTCTGATTTAGCCTGCTCAGACACTTGACCAATCCATCTGTTCAGTACCATTTCTTCCCTCAGCCAAAAGTGTCACAATGCCAAGTCTCTAAAGAAGAATTGAAGAGGCTGAAAAGAAAGAAAGAAAAAAAAAATCTCAGGTCATCTGTTTCAAATCTGCACTCATCTCTTTTAAGTGAATGTAAAACTGCAGGTAATTTGAGATTGTTCTTTGGTCTAAGTCACAGTTAAAGCAGCTAAGTGGTAACACTGGAAAAAGTAGAATAGCTAGGAGAGAAGTAGAATTACATTTTCAGGCTCCTGGAGTTTTCCTTTTGACTTAGGTGGGGTCAGGATCAGGTAACAAGTGAACCACTACGAATTCATGAGAAACCATCACAGTAATTCAATTTGCTGTTTACTTCAAATTCACAGTGAACCATTTTTTCCCCTAAGGTGGAAAACTATCAAAATTTATAATTTATTTCTTTCACTTCAGATTTAACCTGTTAGGCAAGCCTGCATACCTCTGCATTTGTGGAAGTCTGTGTGGTGTGTTTTTTCATGGCAGTGATCTCGTCTGCTGGGGCTGATGTTCAGGCATGTCAAGAACTGAGTCTAAGAGTTTGGCTCATGTCTGACTTAGTGAAATGTCAAAAGTTCAATTTGTTTGTATAATGTGCATTATGCCATATCTCAGTACCGTGTCCTCCATCCACCTTCCTGCTAAGGGGACTGTTTCACAGCAGAGAGGAGGCAACGTGACACAATCCACCATAGAAAATTGATTTGACAGCACTCAGTGAAAGTTCTTATGGAACAGAGAGGTAGATTTATGTTAAAAGCATTCCAAAAAGTTGATTTTATTATTCAGTCTCATACCTACATATTCAAAGCATCAGCATGTTTGTGTTCATATCGTCTGAACAGGGTTGCTCATGTGCCACACTGAAGGCAAAAGGGCCCTGGCTGTCAAGTCCTCAATGCTTTTTCTGGGCTTCTGGTGATAAGTGGTGATAGACTTGATTTTATACAGATCTTCTGTGGCTTTAAGATCCAGCAGCTGTGCTGGTGTGGTTATTTTGCTTCAGGGTATTGCTTACTTCAGCCTCCATAAATTTTTTGTATCTATATGTCCTCATGTTGAATTTTTTCAAATTGCAATATAACTTGCTGCTGTGCCTGTAGGATAAAGATGTGATTTGAGGTGATAGGGATTGTTGCTGTTGTCAAGGTGCAGGGTCCTAGTCCCAGACATGTCTTTGCTGTGGCCTTACCAGAGCTCAGGCCTGCTCATCTTGACGTAAATGAGACATTTTAACTTTTCCTGAAATCATTTTTGTCCTTCATTATCTCTGTGTGCCACTGTTTTCAGCTCTGTTTTGCTGCTGCTTCCAGTAGTGCACACATTTCCATTCATACTTCATTCATACCACCCTCCCTAATTCTGTTACAGAAGTCTCCACATGGGAACTGGAAGAGTCTAAGTTATGATCAAGACCAGTTCCTGACAACATTGTTGCGTGCTATACTTTAATAAAAAGTATCAAAATAAAAAACTAAAATACAAATAGTTTTGCAACAAGAAGAAATAAAATTTTACAGTGATGGTAACTTACAGTTTCTTCTTTTGCAGCCTTTATATATGACAGTCCTAAGACATTTGAGAGTTAATTCAATCTGGTATTGAAGTAGGAGAAATCTAGTTCAGGTTCACTAGTGACCATTCGTATTAATCCTTTAACAGCACTTTGAAAATGTACAAAACTTAGAGTGGGTATGTTTAGAACTGTTGTCAACTTACTGTCTTAGTAGGATGGACTTCGAAAGACGTCAATTTGAAGAGCAAATAGTCCCTGCTTCAGTGTGCTGCAACCACACTGATGACAAATTAGTTTGAAAACATCAATTATTCTTGTAGCAAGTGTTTCTGTTAGTACACCACAAAAGTTTATTATTTAATTAACTCTTCTCATAAGAGAAGCCCTTTATGTATATAGGGCCTGACTGTGGGCAGAGAATCTGATTTCCCTTCTCTGCTTATGAACCACAAGTTCCAGGACCACCAACCTCAAGACCTTCCTAACTGAGCACACTCTGCTCCTAAGCATTGCTATTTGCAAGGCTGTGAAGTCCACACATGTGGCAGTGCTGTTGGCTGGATGAAAAAAGGGAGAAAATTATGAGTCATCTCCAGCCCATTCTCCTCACTACTCCTGGGATAGAAAGCCCATGGAAATGAATACCAAATCTGTTCAGGACAGGGAAAGAGCAAGCAGAAGAGAGTTAGAAGCACTAGTACAGTGCCAGAGCTCTGTGGTTGTGCCAGGGAATAGTAATAATGGAAACA
The DNA here is from genome assembly GCF_008360975.1 of Lichenostomus cassidix. Taxonomy (NCBI): domain Eukaryota; kingdom Metazoa; phylum Chordata; class Aves; order Passeriformes; family Meliphagidae; genus Lichenostomus; species Lichenostomus cassidix. The sequence continues at coordinate 78,729,361 of NC_139483.1, forward strand.
TTTTTTAGAATTTTATTTCCTTAAGAGAACATGAATGAAGAAAGGGACTGCTGCTGGTACTAGGGTGGATACTAAATGCTGCCATCTCCTGCAACCCCCATGCCTACTTTGGCTATGTACTGAGCTCATTGAGGCAAGGATTGGTTTGGAAATGGAAAATGGCTATGAAAAGTAGTCCTACAAAAGTACGTGCTTTCTGTAGCTAAAATAAAACCAGTGGTTGCCTACAGGGGAATAAGAAAGGAATTTTAAACAGAGTCCTTCATGTGGAAAGCAGAGATGCTGACAGTTTCTATTAAGTTCTTTAGAAAATCTCTTCCTGTGAAGAATGTCCTGTCTGACTTGCTGGTCCAATTCAGGACAGAGAAAGTTATTTGTAATTTAATGATACCTCTTCTGGTAAGGTATTTGCATTGTAGAACTGGCTGAAGCTCAGTGCACCTTGGACAGATTTTTGTCCTGTGCAGCTGTAGCACATCAGGCTGTTGGAGAGGCAGTGTGAGTAATACCATCTGCTGCAGAGGGGCTGGAGGGTATCTCATCTGGCCCACCTTTTCCTCAGAATATTTATGTAGCACTTACTGTGCAAAACTCTAACCCCTCATTCAAATTGTGTTGAATTTAACCAGCAGGTTAGAATTGTAGTGGAAGAGGTACGTGGATGGATGTATGACCTCATTGCAGCAATTGCAATGGGGGTTCAATTGCCTTATGAAATGAAGTTAAAGATAGCTTGGAAGAGAGCAAGGAGGAGAAGGCGTCCAGGTCCTAAGAGTTGTCAGGAGGGAGGGCAGGAAGGCATCCAGGCAAAGTCCTGGCACAAAGAGGAGTTTGTAGCAGTGTTCTTCTTGCTTTAAATCTGTTTTGAGCAGGGGGATATATGGCAATGAGCAAGCTTAGAGCATTTGGAGCGGGAAGGAAGGAGATAATTTCCACATCGTCGTGGTGCACTATAAATGGTTCTGGCTGGCAGGGCAGCTGCATGACGCACGAGGCAAGGAAGGCAGTGCCTATGTTGCTATCATTTTGGTTTGCTCCTTCTTCGAGATGGGTGGCAGCAACCACTTCTGATGGTTTCTAAGGCTTTTTCAGTTCCAGGCATGTATGAACAAAAAAAAAATATATAGTCAAATTGGAGTTTGGAAGCTCTAAAAACCTAAAAAGCAACCACTTGTTCCATTAGGAAGGTTTCCAAAACAATGGCTGGCAATAAGAACAAATGGTCCAAATATACATGTAGAAAAGCTTCTTAGCTGTAGAAGTAAGCATGGATTTTACAGATCATATGGTTTGAATTCAAAATGATGCCCAAACTTTTATAGCTCCCACTGTCACCAAAAGCCAGATTTTTGAGGGTTTTCCTTGTTTGAGGTTCTGAAAAGCATTGAGTTGCCAAAATACTTGTATTGTATATTTGGGATGGTTAAAGAGCTGAGGACATTTTTCTCCAGCCTGCTGCATGAAGATATATTCCACAGAGTTATTTGGAACATTAACATTGCTGTCACAGACAACTGAATATAAATTCGTTTATAAATGGAGAAAACTAAGCTAAGACTGTCACAAAGAGTAAGTTGTAAATTGGGAGAGGTATTGGAAATACTGTTTTTTGGCAACCACATGTTATTCAGTGGGATGGTTCATTTTAATCCATTGTCCAGCATTTGCCTCCCATACTTGATGACAAATCTGATGTTGCATGCTTGCCACCTCTCGTCTGCATTTTCTCTTCATAACAAAACAAAGGAAATATAATATGGCTTTGAACTTCTATCCAGTTGGATCCCGATTCAGACTGCCTGTGTGACTTGGAGCAGGAATCTAAAATCCAAGTACACAGAAAGGCGTGGGTGACAAAACAGGATTCACAAGGGGAAACAGTGATCAGGATTATCACTTTCTAAGGACAATTTATGTTTGTTTAATCAGCTACTGCAGTGACACATCCTTAACAGGCGGAAGAGAGGAATTCACAGCTACAAAACACTTGCCTGCAAAAATCCATCAGCCCTAGGCAGGACTCAAGCCAAGCTATTGCTATCAGAGAAATGTTTTTCAGAGCACAAAAATAGTTAAGAATTCATGAGTGCATTTGTTATGGTTGCACACTGAGGGGGAATGTCTACCAGATTTTCTTTTTTTTTTTTTTTTTGTAATTTTGACAGTGTAGAACTAGATCTCATAATTTCTTCTGGTTAAGGCAGTTGGTGCCCACTGGATAGGTTCTTTCTTCCATTTATTTGTACCACCTTTCAGTATGACTATTTGTGTTGGTTACATGTTCCTCCATTTCCCCAGTTATCTCCTATGTATCACTGGGTTAAAAGCAGTGATAGCAGAACTATTGGCTCTGTTTTGAGCAAGCAGTAAGGCATGATATGTTTTATGTGACTTAATATCACAGAATCAGTTAAGTTGGAAAAGACCTCTGAGATCATCAAGTCGAAGCTATGACCAAAGACCATCTTGTCACCTAGACCATAGTACTGAGTACCATGTCCAGTCCTTCCTTAAACACCTCCAGGGGTGGTGACTCCACCACCTCCCTTGGCAGCCTGTTTCAATGTCTAACCACCTTTTCCATGAAGAAATTCCTCCTAAAGCTCAACCTAAATCTCCCCTGGTGCAGCTTATGTCCTCCTGTCCTGTCACTGGTTGTGTTGGAGAAGAGACCAACCCCCACTTGGCTACACCCTTCTTTCAGGGAGTTGTTGTCAGCAATGCAGTCACCCCTAAAGCCATCTTTTCTTCAGGCTTAACAATCTCAGCTCCCTCAACTGCTCCTCACAAGATTTGAGTTCCAGCCCCTTCACCAATTTCATTGCCCTTCTCTGAATGCATTCCAGCACCTCAATGTCCTTCCTGAATTGAGGCATCCAGAAATGGACACAGGATTTGAGGTGTGGCCTCACCAGTGCTGAGTACAGGGGGGACAATCACGGCCCTGGTCCTGCTGGCCACACTATTGCTGATCCAGTCCAGGATGCCATGAGCCTTCTTGGCCACCTGAGCACGCACTGGCTCGTGTTCAGCCACTGCTGACCAGCATTCACATGCTTTTTTTCTGCTGGGCAGCTTTCCAGCTGCTCTTCCTCCAGCCTGCAGCCCTGCATGGGGTTGTTGTGACCAAAGAGTCCTTCGTGTGGAAAGCAGAGATGCTGACAGTTTCTATTCAGTTGTTTAGAAACAGGACTGGCACTTGGTCTTGTTGAGCCTCATACCACTGGTGTTGGCTTGTAGATCCAGCCTGTCCAGATGCCTCTACAGAGCCCCTCTACAGATCGACACTCCCACCCCCATTTGTGCAGCATTGTAACCAAATACAATGTCTGCTTGCTTCTGCTATTCTGCTGCTGGTGACTCATTGAAAATAAAAGGTTTTTAGTTTATATTGTAGACGTGCATGTCTTCAAATTTCAAAGAGGAAGATGAAATTGTCGTAAGGTATATGATAAGGAAATTTAGCTACTTAAATAAGCAGTACACTCTATTATTTCACACTGTCATATTAAATATGTAGTCCACTACTTTTAAAATATGAAGAAATACCTCTTATAGAGTTTTCTGTCATTAGAATGTCTTGTAATTTTCTCTCCTAATCTTCCTGTCATGCCTGAAGTTGCTGTCTTTTAACATGCTTTCTTTTAACAGTCAACCCCATTCATTGAATGGTGGTTTTAAATCTGATGATTTTGTGTATAGCAAATCTATTACTGGTGTCTGGACCTGCCTGATCAGGCACTCTGTGTCATCAGAGGAAACTCAGTGAAGTCAATCTGTGCTATATCTGTATCAAGTATTGATGGAAGATGTTAAAATGGTCACATTTTAGGATAGCTGCAGGTTTTGTTTTCTCTTTTCATAATGTTTGAAAGATAATACGACTCACAGAACTGTAGTGGCCCACAGTTGCTGGAATTCAAGTGGTTTGAAAGGCACAACAGGATTTGATGACTGCACATGGACAAGAACCAAAGTGCTTGGTTCTCTTCTCATCCAGCAATAATTTGTGTTCCATACCCACCTGTGAAGAGGTGCAGTTCCAAGCTGAAAATTTGCGATGACAGCAGGGGTTGAGGTGGAAACAGAGAGGGCATGTTCTGCTGCCATGGGGGTTCATTCAAGCAGTTACCCTTTATGGTGCAGAAGCCACAAGCTATTACTGTTTGTTGGAGTGCGAGAAGGGTGGAAGGTTATTGCAGAGTGATACAGGAAGGAAAATGTTGGTTTGGGTTTTGGCTCAACTTTCTGCTTTAAGTGATTGCAATAGTAAGATGTGGAAGGCATAGAAGAATTGATGGGTCTTTTGGTATGGTCACATCTTCCAGAAGTGTGTGGCACCTTTGTAGCCAATTTGTTATTGCTAAGAGATTTTCTGGAATGCCAGATATTAACTATTTTGTACTACCCCATCTGTTAGTGGTTTTGAGAATGAGAATACTCCAAGAATGGAAAGAGTATGTAATTTTCTTGTCTCTCATGGGTACTCAGCAACTGGATTTGATTAGACTTTTTTTGAGAACACAGACCTCAAAATTCACAAGTCTTATGTGGTACTGCTGGTCATGCACAGCACCGAAGTCTCAGGTTTTTACCTGGATGTCAGGTACTACAAATGCAATGAATAAGAATGCTGCTTAGAAATTTTTCTGCTATGACACCAAAATCTCAGAGGCCCAGAGTTAAACTGCCTGCATTTTTTCCATTTTAATTAAACAGAGAATTAATATGGATAGTCCGCCCAGTGTAGGATGAGTATTTTCTACAGGGACGCTCTTTTAATATAACTCACAGGGAGCTTTCGTCTTTGTCTACAACAGTAATGGATAAGAAAACAGAGGAAAATGAAATGTTATATATGGTAAAATAAAGAAACAGACCAGCCTAATGACATCCAAGAAACACATATAACCAAGCTCCAGGATTCCAGAGTGATAATCTCATTAGTTTCATATTATTATGTGACTGTCAGCTCCTGGATCCTTATGGAATCACAGAAATTTATGTCAGAAACTGAATCAGGTTAGAAGTTTATATTAATTACTGAAATTAGCTCTAGTTTCTTATTTGAACTCAGTTGTGATTTACAGTACTGGACTTGCCAAATTCTCTTTTAAACAGTTGCCTGTCATTATGCTGCTGAAGAAGTCCAGGTTTTTCCATCAAACCTGAAGATGTATTTATTTTCAGCAAGGATTACCATTCCTGCCAGTGGAATCGCCATCGATTTGGCTAATTGTAATATGGCTGTAAATATGTGTTTTACACAGAAATTAGTTTAGACACTGGAATTTTTGTCCTTTTTTAAAAATAATTATAGCTTTGCTTAATATGGTTGCCAAACACATGTATGGTTTAAAGAAAAACTCAATTAATGTGTTTACACTGAAATGCTCACTATATGTACATATTGCTTTTCTGGATGAAGCCTGAACTGCTTGACTGTCTCTCACGGATTTGTGCTGTTAGCAAATGAGGAAAACCTCCTTTAGCTCAATCAGGATGTGTGCTGTTGAGATCATGCCCTCTTGCAAATGTCTGTGAGCTTAAATCCAGTCTTTACGTGGTTTTTGTCTAGATATATTTTCATCACTTTGTGGGTTTTTTTGCTTTTGTTGTAAGAAAGTACTTGAAAATGCCATATGTGACTGGTATGCAAAGAATCCAGAGACAATACTACTAAAAATGCATCTGAGGACTGGGCGATATTTACAAGAGCATGTAGTGATAGGACAAGGGGGAATGGCTTCAGACTGTGAGAGTAGGATTAGGTTAGATACTGGGAAGAAATTCTTTACTCTGAGGGTGGTGAGGCACTGGAACAGGTTGCCCAGAGAAGCTGTGGATACCCTGTCCCGGGATGTATTCAAAGCAAGGTTGGATGAAGCTCTGAGCAGCCTGATCCAGTGGAAGGTGTCCTGCCTGTGGCAGGGGAATTGGAACAAGATTATTCTTAAGGTCCCTTCCAATCCAAACCATTCTATGACATATAGCAGTAATATTAATTTATTTTAACGTCTTACTAATCTTCATTTTAGGAGTAAGCTTACTGGCACAGCAAGGCAATTGTTTACTTGTTAGGTATTGGTATACAAGTCTAGTGCCAGGAGTCTTGAGTTTCTATATTAAAAAAAAAAAAAAGAATCATAGAATTATAGAGTGGTTTGTGTTTGGGAGGGACCTTTTTTTGTTTACTAGGTAATTGCTCAGAGAGGACTTCTATTGAGATGTCTGCAGAGGGATGAAAACCTTTTCTACTGATCTTCTATTCATAACTTAGAACTGATTAAATACTATTAGTAGTATAATTATGCCTTACAAATAATCTGTATGAACCTAAAGGTACAGAATATAACAGAAACATATTAAGAGTTGTATGATTCAAATTACATTTGTATCCAAAATCTGACCACATATGTTATTAGCTTTTTAATGTACAATTTTAAAACATTTTTTAACCTAATGCATAATTTCTTGTTTTTCTAGATATGGCATGAACTGCCTCATTCAGTTTGAGGATTTTGCTAATGCCAATGCATTCCGCCTCCTGCATAAGTACCGTAACAAGTATTGCACTTTCAACGATGACATTCAAGGTAACAAACGTTTTCTATTCTCTTCACTATTGTTCTCACAAGCCAGAAAAATAAGTCTTAATTTCTAGAGGGGAAAAAATCTATCAGCTTTATTGTGATATTTGTAGATGTACGGGTCACGTTTTGCCTTGGGTTTCCTCAGCATGGATTTCTGGTGAGCTGTGTTTGCTCTTAACCTTTCAATTCTCATTTACACCTCATGATTTATTTAGATGCTCACTCTTTGGTTTTAGGGGTTTTTTTAATAGTTTAGTATGTGAATGTCTTTCTCCATGTAAATTACTGACTTCAGATCCTTCAGATCTTTGAGCAAATGTCAAAGCCCAGACCTGGACTGTACTTCCTTTTTTTTTTTTTTGTCACTTCAGTGACAACTGCTCCTCTGTTCATCCATGTGACTGGATTGATAAATGTCAAACTGTATTTCAGTTCTTAAACTGACAACTCAGTTAAATATTCATGTAATTTTCCTCACAGTCTCATTCCATATTAGAGGGAAATCATTCCCTTGACACTTTTTTCCTATCTGAATCACTTGTAACAGCTGGCAAAAGTTAAATATCTGGGATGGGAAATGTCAGCAAAGGGGATTCCCCAGTGCTCAATCCAAGCAGGCATCTTGTCTTTTCCCTCCTGGGAAGACAGACAAGCAGGGGTGAAGTGCTGTATGCTGCTACTTAGGTTGCCTTATATCCAGTCAGGAAAAGAGCACTGGAAAGTGACTTTCTCTGGGGCAGTAAGTGTATAACTCTCTCTAGAGCACTGGCCCCTGTCCTTAAGAGCAGGCTGAAGTCAGATGAGCTGCTGGAGAGAGGTACCCAGAGAGGGCCCTGGGTGTCCAGCTGCCTCTTACCCTCTCATGTTTCCTTGGGTAGATGAAGGTCCTCAGCAGTGACAGATCAAAAATGGGAGTTGACCTGTCTTCATTTCTCACAGTTTTCAGTAACACTTTAAGCCAACTGTTAGCAGCTGGAGTTTTCCAGGAGTCATTACTGAGTCATGCTTGGGACCTAGGTCCTGTTTCAGTGACTCAGTGCATGGCAGTGGATTCAAATAGCCCTTGTCTTTCTGGTGTTAGGGATTTGGCTGTCCACATGAATTGTGTTCCTGTTACAAGCCTGGCTGAGTTCTACTTCCGCATCTGAAACAGATTATGGAGGACAGTCTCCCAGATGGGAAATGAACTAATTATAAAATGCCATTTTCCTTTGTGAGAAGCATGATGCTTCCTACCCTGGAAGGTCTGAGTGTAGCCATGGCTACAGCAGTTCAATACAGCAGGTCAAACAGCATCTGGAAGTGTCCCTGGTTGTCTAGAGCCCCCGCTCCCACAGGGAATTCTCTTCCCTTGCAGGATGAATGTCCTGAGCCCAAATCAGAAAGACTCAATTAGAATGTGGTTTTACAGAAGAGGAAAGGAAGTTTTTCAGCAAAAGTGTACCAACTATGGGCAAACTTAGATGAGAAGGCCTTTTTTGTCTTTATTTGCATTTTCAAACCACTTCATTCTCTCTCATGCACCTTGGAAGGAGATGTCTTGACGTTCAGAAATGTTGGAAGGTATCCCTTTGGCTTTTGTCTGAGCTGCTGTAGCAGCTATCAGCCTTCCTTAGAAGTGCAGCCATGTGCAGACTTTTAATTTATTCATTTTCTGCAATCTAATTTGTTCTTGTGGGGCCTTTGGTATTTTCACAATGTCTGTGACTTTTGGGTGATCTCCATCGTTAATATTTGTGTAGCTTCCAAGAGGTGAAAGTGGATGCATTTATTCTTCTCTGGTCTCTATCATTAATCATTTTATCCCTGTAATTACCATCACTAACTTTTTTTTTTTTTGATAGCATGTCATCTTCTCCTGTAACATGGAGTAGAATAACAGCACATTGATCTTTTATCCCTTTTCCTATTCCAACTTTATAAACCCTAAGGATCTTTCACCTAGCAACTATAATGAGAATGGATGGTGCTAACTTCTTTAAAAATCCTTAGAGATTTTCAGATTATAAATGGAATGATTTTTTCCTAGCTACTTGAAAGAGTGGTTTCTTCTCTATGCAAGTTGTATTTTCTACAGCAGTAAAGCTGACAAGTAGTGCCCGGCCAATAAAAGCAAAGAAACACAACACTGCATCTAATTTGCCATCATCTTCTGAAGATAGTGCTTACATTATACTTTAAACACAGTTTCTCCTAGTACCAATATTTTTCAAGAGAAAGCTACTTTAAGATAAAAAGAAATGTTTAATATGTTTCCTGTAAAGGCTTGAGGATTTTTTCACTGCATAGGATAATCAGAGAAAGGATTCCTATATATCTTAGTGATGCACTGAGGACCTTTCAGTATCTCAAGTCCAAAAAAACCCTAATATATGATCCTGATTTCTGACAGACACTCTAAAAGATAAAGAAAACATGTCAAGCTGTACATACCCATCTGTAAGTGTTGACTTGGACAAATGCAGTTGCCTTCTCTTAGCTCACAGCTATTTACAGGGAGTCAGCCTGGTCCTAACTGATTACTGCAGAACATTTGGGAAAAGTCTGATAAAGCACTGATCACAGAAACCCACTAAAGATTGACCATTAAGGGGTCACTTATAGACATATTTAAGAATTTCTGGAAACAGTCTCCATCCCAGCTACAGTATGGTCATATCCTTTACTTTGGAGAAAGCTTTGTAACTTTTTCTACATGACCTCTCTGTACTTGAGGAATTGAGAACAAGGGTGAACAGGATTCTGCCTAACTGGTATAAAACTGCATTGGAATAATAAAATTCTTCATACATTAGCATTCTAGAAAGCAGCTTTGTTTTTGGATAGGTGGTGAATTTCTTCCCTCTGCAATTATGATAATTTCTTCATATTTATGTTTTCAAAATGTCTTTTTACAAACACTATAAGTGTTTCCTTAGGGAGAAAATACTCACTTCTTCCCTTGGATTCCTGTCTGGTTTTATTCTGACCACAAATCAGCTTGATGCTTTTTTTTTTCTTCTCTGAAATACAGAGACTGATGTTTGGAATCAGTGGAAGTCCTGGGTTTAAAAGAAATAGTTTTATCTGGTTCTCTCTAACTATTAGAGAACCTTGTCCAAAATTATGGGTGAGTTGAACATAATTTCCCATATGGGAGAAATGCTAATTAATTTTATCATGTCAAACTTTACAACATTTAGAAATTCCTGACTTAGATCAGGGTGCTAGCTTTGCTCATCTCCAATATATTTAGGAACGAGGTGTCGTAAAGAAAGGGTGGAATTTCCTAGAAGATATGATATGTGATTTTTTTTTTTCTTTCCAACCCCTGCCTGGGAATGGACCAATGGTGACTGTGTTGCCAAACAAAGCTGTTTGTCAGGATGAGAGAAGTTCTCTGCTTGACCACCCTTGAAGAAGGCAGGGTTGGGATTCACAGTTTGAAAATTCCCTTAAAGAAACTAACCAGTTCCCTTCCCTGCTGCAGGGAGGTTGAACAAGTCTCTCAAGATCTGCTGAAAAGGAAGTCCTGAAGTCCTGCTTGTGGGTGGGATTGGCTTGGGTCACACCTTCCCGCCCCTCCCAAACTGGGCTGTGGCAGTGCAGGGTGTCATAGTGCTCCCCTTCCACACCCATTTTGAATCGGGTGTGTCTGTTGAAAGATTTTTTGCTACTTGAGTACAGTCAGTGGCTTAAGGCATGTTTGCATGTCTTTAGAGCAGTGCCTTTGTTCTCTGTGGGTCTCTCAGTGCTTATCATGTAGTACCTGGTTGCAGTCATTGCTCACATTGGTACTTTTCAAATAGTGGCATAAATTTCTCTAGCCTTGCTGCCTCTATGTAGGTCAATTATTTCAATTACTTGAATTGTTTTGATATTTTTCCCCCTCCTGTACTTAAAAATTGTCTCAATTGCCAATGTCAAATTTCCATAATATAAGCCAATCTACATGAAATAAGTGTTTCTCTGGGCACTGTTTTACTGGAGTTACAGCTTTCTTTCACTGTGGCCACAGTTGCAGTGCTTTCCCCCATTATGGACTCAGGTCCTGTATTTTATGCCAACAAAAATATTTACACAGAGAGATCACACTGGATCGGAATTAACTTTGGTATCCATCGTGACCTTAGATGTCATTAGTTTTTAACAGCTGTGCTGTTTAATTGCATCAACATTTTTTGAAAAGAAGGAGACCTAAACCAAAAAAACGTAGGGTTCATATAACTTAATATAATTATTTCATTTTACATTTTGATTTGATTTAAAATACATGTTAAATATTCAGCAGACTGTCATTTGAATAACCAGGAAAATTATACCTGGAACTTATGTTATGACCAATTCAGTGTAAAGTCAGTGCCATTCTCAGAAATCCGAATTTCTATGTCAGCAGCATTGTCCTTTTCAGGATTACTTCTTTTTAACATTAATACGAAAAATTTTACATTTGCTACCTGGAAATTCCAATTCTTGAGATCAAATTGCAGAGGTGATTTAGGGTTTATTGTTATGGTTGTGATGGGCATGGGGCTTCCACTTCTTTCTCTGACCAAGAATTTGAAAAATGCAGAGTTGAATGACATGTAATAGCACATATATTGATATCACATATCTCAAACTCTGATATGATGTGCAAACTGTAGAAAACTTCTTTCATAGATATTTTCTTTATTTTCAGAGACATTGCCTTTCAAGTGAAACATGCTGGGATTTTTAAAATGAAATAATTAAAAAATAAAATATACTTTTAAAAATCCTACTGAGATAGATGCTGTAGGGTTATGTGAAGTATGTTTTTCTTTCAGTATATCCAGGATATCACCTCTGTTACTCAGTGGTAAATTTACATTGAAATCAGTATGCTTTCAAGTAAATCCTCTACTGTAGCTTTTTTGTAAGTTTCCATGTGTATACACAAGCACGTGTCTGCACAAGTATTCTTCTGTTTTATTTTTGGCTAATTATGGGTTTAAAAAAGAAATCCATTCTCCCCATGTGCCTGGCCAGCCAGCTCCAAGTGGCCCTGCTTGAGCAAGGATTTGCACCAAATGACCTCCCAGCCTCAGCCATACTGTGCTGCTGGGACTCTGTATCCTTTTCCAAATATGCCAAATGGTTGCTGTTTTAAAAGGCTACATTTCTCCTTCCCTAGAGCCTTTCCCCTCTTTTCACTGCAGCTGCAGAGCAGGGCAGTGTGCGCACACAGCTTTGAGAAGCCCATTCCCGGCAAGAATGAGCTCCCGTCTCCTAAAAGAGGGTCCTTTTGAGCAACCCACAGCTGTAGCATTTGCCTCACTAGCAACTGAGGTTGTGCCTTTTCACTAGGATCTTTACTCCCCTTTTGCCCTGTAAGTGTGGGAGATGAGAATGGATTTTCTTCCCTGGCACTCTGAAGTGCTGTTTGGATTACTGTCTATGTTAACATGTGATTTCTATTATGCTGTGTATTGAAAAATATGAATTCTACTTTTACCACTTCCTAATCTTTTAGTACAGAATGAATACCTCAGGTTTTAGGATGTGTTGCAGAAAGTTCTCCCCTCTTCTTGTTTGCTAGCTTTTTAAGAAGAGATAGGTAAAATTACATAAAGGACCTACTAGTACTTAATGATAAGTTTTATGGTTTTTTAAACTTTAAATAATGGACAAATGCTTCAATGCAATAACCTATTTCTCACTAATTTAAATTAAATTACATCCAATGTAAATCAAGTTCTTATTCCTCATATTTTGGGGCTTCTTTCCCCTTTCTTTTGGTTCAATTTTGTCTGCTGAAAAAGTACTCTGTGCTCCAAAGCATTTATAGTGTGTCAGCCCCAAATGGCCATGGATTTCGTTTAACATATTCATACTCAGTTGTGCAGTTTACAGTAACAAGGCTAAAGAATCTTTCACATAAAGAAAAGACTTAGTATAGAATAGCGTACCTTGAAATTGCAAATCTATTGTATTTATACGAGACATGACTTACCTTTCTCGAACACGATAATGAAATCTTTGCTGTCGCAGCAGTTGTCACTGCTTTTTTTTGCATTTTGCTTCTCTTCAAAAACTCGAGCCAGTATCCAGGGTGAAATTTAAGGTCATGGCGTTAGTCAGAGCAGTTCCGGTTAAACAGATCCGCTATTGAGGCTGACAGTGCCCTCCTTTCAGTGGGAAGGAATAAGGGAAGCTGCTGACGAGGAGCGATGACAGCCGCTGCCAGCAGCAGTGATAGTGGGTTCAGTAATCTAATAAACTGGGTTATTATTCCTTTCAGAGTCAAAAGGCTGAATAAAATTGGTGTGGAGTACTTTTAAATACCTTTTTTAGAGCAATTCTGTGCAAACTGTGATTTGAGAGAAACGTCATATTTAAGCCTTTATCTATTGCTATTGTAACCTTTGTTCTGAATCACCCACATAATGAGCATACAGGTAATGCTAGCTCATATCTCATGCAAATATTCAATGCAAAATGTTATTGACATTCAGTGCAGTATTTTATTTATGTTCCATATATCTTCTATTTTTCCTTAAAACAGAAGATAGTGTAGTGACAGAGTTTGTAAAAGTATCCCAATTGGTAATACTTAATGACAGTGCATTTTTCTGGCTAACAAGCTTAGCAACAGTACCCTCAGCCATGGAGATAAGTAGTATCCCAGCATTCCCATTCGTTATAAATCCATGGTGTTTCATTTTGACTCTGTCACCACAAAGCAGCTTGAAGAGCAGCTTTCATGGCTCTCTGAAAAGCCCTCTGATGGGGGCAGGGTGCTGTGGTGGCCACAGCTTCAGGAGCTGGGAAACAGGGACCGTAGAGTGCTCCAGTTCTTTCTTTTTAAGGAGACCAGATTGATGGCCCTAGGAATGAGCTGTGTTACGTAGGCTTCCTCCTCCTCCTCCTCTGCAAGCACAGCTGTGTAATAAAAAATAGGAGAAAGAATTTGGCATCCAGTGAAAGCATGGGATTTTTTTCTTGCTGGTTATGAGGATTGTTTGGTAGAGTACCAAGGGAAACTAGAGCACACTCTGACTTCTCTTTTTTGCCATTTTTGGTCTTTGCCAGCTTGGCATTTGCCAGAGGAAGACTTAATTTCATCTGGGAAAGAAACAAGCTAGTTCTTGGAGACTGTGGAGTGGAAGTATCTCAGCCTGATGGTTGTTGTTCCCAAAGCCATGCCTCAGAGGAATCATTTTTAGGATTTTTTTTTTAATTTAGAAGTGAGGGACAGAACAAGTCATTAAAATGACTAAAGAAGTAAAAAATGCCAAATTTGTATGGTCTGAACATTAAGTGGGTTGAGAACAAGGTGTCCTGTATTTCTGATGATTGAAGGGAAAAGTCATAATCAAAAGCACGTAACAAACTTAATTCTGAAGACACATGTTTTTTAACTGTTAAAGTGGATTTACTTCAAAAAGTGACTTTCTAACTTCAAAATGTGTTCTTAAATTTTATTAAGCATTACTTTTTATTTTCGGAAGAGTAACCATTCTTGAAACTCAGATGATCCTACCTGCAAACCACAAATTCAAACCCAGCCTTCAACACCCAAATGATGTCATTGAAGAAGAGGTTTACCCAGTACCAAGCTTCTTACTACTTCTTTAGTTCCTATAGTTTTGGCTACATATGTTTGAAAATGAGTGGTCTGTGTGCCTGCAGTATGAATTCCTGTTTTGAGCATCTCCTAGAGTTGAATGGCGGGATTACTGCTATTTCAGCTTTAAAATTCACCTTGTTTATGAGAAAATAGACTTGTGAATAGCAAATTTAGGGGAGCTGCATGTTGGCATGTTGAGGGCAACTGTCCAATATGCAGATACTGGGCCAAGTGCTTTTGGAGGGCTTTTCATACCTATTTCATACTTTTTATGTAGGAAAAATCAGAAGCAATATGAATTATCCCCTCAAAAGCAACTGGGTGGCTTGTGGGCACTTGCAGTTAGAGCAGTGGTTCCTGTTGGGAACAGACTTGTAGGAGCCAGCAGATTTCCTCCTTTCAAGTTTGTGTAGACCTCCCAAAATAATTCATGGCATCTTTGATTTCCTTGAGTCAGTCAGTGGCAGCTGCTGCCTAGAGAGGGAGGAACTCAGTTTTTATTCCCAGAACTGGCAGTTGCAGGGCCTGTGTTCATCTCCCTGTGGTTCAGCTCTCTCTGAATCAGATAGGCATTATAAATCTTCAAAGACTGTTGAATCCATTTTTTGACTTTCAATACCTAATTGTTAGAGTCTGGACAGCTTTTTCAGTCCTGGAGTGATCAATTCTGTCTGCTATTGGTTCTTCAGAGTCTCCTCTAAAAACACAACTTTGCTGGTGGTATTATCTACCTCACTACTGCATCCCTGTCCATGGGATGTCTGTATGGGATCCAAGTTCCTTGCAGGAATAGAGTCTGGTTTTTTTTTTCTGGGCTTACCTTATGCTTTGGTGATGATAATAATTTGTGAAAAGTACAACCTTGTTTCCTGAAGCCAGTAATACAGGAAAAAAAGTCTTCCCCCTCCAGTAGGCTTTGTGGGGGAAGCCTTTCTGACCTTCAGTCGTTAGGTCAGAAGAGCTAGATATGGGGTGCTGGTGACTAAATACAACTGTCTTGAGCACAACAGAGGCTGACAGCTTGACTCAGCAGTGCTGACAATTCACCTGAAATGTGGTGTATCGATTTGGGTGCAGCAGTTCAAATTAAGAAAACTTAACTTTCTGAAAGAGTGGGAGAATTGAGATTATTCCAGATAAGAAAAGCAGGTTGGAACACCATTAGTCTTCAAATATAATAAATGACTTTTTGCAAAATAACAGGGTTTCCAGTAGTAGATAAGAGACCAAAATAGAAGAAGAAGAAAAGAAACATTTAGATTTGAAATTTTCAACCTAAAGTATAGTTAAACACTGGAATGGCTTGCTGAGGAGATGTAAGAGTATTCTAAAGAAGACCTTAGGGACAAGTTAGACAAAGAAATGTTGGCAGTCACAGAGGTTAGATTTACCCTGCCACTGTGAACAAGTTTGAGTTAGATGCCTGCTTGAATTCTTTTTATTGCTCTACTTTTTATTAATAGCTGTTTCTCACAATGAAGACCAAAATTTCTCCATTCAAAGACAGACAGGTATCTTGTTCTCTGAGGTTTTGATTTGGAGAAGAAAGACCTCCACAGGCTAAGTCATAAAACTAAATGTTAGGCTTTTTTCCTGTGAGTCATAACTCAAAGATAGATTTAAAAGGTACCTCCAATGTTTTAGAAGATAATAAACAGAAACTCCTGTCACAGTGGACTGAAGTCTTAAATAAGATGGCCTTATTCTTTCAGCTAGCTTAGCTTCTCTGTAAATGTTCAGTTTGATATTCAACTCTGACAACCTCCCCATGAGAACTGAAGTTTTATTTTAGTTTTGTATTTTACCATACTTGAAGTACATCTGTTTGAAGAATGAAACCAGTAGCTTAATTTTCAGTATCTGGATTAATTCAAAATACTTCTCTCTGGACTCTCACTTCCTTCACTTCTAAAAAAGGTCAAAACTAGGATATTTTACAAGAGTTTGAATGGCCCAGCCGTTATGTCCATCCAGTAGAATCAATCAATCGTATTTTGTTTAATGTTACTCTGATCATATTCCCATTTCCATTTAACTTTTGTAACAAGAAAGTAGAGCAAACTCCAGTTCTGCTCAACTATTTGTTACTACTCTCAGTACTTGTATCTTTTAGCCAGAAGATGCTTTGTTTAAAGATTATTATTTAAAATATAATGTTTTGCAATTGTTTCCAGAATAACCAGACTTTTTTTTTTTTAATTTCAGGAACAGCATCTGTTGCTGTTGCAGGTCTTCTTGCTGCTCTGCGCATCACCAAGAACAAGTTATCAGATCACACAGTGTTGTTCCAGGGAGCTGGAGAGGTATTTTTATACATGAGGAAAAATTGTACTGTGATGATTTTTCTTAATATTTAATCAAGTTACATGTGTCCAATTAACAAGATGATTAAATGGGTAGAATGATTACTAACACCTGCTGAAAGCTGTTTTTTAGTTCAAATGTAAATTTACAGAAATATCTCTGATCATCTGGTGAAGCCTTACCTTTTTTGTAAGACTTCTTTTGGAGATCTGTTTTCTTTGTAGAACTTCAAGTTTTAGCTCTTCAGCTGTAACTTATTGAACTGCTCTCAATATAAACAAAGAGAACTTTTTTTGAAAGATGAGGAAATACAGTAGAGAAAGTAAATGTAGTGTATTTATCCGAATACACTTTATTTAGTAATTTAGTAAGAAGCAGTGCCCCTTTGATTTTTTTTTCATAACTGAATATAATTTTTCAGTATTCTGCATATTGAGGTCATCCATTTCTGAAGATCTTTGTGCACACCATTTTTTAATGCTAATTTTTCAGTATTAATTTCTAAGTTGCTGACACAGAAGTACAGGTTGTACTTATCTACGGTGTGGCTTTTCATCCTTTGTATGATGTCCACAACCTCATGCTGGCTCCTTTAATTTCATTAAATAATTGGTGCTATGTCTGCAGTTTTCAAAATGACTTGTATCTGTATCTGGCATGTCAACACCTTACTGCATCCAGACTGTCCATCTCTCTGGAGTTCCTTCCCCTGGTTTTGCTCCATGTTCAACAAGCAGATGAATTCATGGTCTAAAGTTTATTTCTTTGTCAGTATTTTCAGTGTGGCTGTTGCTGCAAAGAAGTAATTGTAGATGTCATCCCTACCACAAGAGCTGGTTTTTTTTTTTTTTAATTACTTATTTCTTAACAAAATAAGGGAAATCTCACTTGGTTCTCAGTGAAACTCAGTTATAAATACCAAGAAACAGAACCAAGCCCATAAATATATATATGAGTCTGTAATCAGAAATATTGAGTGGGTCTGTTGGCTTGTTTCATTGCCTGGTTTTCAATCTGTGCCTGTATGACATTTAATCTGTTGGGTGAAATATTATAAAATCCAGTGAGAATGAAACACATTTCAGCAAAAGATTGATAAGTGAGTTTTTCTTACCTGTTTTGACTTGGAGCACAGCCAAGTCTAGAGTTACAAACACATGACTAGTAGGTAAAAGGAGGCTTACCTTTCTGATGGACATCTTAGAAAAAGATAAGAGCAGAAACTCTTTAAAGAATGTGTTTTACTTTCTGGCATGCAGTCTGTTATTTCCTTTAGTTTAAATTACAAAAATTTCAAAGAAGTAAAAATATTTCATGTATTCTGAGATGAACATCATGGAATGATATAATGGTTTGGATTGGAAGGGACCTTAAAGGTTGTCTAGTTCAACCCCTGCTGTCATGGGCAGGGAACCTTCCACTAGACCAGGCTGCTCTGAGCCCCATCCAACCTGGCCTTGAACACTTCCAGGACTGGAAATGTCACTATGTGGAATAAATGTTATTTCTAGCATTTTCTAGTTTCCAGTCTCAACATTTATTGTGCACTCCACACTCTAAGAGCCATCTGAAGATTTATCTGTACTGTGATTTATCTATATTATTTAAGATTTATCTATGCTACATTATTTTTCTACATTATGGTTTCCAACAAACAAATAGTAGCAATGGTTCATTCAGTTTATTTTATGAAAAAATAATGATTCAGTTTTATTGTTTAATAAAGTTAGGAAACTTGCCTAAAATAAGTGGGTAAATTAAACAGGGGAGTAGGGGATTTATTTAATTTCTTGTTTTGTACTCAACTTTTCTTCCTTTTCCTTCAGGCTGCACTGGGGATAGCAAACCTCATTATTATGGCTATGGAAAAAGAAGGGATATCCAAAGCTGCAGCTACCAAAAGAATATGGTTGGTTGACTCAAAGGGATTAATAGTAAAGGTAATACAATTTTATCATTCCTTTAAATGTCATGATACTACTTGCATTCTGTAGATAAAGACAAGAGCAAATTCTTTGTGAAAGCAACTGCAACAATATATCTCTCTTGGCAAGTTGCTTTTCTTTTCTAAAGTTTATTAAATTAATGACAGACTGCCATGTTAGTTTGCAGCCGGGGATGATTATGCTTGGAGTTCCTGCTCTATTTCTATTAGGGATGAGCACATAATGAAGAAAAATTTTCAGCAATTCATTAAAAAATGAGTAAGAAAAGAAGTGCTCAACTTTGGGGTTTATTTCCCATGTAAATGATGCTATTATTTGTTAGCACAGTCTTGCACAAAGATGTATAGATACATTACTAGGATGGCAGGCAAGTCATCCTTCTGCAAGAACCAAGATACATTGCAACAAAAAGCTTCTCTGCACAGTGATACAGCTCATGTTGCAGATGTTGTGGTCTGCAGTGCTATCAACACTGGTCAGAATTTGAAGCTGCTGAGAGACTTCATCAGTCACCCTTACCTCATTCCTTCCATGTGCCAAAATAAAGAAACATATGAATTCCATGTGCCAGAATAAAGAAACTGGTATGTTTTAAAAGGTGGTTATGTATTTAATACTTTGTGAGCTACTTAAAGGAAATGGATGAGAGGCCAGTTGCCTTTGCTTTTTTTCACCTTGCTGGTCGATTTACAGTATTTGTGGTCATCTTTGTTGGTACCACTCTTTCTGGCTGTCTGACATTAGAGGTCTTTTGTGATTCACTCACCTTTGCCTCAGGAGGATGCATTCTGCAGGCAACATCTGCTGGCTTATTGAACAGCATCACAGCACCTTTCACTGATACTGTTAAAGGAAAACTAGTAGGATCACAGACATTGAGATGGGCAAATATTACCAAGGTCATCTTGGTCATCCCTTGACAGGAGGCACAAAAGTAGCCTGATCAGGTACAGAAGAATGCAGGGATTTCCCACCATCTAGGACACAGATCTTTTTTTGTTTGCTTAATGAGTATTTTTAATTTTTCAGTTTTCATCTAATAATTTTGAAGTGATTTTGCATCCAAACATAGATGACTGAAGGGCTGTGTATTGTCTGTGGCTGTTGAAACTTTGAGGTTGCCAAAGAGTAATCATGTTGCACCATTTCTTTCACCATAGAAACTGGGCTTATCAAATAACACAGTTGAACTAAAATCACCTCCTGATAATTAAGGAAACAAACTGGCAGGGCCACAAGTGTAGGAACTTCACAGCCCTGAAGCAGTAAAAGAGGTCTCGGCTGCATGTTCGTCCAGCCAAGGTCGTTAACCAGCCTTTCTTCTCTCTCCCTCATTCCTTGTCCTGCCTCTTCACACCTCTCATTGCTAATTTGCCAGTCAGCTGAGAAGCTGGGTTGTTGCTCTTGGTACGCAGCAACTCATTCCTTTCACGGGTTCTGAATCTTTAGTGACTGGGTGACTGCATTCTTTCCTCACCACCTTCGAGCTTCTGCGCTCTCAAGCAGTGCCAAAACCAATCAGTGTCTCACACAGCCTCGACGTTCCTTTCCTCTGCTTATTCTTCTTGGTGGAGCTTTAATTTGGGTTATGTCCAAAAAACAGTCCACTGAATTTCATGTCCTGCCTGGAGTGTATTTGTGAACTGTTTGTGATCGCCAGACATAACAGCTGTCTGAGGTAGATTAGAGCTGGATTTGTGGCCAGATGTTGATGCAATCAGCAGGAACCAACGGTGCATATTTCAGGTCATTTCTTGTGTTCCTGGAAGACCTGGCAGCACCAGTTTTCCCATCTGGCTGTCCTGGGGGGCTGGAGAATGGGTGGGTGCTTTCTGCTGCATTGTGTTTGAGGGACATCTGTCAGTGCAAGGCCTGGCCTGAGCATAAGGAAACATGTCCTTGGTCTACAGCTCTGCAAGTCCTCTATTGGCTTTCTTCTGCAGCAAAATGCTCCCCCCCCCTCTGAAAAGTTAGAAAAAAGAAAAAAAGCCATATACCCTCCCCTCAAAGAAAGAAAATATAATGTAAGCCTCTCGAGGCTTGAGATTTAACTGCTGGGAAGTTATATATACAGTGAGTAAATAATTAAGCTATTCCTGATTCCTTTTTCTGGCCTGAGAGAGAATGCTGTGATTTAGGTCCACTTAGGAAGTTATTTTGGCTTTAGCTGATTGCAGAAAAAATGCTGCAAGGCCTGAAGGACTTTCCAAACTCTTAGAAATGAGATAAGAGAAGTAAAATGAGGAAGATTTATAAGAACAATGTAGAATAAGAACTCTATTATTTTAAACCTTTTCGTTATTGCAAAGGTAAGAATTGCCAATATCAGAGCACAGATCATGAGTTAATAAAATTTTGCATAAACTAAACTGACACTTACTTCTTACTACTAAGGACAGGAATCAATGGAAATCTTTTCAGTAAGAGTACTTTAAAATTTGCCTCACCAAAACCTGCTTGATCAAAAGAGTTTTACATGAAGCAGGGAGACCTTTTCAGTACTAAAAATATTCTGATCTATTCCTTTAGCAGTATGAGAAATAACAGAATTGCTGAAGACTCAGCAATTACTTTGTCCAACTAAACTAATTTTTACATCATTTGTATTCTATGCTGGCCTTTGATCATTAATTCTGCAATGACTAATTATAGATTTAAACACTGTTTCTCCTTTCATCTACTTTCTGAAGAATTTCAACCAGTTCTAACCAAACAAAAATAACCTGGGAACTGTTGTTGACCTGGCTGCAGTTTCCACCTTTTTCCTCTTCCCCCTCCCTCAAAAGCTGCCATGAAGTCACTTATCAGGCTTTTGTTGCTGAATTTTTCCTTTGTGGCTTCTTAATTTTAGTTCAAGTGCAGCTGTGTTTTCATTTTCTTGTTAATTTTATTTTCCCCCCATGGGAACCATCTGTTTTCATTAAACCAAGCCTGATGACCAACTTTTCTGCTATGTTGTGGTAAAAGAGCTGCTGATGGAGGCTGTGTTTGTTATGCTGTCCATAGCTGCTTTCTCTACTTCATCCTAGAGAACTTAGAGTGCTGTAGATACCAGTTTGGGGTTGTTGCTTGGTCTTTTAAAGTTTGTTCAGAATGCTTTCACCTTTTAAAACTAATTGTTTTCCAAAGGTGGCTAAGGAATGTTTACAGATCATAATATCGTGAGAATTTTGCCACTTACACTGTGGTTTTGCAACTTACTGTCCTAAGTATCCTAGTGCATTCAAATGGAAATCTTAATGTTTAATTACAAGACACTTTAAAGTTGCTTTTGCACCCTTTTGTAGTTGGAGATTATACATTATCATCTGGGACTCATCTTTAGTTCTGAATTTCTGAATTATCACCCAGTCACATTCCATCTGATGAATAAATGTTTACCTATATAAGCACATGGGTGGATAATGTCTCCCACATTACCATATTCTCAGTGTTCCCATCTTTTTTTCTGTTAATCACACAGATTACATATATGTGCGGTGTGTGATGAACCCATTTTGTGTCTTCTTTAAAGCTGTCATAGTGTCATACTTAGCTATAGTAATAGCCAAATCTTAGTCCATGGACTTTAAAGACAGTAAATTCTTTAGTGTCAAGTAGTTGAGAAGAGGCAGAATGTGATAATATTGGAATGTTCATGAGGTTCACCACTGTCTGAGCATTTCAGTAGTGTGCTGCAAAGGCTTTTCTTTTCTTGCTTTTTTGTTTATTGGTTTTTTTGGGGGGGGTTGTTTTCTTTTTTTTTTTTTTTTTGTTTGTTTCCTAAGGCAATACCAAGAACAGGGTAGGGTGATAGGCAAGATCATTCTTGGAACTTCCTAGGAATAAAATGCAGATAATAAGGCATTTTTAATATTTAAATGGACTTAGTAGAAACTCCCCCCCCACCTTCTGCCAAGGATGACTGCTCCTGTGCTGAAGATGGACAGGCTGATGGAAATGTTCCTGGACTGCCAAAGATGCTTCTCTTGCCGTGAAGTTTGTCTGTAATTTGCAAGGCAGCATTACATTTTTGTATACCACATAACCTGTAGTGCACAAAAGTTTTTCCTTTGCATAGGGGTGAATGTCATCCTTAATTTTAAAGAGTATGTCACCATAGAGAAAATTTTCTTTTGACAGTTTTGCACTCTATTCTTTCTAGTTCAGCACAGTAATACTTGTGTCTACTCGAGTTATTTGTGTTTTAAGTGTCTATTAGATGTGTTATCCTCTGTATGACAAGCACAAGAAAAATTCACTGAGGTCTGATGGCTGAAGGCCTCAGAATACTGATCTTTCAAAGAGGACAACTGAAATAGATCCCAAAAGTTAAAAAATTTCTGTGGTCCTAATTAATTTTAGTGGAGGTAACCAGGTAAACTTGTAGACAATCCCATAAAAGGACTCCGTTTTTCATCCTCTGTCCCCCATTTCATTGTCCCTGGCAATCTTATTTGGAAAAGATTCTCACAACCAATTAACTTGCATGGTATGACCCTGATTAAAGTTCATGGTTTGGTCAAAGCTGGGTACATACATAGTTCAGTCTTTGCTTGGAGAATGATGGAAGAGAAAGGGGCACATTTGGGAATGATACCAGAATTTCAGTGCCATACGGGTGTAGTTGCTCCTATTAGAGTCAGCAAACTCATATAACTGGTGAAAGAATCTTGAGAGCTCCCAATGAAATATCATAATATTGAACTGAATCCCATCCAGACTGTTACTGATTTTTTAAAATTTTTAGCAGTAATCACTCTTTAAAAAAAGTTTCACTTTTATACTAGATATGAATTTAATAATGATTTTAATTTTAACTTTCATATACCACTGTCTGCCTGTTCTGCTAACTTTTAATTATTTCTAGCTTTCTTTTTGTCAGCAGTCAATTATGCTGACACTTCTGTTCTTGATCAGTTCTTTTATGGCTGACTGCAACTGGCTGGGACTTCTCGAGCCAAAAAAATGATTTACATTTTAGCAAAGATGCAATGCCTTGAGTATCTCCAAGGCGCCACAATCACTCAAAGCAGTTTCTGCCTTATTTTACTCACATAACATCTCAGCAAAGCAATCCTTGTTTGCTTCGTCAGTTTTTCTGATGTCTGGGGGATTAATCTGTGCACTTTCATCTTGCATTTATCATGTTCTATATCAAGTATCAGTTTTGCAAAAAGGAAACATTAATTTGTCTCTGAATGCTCATGGCATTACTCATGCTTAGTGAGTAATGTATAAAAACAAGTGAGAACAAGACAAAAGGGTGATTGGTAGGGTGTTTCTCTAAAAGAGACACAACCAAAACCCATTAGCTTTCTTGGCATGTAGCTCTGACACTGTGTGCATTAGATGTACTGATGAGATGGGGACATAATTTGGATGGTTTATGATTTCTTTTACTCATGCTCTTTTACTGAAATTAATGATTGATTTGCTCAATTTTCTGTTGTTCTGTGGATTTGTGGTTTGCGCTGCTTCTCAGATCTTATCTTCTTGAAATAATTGTCTTTATCAATTTTGTCCTGCCTGTTAACCTTGTTAACCTATTAACCATGTGTGCCTGTTTACATGGAAGGGATACTTGATAAATTTTACAGGACTTATACAGCCCTCCTCTTTTAACAACGTGTTTTAAAGTCAACACCAGAATTGTATTTCTTACCTTAGTTGTATGTTTTACTGCCAACCATTATGACATTGTCTCCTCAAAATATTGTGGTTTTTTTACACAGTTGGCAACAAACTGTTAATTAGTTGTGTGTCCAAGTTGTCTGGTTTGGTTTTAATGTACTCTCTTCACCTTTAGGTGTTAGATGATGTGCCTGATGAGGAGGCACTGTCACTTTATAATTAGAGTCTCGTTACGGGGTTTTGGGAGGGCTTACATGTCTCTGCTTTTTGGTTCCTAAATGAGGTGCACAGGAGTGCCTATCACCTGCAGGCCCTTGGACTGCAGTCAACCCCTGCCTAGTGAGTCCATGTCCATTCCTCCACCTTTTTTCTTATACCCGATGCTGTCTGAGAGTTCTGGCCAGGGGGGAGCCTGGCCTGTCCCCTCCCAGCTCGCTCTCTGTGCCACTCCTGTGCCATCCCTTTCATGATTCTGGGGACTCCCCAAGGAAGTCCCTCTGTAGTCCCTGCCTAGAGCTCTTAACAACCTTTAGGCCATGGATTTGCTTGTGGTGAAACAAATAAAAAACCATGTAGAGACCATCTCCCAAAAGGGAGGTGCATCACCACCTTCTCCCATGACTCCTAACCACTTTTTTTTTCATAACTGCTTTTTTGTTTGTTTTGCTCTTAACTCTGCAGCAGGGAACTCACAGGAAAAATGCAAGTAAAATCAAAACATTTGCAGTTGGAAATACTCAACTTACTAATGGACTGCTTTGCTCCCTGGTCTACAGTTCTCATGTCTTTCATGGTTCTCACGTCTTCAGTATTTAAGAACCTCAGATTGTGTTATTAATTTATCTGTGTACTGATCTCTGATCTCTTGTTTAAATAAGCTGCAGTCGACACAGTGAAATGGAGGCAAGTGTTTACATAAATAGATTTGTGCCTCCCTGGTTGTGGGACGGGACAAGTGCCAGCACTGCCTCGAATGTGGGACAGTGCAGTCATCAGGGTGCTCTGCCTTATTCACAGCTGCCTCCCAGCTGATGGGAGAGCAATTCCTGGAGGGCTTCCAGCCCTGCTTCTCGCCTCGCTGGCACAGAGCTGCTCTGCTCTTCAGCCCTGGTTTGTGGGGCAGCCCCAGCAGAACCAGCTCCAACAGGCCATGGCAGTAGGCTTCACTTTGGTGGGATTTGTAGGATTTTTTTCTAATTTCCCATATAGATGTCTGCTGTGCAGTCTGATCTCCTGTTTTTACAGCTGTTTTCGATGAAATTTCTCAGGGTTTTATTGATGGGTCATTTTTGTTTGTTATCTGAGCCTCAATTTGGCTATAATATGATGATATGAGTAACTTTCTGTGAAAACTGGATGGATGTACATTTGCCTGAAACCTGATCCCTGTTTATCAGACACTAAAACCAAAAACTTCAGGACCCTCCCTAAAACTATGAACTGCTTTCATTTCAAATTCAAGCAATTTTTTTCATAAAACTGTTAACTACTGAGTCCTGTTACTTCCTTTTGCTTCCTGAATTGAAAGATTCTGGTGTTCAAGTGACTGTATTTTGTAATAGCAACATATAATACCTGTGACTCTGATCCATTAAGGAGTAGAGACACTATAGAATTGCCAGCATCTTTCATACATAATGTCACAATCAGATAATGCTGCTATTGTTTCTTTATCTCTGTACTTCATCTGCTGATTTAACACAGTCCACCTTTGTAATTCATTTGCTAATAAAGAATTTAGTTCATATTACTTTCCATCTCAGATACCACGGTGACTTCTGATATATCTGTTTTCAGGTTGCTTTGTTCTCTTTTGTTCAAACCCAAAATAAGCCAAAGGTTTCTTGGTACAGAATTATACTGTGATAGAGGCAATACTTTTCCACTACAAAGTAATTTCTGGCATTTTCACTGAGTCTTTGGACTTAAGGTTTGTTAATCTTTTTGAGTGTTATTAATATTCTCAACCTTCAGTATTCTACTGAAAGTGTATCATGTAGTTTATTCAGGCAGCCTGATTATCCATTAAAGATATAATGATTTTCTTTGTGGTACATTAGTTTTTAGTGGTTGGCTGTTTTTACTTTCTGGTTTTGTTGTTGTTGTTGTTTTTGGTTTTGTTTGGGTTTTTTTGTTTTTTTCAAGCAAACATGTTATAATGCCCCTAGCAAATTACTTATTCTGTAAAAGATAAGAAAATCATATAAGATTGTATAGCATTGCAAATTATAAGGACATAATCTTGGTGCTTCTTTTTATTTCTTTCTTGGGATGCTGAATACATTTGGGAAGTAAAAGCAAGAAGAATATATAACCTCTTTTTCTCACTTTGCCTGCCTCTTTCTCTTGAAAGAGTTTGTGAATTTTTGTCCTCCCCTCTGAATAGCTGCACAGATATCATATTAAAACTCCTAGTTCATCTGCAGATTTCAGTGTGAAAGACTTTCTGTTTGGATTTGGGTAGTGTCACTTGATGCAGGAGAGATACATATATCTTTATGTACATCTATATATGTTATACAGAATAGAAAACATAATCCACCTTAAAACAGCTGATGTCTGCCCTAGAGGAGTCTTCATAGAGCTATTTGAACAATACTGCAGTAACATCCTTTGATAGGAGCTCCTGGAAAAAAATCTTTCCAAATAATCTCTCCCCTGTGTGGTGAGCAATAAAGTCCTTCAGTGAAACAATGAGACTGTACAGAGATTTGGTGTACTGCAAAAGTCTTTAAACTGCTGGTTTTCTGAGCCCTTTCATTGACTGAGTGAATTTTTAGTAATGCTGAAAGAGCAAGACAGTGGACTTAGAAGACATGTCTGAATGTGACTGAAGATGATGTTTCTATTTAAAAGACTTAGAGCTTCATACAAAGAACCCCAGAACTCATTCAAACTCATCAAAATATGGGGTATTTTACATTTTTTCTTTTTCCTGTTAGAAGAAGAAAGGAAATATCAGTAAGATCTGTGCCATAGTAGTGTCTTAGAATTATGGAGATGCAGGCAGACCAGAACAATTTCTGATTTATGCTGCCTTGTGTTGATCCTTTACAGCTCGTTTCCCAGCAGCCACAGTATAAAAGCTGGGTAAGCAAGGGCTGGAAATGGAAATGTCAGAAGACAGGCTCTGTGCTTCTGGAAGATGTTTTAGTCAGAGCAGCTCAACACTGACAGGTCCAGCCACTTTGCATCTCTCCAGTGTCAGGAAGGAGACAAGACAGCAAACCACACAAATCCAGAATTGAGACTTCTGCATTTTGGCTCCCTCCTCTTCTTTCTGCTGGCTGACAAAAATTGTGATTTCTCATTTCAGCTATAGGAATTCAGGGATGAATATCTGGAAGCTTGTACTAAATGGGTTGGCAACCCCTTATTTTAGGGAAGATACACAAAACTGCATTGTTTCTTCCTTCATGCAAGCCCTTGCTTGCCCTGTTGGCAGGGCACAAAGGAAAGCTAGTCATGTTCTTGCTGCTGCCTTTCTACTTGATGGAGAGCAGAACTTAAGAATTTGTCAAGTTGTGGAGAAAAAAAATACTGTCTAAAGCGCTGACCTCTAAACTATTGGGAGTTTTGTTATCAAATCAACAGGTTGGTGTTGAAATCTTGGACGTAGAGTTTAGGGAGGTGTTATGTAGCTCCTTCTAGGATCACTGAGTTAACAATTAAAATACATTTCTGACACCTCTCTTATGAGGAAAGGCCGAGAGATTTGGGATTGTTCAGCCTGAAGAGCAGAAGGCCCCAGGGAGACCTTCTTGCAGCCTTCCAGTACCTAAGGGAGCCTACAAGAAAGCTGGGGAGGGACTTTTTACAAGGGCATGGAGTAATAGGACAAGGGAATGTGGCTTTAAATTGAAAGAGGGTGAATTCAGATTAGAAATTAGGAGGACTTTTTTTTACAATTATGGTGGTGAGACATTGGGACAGGTTACAACATCCACAGGCCAGAGAAGTTGTGGATGTTGTATCCTTGGAAGTGTTTAAAGCCAGGTTGGATGGGGTTCTGAGCAACCTGGTCTGGTGGGAGGTGTCCCTGCCCATGGCAGGCTGGGTGGAATGAGATGATCTTTAAGGTCCCTTCTAACCCAAACCGTTCTATGATTCTAATTTGTATATATATATATATATATGTATGTATTTTAAAAAACCCCAAACCCTGATCATATAAGTTCTTTTTTAATCATTTTCCAAGCAAAAATCTCTATGCACATAGCTGTTGTTATTTTTGCTAAGCCACTTAGCAAAAGCCATTCTTAGTTAATATGCTAGAAAAATATTTACTTGGAGACATGATCCATGCTGACTAATGGGATCAAACTAATTCAGACCAAATCTGAATAAATAAGTAAATTTCAAATTGTTTGGGGTTTGACTTGCATTGGGTTTTTTATTTGTCTGAGTATTTTTTTTAGAATGGTAGAATATCATGTGTGAAATTAAGAGCAGATAGAAATTAGGATAAGGCAGAAGTGAATCTGACCTAAACTGACCCATCTGGCTAGCACTAGTCTCTCTAGCTAGCGGCCAGAAAAATGTTGCACTGGCTCACATCCTCACTATTTGAGTTCTCCTTTGTAGCTTTGTAGCTAGTAAAATGAGAGGTCATTGTTAATGTCAGGACTTTGAATCCTTGGTGTTTCATCAATAAGTGTTTTAACACCTCCTCAAAATCCAGTCAATTGTAAAACTGTATAAAAAAGTAGATCTGCTTCCTGAAGGATTTTGGTTATTTGTTTTGACTAAAATTGAAAATGAAAGAATATCACCATCTTTATGCACTGTCATCTTGATCTCTTGGCTGATATGTACTACCGTGGAAAAAATCAAAGGTCACCTTTCCTGAGCAATCTGTCCAGATCTGCAGATCCTGGAGGAGCTCAGAACTATCTGCCTGCCACAGCCTGAAGAGTGAGCTCATCACAGCCCTTGGAGATGATTTCTTTTTCTGTGGTAGCCCAAGGCAGTCTCCTAGAGGTTGGGTTTTAAGGTCAGATGGAAAACTGGCCTCGTCAGCAGCAGGATGACGAGCCATTAAGGAACCATCTGGAGAAGCAGCCTGGGATTGGATGGTGTCCCACAGCACCCACTCCTGGCTCCCCAGTAAACCTGCCTCCAAATGAGGCTCCAAGCATTTCAATTCCAACCAACCAGCAGATTAGAATGAGAAGTGGCATTTATTATAGTATTTTGAGTTAATCCTAGCAACAAGCTTTTGGTCTGGAAGTCATAAATGTTGGGTTTTTTGGTTGGGTTTTTTTTTTTTTGGTGACTTAAAAGAAAGCTTCATATATTTTCCCTTGAAAACGTTAAGGAAAATTCCTGCTTTAAAATTAGATGAGTCTAAAGTGTGTGTGCAGACTATGGGGACATCTGCTGGGATGCTGGGAAATGGCAGACTGCAAAATTCATATGATGGTGGAATGATTCAGGCATGGATTTGCCAAAAATTATTAATAGTGTGGCATTCCCTCAGGGCTGACAGTTTCACATTTTATCCACAAAGGAAACCAAGTGCCCATATATTAGTATTTCTGTGCTGATTGCTCTAAGAGAAGACTTAAAACCTGCATAAGCCCATTCAGACATAAAAATGTGCAGAAAAGAGAGATGTTTGGAAATGCCCTGTAATCATGGGTGAGCCAAAAGGAGCTGGCATCCTGTGGGGCAAGCCAGCTCAGTCAGCCCTGACCACATGACAGCCTCCTGCAGCTTCCTGTGGCACCGTTGGGATGGAAGCTGGAAATGAGAAACTGCCTCTTCTTCTGCCCACCAGCTCTTGTGGTCCCAGGAGCAGCAGAGGAGCTTCAGTGATGGAACTGGCACGGCCACACACTGCTACACTGCAGAGCTGTGGTCTGAAATGAAGCACCAACTTCCTTAGTTTTGTTTGAAAAATCATGGCTTATGTCTGATGGCATATGCAGGCCTAAATTGAGCCAGAATTTTCAAATTTATAGACTTTGGTGGAATCGTGGAATGAATTCTGTTCCAATACTTCAGTGTAATTTTAATAAACTTGCTAAGATTAAGGAAACTTTCATCTTATCAGTGTGGCTGGGGAGACGATACATATCTGTTCTAGCTATTTGGTCAAAATTAGATTTAGCATTCAGTTTTCCTCATGCACTTCCCTATATATCTGTTTAATCTTCTTCTTTCTGTCTGAAATTGTAAGATGTTTGAGGGGCTGGAACCATCTTCTAGCCTTGTGTTTGAGAAGTGCCTTTGCAGTGATGTTTTCTGCAGGCGTGGGACTAAAACAAGGGGTGGAGGTGTGCACATTTTAAACTGTTCTGGTGCAATTTTCAGAAGTCTTTGCACAGACAGAGCTCTGTGTATTTAGACAACTAACAGAATTTTCACAAATCCTGGCCTCCTCTCGGCCCACACTCCACGTTACTTACACTGTGCTCACACCCACTTTGCAGCCCAAGTCAATGTCAGTGATGCTCTTTAGCCCTTTCATCTGTTATTTGGAAACCTTGCATTTCCATTTGGAAACCTTGCTGGGCATCAGTGGCTGGAAATTACCAGTAGAGATCAGGGCAAAAGTTTTTTCACAGCTGAGTCAATTTTGTTAATGCAAAAACAGTGCACCAGACATCTGGTTAGAATTATTTTTATTCCATCCTTACTAATGAATGACTTAAATATGAAAAATGTGAAAAAAAAAATGTAGGCTCCCCTATAGTTGAAATACACCATATAGTCTTCATACTTTTAGAGCAAAGCTGAAAAAGCCAGGAGAAACTATTTTTATTTTGCTAAGTTACAAATCTCATATAATTGCTCAAATAGATGTTAATACTGTGGTGTTCTACAGCTGTTTTTGATTTAAAGTAAAATTACTGAATTTAACTACTGCTTAGAGAAATGTTAGTCCTAAATTATCCAAAGCATATTAGCTGTACACAGTGTAATTTTGTCTGATATGATAGATGCAAAAGTAGAAATGAAAATAGGATGTGTTAAACCAGATACTTAGTAAACTGATTATCCCAGGATAATAGGTTCCATTAAACTTTAATATGTTTTTCTTGTTGTTTCTTACTCAGGGGCGTGCCTCATTAACACCCGAGAAACAGCATTTTGCCCACGAACATCGTGAAATGAAAAATCTTGAAGATATTGTTAAAGATATAAAACCGTCTGTGCTTATAGGTAATTTTGACTTTAAAGCAATGACCTTATTCTTTGTTAAAAAAAGATGGGGCTGTGGCTTTGTCTGAAGACAAGATCAAGTTCCTCTGAACAGGGTTTACCTTTGTGTGTTTTCAGAAAACACTGGGTGCATAATGGACTCTATTAAGCAACTGAACAAACAGTAGCTATCCAAGCATGTAATACTGCTTTCATTCTGAGCCATCCATTTTACATGGGAAAGAATCCAACTTGGTTTAAACATCTAATGAAGGCCCTTACCACCTTCCTGAATTGCTTCTGATTTAATATAGAGGGTGTAATAAAAATAACCTCCATCACAGAGTGAGAAAACTGAGCTAAGCTCATGCAAAGCTGTGCAAATATAAGCGTGCTGTATCTGAGTCTTCTTATCACTCACATTTCGGTCCTTAGCCAGCAGTCCTTTTTGCAGACCGAAATGCAAATTTTACAAGACTTCTTCTTTTGTAAAAACTGCAGGATTGTGATCTCAATAACAGATTGCTCAGCTCTCTGTAGTTTGGTTATTTTATTTCAGTGACAGTTTCAGGAATGAACTGCAAGCAGTCTTGATAATTTTTTTTATAAGACTTGAAGATTAATCTATCTGGCTAGTAAAGTCATTCATCAGATGCTAGAAAAACTGAAAGGCCACAGTGAAAATATTTCTACATTTTAACAACTACTTTTTAAACTGTGCCTAGACCACAAGGTCCTTGTTCAGTAAAATCTGCTTTTGCCAGTGAACATCAGTGAGGTAAATGAAGCGTTTCTTTTCCTGTGCAACATGAAGATATGACTGCAAGAGGAGACCAAGTGTTCTAGAGAATTTTCTTAGTAGACTACAAGGCTGGAAAAGCTAGAGGGATAAGAAGAATAGAATGAATGAATATTTATCCAGATTAAAGTGTGTGGATGCTTGAGGAAGGTTTGCTGTCGTGAAATATGGATGTTTACTGTGTATCATTTTTATACATAAACCTATGTGACTATCCCTCAAGGTAATTTTCTCTTATTAATTCTGTATAATGAAGGCTCTTCCATCAGAAACAGCAATGGAAACTAATATTGGAGATTTTTGGTTTGAGTGACTAGATATTCAGTATGTTCCCTGGAGTAGCAGGAGTCATGGGGAAATATATTGATAGTCCTCCTCCCAGTGTGTTACTTAGCTCTCTCTGAGCAAATCCTCATATAAATTTCATTGCCTGCAATGGCTCAAGGAAAAGCATTAATTTAGCTTGACCCAATCTAAGAAACCGCAATTAAAAAGAAAAAAAACAAAAGGATATAGAAAATAAATAAATAGCCCATGAGCATTTTGTTTTTAGCTTTAAATCTGAAGATAGTTGTCATTGTGACTGTTGGCTGTCCAGAAGCAGTTTTGGAAGACATGAAGCACTTCACAACTGAAGATTTAACCAGAAACTAAGGTGCATAACAGGCTCTTATACAGCTCTATGTTCATCAAACATAGAGTGGCCCAACTGGTCTATCAGAGCTTTTGCATCTAAGCATCCTTGTCCATTTGTAGAAGGTGAAGTACAGAGAGCTCAGAGCTGCAAAAACATAGTAGTATGTGACAGATGATACCATGTTCCATCTGGAATCAGTCAGAAAATACTCTGAGAGGCCTTAAAGAAATGTTAGTCCTGAAGCATGACCTTCGAGCCAGCTCTAGGTGCTCAGGGCCCCTTGTGCTCTCATCAGGCACAAGTATTCGTCCTCTTAGACTGGGCACTGTCAGGATGCTCACTTGAGCATCAGTGATGAGAAGTTACAGTATTGACCTAAGAAAGACCCAAGTTCCAGGCTCTCCTCTCCCAGCCTGAGTTTTAATCCATTTCCCCTTCCCCAAGAGAGGGAAAACCAGCTCGTTTTCCTGCTTTTGAAACCCAGATGTTGTGTGGGAAGCAGAATGGGGTGTCAGGCACTGGGGTCTCTGAGGAAGAAGGAGGCTCTTCTCTCCAAGCCAGGTGAGAGGGGCCTCAGGGAAAATAAAGATCTTTAGTTTTACTCCAAGATCTATTTGTCTATTTATTTTCACTGAAGGTGTGGGGAGGAAGGACCTTATCCTTGGATTCCCAGCTCTTGTAGATTAGTCAGAAATATGGGTGTACTTGGCATCTCAAAAACATCACACACATCCTTCTTTGGCTGTGAATTGTCTGAGGTCCAAGATCTAAGTACTAGCTACAAGTCCGCAGTGCAGCAGAATGCAACCTAGGATGATTTCATGCTGCATTCAGGACTGGCATTCAGGCATGCAGCATTCCTATGAAGAGCATTTGTAAGTGTGGACATTATGGGGAACAGAAAAGCATCTCTGGTGCAGTGAAAAGGGATGTATTAAAAAAAATTGTTGCTGTCAGGGAAGGCTTGGACATGAAATTGGAGTTATTCATCAGCTCAGCTCAGATGTAGAAGGCAGAGATTTTACTCATCATGTCAGAAATAATTGAAATCTGACACACTGAATTTGGGAGAGACTATCCAGTCTGTTGTATAAGACTTTAGTACCCAGAGTTGCATTTATCTAGTACATACTGGACCTAGCTGCAAGTTAGGTGATACATTTCTATTTTACATAACGGGCCCGAGAAAAGGGAAAGGAGAAATTCATCAGATTGACAGGGGTGAACAGGTTCTGTGTTATTCTAGGGATAATACTGAAGTTTCACTGTTGCAAATTATTTATATAAAACTTTATTTTAACTGCGTTAGGAAAAAGGTTGAACTCCATTTTAAAGAGGGAAAGAGATGGTAAAAAGAGCTCTGTTCTTTTATAAGTGACATGCATGTCTCACCTGAACTAATTTAATTTATATGCTTGTTATGTGTGTGTTTTTCTTCTTTAGGAGTTGCTGCAATTGGTGGTGCTTTTACTCAACAAATTCTTAAGGACATGGCTGCTCTAAACAAACGTCCTATAATTTTTGCTCTCAGCAATCCTACCAGCAAAGCAGAATGCACTGCTGAGCAGTGCTACAAATACACAGAGGTAATCAAAGATTAATGTCTTTCCAGTATACGTCATGAAAAGTAAATCTGAAATTAAATTCAAAATGGGAGGAGGATAGAGGGTGGAGTAGCAAGTACTAATAATGTCTCTGTGCATAGATAAAATGAGTAACAGATTTTTCAGATTTTATCAAGACAATTTCACTGAATTCATTACATGCTTGTACTCTCATAAAAACATTTCATAGCTTTTATTGGTCTCAGGCGATATTCATAGTCACCATCAATCATTAAAGCCTTATATCTGTTTTTGAACTGTACCACTTTGTATAATAGATCCATACAATGACATGCTTTTCAGTGTAGGTTTCATAAATACTCTTTAGGGTAAGAAAATATTTCAATACATGAAACAGAATCTTTAAAATCATTCTGTATTAAGTACTGGGATAATTGACTCTTCTTACAAAGTTTTCTATTATATAAACATAGGTGGAAATTAAGAGAATTGTGCTTGCTTATTTATTATAAAAGTACTGATAAACAAATTATCCTGTAATTCAGTCTGGAATTTAAAACGTGTGAGTACCTGACTGTATGTGTTTCACAGTAGATGTGTTTGGATTTCTTGTCAAATACAGGGCATTTTGAGTGACAGTTTCTCAGTGTTTAAAAGACAAATTTAGTATGTCCATTACCCACTGCACAGATGCAATTACAGCACAGTGCAGGAGCCAGGGAAGCAGCCTACATGAAGGGCTGGTTATAGTGGGTAACCACATGTGGTAAACAGAGCAAAAGACACTCTGAAGTATTTGATCTGTCACCAAAGCATATAATAAGCAGGCCATGATAATAGTGCATGACATTAAACCAAACAGAATATTCTTCTGAAGAGCTGAATAGCAACAGTGGCCTATTTTAAAATGCACATTTCCAGTTCTCTAAAACAGGCATAGATATTTCTGATACAAAGTGCCTCTGAAGTATTTAACAGTGACACTTATCACTTTAGCAATGCTAGCATAAATAAAGACTGGCTTTTCTTCCCCATCTAAATTCACTGCTTAAATTTGAGGGTACTCCCTCCCCAGAGAGGCAGAGCCAGGGGCCTTTGGGCTGTGCAGTGTCACTCCCACATGACCTACAACCTAAACTGGGTTAGAGCCATTTCTCTTGTCCTCAGGACAAGTGTTATGGAGTAACTTGTACCCACAGAGCTAAATTCTCCTGATTCCCCCAAACAGGCTGGCTCTTCTGTACTGCCCCCCTGCACCAGTCTGGGTATGACACCTGGGCCCTGCCAGCTGCTGTCCTACCTGGCATTACCCACAAATCTGCTGAGAAATATTCTAATGGTTTATTAATACTGGCAGGTGCCTGAGTTGGTGCCTTCACCCTGCTCAGTGTGTTACAAAGAGAGGACTCCCAGGGTCCTGGCAGAGGAGGTTCCACACTGACTTGTGCTGTAGGTTGCTCCATGGGATGATGTTCCTGGGACAGAGCTCTGTCATTCTGTGAGCTGTGGAATGGGCTCAAGGGCCTGAAGTGGGGGATTGGGAAGAGAGCTCTGGCTGCCCACAGCTCCTCAGATATCACCCCATCCAAAAGTGCAACATTTGGTTGCCTTAGTGTCATTTTTGTGGGTGCTTTGCTGTTGGGAAAAAAAGTCCAGTAGCATTAGCTGTTGCTACCACAGCAGTATTGTCCACTTTGAGTTTTACAACTCTGGATGTATACCTGCTTCCCATGTACCTTCTTCTGGCATGGATGCACAAAGTGAAAAATGACTGCTGGCTTCAGTTTCTCTCCTTTTAAATTGTACAGATAGGGTTAGACAGCCACAGAGAATCACCAGTGATCTCCAGGATCAGCATCCTGATGTTCATGAGACATTCAGCTCTAACACTCTCTCAGAAGAGATACTAAATAGATGCAGCCCAGTTTCCACAGTGGTGGATATTTAAAAGGATGTGTGAAGTATTTCAACAGCAATCTCTCAATTAATGTGCTTTCTTTGTCTTCTTAAAATTTAGGGACGTGGCATTTTTGCCAGTGGAAGTCCTTTTGATCCTGTCACTCTTCCAAGTGGACAAACTCTCTATCCTGGACAGGGTAACAATTCCTATGTGTTCCCAGGAGTTGCCCTTGGTGTTATTGCATGTGGAATGAGACATATTGATGAGGGTGTATTCCTCACAACTGCTGAGGTACTGTATTCAAAATTATTTAGATTCCTTAATTTAGTGACTTAGTATTAATGAACAATTAAACAGTAAGAGCTAAACTTTAAAACTGGAAAAATACTGCTTTCTGCGTAAGGCCTTTATTTGCAAGGTGTGTTGTTCTTTATAAATTCTATTTGAACAAGTCATTTTTAAAAAGTTGACACTTGGCCTAAGGTCCTCTGACATAAATTTTACCTTCTGTTGGGAAGGAAAAAAAGAAAGATTTCAGTACTGTGCTACCGCAGATAAATGCACATATGTACAGTTTACATGCACAAGCACGTAGGTTTGATTTTGGGTTGAAAGGAATTATGATTATTGATGCTAGTAGTTTTGGGGTGACTTGGTGTGTGTGTTTTGCTTACAAAAATTGTTTGAATTTGAATTAGAAAGCCCTGGGCAATGCATGTTGATCTGACCATGTCCATACAAAGTAATTGAAAATCTGATGCTTTGGGGTTTTTAGAGAGTATGGAAATAAGGAAGAAGGCTACCCTCAATTTACCACCTTAACTCCAACTGACCTAGGTTCACTTCAGGGGGAATTTCTGCCCAGTCCAGTTCATAGATGTTACAATCCACAGAGCTTCATCAAAGTGCAGTGTCTTACTCCTCCAAGAAGCTGTATAAGCACACTGAGGAATACATGGGTAGTGCAGGCAGCACACAGAGGAAGCCTCCAAGCAGTGAAATTAGAATTATGGAAATGAAATTAGAATTATGGAACAATGAAAAAAAGTTACACCAATTAGCAGATGTGTGAATGCATTATTCAACTCCTGCAGCTTCTCCAAGAAATATTTCATTCCAGACTCTTGCTCCTTCTGTGCTCTTCATGGATTAAAGGGAAGCAAGTGGTCCTTGGCCATCACTCAAGGGCAGCTGATGGGCAGTGTGATCCTATGACAGGCAGTATGTCATATGAAGCTTTCTAAGGAGTGGGCACTTGCATGCTGTCCTTGCTAGGCTTTTCAAAGGTTTTTTATGGTGCATGCTATGGCATCTTTAAAGAGGTTTGCTAACAGCCTGGCCTCTATAAGAAAGACATTCACAATTTCCATCTTTAAAATTAGTAAATAGCCCAGACTGTCTCCACTGGCTTTAACCATCTTAGAAGGGCAATGATCCATCTCCTAAGCCTTTGGATAATTATATCCTCCTTTTAAATCTTGCCCTGTAATTTCAGTTGGATATGGTGATCCTCACTTCCTGGGCTAAACTGTAAGTGTTAGAGTTGTCTTACTTTATTGTAGAAGTTGCTTCGTTTTGGTTTGTGTGAAATGGTTCCTGCATAGTGAGTCCTGATGACAAAAGGTGACACATGTGTGAACTGTGTTTCATGTGACAGTCAACAAAGTTAGGAAAAAAACCTGTTCTGAACAAGGAAATGTAACAGTCAGGGAAGTAGAATAGTATCAGAAATTGTGAGGAAGCTTTTAAATTCCCACTTGAGGTAGAGGTTCTCTACAGACTCTCTGGTAAAGGTTTTTCTATATGATTGCCTTCCCCTAGTAAGATCTCTGGAGAAGTTTGGCATGTAAAAATGTGATTTTTGTCTTGCCTAGAAAGTTCTGATGGTGGCAGGATCTCTGGGTAGCTGCTCCCCTTACTTCTTGGAGCTCAGGGCTTTCACATCTGGTCTTCTTAGGTATGAAGGGCATTGGGGCTTGGGTGAGCTGAGCACAGCAACAGCTGATGGATGTGAGAGGAGTCTTTGCCAGAAGAGGTGTCAGGGGTGTGAAGGCTGGGAGGGCTGTGTAGGTCCTTAGCTGAATAATTACACTACAAAGCAAAAGTGCTCTTTTTGTTTTATTTTCTCTACCTTTTTCATGGAAGAATAAAAACAGAATCACAAAACAGATGTACTCGACTCCTGAACCTTTCATTTTCAGTGATGCATTAGAGTAAGAGTAACTTGCTGTTGATTTCTTCAGATTTCATCTTTCCTGCAGAGCCCTCTTAAGCTGGACGTTATGTTGTAAGCACCTCCCTATATTCGGATGCACATCAAAGGACTGTGTATCATTTTAAAGTAACTTGGTTGCTGTTATGGAGAGCAGTAACTTGATTTTATATTCTCTTAGCTCCCCCTAGAGGGCTTTTCTCTGCTGTATTTCTCACGATTAGATTTAAATGTAAACAAATAATTCTCTTTTACTTGTTATACTCAGGAGTGTAATTGCCTATTGGTCTTGTCAGCATTTTTACTCCCAAAGGAAAAACTTAGGACACTACCAACATATTGGTAAGATTGCACAAGAGAACACTGAGTTCTCTTTGAATCTGGAGTTACTTTAGTTCAAACTATTTACCTGTTTCTGCTGGAAGGGATGCATTAATGACATCCAGACACCTGCTCTGGATGTTGCAAGCATATATACAAAGTCCTATTACCCATATACAACAGGAATTGTAGGAAATTTTGTTTGCACTTTGTTTCAAGTATTTTCCTAGCAAAGTCCCTCAAAATTGCAATTCTTACTCTCTCTCTGGGCTTTGTTATCAGTTGCATGTCTTAGTGTTTCCTGGACTTCCCTGGTGTTTTCAGAATCTCTTGGTGGGTCGTACGTGGCTCTACCAGATGTTATCCAGAGCAGAGTTTTCCTTCTGTCCACATCTGGATCACCCTGAAAAGCTATTTTCTAAAGTCCCCAAGTGACAAATTGTAGCTAATGATAGCAGAAATATCAGCTGCCAGTACTTTCATTCAGACCATTTTACACTTAAGAGTTTCAGTTCTGTTCCCTGCACAGGTTAATGTGACAGCTGTCAGAATGACAGGTGCTTCTTTATATTGTAGAAATCTTTGACCCAACTGCAGTTGTTGGCTGGAATTTATACCTCACAGTGAACTATTTGCTAGTTTATGTGTGTCATGGACTTACTCAAGACTTGAGTAAGTTCTGTTGTCTCAGTGAGAAAAAGGCAAAACTCTCTAATGACACGGATGGTTCTGTCTAGGTGGATTAAGCAGTATCTGTGTGATTTGCCAAAGCAGAAACATTTCTTTGCTAAAGACAATACCACTGTCTAATCAAGCTACAGCTGCATCTGCATGTCAAGTTAAACATGTCTATGTTATTTCAGGTTATAGCTCAGCAAGTTACACCTGAGAATTTACAGGAAGGTCGTCTCTACCCTCCATTAGTCACCATTCAGGATGTATCATTGAAAATTGCTGTGAAGGTAAGTAATTTCAGCCTTTTGTGGCTTTTTGTCTTCCCACCATCTCTACATAGTTTGATTTTATCACCTAACATGCCTTTACACAAGTCGGTTTACATCAATCAATATTGGACACAGAGCAGTTTCAAAATTAAATTTAAATTCAAAAATGTAAAAGTAATCCAAATACATGGAGAGCTGTGGAACTATAGCAAGTGTGTATGTCTGTAGAGCACAGACTGCTGTCCACCAGTCATACCAGCTGCACAGCTGAGGTCCTTCATAGGTATCAGTTTCAACATTTTGCTGGTCTTCTGTTACCTTTTTTCTTCAATTATTGTTTTCTCTCTTTGTCAACTTACTGTAATTCCACTTATTCCATATTCTTTTGCAAGAATAACAAGGAACCTTCATGCTTGAAACACTTTCCATAGCTTCACTCATTCTGTTTATTTAAGAAAAAAAATCCTTCTTAAAGTTCATGTCTTCCTAGGCCAGTGATAACTGTTCTGTAGATGTCAGAACATTGCCTCAGGCAAATTCCTCAGGCAAAATCAAACTGGCTCTGTGTTTGGCAGAAACACAGTAATAGAAATTCCTCATCTATTTGTGTGTGTTACATAAAATACAAAAAAGGGAAAATCTTACTAAGAGATTCTTTCTGCCTGTTCTCTGAAACTCTATTCCTGCAAATACTTATTCTGGCTTATACAACCCAAGAGGTTTAGGAATGGCCTCTGCCTTTTCCAGGAGAGAAATATTATAAAAATATTTTGGAATACCAAACATCGGGTATGAATTCAGACCTTATTCAACCACGATAATTACGTGCACAGACCTAAAGATAAGTCCCTACATAAACACCTAAAGTACTTCTCAGCCAAATTGAGTTGGGGTTCAGATTAATCCTAGAAAAGAAGTCTAAGTATGGTGACTTTGGTCTTAGCTTCTGACCGAACTAAAACATTTACATTTCAAAGAGAGCTAAGGAAAGCAGGAAGAACATCTCCTTGTTATTCGAAGGAGGAGCATTAGTGTGTTTGCCAAAGAGAGTTTCAAGCATATCTTTTCACAAAGTGCTGCTGCATGAAACCTGTCTGCCAGACTTCCTTTGTTCCATAGATGAATGTCCAGTCTGCAGATGTTTGTTTCTGAAGAAGGTGTCCTTCAGATGTGAGAGGCTACTTTGATGTGTTGAGTGGCCTGCAACCCCTTCTAAACTTAATTTTTGTTGCAGCTGTATTTGTGATGCATAATTGATTCGCTTAGGTATGGTCTGGGTGAGGAAAGAGTGAGCAAATATTTGTATTTCCCCCAGACATCCTGTGCACTGTGTAGGACTATTTTTTCTCATGAGTTCATTTTTTTTGAAGTATATTATCAAGCTATGCCAAATAAACTTCTCTAATATGCAGGGAGCATGGAAGCTTTGCATAAATCACATTTCTTACAGTACTTTGGGAAGATGGTAAACCAGAATAGAGTGATGATAGAAAAGCAGAAATTGTATCTCAGTGCTTGGGGCTTGTGGAATATTTTATCCACCACTGCACAGTAAAAGCTAAGATACAACTGAGCAAGGAGGAGCCCTGTATTTGCAACTGTTCTAGTCTTATTCACTGGGTACTAACCTGGATCCTGTGTGAACACAGGTGACTGCAGCACCAGAGAAGGTGAAGTCTCATCTTGATTTTGAACTAAATCCTACTTTTAAATCCTGTTAAGTGTACTTAGATAGTTTATCAGCACTAATTAGGATTTTAATGCATCTTTCCAGATCGCAGAAGAAGCCTACAGGAATAACACTGCCTCCACCTATCCTCAGCCCAAGGACCTAGAAGCCTTCATCCGCTCTCAGGTGTACAGCACTGATTACAACAGCTTTGTGGCTGACTCCTACACCTGGCCTGAAGAGGCCATGAAAGTGAAACTGTAAATATTTAATGAAGAATGAACAAACCAGCTGCAGTTAAAAAGCATTAAAATACTAAGATCGGTTCTGCCTAGCAAGCCTAAGAATAGTTAATTTTTTAAGATGCAGAAAACTTTTTCTAAATCATAGTATTCGGTTAGAAACTCAGATCAAGAAATCATGAATTACACATCAGAAAATAAAAAATAATCTGAGAAATATATTTGTGTTGTTTGGTTATATTGTCTGCTATTTTAATTGAGATATCCTACACTACAGTTTGACAGATCTTTTTTAAGTAAGTGGTTGTATCTTGAGTCAAGAGTTTTGTCACAAACATCAATGGGAACTTAAGCAGATAAACGGACAATTAAAAAATGATTTTTTAATGTTTTATCCATTACAGGTCACAGTGTAATTTGCATAATTTGTGAACCTATTATTTAAAAAACACCCAAACTTTAAACAACGATGAGGTTAGAATATTTTCTTCCAAAGAAAAGCCTTACTGGTCACTCTTGTGTGGCGTAACAAAAGTTTTCTAAAAGACCCAAACCTGCATGACATTTTGTTCACAGCTAATTAGAACATTTTAACATTACTAAAAGTAACATTTAACGTTACTAACATTTAACATTAGCTAAGATAATATCCTGTGAAAGGTTAAGGATTTCATTCCTCATCATCAAGATAACCACTATTCTGAGACATTGAAAATGTTTGGCCTGAAGTTCATGGAAGGGCTTGAACACCATGTTCTTAACAAAAAGGGAGTATCAAAATGCCAGGAATAGACTTCAAGAAATTATTAGTTGTTAAACAGTTACCGCTCCAAGAAAAATGTAACCTATTTTCTGAATTGTTCTGAAAACAAAGTGTACTTGATCATTTTTTCTACTATTTTTTGTAATCTTTACTAGAGACATTATCTCTGGAAACCCAAATATTAACTTTTTTTTTTGTCTAGCCCCTCAGCTTTGTTACAGCTGCAGATTGCTGGCCCCAAATTCAAAAAGAGAGGCACTTTCTCCCTCACTGACTAATGGGAACCTGTAAATAATTTTTGCCTCACTGTGCTTTTGGCAAAAGTTGTGATCACACAAACAGTACACTCACCACAATGAAGGAAGCAAATACATTAATCATGATTCTGAGCAACCAGAAATACTCTGCATTTCAATGCCATCCTCCGGATTTCAATGTATTGCTATTGTGAGAAGGGTATTAAAACACTTCCTTGTGTTTAATTTGAAACAAAATAATATCTATTATTTTTGTTGTCATCAGCAGAGTATACTGAAACACAGTCTTTAAACAGCTGCTGCTGAGTGCCTGGGTGTTGGAGTCAATCAGCCAGACCTCTGCAGCTCTGCAGCAAGTCTGCTTTTGTTGCTTGGTACCCATTTTCACATTGAGGCACTCAAGCATAAAGTAGGAGGTGGTGGGCTGCTGGTCCTTCAAGGCACAGCTGCTGGGGACTTTTCAGTAGCGTTCTTAAACTACATATTTATTAATGACCTTTAAATATGATCATGCATTATAAACTGGAATACTCACTATCTAAATCCGCACTCAGCACACTTCCCTGCAGGAAAATGCTGCCCAATGAACCATAAATAGCATTGCCTCTTACAAGCTGCTGGAAAATTGTCTCTCAATACTAATTTGACATAGAAAGGATTCTTCAAGTTATTTGTGGTTTTATGTAACATTTAATATATATGTATATATATATATCGGGTTCCTATTTTCTTTTTTTCATATGTATTTCCGTATGTAATGTAGGTGAGGAAATGAAACTTTGTCTCATCTTACCCATTGTCATTTTCAAGGTGTTTGGCCTAACAGAGTAAACATAAAAAACCATGAGTTGAGCAGATGAAAAGCTGTTATTAACATAACCAGACAGACACTTCCCCGCATGACATCCTCGTCTCTAAATTGAAGAGACATGGATTTGATGGATGAACTACTTGGTGGGGAAGGATGGTCACAAAGAGTTGTAGTCAATGGCTTGATGTCCAGGTGGAGACCAATGACAGTGACATTGCTCAGGGGTTGGTGTTGGGACCAGCACTCTTTTAACATCGTTCTCAGTGACACAGACAGTGAGATTGTCCCACCCTTCAACCTCAGCAAGTTTGCTGATGGCACCAAGCTGCGTGGAGCAGTCAGCACACTGGAGGGAAGGGCTGTCATCCAGAGGGACCTGGACAGGTTGGAGATGTGGGTTTGTGCAACCCCCATGGAGTTCAACAAGGCCAAGTGCAAGGTCCTGCACCTGGGTCGGGGCAATCCCAGGCACAAATACAGGCTGGGTGGAGAATGGATTAAGAGCAGCCCTGAGGGGAGGGACTTGGGGGTCTTGGTAGACAAGAAGCTCATCATGAGCCAGCAGTGTGTGCTTGAAGCCAAGAAAGCCACTGTATCCTAGGCTGCATCAAAAGCAGCATGACCAGCAGGATGAAGGAGGTGATTCTTGCCCTTCACTCCACTTTTGTGAGACCCAAAACGGACCACTGCATCCACCTCAGGGACACCAACATAATAGGAACATAGACCTGGTGGAGCAAGTCCAGAGGAGGGCCACAAAAATGATCAGAGGGCTAGAGAACCTCTCCTGTGAAAAGTGGCTTAGAGAATTGGGATTGTTCAGTCTGGCGAAGAGAAGGCTTTGGGAAGATTTTATAGCACCTTCCAGTACCTGAAGGGAGCCTGTAA
Organism: Lichenostomus cassidix; assembly: GCF_008360975.1. Classification (NCBI taxonomy): domain Eukaryota; kingdom Metazoa; phylum Chordata; class Aves; order Passeriformes; family Meliphagidae; genus Lichenostomus; species Lichenostomus cassidix. Next base: position 78,773,541 of record NC_139483.1, read on the forward strand.
GAAAGCTGGAAAGGGACTTTTTTACAAGTGCATGTAGTGACAGGACAAGGGGGGAATGTTTTAAACTGAAAGAGAGTAGGTTTAGGTTAGATGTTGGGAAGAAATGCACACAGCACAGTATGGATGAGGAGAAATGTATAATTCATAACACAGCATGGAATGTGCCATGTCATCTTGCAAGTGCCTTGAGGCATGGCTCATAGAGACAAATGGCAGTTTTAGAGTCTGAGAAAATCAGTGAACATGTCTCAAAAATACGTGGCAATTCATAACAGAAGCTGAGATTAACTACTTGAACCACTAATCTCAGATGTTAAAACCTCCCTTCTAACAGTAGCTGTAAGGCACAATATTTCAGTGTTAGCAACATCTTTTGCTCTCCAAAATGAGAACTCCTTACACAATTTCTCTCAGTTCTCTGCAAGTTTGCCTTGAACACCAAATAAAATCTGAAAAATGTGTCCACTTTGATGCTGTTTCAGGAATTCTAGGAACTGGCCAAGATCCATGTGATAGTCATTCCTCAGGCCATAATCACCATGTGCCTCAAACTGCAGGTCTTCAAAACCATGAAAGAGACGAAGATTATCAATGCTTCCCTCTGTTTCTATATTCTCCACATGCTTGCATGAAATATGCTTCCAGTTGGGATATCTAATAACACGCCAGAACTCTTCACAGTGTTCTTGGAGTCCCTCCACACAGATGACACCAGGTTTCCCAGTTAGGCAGAAGCCAGTCAGATTTAACTTCTTTGCACAGTCAAAAATCTTTTTCCTCAGCTCCTGCCTGTATATGTGATGGCTGTAGATCCACATGCGATGCAGCATTTCCTTAACCCTGACTTCTTTCGAAGCACACTCAGACAAAGTCTTACTGTTTTCCACGAAAGGCAGGCTGTTGTCCTTCACCCACTGCACAGCCTCACATACACACAGATCTCCTGAATCCAGAGAGCTGATGTGAGAAGCGAGACGAGTATTGAGCTGCAACTGTTGCTGTCTGTGCAGAACATCTGATCTGACAAAGAGCTGAGGAGCCACCTGAGGATACATATGAGGAAGGAGAACCTGCAATTCCACCTTTGCCTTAAAACAGAACACATACACACAAAGAAAATTAATTCTGCAGCTATTGAAGACACACTAGATTCTTCTTCCCTGTAAGAGGCAGATTATGAGAAGATGTAATTAAGACTGCAGCAGCCTAATGACTGGAATTATTTCCACTTGCCTTTTGTCCCAATAACCCATTCTTTTGTCTGCACCTTTTCTTTTGTTGCATCATGCTGTCACTTGCACAACACTTCCCATGTTATCCAGGCTGCTTTTGTGCTGTTCACAGAACTAATGCTATGGCTTGAGAGAAGGCAGAGTTACCCTCGAAGGATATTTCTAGCTCAGTGTTGCTACAGCAATGAACTGTTGGAGTCAAGGGCTTTTGAGACTCTTATCCCTTACCAAGCACACATGATCAATGAACTCAGCCCAGGTGCTGGAAAAGACAGCCAAGAGTTACACAAAAGTGTTCATGATTGTACCTATTGTATATAGAGACACGTGGCAGGGGTGTTGGAAGTAGATGACTTTTAAGGTTGCTCCCAACCCAAACCATTCTATGATTCTCTGCATTAGTATTATTTTAAGCAAGTATTCACCATAAAGAAGCGTTCTCAGGATTAAAGGGAATAAAGAGATTTATGTGTGTTTCAGGTCAGTGAGACCTCTAGATTATCTTATCTGTTTCTCCTGTGAACATTGGGCTGTTGAATTTATCTTGATTATTCCTACAGTGCCTTGAAATGGAGCACCTCAGTTCTTTGGCAGCTGAACCCAGCCTCTAGTCCAGGAGCAGGAAAGGATTTATGTGTCCTCAGTGCTTCAAGCTCCTGTAGATCATTAGGGGGGACTCACTACAGTGTACAATCATATGATTAGTCCTGCAGAGAGAAGTGAATCATGAAATGACTAATTATCTTTCCAAGTTCCTTGACAATCTCCTATGGAAAAAACCCACTACTCCTACACAAGCCCTCCCTACGCGGTTCATAAAACTTCTCTCTGAAGGCTGGTGAAAGGGTGCATTTTAGAAAGATACTTAAGCTTGTACCTAAAGTTTCCAAAAAATCATGTGGCCACCTCATCACCTAGTAAATTGTTCTAATGCTTAATTATTCTCGTTCTGAAGAAAATGGCCTTTAGGCTGAGTTTGTGTTTTCAAATTCCAGTCACTGCATTGGTATGCACTCATACCTATGTTCTCTGTGCAAGCCTTTACATCAATTATTTCAATCCCTTTTCTCAATCAGTTAAATTATTGTAACTCATACTGCAAGTTTGGTTTCTCTGCTCATAGGCTGGTCTTGTTTTAGTGTTTGTTTGACTCCTCTTAATTGTATTCTGCTATTTGAGGCTATTTTTACACTACTGTATTTCAAATGGAGATCAGTGAATGTTAGCAGCAGACAAGATTTTCCATTACTCTTGACTCTTGAAAGAGCAAACAAAAATGAGGTGGATTTTTTTATCCCCTTTTTTCAGGGCAGAGTTTTCAAGTGTGTGCAGGAGTGAAGACACCACCACCCATGAGCAGGTCTCCTTGGCAGTTCTCACCTCCCCTACATCCAGAGCGATGCGATATTCCAGCTGCGGGGGCAGAGCTCCACCAGCATTGCTCAGGTAGCGCTGGACGCTGGGCACGGCGTCCTCATCCACACTGAACTCCCCTCTTTTGGGAAACATCGAAAGGAGCATTTCCACTTCCAGCAGCTGGAGCTCCAGGCATTCTTTCACCGTGAGAGCCATTGCACTGCTCTCCACGCGTGCCTGGAACGGTAAGGCTGGAGTCAAACCGCAGGGTTTAGCGCACGGTGAGGTTTAGCAGCACTGTGGAGCCCCGCGATTCCTTACGGGCAGCATTAGGTTAAACGCGGCTGGACACACAGCGCTCCCAGCCCGGCCCTCCCAGCGCCACAGCGGGCAGGGCTGCTCAGGTGGAGCCTTGCCGGCCTCAGGGATGGAGGAAGCAGGGAATGGAGGCCCGCGGTGATGTGCGTGGGCAGCGAGACATTACTAGTGCTGTTTATCAGCAGCAACACACCCAGCGCTGTCTGCGTGTCGTGGCTCAGCCCCGGCCGGCAGCCAACCCCGCACAGCCGCCTCCCCACCCGCGGGACCGGGGAGAGAATCGGAACAGCGAGAAAACTCACAGCTGGAGATAAAGACAGCTCCATAGGGAAAGCAAAAGCCGCGCACACAAGCAAAGCAAAGCAAAGCGAAGCAAGGAATGAATTCACTGCTTCCCAAGGGCAGGCAGGTGCTCAGCCATCCCCAGGAGAGCAGAGCTCCATCACACATAACAGTGACTTGGAAAGACAAATGCCATCGCTCCAAACGTCCCCTCTTCGTCCTTCTTCTCCCGCTTTATACACAGAGCATGATGTCACACGGTCTGGAATATCGCTCTGGTCGGCTGGGGTCAGCTGTCCCAGCTGTCTCCCCTCATGCACGCCAGCATGGCAGTGCAAAAATCAGAAAAGGCCTTGGCTCTGTGTAATCCCTGCTCAGCAATAACAAAAACATCTCTGTATTATCAACCTTGTGTTCAGCACAAATCCAAACCGCAGCCCCGTACCAGCCACTGTGAAGAAAACGAACTCTGCCCCAGCCCAGAGCAGCACACGGAGGGGCAGCTTTGGAACCCGAGCGAGCAGTCAGTGCCGCCGGGCGATGCCGGGTGTCAGGCCGAGCCCAGGCCGAGCCCAGCCTGCCTCAGGCCCGCCTCCCGCTCGCGCCGCCGCCATTCCCGACACGCCGCCGGATGCTCCCGCCGGGCCGGGGAGGGGCGTGGCCTGGGCGCCACGCGGCGTTCTGTGCCCCGCCTACCGCTCTGCCATTGGTCAGTCCCGCCGCGTGTGGGCGTGGCCGCGCCGGCTCGGTGCGGGGCGCGCGGCGGCGGCTCCGGCGGGGTCAGTCGCGCCCATCCCGTCCCGTCCCGGCCCGGCCGGTGCGTGCGGGAGCCACCGCGGGGGAATCACCCGAGGGAATCAGCAGTGCAGGGGGAGGCTGCTGGGGCCGCCCCTGGGGGCGCGGGTGCGGCTGGCTCCGCCCGGCCCGGCCTGGTGGCTGCCTGCCGCTCCGCACGGAGCCGCCGCCCGGTGGAACATCCCGGGCACTCCGCTGGGGGTTTTCCTGCGAGGGCTTGGGGAGGCAGGACACTGCTTTGGGCTAGGAAATTAGCGTGTGGAGCCGCGGCCGAGCGCAGTGGGCGGCTGGTGGCACCGCGAGAAACGGGAAGCCCCGCTGCGGGAGCTTGTTAGGATCCAGCCGGCTGGGAATCGTGCCTCTCCTCGCCCCATCCCGGCGCGGTCCGCTTATATCTGATCACTCTGTTCATCCAGTGCTCTCCAGGGAATGTAGCGATTCCTTCACTGTGCTCGTGGCTCCCCTGCAGTTCCTCCAGGGGATCATGGGGGTGGCTTATGGTCCCCGCGGGCTGCAAAGCGTGAGGCTGATCACAGTGACTCCTCTCACGGCCATCTGTGCCGCTTCCTTCTCTAGCAATGGATTCTGAAGCCCTTACAAAGTACTCGGCCCTGCACCCCAAGCCTGCCGGGCTGACCCTGCAGTACGGCACCGCTGGATTCCGCACCAAGGCCGAGCAGCTGGACCACGTCGTGTTCCGCATGGGCATCCTGGCAATCCTCCGGTCCAAAGCCGTGACAGCGACCATTGGCATCATGGTCACAGCGTCTCACAACCCTGAAGTAAGAGCAGCCCTTTCCTTAGACAAGTGACCAGTTTGGCGGAATGATGTGTTTTGGTAGAAGGGTGGAAAGGTGTGATCCATTTGTTGGAATCAAAGCTCATCATGGCACTGAGAGACCAGACCCTGAAGCCACTTGGACCTGCTAAAAGCATTTAGCCTGCTCGCTGTAAATACGATCTCTGGTCTATTTGAAGTTACTTTTCGCTGTACACGCAAGTGTGATTCTTTTCTCATGTGGAAATGGTGTAACATAGGAAACATTTCATGTGACAATATAACTTTCGAATGTTGGGAAGCTAGGAATAACCTTGAGAAGAGAGGAATCTTTGAGTTAAATCTGTAAGTTTTAAAAATAAACTTGCAAATGCAGCTATTACAAATCAGGTTTTTAGACTTCTGCTGCTGTGGAGTGATGCAGGTTCTTAGAATCTCCCCTTATGCCATTTTAATGTCAATTTCATGCCAAAATTATAAGGGAGAAAGAGTTGGTTACTTGATATGCTGGATATAATACTTTTGAGGGGCTTGTTGGAGGGTTAAATAAACAGCTAAGCTATTTCATCCCAGAAGTTATCCAATTTTAAAGAAGCAGTGTGATTGAACCATGTGTTGGTTGTCTTCAAAGAGGTTTTATTATTTCCCCACTTTTAGACTTACTATCTTTTGGGTTATTTTTTATTTTTCTACTTAGGAAGACAATGGTATAAAGCTGGTTGATCCTCTTGGAGAAATGCTGCACCCTTCCTGGGAAGAGTATGCCACACAACTAGCAAATGCAGAGGACCAAGAATTACAGAAGGTGATAACTGAGATCTGCCAAAAAGCAGCAGTGAACCTGCACAAAGATGCCTTGGTTTTTATTGGTAGAGACACCAGGTAATGACAAAAGGCTGTAGGTGTATCCAGTGCTCTCTTCATGTTTTCAGGATATTTTACCCTCCGCAGCCAGATTATGCTTTTTTTTTGTGACTAAATTTGTGATAACAGCAATAAGCAAAATTTTTCAATGCTGTTGCTGTTAGCTGCCCTAAAAGCTACAAGAACTTTCTAGCACTGTTTCGGGAGAGGCTGCTTTATTGTGGTGTGTATGGGGGTTGTGAGGTTACTGTGTGATGTCCACCTGTGTCCCACGGTTTACTTGTGTTTGCAATTCCCTGGGTTGTTGGCTTTCAAACTTCTTTATTGGGAATTGCCTGCAACAAGTGTGGATTTCTTCACAGTGAGTCTAAATCTACTGGCAGGAATCTTGTAAAGTCTTACACATGATTCCTTCCCAAGTCCACAGATAAATGCTTCTGCCAAGGTTATCAGCTGTATTTGTTGTTTTCTAGGCCAAGCAGTGAGAAGCTCTCCCAGTCAGTAATAGATGGTATCCAGGTCCTAGGTGGTCAGTACCATGGTAGGTTACACTTCTGCAATTCTAGTCTCATTTCAAGTTTTTTTAAATGTAAATGTGACTCTTTTATGTAGCCCTAAAGCAGTAGCCCAGACACATTTCCATTCTTACTTGTAACGATGTTATTTCAGGGCAGTTGTATGGCTTTAATGCAAGGTGGGGCAGGGGAGGGTCATGTTTTCATAACAGAATTGAAATTTTTCATATGTGTTTGTTGCCCTGCATTTGTCTGTTTATTGTACAACTTCTAAGCAACAATTAATTTGCAATTCTATTTCTGAATATTGTGGCTTTTATTTCACACTAGATTATGGTCTGGTGACAACACCACAGCTCCATTACATGGTCTGCTGTCAAAACACCCAAGGGCAGTATGGGAAAGCAACACTGGAAGGTTATTATGAGAAACTATCCAAAGCTTATATGGAACTGATAAAACAGGTGAATAGCAAGTGTTGTCTTTGTGCAAATGTACAAAATTAATACCTTCTGTTTGTTAGCCTGTTTGGGCTTGACGTTTCTAATTCAGCATGCTCTAGGTGTGGTTTCTCTGGGGTAAGAGTTCACTTTGTCCCTTCTTCCCTTGTGCTAAGTCTCACTGCTCAGGAGAGAGTCAGAGGCACCTGAAGATTGACTGTGCCAATGGAATAGGAGCCCTGAAACTATCAGAAATGAAGCCCTACTTTCCTCAAGAGGTGCTAATTCACATATATAATGATGGAACCAAGGAGAAACTCAATCACTTATGTGGTGCAGATTTTGTTAAAGTTCACCAGAAACCACCTGGAGGTATGGAGTCAGTAATTTTATCTTGCTTTACCTCCTCTGCAGGGTCTGGCAAGGGTCCACATCCTTGGGTAAGAAGAGCTCCCTGTTTCTTACTCAGTGACTGCATGAATGGTTCTCCTTGTGCAATGGAAAGAGGGAATAGCATGGCCAGGTTTGGCACATCTCTAGTTTATGTTAGTCCAAACTGCTTGGAGGAGCACAGTATCTCTCTGACTGGCTGAAATATGTTTGACAGTCTCTTTTGAATGTTAAGATGGCAAAGTCCAAAGATCAGTCAGGACTGGCTTTATGTTATTTATTTTACTCCCCTTTGTATTGTGAAGAAACACTTTTCCGGGTTCCTGCAGGAGGGCTGGGTTAATTAACAGCTTGGTGCCAGCAGGCTGACTCATTGACATCAACCAGTGAGGAAATAATTTCGATCAGTATTCTGAGAAGTGTATAAAAGAAAATCCCTGAGCTGGGAGAGCAGGCTGGTTTGGATATGAGATTATTTGAGGCTAAACTGAGTTCTCCAGTGAGAGCTGCCCTCTCACTGCAACTGCTGGCCAAATTTGAACACCAAGAAATGTCATGTTTCCCCTTCCCACACTGCTTGTGTACTGGAGAAATGCAGTGCTGGGAGGAGCACAGTGGCAGTACCTGCTGGGGATGGATGCTTGTGCCTCACATCTGGATCCTGGCTTTAAATGTGCCTGAGTAGAGTCATTTGTATGCAGACTTGTGCTCTGAAAAGAAAATGTGTCTCTGTAACCTCTCATTGAAATAAATTACCTGATTTTGTTTCTTTTCCTGCCTTTAACTTGCATTTGTAACTCTGTGCACTAGGGCTAGACATGAAGCCCAATGAGAGATGCTGCTCATTTGATGGTGATGCAGATAGAATTGTTTATTATTATAAGGACACAGCTGGCCATTTTCACCTGATCGATGGAGATAAAATAGCAACTTTAATTAGTATCTTCCTAAAAGAACTTCTTGCCAAGGTAACTCTGACATATTAAATGAATGCTGGCATTTTAATTTGTAAAGTGTAAAATAGTCTAAGGGAGCTGTGTTCGTTGGTATGTGGTCTCTCTACGTCTACCTAAAGTGAACCTGCTTTAAAAAGAGATCAAACCTGTACCTCACTGGTGTTGCCAAAACAGGGTTTGGGAAGTCTAAGCTTGAAGAGGTGCTTCAGCTAGACCCCAAGAAAATCAATATGGGATATACAAAGACTTGAACAGAATTCATGTTGTTTTAAACATACTTCTCAGTGAGTTCTCAGTGAGCTGGTGCCTCCCTCTGACACCCAGGAGTTTTAAGTGTATGTTTAACAGTTCTGATTATCTTTCCATTTATTCTACTTGTTTGGCTATGTGCCTGTTGGACAGTAAAACTTGGCTTATTGGTTTGCTCAGGTGAAACAGAACTTCAAGATGGCAGTGGTACAAACAGCATATGCCAATGGGAATTCAACACGCTACCTCCAGGAAACAGTGAAGGTATTCTCCATGTTTTTTCTAGGTAGTTAACATTTGCTTATTTTTAAAGTGAATGCTACTGTAATATGATTGCTAGGAAAACTAAAATCAAGCAAAAATAAATTACTCTTTTAAACTTCCAGTAGTGACTAAATTCTTGGTGGCAAATGAGACAGAAGAGAGCAAAGCTTAAGAGGTTCTAGTAAGGTTCCATTAATTTTAAAAAAGTTTAACAAAATCCCTTGATACTTCTCAAACAAATTGAGGACTTTCCTGCTTTGCAACAAAGTGAGTCAGTAAAAGCTCTGTGATACTTCGACACTGATTGTTTCATTTCTGCAGTAAGTTAAATATTCACTATGGCAATTGAGCAAAGGTATTATTTCTGTTTGTATGTGAATCTGGTGTGTTCCCTGAAGCCATAAGCTAAATTGGATTTTTCTAGTTTTGGAGTTCATTTCTTTATTTCTTTAATTAGCCTTTATTTACACTGGTATAAATGAAATCTTTTTTAATTTGGTCTGCAGAAATAGTGGAGCATTTTAGCTCTGGGGTCTCAGTGGCCATGAAACATGGGCTGGTTTGTAACAGTCCATCCATGTTGGTGCTCAGCTCTTACTGAGGAGAGTCTGTAACCTTGCCATTCTCTGCACATCCTTGGGCTGCAGGTACCTGTGCACTGTGTCAAAACAGGAGTGAAACACTTGCATCACAAGGCCCAGGAGTTCGATGTGGGTGTTTATTTTGAGGCAAACGGACATGGCACAGTAAGTATGAGCAGGTAATGCCTATACTCAGCCACTATGTACAAAATTTTAATTAAATTAGCTGGAAAAGAAGGTCTTTTCATCCTTTGCTTAGTTTTATAAACAAGACTTTTATTCTTCTTGTTTGAAAATAGACTGGTTTTCCCCTTCTGTCTTTATCATAGCATTGCCACCAGCTCTTCTGTGATTTATGGGGCGATGGGAGTTCATGCTAGCAAACATTAATGATGGCTATTTGGGCTGGGATGGTAAAAGTTTTTTCCTCACTGATGCACATGTCCTGGTTTGATCTTGACAAGCTCTCATCTCTTTCTTCTAGGTATTGTTTAGTAAAGCTGCTGAAACTAAAATACGACAACTGGTAAAAGAGGAGAAAGATGATGAAAAAAGAGAAGCAGCAAAGATGCTTGAAAACATGATTGACCTGATTAATCAGGTAAAAACTGAGAGAACTGTGAATCACTGTGTTAGCAGGCATGAGGCTAAGCCTGTTTGTGAGTTCCTGTCAGGCTGCTGCTGGGAGCTTGCTGATCAAATCCTGCCTCCCTGTCTTCACTGAGGACTGCTGCAGTGATTTTCCCTCCCTGTTGGCAGACTGTTGGTGATGCTGTCTCGGACATGCTGGTTATTGAAGCAATCCTGGCTCTGAAAGGAATGACTGTGCAACAGTGGGATGCCCTCTACACTGATCTTCCCAATCGGCTGCTCAAGGTTCAGGTGAGTTCCCAGCCGTGCTGCCTCAGGGCACAGCAGCCTCTGAGGGCTCTGCTCTGAGCATCTTTTGCCTGCATGGATTTTGATATGCTTTATTTTAAAGCTGAAGCAGACCATTAAAGGGCAGAAGTAGGACAAAGAAGCTGGGGAAAAAACGCAGAGGAGGGACCAGAATTTCACTTGGACTAAATAGAAATAGGACTTACAAAAATTATGACATAATAGCTAACTATGTTAAATGGAAAAACTTGACCAATACTCTTGAAATTTTAGCTTAGAATTTCTTTTTGAACTTTCAAATAAAAAGTCCTGTTTTTCTATGGTGCCTGCCTGCTGGGCAGTTGGATTTTTCTTGCTACGCCACTTTGAACTTGAATGTTCAAGCTCTTGATTCTGTGTTGAAAGAGCTTGAGCAGAAATGCCATGTGGCAGCATTCTGGTACACACAGTAAGGAAGCTAAATTAACCACAGGAAAGAGTTTAACTGTTTTATCTACCCGGAGAGGTAGCTTCACTTTAGTCTGACCAGGGAGGCATATTCAGAACTGACCATTTTTTCCTAACTGAGCAGCTGAGGCCTCTCAGGACTTGGTTAATAGATGCTGAGCAGGGATCCTAGGGACCCCCAAGTGTTTGAGTACCCTTTTATTAGCTCCCAGATTGAACTCTTCTCCAGGCAGCACAACATATCAAATCCTGAATTTCTGTCTTACCCCGTTTCTGATGCCACAGGTGGCAGACAGGCGCGTTATTGACACAACGGACGCAGAAAGGCGAGCGCTGACACCCCCAGGCCTACAGGAGAAAATCGATGCCCTTGTAAAGAAGTACAAACTGTCACGAGCATTTGTCCGTCCCTCAGGAACAGAGGACGTCGTCAGAATCTATGCTGAAGCAGACACACAGGTCAGAGCTTAAACAACTCATTTATGAGTAGGCTTATTCACATTAAACTGTCTTTTGCTTAGCAGGGAATGATGAAGGAAGTCTCTTTCCATACTCATCATTTGATCCCACTTAACAAATGCTACATTTGGAAAAAAGACTGTGATCACGAAAAGTCGCTTTGGATTTTCTTTTATTTAGAAAATAATGTTTAGCGTTCTTAATGTTTATCTTCAAAAGGAAAATATAAATGTTTATAAAGGCAGATTTAACACCAGATGATTTTGAAAAGACAACCAGCCTTCTGAGAGCTCAGGGTTAAGAAGAAAGTTACCAAAGCCACCCCTAACTACACAATTTCATTAAGAGGCAAAACAGAAAAAAACTCTGGCTGCTGTTAAGTTAGTCCAGATCTGAACTTATAGGTGACAGCAAAAGCAGTGGTCTTTCTTTCCCTGGTTCACATGCTCCTACCTGCTTCTCTCTACCAGGATGGGGGCAGTGGCAGAGCCTACCTTAGGCTGATGGAACAATATAACGAACACAGCATTTGCAGGAAAATACTTGCCTTAATAGCACATATTTGCTCTGTTCAGAAGAACATGCTGACAGCAGCATAACTAACTTTTCCAACATTCCACAGGAGAACGCAGATGCCCTCGCCCATGAAGTGAGCCTGGCTGTTTTCCACCTTGCTGGTGGACAAGGAGCACCACCCCAGCCTATATAACGAACGACAGTTGAAGCACACAAGTTCCCTAACCTTTTAATACTACCTTTTTTACCATGTGCTGCTGTGCACATAGCCAACCCTTCCTGGGAGTAGCAAGGATTGATCAGAACTGAGTGAAATATTACTCTGCTTATTCTTAACCTCCTTTAGCAACTTACCTCTTAATGAGATGCTCTTGCTGTTGAATGTTCCCCCCTCCCCGAGTTTGTTTAACTTCTTGACAGGCCATGTCCAGAAGGAATTCCACCCCTCCTTGCCCCAGCTTAGTTCATTGTCACATTGTGCCTGAAATCCCAACTCCCACACCCTCAGAGCACTGGCCATGGCTGCATGACCAGAGCTCTTCTATGACTGTGCTCACAGTAGCTGCAGTGCAGTGGCTGCTGCAAGAACATCATCCCCATTTTCCTCAGTAGCCCAATCATCCATGGGCAAAGAGTGTAAGACAGAGGCTGTCACTTCTGTCTTCAGATTCAGTTCACCTCACTTTGAGAGGGAAACAATATAATGAAAAAGAATATTTGCAAATAATAATCTATTATTGCAATATTATCTCCATTAGACACTTTATGAGATAATTTAGAAAGTGATTTGCAGTAATAGTATTTATAATCACACTTCAGAGGAAAGGGACAGAGGCAAGTCTGTCTTCTGTGGCCTTTAATGCTCCCAGCACCATGAAGGGGCTGGGCCAATAGGATGCAATGTTTTAAACACACCAGTATACTCCTTGGCATACTTTGGTTCAGGGTGTCTACCTCTGACAAACAGTTCATTGTAGTCCTGCATTAACTCCTGCCATAATAGCATTTTACAGGTTATTAAATAAGCACAGCTTCCACTAGATTAAAAAAAATAAAAAAGACAAAAATAAACTGGAAACAAATTGAAAAAATGTGCACCTTGTATTTTTTTTTTTGTTTCTTTTTGTTTTAAAGACAGAACTCAAGACAACAAAACATTTACTGTAAATAGTAGGCACCATAATCAATATGAGCCACCAATATTTAAACTTGATTCAGGCCACATCCAGAACTTCTCTTATTTACAAATATTCAACTTAAATACAACATTAAGTATTTCATTACATACAAAATAAGAAAAGAATACTATACAACTGGGAAAGATACAGTATTTCATTTAAATAGTTACACTACATATAGGCCAAGTAGTACCAGTTTGGTTCATGATTTTATGACGCCTTCAAGAAAATCCTTCTCAACCATTTCTTCTATCTTCTGTCTTGCTTTGGTGGAGAAGGTCTTGAGGTTCTCCATTTTTATGTCCTTACTTGGAAAGCAGTTTGGGTAAAGGACAGGGCTCCCTGAGTGTCCACCACATCTGCTTGTGACTTTGCTGTTAAAAACTTGGCTGAGTACATTGAAGAAAGGCAAAAGCTGCTCAATGCTGCGAACGGTGTAGATGGTTAAAAGCAAGTGACCTGGTTCCCAGCTTAGTGTTTTCCCTGAGCCATCCTCCTCTGGGTTTTTCTGCAAATGCAGAGACACGGAAATAATACAGGAAAAACCAGGAAAAACACAGGCAAAAATAAAAGACTAATGGATAATACAGTACTTTTCTAAAGTCCAAGAGTATTTGTCCTATCCACAAAACACATGTATGCTGAAGTGTAGCTTCCAAAGCAGATCTTTGCTCCCCTTCACCATGCCCTGCAGAGGCTGTGGTTGGGAGTGTACAAGTGGCAGTCAGCTGACGCTAATCAGACAGTTGCAGTGGGCATTTAAGTCCAACATCTCAGCCCAGGGCTGTCCCAAAGCAAGACAGCCCCCACACCATGCAGCCCTGTGGAGCTGCTCCTGGATAGCACCCCATAGGACAACACAAATGGCCCAAGTTGGTGACAGCTGGAAATTGTGAGCTACTTCAGCTGCTTCCCAAAGCAAGCTCCTCTCTGGTGACGCTCACACTTCACCAGCTGATACTGCCAGCATCAGTGATGATAAAACCCCAAAGAGGTTAAAATAGATACAAAACATTTTTACTTTGCAGCTTGAGTTCAGAGTTGTCAGGAAGAGAAAGAGCCATGCTGTTTTTAGTATTACAAATAACACACATGGACATTCTGAGAAACACTTGAAGTTGCTCTCAAAGGAAAATGGTTCAGTTACTTGTTGCTTATTCTCAGAAGAACTCAGTTACGTTCCTTCCATTTCATGGGGGAATTTCAAAGGAAAGAATTTCAGGAACCCCATAAGCGAAGGCAGCAGTTACACACCATATGCTCAGCCACAGCTGCTTAGGGCTACCTTAAATATCTGCATACTGAGATACCCCAGCACTAACATCCAGGTTCTTATACAGTTCTTCCCTTTCTTCCTTTGTCTCTGAGTAAAAAAACATACTCAAATCTAGACAATAAGATGCTATCACCACTAGAAAAGCCATGTCTGTACTGTTACTGACAAACCAGTACAGAGAGCTTCTACCATGAAGTAGAATTCCAACAATACTGGATTTTATTCCGCAAGGAAGGAGAAAAGCACAAAGACCTCACCAAGAAGAGCCACCTGTGGACCCACCCCTGACCAGCACCTCTGTCCCACTACCCTGGCAGTGGCTGAGGCAGGGGATCTGCTTGGTAATGAAAGGAAAATGAAGGGGAAAGGACACCAGTGGGAGCAGAGCATAAGGTAAGGATCATTGATTGTACAGCCTTTGAGCAAACAGATTTTTTTCAAGACATGCCACTTAAACAAATACAGTTTTGCCCTTTAACTGAAGCAACTGTACTGCAACTGAGAAGCCTACAGGACACCTATTTCACAAACCTCAATTAGGTTTAAATTCAATATGAATGTCTCTTAGTATTTTAATCTGGTGTCTTGGCTCCCTGCCACATATCATCACTATTTTAGCTTTACAAGTCTTCTGAAAAGAAAGGCTCACACCAAACCACAGCAAGGGAAGACAGAACTTCCAACACAGAAGGAGTTGTTGATCCCTCCTTCTTTAAATGAGGCTATTAATATTTAGAGTTTCTCCTTAAAAAACTTCTCATTGTATTTACAGAGAAGTTTCTTCCATATTGGTTCTGTACGATGCTTAGCGTTGCTCAGTGGTGGGCAGAGAGTGCTCCCAGCACACAGCAAGTGTCAGTGTCACACAGCAGCCAATCAAATGGGCTGCACATGCAAATTCCAGCTCTGAGCAATGAAATACAACCTGTCCAAGCAATTTCCTCATGGCAGTATTGGCTAAGGAAACACCACTAATTCCACAGATGCTTAAAACAACAGTTAATTTGATGGACACCAATCAGAGATTGTGTATTTCACACCTGCAGTTTGACAAAAATTATTTATGATTTAGTTTTATAATGATTTTCAATCATAATTCTTCTTAGAACTAACATTAGCTTTTTGTAAACTATTTCATATAGGAAACCAGCTTAAAAAGGGTTTCCATTTTTTTAAATTAAAGTTATCTATAAAAATAAGGGTCCTTATGGTCCTTTCACCTCAAAAGTCTCTCAACTTTCTTCTATAACAAATCTGATCTCAGTCCTTACTGAATGCTAAAGAGTGCCCAGGGCCTTGAGGTGATGTTATTATTATGGCAGGCTTATTTCACAACTCAAGCATCAAAGGCCACCCTCACCTGATGCTTGGCCATCTCCATTCCCTCCAAAACCACCGTCTTAAAGTCCTCCTGTTTGTCCTGTGGAAGGAAAGAGGAGAACTTTCAGACTGCATTTCATGTATGAAAATAATACTTTGCCGTGAAGGCCGTGCAGTTGCTTGGTTGGGTGCTGTGCTTCAGCTAGAAAAATCACCCACCCCAACAAGTCCATGATACAGAAATGGCAGACTCAAGCTAGTATGGCCAAGAACCTATTAGACAAAACCAGCACTGCCAGTTTGTGACTTTGCTCATTTCCAGCAGTATTGAAGGAGGCTTTTAAGCATGTTTCCCTCAGGTAATAGAGCTTGAGTAAAGCCACACTACATGAATCATAAACTCATGTTTATGAGTCAGAGTGCCCTGAAGGAAAATTAAGATCCACTCAATTTTTCTCAGTTATTTTCTCAGCTCTATGTAACAGTATTCTCCTCTGCATAAAGAAGAAATGGCCTGAAGTCAATATTCATTATCTCATGTTTATCTCATCATCATCCACCTACCTATGGCTCAGTGTGCAACTGCTGCCATGACTAAGGGGTTCCAGAAATTCCAGGAAGTTTTCTGTATTCTTAAAGCATACTGTGGGAGTCCTGACTTCAGGCATCTATCTCAGCATACAGTACTTACCACCAGCATGTATTTTTATAAATCACATATAATGTATAAATTCATGCACAGAGATTACTTGGAGTGTGACAACTTTCTAACAGATATTACATTGAACACCAGGGTTAGAGGCTATGCCTGAGGAGCAGGCAGTTAAAACTCATTATTCCTTTATACATGCAAGAAATTTAGTCTCATCTTCATGGTTCAAAACTTATAAAATGCAGAATGCAGATATGTTTCAGATACTAGTTTTATTCCCTGTAATTGCGAGCCTTGCTTCAATAGTTCAGATCTGCCTGCAACTAAGTTATCCCTGAATTTAGTGTAACCACTTGTATCTTAGCAGTAGTTTCTTTACACACATTAGACTGTAAATGCAGTATCTACAGCAAGCTGCCAGTGTTACAGCCCTGACAAAGCCATTTATACAGAGAGAAACCTGGGAACAAAAATTCAAAACTCTCTGCCATATGGCTTTGCACTTCCTCCTTGCTTCCCTGGTTCATCCAGCAACATTTCCCAGTGAACTGCCAGCCCAGGGGGCTCTGTCCTCACAGCAGGAGCAGCAAAATATATGCCAGCAATGTTCTTACTTTGTGGCAGCAGGAGGGATCTCCCTGGTACAGGGCTTGGCCAGCTTCCATCAGCTTCATCAGCAGATCAGGCCAGAACCCCCCAAACTGGGGGTTTAATACACCCCGTGCACCAACATAATGACAACTCTAATTCTGCCCCCACTCTACAAACGGTGCAGCCAAGATTTCCCCAGAATTGTTTCTACTGATCTCTGCCTTCCTCTTTTCATCATAGTACCAGGCTCTGCTCAGTCTCGACACTCTTGGCTCTGTCATGTTTAGGAATGCAACAGTTTTTTAAATATTTGACTATTATTAACAAAACCAGTTTTGTACTTCAAAAAGTAGGTAGTCAGACAAGTATCTACATATATGACTGGCTATCTGAAAGTGATTTTATATTAGAATGTATTAGATGATGGAGCATATTTTACTTCAAATAATACTTTTAATTTAGAAATCCAAACTCAGTGACCATAATTATTTTGACCATAGCAGGTTATGAATTTTTCTGTTGTCTTTTTGATTAATTTTGGGGCTTTTTTGTTTGGTTTGGGCCTTGGTTTTTTTGTTTGCTTGATTTGTTTGTTTTCTAAACTTACATGTGGTTTTTGCCTGATGCTGACTTGAGATTACTCCAGGTGGAATCTCCTACACCAGAAATAATCCTTTCCATTCTTCCGTGTTTAAAAAAATTAAAATATCCAAACCTAAACACTGCTGTGTGTTACTGTACACGAAACTTTTCAGTAAAAAGCAGAACTGGAAGAAAGCAACATACCTTTGCTTTTTTTCGTAGTAGTTTTGCCAGACGCACCACATAGGGCTTGAATTCCCTCTGATGTGTTCCTTGTCTTCGTACTTCCAAGCCTGAATCATCTGATGCTTCTGGAATAAAAGCCCAACGATACCTGCCATGAGATAACACAAGCACATGTTATCCTTACTGAACACGTAGGCTTTTCTGATCACTCTAAAAATATGAATGGATGAGGAAATCAAGTGATTTCCTCAGTAGTATCAGAGAAGGAGGCAGGAAAAAAGAAACCCAAGCCAACCCCCACAAGATAACATCAGTCTTTGACAAGAAAGAAAAAGAAAGGTACATTCTAAAAGCAGGAAGTAACATGGCCGTATCTTTTTCCTTTAGAGTTTCTTATTTAAGGATGGCAAGAGCAAGATAAGGCAGAGAAGCTATAAACCAGTAGTATTCACCTCCTCATTGTGTGCAAGAGAACTGAAAGCAGTTTTTCATTATAAAATATATGTTAATTAAATTCTACTGCACATTTGCAATATGTACACACATATTTTTCTCAATATACCATGCTGATAATAAAAACTCATTTATTTTACCCATTCATGGCCCAGTGAAACCAACTGGACCATAACATTACCAGCACCTTCCTGCACTGCAAGGATTGACTACTTGTATTATAAACTATAAAGGAAATCAAAGTTTCTGTTGTTAAAACTTCAATCCAAGCCTGCACGAGAACTCCATAAAAACCAGTGTGATTCAGCATGACTATTGTCTTTCCAGAAATGCACAGTAATGACCTAAATAAAATGAGGTTGGCTAATAAGGATTAGGACGGCTTGGAGAACTGGACAAGAATTATGAGCCATGTCCCCAGAAAATAAAATAAATGAAGAAAACCTTCGACATTGCCTTTGGATTTAGAAACACTACAGGGCACAACCTGACAAAGTGTGTGCAAGTCCTTCCAGCCTCTAACCCCCATGAGTGTCTTTTAAACAACAGGACAATTAGGGGTGACCTAATGTCTACAGAGCTGAGCCAGGGCAGCAGCTCTCACAGTCATCATTGTGCAGTGTAAAGGAAGAGACAAGATACTTTCTTTTGTCATTGGTGCGCTCTTGTTCTGAGGGTCTCCAGCAAATACCAGTTGCTTTGCATTCATTTTTTTCAATGGAACAGGACTGCAGAGACACCAAGGAAGCAATTTCCACACATGAGAGCTACTGACCAAGAAAAACCTACTGGGCCCCCTTTTTAGGGAGGTTTGTTGCCACATCTTCCAGACAGACTGTGCAAGAGAAATTTAAGCAAGTCATACTGAGATGACATGCAGTCCTCTGATCTCATGCATTACTCACTGAGATGGGTGGGTGTATTTTGAGTTCTTAGGCATTACTTAGGCATTACTGCAACTAAGTATATTTTTTAAATAAACTACTTGAATAAATCACTACTACTGATGATCTCTCAAGTGTGGCAAATCTCTTGCAACAGGCTAAATCAAACTAGCTTCAACTAATTTGATGTGCAGCATCATTTGTCCTGGGGGCCACTCAGATATTGTGAGGGAATGAACTATGGGCTGCCCTGACTCAATTCTAAAGAAGGAAAGGAAACAGAAAACCAAAGACTTTTATACACTAGAATTTTATCAAGAGGCATGGAAAAACATCAAAAAAATTAAATGACAATGTCTTCTACTCACATCTGAAATTGAGGCAGGTTTTCAGATGGTAAAGCTAGAGCCAAGTCCAGGAATTTGCAAGCAGATAAATACAGGTTCAACCACCTCTGACTGTTGTAGGATGTGGAGAAACCATTGCCACCTGTGTAAGTTGTCTCCAAGCCAGCAACAGAAGGGCCAGAAGTTCTAAAATATGTTATAGCAGGGAGGTCAGTCACAACAAGCTTCTGTCACAATGAAAACTTCATCTTTCGTACTTGCCTTTACAAACACACAACTCTTTATTTACCAGCACAATCCTGAATTCATAAACCAAACCCAAACACTGCAAGTCTTTGCTATGGGTGGAGTTCTGTATGCACATATACATATATTCATGTGTGTGCTTGTGTGTGTGATGAATTGTTAATATATAATAAATATGTTGCACTGTATCTTATTCACAGATATTAAAATTAAGAGAAAGTTTAAAAGTGCCAGTCATGTTGATATTACTTTACTTGAGGAAAAAACTCTCCAAATAAACAAAAAGAATCTAGGAAAAAAGCAAACAAAACTTGGGCAAATAACTCTGGCTCATTTGAGAAAGCTGCCTCTGCTGATAGCATTGATTGAAATTGGATCACACTGTACAGAAGGTAGATAACAATGGATAACAAAACAAGAAAAAAATCTTCCTCACTTTCCTAATACTAGAAGAAACTATGCTTTTATTTAGACAAAAAAAAAAGGCATCAGTCGTATTTAGAATAAGTGTATGACACAGAAAAGGTGTAAGTCATGCCATGCATAATTTAATTGCAGCAGCAGGGTCATCTTAGTCAGACAGACACAGAACTCACACATTTGTATTGTACAATTTACCTTAGTGATTTATCAGCAATCTGACAGTGGGACTTCTTTTATTTTGTCCTGAACAGTCTGTCTCTGGTACTGCAGTCAGACTGAACTACCCTTTACTTGTCCTTCTCATTTGAACTCAACAACTCTAAGATGAATTATTCTAAAGAATGACTCAACTTGTCATCAGCATACCAAAGGATTTTTTTTTTGAGTTAAACAAGCAGGAAGTTCATTTACCTGGAAATATCTTCATCAGCAGTGAGCTCCTGTTCCATCAGTAAAAACACTTGCACCTGAAGATCAAATGTTACACTTTAATAGCATTTTTAATGTGCTGTGACTCAGGAAAGTATCATAGGAAGGCCTGAATAATAAGCCTTACAAATAGTTTGGAGCTTTATTTCCTCTACTGTATGAGTGGACACTGGCACCCTAAAGCTCTTTCACCCCTTATAAATAACCTAAATAATGCAAGGGTCACAAGGAACTGTCTCTTTTATGGCCAGGAAAGTTCTCAAAGGCTAATCCTCTCCACTATTTCAAATGAGAACAAGACCTAAACAAAATGAGAATAATGAATCATTTAACGGAGCAGTCAGGCTCAGGTCTGAATTCCCAGAAGCAACACAGTCCTGTTAACTAAAAGTAGTTCCAAGACTGTAGTAACTTGTGTAAAGGCCAGGTGGCAGCACGGGAATCAGAACGCCACACTGAGTAGAACAGGTTTTCTAGTATTTATACTATTGACAGGCCTAAAATTAAATGCATTTATTGCTAAAACAGCACACTCGATCTTTAAAATATTTTATAATAGCTTTTCTCATTTTATTGTTTGGATCTGTGGTTATTCATGGGCCAGGTTAGGCACCTGCACATTGGAAAAAAAAAAAAATCATCGCAGCAATGATTCTGATGTACTCCCTCTGTTATTCAGTCCCTTGGAAACCCCTTGAATAACAGGCTAAATGGATCACAGGATGCACCAACCACTCTCCTCCATTCCCACTGCCAAAGCTGAAACCCAAAAGAGTGTGTTAAACAACCAACACTGGAGATTCCACAGGCAGAAGCAATGGAAACAGATGTTTTTACTGTTTTGTTATGAAGGATAAAATGAGAAAGAAGAAATCTGAGACAAGCCTTGTATAAATCTAGTTACAAAATTTAGCCATAATGTGATCTGAATGACCATCAACTGCCAGTAAAACACAGATTCTGACTCCTCTACAGGAGTTCTTATCCCTATTCCTGGAAAAAGAATGACCAGGAAAGTAGAAACAGGGGACACCAGGAAAGAAGAGCAGGAGTGGTGATGGTGGAGAGGGTACACATATATAAGCAGAATTGAAGTTGGATTCAGTAGGAAACAACGAGGGCAAATGCAAATTTAATTCAGGAGACAGCTAAAGAGCTGAAATAGTGTAAGCCAACAGATGCTCAATTTCATTGCAAAAACCAGGTATCAGGATTATGAAAATAAGTCAGCTTTCAATTTGTATCCATTGCAAATTTATATGCACAATCTCTAGAAGAGATTTTCTTAAAAATGTTGAGGAGGAATGATGTTTTGTCTCAGATGGGCACAGGTCTTCCAAATAATGAATGCCACCTGTAACTCACCAGTTCAGTGATCATGGTTGGCCAAAGTGAGGTAAGGTGCTGTGGAGACATTCTTAAAAGCAATACTCTGAAAAACAGGAACACTTGGGAATGGAGGGTGGGCACCTGCGGCAACCGGAGACTTTCTACCAGCCTTTCTGAAACAAAAAGCCAAGAAGGGTCCCTCAGTTCAGAATAATTCCAATGAGCATTTTCTCCTTCCCTCATTTACTCTCAGTTTTAACTTTAAGTATCTCCCATGTTACTGTTCCAGTACTTTACTACTTTTATTCTGTTAACATAAAAAAAAAACAAACCCAAAAACCAAGGAAGGAACAAAAGAGAGAAACTTCTAAATAGTACAGTTGCTTATTTTGGTTAAGTTCTCTACATAAATGCAATAGTGCATCTGGGAACTTCGCTCATATTATGCACAATTTCACCCACTACAACAAGAAGAGTTAACAGATTCCAAACAATATAACAACAGCCTGAACAGTTTGGATGTATTGTCATTATTAAAAGGCTGCCCCATCATAGTACATGAGAAATTACAAAGGGATGATACAGTTTTATTGAACTATAATAACCCCTAGGCATTCAATATACAAAGAGGCAGATACATAAAAATTTTTTTCTGTCAGACCAACACACATTAATGTTGAAGTTCAGACTAGTAAAACCATCTGATACCATGAACACAGTAATCTCAGCTACTGACTTGACTGGAAATTAAAAAAAAAAAAAAGAAAAAAAATCAACCAAAAAACCCAGATAACTTTAAAAAAAATAGATCCTGGAACAAATGAAACAGGAAAGATGATGCAACTGATTTTCCATATGGAAGAAGAGACTAAAGTGTCCCCTTGGTGGCTTGAAAACATGATATATCTAAAAGTTGCTGCTGCAACTATTTGCATCATCTTGAAAAAATTCATGCAGTTCCCATTCCCAATCACTTAAGGTAAAAGGTCACTGTAAGAAATAAACTTCAATGATAGACTGGAACAGTGGGAAAAATACCAGCAAAAGAAGTCAAGAATTCAAAACATCAAGGTCAGTTTTCCTATTTATCCCTAATTGAAAGGTGTTTATACCTCAGACATTCATGTCAAAACATATGGCGCAGGAATCCAAGGATATTGGTCAAGGTATAAATTGACAGATCAGTGAAATAACCTGGATTAGAGTCAACTGGCAGTCACAAAATTGTAACATTTTGTAGTCATTTAAGACTGAAAACATTTTTATTAAAACCTGCAGAAACTGTTTCAGCCATGGAAACAGTATCACACAGTGATATCCCAGGAGACATATTCAACCTGCTGTTACACTGTCATACGAACACTCTACAGTTAATAGGAGAGTCTAGAGGTTCCCTAAATGATACATTTTTACTGACCTTGTATGTCGGGCAGGTATTTCTGGTATTGGTCTATCTCACTGCTGAAAATGGCGAAGGCGAGTCTCTTGAGGAGCATTGCGCGTTGCTCCAGCTCCACATCTCGGTTAGCAAACAGATTGAGGGAGCTGCTCTGGGCCACAGCCACTCGTGCTCAAAGAGAAAAGGGAAAGTGCAAAGGAGAGCTTAGAAACTTATCTTCTGCTTCGCTTTAGGGCACAAATAACTCTTACTTTCTTTGCATTAATGGAGTTTGAAAGCAGATGTTAAGATAATGTTTGGTTTGCAATTTGTATTTGTAACCAGAAATTCAAAACACAAGTCGAAAGAAAACTTGTAAGTATACACAATAGTGGCTGGATTTAGGGGCTTTTGGGAGGGAGTTTAGCCATTTCTTAAAATAAAATTTGTATGTATAGACGCTCAGAAATTTCAAATGTGAAGAATCAATTTTTTTTAAGCAGAGTTAGTGTCAGATCTTCAAAAGAAAACAAAACCAAACCCAAACAAAACAAAACCCATTCCCACCAAATTCACTTAATCAGCTTTGCCATATAGGCAAAATTCATTGTATGCCAGGATGGTATCAAATTCTCTCACTTCAAGCTATTTATGGATCTCCAGAAACAAACAGTTGAAGAAAACACAAAGAACACTGAATAAATTAAACAAATTGGAATAAATGTTGACCAAGTGTTTTCTTTAAGATACTTGCTTTCCATTTATTTAATGTTTATACTGCAGAAAAATCACTACTATATCAATACTTACTCATCAAATCCCTGAATGTGGTTTTGTCATGTGTCATCAAATTATCCATAATAGCTCTCCAGCTAAAAGAGGAAAATTGTACACAAATCAGAAAAGAAAACATCAAGAATTTTCAGGAACATTTGCAGAGCTTTTTCTGCTCTCTCAGTTTAGGCTAAAGCTTCCAATCCAAGCCCTCTGCTTCATAAGGTAAAATTCACTTGGTTTTATTTGATCTGAAACTATATTTCTTGAACTCCCTTCTCCAAGAATGTAGGGGATGCCATCCAGAGGGACCCTGACAGGCTTAAAAAGTGGGCCTATGTGAACCTCATGAAGTACAATGAGGCCAAGTGCCAGGTCCTACAGAATGGTCAGAGCAATTCCAAGCACAAATACAGGCTGGGCAGAAAGTAAATTAAGAGCAGCCCTGAGGAGAAGGACTTGGGGCTCGTGGTGGATGAAAAACTGAATTTGATCTGGCAATGCATGCTCACAGCCCAGATGCATGGCCAGCAGATAAAGGGAGGTGATTCTGCCTCTCTACTCTGCTCTGGTAAGACCCCACCTGGAGTATTGCAGCCAGCTCTGGGAACCCAGCACAAGAAGGATGTAGACCCATTTGAAGGGGTCCATGGGAGGACCACAAAGATGATCACAGGGCTGGAACACTTCTATAGAGACAGGTTGAGAGTTGGGGTTGCTCAGACTGGAAAAGAGAAGGCTTCAGGGAGATCTTGTAGCAGCTTTCCAGTACATAAAAAAAAGGAGCCTCCATAAAGCTAGAGAGAGACTTTCCACAAGAGCAGGGAGTGATAGGACAAGGGGGAATTACTTTTAACTGAAAGAGGGCAGATTTAGATATTAGGAAGAAATTCTTTATTGTGAGGGTGATGAGGCACTGGAACAGGTTGCCCAGAGAAGCCTTGGGTGCCCCATCCCTGGAAATGTTCAAGGCCAGGTTGGATGGGGCTTTGAGCAATCTGGTCTAGTGGAAGGTGTCCCTGCCCATGGTAGAGGGGTAAGAACTAGATGATCTTAAGGGTCCCTTCCAATGCAAATCATTCTACATTTCTACAAAATGCTAACCACATTTTCTTAATAGAATTTTTTTTTATTTTAAAATCATTATTTTTAAAAGAGATTTTTGCATAGAAATATACCTTATGTAAGTTTCATATTTCATGTGGTAACCTAAACCACAGAAAATCTCTATTTCTCTCAACAGAGATCTATTGGGAAATTCTGGCCCACATGTTAATGGAATTCATAAAATTTGTAAGGGCCATGAATTATATCCAGGTAGAAGAAGGAAGAAGAAAGGAAGAAGAAAGTCTTACTGGTTAACACATGAAGCATCCATCTGGAAGAAACTGGAATCCATAAAGAGGTCAAATGCTTCCTTTTTCCATGCTCTCCTTGTGTACTGATATCCACTAAGACTGCTTAATAACTGGACACAAGCTCGATAGCTGGATGCATTGTGAGCACTAAACAAAAAAAAAGTCAACATAAACCAATTTTGAATTGTTGCTTTCTAGAAAGTTTGATAGGCATCTAATCCTTATCATGTTAAGTTTCAACTTAAGTGCCACCATCCAAATTTCAATTGGCTGTAGAGATCTACATCAATTCAATAAGCTGTAAAGATACCTGTGATTACGGAGGTAGGGCACAACATAGTGCATAATATTTACAAGCAAAGGAATAACTCTCTCTTTTTCATCACTGTAAAAAACCATGTCCAGGAGATGAGCCAAAACCTATAAAAGGAGAGGAAGATATGTTATAATGCATTCTTAAATTGCTTTTAATCTACTATTCAGCATTTTTTTAATATACTGTTCTTTACTGAACATTCAAGTTCATGATAGAAGTTATCAAACTTCAGGTACCCTGCAAAATCCAGAGTATAAAGATTCCATCGTTTTTACAACAAATTAAGGCAAAAGCACAGAAATGCAAGCTCCTGGTCAAAGCATTCTAGAGAATAAACTACACACAAAGAAAAAAATTCAGACTGACTGCAATTATCAGCAGCAAATACCATGTACCAAAAAGGTAAACACACAAAATTACAATCAAAAAAGTTTCCTCTACTACACATCTGAAAGGCTATGCTTTACACCTCATCCATCTCAGTGAGTTAGTACCAAAGTTGTATATACTTTTACATTACAAGACCTAGAAGCCATTCACATCAGTGTTTGCCTTCAAATCTCCTTCTCCAGACTTCTAGTCCGAAGCTTTTCACAACATAGAAGTTTATTATAAGACAGTATTCATTATCTCCAGGGAAACATTTACCTCAGAAAGCAAGGTCAATGCATGGACACTATAAACAGATGGAGTTATATTTGAAGTTTCCATTGCTGGAGACAGCATATCTAAATGAAGATAATAAAAAAAATGTCCAAAGTTAGTTTTTTTCAAACCATTATTCACCTTACAGCATATTTAAAAAATATATATTTTGAAGATTCACAAGCTTTGCCAGACACACTAATGCTGGAACGATACTGAAGCATATTACATGCATTCAAACATAGAAAAAATTTTCATTAATTTTGGCACAATAATAAATGTTTTGTTTTAAATAAAGATGAAAATGAAAGTACCTTCAACATCTGATTCTAAGTTGTTTCCATCAACCATAATCTTGGGGGATGGCTTAACCTCTAAGTTTCGTCTCAGCCAAGTGGTCTGTTCCAAGGAAGAACCAGCAATTGCCCCAATGGCATCCACTATCTTGTGCGTTACATCCTGGTAGAAAAAAAAACCCAAACACTTTAAGAACTTTGTGCAGAAGGGTTGTTTTCATTGTCCTGATATGTAGAAAATCCATATGACCAAATATAGAATTACTTTCAAATAATTTCTGTGTTATCAGTGATGA
The DNA here is from genome assembly GCF_008360975.1 of Lichenostomus cassidix. Classification (NCBI taxonomy): domain Eukaryota; kingdom Metazoa; phylum Chordata; class Aves; order Passeriformes; family Meliphagidae; genus Lichenostomus; species Lichenostomus cassidix. The sequence continues at coordinate 78,799,821 of NC_139483.1, forward strand.
ATAGCTCCATAGAAAATGAGAGCTTTTTCAACAAATCATAAATACATGGAGAAGATATTTAAGAGTAATTTCAGACTGCAGAACTGACATCAAATAATTCTAGTACATTCAAGCATCTAGTTCTAACTCCACTGGCATGGACATGGACACCTTACATTAGACCACATTGCTCAGAATCTCATCCTAGTGGCCTTTAATACTTCCAGGGATGTGGCATCCACAACTTCTCTGGGTAACTAGTTCCACAGCCTAACCACCTTCACAGTATGGAATTTTTTCCTAATATCTAACCTAAACCTATTCTCATTTTGAAGCCATTCTCCCTTGTCCTGTCACTGCATGCTCTTGTAGATAGTCCCTCTCTGTCTTGTCTTGTGGCTTCCTCTAGGTACTGGAAGCCTTCTCTTTTCCAGGCTGAACAAACCCAATTGTTTCAGCCTCTTCTCTTAAGTGAGATGCTCCACCCCTCTAATCAACTTGGTGGCTCTCCTCTGGACTTACTCGAAGAGGTCAACATCCTTCCTGTGCTGGGAACTGGATGATCATTAAGGCCCTTTCCAACACAGGCCATTCTATGATTCTATGATTTATTGTTCAATATTTTTAGAAGACACATAGAACGGATTTCTTACCTGTAGATCTCTTTGATCTTTCTTATTCTCCAGATTTGGATTTTTCATGATGAACTCATTCAGAACACTGAAAAAATATAGAAGTAAATGTGGATTTTCTTCACATAATACATTATTCAGTAGTTTTCAGAGTCAGGACAAATCTGAAGACATTTATTTGCACAGTATTTATTCACTAAACCCTCAGGGATTGCTACTTACCAATATTCCAGAAAACATCTTTTCAAGTTCCTTAAGTTAAATTTGATTGTACCATACGAGTTTACTAAGAATGTATTTGACTTGACTATATACAAAAATATCTTTAGAAACAGTTTACTAGGGAAGATAAACTCAAAATATTGAAGAAAATGGTCCCTGAAGCATTATACAGAAAATCATATTCAAAATTATATTTCTAGCAGTCCATGCTGAGGATTCAGCCCATTCTAGTGGGCTGCAAATACCTAAGAAATAGTCACTGTTGTTATTTTCTGGGAAAAATCAGAAACTTACATCTGTTGCTTAAAGAGCCTGAATCACTCAAATAATCATTAAGGTAAGGCCATGGCTTATATCATACTATCATATAAAATTTAATATATGTAACCATTCCTCAGAGAAGAAACTGATTTGATAAGATCCACAGAACTCAGGCAGTAACTCTATCAGTTAAAAGTAAGAGATGGAGATTTGAAAACACTAACACTTCAGTATGATTTCACACACATTTAAACTTAATTGGAAACTGCAAATATCAAGAGCACTTACCCAAGTATGAGAAACTGTCCTGGGGCTGGAAGACCAACCTGGATGGAATCTTTTAGCAGAAGCAGAAGTGCTGCCCAGCTGTCTACTAAGCTGGTCACCGGAATCCTAGGAGAGAGAGAACAGCAATGTCAATGATGAGAACATCATCTCCCTTAGGTATTCCCTCAATTTCTTTCTGCCTCACACGTCTCCTGTCAGATATTTGGAATCTACACTCTTATAGATCCTTTTAATACTAGGTTGCTACATCAATTCATTAAGAAACAGATGAAAGCAGAAGAAGAGCATACTCAAAAGGCATGTTTTGCATTCCAAGGCTGGAGTGGCACCAAGAAGTTACAGCACAATTAAGATTAGCTTTCCTTAGGCAGGGGGCAGATAACCTGCAGGATTTTCAGGTGAGGAAAGAAAGGTGATGCAGTAGTAGGGAAGTCACAAAATAAACCACCTTTTTTTAATGAGTCTACAGTTCAAACCCATTCTTTCCCCACTATTTATATTACACAGACTATTCCTCATCCTATTACAAAAAGATGTAAAATATTCAAATGGTTCATCTGCTTGCTGACGACAGAAATAAAATTTAACTTATTTTCTTACCTTTGAGTATAAGCGTAGAAAAACTGCAACATGCAGACTTCAAGTGAAAGATGTTTCTAGAAAAAGATATGAAATCTGTGTCATCAGAAAGAAGTTACTTTTTTTTTCCCCTCACAGGGTAAAAACTGACAATGTTGTAATGTCACTGCAATGTCTAAACATATAGCTTAATTTAACAGAATATTAAAAATGTCCTTTCAGACATCCCTCTGTAAAGTTATGCTTCTCTTCATTCATCTCTTAGATATTGTGAAAATTTTCACGTCATGCTGCTCAGCTTTGTCAATGAAGTACACATACAATCAGTGTTCTAAGCTTCATTTAGAGGACATCATATAAATCAGTAGCATTTCTACAGTTTCCATACCTTATCCTTTGCTATGGCTGGAGGCTGCTTCAAAACTTCTTTCACTGTTTGTATGACAGTCTCTGTTCTCATAACACTGATAGAGCGAACCAGCTCGACCAGTAGGAGTTGTTCTTCACCTGCTGTAGGAATAACCTAGAAGAATCAAATGTATGTCACAGATTATTATTACAGACAATGGCTATTCCAAAATTAAGGCAGCTGTCCTCTTGAGATGGAAATAACAGCAACTAACAGTTCATCTAGAGATGTGGTATCACTACTTTTCTCCTGACAAATTCAGGAAGATTATCTCATTCTAAAGTGGTACCCCCCTAACAGCAGAGTTGCTAATTAGAAGTACAATTACTGTCCATACTTCATTGTATTTTTTCCACTGAGAACGTCTGAATTTTCTTCTTCCTAACTCTAAATCACTTGAAGGTATTACCACTATTTGAAGTAACCACTGTAATATTGTACCTTTGTCCTGGAAGTATTTTTGTTTTGCCTCCTTTCATTCCATACAAATGCAATGGCAGCCATGAAGTGAACACCATGATTCATTGAAATTGGACCCAAAAGTTCCAGAATCTGTTGCCTCAAATTCTGAAATACAAAAGCAGAACACATGCTCCTTTAGATAAGCAGCTCAGCATTATGCTGAAAACATTTTCTCTGCAGAAAGCAAAGAGGTGACATGTTGCAGTGAACGGATACTTTTTAGCTTAAAAGCATATTCAATACCCATTTATAAACCCTTGTTTGTGGGGTGAGTGAGTTGATGAGGACAAAAGTATAAAAACTCAATTTAGATTTAAGGGAAGAGAATTGAAATTATTTTGGTAAAGGTATTAATGAACACTTTAAATGATATCATGCCTGATGTTCTGACCTTAGTTGACCCAAGATTAATTGTGGTAATAGATGCAGCAGCAGCAGCAGTAGTTTTCTCTGAAGAATCTGCAAGGTGCAAGATGCTCCACAGTAAAGTCACAGAAGACATGATCATATGCAAGATGGAGAGGATCCCATTGCGTGCTTCAACCAAATGCTTCTGATCTACATTAACCAAAAGCTAGTGGGAGAGAAGAGGAGCATTAAATATCTACATAAACAGCATATTTAAAACAGAGTAAATTTAGACTTAGCTAACATGGGAGCTTTCAATCTTAACTCTTTTTCTAAAGTTTTTCAGTAATTCTTACAATATATACAGCTCTTGAGACTATTCAAATAATAGAGAATCTTTTGATTGAGTTGTACAATATCAAATGTACTCTGAACATGTAAGGCCTCATGTCTACAGCAACTTATCCTTTGCCTAAACCTTTGCAAAACAATTATTTCAGAATTTTAAGTGTAGCTAATACTCTAGGTAAAATTATTTACTTACATAAACAACAATCACTTTTCAGTCACTTTTAAATAACTAAAAAGCAAAGGGGTATATGAACAGAAAAAAGCGTAAAACAAGATTTCTGAGAAAACAGGGCAAAAGCTTGTTATGGAATCTAGATCAAATTCTTAATAGACACTGTGCTTAGAATATCAGATCTAAAAATACTGTTTGACTAAAAAGACAAATTGTCAATATACAGAAGGAGCAAAAAGATAATGTTCAGACACATTGCAAGATGAACACAACAAAGGCATATCTAAAAAGTGGCATTTTAGAGGTCTGAAAATGAAGACATTCATACTTTAGGTATTTCAGGGTAACAAAAAGAAACAAAACAAGCAAATAAATATAAGAGTATTCTCTTTTAAGTATCATCCACAGAAACTTGTTTTTTTGTTTGAAATGTGCCTATTGTCAATAAACCCCCATATTTATAGCTAAGACAATATATATGGCATTTTTCTCACTCAGATCTTCATAGCTGCTAATATAACCACAGTACTTGATTTGATATGTACTGCAAAGGACCCTCTCAGACACCCAGACAAGTTTACCTGATGATACTGTGTAGATGGATCCAGGAGGCAGTAATGAATAATTGTTGTGATCCCTTCTAATAAAGTGAGAACCATATCTGGGGGGGTGACTGATGCCATCCAGAGAGGCCTAAAAGAATAGATTCATTTTTTTAAAATGGGTTAATGTGATAGTAAAGTAATTCAACACAATCAGATGTACTTAAAAAGATTATACATCTCTACATACACATACCTATTATCAGATAATCCTGTTTCATATTTATACTGCTGAATTAAATTATCCAAGTTCCTGCAGAGCTGAAGAGTCACTGAAACAACCACCCTTTGAAGAACTTTTCCCATGTAAGGCAATGTAGAAGTGATAAGGCCAATCCACTGGGGATGCATTTTACAGGCACAGTGCTGGTGCAAAGCTCGTATCACTGCACAGAGAAACATGCCTTGGCAGGTTATTGGCTGGGAATGTAAATACTGCAGAGAAGTCATTGGCTGCTGGGGACCAATGTGCTCCAAGTCCGTTATGACAAAGTCAAACCCCGTTTCATTTTCCTCAGGCACAGTCATTACTCTGTGTTCCAGCACAATCAGCCGTTGAAGTACTTTCAAAAGCTGTGACTGCAGAGTGCTACCATTGTCAAATTCATCCTCAGAAAAATTTATAAGGCTATCTTCAGAGAAGCCTTCTTCTACAGCCACTATGTTTTTTCCAGCTATCTTTTCACTGTGCCATTTCTGGGCACTGAAGATAGAAGACAGCAGACAATGCAGGATCACTTTCTGAACCTTGCACTTGGACAACATATCTGAAATAAAACTAGGAAAGCCCTTGGTAGAGCTTTCTATCACTTTTGCCAACTCAGCAAAGAGAAGTGTCAGAATTTCTATACTCATCATTTGCATATTGCGGTTTCCTATGAGGTCTTGTGAGGTTACTTTAACATGAGTTGGATAATGGCTTCGCATGTAGTATAAACACAAGGAGATAAGAATTTCAATGTACATAGAGCTCCGAAAGTTATGGTTAGAATCAACTGGGATGTGACTATAGAAATCCTTGCCCATAACAGATATTCGATGCCTGGCTAGAAGATTTTGGAGCAATGAAAGCTGTGGAGTGTATGCATTGTTGACACTGGTAGTGGAGATGGCATTTACAAAAGCTGAAGGATTTGTTTTCAGAATTGCTTTAATTGCAGAAAAAGCATACAATGTCCTTGATGAGTCATATAACTGGAGATAAAGCAGCACATGTTGATACAGTGGATGGATATTGAAGTTAGGAGATTTTCGCATTCCTGGAGACCCCACATCACTTTCTATTTCTGAAATTTCTCCTTCTCCACAGCTGTACCAATTTTCTAAATCAAGACCATCACTAAAGAAGACATTTGTTTGTTTAAGTTTTTCTGTTTGTGCTTTCTTCTTCTCTTCATCTTTCTTTTTGGCTATTTTTACCTTAGGTTTTGCACCTGGTTGTTTACCAGCCTCTTTAACAATAGTTTCTTTTTCCGACGTTTTTTCTGGTAGCTTTCCTTTAAAGCTGAACTGAATACTACTGTGGCTTCGCTTTCTGGACTTTGATTCAATGGAAGAAAGAGTGAGATCAGAGAAGGATTGCTGGCTTTCTGCAATACAAGGTGAAGAGTTATTTCTTGAAATTTCATCTCCTAAGCTCTCGAGTCCAGTCTCAGTTGAGGCTGACAGCAATTGCGAGCTGTCATTACTGAGCAAACTACTCTGGCTACTTTGAATATTTTGATCATCACTTTTTGTCACCTCTACAGAGTTATCCAAAGAACTGAATTTACATGAAGTATCCTCAGAGTGTAGACTGTCTCTAAGTGGTTCAACCTCTTCTCCGAGACCACTTACAACTTTACATATAAGATCTGTAACCACCTGTTGCACAATTTCATCAGGTGAGTCTTCTTTCAGAGTCTGAGAGCTATCTTGAGCACTCAGGCTTTCTGTTTCCACTTCATAACTGATGTTGTCTCCAGTAGATGACTGAGAACAGCCAGAATCAGAACTCTGCAGTATTTCAGCTTGATGATCAGGAAGGTCAAAATCAGACACAACCATTGGTATGGTCTCACTGCTGGTACTTAACAATGAAAGCCTGTCACTCAGAGGGTTGACAGTCAGGCTGAAGTTCTCCATTTCATCCATACCAAGTTGTTTCTCATTGCCTTCTTTAGGTATAATAAGTTGTCCTTGGTTTACAGGAATGTGGGAGAATGCTTGAGGAACACAAAAAAATGTACACATATAAGATTTCATTCTTTAGAATGAGAATTTAGAATTTAAACTATTATTGAGACTTCAAATTATAAAGGCATAGTAAATAGTGTCTCTCAATTTCAACAGAAAAACGGTATGTTAATGAGCAAATGACACATTCACAAAAAGCAAAATCATTTTAGCAGTACACCTTAACAACACAACATAATTCTCCCATGAAATTTTATACAGCCTTCCTTGCTTTTATTTTCACAAAAAAAAGAATTAGTAAATCCTGAACTAAAATTACACAATACATGCAAAAACACCTTCAAAACTTCTTGGTATGTTTTCAGCCAGACCTATGTAAGTGATCGTAATTCATAAAAACATTTAATTTTTTGGTTATGCTTTGAGCCATATTCTTATGTTCTAGCAAGACTCAGTAAGATGTAAGAAAATGCTCTGCATTAAAATACTTGTATATAATTTTAATTTGAGAACAATAAAACTTCAAACAATACTTGGGACATACAAACTTGAATTAGGAAAAATCCACACAAATGCAAATATAAGCTGTAGCTATTCCAACACTTGTTTTTTTGATTTACCCTCAAAATATTCTACTATGTTTTTAACATTGCATGCAAACAGCAAGCAAAGAAATTAATTAGGGAACTTCCTACAGTCTTCTTGCCTACATACCATCAGCACAGCTAAACTTCTGCATGAACTGCTTTTCATTTTCTTCTTCAGGATGACTGGGAGATTTAGTCCAGTAACATTCAGCTTGTACTCGCTGAACAGAAACTCGCTGAGTTTTTGGATGAAGAAGCAGTAGGAGTAAAGGTTCAAGAACCCTTGCAATATCATGTCTTTGAAGCACTTGATTTAACCAGGCTTGTCCCACTGACCATGTAGAACCATCCAAGCTATTGAGGCTGTCCAGCATGATAAACAAAGATCTAGAATAGAAAGAAGAATGAATATAGTGGATATTGCACACTACTCACAGAGTAATCCCATTTTAACCTGATATATGACAAATTTTAATGTCTGTACATACTCTGGTGTCTTCCCTATATAAAACAGTATTTTCTCCAGAATCCAAACTTTGAACCTGAATGCTTATATTGCAGTCTAGTCTAAGGAAGGAGTGGCCAGGAAGAGCTAGTAACAAAGTCAATTAAAACAGTTATTCTTATAGTAGCAATTGTATAGTCAGTTCAAGTATTTGAACAGCTATTAGCATAACAAGCTTCTGTTGCTGAAGTGCTAGTCCCATTAAAAAATATACAACTTTAAGAACCAATTCAAAAGGATATATGGAAAAGAACTTATTCAAAGATCTTGGATCTTGTCTTCAAGAATGGAGAGAAGAAATATACTTGACGATTCAGCAGTTTCTACTGTCATTTTCTTTTAACTGTTTTAGCCTTTAGAATCCTTTCTAGACTTATGGAAAAACAATATATATATTGAACTCTGAATTTTACCTACTGTGTTACATTCTCCAGAAGTTCATGTTCATGAGTTTTTAGCTGCATGCACAGAATTGATCACCATTTATGCAATGGGTGACAGTATCAAGCCAAAGAAATAATCTTTTTATTCTACTCTCTACAGCTAGGTATGCAATACAAAATCTACATAAATACTTTTCCACATTTGTGCTAGCTGAGGAAGAAAAGACTAGTTCAGAGTCTGTATCTTGAGTCTTTTCTAAGAAGATAGTCTAATACCAGAACACAAACCAGAAATCCTTTGCTGCTTGTCATAAATGACCTCTTACAAAAAACACAGATTAAACAACTTTCATATTTTAGCACTTGCTTGCAATTTTGTTCTCAAGTTTTCTTAGTCTTACTTTCTACTTCATATACTTTGCTTTTGGGTTGACTTTTCTCTCTTGCTTCTGTTTTTATCAAAACACAGCAAGAACTCAGATATTAAGCTCAATATACACCACAGTGATTTTTACCACAGTGATGGTCAATGAATATTATGACCATTCCTTTCCCACTCTTTACGTTTTCCAGAAAAAATTACAGCTTACATACTGATCACTGTGAAAACAATTTTGTCTAACACAAATTAATTTCTTGTCTTTCCTCCTTGCTCTCCCAGCTATATTGTAGTTCTTCAATTTTTAAATGCCCCACATTGCTAGTATAATACCATGAAAGTTTTTGAAGTGAAATAATTTCAACTGAATTACATTTGCAATCACCAACCTGTCAAAGGTGCGGCCAAAGGAAGAAGATTTGTTAATATGAAGGTCTCGTGTGAGATGCCATAGCACTGCAAACTTGGCATGAGCTTCCATTCTCACTTTCTGTGGACCAAATCGTACGTTAGATCTATCAGAATGTAACAACTTCTGATGAGAACTGGAAAGAGTTATATAGCATCTTAAAAGCAGTAATAGCCAACAATAGGTGTCTGTGAGCAATTTAGTACCATGAAAGGACTCTCCCCTATCTTGATCTCAGCTTAGTTTCTAAGTTTAGCCTGTCTCTTTCTAGTCAACTGATTTCCATTCCATTATTGCCATAGTAGAAAGAAACAGAAGAATTTTCTAGCTAGACATGTAGATAGAGTTCTTCATTAACATGTCAAATTTAGCTCTGGAACAAATTGGACAAATAGGACATGCTTATTGCCCAAAGGACTTCTAATAACTAGAAACAATACATAGAATATCATAGAATATCACAGAATCATAGAATACCCTGAGTCGGACAGGACCCACATGGATCACAGAAGTCCAGCTCAGGATATTTAATGGCAAAAATGGTGTAAAGTAACAATTGTTCTCTCTCTTTACTGTGGCTGATCAAGGCAAAGATTATTGCAGTAAGGCTACAAACAATAGTAAATGCAATGATACGATTTGAACACGTGTAGAAACAGCTTTACCCAAAAGACAAGGAAGCTAGTAAGCCGTTGTAGGAGTGAACAAAGCACAGCAATCGGGACAATTACACTAAATAAATCATCAAAATTACTTTCAATTACAATAAGGGCTTAAACTAAATCCCTAGATAATAAGCAGAGACAAGAGGAAAAAATTTTCACTAGTTTGTTCTTAAAATAGATGGTTATAGGAAACGAACAGTAGGTATATTTATCTTTAACCAAAGTGAGACGAAACTAAAAACTGTCAAAACCACTGACAATCTGGCATACTTCCAGACTTAATTTACATCATACAACTTAAGAAGGTTTGCAACAGCTAATAAAACCAGTATCTGCCATAATAATGAAAACTTTAAGTAAAAGCTATGAAAATTATACAAAGGACATATACAGTTCACGTTAAACAAAAAGTAAAACAACTTCTCCACACTAAAAACCAAAACCAAGAGAGACAGCAGCATTCTAGAAAGTAAAGCAAACATCACTTGTATATGGAAAAAAATGCTTGACACAGGAAAATAATCCACAACACTGCTGCAAAATGTATACAGTTACACAAAATAATTCACTGACAATTATTGAATAGAGTGAAAATACCAATTCCCAACCACATAGAGATGACTCCATGTAAGCTCTTGCAATCCGTGCTGTGAAAATTTAAGAAATTACTCTTTTCTCAGGAAGGTTGGCAGAAATGAGCAAGTCCTACATTCACAGTCACAGCAGTTCACAGACCAGCCTAAGTGAAACTAGAAATCATCATCAATTTTAACAATATGCCAAGCTGTGAACTGCACTGATTGACAGACTGGCTCACATTCACTCTTGTTGACCTGGTAACTCTGATAGAATGGCAAAAAAGGTAAGCGCTCCTGAAGTCACAAAACCATTAGTTGCTAGAGTGCATAACTAAGTAACTCCCTACCAGTCATACTATTGGGGCTATGGAAATAGTTCATACACCTAAAACTTAAAGTTTTAGGTCTTTGATTACAAAGGCCTCAACTCAAATGTCAAATTGACAGCCTCTATGTGAAACAAACTTCCAGGTGAGGAAAAAAATTAATAAAACTATCTGTCATGACAAGAACTCCTATTAACAATAGTAAAGACTAAGCACACGCTTTATATATTGGGAAGCATCAAATTACTTTTGTAAGACAAAGTCTCCTCCATAAGTCTGTTGCTGAATGGTGAAAAACCTCCCTTATCTAGAATGAAACTAGAGGTTCATCACAGACCTAAAATAACATTTGAAACAATATAAGAAAGCTTTTTTTTTCAGTATTGAAGTTATTCATACCCTCCTCTGAGGGACCAAGTCCTTTTTCTAAATATATTTCTGTAGTTATATACATAACTCAACTTTAAGTAAATACATGAACAACTTGCCTTGTCTCTGTGAGTCAGCTGCTGACTAATAACATCTTCACAAATGCTAGAAGATGGGACAAGGTTGTGCAACTGGTAGAAGAGCTCCACACTCTTCTGATGATGCTGAGGAGTTCCATCACCCAGCTGGTCCCAAAGCGTTAAAGCTATATGCTTTGTACATGAAAAGAAAAGTTGCAAGAAACACAAATGAATGACTATCATGCCTTGTTTTGCTCTATGCAACAATGGGAGACATCACACCTGATGACATTCTGTGACTGAGAGGCAGTCTGTAAAATGGTTCCTTTTTTATGAACAGAGGGAACTATTTGAAACACTGCAATGACTTATTACATTAAAAATTCCTGTTAAGGAGTCAGAACAGAAATAAATTTTCATTGAAATATAATTAACTACATAATACACCCTGCTACTGATTATCTTTTGCAAAAGATTTCTTACATAAATTATACAAATGCAAAGATTGTTTACCAGAGTCCTACATTATGCACATCTCAGTTTCACACCTTTGCTGATTAATGCTGCTATTCAATCAAGTTTTGTTTATATTTTTAAAATATTTATTTATACACGGATTTTCACAGAAGTGGTTAGTAAGTGAATTGCAGCAGGAAAACTTACTGTGTATTTCATTTAGATTCTAACACAGGTTACAACTGTTACAAAAATATTCAGCAAGAAAATTTGGTTTACCATACCAAGAATGGTAAAGGGGCCAAGATTTTATTCTTCACCAGACAGGAAAAGTCTAAAGAAAACAGCAATGAGGTACTGCATCTAACCTTGAAGAAATCTGTCTTTTCAGCCATGTATCTCAGATTGCCTTGAGTAAGAGGAGGTCTGATGACAACAGCCACTCTTCCCTGGTTAGGACTAAGAGGCTGAGCAGTTTCCACACTGTTCAGATTTTCTCCAGTAACAAGAGCAACAGATTGAGTCAATCCAACCAAGTCCATCACAAGGGAAATAGTAACACCCTGAACACTGAAATCGCTTGCCTGCTTGCAAGCATTCATTAAGGTCTGTAGCCACAGTGGAGGCTGTACTTGTTCACAGTCTGAAATAAAAATCACAGATTATACATTAATTTAACAATCTAAATATTACAGATTTTTCCTTTTGTATTCCATAATTATATGTGCAATTGTCCTTTCATATTTCAATCTGCCCATTGTATGGATTTAGAAAAATGTATGGAAGAGGAAGAGACTTCCTGAATAATCTTTAAAATAATCCAATTAAGAATGCCATACTGTATCATTTCAAAGATTTAGTGACCAAAAATGAATAGAAATATTTGAACAAGGAAGAGAAAAATTTTATGGAAATGCATTCAGATGATTTCCTGCTTTAGGCAAAACTGAACTTTTAGAAGTTAGCACATCCTTTCATCCACTTTCCTTCTTCACAAAATTCTTCACTAGCAATCAAATCTTAACATTCTAGACAGTAGCCTGGAATAATTTTTAAAAATAAAAATACCCAGGATAATATCATATATTATATATTATAATACACATGCAGACTAATTTTAAACTGACAAAAATAGATTTGCCTGGCAACACTTTTAAAATAAAAGTTTCTGTGAAAATTGATGTTTTGGATGCAGAACTATGATTCTATTAGACCATACTCTGTTTTCACTGTAGGTGGTTGTTTCCCCCTTCTTACTGTCCCCTCACTTTATCAAGCCATACTCTGGGCTGATACTGGAAGTGTCTTTCTCCAAAGTTCACAGCCAAACCTCAAAGTGAATATTGCACCCTTTTCTTTTAGAGACACTGAAGTAACTTCTCTTAAAACTTCAAAAGGACTCTACTGATCATTGTGCTAAAAAGGCAAATGCATCTAGAATCAGACACAAGTGAAGAATAGGTACAAGTAGGTACAGCACCTATTTAGAATTAAGAGAAGAATGATGCAATTTCTAATTTATATCCACAGCTCCACTGGAGCCTAAATATACCTAACAATTCCATATAGAGTTCTAAAGTTTACAGATATAACCATTGTTTTCAGCTTCATTCTGTTCCCTTTTTAACTTCTTCAATAGCTGAGAAATTAAGCATACAAAAGAATTAAAGCACAATTATGTTCTATAAATATTAGATTAACGTGGTTCCTTCAAATAAACAGACTGATGACTCTCACCAGTGATTAAGAAATATTGGGTTATATCATTAATGCAACCCAAAAAAAATACATTCCAAATTTAGGAACACTTCAATAAACACCATCACTTCTGCAGTATAAAACCCCCATATCAATAGATAGGGTAGTGTGACAATTAAGGTAACTACCTTCTTCCACTCTCTATTCCAGTGGAATTCTCTGTTATGGGAAGTAGGACTCCTGGACAACTATGCAGCCCCATTCCCAGCACTATTCCCATCTGCCCTGCCATTCTATACAACAGATATTTACATTTAGAACAAAATCCTTCCTGTTGATTTTACCCACCTACAATTTATGCTTATTCCTCAAAGTTGCACAGTTGAATAGACTGCAAATGAGATCTCGCAAATGGGAAAGTTCAGATGATGAACAAGGAACACAAATTCGAGGCATTTAAGGAAAGTGAAAAGGATTCCTAGAAGCACTGCCCTCACACGAGGCTCATACTACTAAAGCTCTACAGGCTCTCTGCTCTACAGTGCACAAGGCATTGATAATCAAGTGCTGTGTGCATGAAAAAGTAATAAGGAAACAGCTGACTTTTTAGTGTTTGGGAGAAATAAATAAATAAACAAACACTTTGCATGTTCAGGGTCATGCTATAAAAGCACAAATAACCTGTGACAGATCTTCTACAAAAGGTAGCAGATCTTTGGCACTGTCATACTCTTATTTAATAAACAGCTATAAACAAGTTGCCTTCAACTGACACAAATATTTTATATGTCTGGACGTTACAAATGTAAACAAATATACAAATATATGCTCTGCTCCTGGCTATAATGAAGATATACACAACACATCTTAAAGACCACAGAAACAGAAGCAGTCATTAATTAGCACACTTGCTTCCAAAACCAAAAAAACTACACATCTCCAAGCACCACCCACCACTTAGCCTTGATTTGAAAATTGTAAATAAGAACGAAAAGCTGCAACTATGAAGTTTCCTAGAGAAAAATAAAACCAGTGTGACTGTGACAGTAGCCAAAATTAGTGTTACCATTTCTTGCATACTCCAAGCGTATCTGCCATGAAAATGAAAACATTTTAAGGAGCAACTCTCACACTGCAGATCAGAGGTGGACCCAAAATTGGAACTGTAAATTGAAGACCTTACAAACTGTAAAAAGGATTGTTCATCCTAAAATGTCACATTTTACAGTAATCTGTAACTGTCAATGTTTTAATCATGTCTGCATATGAATAGTTGCATCTATCTGTGAACACATCCATACCTCACCACAACTCACAATTTTTATTTTGTTTCTTAATGCAATTATAGCTAGAAGAATTTTTTGCAACAACTGTACCTTCAATAGGGGCAAAGTAGAATTAAATTTCTTAGCTGGTATGATTTTTATTGGACAGCAGCTTACAAATTTAATGTATTCCAAAAGCAATCAATGTGCACATCAATCCAAAATTGATAAAAAGGAAGCTAAAAACATATTTGATGTCAGCTGTGGCTTTTGCCAAATATGACAAAGAAAACATTGTGGTTCCATACAGTTAAGAGGAACATTCAACAATCTAGATTCTACTCTCAGGCTTCAGTTTGCATAATTTATATTTTTCACCCCAATATTAATTAGTGTCAAATTCCATGCCAGCAATATTCTTACAGATTTATGAGAAAATAATATAGTTTCCAAAGGCAAGTCAATTAATACAGAAGAAAACTTACATTTCTGAGAGGAACAGCAAACAGCAACACACACACAAAGCTTGATATTATTAATCTAATTTTTTTTGGCAGAAAAAGAAAAATTATTATTTTAAAATCAAAGAACAAATGGGAGTGCAGCTTACCAACTTCAGGCTTCCCAGGATGTAATTCTGAAGTGCGATTTCCTTCAGCAATGTAAATGGGAAAGCTCGAACATTCAAGATAGAGCTGACAAGCAGCAATAAAGGCAGGGAGATATTCTTTCGGTGTTTTCTTCTTGTTTGTTTTCTTCACCTTAGCATCATCTTGTGATTCTCTGTCCCATTTTGTGCTCTGCACTCTAGTGGGATCTACTGGAAGCTCTGCCCCTAAGGGCTGAGACAAGGAATTACTCTGAATTATATACAGGTTGATAAATCTGGTTAAAAACTGTTGGACATATTCCAAACAGCACTGCATTGCAGTCTTTTGGATCGTTTTCCCACTACGAGTTGCTGTCCCTTGTGTCATTATGGAAGGAGGCTGTACAATGGTCTCCTCAGAACCCACAGTTGATGCTGTCTCAGTCTCTGATGATGTGCTACCAACAATAGGAATGCCAGGTGCACTGTGACCTTCATTCAGTGCTCTGTCGATGTCATCAGCTGTATCTGCCTGGTATTGTACAAACTCAGTGAATCCACTCTCTGATGATCGACTGCTTGGAGGATTTTCACCATCTTCAAACACATCACTAGGATTTTCAAGTGACACTGATGGCACCTGAGTAAAATAAAAGTTTAATGACTGTTCAAAATAGGTTATTTAGGTCTTGGGAAAAAAATATTTATTAGTGTCTTTATTTGAAAGCAACAACTTTATTCCAGAGTTTAAATGTATTCATACAACTACATTTTATGCAAAATTATGTTTGGTGTTTCAGCAACCTTGCCAGACCAAGCTAGCATTAAAAGAAAATTGTTTATTAAGTAAAATATTTTAAATATTATTGGTTTTAACACTTTCTTCACAGCATAATCATGTCTACTCTATTACAAAAGAATGCTGAAATGCATAGGCATTTTTAATTTATCCTAAACCATCAAATACAAAGTTATAATTACAAAAAGATATAAACTTTCCATTAAAAACTACTAATCACTTGCAACTAGAAAGAAAAAAAATCATCTCATCAAAATGAGAGAGGTTGCTCAAGTAATAACATTCTTCATGATTCATTATATGTCTTATTTCCTCATCAGTTCAGAATATGCACAATATGATGAGTGGCTTTTACTCAGAAAGAACCCACAGTGGCTTTCTGCACTGCTCTAGGCCTCTATAGCCTTGGTAAATGGTAGCACAGTCTCTGTTTCCTGGTGAGAATGAGGCAGGGAAACAACTGAAACAGAAACACATAAATCAGTGGCAGTAAATGCAGGTGCCCACTTCCTTCCTGCACCTTCCAGAGATGGCAGAAGTTGCTCAAGACCTAACAGGCCCAGAAGCTGTTTTAACAGTAATCACTAGCTGTCTTAAATATAGAACTTGAGCATAACATAATAATATGGAAACCTTTATAATGAATAAATAAAAACAGTGACATCATTATATACAGTAAATAATGTCTTGCTTTATCAGAGATGGAATAAGAATGGATTTTTTTTTTAGATATTACCACAGAAACAGTAAAAGCTAAAAAGCTTGGAAAGACAAAAATGATGACCCATTTCATAAAATACAGTCTAAATGTGATTAGAAACATGGCAATTCATTTCACTGTCTCTTAAGAGAAACCATGGCTACATATGAATCATTTGTAACTGGAAGCAAAAGGCCATTGAAGGTTCCAAGGGCAACATAATTCAATTAACAGAGTTTTTGAAAAACCAAAAAAACCAAAAAAACCAACAACAAACCTCAAAACCCCAAAAGAACAATACCAGACAGGAATCAATTAGCTAGAAAGAATAAGAATAGGATCCTGAATAAAGGATGCTGGAGTACTAATTGACAAGGTGAATGTGAGCCAGCAGTGGATTTCTTTGGTAAAGCAGGCCAGCCACATCTAGGACCATATCAGCAAAACTTCTGTCAGCAAATCAAGGGAAGTAATTAGTCCCCTCTACTCAGCAGTTTTGGATCCGCAACCAGAATATTGTATTCAATTTTGCACTCATTAGTATAAAAAGAAACACTGATGGACTGAGTATGCCCAGTGGAAAGTCACCACAGGTGTTCCTGACATAGAAGAAAAGCTCAGAGAGTTTGATTTATTCAGTTTAAAAGAATGCTAGAAGTTGTGAAGGGGGTGAAGGTGTCTTTAGTGCTGTCTGAGTTCCCACTAGGCAGTGAAAAGATGGAGGTATGCTCAAAAATCCACAGTGAAAGAACACTAGGCAACCAACACAAGCTACAACAGTGGAAATTTTGATTAAATAACACAGTGCAAACAAACAAGCTGTACAGAGAAGTCGTGGTAACTTCATCCTTGGAGATATTCAAAATTAAGACAAATATGATCCTGAGTGACATGACCTAGCTTTAAAGAAAAATCTAACTTTGAAATCAGCCCTGCTTTCAGCAGTGCCCTGCAACTGTCACTTCCAACCTAATTTATTCTATGATGTTCCTCAAGTTTCTTCAGCTGGAAAACAAGGATTTCAGGGCATGTCACTTAACATACCTCACAGAGCCATGGTTGCATAGAGGAAACTGGAGAAACTTAAAAGAGAAATAGCTGCTGGCTGGTTTCTTTTATTTCTTTAATAAATGATTCTAAGAACTTAACAGTGACAGTAAAATACATGATGGGTATTAAACCAATGCACATAAATTGGATGAGAGGTGAATTTACATATGCTTCATACTTAACCAAAATAGTGAATTCTTTTCAGTCCAGTTATTTTACTTCATCATACTCTTGAAGTGCATTACAAACTTTAGTTGATTAGTTCTTTCTTAGGCCCTGATTGTGAAGTGATTTATATATGTATAATATTAAATCTGGGTAAAAACCATTAAGAATTAGGAAATTTTACCACAACAACAAGTTATTTTGATTACCCAAGTTTCATATATATTGTGATATCTAAATCTAATCAAAGACTTGTAGGGTGTTCAACAGAGACTTAGAAAGCCCATTTCTCTTTTCCACACAAGAAGTGTTTTTCCAAGATGCCGCAAAAGCTAATCAGTTACCTTTTTATTTTCCCATTCTTTGATGGAGCTGTTGTGTCCAGTAGGAAGCTGCAGGACACCATCTGAACCAGCAGAGAGCAATGGAGGCTGAACCTTACTAAGGATCTTTGAGCAGAGTCTGAGAGAATCAGTAAGCTCAGACAAGTGCAAAGTATGAAGATGGCTCGTCAATGCAGAAATCATCCTGAGCAACAGCTGAGGCAAGTGTTCTGTCTGTATTTCAATGTAAGTCTCCTAACAAAGTAATAATAAAAAAACTTGTTAATTGTAACACCAAATTCCATCCTGAAAGTTATTTTGCATAACAGAGCTACCTATCATTTGTTTAACTGTGTTTTAAACGTATGGAACATGGAAAAAGGAAAATTAATATCTTAATAGCCAAGAATAAGAAATACATGCTTTACTAAAAAATATTTATAAAATTAACTTTTAAACTGGGTAACAAACAAATAGAAATATATTTAGCTCTTTTTCAAACTAGTATGTATTGTTCATTACACAACAAATACATTAAAAAACATCATAAGAAGGCTGAAGAATGCTACTATTACTTTATTAATCTTAAGAGAAAAGTTTAAGAATGAAAGATAATCAAGTTATTAAGAACTAAAGGAAAAACAGGCTGATTGCCATACCTGACACAGCACTCTCATACTTCTAGTAGGCTTTGAAATGAGAAAGCAAAGAATTGAGGAAAGACAGCTATAGAAAAAACAGTTCCAACAGTCTTTGCTACATTAAGCAATGACAACAGAAAAAGAAGATACATCTTATCATGACATTTATAAGATCCTTAAAAGAAAGCTGCACACTTAAACTAGCATATCAAACTACAAAAGACTATACTTACAATGAATATATAGAAAAGAAAATGAGGACAGACTAAAATTTTCAGGTATAAGCATCATAAAACCCACTTCAGTTATGTCCAACCAGTCTATCAAGAATCACACAATGAACCAAAAACTTCTTTTAATGGTGTCCACCAATTTATGTCAATATATTTTCAAGAAAAGCAATTAAAAAGTATATATAGTATTTCTGCAGACTATAAATATACAGAATCCCAACATTAGTAATGAATAAAGCAATTCTTACCAAAGAAACAATATCCAACAGAAAATCCACTAATAAGCAGAAATTTGTCAGCGGTAACTCAGATTGCTCACTATCACCTCCAGGCCCAGTTTGAAGTCTGGCATGTAAAGTCCTCCTGCAAAATTCAAACAGGGTTTCACAATATTTTCCCCTCCCCCTTTCACTGACCATATTTCTGTAACTTAATACCAACCTGTATATATTGGGGATAATCACTGTAAGCCAATAAGCAATCTCTCATTTTACTCTTAAGTAGCTTATTTGGCCCCATGCCATTCTTTCAGAAAAAGCAGCAACCAAACTTTCAGTGTAAAATACACAGTCTTCATTTGTAAAATAAGGAAATTCAAGATACAGAAAACTGACCATGGAGGACAAGAATTTTGATAATACAGCAGCTCATGTAGGGAAAAAAGGCAAATAAAAACAATTCCTCAGATTTCATCTATTTATAAGGTAATTTTGCATCCATGTTGACAGTAACACTACTTATATGTAGTGAAATACTCACCTGCATGTTAGCTGGCTGTAGATGACTTTCCTTAATTTTGCAATTCAGCCCAACACATAAAAATCAAGTCACAGACATCTAATTCAATCTCTCACACTGAGTAGGACTGCTAAAAACACTAGATAAATTAATCCAGAGTTTTGTCTAGCAGAGTTCTGGGAATGTCACAAGAAAGCTCCACAGCCTTCTTGGCTTCCACTGTTCCACCTCTTCCACTGTTGCACAATGTTCTTAGCAAAGCTTTTCTCAAACCAGTCCAACCTGGCCACTTGGGTGAACACTTCTTGCTGTCCTTTGTTTTCCATCAGCTGTTATAAAAAGTATAGCTGTATGAACTGCAAATGCCCTTCAGGAAGTCATAGGCTGCCATTCAATTTTCCTCTTTGCCAGGCTAAACCAAACTCACCTACCTCAACCTTCAATGCAGTGTCCTATGACTGACCATCTTAGTAGTTTCTCTACTAGAGTCTCTTCAGTTTCTCAACACTTCTCCTCAGGTGGAGTGCCCAAAGCTGGACACAATATTCCATGTCTGTCCTTAGAAACACTAAGTGAAAGGAAAAATAACTTCCTTTCACCTGCTGCTCATGGTCCTCATAATGTAGCCCAAGACACAGTTTCCTTTAGTTATGACAGCACACTGCTGGCTCATAGACAAATTCATGTCCAAGTATCTTAATATTTTTATCACGCAATTCCATAAGCAATGAAAAAAATTTCTACAAACGTCATTTGAAATCTCTACATCATCTACCCCTTACCACAGCAAAAACCCCTGCTCTTCTATGGTCCCTTCAACCCCCTCCCTCCCGTTAATATTTTCAGTTTTCCCTGATTAACTGTTTACTATTCTCTCCTGTAGCCCTCCATGTCATGCACAGGATTCCCACCCTTCTTTTTCCCTAAAAGAGCAGGACAAATAACAACACATGGGATGTCTGGCAAATTTGTCAGTTTTACCAAGAGTGATTTGTACAATGAGTAATCCTGTACTGGCTAAACAGAACAAAAACTAGCTTTGAGATCACTCTGGAGTCTCCCCTTCAGTAGAGGGGCTAATTCTATCTCTTGATTAACTCAGACACTGAGCTTGTGAGAACTCATGTTGCTAAGACCTCCAATCACATCTGATGAAAATTGGCCAAAAGACTGAAGTTATAGGGAAGGGAGCAAAAAAAAGACTTACAGACCAAATGATCTCATGAGACTGACTTCTTTGAAGAAAAAGGTATATAAAACAAAACAACTTCAACTGTACACATACAGAGATTAAATATTATCACCTACCTACAACACTCTTCAAACCAACGAGCAATGTAATCCCACATATAATAAGGCTCAAAGGAATTGAAAAGAAGATTGGCAGTTTTAATCAATTCTGCTGTTTTCTTGTTTTCCCTCAATTTGCTGAAAGTAAATAAAAAGAACATTTTAAATTTTTATACTTATTTTTCAAGTTATATAACTACACATCGCTGTGACTTTACCCACTGTCAAGTAACACCGACAAATTATCCTCCTCTCATCCCTACAACTAGTTATTGCTTAAGGGCTCAGTATATTGGCAGGCTGCTCGTACAATGTCTTTTTACAGTTGCTAGGTTTCTTCTCTATCCTTTCTTTAATATTTGTCCTTTAACCACATTTTTAATAGATCTGTTTTTATCATAATTGTTCCTACAGTTGTTTCCTCCCCTCTCCAGCTTTGAACATGCCTTTCCTCTTCACCTTTCAAAATGCTAAATTCAAATCTTGAAACTCTATATCCCACTCCCTGGGATATAGCAGTCCACTTGTAGCAGTCTTAATTTTTATACAACAAGAAAACTCACCAGTCTATATTTTTTTTAAGAACACAGATATAGAGAATATCCCAGTCAATCAAACAAGCATTTTTGTCATGGATAAAGAATAAAACATACACTAAATATTAAAAAAATAAAAATAATAAAGCCAACCACTCCACACCTTTGCACTGAACACAGAAGTTACAAATAATGTCAATAGATGCTGTATCATGAAGAAAACATGTCACAGTCCCACAGGCTTCACAGTCATGGTTCCAAAAACAAAGATATATTATTTAATACAAAACACATTATACTCATTATTCACCTGCTTAGTTGTGTGTGATCTTTGTTGAAAGATGGTTCTGTCTGAAGCTCCAGTTCTGCTTTGCACTGTGTATATAATGTTCGAAACACTTCAATCAATACATCCTCTAGAATGGCAGGGCCTAGGGAGAAATACCAGCAGTCACACTCTTTTGCATTATAGCATTGCCATCAGTCCACAGCTGAAAGCTTCTGAAACCATTAGCCAGTTTTGGTCACCAAAACAACAAAATTTCTTCTGGTCCTATCTCATAAACCACCTGATTGTCAGAAAGTTTGGTTTGTTTGCATTCCAGAAACACTGAGACAACTGTAGCACCTGGGAGTACACAAAACACATGTGGGGCTATTTTACCCTGTGTTCAATGTGCATACAATGGCAGCTGGATACAAACACACCAAGTTCAAAAGCTATGCAGTCACAGCAGTACAGACCATCTTCAAACCAACAGACCCTTTTTATTAGCTCAGCTCAGTAACATGTAAATGTGACTTCATGGATTCTTGATCAGAGGTAGCTTACAGTCAAACAGTTTGAAACACTCACTCATAAGCTATCTCATGCTGTTAGCATATGGACTTGAATATTTAAATGCAAACACAAGATAAAATATTTTGAGTATCTTCCTTCCTTTCAATTTGAGGCAGGCTTTTTTTTGTTCAGGATTTAGTCTGCAGGCTACTTTTTGAAAATATTTTTGAAAGTGTGCAATTGCAGTCTAGAAAGCCAACTGCAGCCTGGGTTGCATTGAAAGAAGTGTGGCCAACAGGCCAAGGGAGGTGATTTTGACCTCCTATTTTGTCCTTGTGAAACTCCACCCGGAGTACTGCATCCATCCCTGGGATGCTCAACATAGGGACATGGACCTGCTGGAGCAAGTCCAGAACAGGGCCACAAATATAATATGTGGGCTGGAACACCATTCCTATGAAGACAGGCTGAGAGAATTTGGCATGTTCAGCCTGGAGAAGTGAAGGCTTCAGAGAGACATCATTGCAGCCTCTCAGTATGTAGAGGGGGCTTATGAAAAAAGAGGAAGAGAGACTTTTTATACAGGCAGATGGTAATAGGACAAGGGGGAACAGTTTTTGACTAAAAGAGGAGAGATTCAGATTAGATGCTAGGGTAAAAGTTCTTTACTCAGAGGGTAATGAGGCACTGGAACAGGCTGCCCAGAGAAGCCGAAGCTGTGGATGCCCCATCCCTGAAGTGCTCAAGGCTAGGTTGGATGGGGGTTTGAGCAATCTGGTCTAGTGGAATGTGTCCCTGTCCATGGCAGAGGGGTTGGAACTGGATGATCTGTAAGGTGTCTTCCAATACAAAACATTCTATGATTCTATAAAACAGCTCCTCCTTTGGATTTGAGCTAAATCTCAGTTTTGAAGGAAAAAAACCCCAAATTGTTTTGAAGGAATTTACAAAGTAATCCTGCTTGAGATATCATTTTTTTATGTGTTTCCTAGCGTCACTGAGCTGCCTTCAGTAAAAGTATGCTCATGGAGTTAAGTAACAATCCTATCAGCTTACTCCATCTCATTTTGCTGCAAGAATCCTCAAAGCTTTGCTACTTCATGAAATCTTAACATACACATTGGCTCTGCATGTTTAGACTGATCTCCAGAAATCACAAATTACAAGGAAGATGACAAAATTCTGACAAATATTTTGTTCTTTGTGGTCTGTCCTAATCAATTCTTTTCTTTAATTATTGTATTTTATGCTTTTAATATGCCACCCCAAATCTGATAACAGATTAAAAAAATTATTTTGATTTTTTCCAGTCACCTTCAAAACTGCATTCCAAAGAAAAAGGCAAGATATCCAAGTCTAAACTGTAAATACTTTTGCCCCATAGTCCTCAGCACTCATCTTCTAAAGAGGGCATTTAAATACTTTAAATAGGGGAAAGGAAAACTAAGAAGAAACACCAAAACCAAATCTCAACAAAACACCCACAAAACCAAAAAAATACTTGCTTCCTCTTCATAAGTTCTGAAAAAAAAATTAACTGTTTTCTTGTTAATATCTATCATCTCTCTGTGCATATTAGAAGAAAGATTATTCCCAAAAGCAATAGCTGAGACTCATAATAGTAAAACTAATTATTTGATGAAAGAAATAAAAAACAAATCTGCATTTCTTCCAACATGCAGTCAGTTCTATGACTTAAACTTACTGTTTCCTGTGTAGAAAGTAGAAGAAATGGCATTTGGTAAAAGGAACATCTGGTGAATGCATTTAATGAAATACAAAACATAGATACAGCTTGGAAGGTCTAAGAAATCTGGCTAACCTGCCAGTACTAAGCATACAACTTTTTCAATATGATTAACGAGAGAGAAAAATTTTCAAAGCAAACTCACATGAAACAAATTAAAAACACTAATATGAAAATTACCTAGTTCAGGCTTATCCAGCAAACTGATAAGAATTCGAAAAGGCTTTAAGTCTTGCATTAATGTGCTTTCTTCTCCCTGTCCATTAACTTGTAATATTCCAACCATTGCCTATAAAGAGCAAAAACATGTCAGGAAAACAAAAATAAAGCTAGAAAGCAGTAAATACTGCACATAAAGGGAAAATTCTCAGTAGTGCAGACCATTATTTTATCTCACTGCAGCTCAGTCTCCCATGATTAAGTTCTCTCAACTTTGCCTATGAAAACATTTTTGTGGAACAAAACTTGATTATTTGCATTTATTTAAAATCAAAACAAAGTGTTTTAAACAGATATCTCAATATTTCTTAAGAATAAAAGAGACTACATGAACGGTAATGCAGAAATTATTTGAGAAATAAGGCATGTAGATATTAAGGGCTAAATAAAACAATCTGTCCTATGATATACTCACATATGTGGATGAAAACGTTCTTAACTAAATAGCAATGACAATTTCAAAACAAATGGGAAAATTGAGTTTCTATACCAAAGCAGGTTAGGGAATGAGCTACAGAATTAAAAGAAGCTGCATGAGACGACAACAGATTTTGCTTAGTTTTCTCTCTGGCTGACTTGACTGTCTCAGTTAGTTTGTTTCTTACACAGTTTCAAAAAAAGGAGGACAAAGAAGAAAAAGGAGACAGGAAAGAAGAGAGCCATGAAAACCAGTTTAGCCTTGCTATCTGCTACAACCCAAATATTATCAGCAAGTATGTTAAAAGAAAAATCTTCTGTACTTTAACATGTCTTTAGAAGGTCAGAATTTTCAGTACATTGTATCTGTGAATAAGATATGACTTGACTGGATAAAACAAAAGAGACTGCTAGAGAAGGCAGAAAGGAGCAATGCTTTAAAGTCTTTCAAGAGACAGCAAAAGGTTTTAGAAAGCATATGCAATTTGTATTATGAATAGGCAAGGCACTGATTTTAATGTCCATACTCTTTTCAGACAGATAAGCTTTATTGACACTGATTAAGCTAGAAAGATGTACAGATTTAAAAAAGACCATAACCATTAACCATGCTTAAATGTTGCTGAAAGCTCACCACATATTTTAAATATAAGATACAGGTGAAACTGTAGCTCATTCAGGCTTCCCCTCTACACTTGAATAATTTCTGAATCATCTGCTATGGAAAGCAGAAGGGTGATAAGACAAGGGTGAGGGAGCGCCAACAACGTCCTTGCTGCTGGAATACTGGATGGAATTCTGAGGTCTCTTGCTCATCAGTAGAACAGCAGATCTCACAACTTTCAGATAAAACTGAAACTAGCTCTGTGCTCGGTGTCAGCTTTGAGTTGGGATGAGCTGAATAGTCTCGAGTCAGCTTCTACTGTTAGAATTGCCACTCTCATTTCCATACATAGCATCACAGTTCTGACAAGGTATCAGAAAAATCCTGACCTTTTCAATTTGCCTTGATGATAAAACGTCTTCCCTACCTCAAGATCAGACTCTCAGCAGTTTAAAAGACGTCTGTTCTTTAATCACTGCGAGAAAAGCAGCACAGTTCTTAGAACCAGTGATCTCAGCTCACACACCAAGACTTTAGAGTAAACTAGTTTAACTGCCAATTTTCTCAACTATTCCTGGCTGCTCCTTTTGCCTAGCAGGGAGGAGAAGATGCTCCGTTTGCCTAGCAGGGAGAAAGATCCTTTTTACACAGACTTTGTGTGCCATCTGATAATTTTTTTCTGATTCCTAAGACACAGAGGAGTTTCGGTATCTACAGAAGGCAATTCTCCAATTCAGTTTCATGAAAGAACAGGCTCCAGTGTGCTGGGTTCATTATCAAACAATATCCATGTATGCTTCATTCGTTGTGGAAAAGGAGAGGGAGAAATACAATATTTGTTCTGTTCATTCTGTAATTCTAGAGAAACACATTGTTCCATGTCTTCATTTTTCCACTGAGAAGGTTTTAGAAGAATAGGACACAATATCACAAAAATACAAGATTACACGGTCATATTGCAGTGGCAAGTCAAAAGATAAAGACACAGCAACTTTGATCAGGATCTGTTTATAAAAATATATACCCCAATAAAACACTGTATAGCTACCTGGACTAACATCTCCTTAGAGAAGGTGTTGAAATAGTAAGTGGCATGCTCCTCGGGATTGCTGTGCCTTGTACTTCTGGGTCCTACAAGGGCACCATTGTTATCAAAACCTTCAAGCAAACAAAAGACAAAGCAGATAAATATTTATAATTTAATAGAATACATTGCAAATGTTTTGAAACTAGAAATCGACACACTAGCACTGATAACTTACCAAGATGAAGTCCAAGACATGTTGGCAAGGAAAAGATGATTTTATAGAGTTTAATACAGGAAACTAAGTGATACTTTCACACAAGCAGTTTTCACACAAATAAAAAACTTTAGTTTTATGAAATATTATCAACCATTTACTTCTTGTACAAAAGAAAAATGTTCACAAATGCTGGAAACCCCACAATCTAGTGTATCTTAAAAAAACCCCAAGCTGTTACATAAAAATATTTCTATATTAATGAGAACACAAAATTCAGAATTTTAATATAAAGAGCTGATGATCAAAACACATGGACAGGATTAAGACTCTTAAAATATCAGTCACACTACAAAAAAATAATTTTTTAAAATTCAAAATTACACGAAGGAGATGGACCTTTGTATTGTATGTTTCTTTTCTTTTCCCAGTAAATTTTTATTGCACAAAAAAAAATAGGTTTAAGGAAGAAAAAAAACTCAATTGGTTAACAATGGTTAAGATAACCTGATTTAAGGAGATGCATGTGATTTCTTTTCATAGAGAATGTTAATAGGTCACTCCTAGCTGTAAAACAACAGGAAGGAATAGCAAACACCAGAATTAATTAAATAATGTCACACAGAACAGAATTCAGAGAGTCTTCCAACATAACTGATCTCCATCTGCAATGCTTTATATTAGGAATAGAATATCATGATAATAGAAAAGCAGCATTACATCCAAAGAAAAAAAACCAAAACTCCTACATTGTCAGAAAGTTTGTCCAAATATATAGCAAACAGAGGCAGTAGCTGTTCACAACACAGGACCAGAAACAGTCACTGTAAAAGTATTCTCTGAAGCTGTATTACTTTCAGTGGAGACTATGTTCATGAAACAGCTGTAAAAGAAGTTTCCACAACTAAAAAAGCAGCATGATATTTTGAACACATAAAATACCTTTTTCAATAATAGCAAAAGACATATCTAATCCATCAAATTAAGATGAAACATGATTTCAGTGTTTAATCTAGAAACTATTTTTTCCTAATTGGAAAATGCAGGTACAGAGCATAACATTACATTTCATTGTCTTTCTTTAAAAATGAATCATTTGCAAGTCAATGTCTCGAGAAATTATTAACTAAAGAAGCCAGGATTTTCTCATATTTAACTTCTAAACCCCTGCAGCTACTACAGCAACAGAAGTAACCCCCTCATGCAAAACACTGTTACTGACTTCTTCTCTCCCTTCATAATTTCAGTTCTCTCTCAGGGCCCTTTTCTACTCACGTCCTTTCTCCCCAGTCACCCACAGGCTACCTGCCTCTGACGTCTTAACTATCAGCTGGGGAAGATGCAAGAGCTGCTGGGAAGAGTTCTGGGTAGCCTGAGAAGCACATATGTGCTTGCTGGTGAGCTGGGAAGTCAAACAAAAAAGGTAACAGCAGACCGCAAAACATATCAAGTAGAGAAGCCACTTCATGTCTCTCCATTCAATCTCCAGTACCTGGAACACACCTAGGAACTTCCATGATTTTGACTCCTCTCAAAATGGATTTAAAGAGTAACTGGTCAGGTTCATGTGACCACAGGCCACATTTCCTTAAAATAACAGGGCTGAATAAGAGTAATTGTTCTCTAAAATTTAATTTCTGGTCTTCTAACTATTCCCTGAATAGTTAAGAGCCTTCTAATAGCTATAATTCCTTGCTACTCTCTTCTGATTACATGCTGGTTTGAAATAAAAATTCAAATTTGTACTGTATTGATTTTATGTCATTTAGTAGAATTGTATTCCCAATTGCTTGATTTTTACTCCAGAAAGGTACTGAAAAGTGATTGATGATCTGTAAATTCAATCATGCAAAAATCTAATGAAGTTTAAAGTTTGCATACTTAAGCTGTAATATCAATGTTTTTCAACATTCATTTCTTTTTATATCTTCTATACTGTTGTGTTCCAACTACCATTTACACTCTATAATGCCCATTCTGTTTTCTCCATTCTATGCTTTTTGAGTGCCTATTTCCATAAGCTTACTACACCAGGGTCTAGCCTTGAATGTGGCCCATAATTGCTGCTATAGGAAAATGCACTAACAATTCATATGACAGGAATGAGTTCCAGTACGACATTCTCCGCCTTCTATGTCCATGGAGATAGAACGTGTCCTTCTTTCTTATGAGAGAAATTGAGTATTTCATTTTTCCAAAATTCTTCCTACACAATATTGCAAACACTGCTAAGGAAAATACAACTCTTCCTCCACTTTTAGTGGCCAATGGAGAGAAATATAAACCTACCTAGAAGCCATGCATAAAGCCTTCGGTTGAGTGACATATCCCTGCGCAGCACCACATGAAGGGCTGCTGACAAAATTCTGATCATGTCTGGACGTGTTGCCTGAAGAAGTTAGAAACACAATAAATTTAACTATGAAGAGTAACACTTCTATGCTAGCAGCTTCATGTTCATTAAAACCTAGCTAGTTTCATGTTTTGACATTTCTGAAGTCAGAATAGCACAAGAAAACAATCTTCCTCTTAGGAAACCAAAATGTTATTATTTCTGGGCATAGATACTAAGCAATAACATTCACCCTTTATGAACAGCAAGAATAATTGATTTGAGTAACAGCTAATTTTTGTTACAAGATATTTTATCTATGAGGCAAAAGCCATGGAAGAAAATTCAACTTAAATCCAGTCTAAAAAAAATTTTAAATACTTTTTCAGTTTCTTACTACTTTAAATGCTTGTGTAAGCCTTAATATTGAAAAAATGCTGCATTGATGATTCCATTTTAGTACCTAAATGGACACACTCCAAATATTCCTATAGTAACTGATAAATGTGAATGAAGCACTTCCACAGCAAAACCACATTTCTTTTTACATAAAAGGTCAGGTTATCCCTAATTTATAACAAGAGAAGAATCAATCTTGTACAAATTTTTCTCCAGGATTAAAATAAATCATGGATCATTTAAAAGCAGAAAGTAACTAACAATAAATGCAGTCCAAAGAAAAAAAAATACCGAATAGTTGCAAGGTCTGCCTCCCACTACTGCTAGGGCTAACTACTTACCCAAGACCAAAAATAATTTTCAATTCTCTAGTGTTCTGGATTTTTTATGCTAAGAGGATTAACTTTTGCTGATTTTGAACACTGGGAATTGGAAACTTGCAAATGAACAGGTAATTTGCTTTCTCATCAAATTGGAGCAAATGAAAAGCTTCTGTATAGATTAAATATGATAATTTGAGCTTAGATATGCAGAAGTTAACTTCAACTTCAAAGTTAACACATCAAGTTAAAAAGCAGAAGATCAGGTTAGGCTATTCTTCTGTCTTATCAAAGAAACTCATGTGACTCTTGTTCAAGCTTGGAGAAAATCATTAACAAAAACCAACTAAATACTGCTACTGACTCAAGAAGTGGAGTACATTTAGGAATTTGTCAAGTCATCTCTCATGTTTATAACCTACCTGGCTCATGTGGAAAGGAAAACAAAACAGGATAAGGTCCAACGTGCTCCTCTGTACTAAAACACTGGTATCTTGCACTGATGTGCTTACTGCTTCCACCTGAAGTAATGGCAGACCCCCCCAAAAAAAGTTATTTATTATTTTTAGAAGGTAGACGTAAGAGAGAATTCAAAAATAAGAAGTTATTTATAAATAGTGATACGCACAAAATGAAGTTACTTTAAATTTTGAATAATATAACAAGATAAAACAAGAAAACAAGAAGTTTCACCACTGAGGAAACATAGCATCTACAGATTCCCTAATACAAATATTAACCTTTTTTAATTTATACATTAATTCCACCTGTACAAGCATTAAGCTTTTGCTTTTTTATATTACCAATGAATATCTTCAATTTAAAAGACAAAATAATACTTTGCATACTTAAAAAACCCCTAACAAAACCCAATCACTTTTAACTGAAGCATGTAATAAATGGAAAATTTTACACAAAACCTAAGCAGCTCTCAAACATTAATTCAGCTTTGAAACACTCCTATCATGCACAAAAACATCAGTTTAACTGGAGCTACAATAAACACGCATTTTTATCTCTTCAAAGGCTAAGTTCAAAGACAGAGAGTACATCTAAATCCCCCCCAAAATACATTACATACTAAGTAAGTAACACCAATATTGTTACTTACTTATAATAAGTTCATTGTTCCATTAAAACATTACCATTAATTCAATGTCACTGCCAATTATGTAGAGTTGATCCTCCATGGAAAGCTTCCTGTTCAAATGGGAGAGGACATAAGTGATGCCAGGCAAGCGAACTGCAGGGCTGGTGAGAAGGCTCCCCCAGAGAGCACTATAGAACGCTGACTGATCCACAGCTGAAGCGACTTTCTCCAGCAGCGTGTTTGTTCTGCAGTAAAACCAAGTCAGCTCAATCAGGACATGTATCACAGCTCTTGCCCCTGCTCACAATCTTAATAAATACTAATTGTTTGAGGAAGGTCAAAACTTCCTTTCAAGAAGCCAAGGGAGCCTCAATTACACACTGAACCTTATAATGCAGCCTGAACAGAGCAATCCAACTAGCAAACCTGCAGGCCAATCTGGCTTGCAAAATGCTTTTGGCCAACACACAGCTTCTCTTCATGTTTTCCTTATGTATTCCTTATGTTCAAAGAGCCAAGTAACTCCTTCATCTGCGACTTAAAGCCAAGTGCTGCTACAGACAGAGGTTTCAGACAGACAGCAGGAAAGCATAGCTACTGAAGAAAAGAACCAAGCAGATAGCTTTTGCCCTCTCATTTCTTGCACCGAGTCCTTCTGGTAATAATAGGGCATAAAAATACCCCAATTCTTTGAGCACAAGCAATCCCTTCTCTGTCCTCATTTCTTCCAACTTATGGCAGCACCTCTACACCCTGTGGCAGGCCTGAAGAGGCAAGCTGGATAGCCTTTGTTCCCTGTTGTAGTGATGCCAATTACACTGTGTGTTTCTGCCTACACAGAAATAGAAAAAGACAGTGTTAAATTGCTCTTCACATACAAGTTGTGAAAATTTGAGTTTCTTGATTTCTTGAAAATCAAGATATTGAAATATTCTTGAAATATCAAGAATATGTAAGCATGTCAACAATTCCAAGTGTTGCAGTGTAACTCCATCCTTTAATATGTTAAGAATGCTACCTCAGCACCCCAGATGCTGCAGTTAGATATATCAGCCCAAATCAAGAATCACACAATTGTGTAAGTTGGAAAAGATCTTAAAGATCATAGAGCTCAACCATCAACCCAGCACTGCAAAATCCATTAAACCATGTCCCAAACTGCCACATCTACATGGCTTTTAAATACCTCCAGGGATGGTGACTCCACTACTTCCCCAGGCAGCCCATTCCAGAGCTTGACAACCTTTTACATGAAGCAATTTTTCCTAATATCCAACCTAAACCTCCCCTGGCACAACTTGAAGCCATTTCCTCTTTTTCTATTGCTTGCTGCTTGGGAGAAGAGACCAGCATATAACACTAAGTCTGCTTAATGTCAATTCTCTTTCCATAAAAGGAACAAATAACAGCTAATTTGTCTTAATTAATGCTAAGAACCTTCTACCACACCATTCAGTTGCAATTAATATGACAGCACCAAATTAAAAAACAACTACCTTAAAAACAATATAATTACAAATACGTAATGAAAAGTTAACAGCAAACCCCCACATCCCCACCAGATCAAGCATATTACCTTATTAACATATCTATTCTTACCTTTCATAATACTCCGATCCTTCTTCTAATCCAGGCAAAATCCCAGTTAACAGTCCTTGCAGTCCTGGTTTCAATGTTTTCCCCAAAGGGAGGTAATAAATTTCATACAGACTCAATAATGTTGGCTTGACAGACATAGCAGCATTGGCAAGGAGTGGAAACAGTCCAGAACTGTGAAAAATAAATTTTATCTTTTTTAAGGAAGCTTCTCATGTGACAATTTCATTTCTCTAAAGACTGCTACAGGCATGTCCAGTATAGTTATAAGCATCAGAATCTTATTTTAGAATTTTGCATAGGCATAGACCACCACACAATATGACTGCCTTTGGATGGACAGGTTGGTATGCCAAGGCTAATATTATGAGCTTTTTTAGCATTGTGATAAAAAGCACTGAAGGCCCAGAGATGACTGTCTTTCATTAGTAAAACAAATACGATAAACCAGAAGCATCTCTGCATGACAAAATGTTAATTTTGCCCAAATTGAACTACATCACAATAAAAATTGTATTTAAAAATACATTTTCTTTGCAGTAATTAAGAAAAACCAAGACTGGATAAGAACAATTTGAGGACATTTATAGAAATAACTTTCTGTAAGAAACAAGTATGGTGTTTCACTTCAGCATGTAACCTAGAGCTAAAATTTAAGACATTTACAGTGTTAAGTAGCATCAAAGTATATATTTACTTCTGAAATTCAGTCTGAAAACAGATTCTAAAACTAGCAATAAATACTGTTTATAATGCTCTTTATAACACAGCCTGCCTGTAAAGGACTGAAAACACTGGAAGTATGTTCTGAATTTATTTGAATGTAAGTTTAAGTTCATGAAAGTTATAAACGTGATCTCCTAAGGAGAAATTACAAAAATACTAAAATAATTTTTGCCATTGCTACTAAATATCATAAACTATTACAAACTGCACCAATAATAAAACTTATGTGAACACAACTCCAATTTTCAAAATCTTTGATGACTCAGGCTAGAAGACCCTGACATTTGAAGAAGAAAATCAAAGAACAGTAAAAAAGGTAATTTTAAGAAAATGTTTTTAAAATGTACACCTAAAAATCTACTATTAAAAGGAAAAAAAAATCTATGCAGATATGTTGTCCATGTTAGAGAAAAAAACCCCACAAAACTCTTTCCAAAATACAAAACTTTTGGTTAAAATTATTTTTGCCTTTGTCTGTCTAGCAGAACTAGTCCTTTACCATTGTCAATTGGCTTATTTTTTCTACAGAAAATGTCTTTTTGTTCAGTAAGCAGCCCACTAGCCCACAGTGTTTCTTTGTAAGGCTATTACTCATACTTCAAGATCTGATGTTCAGACACTGGCATTCTGCTTTCATGACAAATACTGGAATCTTTGATAATGTCTCAATGCGAATGTCTGTCTTTGCCCAAGCAGCAGTAACTATAGCTTTTGGTTAGATTATACAAGGTAGCATTTTCCACTGTCCTAGAACTTTCTGTTAATGAGATCTTGCAGCTACTGAACCACTGTACAAGCAAAAAAACATGAGCTATGACTTCACAGTATCTTTTAAACATGTGGAAACACAGAACCGAAACACTCCCCCCCCTCAACGTAACTATACATAAACATCTTGAGAGTGCAAGACAGAAGAGCTGATATTAAGGCATACAATTTATTTCCAAGCATTAATACACACCATTTCTACCTAAACAGAATTCTATTTTATCCCACTATTTCTCAAACTGATGACACTTTAATCTCCAGGAATAGGCAAAGATTATGAAACCTGTGTGTACACACATACGCCTACACCCCTCTATGCATTATATAATAAATAACTTAATGCCTTGCCCACCCCACCCAACTAGAAATCTAATGGAGATTTAGGAATCAGTATGTGTTGACTACACTTAACTTTTCAAGGTTATTCTTCCTTTTCATTGTCATCAGTTCTAGAGACTGACAGAAGCTTTTACTTGCCCCCCTTTCTAACAAAACAGAAAAATCTTTCAGTTCTGTTGATTTGATGGTAAAGTTTCTTGCAACAAACTGCACTCAACTTCTTTTCAAACACCACTTAAAATAGAAAAATGTAATGTGAAGACAATGAAGTGTTAACATTTCACTTACTATACATACAGGCAGAAAACTTTGTTTGTTTCAATGAGAAAATAACATATTCCAGGTTTTCTTGCACTAAAGTCAGTTCCTAACAAAAATTTAGGTGATCTGTTTATCTTCCAGTATACAATATTGCGAAGAAGAGTACTAGACAAGCACCAGTAACAAGAGGGAAATAAATTGATCAATTCTTACTATAAATATATAACAAAGTAACACTGCTAATATAAAACGCAGGAAACCAAAAGCATCTCAACTATGCATCTGGAACGGAGTTGTTTAAAATATTGTACCTGTAGAGGAAAAGATCTTTGGCCAAGCGCTTGGGTCCAATGATTTTGAAAATGATCTCATATGTTTCAAGTGCCTTCCGATGAACCCCTCCCGGCAGAGCTGGATGAAGACATTGTGCCAAGCGCTTGCCTATCGTCAGCTTTTTGGGTACTACCTGGTACTTGGCGTTGTTCTGTAGCACCTGGGAAATCAGCACAGAACAAGTTAAACACCAAACACACATTCTATAGATGACTTTCTGAGCATGTTCAGTAAGTCACCACACATACCTAGGTTACAACACAAGAAGGAAAAACAATCCTATTTAAATGTACCACAGAGCTTTCTCTTAGCTGTGCTTTTCACCTGTACACTTGCCATAGGTGAAATTGCCAAGGCATTTAAAACTTCACTTGCAATGGGCTTCTTGCCTACAGCATGTCCATTTGTCATTTACTCATCCTTTTGAGGACAAAAAAATGCCATTTTCATTTGACAAAATCCATTATCACTAGCTCAAAGTAATCACTTTAGGACTAGAAAACAGAGCTACATTTACATTTTTAGAGTTTTTTTTCTTCCATACGTGCCCTCACATTGCACAAACATGCAACAAGAACTGCTACAATCAGAAAAAAAGAAATGAGAGTTTATAAAAAATAATTATGCCATTTTCAACTGTGGTGTCATTTTGATGGGTAGAGCTCCCACGAAATACACATGACTGACTAAAACAAGATTTTTACGGATATCAGGAGACCTGTATTCATTTGTAAACTGCTATTAAAAATAACAATGATATTGCACATCAAACTTAACTGTTAGATGAATCAGAGCGATAACATTCTCTGGTCAGTGAATGATTTGAGCCTCATTTTAGAACTCATGCTTCATAAAACTACTGCTGATATCTATACCCATAACTATTTTTTATTCTACTTCTATAACATTGAATGATATTAGAAGTAAATATTAGTAATAAAAGAAGTGTTGCATTTATTTCCATTAGAAATGTAAATAACTTCCCGCTTTGCGTACAATCACAAAGGGTTCAAGTCTAGCTCTTAGGCACTTGCTTGATTTGTTTGCTCCTTGCACACAGCCAACATTTGGCTCAGACTGCTGAAATATTTGCAAGAGTATTAGATGGCTCGAACCTTGCACTTCTGTACTGCTACTCCAGTACCTTTTGCAATTCCTGAATCTTTTCCAAGATCACCTGTCAGGTATACCTTGTTTAGCTTCCCAAGCGCTGATATCAAATCTGCCCATTCACTGGAATATTCAAAGTTCTTCAGTGCTTTGTCAACAGCTGCTACATAGTTTCTGTACTTGGAATCAGTCAGCAGCTCCGACTCCTCCGTGTTCATCCTCCCACGGTGTCCCCACTAGAGACTAGCTTGCAATTCATGTACAGACATTACCTATTCAAAATATAAAAGGAAAAAAAACCCTGAAACCATTGTTCCCAAGACACATTGTAAAACAATTCTTTATAAAAAGTACTACAGTTTCTTCAAAGACATTAAAAAACAAACCAAGCCAAACAAAAAAAACACCCAAAAAAATCACCAATCTGCAATCAGGTTACAAAAATCCTGAATAAAAGCTAACATACTGCAAACAAATATTAATGAATACTTAATGAATGTCCAACATCAAGTCCTATTAAAATATCCAAACAAATAACAACATCACAAGCCAAACAAAAATCCCTAGAAAATTAATGTATAAACTCTCCCAAAAAGTACCCCTTGTTCTAAACAATGCAACAAAGGGATTTTTCTTTTCTTTTTTGCTTCCTCTGGGTCCATCAGCAGAAATCCCCACCTTTCAACACACCAGCCTTTCTGCAAACAGAAGACACCTATCTTTCTGAATCACTTCCAAGCAGAAGACAAGACTGAAGGATATGCACAACAGTTACACACTATCCAAGAGGATATCTGTGCATCAACACTTTCTTTTACAAGGCTTGCTAATCCTAATCCAGTGATGCAACTCTATTTTGTTTTCATATTATTGCCACTCAGGCACAACAAAAGTACATGTTTACCAATGTTCTGTAATCTTAGGCTTTTGCAATTTGGTCAATTTATTTTCATCATGTGGTTGACTACACAAAGTAATTAAGATATTCTAGTTCCAGAAACATCACCCTTTATTTTATAGGTCATAGACTACTGTTTTAAGTAACAGAGATTCAATAACCTTTTAAAAGAAATGTGTTTTTAAGGTTACTTTCCCCTCAAGCAAATACAAGTCAATGAGAAATCCTAATGTAGCACATCTATGAAAAAGGCAG
Source organism: Lichenostomus cassidix (assembly GCF_008360975.1). Taxonomy (NCBI): domain Eukaryota; kingdom Metazoa; phylum Chordata; class Aves; order Passeriformes; family Meliphagidae; genus Lichenostomus; species Lichenostomus cassidix. The sequence goes on from NC_139483.1 coordinate 78,836,501, forward strand.
ATTTGGTGCCCATTTAATGAGGGTATTGGGGGAGACCTTTTGGGATCTCTTTTGTACTTGGCTTCAGAAGAGACTTCACACTCAACAGACGCTGTTCTGTCTCGATTAAAGGGAAATAGAAAGAAAATTGCATGCAGAAGTGCAGTCTGAAGCATGACTGAAAAAACCAAACAAACCATGGAACCAGTATAAAGCTTCATTCAGCAGACTGTCTTCCAGGTATGATAAGGAAAGTTACAAGAACAAAGGAAAACAAGAAAGTGACAGACAAAATGAAAGAAAGAGCTGGATGGAAGGAGTGAATAAAAAGGCCAAAAATTACAAGCCTTCTGCACTCTTGGTTCTGATGTCAGACTAGTAACGACAGACTGTCTTCAAGACAGAACAGAAATGCAGACCATTACTTAAAACCTACGTTCTGAGTGTTGAATTCAGATAGATTTCACACTATCCCACTGGTGTAAAGCACTTAGATCACTTTTAATTTTTAAAAAAACCCATTTCATGTGGTTTTGTTTAATAATAACCATCTTTGGATTAAATCCCAAAAAAGATCAGGTTTGCTCTGAAAAATCTGTAAAACGCCAACAGATTTCTCAAAGAGACAGTTGCACAACCACCAAAGTCTAATCTCTAAAAGTAAAATTAAGAATTACCACTCAAAAAGAAGAAAATCAACATATAAAAGCTGCATAGTTCCTATTTTTCCAGGCACAATGGATGGAGAAAGAATTTGACACAGGAAATAATTCTGAGTGAAGAAAGCATCAGAATCCTTTTTATCCAGCCAAAGGATAAATGCAACCATTTATGGCCGAGCAGAAGACAGGGCTCTGCCTTCCTCAAGTGCTTGAAAGACCTGAAAGCTGAGAGTGGTCCGATAAAGGATTATCAAAGGTTAAACAAACCCAGGCAGAACACAGGGTTAACCAGGTAGCTTCCTTTCAGATTTAAAAACTAAGATCAGAACAATCTATTAATTTTAAAAACAAAACATTTTAACAGCTTTGAACAACTGTGCTTTTAGACAACTCTACCACATTGGCTGTGCAAATTTAATCATTATGAAGTTTTGTATAGAGAAAACACTCTGTTTTCTTACTACTCTATGGTTATGGTCTCATTTTTCTATCTTAAAAAAAAAGTTTCATGTAAAAATTTATGCAAAGAATGTCTTGCACAGTTTTTCCCACAATGAAATCTCAGTTTTAAACAAATCATGAGTAGGCATAATAAGTGAGGCACCCATAGAGGATACTGTGTAAATGTTATGCATTATTTTTATAAACCTGGGACTACTTTTATTCTACAATCACTAAAATTACAGGAATGCCCATTGTTACTAGTTCTCATACATAAATGTAAACTGGTTTACTGTAATTTACTTTTTGTTTAGTCTGAAGATATTCCAAAATGTAGTTTTTAATCTTTTCTATCATGTATTCTTATCAATACTTTTGTGTTCCTTTCATCTATAATAAAAATGCAGATTTAACAATATTTAATTTTACAGCTAGTATTTCAATACAATATTAAAGCTTGGTAATGTCTATCTCCTTATAAGTATCAGACCTTTATTCTTTCATGGTTTACTACTTTGAAAAAATGAGATAAGTAATAAAATTTGATCGATAAAAAAAAAAGAAAAAAAAAAGAAAAATAGCATTTTCTGCTGCACCATCAAACAGCCCATAGAATAAAACATTTATCTTGTCATTACACAATCAGCATTTGGCTGGAGGGCCAACTTTACTTGGAATGTTCTTTATTTGTTTCTCTTTTTAAACAAAGATATGAAGATTACCATCTTTTGCTTTTTTTTTTTCTGCTTTTTGTATACCAGATGAGATGAGCCAAGCTTCCCAGATTGAAGGTTAAGCCACTCTTGTGAGTCTGGCATAGGAAATCACTGATGTGATAGATAGCCATGACTTTTTAAATGGATGTCAAAAAGTTAAAATGCCTTCTGCCCCAGCAGAAAGCTTATTATCAGTGAGGAAGAAACTACTTAAGACGTACTAAAAACTTTCAAATAATTTCATATAACTATATTTAAATCATAGGTGATTGCAGAAGTTGGTCTTGACACTTACTACCTTCTACTTCACCTTCTAGCAGGGATTAAAATACAGATATCACATGATTTTGGGTACACCTGTATGCCTGTGGAGTCTTTGCACATGACTGACAAGGAAAGAAGGTGTCTGGGGCTGTGGATGTTCTTCGGCTGGGGGTTGTGTGTGGTGTGCTCCAGAGCAGCCTTCAATTCCCTTCACCAATGACGTGATATTGGTTTTCCTCTGATTCATGTTAAAACAGCACTGCAACTGCTGTGTTTCCACAGCAAATACTCATCCTTTGTAACTTGTATAACTAAGAGCCTTCTGTCTCACATCAACACAAACAATTCACCTGTTTAGGAGGCTCTAAATTTTTTAGCCAAAGAAACGTGGAGAAGAATGGTAGCTTCAACAAATCAATTCCAAAAAAGCAGCTTTTATGTAGACTCTGTTCTGATTTAATCACAAGGTTCTGATTTAATCACAAGACTTGATTCATATGCTCTCTCATCTGTTTTACCCCAAAACTCCTTTTCAGGTTTGATTTGCTACTATTCTACTCTTACATTTTTCAAGCCTCAGATAATTGCTCTATTTGTGTGCTTCACACCAACCTGCAATACTGAAATATCAGTACAGATCCAGTGGCTGATTGAGGAGCACAAATCTGCATACATCAAGTCACTTCAAGGCATCTCAAGATTTGTTCCAAGTACTGTAAGAATCTGAGCTCACAAGCTTGCTCCCTTTGAACTCCTCAGGGCTGCTGCTTCGCAATGCAGTATTTCAAGGCCTTTTTAAAACTGTTTATCATTTCAGGCATGGCTATGGGATGCACAGTAAAAGAACTAGTAGACGATTAAAAAGGAATGAGAAAAAATTCCAATTTCACTGCACTACTGCTGCTTTTTAAACTGTGTATAGTGCCCACATACTAGGCTGGCAACTGCAGAAAAACATTTGTATTTAAATAGACTCAATACAAACACGGATTTGAATACATGGAAAACAGAAGCCTTATCATTTGGTAATTTATTATGCTTTGCTTCCCCTAAGAAGCATTTAACAACATGAATAGCAAAATAAGTACTGCAAATCCCAAACTAGACTCTTCAGATAAAATTCAAATGTAGGAAATACATACATTCTTCTGCAACCACAGATAAAGATTTTCCAATTACAGATAATTACTCTAATTCCAGATTGACATTCCACAGAGTCATCTTATTCAGAATTTTTCAAACAGGCATCTCTAATGTCTTCTGAAGAGTAAGAGCCATTTGAGTTTCTTATTTTGGCCAACTGCTATTCAGTACAATAATGAAAGAAGAATTCCCCCCCAGACTACACAAACAAACAAAACTAAGGAACCCCACCTGGCAGTATTATTAATTACAATTAGCCATTATGCCATTAGTATCCTGCAACAGTCTGCAACACTTGGTAAGATTTAATACTGTGATTAGTAAATTCCCAGTACAGTTTTCAACTTAGTCATATTCACACGTGGAAACAGCGTGTTATATTTTTCCACACAAAAGACAGCATTGCTTTAGGTGTTCAAATTTCTTTCTGCAATAAAACTAAATTAAATCAAATCCCCATAATAATCTGTGAATTACCCATACTGACAACTTCTAAATTAACACAAGGGGTTTTCCTGGGAGTTATTTTCATACCAAGCAAGAACTAAATGAGAGAAAATCTGTAGCTTGTACTACAGAGGTTAGATTAGGTACCCAACTGTGCACTGTCCTTAGTTAGGAAGTAACAAAACAAGTTTATTACTTATTATACAAAAAAATCAAATTGATGTAAAAAACTCTGTAAAAAGAAACTGAGTACATTTTACTTCTCTTGCATGTTCTTCACAAAAAAAAAAAAAAAAAGAAAAAAAAAAAGACTGGAATAAACCTAAGTCTACCACTGAACACAGTCTGATGGAAGTACATCAGGTATGTAAAATGTTCTTTTTGCTATTCCTGTCATACGGTATTCCAAAGTGTGACTTACACCAGACAGAAATTTATAAAGAGAAACAAGTAACAAGCTTAAAAATTCGTAAGGAACATACAATAAGCCTTCTAAGGATTCAACTGCTTTATTTACTATTTAAGAAGACAAGTTTATAATTACAAACAAACCCTAAATGAATGTGCTTTAAAGCATAATTCTTCCAAAACAAAAACAATATCAAATCTACATCTATCTGTCAGAGCGGAGAAGAAAGTGACCAAAGACTTCTCACTGTCATTGACAAATACATATGTTTTCCAATTGCTTCTTAAAAACTGAGTTTAGGGTGACATTTTAACCCCTCTACTCAATGCTATTTTATTACAACTTCTCGATATGTAACAGGTGAACTACAAAACAGTTTGATATACTGGACTGAAATTTTGATTTTGATTCCAGACCCACCAACACAACACTATTGATTCCTTTTCTTTCAGCCCTTGAGCACTATTGCCAGCATACTGTTCAGGACTACCTTACTGTTTCTGGCAAAGTATAACAGACATTATCTTTTCTAGAGTTAAGTACTTTTGCATTTCATAAATGCCAGAATCTTACACTAGAGTCTCTACTTTTAAATTATCATTCTTCATGAGATCAAATCAAGTGTTCAGATTTCACAGATCTGAACCTAAGTCACTCAATAAATGAAAAATGATGACTTGAATCTTTCTTATAATTCAGGAGAACCATTAACTAACATATAATTTCCCCATATTTTTTCCTTTCATAGAACAAATAATTGCTGAATTATCTATGTAATAAATTATAGCTTAATCAGCATTCATTTTACACATCAAAATCAACAAAGCTCCAGATAGCCTTGCTTCTTATTCTAAATTATACAAAACATCTAACATGTCTTACTGAAAAACAGATGGTAATTTAAGTCAGAATAGAGAAAAATGGGAAAATGTTTCCTTGAATTTGTTGTTATCCTTCAACACTCACTTTCAAGTACTTTTTGGTCCCCTTCTTCTCTTTGTTGACCACTATATTTGAACATCCAATTTGTCAATCTAAATCTACAACTTGTCACTCTTTCCCTCAGATTCAATTACACATTTGAAGAAAAAGAAGTACACCTAGAATTTACCATGCACTCGTTTGACATGTGTTCAGAGTGTTTCCTCCTTAAACTTTATTTCATCTCAGCTCACAGAGTTACCATCTTTATGCACAACTTAAATTTTGGCAGCAGTGCATCCATCAAGGAAATTTAAACAATTTAGCTAAAGACATTTTAAAAATAATCTTCATTTCATTCTCCCAGCTGACATCTGAACAATACCAAATATTTCAGAATTTTTTAGAAATCATAGAATGTTTTGAATTAGAAGGGACCTTAACGTGCATGTAGCTCCAACCCCCTGCCATGGGCAGGGACACCTTCCACCAGAATGTGAAATATAACCTCCTGGACTCACCTGTCACTCTCACAATGCTGAGCCAAACAGAAACATAAACATAAAATCCTTATTCAGAAGTTAAGTGTAACATTGTATATAGTGTATCAACTCCTGTTCCCTGCACCAAAAGAAACTGTTGCCATGCTCAAAAAAAGGTTGGCTTGCATGCTGGGCTGGTACGGCCTTCTTCAGCTACCACAATCAAACCTTTCACATCATACACTGTCAGCAGTTTTCCCAACTTCATAAAGAGATCCTGAGACTGAATATTAGAAATATGGCTGTTTGGATTACTGTAAACAGGATGTGGAAGGTATTTACCTGACATAGCCACATCCATGGTAACCACAAGTCCAGCAGGCTGGAAAAAGCACTATCACAGAGAGAATGAGTGTGTTCTGGTGTGAGTGCAGCCACACTCTCCCCGTGGCTCCTGCACCACCTGTCAGCACTGCGAGCTTTGTGCTTTCCCAGTCCCACAGCAGAACTGCCCAGCTCCCACACCCACCCACAGGGCCTTGGGACCACTGCCTTCTGTGCTGTGCAGTACTTGAGCTTCAAATAGTTATCTTCTCTACAGCAGCCTGAGCACAGGAACAGGACAGGCTTCCTAAAATAAACTGCAATTTATTTTCACTTTTGTATGTTTCAGCCTTGTGCCTTCAAATGGTTCTTATACCCTCTCTGAAAAGAATTCCTTTTTAACTAGCTAGCTTTTCTTTTCCAAGCATTTACTGAGAGGAGACTTATCTTGAGGTATTCTTTTCTTTCTTGCATATTTTTTACTCTTGTCAAATTAGTAAGTCAAATTATTATGTTATACAGTTAAAATAAAGAAATAGATAAATGACAACAGCAAAAAAAGCCACAGCAAATATAACAATGAAATCAGCTGAAACCAGCATCACTTCATTTAACGCTATATTTGTACTACACTTTTTTTTAAAGGAGAGTTTGCTTTTTGCAACTTCAGAATGCCTTTCAGCTCAGAACAGAAAAAAAAAAAGAAAAAGAAAAAGAAAAAGGACTTACATGAGGTTCTCTGTCTTACATCACATTTGCAGTACTCTGCACTGAGAGAGAAGCTTTGCTTCCAGGGTAATGCCGTGCCTTCACATTGAGACTTCTCTCCAAATATTCTGATACACAGGTTAACACAGAATCTACCAAATTAACAACAAAGATTGGTGTCCTGGTAATTTATTCATTTTTTCTTTGCTCACAATAACCTTTCATTTATCCATACTCATTGTTCTAATATTTAGCTTCAGGTGGGTTTAACATTCTGTCTCCAAACAATCCTATGTCTTCTCACAAAGGCATGTCAGAAGCTTTCATATGCTTATTGTTACATTACTTGGATAACCTAATGTATTTGGGCAAGACTTTGACCTTTTTTATTATGCCCTGAGGCCTAAGATACTAGTAATTAATTAATTTCAAGTTTCAACTAATTTCTATAACTTTATTCTGATTTTAATTCTGAAATAGTATCATATGCCATGCATATATCTGCACATTATCTAGATTGTGGTTACATTTCCCAATGCATCTGGTTTCCCAGTTCTAGAAATGGATTTCAAAGGAATTTGTAAAACAGAATCCTTTTCTGACTATTCTGAAAACAGTGCCTGGACCAAAACTTGTTCACTCTCCTTACCGTCAGTAGTAAGCCAGAAAAGACACAAATAAAAGGTTGAATTCCCTCTGATTTCTGCAAATTAAAAATCAAAATAGGCAAAGCACCATTCTTTGACTTACAACGTTTTTATGCTTATATTAAACTACAAGTTTCTGATAAAAATAGGAATGTGTTGACTAGTAAAACTGTTTACAGATTCTCTTTGGTGCTTTCTTTTCATATCTTGTTTCAGTTATTGGGAGAAAATGGTTGATCCTGCAGTATTTCTTCTCCCCAGCCTCTCAGAGGGAAACATATCACTTAGTGTTTCTATTTATCATTCAGCTCCTTTTCAGCTACAAGTCAGGGCAACATGGTTATTAATCTGGAAGACAATTTATGTGCATACAGACAAATTACTTCCATTTTTCTATTTCATGCTTTAGCAGGTATCATTTAGGTAGTCTCTTTTCCATCTCAAAACAGGGTTTTTAACAACATACTTCATATTCTTGGTTTTATTCTACACACTGCAGATTTGATATAATACAGCTTCACCAAAATAAAAGGCACAAAAAAATAAAAAGGAAAATAAAAGAAGAAAATAAAAGAATAACAATAAGCATTTTCAGCCAGCCAGTCCAGCCCAAGCAGTTATTCTTAGCTAAGCAAGAAGACACTAAAGATGGACAGCAGGAACTCTGGCCAAGAGAACTAAGCCAGCAATGAACACACAGAAGCATTCTCCCTTTATTCAGAGAAAAATAACAGGAGATTACAGGCTGAGCCCACTTACACCACTGGAGTACAGTTCATTTTCTTCACAGTGGCTGCTAGGGGGCTGTGTTTTGGATTTGTGCTGAATACAGGATTGATAATACAGAGATGTTTTTGTTATTGCTGGGCAGGGCTTGCACAAGCCAAGGTCTTGTCTACATCTTGAACTGCCATGCTGGTGAGCAGGATGGAGGTGCATGGGAGTTTGGGAGGAGACAGGGCTGGGACAGGTGACCGAAACTGACTGCAGGGATATTCCAGACTACATGACATCATGCTTAGCATACAAAGTAGGAGGAAGTGGGGGCATTTGTAGTGATGGTGTTTGTTTTCTTCCCAAGTCACCGTTACATGTGATGGAGCTCTGCTCTCCTGGACATGGCTGAACACCTGCCTGCCCATGGGAAGCAGTGAATTCATTCTTTGTTTTGCTTTACTTGTGTGAGTGGCTTTTGCTTTCCCTATTAAATCGTCTTTATCTCTACCCATGAGTTTTCTACATTTTACCCTCCCCTCATCCCACAGGTGGGGGAATGGGGCTTGGCTGCTGGTTGGGGTTGAACCACGGCACGTAGCCACACTGCAATCTTACCCACACAGCTCACTGTGCCTGAGATGAGCATTTCTAACGGTCAGCCTAGCGTGCCAGTAATTTTACACAGGAAAAGCACTGGCAGGATAAGCATGGCCTAACTTGACAACATAACCATCCACTCAAATGCACAGCCACTCCACTAATGGAAGACATAAGATAACTGGTCTTTGCAAGATACTGTTTAAACACCCACAGTCGCAGGTGCTACTAACAAGTTGGGAAAGTAAGATATTCAGTAAGCTAGAAATGCAGCCTCTTCCCATCTCATTTACAGGCTGCTTAGTTTCCGAAAGTGCCAATTCTCGTGTTGATGAAAACAAAACCACAAATTATGCTGTAAACATTCTGCCTGTTTCTGAACTGACATCCCCACCTAATAACATTCATATACACTATATTGAAAATGACTGTACATTTTGGATAATCACAATATTTAGGCATCGCACTATTAGCAAAAGGCCTACTGTATTCCACCCTGTTTTTGAAAAGGTACCAACATTAAAAAAACAAACAAAAAAAAAAAACAAAAAGAAAGAGAGAAAACCTGACAGCCAGGCCTGACTAAGTATTTAACACAGACCAAACCTTGGCAGCAAAACAAAATGACTAGGATATTCAACCTTATAGCATGCCCCCTTATTACCTACCCACATCTAGCCTGTTACTATTTAGATACAGTCTTCCCAACTCTTCACACTCCTACAGCTGGAATTCAGGTATCAGTAACATTCTGCAGTAAACCTGAGAATCATAACCCTTTCACTGTTGCTGCATATTGAAAGAAGATCCAGGAGTGAAAGGGTTCTTGCAATCAGCAACAAAAACACAAGGGTTGAGTCACCCAGAATAAGCTCATCAAAACCTGCACCTCATATCTAACATACTTTAGGTCCCTTAAAGAGATAAATTGTTTAGGCTTCTCTGGTTATTGTCACAAGTATGAAAATATTATTTCTAAAAAACACTTAACACCAGCAGCTGTCATATATTTATGCTTTTCAAACTGGCATCACGAGATTTAAGGCTATGTGTGCATCAACAGATGAAATTTAACCCTGCACCACACAAACCAGGGACAGCCGTATGTCCCACGTATCCTTCCAAACACCACACGCAATAAATCCAGCAACAGCGAATCTGACCCAAAAGGGGCCCGCAGCCCCCTGGACACCCAAGGTCAAAGCAGGACGGCCCCGGCAGCCCAACGCCAAGCTCATTCCCAGGAGGGAAGATCTCCCTGAGGAAGCTGCACCGCGAAGGGCGAAGCCAGGCCCTGCCGGGGTGCGCTGCGGGGAGAGGCTCCGCACCCCAAAACCCAGCCGGGTGCGCTCCGCGCTGCGGGAGGACAGAGCCCGCAGGGGGAGGGTGGACAGGTGCCACAGGTTAATTGCTGCAGCGCCATTAACAGGCTATAACCGCTCTCCTCGGACTCCTCAGCACCTGCCCCTCGCACACAGCCCGGCATGGCCCGGCCGTCGCCCGCCACGACGGTGCCGGCGGGGAGGGGAGGGCAGAGCGAAGCGGAGCAGGGCAGAGCAGCGCAGAGGGCCGGCTCGGCTCGGCTCCAGGGGCGGACCCTCCCCAACACCGGCGCCGCGACAGGGAGGGAGGGAGGGCAGGAGGGAGGGGAGCAGCAGCCGCCGCCGGGCCGCGCTGCCTGCCCGCACCAGGATCCCGGGGACAGAGCGGAGGGAGCGGCGTTACCTGAGCGCCCCGAGCCGGAAGAGCCCGACCGCCACCGGCACCCCCGCGCCGCCCTGACAGCTCCCGGCGTGCCCCGCGCCCGCCCCGCCCGCCGCGCCGCCGCCGCCGCGCTGCGCCCCCTGGCGGGACGCGTGCGCCGGTGCGTGGCGCGCAGCGCGCTCTGTGCGCGCGTGTTTATTTTGCCTGATATTTACAGAGTTTGCCAAATACAGCGCAGGTAAAAATGGGAGACAGGTGGTACTTTAGAAAAATATACTGGAACAGGCTGCCCAGTGAAGCTGTGGATGCCCCTTCCCTGGAAGTGTTCAAGGCCAGACTGGATGTGGCTCTGAGCAACCTGGTCTAGTGAAAGGCATCCCTGCTCATAGCAGCGTGGGTTGGAACAAGATGGTCTTTAAGATCACAGAATCAGCTAGGCTGGATAAGAGCTCTGAGCTCATCGAGTCCAATCTATGATCAAACACTACCATGTAAACTAGATCATGGCAAAAGTGCCATGTCCAGTCTTTCCTTTAACACCTCCAGGGACAGTGACTTCACCACCTTCATAAGCAACCCATTCCAAAGTCTAGTCAACCTTTCTGTTGGACAGAAATTCCTCTGAATTTCTGGTCCAACCTTAACCTCACCTGGAGCAGCTTATGACTATGTCCTGTTGTCCTGTCTCTGGCTGCCTGGGAGAATAGGCCGACCCTCAACTAGTCCCTTCCAATCCAAACTGGTGATGCTACTATGCGATATTATGTTTATGTTAACAGTACCATTATTAGGAAATTTCTAAAATTTCTTGTGATTAGTGTGCTTGAGTCCTTACTACACACAGAAGTTCATGGGTGCCCACATGGACAGTATTGGAAGGAATTTTTTACTGCATCGCAGGAGTCATTTTCAACTGACCAGTTCCACAGTATAAAGGGTACAGTTCTTGGACTCTGATCTGTTAGTTTTAAAGTCATCATTAGGATTCTCAAATTTAAATAGGCTTCATAATAGCAGACAAATCTTATGGTTATAAATTACTTGAGTAACTGCAAAAAAAAAAAAAGGTGCATTCAGCTTACATGATTAATATTTTAGACTTTGTCTGAGGACAAGTATTTCTAAAACATTGCCAGGGGAAAATCTCATAATATTTATAAATCTTCTACTTGGTGACTTATGTTGCCAGCCAATATTTAATGAAGTTTAATTTTATTCTCCAGACTTGGGATAACAATAAAAAGAAAATGCAATTCCTTTTCTCATTAAACTATACCAGGAATCGGTAGATGAAAAATAGTTACTTTCTGGAAAGCTGACAATTTCCACTGGTTTTCTGAGGCATCAAGTACAACTCTACGTGTCATGTATTTCTAATTAAAATGATGCACTTAATTTTTTCTTCTTTGAAGGTACTTACAATTGCCTTTGAGACATAATTGTTAACTAGGTTGGTTGTGCTTTTGGAGCTATTTAACAGTGGTGAACTTCACAGAGGGAAGTGACTGTCAATAACTGACCATGTGCTTTCACATGCTGCTGCACTGCAGAGCAGCTGGATTTCTAAGCTTCCCTTGTGCTGAATTTAGTACTGGCAGTTACAGCTCAGAGCTCCAAAACACTTCTTTCAGATTGTCTCATCGATTTTATGTGCAGTGGCAATCAAAAAAACATTGTACACTGTTGGGAAGAATATTGAGAATAAGACAGGGGTAGTTGTTTGGCAGCTGTATAAAGGCTGGTGCAGCCTCAGATTGATTACTGCATCAGTTCTTGTCTTCATGGCTCAAGAGGGATGTAGAGAAGTTGGGAAAGGCACTGTGGAGAGATGTCACAGCTATATTACAGAAAGAGCAATAATGACTGGGACTGTTCGATGCAGAGAGAGAAAGCAGGGGGGAGGATTGATCAAATTGTACAAAATCATGAAAGGTAACAAAGTTGTTGGTAACCAAAGCCCACAGTATGAGAATGAGGAGGCACAGAAAATTCTTTTCTGCAAAGCAGAAAACTTCTAGAACATATTGGCACCAGGGGCTGGGGACTTGTACACTATCCGTAGGTTCAACCTACAGATGCATTTTTCATTTTGATGATAAACACAACCGTAAGAGTACACTGAAGGAATTAAGCAGGAATATGCCCACAGGGGAAGTACTGTGAAGCAACCACACTATGAAGCTCTTCCTTATTAGTACCTCCTTTTACTGATGTTGGAGTCAAAATACTGGGTTGGGTGCAGCACTGATGTTAGGTGCACTCACTCTGTAAGATATTTACCTTCCTTTGTCTGTAATTACTTCACAGCAGAAATGGTGAGAAACCTATAATAGACAGTTTTGAATAGGTGAAGCTCACACCCTGTGAATACTTAAGATTAATAATAACTTTGTAGCCTTGAGTGAGCCTTTGTAATGCCAAAGGCCTTTTACTAATACTAGGAGTCAATTCTCCTATAATTACATGGGGTTTATGTTTGACGTATGACCTACTTGTCCAGAACAACTCAGCTCACAATATGTACTTTGGTTTTTGAAGTAATTGGAAATGAAACCCACCATGTGGACTAATTCTTTTTCTTCCTTAAAAAAGGAAACAAACAACAACAACAAAATCCCAAACCACTACACTCAGAACAGCATGTAGACAATACAGTCCACATCTTAGAATACTTCAATAAACTCATGCTTTGTAAAAAACAACAAAGTAACTCAGTTGAATCTATTGACTATTGTCTGCTGTATTTTTTCCCACGAAATCTAACCTTACTCCATCTTCTTCTCTGGGACCCTCCTACTTGGTTTTGATAAATTCCAGGATGAAGATTACTTCAAAATAATCATGTCTTTGATAATAAGTTGCTATAAAAATAACGTGTAAATTTGCCTTTTTGTTTGAAACTTTGCAGATCATGTTTTCAAATAACTCTCTGCAACTGCAGAAGGTCTGGTGACTTCATAAAAAGTAAACACTTTTGACATTGTGGAAAGACTCCTGTTTTTCAAAGTGAAAGCTTCTTTCCTTGGGGTCCTTGAATACTGAACATAAACTTCTTATATGCTGTGAGGGCAGCATCCTGGATGAAGTGTGCAGTGGTGACAGGGCTCATAAGCTAAGGGGAAGTCACACAGGAGTGTTAGGGTGGACTTACAGTCTCTTGATAAAAGATCTCATAAGAGGCAGTAGGAAACTTTGTCCCAGAGTAGCAGCTGCCTGTGCTGAGGGTCTATTTGCTATGACTGCAATGTGGCAGCATTCAAGAGCTGTCACATGGATCAGGAGGAATTCAGGCAGACTTGTAAAGCTTCGAGAAAGGGTGGAGGGTGTTTTTTTCACAGGGCAGGGGTTGAGCAGTGGTGCATGACCTGCCACAGGACACAGTTCCCAGTGCTGCCTGGGGAGTCTCCTCCTTTCTCAGCAGAGGCCTCTGCACAGACTGAACTTCCCGGTCATGATGGGGTGACCCCAGCCAGCTGCTAGCTCAGGGGTAAAACCAGAAGAGCAAAAGCAAGAAAAGTTGTGGGTTGAGACAATATTTTAATAGGTAAGGGAAAGAGGAACAAAAAACCCCTCCCAGCATACAGACAATCACTCACCACTTCTGACAACAATACTGCTGATATTTAACTGGTCTCTGAGCAACGGCCACTTGGGAAAGACTATGGCCCAAGTTTTTACTGCCAAACATGATGTTATGTGTCATGGAACATCAGTCTGGTTGATTCAAGTCAGCTGTACAACCTCTTCCCCTGCTCCAGCCTCTTCCCCACCTCTAGCTTACTTGCTGGGTGGTGCAGAGTGAGACACTGAGCAGGCCTTGACAGTGCGCAAACACTGTTCAGCAATAGCTAAAACAGCAGTTTATTATCAACCCTGTTTGGCCACAAATCCTGAGCATACACACCCAGGCATAGCCCACAATTCCTGTGGGGAGGTGCCTGAGAGAACAGACCCAGGTTCTTCCCAGCAGTGGTGTGGCAGGAAAGTAGGAGATGACAGCCCAATGTTGACACAGAAGAGGCTGGGCATAAGAAAACCCTGTGAGACCAGCCGATTGTGCAGATCCTGACCTTGAGGCCTTGGCACCCGATGGGACTCATCCCTGGGCACCCAGACCTGACCCTACCATCAGTTGCAGCCAAGCTGGGGGACGCAGCAGACCCCGGGACACGCTCCTGCCACTGCCACCCAGGGCACTGCTGGGGCTGAGCTGCTGGGTTCTCCACTTTGGTCGCAGTGCTACAGGCTTAGGGAGGAGTGACTTGAGAGCTCTTCAGCAGAAGGGGATTTGAGAAGCTGGTTGACAGCCAGTGTGAGTGAGTGGTGGTGCCCAGGTGGCCAAGAAGGCCAATGGCATCTTCACCTGTATCAAGAACAGTGTGGCCAGCAGGACCACGGCAGTGACTGTCCCTCTGTACTCAGCACTGGTGAGGCCCCACCTCGAGTGCTGTGATCAGTTTCTGGACACCTCACTTTAAAAAGGACATTCATGTGCTGGAGCGTGTCCAGAGAAGGGCAACAAGGCTAGTGAAGAGTCTAGAAAACATGTCTTACGAGGAACTGCTGAGGGAGCTGAGGTTGTTTAGTGCTGAGGAGGCTCAGGGGAACCTCATTGCTCTCTACAGCTCCCTGAAAGGTGGTTTTTGGGGCCAGTCTCTTCTACCGTGCTTACAGTGATAGGCCTAGGGGGAATGGCCTTAAACCGAGACAGGGGACATTCAGATTAGCCATTAGAAAACTATTTTTCACTTTTAGAGTGGTCAAGCGTTGAAATAGATTTCCCAGGTAGGTGGTGGAGTCACCATCCCTGCAGGTGCTCAAGAGGCATCTGGAGCTGGGTGATGTGGTTTAGGGGTTACAGTGGTAGTGCCGGGTGGACGGTTGGTCTGCATTACGTGAAAGGTCTCTTCCAGCCTGGGTCAGTCCGTGCCTCTCGGCCTCTGCGACTCCACGCAGGCGGCGCTGTGGTGCGCGGGCGGCCGGCGGGCCCGCGCCTGCGCCGGCGGGAGAGCGGGCGCTGGCTGCGCCGTGCTGCTCCGTGCCGGCATGGCGGCAGCGTTCCTCATGGAGATCAGGCGGGGGACGCAGAGCGCCTTGCTGGTTATCCGGTAGTGCGGGGGCGCTGCCGCCCGCCGCTGTGCGGGGAGGGCGGGGGGCGCGGCGGGTCTGCTTTTGGCGTCCTTAGCCTTCAGCGGGGGGAACGGGTTGTGTGCGGGCGTCTCTCCCTGCCTGTTCGACTCGGCACAGCCCGGACTACCGTGCAAATAAATTTTTCCTGAGAACGCTGGATTGTTTCTCTCGGCTGCTCCTCGTTCACCGCGTGGATCCCGGGGCGCGACTGGGGCTGCCGGGGAGCTGCAGGCCGGCCTGTGTAGAGCAGCAGCGCGCCCTGACAGCTCCTTCCCGAGGCATACCCGTTGCTTTTCCTCCGCAGCGCGGCGGCGGAGCTCCCCAGCGCGCCGGTGGAGGTTTCGGTGTGCGCGGATTCGCTGGAAGTGAGGAGCGGCGGGAGCTGCGATGCGGCGGCGCTGCCGGCAGGGGTCAGCCTGGCGCCGCTCTCGTGCCGCGGGGTGCGGCGCCTGCGCGGGGAAGGGCTGCACCTGCGTGTGCGCCTGCGCTGCCCGCCGCCAGCCGCCGGTGAGGGGAGCGCGGGGCGGGGCTGGGAACGGGGAAGGGTAAGGGTGAGGTGGAACTTCGCGGGTTTAAGGGGCAGAGGCTGTCAAGTGTAGATTCTGTAGAGCAAACTCTTCCTGCGATTGTCTGTTTTGAGAGTTAAAAGTGCAAAAATGACGTGGTGAAAGGGAAACGCGGTGTGTTTGGGAGCTGCTGAGAGTTCCGTCCCCCCCATCTCCAACCCCGTGCTTCCCCATAGTGCTTAAAAATTATTTGCTTTCTCTCCTGTTTTGTGTTTGGCAGCTGAAAATCTTAGAATCATAAAATTCCAAGGGGTTGGATTGGGCTTTAAAAATCATCTAGTCCCAGCCCTCCCTGCCCACGAGCAGGAGCAGCTCCCCGCTGAGCAGGGTGCTGAAGGGCTTTCCCAGCCTGGCCTTGGGCACTGCCAGCGCTGGGGCATCTGCCGCCTCCCTGGGCAACCTGTTCCAGTGTCTCACCCCCCACACCGCAAAGAATTTCTTACTAATATCAAACCTAAATTTCCTTTCTTTCAATTTGTACCCATTACTCCCTGTCCTATCAGTAGTGCAGTACTCTGATTCATCCAGGCAATCAGACTATGCTTGTCTATCCCTGACGACTTAAACATAAAGGTTTATGGGTTTGTATTGGGATTCGTTATTCTCACAGCTGGGGTTTGCGGAGGTTAATGTCACTGGTAACATCTCCAATGTTACCTTCTTTATTTCCATGATACTGATTCAGGTCTAGGATGTGTTTGCAATAATTAGAAAGCATGGTGGTACAGCTGTTGCTTTCTTTCATCCTGGCATCCAAGATCAATATGTTTAGATTTATTTCGCAGAATTTGGCACAGAAAGGTATATTAAATAACACAAAATTGCCATTCTGAGCTTTTAAAGTAGAAAAGGCTGGTTATGTAATACACAGCAATGATTTCAGCAACATGTTGGAATGCTGTGTTGATATGCTGAAGTTGCATCTGTACATTAATCTGCATTTATGCATGTGCTTTGACAACTCAATTACATTAAAATTATCTAATGTGTCCTATTAATGAGGCATGCTTCAAAAGACCAATGATGAAGTTTTAAAAATTTGCCTTTTAAAGTCCTACTAGTGAAAAATAAATATATGAACCAGGTAGTAATCAACATATAGATTGGATAGTCGTAGTTAGCCTTTGATGTTTTATATTATTAGGCAAAAATAGTTGAAATTCTGTAACCTTTTAAAGTGCTTTTCTCTTGTGCTTGAATCCTAAATTTCAAATACTGAATGTCAGTGCTGAGAGTATACTTTGATTCTTAAGTATGAGAAAGTGGGTGTTGCAAAGTATATTCATAGGTAGAGCTAGGCTTACAGTTTTACTTTTTTTCCACTTGATGTTATCAGATAATTTTAGGAGGCTTTTATAGCTTCTTTTTTTACTTTGGAAAAGTTGTTTGAGCTGCCTTTTGTGAGATCATATTTGCTTTCCTGGCCTGCAGAGGCCGTTGCTCACTATCTTTTGCTAGAGTGCTTCCACGATGGTTGGTTTCTTACCTGCCTGAAAATGTAAAACTAATGCCTCCCCTGCTCTCCATCCTGACTATTTGTGTTACATATTGGGATATGTAACACAGTATTATTGCATATACATACTGCCTATTGCAGATACACTGATTATCAGAAATACTGTTACAAAAGAGTGGCATTGAATTTTGATTTTTATGATCTCTGCAATTATATCAATGTATCAGCTCCCATTCTGGAGAGGATTTGCACCTTGACAATAATTATTCACATGTACAGTTCCTACTCAGTAATATTGGGCAGGAGGTGGAGATGGCAAGTTTTTCCTAAATCTAAATACTTGCTTCTAGAGGTAACAAAATTAAGATTGTGTTTCAAGTATCAGAATTTTCCTTTGTCAGTTAGATTTATTATTTTTGGATTGAGGTATTTGGCAGGATTTTTTTGTACAAGTGGCTGATAATTTTTGTACAAGTGACTGATAATTACACAGTTTTGAAGATTAATATATTTCTTTACATCTATAGATTTGGTTTTTACATTGAGGGAAGTCCTGAAACCCAACAAGAATTACATCTTGTACTGTCAGTCCTGTGGTGACATCGTAGTAAAAGACCGGTGAGTACTGCAGTGTCTTGTGTTTATAGCAATAAATGCCATAGTGATTGGTATTCATGTTATTTTGTATATGTAGAGACAGCTAAAAGGTATTTATTTTGAAACTGATAGACAAGAACACATTTGAAGCACTCCAGATGACAAAAAGCAAAACTACCTGAAGCAGTTTTTAGCTGTTTATTCATT
This sequence comes from Lichenostomus cassidix, assembly GCF_008360975.1. NCBI lineage: Eukaryota > Metazoa > Chordata > Aves > Passeriformes > Meliphagidae > Lichenostomus > Lichenostomus cassidix. The sequence continues at coordinate 78,854,618 of NC_139483.1, forward strand.
TGCTTCTTGATTTTTTTCTTCCTCTGCACTTCAGGCATCCTTTTCAGTTCTTTACAGTCTCTTATAAATTTCCTTCAGTCATCATGCTGTAATTATAGAGTGGCTGCTCAGAATGGGATATTGACCACAGCTTCCTTTTATCTGTTAAGCGAAGCCTGCCTCCACATAGTTCAGGGGTACTGAATTTAAGAAACACGTTCAGGGGTACTGAATTTAAGAAACACAGGAACTGTATCTTAGCTGTGTGATTCAACCTTATCTCTGTTCCTTACAAAGAGCAAGAATATTAATAAAAAGGTGCTGCATTGTCTAGCTCTTCTGATGAACAATTTTGACAGCTTCAGCTGGATAGATAAGAATTGTTAGAGATGCATTTACAGCCTTTTATGATCTGTGTGGCTCCTAATAATCAAAATGATAATACAAATGTGTTGCATTCTCTAAACTTCTGTTATGTTCTTGTCATAGGTATGGATTTATGGCTAGCCTGAATATAACTGAATGAGGATTTTGTAACTTTCTCTTCTGAAATGTGTCATCAGAAAGTCTAGTAATACTCTTATTTTGATACATTTGTAAAGTAGAGAAACTTCCAATTTCTAGTCAGTAACATTTGCTTTCAAAACATATTGCACTTTTATATTCGCATCTCTGAGTGGGCGTTTTCCTGAATTTCAGCATATCAAATTCATATGCATGTAGTTTAAATCTTTTGGTTCTGCATCCTGTAATGCGACACAAGCAGAATTTTTGAGAAAGGAAAAAGAATGCATGTCCATTGCTTTTCATTTGGCATTTCTCCTTGCAGGGAGCCTCTGAGCCCCTTGAATGTTGCCACCAAAAAAGACTAAGACTAGGGTAGAGGAGTGGAGCTGCCAGTGTATCCAACACCTTCTGTTCCAGCATTTCAAAAAGGAAGAGAGTAGCACAGACAGAGCTTCTAGCTACGGAATTCATGTGTTCCTCTCTCCGGGAAGAGTTAAGTATGACAGTGACAGGAGAGATGGAGAGATTGAAGGGAAGTTGCAGAACTGTGTGAAAGAAAACTTATTAAAGTGTGAATTACTAGGAAAGAGCCTGTAATAAATAAAACCAAAGATCTAGAAAATTATACCTTTGAGAAGAAATTGAAGTAAATGGGATTTAGTTTAGATAAGGTTCTAGAGAAGACATAAAACTCTTCCAATATCTAGGATGTTGCTGCAAAGAAGGTGGCAGTAATCTTCAACTGAAGCAAAAGGAATCTAGGTTAAAATGAAAAAACCCTGAACTAACAAACAACCCCAAACCCATTCTAAAGCCTTTTTTTTTTTTTTTTTTTTTTTTTTTTTTACTGTTAGAGGCTGCATAGGAAGCCTTCATTTTAAAGGTTAGATTAAGAAATGTACTAGGAATGGTTTAAATGTAAATAATCCTTCCTTAGTGCACAAAAATTAACTATACATTTTCTCCTCAGTCTGTTTCCTTACATAAATCTGAGAGCTCTTCAGAGGTTAGGGTTACGCTCTCTGATTTTTTCCATTACCCTCACATTACCCATGTTAGAGGAAATTACTTGATTTTTTTTTCTTTCCATCATGCAAGAGCTGCAAAGAATTAGGGATACTTTCTTTTTTCTTTCTCTCCTTGCAGTTGGGCTAAGTGTACCTCATACATAAAATAATTCCTTAAGACTTTATCATGAAGAAATTTGTAAAGGCTTGTGGTGGGTGAATGCCAGCTGCCCACCAAAGCCTCTCTGTCACTCCCCTTATCATCTGGACAGGGGAGACAAAATGTGATGGAAGGGGTCACAAGTACTGCCAGCAAACCTGTTCCAGTGTGGGCTTCTCTCTCTCTCCACGGGTCCACAGGTTCTGCCAGGCTTCCCATGGGGTCACAGTCTCTTTTGGACATTCACCTGCTCTGGTGTAAGGTTAATTACCTACTCTTCTGTTTGCAATCTGAGAACTATCTCCAGCAGGAGATTCAGCCTGACTAGATTAGACACTTCCAGAAGGAGAAAGCTTCTCCTAAAGGTCCCAATCTAAGAATTGTTTGTTGTTCTCTGACTGTGAATGCAGCCTGGGTGGCTATCTTCAAGTAGAAACTCGGTTGTTATTAGGAGCAAGTTTGGGGAGATAAGTCACCCTGTTTTCTAGGTTTTAGCATGGTGTTTAGCAGCCTCAATTTAGTCAGTACCCAGTAAACCTCAAGTTGTTTTTGTTTGTTTTTCTGGAAAGCTCCATTTTTATTAGTGTTACATTTTTCTAGTTCTGGTGATCCATGATATGGCTTCCCACCTGTGAGTGGCAAAAGCCTGAAATACAGTGGAAATTCTATATTTTCTGTGTAGCTCAAAAGTTAGGTGAAGTCTGTTTAGGAAATGCCTACTGTTTGGAAAAACTGCTTCTATTGGAAAAGAAGTGAAGATCTTGATTCTGTAGATTGTGAGAGTAAAGCAAGGTTGATATAATGTAACGGGACAGCATTAGTCTGCAGTTTAAGGTAATCTCTGTCTTTTTTTTTTCCTTGTAAAAACATTGCTGAGCAACAACAGCTTTTTGTTACTTTAGTGTAAAAAGCAATAGAGGAAGATTTTTTTTTTTTGCAGTGTGGTTTCAGGCACTGAAACTAATTGTTAAGGCTGATGAAGAATCAGTCATTAGGCCAACACCAGAACTCTCACTTTGGCAGAATTGTGTTGTACTTCAAGAAATATATAAAACCACAGAAAATGAAAACAGACATGAGTAATGCTGAGAGGTGATCTTAGTTTTGGTAGAGGTGGGCCAGAGGATGAGTTATTCCAAATTTCATCTGCAGGTGGAGCAAGCAGAGTTTAAAATGTATTGTTTATCTAGAAAGAAAGGATTTTTTTATAAAATGTTATTCTTTCACCTACCAAACAATTCAAAAAGGCCAAGAAACTACAATGGGGAGAACAGACATCTTCAGAAAATGTTATTCTGGGAACTGCAAGAAAGGGAGAACATCGAACTGTTGGCTTAGCAGCTGTGTTTTTATTTGCAGAGTAGCACCATAAGCAATGTTTTATTTGCAAGTTTTAAGTAAGGAGTGGCATCAAGAAATTCTGTGTAAAGGTTTCAGGTGACAGCAGAAGAAATAGGGTTAGAAAAGGAAAGCATTCAAGGCAACTAGGCAGAAAGCAGAAAATGCAAACCCAATACAACTGATAATGAAAGCATAATAGTATTTCAGGAAGCAGTATCCTTGGTCAATACAGCTATCCAGGAGAAAGGGATTTGCCTTTATTCTTATATGACTTCTGAAAGTTGGATCTGAGTATCTGAATCTAAATTAAGATTGACTTATCCTTTGGGGTATTTTTTTTTGTTTGCTTTGTTTTGATTTGGTTTTTGTTTGTTTGGTTGGCTGGGGTTTTTTTTGTTGTTATTGGTTTGGTTTGGTTTTTTAAATGAAGATATGCTGTTCTATTTATGTCAGGATTTAGCTTTTTACCAAAGGCTGGTATCTGACTTTGAAACAACCTGCTGAATCTTGCTGTGGCATGAGTCTGTTTCTGTTGGTTTTTTATCAACATTTGGTGCAAGGGAACTTTACAGGAAGTAATAATAATTGCAAATGCTCATTGTCATATTTTTTATGAATGGGTAGAACTGTTTTATTTTTGCTGTGTGATTCATTTCAAGAGAGGACTATGCCAAATTCTGCCTTATAGCCATTGGAGATTCACCCATGGGAAATACTTCATCACAGACTTGGCAGGAAAGTCAGCCATTGCTTTCTCAGAATTCACCCAAAGAGAGTGCCCATGACTGAAAAGAGAGACAAGCACTTCCTTTTGAGAAAATGCCATACTTCCCCCACTATTTGTAGGAAGTCTTAGCTCTCTTTTAGTGTCTTAGAAATTAATTATAACATATTGAATTATTTGTCTCTTCTCTGTAAGGAAATTTCTCAGAGTTCTTCCTCTACCGAGTGACAACTGGAGTGATTTAGTTGAAGAGTGGTGTTGTCACCCTGACCCCTTTGCCAGAAGCCCTTTGCACCCTCAGCATGGTGACTGTTTTCTTGGAGACACTTTTTTCCTGCTGAATTCAGGCAATGAATCCCATGTGCCTGAATCTCCCCTGTGCTGCTCAGAGGCTGGACACCGTGTTTCTCAGAGTGGCTCCAATTTGGTAAAGTATTTTCTTCAACTAATTCTTAGGTGAATTTATTGGGACTTTTTAATTTTAAATACTTTTTTTTTGTTACTAGTTTATTTAATTTGTATGTATTACAGAACTGTTTTGAAGGTATTAGTGAGTTCTTGACATTCAACTGTAGAGAAGCCAGAAAATATGCCAGGCTATGTTTTACATTTTCTAAAGTTCACGCCACAGTCTTGATGCTGACCTCGATATGCAAGTAGAACTTAGTCCTATAAACAGAATTAGAAGCTACTTAGTTATGAGGTTCTAAACCCTAATGTTTTCCTCCCAACTTTCAGGTGTTTGCCAAAGGATAGTGGAGCAAAGAATGAGGTGGAAACTAGAATGCTTTCTGCCAGAAGTTGCCAAAATGAATTCTTGCATTTCAGTAGTCTTAAAAAAGATCTTAGAACAACAGGAACAAATACAGGAAGAGGCAGAGTGGATGGAGTTAATATTGCACACTTCTGTGTCAAAGAGAATGTTTGTGAGAAAAGATTGATTTGGAGGCAGAAACGTAATAAAAGGATCTGGAACAAAGATGTTGAGATGTGGGTCAAACCAGGATAACAGCAGAACTTTTGAATGAGGGAGGAGGCTGTTTTATGTCAGTGGCATACAATAATATTTTAGTATGATGAATTTTCATGTTCGCTTCCTTAAACTTGCATTGAAATTGCGAATTTGTTCCTTGTTTGTGTAGAAACCCTTTTTCTACATCTTTCGCACTTGCAATGAATTCTCATTTCTGTGTTTGCTTATTTCCAACATCACTCAGCTGCCAAGCAATTGAGCAAAACTGTTAGATCCAGCAGAAACTGGACTAATAAGGAAAAAACCCTCATACTGAAGCAGAAAATTCTTCCATAATATGAGTAATAGAAAGTTACAGACAAGACAGATTGCAATTGGTATAAATGTTCTCATTTCATAGAATATTGTTGCAGTCTGCCCCAGTATGAAAGTTCTTTTTTAATTGCATTGCAGTTCTTTGGAAAGTGTTTGCTTATGACCAAAATAGTAGCAGGAATTTACCAGAGATGCTTAAACAATCTTTTCCAGACTCCAGTGGGACCAAGGCAGCATCCGTCCGTTGCAAAAATATTTTTCACATCTATTAGTCTTCCAGTGTAACATAGTTTTTAAATGTCACATGGTCTTGCAGCATCTTAATGGTATCTCTTGGGGAGAATATTTTTCCTGACACTGTATCAGGGATCCTTAGGAATAGAAACAGAAACTATTAGGCTTGTGATCCACCTGCATCTGCAGATTGCCAGCAGCTGCAAGTTGTCAAACAGATATATTGATTTAATTAGTTGAGCTAAAACTATCCCTTTTTCCACTGAAGCATGACACAACGAGTTAGTGATGTTTTTTAGGCACAGTTCTCAGTCAGCACCTGTAACTGTAGTCAGAAAAAAATACTCAGGTTGTAGCTTTCAAGGAAGTACTGTGTATTCTGTACTTGTCCTGTGCAGTGTTTGTACCAGTCTCAAAAAATGGCTTACTCAAAATGTAGTTATTTATCCTTGGTTTTCACACTTAGCAAGTAATTCCACTGCAAATGTTTGAGAAGAGTAGCAAGGTAGGAATTGGGAAATGGGATAACCACATATATATGAACCAGATTTTTTTTCTGATCTCCCTAACAAGGGGACTGTAGTTTCTACATAGTCAGCTCTCTTAGGCTTTTATATATATAACCTTAATGATGTTTTGACCATCATTAAGGTTATAAATATATATGTACTCTTTTCAGACCAGAGTTCTAATGTGCTACGCCCAGGTTAATAAGCTCACACAGAGCCACTTTTGAAGTTTAGACTTTAGATTAAAGTAGGAGTTGGGCTTACTTGTTTGATATACTAAATTTAAATATTAACACTGTGATTAGCAGGAGTGTTATAGGAGAGGTTTAATCTAGAAATGAAATCTTTTTCAAAGGGCATTAGTAGGTGCATAAAGCTGGGGCAAATATTCGGTGGTGTTTGGAAGAGTGTAGAGACTCCTTGAACTAGATATTGTTACCCACATTTTTTGTTTTTAATAAGCCCTTGATGAACATTGCTTCCTCTGAATTTATGAAGACTTTTGAACTTGTATATACTTTTAATATGAAAAATGCTTTCCTGTAGTGAGTACCAAACTGTATTATGCACTGTGTGACAAATGCCTTCCTTTTTTTTTTTATGCAAACAGGGTTAGAATTTCATAGCATGAGCTATGAAGACATATGTTTGTTTTTTTCTGTTCAGTTTTTCCTAAACATTTGTGATTTTATGTATCTTAGTGATACCCCTCAGTTTTCTGTCTTCCATATGTTGTCCCGTTATGTGTATTTTCATGCCACATATGGAACCTGTTTTGCACTTCTGCCAATAATTTTTATTCTTTGTCAATACCTTTTCTGTATCTGCTTGAATTGAGGGAGAAGGGTTGTTCAAGAACAGAATCCACTTCACCTTTCTAGAATATCATGCTGTGTTGTGTACTTTAGCTGTTTCCTAGTTACTCAAAATAATCTGCAGATGTTTTCTGCTCTTTGCTGAACATTGGACTGGTATTTAACTCCTATAAAACTGTCCACGGGGGCTAGCACTTGTTACTGAGTAATGGTAGTCACATTGCAGCATACTATTTTATGTATATATTATTGAGTACTTAATTTCAGGTGTATTATTTCACTCTTAGCAAAATCAAATTTAGCTTATCGTTTTAGCATCCAGTCCCTCAATATTATTAGTTTCTTCTGTTAGCTATTACAGGTTGTGCTGTGTGGATATATTGCCAGATTTTAAAATTAGTGTGAAACTTGCAAGCAATCCAAGTGTAGAAAGCTGAAGTAGTGAAGGCAAATCTGTGTGCATGTAAACATAGAGAACAGAAGCAAGTACAAAGTTCACTACCTGCTCTGTAAATTATGTTACAATTATGCATTCTTTTTTCAGAATATCTGAGTGACATTTAAATGATATTTCTTTGTCCTACAGAAGTCAAAAGAAAATACCAGAGTAATTTGTAAGCGCTGCAAGACAATGCTGGGAGAAAAAGTTTCATCAGGTATGAGATGTACAAACAAAACTAGACTTGACTGCATCAGCGATTGAGCACTGGAGGTTAAAAACACTGAAGGAAAGTAGTTTATCAATTTGGTGCAGGGCTGATTCCTGTGTGTTTGTCTCATTCCCTTCTGGAACAGATGAGGTTGTTGCTTCCGGTGTTAGAGCTTGAAAGTGACTTTCAGCAGGAATTTTCCTCATCCTTGTTTCTGTGCATATTTGGCTAATTCCAAACCTTTGGAAGACTCAATGCCTGATTCCAGTTTACTAGGAAACCCAGTGAAAATAGAGACTTGAGAAATAACGGGTTGCTTGTTTTCCTGTCAGTTCTGGAGAATAAGAGAAAGGTAAACTCAGAACTTGATCAACACAACTAGAAGCTGAAGATGTGATTGGTAACAGTAAGCCTGGTTTTCTGGGGGAAGTCTTGTCAGAGAAACAGGTTATGTCTCATCCTCATCCGATGGTGAGCTGATCAGATTATCAGTTTTAAAAGTTGTAATTATATTGGATCATCAGGGTTTACCTAAAGTGATGTAAAGATGAGTGTCTGGTTGTTTTTAAAATTCAGCTATTGACAGAAGGGAAGCAATGATAAGACTAAATGCTAAGTTATTAGCAGGGATCATTCTTTCATTCTCCCTCTACTCCACTGCATCAGTCTGTGTGAGCCTGTCTCAGTTCAGAGATCTGGTGAATATAAAAACTTCTCAGAAAATGCAAAGCCTGTTAAAGAGATGTCATAAGGAGATACAAGACAGAAGGTCTTCTGTTACAGAATGTTCTGATTGTCCTGTACAGGAATCTGAACAATACAGGCTTTAATGAAACCAAATTTAAGGAACAATGTTTGAAAGCCCAAGATGTTTGAAAGGCAAGATGTGACTTTGGGAAAAGAGTGCTTGGAGAAGAGCATGAATAACAAGGTCATGAGTAATAGATCATTGGGAATGGAGAAAGGCAAACACTGTATACATGTGCAGGCATTTGGTGTGGACTCTGCACATGCATGAAGTTAGGTAGCATATCCATTGTTTTGACCACATTTCTTCAGTACTGCAGGAAATTTAGGTAGAGTTCAGACAACAGAAAAATGAACCAGAGATGTATGGTGTAAGTCTAGGCAGAACCTAGACCTGTACTTACTTAACCTAGAACCATCTCCATGAAAAGAGACTAGAGAGCAAACCTGACTGTCATGCTTTGGTGCTTCCTCATGAGCAGGTATGTGTGTCTCGAAGATAAAGCAGGATTAGAGCAGTAAAGCTGTGGAGGCCAGATTTGGCTTTGAGATTCTCCCATAGGCTATTCCTTTCCCCAGCTCTATCCACATGTATTTGTATGATGTTTTCTTGGGAAATCATACCTTCTATCTCTCTGCAAGCAAATATCTCCTGAATTCCCAATACCCTTGTAGCTGTAACACCAATCCCTTACTCAGGGTAATGGCTGAGGAAGTAGAGAGACTGAGCTGTCTTTTCCTCCTGTCTCCAAGAACTCACATAGCATGGAGCAGACTTCAGTTAAACTTAGAGGTAAAATGTAATATCCTAACAATGAAGATAATTTAAAAATTGTAGTATTTACGTGGAGAAGAGGTGGGATTACCAAGCTTTTGGAGTCTTTAAAACATATTGTCTTCCTGACATGCTTGCCTTCATCCAGTTTTAATGGTATGTGTGGACAGATGTCAGAGAAGACAATCCGTCCTTAAAACTTGTGGAACAGATGAATCTTCCAATTGTTCACATTTTAAGGCTTAGTAGAATGAATTTTTTAGTCTTAACCCATTTTGCTGGCCCTCTTGTTAGTCTGTATTTGCAGCATAGACCCAGATCTTCAATATGATCATCTTTGACCTGACTTTATTGATGTGGGTTAAATTATGTCCTCAAACACTTATATTTAGTGTTAAAAGCTGTCTTAGTGGAACTTTGGCAAACAGTTTCACTGAAATTCAGACTGTATGCAGTGTGAGTGTTATCTGTGATTTTTTTGAAAGAAGTTCCATTCTGCTCTTTGAGCAAAGAAGAAAATTATTCCCCTGTGTGAGCTGTTATTAAAACTGTCTCTTGTGATTCACTGCAGCATTACTAAGCAGCAGAGGGTACTAAAATACTTATGTAAGCTATGCTGATCTCAGTGCTTTAGGAAAGTTCTTTCAATTCATCTTTCAGGTTTGGCTTGAGCTCTTGCTTGCTTCAGTTGAAGATTATTGTTCCCAGTGTTAAACAAAGATCAATATGAATGAGAAATTGCTGATCTTGTAATTAGCTCAGAGCAGTTTTCTTCAGGCAGTGCAGGCTTTGGTTCTGGTTGCTTCTCCTCGTACAAACCAAAGCAGAATATGATCATCTGCTGCACCTCTTAATTGACTACTGAACAAATATTTAATCAGTGTAGTGATATGGTGACTTACAGTCTAATCTTAACAAGTTGGTTATTCTATTGTATTTGAAAAATGTTTTTGTCATTTTAGATACCATTAAATATTATGTCACCGAGGTGATTACTCAACTAGCTGAGGGAAGTTTCAGTCCAACACTAAGGTAACAAAAAAAGTCAGATAATTTACTCAAGTATATGTTTTTGAAAGGATGCTAGAAATGCTCCAATGTTGTAGATTCTTGAATGACATATAATAACAGAGTGCAATTTTATGTAATCATCACAGAATTAAGCATTGTAAAGGCAAAGTAGCCTGAATTCACTCACTTACAGTTTTGTTTGCTCTTCTGCTGCAGGAGATAGACTGTGTATAATTTGTCACAGTGTCTCACTATTCAGGTGATAAACCAAAATAAAATACTTATTTATTTTGAACTATTTAAGTTTGCCCAATATCTGGTGACTAATTATGGAAACAGAAGTTTATGTCAGGTAAGGTTAAATTAAGCTTGAAATGTTTAATTGGAAGTGAGACTTTGGAATTTTGAAGTAATTAAGTTTGAATTTAAGACTAAGATGGAACAGAACTTGATCTAATTACATAGTAACGTACAAGGGTTTAATCGCAGTTCTATCTTTTTGTGAATTGTATTTGAAATATGTGCATCATTCTGAACTTTGTGTTCATACGTGTAAAATATAATATGGAAAAGCTTCGATTCAGCATTTGACAATTGGTGTCAGGCAAAGTAAAGGATGTGGAGCAATTTAGAATCCTGATCTAATAAAGATTCCTATTGCAGGAAATAAAAAGTTCTCTGGTTTTGAGTGAGAAGAAGATAAAGGAGCCTCATATTTCAGTAAAATGTGATTGTAGGATGTAGTGGAATTGAAGTATGAGATACTAATTTATCTGTATTGCATAAATATGGATGACTGTGTAGTTGTTATGAACATGATATGTGGTTAATTCTTAAACAGGTCTCAGTTTATACAGAGCATGGTTGCTCAGTGTCTTTTGGAATTATCGTCTGCTAAAAGCACATTTAGATTCACCATTAAAGGAGATGATGGAAAAACCTATATTCTGGTAAGTTTTTAAGTCTTCATCTTGCTGAAGAAGATTAACCAAGGTATTTCAGTTCCTAAAATGTTTATACTGTTCATTATTGTATGTTTAAAAAATTAACAAATTCAAATCCTGGAAGCAAGTCTGAGATACTCCTGTTCAAGTAAGAAAATCCCTGAGTTTTTTAATCTAAATAGATGTACACACAGAATTTTTCTCTTATTGATACAGTAAAAAAAGTACTACAGATGCACTACAAGTAGCAGAAATAACACTACTTTGTACCCAGAAAACATGGAAAGCTTAAGTTTTAACGTTTGAATATTTATTTCACCTTCTTGCTCCAGTGCTTCTTTTCTTTAATCACCAGAAGCTAATCAAATTGTATAGTGTCTTTCACAAGCATTGTCTAAAGTCAGCAGGGACTATTAATGTAGTGAGTGCATTGCATTGTGAAGTGAAGTGCAAACAAAAATAAAGTTGCCTATTATACTTAATGTTCAAGTGCTGTTAAACTTGGTTAAGCTTGATATTTAGATGGTGACAGCTAGATTCCTCAAACTTTTAAGATGGATAAGAATTGCCTTAATGCTGTACAGTTATTATAACCAGGGATGTTTCCTTTTATTTCTGAACTAAATATAGGTATAGCATTTGTATTTTGCAATTTATAAAAATAATTCATAGACACAAACACAAAGAAATACATGATTGTAGATTCCTGTCCTGGATAAACTTATAAATGCACTTTCTTGAGGCAGTTTAATTACATAAACTGTTTTACATATGCATTGTCCAAGTTCTATAATTTTGGAACATCCAGATGCTGAGGAAAGTGTATATATGTTGCTTTTAAATAAATTTTAGTGCCAAGACAGCGTTTGTACAACCACAGAGAAATATCTCTTCTGTGGTGATAAAATGATGGTTTCATGAGCAGACCCATTAATTATCATTATGTGTTATCTAATTGAGGACTCATTAAAAATGATTGTGATTTTCCCTTGTAACTTATCTGTTCCCAAGTTACCTAAAATTCTGGTGCTTAAGTCGAGTAGCTTAGATACAGCAAACTGGTTATTTTTTAACAGAAAAATCGCTTTATTCAGTAGATTGCCATTACTCTTAGCTCTGAGCTGCTTTTTTGCCCATGTATTGATTAGAGGAGTGGGCTGAATTAGATAGGGACTGGCTTTTGGTTGGCATTGCTTCCTTTATATTCGTTAATTGTTAGTTTTTTGTGGATGTTTTTAGTATTTAACATCAGAAGTCCCTTGCTTACGTCCAGAGTGAGGTTCCAACTACTGTATACACATCAATAAGTGTTCTGGAGTCATGGGTTAAATGTTAGGACTCACAGGCCTTGTGGACACAAGTATAATGTAAGCTCTGTTTATATTAATGATTGTCAACAGCTAAACAGTAAAATGCGGGAGCTTGAGGCTGTGAGCACACGGCCAAGTTACACCAGTAATCTCATCACTGATGCATCATGAACCAGCTGTCCCACTTGTTTGTTTTGATAATGAGCCAAAGATACTTGTTCACAGTGTTTGTGCTTACCTATGTGAATGCACACAGCTTAGACTGTGTATGTGATCATTAAGGTTAAGGTTTCTCACAAGTATTTTTAATTTTATTTTAAATCACAAGTAAAATGTATACTTATTTTCCTCATTTCCTCTGTATTTCCTCTGAAAGCAAGATGAAAAAAGTAATTTATGCATGAGGAAAAGAAGGAAAATACTGCCTAAAGAAGTAAATGTAGTTCAGAAGTTGATTTTTCTCATGGCCAGGAATCCTTTCACCCCCAGAGATTTGTTTGCTTTCTCTGTATTGTGTGCTAAATTATTAATACAGATCTGTTGTGTTGCTGTTGAGACAAAGACAAACATACAAGGTGTAAAACATGATTGTCAGATACCACATGTCAACACGTGTGGTAGAAAGTGTTTTTCAGATGGGCCATATTGCAAATGACATGCTATGGTTGCATTTTCTATGGCAGATTGCAGAAGGATTCTGAAAGAAGCAGACAAGTATTGCTACATTATTTCCCTGTCTAGTTTGAAGGATATTCCACTTCTGAAAAGCATCCCAGGAAACTCCTTCCCCGTGAAATGTTAGAAATTTCAAAAGGAAGAAACTCTGTTCAGTTAAAACTAAACGTGTTGGCAGTGGCCTGTGTCTTTTCAACATTTTCTCCCAACACCTCTTCAGCACTAGGCTTTAAGCACCTTGTGTAATGGTCCTAGCTAATGAGGTATATTTTGCAGTTTAGGCTATAAATGTGTACAGTGAGTTACCAGAGCAAAACTGATGAACAACCACTTGCAAAGCCAAGTGCATTTGCTTGTCATCATTTATGTGCATATGCTAAAGTGATTCTCCTCCTCCCATCCCCTCCCAAGATATCTTTATCAATATCTCATTCCTTCTTTATGAAGCATCCAGTGTAATGTTCTGAGCCTTGGGCTCTGATAAATTGTGACTGTCACATTCAATTACAACATATACTATGTGTCCTTTTAATGATGGCTTTCTCCCACCACAGGGGATATCATGTGTCTGCTACCTAACATCATGTAACTTGTTTTACTTGAAGCTGATTAGATCATGAGAAGCAGAAGATTGCTCTCTAGCGATCAGCACTGTATAAATCCCCTTTTCTATGATAAATATTTCATATATAAACATTTTATACAGGCGCAGGATTTGTTAAAATTGATTTCCATTGTTAACTTGGATCACTTCACTACTGCAGGCTGTGAATAAAGGAAAAGCCTGACTTATTTGTATGGTGCTGAGCAGGAAAGCCCTGGATCCAAGTCGGAATACTGATGCCAAATCACACAAAGATTAAGTAAGATCCATAATGTGATGCAAAAGGTTCAGATTTCTCAAAACTCTCCCTGATAAATATCCCTCAAGTTTCTGTGAGCAAATAGCTCTGAAGAATGCCAGGCCCATTATGAAATTTGATAGAGATTTATCAAATTTCCAAGTAAGGGTCTGTTGCAGCTGTTTTTTAAATTCCAACATTCCTTTTACACCATGTTAATTGTTGTCTTTTTCCTTGCATGTGTTGGCTCCATACAGTCATAACTACCACACTTCTAAAAATCCTCAATTTTTTGGCACTTCAGTGGGCAGTCTTTCAGTTCCCTGTCTTTAGCCCTCAGTTGCTCAATGCCATATGTTTGACTAATGTCTAAAAAATATGTTATTGGAGAAATAATAGATCTGGTACTGAAAGAGATGACTTGGGACCGTTTCTTTTGTTACTACTAAAGGCTACAATCACAAAAAGAGGCAGTGTCAGAGAAATGATCTTAAGAGTGACTGATGAATCAGGTAACAGTTTATTGTATTAACCTTGTTTTCTCCACTAAAAGCTGTGTAGACTGTGATGAATAATAAAATATCAATTTATGTCTGTTAATACTTTGCTAGAAACTTTGTAAGAATGTGGCTTTAATATCAGCTGATTTAGGCCCAGAGTAAAGTAACAAATTGTAATTGATATAATCTACAGTAAAATAAATTATTTCTTCATTTTTAGATATGGCTTTTAAATTCTGACACATTGCTGGTAGAGTCTTTAGGAAGTTCCTCCTCCCACAGTGATACTACACTGTTTGGAGACATCTTCATGCCTAGCTCTGCACCAGTGGGAACCTGGAATGCTGTCAAAGTCCTTTACCAGTCGTGCACTAAATGCAGGAATAAGGAGTAAGTACAACCTTTTTTGAACTCAGATTCTGGTATTTATTTGCTTTGCATTAGTATTTCTTTCATGTTCTTTGGAACGTCTGTTAAACTCAGATATAAACCTCTTTGAATTTTCAGACTTCTTAAAATGTTTTTTTTAAGCAAAATGCCAGAGGAGTAGGATTTGGTTTCTGTTACAGACAGAGAAAATTCGGTTGTTAAATTTTTGCACTGTAATATTAAAACGTAAACCAAAGAGTTTTGTTGTTTCTAAGGGCACATGCAGGTAACTTAGGTATTAGTGTTTAAATTTAATTTGCTTTCAGCCCAGTGGTGACTTTATTTCAAAAAGAAGCAGGGCCCTGAGAGAACCGAAGAGAGAAGAGGTGAGGAATGTAGCTTAGTACAGCGTCATAAAAGTGTTTTTCTTGGATATGTCTGAGTGTACTGGAGTCCTCATAAATGAAACATTTGATTTCTGCAAGCTTTGAGTTCAACATTGTGAAAAACATACGCTGCTTAACATTTTAAAACCTTTATCTATTGGAGAGAAAAGATAAGGGAATGTTGATAGAACAGTGGCTCCAATGTTTACAGGTGATGCAGTATGATTTTAGCATAGTTTACTGCTTTTGTTTGTGCAGTGATCAAAAAGAAATAATTGATTTTGTGTAAGTCATGCTTAAATAGTGGTTTGGTGGTGTTGTTTTTTTCTTTAAACTTTGGAAACTAGGTGAAAGATTTAAATAGTTATGGATGAAGACATTCACTCCAGACTCAGTCAGTACACAAATAATTTATAGCCCAAGACCTCATAAAAGTACAACAGAAATGTTTTCTCACACAGACAAGCAAACTTGTGTATGAATTTAATATTTTTGTAGGCGAAACACACATCTTACAAGTGTATGTGATTCATTATAGTGTGTTTATCCTGGATGTTGCTAAGTGTATTCTTTTTATATTTCAAACAGATCCAATATTGAATAGCTGAAATAAACTCTGACACATGGAGAGAAAGCAAAATTTTAGTATTTAGAGAAAAGGTCATTCTACATTGTTAGTGTTATTCATGGCAGAGAAAAAAAATCTTTATTGATGTAATAGCTTCAAAAGGTGGCTTTGGAAAACCTCCATGATCTAAATGTTATTTAGTGATTGAAAATGCATCCTAAAGTATTATCATTTAAACTGCTTATTTGGAGAATGGGAAATATTTTGCAAGAACCTGTCTAAAATGAAAGATATTTCACTTGCTACTCTTAAGTCTTACAGAAGTATAACTTACAGTTCTGCTTTTCAAGTTTCAATTCTTTATCACTGAGAAAATTTAATTACCTTAACACACGTTCAATTACTATGACACATTATTGAGGTAAAAGTAATTTACCTAGCATTCATGAAAGCTTTTCTTGAATGGAGTTCTCAGCAGCAGTATTTTACTGTGATATTATATTCAGCTCTTTCTATTTCCACAGACAGACTTGTTAGAGATCACTTTTTTCCCAAAGATTACTTTGTATTTATCTTTGGGATTTTGCAGTGAGCATACAGAACAACTGAGGTTTTAATTCTTCTCTGACATTAATTGGCATTTTCTCTATCCAGTTCCTGGACAAGTAAAAGAACAAAAGCAAAGAATGGAGGATTCTTTTTAAGCTTCAGAAGCCAAACTGTTGGTTTAGTATTGTTTTTCCATTTTTATATTTATAGGAAAGAGCAGTAAAAAGAATTAGCATTTCAATCTGTTTCCACTAACTCATTTATCAGTTGGCCTCAAGTACCACCTGAATCTGTGCAATCAGACTGAAGTCTTTCCATATTGAACAGGAATGTAAACACAGCAGAAGCAAAAATATCAAAACCAGTGTGACTTATTTAATGTAATGCATTTGGATTTCGAACTCAAATATTATTTCAATAATTCTGAACAAAGTGTCTGATTTCTTGAGTAGTGGAAGTTCCAAAAGTTTGGGATGCCCACATTTCAATAATAACACTTGCTATGTTTGCTTCTGCATGCACACCTGCCTTTGAAATAATGCAAAGGCTTCAGGGCCTATGGCCTGCTTCCCATGAGAGGGGAATAAGCAAGGACACCTTGAGTGTAGAAAGGAATCAGCAGGAGGTCTGCATGTGACCTTAACCCCAGCAGACCCCAATAGCTGGAAGGGATAAGTGTGCACTCTGGCATCCTGTTTTGTGTCAGAGAGCCTCTTTTGTTGCTGTGAGTCCCTGGGTACACTTGGGTCCTGTCCAATTCCTGCAGGGCCAGAATCTGCTGTGTGATTGGAGGGGAAGCACTTTTCTTATTTGTGGACACTGCAGTCTGTGCTGGTTAGCTGGGCCATAGGTTACAACAATTAAGGTAAACTAAAAGTAAAAGTATTGTTTGTAATATATAAATATAATAACATAATCACATATTTGTAAAACATGAGTGAAGAAATGAAACAAAATCTGTACTTAGTCTACTTACACAAGTATAAATCTATTACTGTGAAATAAATACCTGGTTCCATCGTAGCAGTTGAGGTCTTGGGCTCTGTGAAATTCTCCCTTGGCAAATGGTGCTGCTAAACAGTGTCTGACTGGGATTGCTTAATAATTCACATTCAGGCACCTTTTTCTGGGGATGCACTTGGATATTTTTCTTGAGGGGAGTATAGTAGCTTTTAAATGTGATCTTCCATTTCAGACTTCTGGGGTGTCAGAAGAAATTTATTGTCTCACTCCAGAACTCATTTTATTCCTCCTTTATTCAGTGCTCAGTGTTGCAATTCTTTGTAATTAACTTAATGCTTATTTCTCTTCCTCAGATACAGAAGTGTTTTTCCCCTAAAAGTAGGAATTATGTCCTGTGAGCAGCACTGCTTCAGTGAGCAGCAGAACTCTCTTTCCTCCAATAAATCACTGGCATATCTATCACTGTACGTTACATTCAGTATTGCTCTAAATGCTAACAACGCAAAGGAAACAAACATTTGAGTAGGATAAATGTCCATGGTTCATTACTGTCTGCTGTGTGGTAATTACCCATCTGGAGTGATGGCTGTTTAGGGCTGGCTGATCCTGAAGCCTTCTCTAGCAAAACTTGTGGTCTGAGTTAGGCTGAACATTGCTGTGAAGGTGATTATCCCTTGTGTGGCACCAGCAACACGGTGATATCACATTCAATTTGTTGATCTGTGTTGACTGTCAGGTCCTTTCCAAGTAGATTGCAGTCTAATAAGCAGCCTTCCTCTTTCTTTTTGTGCAGGTGTCCTTTATCAAATTCCATCCTAATTTTGTTCTGAACCCTCTTCTTTCTTCATTGTGGCCATTTTAGTTCCCAACATGTGGCCTACTGACGGCCCTTCCCAGCTCCATGCTGTCTGTGGAAGGAAGAAGTGTCTCACTTCTTCCAGTCTCTGGGAGAGCGACTGATATGGGATAGAAACAAACTATGAACATGTCATGTGGAGCCCCTCTCCATATACCTTTATTTTTGCAAGGAATTGTTAAGAGTTGTCCTCTGGGTATTCTCTGTATATTAGACTGCATTGCTTAAGGGTATTCAGAAACTTAAGGCACTGTGAAGTTAAAACAGGGTTAGGTATATTCAAACATGTTATTTATAGTGTGGTTCTTGGCATTTCTCCTTGCAGAGCTGTATTCCTCTGATCTTCCTGTGGGTAGCCTTTAAATGTTGCAGTGATTTGTAGCTTACTCCTTCAGCAGTGAAACAGGACTAGAAACACTTCGGTGTGTTATGTGTGGTAACACAAGTTCTGGGTAGGTCTGTCTGCAGTTAGCCTTTCAGCCCTTGGGGGAGCTTTAGGATAATCCTTCTACAGCAAACTAGTTGAAACTGCATGAAAAAAGTATCTTATAAGTGTGATTGAGTCCAATTAGGGAAGGATGCCTCATGCATTTTCTACTCTGTCCTTTATGGATCATGTGTATGAGATTATGTTGATTCCTTCCACTTTTTTCTCAGCAAGGCTCCTTTTCTCCATCTACAAATCTGCTGTGCAGGCAGAAGAGGTCTTCCTTTCAAGTAACAGGTTCTTGGCAAATAGCACCTTATGCAAACAACCTTGGCTGCTGGGAGTGATAGTAGTAAATAGTGCTGAAGAGAGTGTGTTGTAAAAATGTATGAATAAAATTGAAAATATGGTTACATGGCAATCTGATCATAACTTGATCTCAGAAAATATATGTGAAGGTATGGTTAGAGGAAAATTGTACTTTTCCCTTTAGAGTAGAGTGCTAGGCAAAGCTTTGTCAAAAGGTCGTTGATAGCTTTTTATATCTCATATGCATCTGGAGCCACTTTGAATGGTTTACAGCTTTTGCAGAAACCCTCTTGTATGTAAGAATTTGCTGCTTATAATTTCAGAGTTGAAAAATGACTTCCAGAAATTGTTAATTTTATTTGCTTTAGAGGGACAAGAATAAGCTGGAAAATTGAGTTTGTGGCTGAAAACCTGGAGGGTTTGAGTCCTAGTGCTTTTATTACAGTTCATGTATAGTGAGCTGTTTATGAAGCTATTATTGATGTATTCCAGAATGTTGTTTATTTGTCCCAAGAATGGCGTTCATTCTGTATATGACTAGAGTAATTCACCTCTCATAGAAACATCAAACTGTGTCCTATTTCACTGATTTTTTGAATGTCTGAAATTTTCCTGTTGTTTTGATGACTCTTGCCTGTAGAAAACACATAGGACCACACAGATCAGGAATTGACTGACTGAGGAGTGACCAATGTTTCTCTGGTTTGTGCTGTCTTTAAGCTGATTTCTCTATCTGGAATGATTAAATGAGTGGATATGATTGTAAATGGAACATGAAGGATCTGGTTTCTTTCATATTTTTTTTTTCTGTTCCCTTCTTGAATTATTTCGTGGTATTGAGTTAAGAGAACTGATACCACACATGGGATGAGTAGTCTTAAAAGAGATGACTGAACAATCAGGCAAAAATTTTTGCAAGATGCAGTGCAATACCGGCCAGGGTTTTGGGACAGGAGGGAAAAAATATTTTTCAGAGTTTGATAGACATGTGGAAGCTATAAGCCTCATGAAATTTGAATGCTTGGGCTGCAGATTCCTCTTCAGTACTGGTAACATCCTTTCCCACCTCTAGGGAAAAGTATAAGCAACTTTTAATTAAAACTTTCAGGAGAAATATCCTGTCTTTCCTGTTTCTTGAAACTAGAGCTGCCATGTGCAGCAGCCTTTTATGGTAGTTACTTAGGAACTTAGTTCTTGCTCCTAAACACAGGTCTGATATATCTTTCCAGCTCTTTGACACTGTCATATTTTTGGTATCTAATCTTTCCTATTTGAAATGGTGTCTCAATACTAATTGAAGTAGACAAAAATGTTAGAATAAACTTTTTGTCTGCTGAATAAATTCTCACATTTTTGCTCAAATGTTTTGCTCATTTTATTATTCCAGCTGAACTTTTTGCTTAGGTTGCTTTTTTTTTGTTCATCTTTTGAAATTTGGCACTGAAGTCAGAAGAGGAAGGAGTCTGACTAGTTTTTAAAATGGGATTTGCAATCCCAAATCACTTATCCATTTGTTGATAATCTGACTGACGGTTTGCCTTTCTTGTTGTCTATTATGAAAGTTGCTGTTATGTCACTACTCATATTGCATGGTACTGCTTTTGTACTCTGCATTAGAGCTGTTAAATGCTATCTACATAGTAATTGGCAATGCAAAAATATAAAATTGACTGCAAGGGCTATTGCTTAACTACCTCTTGTGGCCTAATTTTTTAAAGAAAAAATAAATATGCCTTTAAGATCACTTATCACATTAAATATGATTTTGAATTAGGCTTTGTGATTCTGTAATATGGTGGAACAAAAAATACATTTCAGGCTTTTTTTTTTCCCATAGCCTTCATATTTATTTGTGAAACAGGCAATTCAGGTGAGAACAATTTTGGTAGTTTTCCTGTGTCTTTGGTTCATGTTGCTGTAGTTCAGCTCTTTGAGGAATCTTAGGATTGGTAATAAGAGAAATGTCAAGTTTGGTGCAATAAATTAAAAGCAGCAAGACTATCTGAAACTAATTTAAAATGTATAGTCAGAACCAACAGCATTGCCAGATAGTTAATAACACTTATAGGATGATAGGAATGTAAGAAATGCCATGCTTGGTCAGAGCAGTTTAGTGTGTAGTTCTGTATCCTCCCTCCAACATCCAGAAATGTTCTTCAGAGTAGTTTGTAAGCACTTTCTTGTAGTGCTCACTTCTGTAGTTGTATTAAGGATGTCAGAGCCCTGCCTATGTCCTTTACTATCTCTTCATTGATCTTTTGATCATCAGTTTGAATAAATAGTTTTTGGCCTTCTGGTGCTGTCTGCCTCCACAATCAAGTGACAAGTTCCAGAAGTTCACTACTGATGTGTAGTACTCTTTTAACCTCCCATGAGCTGATGTCCTGCTAGATTTTGGGTGGGGATCAGTGAACCACAATTCAGCATTTACACTCGCTAAATGGACATGGGGATCCTAAACTACAGCATGCAGTGTTCTTGCTGATTACAGTTAGGGGTTAGACTTACTGGCCAGTTTGCTGGAAGGAAATTGATGTCACATCTATTCAAGTCTTACTATGAGTAGGTATATCTCTCATATTCATTTTGCTTCCCTTGTAACACTGCTTTTTTAAAGACAGGTAGCCTAAATATAGGTAGTGATGATCCAGTGAGGGAAATTTTGTAATCATACATCAAACATAGCAGATTTCCACTTGGATGCTTACAGTTTGTTTCTCATAGACTGTTGGGTTCACTTGGGAACTGTAAGTACTCCACTCATGTAATGCCTTTAAAATGACGGGATCTATTTGAGCAGGCAGGAATCAAATAATGAGCCAAAAGTGAAAAAGCAAATCTTATAAAAGCCTACTGGACAGATTGCTGACATGAACTACTTAAACCTCAAAACTTGATTTATTTATTGAATTTTAGGATCTTTGCCTGTTTTAAATTAGTTAGCATTTGTTATTTCCATTGTATTTCTCCATGACAGGCTGTGTAAACTAACAATACTTAGCGATTTAGGCTGCCAATTTTACTTGAAATATTTTTAAATTGGTAAGGCTAAAGCAAATTGGGAGTGTATGACTTGAGACAAAGGAAGAAAGGGTAATTTGTGAAACTGGTTAGGATATTTCCATTTTTGTGTGTGCAGCAACAATAGGATATTGCTGCTGTTTGCCTATTTTGAGTGCTGTATCCTCAAAACAGAGCAAACAATTCTCATGATGGCTCCTCTGAGTACTGGCCTTAAACTATAAATTAAATTATTTGTGTAATTAATAGGCATAATAAGCGATACCTATCAGAGGATTACAGAATGGGTAAGGCTGGAAGTCACTACAGTGGGGCCATCTGGTCCAACCTCCCTGCTCAAGCAACATCATATTTGTTGCCTTTCACTGGGTCTGCTCCAGGAGCTCCTTATCTCTCTTGTACTGAGAAGCCCAGAACTGGACTCCAGATGTGGCCTCACCAAGGCTGAGTAGAGGGGCAGGGTCACCTCCCTTGACCTGCTGGCAATACTCTTCCTAAAGCACCCTAGGACACCATTGTCCTTCTTGGCCACTAGCACACACTCACTGCTGGCTCATGGACAGCTTGTCCACCAGAACCCCCAGGTCCTTCTCTGCAGAGCTGCTTTCAGGCAGCTCAGCCCCCAGCCTCTCATGGTCCATGGGGTTATTCCTCCCCAGGTGCAGGAACCTGCATTTGCCTTTGTTGAATTTCAGAAGGTTCCTCTCTGCCCGTGTCTCCAACCTGTCAAGTTCCTTCTGAAGGGCTGCACAGCCCTCTGGGGCATCAGCCACTCCTCCCAGCTTTGTGTCATAAGTGAACTTGCTGAGAAATACTGTGCCCAGTACTGAATCCGGGGGCACACCACTAGTGACAGGCCTCTGACTAGAACATGTACCTCTGCTTGGGACCTTCTGGGACCTGTTGTTCAGTCAGTTCTCAATCCACCTTACTGTATGTGGATATGAATGTTTGAGGAAGAGGTGGAAGAGATGAGAGTAGAAGGATGGGAGGGGTTGTTCCAGGGAATAAAATTGCTGCAGAATTTTAGAGCTTCAGCAAAGTACTTGCCAAAAGACAGGACTATTAGATCTACTGAAAAGTGAGATGTTGCATTGACCATGCCTATTTTCCCTCTCTATATGGCTATTAGAGTATCAGCACAATACCTGTTCTTGCAGGGAGATGAGTATTTTAGCTGTAAATGTCTAGTTCAGTTTTCCACTCATCTGCCAAAAGACTTTCAAGTTCATCTTCACCATATCTCTTTTGCTCTCTGGAAGCAATTTGGAAGGACATCTGTAAGGCCCCAAAAACTTGCTTGATGAGACTCTTAAAAGGGCTTACAGTTTTTTATGTACTCTGACTTAGATGCATGGGAAAAATACTGACAGGATGTTCTGAAGAGGTCAAGACAATAAAAAAACTTCACTGGCAACTTCAGAAAATCAGAGCATTTTGACAGAAGTTTACAGCAGCATTCAGTCAACATAAAACACTTCTCAAAGCATTAACTTAGCAATCTCCAATCCCATCTGATTTTAAGTTGCTCAAAACTGTGAGATGAGGGAATTAGAAAAAAGCAAAAAAGACAGAAAATATATAGAAAAGAACAAGTATAGCTACCACTCCTGGTTCCAGCGGTGTTCAGTTGATAGAAATTCCAAGAGGGAGGGTCAAGACGTGCTCTCTGCATGTCCTGGGCCCCTTCCCCAGGTGGAACTTCTGGTCATCTGGCCACTCTGGGGCTAGAATGGGCCTCTAGAGGTGAGTGTGGAGCATTGGCTCTGTTGTACCAGGGATTGGCAGCCACTGCAGGGCTGGGATACAGGCCTGGAGTGTGTGGGGTGTGTGGGGCAGGGCATCACCTCACCAAAGGCAAGGCCCAACCTGCCTCTTCCCACACACATGCTCACCCATAATGTTTCAGGCCAGAAATCCTTCCAGTCTCACAACGTCTTTGCATAGAGAGCCACGCTGGTACCAGTCTTGACTGGACTGTTACTTGACAATTTATTAATTATCAAGTGTGGTTTTATTTCTTTGCCTATGGTGTGTTCTCCTACATCTGAAGTCCATTCAAATTAACTTTATATACAAAAGATTTATAATTGTCTTGTTTTCACTGTTTCATCTCCGCTTTGAACAAGGAGATGCTCAAAGACTTCTTATTGAGCTGGTGTCTGTGACTCAAGTCTTTCCATGCCTGCTTTACTTCTTTTCATCAAAACTGTTTGTCTGTAACATTGATTCCTGCATCAGCATTGACTTGGTTTAAACTTAGGTTTAGACTTCCATCTAAATTCCCTTTCTCTTCCTTTTTCTTCTTCTGCTGTTGCTCATGTCCAGAACTTGGCTGCCAGGCTGCATGCCTCCCTTATGCTGTATCTTGTGTCACTGAGCTGAGATGAACTTTCTCTTTTTCTTGACCCATAAAATTTTAAGAAAGCTCATAAAACTAAAGAGTCAAACCAATCTGCATTCACCAATCTGACTGTGTCAAGGTGTGACCCATAAAATTTTAAGAAAGCTCATAAAACTAAAGAGTCAAACCAATCTGCATTCACCAATCTGACTGTGTCAAGGTGTGTGTGTGCAGTGCAGCCCCCAGAGTGCTCTCACAAGGTTGATGTGTGGCCTGTGGGATTCCTCCCTCTGTGCTTTGTTGTCTGCAGCAGGACAGCAGGACTCTGGACAGCTCTGCCTCAGTGCTGCCGTGGGCTCCATCAGCACCAGCCTGGATTAAATAGGCACTCTTAAATCTCTGCTGCAGCAGAAGGGGAAAGCTTCAGAACAGTTAAAAGGAAAACCATGGGAAGTAGCTCTGAGGAGAGGAGGTGTTAAAACTAGGGACAGTTTCAGGAAGGGTGGAGTGGTTATTTATGGAAGAGTACTTCCCTCCACAGAGGAAAACTGACAGACATGTGAGGACACATATTGGCAGAGGACATGGAAAAGGGGCTAGTGGAAAGTTGAATCTTTCCACATTGACAATTGGTCTGCTGTGAGTTTCCAAAGTGAGCTGTGGGATGTAGTAAAATCTGGAAAAATATCTATACCTGTTTAGGATTTTGCGTTAACTTGAAGTTTATTTTTAGGAGAGGAAGCTGTGCTCTTGACTGCTGGTTTTATTTATTTAGGATTTAATTGCTTGTTAAATTTGACCTGTAGCCACATCTGTTACTTTAATATCAGTTTTGTGTTAGTGCCTGCATAGAGTGAGCTTCTGTACAATTTTTGCAAGAGGTATATTTTTTTGTGAAGAGGGAAAATGATGATAAAAATAAAATCTTCAGCTAAAATTGTGGTTTCAGTGTGAAAGGAAAAATATGATATGTGAAATTCTAACTTTAGTCATTAGGCTTTTGTTTGGCAATGGTTTAGATTGAATGAATAGAAAGAATAAATTTTGCTGTCAGCAATATCAGGATCAACCACTTTTGTGATTTGTGGTGTTCCTTGCTTTGCTGCGGGTAATTGCATCTTGAAATACTGAATTTCCTTCTCTTCTGAAGTCAGTACATCAGGAAAAAAAACAACTTCAAAGCATCAAGCTGAGAGATCTTTGTGAACAGTGATTACAACATTTTTTTTGTACAGCAGGATAACTTCTCCCTTTGGATTCAGACATAATGTTCTGGAGTGCTGGTATGTGTGAATATTTCTATATGGAATATCAACAGCACTGTGGAAGAGATTTAATTTTACCCAAAGGTTTAAAAATCAGAGGCCAGAAAACATTTCCATCTTTATATTGTTCTAAAAATCCATTTCAACTTCAGAAATGGCCCCCTGCTTGGTATAATAGGACTTAAAAAAGGAATTAAAGTTTATGGAGCATGTATAAATCTTCATGTGGCACAGCTGGTAGGAATAACCTCCACGAGAACATCCAGGGAAAGGCTTTATACTGTGGTTAGGGAACTTAGGGCTTAATGTATGGGGTAAAAGCAATGCTGTCTCATCATACAGGCTGTTGGTTCATTTAACTTTGATTTAATTTGATTTTTTTTTTCCTTGGAATGTGTTTCATCTTTCTGCCTAGGAAAAGGGTATGGAAAACTACTGGGACTAGCTACTAATACAATAATAGGCTACGGAGCCACAAATGTATGTGTAAAGAATACAGAGAATATATAAAAGAAAAAAAGGCAAAAATCAATTGGCATCAACTGCCCCGTTTGCCTTGCTTTTGCAGCACAGACATCTCAGCCACTTGACAGTCAAGACCTCAACTGCTGCAGTTTAGAGCATATGGTTGAAGGTAAATTGTTGCCAATTTTGGATTGCATAAAGACACTGCACAGTGAACCATGGCAATTTAGGAAATGAGTGATGAGCGGTTCAGATGTCCAGGCAGGGTCAACAGCTGAGACCAGTAGCTTCATCAGCGATCTCATCCCTACTCATCCATTGGGTCACTGAGTACTAAAACTGAATGATGTGAATACCTCTCAGTGTGCTCACAGTGCACAGAAATAGCAGGTTACACCAGCTTTACACCATTTAAACATTGGCTTTGAATGTCTTCTTTTTTCACCTGTAACTACTAATTAAAAAAAAAAAATTCTTACTTAATAAACCTATGCTGATTTATCATAATTGCATCTGTAAATCCGTTTCTAATGACTAGATGCATGAATTTCAACAGTCCCATCCCCAAGGCCACATTAGTCAGTATAAGCTCAGACTGATATGTAGAACAATTTTGTTTCCAAACTGGTAAGGAAGAGTAAAAAATTTATGATATTGCATTAACGAGGCCCACTGGGATTTGGGATTATATATCTAAGCCTTTATTGAAGACAAAAACTTTTCTATGTTTAGCCAAGCAGAGCAAAGCTACTCTTCAGATAGCACTTTAAAAATGAAGAGAATTTGATAAACATAGAACTGAAATCATAGAGAAAGGTATGAGGGGTCTTCCCTCTGAATTCCTTTACTTCAAAGCCACAGCTACTATTAACAATAGTAAAACGTACATTGGAGTGACAGTAGCTCTTGAATTTTAAGGCCATTTCACTATACTAGGAATCAGCAGTGGGACACTTTAGCATTGTTAGAAGAAAACTACTTGCAACACTGAAGAAAAAGCAGAAGATGAAAGATATACCTCATTGCCTAGCAGAAGGATTAATTCTCCAGTACAATTAATCTGATTTCTTAGTTTCACTCTTCAGCACCCAAATCTCTGTTCTTTCTCTAAAAGGTAATTTTAACTCAGGTGTGCCACTGATGGGACCTCAGTTTAGCATCCCTCTACTGCCTTCTCCTGGGAAACTCTAGAAGGAGAATTAAGTGGAATGTATTTCATGAGATACTCTATGTTCAACTCCTTGTTTTCTTTGAGTGATTAGGAAATGAAACTGTTTCCACAGGCTTGGAAATTAAGTATCTGATGTAAAATTAGACCATTTAAATGAATTATAAAAATTGAACCTAATATTTTTAGGAAGGGTTTTTTACAGGAGGTCACAGTGAAGTTGGCAGGAAGTTTTAAGTTCTACACTTTCAAAGCACCAGGGTTGCCTTAGACATTTTCGCTCCTTTTGTAAATCTGAGCAGTCTGTCTATCTAGAAACTGAAATGCATTGTGTCTCTCAAGAAATAAGGCATTCTCCTTTTGTAAGAGTTACAGATCGATAAATATGTACACAATTTCATTCAGCCATCCTTTGGGTAAAATTCTGCCGTTTTAATTTTCAGTGTTTGCTGTTTTGCATTAAGCTTTGGTTCTGATTTCCTTTTACCAAATCTGTAAGACTGATCCTCTGCCAGCATTTCAGAGTTAGTAAGGGATTTCTGTTTTGTAGATCATTCAGAGGCACAACTGGAGTGTTGGACACAATGATGTTGTAATCTCCTGAAACTGAGTTCCCTGCTTCTGTAGACTTGTCCAGATACTATTGTGCAGGGTATTCTGTCCTTAGCCTTAAATTACCACACACCACAATGAAAATTTGTAACAGTGCATATTTGCTGTGATTCCTTAAGGGTAAAAAATTTTCTAGTGAAGGTAAATTTTACATTGTCATTGTCAGAAACCTTATTTGGAACTGTGACTAGGAAAATATGCTGCTTTTTCTTTGCAATGGTCTCCATTCATTAGGCCTTTCTGATAACTGAAAAGCTGTTCAGTGAGGTCCCTCTGAAAGTATTTAGATTCACAGGGCAGTCCATAGGTAACTGAGCTGCACAATCACAGCAAACCATGAAGAAAAAATGCAAGTCTGAATGTAGCTGGGGCTGTGATTACCATTTCTACAAGCAGTGACACTGAGTATTGTATGGCAGAATGCAGACACATAGGTGTTCTAGGTTAATGATTAAGCTTCAGGTGCTGATCTTTAAGCAGCATCTGCATGCATTTTTACACTGTGTAGATCCAACAGGAATATGTAATCTCTCCTATAGCCCAGATAATGTTTTGTTTCAATAAGTGATGGGAACACTGTCTTGAAATGTCATTGCATTCACCTTGCTTAATGTAGAATGATTTAGTCTGCGTACAAAGTTCTGCTTTTAAGGATGCAGACTTAGTAAAATAATCTTTAAATCTGATAAAACACCAAACCATTATCGTCCATCTCTTGAACTGTTTTGCTGTCGTGGGATCTTTTTTTCTTTATTCTGCAGCATCTATGAGATTTGAGATTTTGTTAATAATGAGTGTTGAAGCTGGGCACACATGACTCAGTTGGTGCTACTCTGTAGATATTTCAATCCGAGTTACCAATTTGGAAATCATCTGATAGCTGTTTTGAGCAAGCAAACCAGGTATTTTTGGACTGACCTCAGTAATGTCTCAGAGAGTGAAGGAGGACTTCAAATAAATGAAACTGGAAAACAAATCAATCACAGGTGAAACTAGGAGCTGAAATAACTCAAAATAATTCTTGACCTTCAATTTGTGATGTGTAGCATTATTAAAAGAGATCAAGAATGATAAGTAGAGTAGTTTTTATATCTTGGACATTGAATACTAGTTTCATGTGAAATAGATATACTAACAAAATTCCTTGCTAAGGTACTGCAACTTGGTTCAGTGCCCCTATTTTCATTATGAGAACTTCTAGTTCTCTTTGAAACCTAAATTATCTTTACAATCTCTAGCTTCAAATTTTTTTATCCCCTTGCTCTTAGAATAAGTTGCTCATCTGAGAATTGATTGGATGAACTCAAGTGAATTAAATGCCATTTTGAATTACATAGGTCTTCTCTTCCTTAAGCATCTGACCCTCAGCAGGTCTGGGCATATACTGCTCATAAGGTTTTTGGAACCTTTTGTACTGAACTAGTTCAAAAATTTATTTTTGTATTTGATCTACCTTGCCACTGTTTTGAATGATGTTTTTGGATTTTTTGATTGTCTCTTTATCAACCTTTCACATTTTACACAGTGAAAAATAATTCTCAGATACTGAACATAGCATTTGTACACAGGGACACTTTCCGTGAAGTAAAGGGCCCTTGTCTTTGTGATAGGATACCTGACATCACATTTTTTATGTTCAGCAATATAACATCTCATTTTGATGATTTTAAAATAAAGATTATAGTTCCATGGAGAGATGTAAGGCACTTCAGGAGAGTAGTGTTAATGATAACATCTGGGCATTCAAAAATTTAGGCATGCCAATGTTTTTGGAAAAGACATTTATGTCTTCCTCCTGAGTCTCCTATGTTGTGATTGGAGTTTTCAGATTTTGGGAGCAGAAAGAGGAAGAAAAGAGTCTGTAAAATCATTCCTGATGTGAGAGTTTGGTGGAAGTGTGGCCCAGGAGAGATCAGAGATATTTTGTGTTTTCTCTGGTCCTTTTACCTAGTGCCAGGATGTGTGGAGGGGCTGAGGGACACCCTTCTGGTGGGAAGCTAAGCTGCATGTAGGAGATGCTGGCTAATGTGCAGAAAGTGAGGAGAAGGTGCTCTGCATTTATGACACATCACAAGAGTCCCTTGATAAGATTCTGTAAGTTTTTAAAGTTGGTTTATGGAAAAAGTACACAGAGGCATATATTTTTTATTTCTCTGGGAAAATGAAGTGTTTGTGACAGTACTTGGACTTGGTAGTGTTAAGTTAACAATTGGACTGTATGTTCTTAGAGATCTTTTCAAGCTAAATGATTCTATGATTTTATACTTTCTGTCTGCCTTGCCAGTTACCCCCACCCTCCTTCTCCTGCCCTGACTTTTAAGTACATTTGCTGTATGTGGACAATTTTGGAGATAAACGTTCTGAATTATACTTCTCTCGCAATATCTGGAGAACAGGTGCTCATCTAGAGTGAAGCACTGTTAATGCCCTGGATGAGAAAAATTATAGGTTGACATTGACAGTTGCAAGAAGAGTCCGGTGAGGAAGGCAGCTGGTCCAGCAGACATCACTAATCCCATGGGCAGGCTTCCTTAAAATTGAATGAATCTTTTAGGGGTGAGCTGTCTGGAATAACTTTGCATTTACTAGGTTTTACACAGTTTGTTGGTTTTCTACAGGTCTACTGTACACTTCTACCCTTCAGGAAATGAGCGTTATTAGAAGAGGCATACACCCATTTGCCAGGGCAAGTGGCCTTTATATACCCTTATATAAATACCCAAGGTGTTGAAAGGTTAAAAAAAAAAAAATAGAGATTTAACCTGAGAATTCATGTACTTGATTCATACATGCTGGGAAGAGAGGCTTTTTAGTTAGATGGTGTTGCTGCTTGCATTTGATATTCCCTGCAAGTAAGATGGCACCAGTCAGGCTTTTAGCATAGGTCAGTAGCACACTGCTGTGTCCTCTGCATCCATCCCAAGCACAATAGTCTACAGTTATTGTCATACATTAGGGAAATTATGAGCCATCTGTTCTAATTTAGAGCAAGATGTATCCAGGAAGGAATCAAGAGGTGCTTAAGGTGAAGAAAAATATTTTAAGAAAAGTATTTAAGCTCATTCTGAGCTGTATAGGCATATTCAAGAAAACTGCATTCTAGAATCATAGTATTGCTATTGCTACTGCCATCCTCCACTATGGTGAATTATCAGTAGTGATCTGGCTACAGGATCTTTATTGTTTTCAATATTTCTTCATTTTTTTCAGAAAAGCTACTTTATTTCGTTCCACCTGGGATGTAGTAAGACATGAAAAAAAATGCAGCTTAAAGCCTTAAGACAACCATGAAAGTGAAGAAGCCTATTCTAAAGCATTGGCTATGCAGGTTTTATGAGAGTAATTTGCTTCTTCTTTTAGAGGGACCACATTGCATTGCTGCTGAGAAGTCAGCAGTTACATTGTACTTTGGAGCTTGCACCAGCAATTCTGTATAGTGTGGATGTTCAAGAGCAGTCACAACAGACCAGGCAATGCCCAGCAAGACGTAAACTCCTGTGCTTTTCTTGGTTTTGCAGGAAAGCTAAATTAACATGGATCCTACTCCTGCACCCAGGTAGACAAAAATTATGTAGGAATTTTAAAAAGGAGTTTAAAAAATATATATTGTGACAGAATTCAGTCTGTCATGTTTTCTTCCTTTTATGTTTAGCTATGTTTGACATCACAAGCCTGCAGGAGCTGTTTTCTTCATGAGCTTGT
The DNA here is from genome assembly GCF_008360975.1 of Lichenostomus cassidix. NCBI lineage: Eukaryota > Metazoa > Chordata > Aves > Passeriformes > Meliphagidae > Lichenostomus > Lichenostomus cassidix. Next base: position 78,885,640 of record NC_139483.1, read on the forward strand.
ATCCCTCAGTCAGATGCTCTAAAACAGAACTTCACTGTAACTGATGAAAATTTGTGGCAGTTTTCTGCTTTTACAGCTTTTACTTTTGCAATAAACTGTTGATCTTGTAGATAAATGAAGAATGAATGTCTCTCTCCATAGACAGTAGTTGCTATGGGATGGCCCACAGCTTTATGGACTGTGGTTTTGCTTGTAGAACATATTCTGGGACATACCCAGCAGGTTTGGGATTTTATATCCAAGGTCAGTTCCCACGAAATTTAAATCACTTTTCCTCTTCATTCTTTGATCAGCCTATTTTTGCTTACCTGGTGCTGAAACTAAATAAAGATGATAATGTCTTAGTTGTACGCACAGACCATCTGTGCATAGTTTGAGTGCTGTCATGAATTTTAAATTTAGTACATTTGCAAGTATTTGTGGTCCCACGCATCTAGGTGTCCTATTGAACATGTCTGCTTTAGACATTGTTGCTTGATTTAGGTTTTCCTACATTCATTTTAGATACTATGAATCTTCAGCTTAAACGTTTCAGAATAGATGAACACCTGCTAATCCTTCTGTGATGTTTAAGCTTTATTTCAGTAATTCTTGCAGCTGAAATTCTGTTTTGTCTTCAACAGAGACTGTACAGTTGGTGCTGTTTTGCAATGGAATGAAAATATTTTATGGGTGATAAGAGTTTGCAACTTAAAGTTAATGCCTTTGAAATTGCATAGCAGCCAGATGGAGGAAGGAAGGCAATGTAGAAAGGCAGTTGGTGAACACCCAAAAATCTTTAGTCTGGAGAAGTATGTTGAACATTACTTTGAAGTTACATACTCCAAGACAAAGTTACTCCTGGACAGAATTGAAATTTCAAGATTTATTGCCATGCAAAAAAAGTTGCAGTATGTTGAGATAGCTTCCTGTGCTTCAGAGGAATGATCTACTTGGAAACAGCCTTGTCTGTCTTGGCACAGTATACTAGCACCCTTGTTTGGTTTTCTGCTTTTGCCCTTTACCCTTTGAGAAAAAAAGAATTCTGTGGACTATTCAGAGGCTTTATTGTGCAAATAGCATTTCGTAATAATTGTAACAAAACCAATGCAGTTACATTTAAATTTATATAGGGCATTTTAGTCTACTAAAAATGCTGGTTGATGTGAAACAAAAGAAAAGTAATTCGGACTGTGCTTTACAGGTTGAAATAGGCAGCTTTAACTTTTCTTTCTGACTTCCCTTAAATAACATACAATGATCAAAGTGTGTCAAGAAGTTGTAAAATAATTTCAAATGCATTAACAAAATTAATGCCGTTGTGATTTGTATGTAGTTATTTAATGCAAACAAAATTATTTAATCCACTGGCTTTTAATGTACCTTTTAGCAAGAGTTATTTAATCTATGCTACATATTGGAGTTAGAAATGAGGAAACTGCATGTGAAGTATTGATTTTAAATCATAGAAGTGTTCATCAGAGCAAATAGAATAATTTTAATTAAAAGGCTCTTTGAAATATTGCAAGATCAGTTAATACCTCTTATGTCAGCCCTTCTGAAAAATATTATGGCACTGGTACTCTGGTGAGGTTAAATCTGAGTTTTCATTAAAAGGCTTTTTTATTAGTATTAAATAACTTGCCCTTTTCAAATGGTGACACATTGAAAGTTCAAGAAGGACTTATATTTTGCAGGATAGGGGATGTTAAACCCACTGAATTGTTTTTGCAGTGGATTTCTAGCTAACTTCTTTTTGACTAGACTCCAGATTTGCATATTTTTTCCATTCAAAGTATTCATTACCCAGAAAAAAAGATAGGAGATTGTTGATAATGAGCATGTCCTCATATATACAACTATTATATTAATTTATAGAAATATATATCATTGTATATTAATATGGTTGTTGTATATTTACCTAATATAATTATATATACTACATTAAATTATATTTACTATATGCTATATGTATGATGCACTTTATTGTAAGAATTATGTATCAGTAATGTTATAAAAAGAATGCTTTGCAAGCAATAATATTTAAGACCATGTGAAAATACAGACATTCAGTTAAATGAAATCTTGTCTCTATAGTGATACACTGAAAAATAAAATGTTTAAATCTTAGAGATGGAGCTTTGTTGATCACTGTAGTCCATTGCAAAAAATACAAAAAGGCATGCTGTCTGCCTTCTTACTTCTCTAGGTATTTTGCTCTTCTCTTGCTCATTTCCTTGCAGGGACACCAGTGGGTTAAATTTCTGCTTTCCCATTTTTTGTCTGTTATGAGAGATTTAATACCTGTTGGTTTGGGATACCATGCAACTAGTAAAGAAAGGGAAAATTTGCTCAAAACCCACACTTGACACTCGCAGCTGCTCAGGATGAATAATGAATGGTAGAACATAACCACAGATGTTTATTTCAGGAGGGAAGCAGTGATTCTACAGAGCAAGTTTTTTTCCAAAGGAATGTACTGTAGACTGTGAAAGTACTGCACTTCTTAGTCGTCCATATTATTTAAATTTTGGTAAGTGTTTAGTAGCTAATGAGCAGGCATTGATTTTTATGTCATTTTTAAATCACTGCAAGGATAATTAAAAGTATAAATAACTTAGACTCCCGGTACATTAAGTATATAGACACATCATCAACCATAATTAAGAATTGTTTTTAGATTAAATAATTTTTACAAATAGTTATTTGATTTAGCAGGTTTATCATTTGGTTCAGTAAAGTCACCTGTCATTTGTCTCAGAGCTGTAGCTTGTGGAAAGGACAGCTTTAACAGCATTCAGTGAACTCTGAGAGTCAGGGCTGAGCTTCTGTCAGCTTTTCTATTTGAATCTTTGGCACGGGCTTGATTCATCAAAGTACTGAAGCTACAGTTAACACAGTAATCTCCTTTAAGAGTTTCACAGCATTTGGAGCCCTAAATGCAGAGTGCAGTTACCTAGATCGTAACAAAATCTAGTTAATGCTGTGCCTCAGCAACACTGAGCAGAACACTGAGTAAGAGCTCTTTTCATTTTGCAGTTTTGACCTGTGTAGACTACCCTCAGTTAATGTATTTATAGAAGCCTGCTAAATCAGAGGTGATGATGGGGATGTGCTGGAAAAGAAAAAAGGGCTTATCTGTTCCTCTTCTAAAGCAGACTTTGTCTGTTGCTGAGACAGCTCAGTTGCATTTAAAAGTGAGTCTCATGCACTATGAAGGGTGATTACTGATAAATGTCTTTAACACTGATGGAAGAGGCTTCTTTTGAAATAAATGCAATCTAGTCAGAAGTCTGGTCCAGTTTTTCAAAATCTTGTAAGAATCTTCATAGTTTTTCTTTTTTTTTAAAATAGAAAGTTTTCTTTTGATTCACTGATGTGCCACGTATATTGTGTTTTTCCATGGACGCTTAGGGTGTAGTGGGTAGGTTCCATGACCTGATGGATGACTGTGTTAGTTTACTAGTTCTTATATCAAGAAATTATGAAATAAATGTATTTCATTATTTTTGTGTCTTAAACCTTGCTTTTAAGGACACAGTTTTGAAATGTTACTCCAGCTTATGTAGGTAGTTCATTGGGATCAATTCCATAGTGAGCAGTGGAGAAATACTGTTCACTGATGCATGGTGATTCAAATGTAGAACATTATCTAAAAACGTTGTGATCGATTATTTCTGCTAGAGAAGTAGCTGTCTTATCTTTAATCTTATCTGAGTAGTTGTTTTCAAGTTTTGCCCCTCTCTGCTTTCAGAATTAATTGGTTGAATTTCAGTGAGCATTTGCTGATTTCTTTTTATTTTTTAAAGGCATCAAAATTCCCCTGGATTTCCCATTATTATCAACTAAACAGCTTTGAAAATACCACTTCATTTAAAAAAAAAACATTTTATACATATGACTGTGGGAATTTTGCTTTCCTAGCTATATTTCTTAGACTGGTTATGGGAAGGTATCAATCATATCATTCATTCAATCATAACATTCTAAATTTCTCATATGTATCATATATTTAGAATGTATCAATCATATCGTTCTAAATTTCTCCTTCAAATGATCAGTTCCTTAGAGAAGGCATTGAAAAGGACAAGGGGGAAGATAGTCTCAGCTTGTCATCTTTATTTCTTACTTGTTTTGAATGCTCTGTTCTGACAGTTTAGCACATAGCACATAGTTGTTCCACATCAGCACCTAGCACAGTAGCCAAGTACCACCCTCTTGAGTAGAGTTTTACTTCTTCACTTTCTGTGTTACTTCAGTTCTGAATGTATGCCTGAAATATATTAAAGTATTATTAGCATTCATCATATGTGGTTCCATCCCTCTCAAAATGAAAATTATATGAAGGTTCTAATTAGACCTTTTAATCTTGTGTCTGTTCGTTGTGTTTTCATGGGTGAGACTAATAGATATCTTTTAGATTGAACAGAAGGAGTTCTGAGTTTGAGGTTTTGCTTTAATCTGCAGAGGCTGCATCTCAAGTTTGATTAACACTGGGAACAGCTCTGACTCTTGTTCTTAGTGGGGATCTATTCCATTATCACCAATCCTTCTTCCTGCCTCAAAACTTCAGAAGATTTTTTTCCAGTTGTCCTGAACCCACAACCCACACAGAGTGTACTTAGGTAAAAACACTGAGTCTCTCAGTTTGCCTCACTCATTAGGGAGTATTGTGGGCTATGAAGAACACGTTTACTTTCCTTATAGTAATTGATTTTGCTGGATAGAAATGTCATACTATTGACTTTATGCTAATCCTCTCCCAGGTAAACACCACTTGATTAGCTGGTATATATGTTGCTGTGTTCCATCACCAGCTTTTCCCTGTGGAGTTACTAATGTGCATTTCTTCTCAGTACTCAGACAGTGTTTTTCAGGAAAATGTAAAACTTTCCCAAACCTAATTTATTTGAGATCTTGCTTAAAGAAATTGGTTGAAATAAGCTAAAAGGATTAATAAAGTTCTGGGGAAGAGTGGGATAAAGAAAAGAGTGCGAAAATGGAAAGAATTCAGTGACAGACAAAATGCTTAAAATGATTTGTGTTTTCCTGTTGGTGAGATCACTGACAGACAAAACAGGATGATGATGGTGATTTACAGAGGTGGATTTAACGTACTATGAAAAAATCCAATCTGACATGTCCTCTTCTTAACTCAGAGCATGCTCTGAGTTTGGACCATTTTATTGACTAAGCTTTACTTCATCTTGCTCTTTTAAAGCCTGGTTTCTAACGCTGACCCATGTCTCCCTCAAAGACTGTCAAGGTCAGTGGGTAGTGGTGAGATTTTACTTGTCACAAAATCAGTCCAAAGTAGATGCAGTCTTGCACCCCACAATGACTTCGGGAATCTGTGTAGAATTTACAAATTTTGTTTGATTCTGAGGGTCATATTTTTTGTGTCAGACTGTGAAGTCCTGAATATCAAGGCTTCTTTGCAGTGTAGAAAAGCTGAATATTTACTGAAGGAAGAAGAACATTATTTCTCTTGTTAACCTCACTTTCCTCAAGCTCATGTCTCATCTCCCCTTTATTCCTTTCAGTCAGCGTAGCAAGCTGTGCTATGATCTCTGGGAATTGTGCTGGGAGCTGATGGGCTGAGTTGTCCTCCTTGGATGCTCAGTCTCCTGAGGTGCATTATCAGCCAGTCTGCCTCTTCCAGTAAACAGAAAGCAAACAGTCTCCTCTCCTGTACTGGAAGTGAGACAACTCTCCTTATGCAGGAAGACCATGAAACTAAGGTGAAAAGCAGTGGATTCTTTGTGGTTTGTTTTGCTTTTGTGTTAAGCATAGATGCTTTTGTCTTTCTTCTACAATAAAGATTATGGAAAAATGCTTCCAAAAGCAACAGGGATAAAGAAGAACAAAGAGAAATGATCTAATAAAGTGGTGACTTCCAACAACCATTTGTGTTAAGTGCCGTGAAAGGGCAAGTCGCAAAGACAAATTCCTAACGTATGTTCTTGGAACAGTAAGTGCTAAGACATGCGTGTTTTGTTTGTAATAAGGGAATACACTGGAATAATGTCAGGAAATACTAATAACTCAGCAATTAATAAATAAGAATTGCAATATAATTAGGCTAAATGTCTTTATGCAAACATTCTTTCCCTCAAATAAACCAACAGCCACAAAAGAAAAATCCCCAATTCAGTGTCAGGGCTGTGCGAGCTGGACTTCAAAATGAGGAGGCATCTCCAAAAAATCCTTGTATCAAAACACAAGATCAAATCAGGGTACTGATGTAAGTTGTGATGCTTTGAATATTGCTTGGAGTTCTGAAAAACTGATAAGTTTCTTTGCAGGGAGGGTGTTGATCCATGGAAACATCTTCCCAAGACCCAGAACCTTAGCATACCACCTCCAGTCTCCAAACTCTCTAGCTGTGTTTGAAGGTGCCTGCAGAGTGCTTTGTTTAGATTTGCTGATTTCTGAAAAAGAGAGCCCCTATTTTGCTAATTTCACCTAAATTTGCCTGCATCACCAGATTGTAGAAAAAGTAGAAAAAAGAATGAGTAAGAAGCATATAAAGGTAAGTTTCTAATTATGTGGGGAAATGAAGTTACCAAGTGATAAGGAAATGTAAAACTCAATTCTGGATTGCAGTTAACAAGACTCCTTGCTTACTGGTTACTTAGTGCTCATGATCTAGCTTTAAGTGTTCTTCTTGGAACATTTATAGAACCACAGAATGGTTTGGGTTGGAAGGGACCTTAAGGATCATCTAGTTCCAATCCCCCTGTCATGGGGAGAGACACTTTCCACTAGACCAGGTTCAGAGCCCCATCCAGCCTGAACTCTGAACCAGTCAGGGATGCCTTTTCTGGGCTTGGCCACTTGTGTATTTTTATAAAAGAATCCTGCTTCCATTCAATATAGACACAGTATTTAGGACTTAACTGGAGGCTTGTACCTTCCAGTAATGAAAATACTCCAGAGTCTCTTCTAAACATCTCACCTTCCTGTCCTAGTGGTCAGTTGGGTTTTCTTGTAGTAGCTTTGAACAACTTTTCCAGATCTGTGTGGCACAGTATTAGTGTGAGATACTACATATTATAAAAGCTGTTAATGTGTGGGAGGTTTTGGCCTCTGCCCTTTGGTATGGTCTCAGACATGTCAGAAATCTTAAGTGAGGCACTGCCATTAGAAGAGCCAGAGGGGGCCTTCCTCCTTCTCTTTACCATGTAAAGCTTAGACCTTCTTTTGTCAAGATGACCCGCTCTGGAGAGATTTGAGAAAAGGACATGGTGTGTTTGGTAATGTAGATGTGGTATGATTCTCTTTGTCTTTTATTGTGGGGGGGAAAAAAAGAATGAGGGAAAACACTCCTTGTTTTTTTGGGTGATGAAAGCCCCTCTGACATTCTGTGCATTATAGATCTTGCTTCTGTGTATCAAAGCAGAGTTAGATTCTTACGTACCCATAGATAAATTAGGAAGGAGGAAAAAGTGTAAACATTAGGAAAGAAAAAAGCAAAGAGTAGAAATTCAAGTGGCCAATTTCAGACAAATGGAGGTAAGAAAGTGAAAGTACACCCACTCTGTGAAGAAAGATATGTAAATTATGCTAAATAGGATGTCTTCTAGAAGAACTAACAAGGTGCTATGTACAAAAAGTGTGTATGCAAGCCTATAGGAAAGAAGCAAGACTTTACAGAGAATCATTGGGTTTGGGAGACCTGGGAGAATGAGAACCATCCAGAATGACACAGATTCTGTGAAGAGAGTATTTGCTCAGTATTTGCTGAATGCTGGGGTCATGACTGCTCTCCCAAGTGTTTAAAAAAATGCAGCTATTTCTAGAAAGTACATTAAAATAAGCCTATATGTTCACAAGCAGAGGTTCAGTCAGAAGAGCTGGAGGAATTTAAAGGTGAAAGCTGATGCTAAGATCATTTATTGAAATTCTGAAGTCTTGAACAGAGAAGGGTAGCAAGCATTGTCTTCCAAAGTGATACTCTCAGGTCTGCTGAGAATAATTGACCTTCTTACCCAGGAGTATCTGATACTACCTACCCAGATAAAGTTATTAAAGTAACTGGATCGCTGATCAGTCTGTCAGTTTGTACTGTATGGAAGAAATAAGCCTGAACTATAGGAAGCAAAATGACCTAGTGTTTTGAGTAAATCTTGTTGAACTAATCTTGTTCTTCAGCGTGTGGTACTGTGGTACAGTTTATAGGAATATGCTTCTGGAATGTTGTTTTTATGAGTAGCTCTAGAAATCTTAATTCTTTTAATGCATCTAAATCAAAAAGCTGTGTAGAATGAACTGGGATCAAGTTTTGCTTGGTACGGACTATTAGTAAGTTCCCAGTGAGCATCATGAACATCAGCTTTGAAAATCATGCCTGACCTTCTGTCTTCAGAAGTGAAAGGAATTTTTCTTTCCAGAAACAGAATAAAAAGTGTAGGCATTCTGTTCTGCATAGAATACTCTATGTGTAAAAGCATTATATGATGGGAAATCGCCAGTGACAGTTGAAATTTTGTTCAGAAGTTGTGAAACTTTGAATTAGAAACATGAGTGAATTTTTCTAAAATATTCTTAAGTTTTCCTTTCACATTATGTATCTTTTTGAAATATATGGGTGGTATGGTTAAGGCACTTTATCTAAATACACTGTGTTTTTCTGGTAAAACACACTGATCTGTGACTTTTGCAAGGAAAACATGAAGGGAATTTTTTATCACAGTGATATGATGCATTTTAATACTTAATTGGAACTTGTGGTTTATATATATTTTAGGAAAATGAAGAAGTTTTTTTTTTTTTTAACTCTATAGCCTTGCTGATGCATGGGAAAATGATATGGGAGTTCATCCTTTAAAGTTTCCATCAGAAACATGTTTGGAATTATTGCTGATACTGGGTTTGAGTACCACATCTCTGCCACCTTCACTTCGATGCATGAACTCTTTTCAGGTAAGGAACAGCTTCTATTTCAGTATAAAGGTGTTTCTTTTGGAAAAAGAGAGATCCCTGGGGCCCGTAAACCCTTTCAGAAGGTTTATGTTCTGTAGTCTCATGACTCTCCATTATATTTAATTGTAGGCCAAGGCAAAAAATGCCACTGGGTTTTTAAATAGTTTATTACTGTTTAAAGAGATTAAATTTAAAGAAATTTCACCAAAATTAGGCTGGAGTAACTAGAATTATTACAAAAAATTTTTGTGGGCTTAAAAAAAAAAAAAGAAAAAGAAAATCCTCAGCAAAAAAATAAAGATTTACAGTGGTGAAAATGTGTAAAATTTGCAGTGAACCATTCAGTTTTCTCCAGTGCTCTCCTGCATATTACTTCGAAAGTTCTCAGCAATCATAGAAATTTTCCTAAGAAAACATTGTTGCAGGCATGTTAAAATTGTGATTTGTATTTATTTTGTAATGTGTTTGGAGAGTATGATTTTTGCAAATGCAATATAGAGACAACTGAATTAGTGATGATATGACATAGCAACTCAGCCTTTTTATGATGCTTCTGTCTTCTCCTGTAGTTTCATAGTCCATCAGTTGTGTATTGATGCAAATCTAAAGTAACCAGCTGTTGAGCAGGAAGAGTACTGAGTCTGTGTTTGTTCTGGCAGCTGTAAAAGAATCATCATCTTAGTGGGAACTGAGCATCCTTAACAGTTTCTAACATGAAATCAGGTGGCTTCTATCTGTCCATATTTCCCATTTGTAGTTAAGGCACATCTAATTAGTGTTCCTGAGTTATTTTTACTGAAAAACAATCTTTTTGTAGATTTTTGGACCTAAAAACCCATGGTTGTAAAACTAAATCAGGTAATTGATTTTAATAGAGTTACACTGACATACAACTACTGAAAACTCCTGTAGATGTTAGGAAATAGGTATGTACCTGCTTGTACCTGCTTGCTTTGCATCTTGTGTACTTGGAAATGGGAATCTGCATGTGGTGATCACTTGGGTACAGCAGCAGCCACTGATCATTTCAATATGTTATTTTAATACCCAAGGTCAGAATTATTACTGGGTTGTACATTCAGAGGCCATAAAGTTGAAGAATGTCCTGGATGCCAGCAGAGCGAGATGGCAACAGTTACAAATTTCAAGGATTGGCTGGCACTAGTTATCCATGCAGTTGAATAGTCCATGTCTCCTATTAAGAAGTGAACATTTTGATTGTCTAATCCAAGAGGATGTATTTCTTATATTACCAGTATTGTGTGGTAAAGTCTTCTCTGCTTTAGCCATGACAGGTTAAATAGGAGTCTCTTGCTGCATGCCAAGGCTGTATGTCCTGTATCGTTTCTGTGCATACTCGGTCCCACGTAGTGTATTCGGGATTCCCTTTGATTTGTGTGTGGGGTAGAGGTAGGACATGATAGGTGTCTGTCAACTGGTGTTTTTACCTCGGAGGACACAAAACATCAGGCTTTTCTTTTTTAACTTGTTAGACTCTGCACGATTGTGTTGGATTGCTCCTGGGTAATTTTAGCTTCATAAGGCTGAAACCCTAGGAAGGAAGTAAAGAAAGTAAAGGAACCATCACGCTAGAGGCCCATGATGCAGATCCTGGAAGCGTAGGGTTATGTCAGGCTTGGGGTGGGAACGCCCCACGCATCCCCTGGAGACCCTCTGACCATGGCCTTTCAACCCCAGATTTCTGTGGAACAGATGAAAGCAAACAGGGCTTTGCTGAGCTCATTTGCTGGGGGGAACGACATCTTGGAGCACTGGCCTGCACAGGTCGTGGTTTGCCTGCCTGTGTGCCAAAGCTGGTGATGTGACAATGTCCTGTCTTTCATAGGAGCACACTTTGCAGTGTTTGAAAAGCCCAAGTTCGGAAACCTGCTCTGCTAAGATAATGTTCTATTTTGCCGAGTGGGAGGAAAGGAAAATGGCTTTTTTGATAAAACTCTGTGATTCTAGCTGTCACTCTCCTTGCCAGACAGTTAGTATCACTGAGTGTTTGTCCTAGAGGGCAAATACTGTCCAGTAAAATATTGGTTTATTTATTTTTATCCTGATAAACCTTGTTTGGATCTGAGTTAGTGAATCCATGAAGCAGAAACAAAGTTTGCCCAGCTTTTCACCGATGCTTTATAATAGTATGTTAGCCTTATAATTTTTTTTTCTGGCTTTATTCTTTCTACTCATGTTCACTTTATGTACAGCAAATATTAGAATTACGGGTCCTAGGTTTTCTGTATTTTTCTTGAAAAATATTGGCAAGATGTGCAGGGAGCTTGAATAGTGATATTCAGTTGTGCTGTTCCCTGAGCATAAGATCACTCTGAATCTAAAATAGTGAAGAGGATGAGTCAAATAGGGAATATTAAAAGAGCCCTAATTGAAAACAGATACTTCATGTCTCTTAATGGAGTAATGGCAAAAGGACAAAACTAGCTATTACTATGCTTTATTTTGTGGTAGACCTTAATCTAGCAGTTGTCTAGAAAAAATTAAAACATTTTAATTCTATATTACAATAATATAGTAATAATTTCACTGTATTTGAAGTGAAAATAATTGCAGAGTTCCCTGTTATCTGCTCAGCGGAACAGTAGCAGTCTTGTTCAGCAGGGGGCCATTCTCTCACAACTGAATGCTGGAGGAATTAGAAGGAAAAATGACCTCATGAAATGCCAGAATTTCCTCCTTTCCTAAGTGTTTCCACTGTTGGACATGTGATGAGGAGCTAATGTGCCACTGCTTTCTACTGGTGCTTTTCTTTATGTTTTGATACAGTATTTAGAAATGTATCTTACAGGCAGCTCTGTAATGATCTGAAGTTACAGTTTAACTCCTGATACCATGTAAGGATGGCTTTTAAAAATCCAATTATTTTTAATTAGGCAACTGAAAATGATCTCACCCACACCCATCTTTTTTGAGAATGTATTTACCCTCTCTCCCAATTATATTACAATACTGCAGTGTTGACAAGCCAAAATTTTAGCTGGTATACATCTGCATTGGATGAGTATTAGGCTGTAAAAAGCACACAAAGGAAATCTGCTTAGTTGCTAATAATCTGTAATAAACTCTGTTCTGCCTTGTGCTCTGCAAGTACTCTCTGGGACTAGCTTAGCAGACTCTGTATCAGTGCTGAGACGTAAATTATGTTTTATTTTCCATTGGTGTGCTACTGCTTAGTAACATAATATTTGAAATCACTTTTCAATTCTGTTTTGACCCTTTAAAGATCTTTCAGTGTGATTTATGTTGCTAGAGGAGCCTGGAAGAGAAGAGCAGCAGCAGACTGTGTTACATAGCTCTCTGCTGGGTTTAAAGTGCTCACTACAGTCAGCTTGTAAGTTTGCCAGGCTGTTGATCCTAGGTACTAGATTGTCTTTGGCTCATCTCTCATTTCACCTGTACAATTGCAGTGACATATTTTTGGTGGACTGTAGAGAGTGAAACCTTAGGAAGCTTGAGCCTGTAAACAATGAAGGACCAAAGTGGACAGACCATTTGTTGCTGGTTGAGAGCAGCTCCTGGGTTTACTGGAGAACATGGTTTTTCAGCCCTGACTTGCACCTTCCCAGGCTTGTCATCCCTCACCCGTCCTAAGGATGTCTCAGATCAAGGTAATACGATTGACTGAGGCACTTGATACTTACCCTGGAGCAGTGAGAAAAGCCGTAAGAAGGGAGAGAGGAGTTTGCTACTAGAAAAGATTAATTTTTTTTTTTAGTTTGCTTTTGCTCTGAGCATTGTTTTGCTGCTTTCTCTTAATCTCCATTAGGCTGCATGGAAAGCTGTGCTACCTTATTACACACTTAATCTATATGGCTGTCCACCCACCTGAGCTGTCAGCCCTTTGCTTTAGGAATGGTTGGGCTTTACTTTGTGTATTATTCTTCATACTTGCAAACACTTGTAGCAAGCACCCACTTGAGTTGTCCTGTACTTTATCACAGAACTGCTTGGCTGCTACTTCTCAGCACAGTCCAGAAGGATATGTTGGTATTTCAGAGCCTGCAGCACAAAACGGTTAACACAGGGAAATGCTTTAAAGTGACATGTAATCTCTGCTGTGTTTTTCTAACCTTATCTCGTCTTTCTCTGAATTCAAGCACAGTGAACAGAAAATGTCCTGGATATTGAATTCTTATGATGATATATGGGGCTGTTGTGCACATTTTCTCTCACTGCTGTTTTTGTGAGAAACCAAGCATTTTACTTCCCCTATCAAGGCACTATTCATAAGGCCTCAGACTGTAAACAGCAGTTTTCAGAGTTAAACAGATCATAGTTTTACTTTTACAGTTGCATGAAATTGAAGGATGATTGTGATTAAGAACTGCTGAGCTGTTTCAAAATTTTGTTTCAAAGAGCACTTGATAGTTTTTGGAGCTGCACCCAGCACCACTGGTAGCTTTCAGCACACTGTCTGCTTTGGTTCAGAGAAGTGAAGCTGGTGTTTAAAAAAAACCCCAAAAAATGTTCATCCTGCTGTTGCAGTGAGAATCCCTAGTGGTGTCCCCGAAGGAAAAATTCATTTGCAGTTATTTTGTTTTCACAAAAAGGAGAAAAAAAAAGGTTTCTTATAGAACAGCCTGTCAAGTTTTCTGTCATTTAGTATCTTAATACAGAAAGCTCGCTAAAGGCAACACGTTTGGAAATACAGAGTATGAGTTGCTCAGAAAATGTAAGAATGAATAAATACAGTGTTCATTATAGTTTAGAGGCTCCAGTATATGAGTATCAAAAGAGTAACAGAAAACAAAATGTAAAATTACTGCTATCTCTCAGGTCTATTCATGGACCAAACGAAAGTGTTCCTTGGTATTTGGTGGGTTTTAATATTGATACTTTATTTTTCATGTGTCTCTCTATATATATGAAAAGCAATTTTAAAATCATTTATTTCAAGAAGTTAGCTGAAGAGAGCAGATGCACCTGTGTCTTCTGACTATCCTTTTTTTGAAGCAAACAGCTGAGTAAAATTTAGAAAAATCTGTTCAGCTCAGCTTTTCCATTTGTTCCAGGCATTTGGAGCCACAGAAGATGCACAGATTCTTTTAAGCTAGATTCCACTCCTTTGGAGCACTGTCAAACAGCAGCAAAGACAGGACAAAGATCTAAGAAAAGAAAATACAAAAAGTGAAGGAATGGCTTTCAAAATATTATTAAGCTATCCCAGAAAGGAAAAGTAAATAAGTGAATTTATACAGTAAAATGGCTTATTATCCCTTTAAACATTTTTTTAAAAATCACAGGTTATTACTTGCTTAGTGAGGATCTCCCACATAATGGATTATAGACCTGCATATGTATATTCTGTAGTATTTCACAGACAAAGGATGAGTTACTAATACTGTATGAATTTAAAAAAAATATTTCTCTCAAGCTTGCCACTGCTTATATCTCTTAAACTTCTGCATTAACATTGACAGTATTATGAAGGAACCACTGCAAATACTTTGCAATCTCTGTTGAAATACAGTCATTTTTGTTTTCCTTAGCTGACCGGTTCTACAGAATGTCAACTACAGTGAGCAGACCCAGAGTAGTTAGTGCCAGCCTCTTTTGGCTGCTCCGATTTTGCCCAAAATAAAGATGCTTTGATTTTTGCAGGTTAGTATAAAAGTGCCTGCTGTGTGCTTTTTTTTAGTTTTGACTAACTCAGATAGTTTGCTAAGATGACACAGAATGGATTTATTTTCTGTTTTATTTGTGATCGTTATGTGTAAGTTTTTAAGTTTAATGTCAAACTATTTATTTTAAATAGGAAAGAAGTACCCAAACCTTATACATGAAAGCAGATGTAGTTTTGTAAAATATGCATAAAAATATTTAATTGACTTTAAAATAAAAGAAGTTATAATGTATATATTTGGGAGGTATTTTATGTTTGTCTGCCTTTAATGAAACACTGCAGAATAATTAGGAAAAGATTATAAAGTTGTACTGAAAAAATGCTGCCAAGAGCAAATGATATTAAGAGAGCTAGTGTTTCAATGACAAAACTGAATACTTCTTTGCAGAAGTATAGAGATTTCTATGTTCCATTAAGAAATTTTTATTTTGTCTGCTACTTAATTGTTCCATATTAAGTTGAATTATATTATGTCACTTGGGTTACCTTGGCGTTCACTGTAAGCTATCTTTTAAAAGTACCTGGAGTGTTGAGTTGTATGTCTTGGACACTGAGACTATCCATTTCTTTTATTGTTAACTTTTGGGGCCTCAATCTGAGAGGTAACAATTTTTTAGTTGAACTCTAATTAGTATTTTTAAGTCCTTATTGTACCTGTACCAAAAATGTTTCCTACTGATTCTGCATAAACATTATAAAAGCATAAGGTCTCCTGGCTGAGAACTGTTCAGCTCAGTAAATGTAGGAATTTAATGAACAATGTCTTGTATGTCCTTCCGTGTCCGTACATGATTCATCCATATCTGCAGCACAGGCTCACACTTCTAGTCTGTGGTTTTGTGGTATCTGTGGCTGCTTTGGACATGCTGATGGGAAGGTGTTATTTCACTTATCTAATATGTGGCTTGACTCCATTTCCTCTAATGGGAAGGAGTGGCCCATTTATATTGGCCTGACAAGATAAATCATGTGCAAACCTAAAACTGGAGCTATGAATGGGAAAAATGCAAGCTGAGCTTACCTGTGGAAGCACAAAATTTTGTGATTGCTTCAGTGCTCCATGGTGGAGAATTAGGACCTTGACAAGAGTGGCCCCAAACTGAGATTTAAGATTTGTAATTAGTTTCTTGGTTGAGAATGCTTCTTTTCTTCCAAGGCAGTTCTCCAGGAAAGGGGAATCAGAGAGAGTGAACCTGCACATATCGCAAACAGAAGTAGATTTAAAA
The DNA here is from genome assembly GCF_008360975.1 of Lichenostomus cassidix. Classification (NCBI taxonomy): domain Eukaryota; kingdom Metazoa; phylum Chordata; class Aves; order Passeriformes; family Meliphagidae; genus Lichenostomus; species Lichenostomus cassidix. The sequence goes on from NC_139483.1 coordinate 78,901,414, forward strand.
ACAAAAAAGCCATGAGCTCCAAGTAAGAAGCAGTGAATATATAGCACACTGGCAAGTGCCTCCTCTGGAAATATCGGGGAGAAGATTGGCTGGAGGAACAACTAATTTCTGTGCAATTCCCTTTACCTAGAATACAGCAAAAGCCACCTGTTACATAAGCATCTGGTAATACATCTCAAAGCAGTTTACTTAGAAAAGATGCTCAAATATGTCATCGTGGTGGTTTGACCCTGGTTGCCCATCAAAGATGCTTTATCACTCCCCTTCTCAGCTGGACAGGGGAGAGAAAATACAATGAACAGCACATGGGTCAATGATAAGGACAGGGAGAGATACTCATCAATTACTGTCATGGTCAAAACAGATTTGCCTTGGGGAAATTAATTGAATTTGTTAATAATAAAATCAGGCTAGGATAATGAGAAATAAAAACAAATCTCAAAAATATTTACCCCCCAAGTTCTCCCTTCTGAGGTTTAACTTTATTCTTAATTCTTTGCCAGCTCCTCCTAGCAGTGCAAGGATATGGAGAATGGGGGCCATGGTCAGTTCATCACACATTGTCTCTGCTGCTCCTGTCTTATCAGGCAGAGGACTCTCACATATTTCCCCTGCTCCCGTGTAGGTTCTCTCCCATGGGAGACAGGTCTTCATGAACTTCTCCACTGTGGGTCCTTCCCACAGGCTGCAGTTCTTTATTAGCTACTCCAGAGTGGGTCCCTTCTGTGGGGTGCTGTCCTTCAGGAACAGGCTGCTCCATTGTGGGTCCCTCACAGGGTCACAAGCCCTGCCAGCAAAGCTGCTCTAGTGTGGACTCCTCTCTCCGCAAGTCCATCCAGGAGCCTGCTCCAGCACAGGCTTCCCACAGGATTGCAGCATCCTACAACCATCCACCTGGTCTGGCATGGGTTCCTCCACCGGCTGCAGGAAAATCTCTGCTTCCCCATGAGCCTTCATGGGCTGCAGGGGCACAGCTGCCTCCCCACGGGCTGCACCATGAGCTGCAGAGGAACCTGCTCTGGTGCCTGGAACACCTCCTCTCCTCCTTCTCCACTGACCTTGCTGTCTGCAGAGCTGTTCCTCCCACAGATCCTCATTCCTCTTTTCCAGACTGTTGAACAGGTTTTTTTCTCCCTCCTTAAATCTGTTATCCCAGAGGCACTACCACCATCACTGATGGGCTTGGCCTTGATCAACTGTGGGTCCATCCTGGAGTTGTCTGGCATTGGCTGTGTCAGACATGGGAAAAGCTTCTGGCAGTTTCTCCTGGAAGCCACCCCTGCAACCTCCTGGTACCAAAACCTCACCATGCAAAATCAACACAGTCATTTACCATTTAGGTGTGACTGTACAATTAATTGCAGGGATCCAGTTTAGATGGTCTGGTATAGCCTGTGGATAACTTGCTTTAAAGGGGGGAAGACAGAACTAATTAGGAATAAAAATGCCTGATTGATGCCACTCCTTTTTCCCCCCAGTTTTCATCTATTGTGAACTTTCTGATTTTCCCAAGTAATTCTGAAATCTAAAAGTTTAGCTGTTATGTCCTAATGATCAAGTAGTTGTGTAGGTAATGTACTATTAAACAGAAACTGAGAGTTTGTCTTTATCAATAGGCACCACACTGTGGAAAAGAAAAATACCCATGTTTCATGTACCTGAATATATGCATGAAGAAGAGTCTTAAGGGAGGTCTGATATACTTCTAGAATATCCATTCCTGTTTATTAAGCAAGGCTGTTGCCTTTGTGACCGAGAAACAGTCTCCGCTCAAAAGATATATTTAGACCTGTGCACAACCTAATACTGCAGTACATGTTCAGTGTGGTTTTTATAAGGCTGTTCCTCTCCAAAACCTTGGCATCTATAAGTTATTCTTTTATGTGGGGTGCAAGTTTCAATGTTGTAGCTAAAAATGCACAGAAATCATATTATCAGCTACAAAGAGCTCTTTTGCTTCAAAAATAGTACTGTGTCGTTGGATAACAATGATTCTATAATGGAGATTTTTCTTAGAAGTTCATGTTGTCATGCTGTGTGTTTTGTGAATATGTGTTGTTATGGAAAGCTACAACACTCTTTATTTTCATTAAGAGTCTGGATGGAAGCTTTAAAGATACTTGTGTAGTCTAGAAAGCTCTGCAGAAAAAAAGATGTATTTATACGGACGATTCTTAGTAGGTTTAAAAGTGCTTTAAAAATGAATGGATTCAACTCTCTTATATTTCAGGTATAGGCTGGAATAGATATGATATTATTACATATTACAAGATTTTGAGGAATCCCGAGGGAAGTTGTCAGTAAATTCTAGCATTTTATTAACAGACAGGTTAGCACTTAGAGCAACTCAGGAGTGTTACATGTTGCAGAGTTGGAAACGGTAATAATGTCTTCAAGGAGACAAATGGAGAAATATACTGCAGCTTGTAAAGCCAGGGCATAATAATTGAATCGATGACTTGACAATGATAAAGTACATGGTGGACAAAAAGGAAGAGGGCTGTTAAGTTCTCTTCTTTTTACTGTCAGTTGAAAATGAGTCTGGAACAGATATTTTGGTGAAGAAGTCAGTAATGCCTCCAGTGAGAAACATACAATTTGCCTTTCCTCAGAAGAAGAAGTCCATCATTCTGTTGTGATGTCAGTAAAGAGAGCAGTGTGCTCTAAATCTTTGTGGTTAAATCATAGGTCTGTTCCAGGAGTGGTGGCTGATGACAAATGGTACTGCTTGAAAGCTTCTGCTTCTTAAGGAAGAAAACTCTAAGTCTGGATTTTAGAAAAGCTAGAATGGGCAGAAACATCACATAGGGGAACAGGTCAGATCACTGTCTGTCCAGAGGCAGGGAAAGACCTGAAGGGAAGTGTAAGAGATAAGATGGACCAACTGCCCTTTTATTCAGCTGGTGGTGTTCCCATAGATGTACACCAACACAATTCTGACTGGCCAAAAAAAGGACAAGATTATTTCCTTTGTCTCTAAGTTGTTTGCTGCTTTGGTCCATGAAAAAAGATCAGTTGTGTGAATGTTTGTTTGTAATAGCTCCACTACTTTTGAATTAAGGGAAGCTGTTTTACACACGGGAGCGTGTGGAGGTGTCTCAGCCTATACATTTTATAGAGGTCCTAAGATAAGATTTGGAATATTCCTGTGGGAAGAAGAAAGAGAAGGGCAAAAGGGTGTATAAGCATTAATACAACCTACTGAAATAAGGAGACTGTTTAGCATCCAACGGAAAGCTGTTATGCCTGGAGGTGAAACTTGGCAACCGTTTAGCAATATGTAGAAAAACTTGCAGAAATCTGAAGATACCATAGCTGAGTGAGATCACAGGGAGTGTTGGGTGGGCAGAATGTGATTGCTGTTTGGGCTTTTGCCAGGCATTCTGGTTAATGTTTCTTCACCTGTCTCCCAGAAGCTTGACAAGCAAAATAGGAAGTGATTCTGCCTTGTGGAAAAAAAAAAGAAAAAAATATTCCCATATCACTAATGCAAACTATAAAAGCATGGTATATAGAGTGACTATTTTAAAACACCGTTTCCCAGTCTTCATTATTTTTTGTGAGTTGTGGCATTGTGAATTGATGAAACCAGATCAGGGAGTTATATTCCTTCTGTTGCTTTTAGTGAGCTTGAGTTTTACAAGGAAAATAGAAGAACAAAAGTACTAAGCACCTTGGCTACATGGAAAAGGATCTTGCCTGAAAACTTGTAAAAATGAAGATTTTATTTTAATCCTACTGACTATTTTGGCTACTCAGTCCACTTCCAACTTCTTCCAGAATGCCTGGCATTTATAAATATTATCCTGAAAATGACTGAACATGCAGATGTTCTCGTTTTCTGTGACTGGTACTCCTGTCCTTAATTCTGGTTCTTATCAATATCTATACATCTGCAAAATTCAGTTTTAAATTGAAGGTTTTCTTGCTGCTGGTGCTTCTGTCTTTGACACATTTTCTGTTTTCATATGTCCCACCAAATTAAAAAAAGGCTATTTTTGTGTAATGGGGAGTGAGTAGCTAACATATTTCTTTCTTAACTCACCAGAGAGCCTGCTGCTGACTTTTTATTTCATGTTTTCATACAAAGTCTATTCCATTTATCATTTGCCAGATTTTCAGAAATTAAATTCTAGGACTGTCTTGTTTCCCTCTTTGTTAACCACTTGAAGTTTTACGCACTGATAAGTTTCCATGTTACTTTCTCATTTTTATTAGATACGAATTTACTTTTTTTCCATGCCATTTATGAGCAGACAGCTGTGTAATTCTTGCACCTTTTCCCTGTTAAGAAACTAACCTTTAATGCTTGAAGTTACCTAATTGTATTTGCCTCTTTTCAGCTAAGATGAAAAAACTGAGGCTGGGAGGGGAACAACAGGGCTTTATATCCTTCTTTGTTGCAAAGTAGAATCAACTTTACTTTTTAAATTAAAAGAAAAAAGAGGTCTGCTGAACACACAGAAGCCTTCATATTTCAGTTTGCTTTCTCTGGTTCCACAGAAAGGAAATGCATTTTCAGCTGTATTTTTATAGAGTGGTAGCTAGTGACTAGTTAAATTAATTGGAGGTGTCCATTCTACATGATTGTCCTGAGGATATATTCCATTAAGTGACTGCTTTTCTATTTTAAGGTAAGATGTAGAATGTGAACTAAATAGTATCTGTAAAACTTACTGTGTTCTGTTCTGTAAGCTTTTACTTGTCTGAGCTATATGGCTCAATGCTAAGGTTGATTTTGAAAGAGCTACTGAGTCTTATTCTACATTTTTCAAGCCACTCCAATGTGAGGAGTTTGGGGAGACACCATTCTCCCATTTGCCTGGTAATTAGATCATCTTCTGAAGACTCTGTCATTCAACAAGGTTGTATCCACAACACTAGATTTAGATGAAGCAGAGCTCTGATTCCACCTGGAAATGGTTGTGCTCCTGTAATTTAGTTAAAATGAGCTGTCAGAAGTGAGGCATTGTTTACGTATTTTTAAGTGTAGCTCGGAAGCTGGAGAAAACCCTGGTGACATTTCGTAGCTAATCGTTTTATGTTGCCTTTCCTGCAAAGGCAGAGCATGCATTCCTAATACAAAACGATGAAGAGTCAAGTAGGACTGTCTTACAACAATACTGATACTGATTAAAGTACTGGTACTTAGTAAAGTGCAGTGTCATTGTTGGATTGTGCTCCTTTCCCAACCTACATTCCGATAATCTGCAAAGCAGTTGAATGCCTGGTTAAATCTTCCGAAATCACTGTCAAAACCACCCCATAAGATTTTTTTTTCACAACAAGGTAACCATCTTGAAGAAGATGCAAGTCAGAGAAAAAAGAATTTCATGTAAAGACATTATCTTAATTTCATATGCTTCTCTGTTTATGCAGAGGTAACTTGTCAGTCCAGTTTCAGCCATTCCAATAAGAATTGCCAGGACTTTGGATTACCTAAAGTTCTAATTCAAATGAACAAATACTGTTTTTTTTTAAAAGTTGGGCAATCATTTAGGACTTCCAACTTAAGACTTAGGAGCCTATTTCTCATCTTGTAAGCTTAAAAAGGCTAGTGGTGGTCCCTTAGTGGTGGCAGCTTTGCTTTAATTAGTTTGTGTGGTATTACAGAAATGCACCTGAAGCATTTGTGGTAATAGCTCTACATTGTAGGCAAGGACCTGAACCTTTTGAAGTTAATATCAAAACTCTCTTTGGCTTCAGTGGTGCAGAACTGGCCTGCAAATGAATAAACCAGCCAGCTGGATATATTGTAGAGAAATAATTATTGCAAACTCTGAAAGTTCCTCATTAACACTATTGCATGTGAACTTTGCAAGCAAATGCTTGAAGCTAATCTCCAAGAGCTATTTGTTAGACAAGTGAATTAATAGCTGTGGCTGCTGGTTCATGCAGAAGGTTCTCTGTTGGTTTTTTTGTCCTTTATTTGAAGACTTCAATCAGTATAAATGATTTAAAGGCCTCACTCCACTAGATGGGGAAAAGATGCTTATAGTGTAGTATTTGCTTACACTCTGCAGTTATTGGTATGATGTAATATTTTTACACTTGGGTAAGTATAGATTTTGAATAAAAGAATTTAATTAATACTGAATAAATGTTCCTCATAAGGGAAAAATTCTCTATTTCTATTTCATTAATGCTTCATGCTTCTAGCAGTTAACTAATTTAATTTTACTCCTGGTGTTCAAGGTCTGTGCTTTTCTTTCTGTCTGTTTTTTTCAGTCTTTCTGTCTTTTAAACAGGCTTTGTTCATGTTTTATGGTTGGGAAGAGAAGATCAGCCAGAGATAGAAGATAGGGAAAAGTGCAAAGAATTTTTTTCCTTTAGTTGGACCTCGTGCAATGCACAGTGGACATGTATCTATGACTGTGCATAAAATATATGTAATGCAAAGAAAATTAAGTTTTTGGAAAAATCTCTGAGATTTAAAGACTACAAACCCTATTTTAAAAAGCAAACTAAGGGACAATGAATTACTTTAAATAATAAAGGTAAGAAGGATCAGTTACCTTCTAAAAGTAATGCTTGCACATGCCAGTAGCCATGCACATGTAATTTGGCTTAATAAGGAAATCAGGGTTTTGGGGATCAAAATCCATTTTGAGATTTTTTTTATTAGTTGTATATGCAGTACATTAGACTTTTGTATAAAATGCTCAAATTCAGGATACAAAGTGAGTGAAATGATGTGGTAAATGTTCAAAATGAATAAAAAAAATCTGTTCATATTGTGTGCAAGCAACGAGGGTTTTAGTGTGAGAAGTTTTTAGAGTTTTTAAAGTTTGAGGCAAATGGTTTTTCACTTTTCTTTTTTTCCACTAACCCAGTACAGTTGTATTTAAGGTTTTCATGCAGCAATGTTAAGGGCCTGGTTTCAATCTATTATAGTTCTCAGTGTTACAAAGCTGGTAAAATTGTGACCAACTTCAGGTAATTTCATTCAGACCTTAAGGTCATGCTGTGATCCTCAGCTTTGGATCTTGCACATTTCTAAGTTGTTTTGATTATCATCTTTCTACATTTCTACTAATTAATGCTATTTTTCATTCACTGAACTTTGTGAAATGCTATTTTTTCTTTTTTATGATGCACGTAATTATGTTTCATCAGTATATATTTTTAGTAGCCTTGCCCTAAGGAAGACATTTTAAACAGTATTTTGGAAGTCTTAGAGCAGACCAATGTGCTGTAATAATTATATTTCAATAATACAAAATGTGCCTTCAGGGAGCTATGACTCCAGTGTATACTATGTTCATATATACTTGTCCTTGATGGTAAAATTGGATTAAATATAAATAAAAAGAATTGGAAGAAAGAGTCTGGAAAATTGATTCTTCTTGAAGGTCATTAATGTTTTCTAAAGAGAAGTTAAAAATTAACATGAAAATCTCTTTGTTAAAGAAATCGTTCTAGCTTTGTTTTGTATAATAAGATTTTTATCAGTACAAGAAAAGGTCTCATAAAAATAAAACCTAATTGTTATTTTCATCTGAAACTGGGAAGTATTCAGTGGCTAGAAAACAGACAAAAAGAGGGGGGAGAAAAAGAAGCTTGAAGAGAATAATAAGGACTGCATGGAGCCATGAGCTGAAGGATGGGTTCATACCATATTGTAATATAAAGAAAAGAGGTTACAAAGGAGGAGGGGAGAAGAGAAGGCGAGTCAACAAAAACTGCAAGATAAGGTTTGATTCAGAAGTATTTTCTATCCACTATTTGAATAAAGTCCCTTTCAAGTGCATGAAGGAAGTTGATATATAAAAGGAAACAGGCAGCAAAATGAAGAGGGAATGTGAAATTTGCGTTGTGTCTAAACCACCCAAAAAAGAGCAGAGTAGAAAAAGTCCAGTTTCTATGTTTTACAAAACATTTAAACCATTTGTCTTCAAGGATGCCGTAGTTACCAGTCTTTGTTAATTAGCTGGTTCACTTCAAAAATGTATGTAGCAGAAATACATTTACAGAGTCACAGAGTCAGTAAGTTTGGACATGACCTCTTGATATCATCTAGTCCAACTTCCTACTGAAGCACAGTCAGCTAGAGAAGGTTACCTCGGACCATGCCCAGTTGGGTTTTAAATACCTCCAAGGATGAAAACTCCAAAACTCCATCTTACAATCAAAAAGTGTTCAGAAGGAATTCCATGCTCTTTTAATTTGTTCTTATTGCCTCTTGTCCTGTTAGTGAGCTTTCTCACCTTCAGTCCCTCCCATCAGGTATTTTTACACATTGATATGATCCCCCTGGACCTTCTCTTGTCCAGGCTGAACAGTCCCAGCTCTCAGCTTCTCCTCATATGAAGGATGTTCCAATCCCTTAGTAATCTTCATGGCCCCTTCTTAGCCTGTTCTTAGCCCTTTCTTCACTTCATTAAGTCTGTATTTTTCTTGTGCTGCGGACCCAGCAGTCCAGATGTGACCTTACCAGTGCTGAGTGGAGGTGTAGGATCACCTCCTTCAACCTACTGGCAACGCTTTTCCTGATGCAGACGTATGTCCACTTTAAGTGTTGTGTTACCTGGTCCTCCTTCACAAAGGGTAAGTCTTCTTACAGACTACCCTACTGGTCTCAGAGGCCTAGGATTCCTGCAGGCTGATTATCAGTAAAGACTGAGGCAAAAAGGGCATTGAGTACCTCAGCCTTTCAGTGTCCTTTGTCAGCAGGGCCTCTGCAATGTGCAGGCTAATGCTGTGCTACTCACTGCTTGTGTGTTACTGGGAATCTGGAAAGAATTGCCTCCTGGCTCACTAGGTTCTCACCCTCTGCTGAAGTATTTTGCTGTTCATGGTGATGGCTGTTGTTGCAGTCAGCTGTTTAACTGGGGTGAGGAGGGACCCAAAGAAGCCATTCCATTTCTGAGTGGTAGGGTTGACTGCACCCCTTAAATGTTGCACTAGATCTCTTCAGTGATGGGTAGGTTGGAAGTGCAAATATTGTTTCAGCAGTACTCTGAAGAATCTCATTATCCCAGCCCACTGAGACAAGCAGTCCCCAAGTATTCCACACGTGTGCATTAATGTCTTCGTCAGATACCAGTGTTTTAACATCTATTTCATTTTGAAATGGGTCTCATTTCAGCCAGTTGTTCAGGGTGCTGTCAAAGCCCATGTGTGAGCTGTGCTTTGCAGTGATAAATGAGTACAACTTGTATCATAAGCAATTTATTTTTTTTTGCTTGGATCCCTTTTCAGAATGTGATGGGTGGCCTACTTTTGTGGGGATGAAATATTTTCCTGTTCTTTTGTGACATAACAGGTCTTGTCAACAGTTGCATAGTTTTTTTGGAGTAGGTGGCATTATTAGGATGGATATTATTTTGGGGATGCTGATACATCACCTCTGCATGATCTGTATTTGTCTCTTGAATATTCCTTATCTCTTGCTAATTATAGTTGGTCTTGTGGGGATCAGCTTCCTAAGTTAAATAGACCAGTGTAACATACAGTGTTTCTGGAGTGTGTTCAGGTGAGAGTCAATTCATGTCACCTACTTCCACGTTCACAACCCCCAGATTTTTCACAGTTCTGTGGTGGGCATATGCTAATACTGTTACCCACCCTCCTATCTGGGAGCAAACTTTTCCCTGAAAGCATGCAAGTTCCTTTCTCTTCTGTTTCCAGGCTTGTTGAGTAAACTTGTTCTTTTGTTTCTGCTTTAAGAAATGTCATTTTCCTGCTGATTGATGTATTTCTTCTGTTCTATCCATTGCGTTTTTTAAAAACAAATACAAGCTCTTCAGCAGATTCTGTGATTACTGTTATATCAGTTATCTGAAACTGAGAAGGGGAAGAGCTTTTGCAGTTTTTTTTTCTGGTTGTCTATTTTGCTTACCTAAAAAAGTCTTTCTCCATCTTTTTTTCCTTTCTTTGTCTCCTCTTCTGCCCACCTGCCAGCCCCTGAAAATTGGAAACATGAGAGGCCTTGTCTGAGCATTGGATTAAGAGCCACGAAATCCTTACTCTTTCCATGACTCATTGTGTGTGTCCTTGGGCAATCTGTTACTATTACGGATAAAAGCTGTTCATAGCACTTGGTTGAAAAATTAAAAGCATGGTGCATGATCCAAGTAGATTATTTCAAATTTAAATCAAAGTATGGAAAAAGTGGACAGAAAAGAGAGGCTGCAGAAAATGAGTATGGGGGGAATAGTTTGTTTATGAGCTCCATAAAATGATTATGAAGGGAGATGGGTATTGCAACAAGACTGTAATTTCTGTCTTGTTGAACCCTTTGGTTCCATCGCAGTGCAAACACATGCTGTGGTAGTAAAATCTTACACATCCTTGAGTTTCAGAGCTGATAGGTTTTTATTAGAAATGAAGTGAGTAAATAAGAGTGATGGAAGAGGAGATGGTGCACTGTTCAATAGATGCACCTGCACTCCACTTCGTAAATCCAGTTCTGAGGGTTTTCTTGGGAGATTGGTTTGGTGATTGTGTTTGAATGTGTGTAAATGCCTGAGATTTTCCTGTTTGCTTAATTTTTTTACATTCAGATACTTTAAGGACTTGAACTCTTCCTCACAATTTAGAAGAAGTAACAGAGATCTTTGGAGAGAGCAAGGCTCTGGGGCTTCTAGGCAGGGTCACCTGAAGATCAGAGAAGACAAATGGAATAATTTACCTATATTTTCCATGATTAATCAGACATGAAAATAACTTCCAAAAGTAACAGAATATGATATGATATGATTGATATGATATGATGATATGATATAAAAGAGAAAGCTTCCTTCTGTATTTCTCATGTGACTTCTCTATATAAAGCTGAATATGGTGAAAAGCTGCCTATAGAAGATGCTGCTTTGAGAATGTGTTTGCAGGCATTTTAATACCATGTCCATTCAGTGTTACTCACCTGACATTCCCTAGAACTTTATTTTTACTGTTTTAATGATCTGTGCATTAGCTCCCATTGCTGTGATATTGAGGATGGTAGTTTTATATTCAACAGCAACCTATCTAATCTAAGGTAGCCTTTTCATCTCCCCCAGCCTCTTGTTCATGTAACCTTGTCTCTTCCTTCTGCTCCTTTGGCATTATCCAGTGACTATGCAGCTGTGCCAACACAGTGGGGAGGAAATTTGCAAGACCATTTGCTTATTGCTTAACTTTCCCCTGAAGAAATGCATTGGTGAAAGCTGCTGGACCCTTGAAAAATCTTTCATATTTCATTTGGTGAGGAAATAAGGCTGTGCTTGGAATGAGTGTTTGAATTATTAAATACCTATGTTTGGGTTTTTTCCTGTTTTTGAATAGTCATAGTTAATTGAGAAGAAGGATATCAGGCTTCTGAGATTCAGCATCTTCTGGTGATGGCACCATATGCAAAAGGTCATTGTTTCAAAAGGTCAGTCCTACCCCTGCAGTGGAAGTTGCTGTTCTCATGCCAGTGAGTGGGGTCAGTCTGACCTCTGCTTGAGAGTTAACTTGCATTTCCTACTGTTGCTCCTCTTTTGACATGCTGGGATAGGAATCTGATGAAGAGACTGGTTCAGAAAGGGTTTAGCTCTGGATTCTATACTGTCAGATGTTTGTCCTAGTTTTTGTGATCAGTTTTTACCCCATAGTCTTGCAGTAACTGGTGTGATTTATAGCTGGGGCCACATGAAATTCTTGTTTCATTAAATTTAGTCCCTTTACTGCAGATAACATCACATATCATCAATGAGTCAAGCTCCATCTGAAGATCTCCCTGGTTGCTTGTACAACCCTTCATTTTGGAAGGCCAATTCATTTTCTTGCAATGCCTTCAGAAATTACCATTAATTGATGCATTTATAAAAATTTTCCAATTCTGTCCTGATGAAGAGTAAGTATTTAAAATTGTTTGATGCCTGTCAGGGGCAGGAATCCATAAGCTATTTATGAGTCTAGATTTGACTCACATAAGCACTTCACCACATGAATAATTGCCTCCCTTGGACAATAGAGGTGTTCCAATGTGTGTACAGAATCAATGATCCAGGACAAAGGTCAGCTTCCAAATAACTGTGTTATTATTGATGAAATCATTAGAATCAAAAGGACGAGAGAATTTGTCTCAGGTCAAAATTGTTTTCTTCAGTATTGTTTGCAAAGAGAATTCTCTGTCATCAGCTGTTTTAAAATCTTTTTTACTGTCTTGCTAATTTAATAGACTTTTCTCTCATGGGTGACTACTGACAACAAATACTTAGAAAGGATGCAATTTAAATGCACTGAAGTCAAAGTTAATTGCATTAAACCTTCTTAAAATGCAAGAATCATATAATACCAGGAAAATAAACATCTAGCATGCTGAAATTACATTACAACATTCCTTCTCTCAGTTGTTCTACAGGCAAGCTTTTTCATAATGAAAGACATAGGAGACTTCAGTATAGTCTAGACAACCAGTCTAATTTCCTAGGATATTCTCAGTCTAACTTTTGACTTTTGAGGTTCAGTCATGCTGAGAGTTCCCAGAGCTGAGGTCTCATGCTGCCCATGGAGAGTCTTGTTGGTATCTCCAAAGTTAAGTTTTATTTATTTTGTACATCATATCCTACTCTTAAAAGAAACCATCATGGAATATGGCAATAAACAAAGTAATAATAAATGTCATACATCTTGCAACACCTACTACTCCATATATCTTTGCTTTTAAAACTATTTGCTTTATTTACTTTTACTGTTATATGAAATAGGTAGTATATTTTGATGCAAAGAGGTTTAACTTGCAAGATTGATGTTTCAGCACAGTCTGCTTTAAAAAAAAACAATTGAAAGCTTTTATCTCAATTATCTTATTGTTTAAGGAAAAATATTCTAAAAATGGTAAATAGTGTATTTTCTGTATTATATGAAACTTCAAGGTCAGTGACTGTTCTTTTTATGAAGAAAACATCTGTTTTCATGAGTTTGAGCCTTAAAATGGACGGTTTCAGCTTTTGTTCTGACTGCAGCTGGCAAAACAATGTGCTCAATCCCTACAAATAAAAATCAGTTTGACCTAGTAATGGCTGTAGGGATCTTAGAGGCCAGAAATCCACACTATAAAAATACCTGCTATAATATAGGAGCTCAAATCTCACTGAGAGTTGCCTTAAACTCCTACATCCTTTAGAGGCTTTGGAAACGTTTTATAACCCAACCAGTATTAAGCAGTGTTTATTGAATGCCTGGCCATTTAATAGGCATCATGAGATTGTACAGGAACGGGATGACCTGGGACCAAAGGACAGCCCTGCTCAGGCTCTGTCCCCCTGAATGAATCACAGTAGGAAAAGACGTTTTCCTAAATATCCCTTGGTTGCTGTGATTTTGTGTTTTCTTTTATGTGTCTCTCTATTTCACAGGATATAAATGAATCTATATTTATATATTTTTTCCTTCATCTTCTTGGTTTGCACTTTTATTGCAGCCATATCATCTTCTAAACACCTGTTCCTGTTTTAACTCAGTCTTAATCTCTTGCCAAAAGCTGAACTCTGGGAGGAATGCAGTAGTCCCAATAAGGTGTTAAAAATAAAATAGTAGTTGATACTTAAATACCCATTTATATACACAAACAAATTAATCCTCATACCTCATGCAGGGCGGTATTTATTCTCATTCCAGTTTTAACTGCCAGGAAGCAAAGAGAGAATTTAAGCAGCTAATTTTTAAAACTTGCCTTTTTTTTCGTAAAGTTTTCAAAAGATAACCTAATGAAGACATCTGTTCAACCTGTCTAGTTTCAAAGTGTTACATAACAGTGCTACATTCTCCTTTAATCTGCTCTACCATTTTCTTTAGAGTTTTGGTAGACTGTTCGGATTGCATGTAAAAATAAATATTGCATGTAAATGTGAGCGTATAACCAAATACCTCTCAATAAAAGATATAATTTATTTCTATTCTCTAATGCATCCATTCTATGTCGTGCATATGTCAGGTAGTGTTCGGGTTTGGTATGTTGAGAAATGGATGTGCACACAGGAGATGGCCACATCTGACACAGTGGCAACTTTGCACACATGACAAGATACCCCAGAAGTTTCAATGTGACGTCACAGTTGACCTGCTCCTGTAGCATTTGCCAAGGGAGACTCATAGAATCCCAGTTTACGTCTGTGTACTGGTTTCTGTGACATAACTAGCTACAAACATTGCAGGAAATGCAGAGGATAGACAATTTCCTGGCTTTCAGGGTTTGGTAGATTTTAGATAAAAATGTAACAGTTTGGAGACGAAAGCAAAATTAAACTGCAATTATGCCCTCCAGGCTATCAGCAAGTAGAGTATTAACCAGAAGTGGTTGGCTTGTTACCTTGTGGCCTCTTTGTTTGTAAAGCACCTTACCACAGTAATTTTTAATAAATCTTTTCCTGACAATCTGTTTGAAGACAGAGCAGGTGACCTCTGGTACTGCTCTATAATTTCTTGTGTCAGTTTTACCAGTCTATTGAGTTTTCTAAGGCATTTCAGTGTAAGAGGTGAGAAGGTTGTCTTATGACTGGCCTCAAACTGACTCTGAAAGGTGCCTAAATTTGGACAAAGAGAGAAAGACTGATTTTCATTAAATTAAAATTCAAAGATGCATTGACCTACAGCATTAATATCTAATGTCTCTGGTGTCTTGCCAGTGCTGAATCCTGGAGATAACTGTATTGCTGTTACACTGGGAATTATGGTGAGTGTGAGGGAAATCCAAATAATTTCTTTAGTTGATGTTTGTGTGATAGCCTTGGTAATCCATCCCAATTACTTCTTTTTTATTTAGTGCAAATGCTTGCCTACACTTCCGTTTTTAGCAAGATATGCTTCTTTCTCCTCCTTTCTCTTTAGGTTTCTGGTTCAGTTCCTTGTTCTCTTTAGCTTTCCACCATGTTTCTTCTAAACCTGAAATAATCTTAGCCTGCTGTTTTTCTCCTATAAAGGGCAAGGCAGTTGATGGGAGAAAAAAATAAGAAACACAAGCAAAAAACAGTCATCTCCAGCCAGGCCCTGAAGGGGATTTTGGCTTCTAGATTCTACCTGGTGGTGCAGCTGGGAAGGAAAAAAAAACCCCAACTATTTTTGTAGTAATCTTGCTTTTCCTGGAGAAACTGTGAGCAAGACTTTATCTCCTACTGCAGTATATCTGACACAGTACAGTCTGGAGGTAAATCCTGATGAAAGGTGGGTTGTGTGGGTTCAAGGGAGAAGGATTGATTAGAGTCAGAAAAAAATTGTTAGGGGTGGTGCTTAAAAATAGAAGAAAGACAATTTGAGTTACTGTGGTGAATGGTTCAATAATAGGGAATAATAGAGAAAATGTTTGTTTATGGTAAAGGGATCATTTGAGCTGGAAAACTAAACTGGTAATAGAAGACTATATTATTCATTTTTCTGGTTTGGATGATGCAGCACATTAAAGTCACCTTTCTGTTTTAGAGTGTGCTACAGTACTTTATGGCTAAAAGGGGAGGAAAATGAGACATTTGCTAGCTTAGAATTCAGCTGTGTTACTGTGTAGTAAAGACCTAAAACCAGTTCTTCTCTTTCACATATGTTAGCACTTCCCTCTTTTGAAGGCGTAATAGGATTGAAATCCAAAACGAGGGTATTTTGGTGAGATAGGACACTTCATAAATTTTGTTGCAGTGAGTACTACCTAAGGGCATCTAATTGAGAGCAACAGCCATGCAAATGACCAGAACATCACACATCTGGGTAAGCCAGCATCTAATCAAAGATGTAAGTGCATAGTGTGCTGTTATCTCACACCTGATGTACCATATGTTATCAGCTCAATTTTGAGCAAGGAGATTCACTGTTAAAGAGAGACTATGTGGCCACTTAGCTGACCCTATTTATTCTCTCTGGAATTAGGTACAATCCACTTGCTTCATGGTCAACAAAATAAATACATATAATTCTCTGTTTAGACCTTTCTTTTATAAGACACCAGACTATTCACAATGCTTTGTTCAGGGCTTGTTTAATTTTCTTCTTCATTGCTGAAATACCATAAGAGGTGCAGTTGTTGAATGCCACAGCAGCAACAGCAGTGTGTAAGTTCTTTCCCATTCTGGGGAAGATACAGCCATATACTGTTGATTCTGATCAGTTGAAACAGGTTCCCAAGAGTGCAAAGCAGTTTAGTGGCATGAGAACTGCAAAAACAGAGCAAGGGCTTAGAGTGCCATGGCTTTCGGGGAATTTTGAAGGACCGGGTCCTGCTGTGACAGCAGACTGTGAGTGCAAGTGTGGAATGGCCCACTGGAGTGCAGGGCTTGGAAAGGGTGGCAGACTCACCTTCCTCCAGTTCAGCCTCGCGCCACACCTTTCGGCAAGGCTAAGAAGTTTTTAGAAGCTGCATCATATATTTCAGTTTGGGTAGCCAAGCATGAATTTCTTCATGTCTAGCTTTAGGATACAGTGAGCATGCGGTAAATTGACACAGCTGTTTGCAGTGCCTCGTTTGTTTCAGGTTAACCTGTGTTTCACAACTGCCCATGCATGTATGTGCTTAGAGAAATGTCTTTTCTACAGCAGTTTAAAACCACCTGATGCAGAAACATATGTGCTGCTCTGATTGCCTGATTAGCTTGAAGTTTGATTCACTACTGTAAAAACCAAACATCATCTGGTGTTGACTAAGAAAATCCTGAATTGCATGGGGTTTGTAGCTCAGTTCGCTTTGTATCAGTAATTGCAATGCAGTGTTAGTACCGAGTTACATCCCCCATTATGGTTCAGATTCAAGACAGTATATGTAAGACTAGCAAAGGTAAATAATTCTGCTATTTCTGTGCCTGTCTTAATGATGGGTACTACAAGAAGTAACGTCTGCAGTGGAAATAAAAATAGTGTAGGCTAATGAGGAAGGCTTGGCAGAAAACAAAATAAAGCCATGAAGTTTTGGGGCTTCTAGATGTAAAGAAACAGAAGATTAATAGCCATCTCATCCTGAAAGAAAACAAACCCAAAAAGCCTTTTCCTTTTTTTCACACGAAGAACTACTTGATCTAAAATTTTAAAGAATTGCTTATCTTCATATCAAATAAAAATATGCAGAGATTTGTTTTCCACTGTTTTTGCAACTGCCTGTTGTTTTCTTTTTAAAGCTTTGGCAAGTTTCAGCATGCAACTGTTAACAATAGCAAAGTGATAGCTTGCAATGCTCATGCACAGCCTGATATTTTGGAGGAATCTCTTGCTTTTTCTCATTTATCTCTGTCACATTTCAAATCTAATTATAGAAAATTAATACTTTAGGAAGGATTAGGTTGAAAGAATGCATGCTGATTTATAGATGGGTTTATTTCTAAAATCCTGGAGGTACATTACCAGATTGAGAAATCACATTTTAAGAAGGAAACCTTGCTTTGGCTGAAATTAATTCCACTAGAAACTGAATGAAAGTAATGCAATTCTCTTTTTGGCTGGTATTTTTGGTTATATTTCACATTTTCTCCAGCTTGGACAGAAGAAGAAGTGATTTATTGGAGTGGTGTTCTAATCAATTCCTTCCTGCACTGAAGACTGGAAAGCCCACAGATGTACACTGCCTTTCACACTGTACAGCAAAGGACCTACCTTTCTCCAGCCTTCTCCTAGAAGTTCTGGGGAATTTGACTCTTCAGATGATAGGTCTGCTGAAGCCAGGTTCTTCCCAGCTTTCACTGCCATCTCTGTTTCTCTGCTTCTGTGGTAGCATAGCACTGACAAAAATTACATTTCGTCTAAGACCTTAAAGCTGTTTGAAGCACATACGCATTGAGATGTGAAATTCCCTGCGGATATATCTGCTAAAGAATGACCCCAATCTCCTGTGGAGTGGGTGACGGAAGAGTCCTTCACAGAATGTCCCCTCCTCCACACCCGAATCTGAGCTCTGCAGGGGTTAGTGGGTCAGACTGCAAAGCTGCCATTCCACATACCTTTATTCTTCAACCCAGTTTGCAGGGTTTAAGTTTGTCAGGATAGCATGGTTCCACAATCTTTGCTTCTGTTGTCTTCATTATTGCCTCCGTGACACAGTCCTCTGTGGCGCAGTGCTGCTGTGTTTGGCTGACGGAGTGTTCTGGATATATTTTAGTTTCTGTCTCCTTTGGAATTCAAGCATGATAGTGACAGTCATGAAGGCCTTTAGATTGACCCTATACATTAGTTTTGTTATTTGATTAAATATTTGAAACTTGACTTGTACAACTGTATCTGTTCTGTCAATCTGTAATATTGTAGTATTGTTTCAGTGACCTTTTCAAGGTACTGATATTCCTCTAGAGATATTTTTGTTCAAAAATTTTTGTTTTCTGTAGTAAAATATTTAAGACTTGTGGTATGAAGTTATGGTGCTATGAGCACAGGCTGATGTTTCCTTGGTTAACTTGGACCAAAAATGCAAAGGAAGGGTAATTAGATAAAACACTTTTTCATGTTCTAGTGTATACGCAAAACCAGACTTCTCACTACATGGCTTTTGAAGCATGTTGGGAAACTTTCCCTGTGTGAGAGAACCTGAAAACAGTTGTTGTTGACATGTTGTGTTAAGGGGTTGCCATTGATGGGCTGTGGAGGGAATATTAGAGCAGCTAAATCTACTGACATGACCTCTGTGCCATAGGAGAAATAAGCAGCCAGTGACCCAAGGTTCAACTATTTTAACAAGAGCCTGGAGTACAGAAAAAACCAAGAACTAAACATCAGTGTAACACAGGACAGCTTTGCTGCTGCAGTGTAGCCAGTGAGTTTGCAGGCTATCAGGAGGCCCTCTTGGTGCAAGTAAATACTATACTGTCAAAGTAGGGTCATTTCAATAATTGATGGGTTCAATCATCTTGGAAGTCTTTTCCAACCATAATGATTCTATGATTCTCTCTCTGGTTCCTCTCATTCTGCTAGTAGTGAACATGCTGCTTTTTTCTCCAATTTCCTCTAAAAATTCCTTTGCTCTCCCCAAAAGCCACCCCAGAGATAATAATATGCAACAGCTTGGTAACATTCAAGTCTGGAAAAGACAGCTGCTTTTTTATGGGTCTCTGGATTCAGTGGGAACAAGTGTAAATATAGTGCAGTTAATGTTCTCTCACGTCTCTGCTCATCTAATGCCATCTGCTTTGTGTCCATTCATTCACACTGGTGCCAAAATGTATTTCTGGAACAGATTATTTGTGCATCAGCAGACTTGATCCCACATAGTTAGGTGAGAACAAATATATAAACTGTATGGTGTGGGCAGGCAGGTGAACTCTTGAGATTTAATGTGGCTATTTATAATCAGCCATTGCCAATAGCTGCTAATCCACAGGGTAATGGTAACAGTTATAAATTGTCACTGCTTCTGGTGGTGGTGCAGGAATGGAAGGAGCACTCTTTCCCCTCTGGGAAAGGCATTGTTCCGTTGACTCCTCTGTCCCATTTCAGCAACACCAAACTTCTTGCAGAGTTTATCAGAAATCAAATATTTATAGAGCTGGGACCTAAACATGGTGCAGATGCTTTAATCCTCCCATTCGTTGATCTGTCTTTATTTTACAGGAGTGAGAAATGTGTCAGGCCAGGGTTATGGCCTTCTCTGTCTGTTTATGCATGTTGTCCTTGGAGTGGTATCAGTGCATTATTAAATATGGGGATAAGGGATATGTAGGTTGTTATATTCACAAAACATGTTTATATCACTTTCTCTGAGTCTTTTTTTGAGGTGGAACTGTATTCTGTGTACAGGGCATCTTGACTGCACTATAATTGCAACCACACAAGCAGCTGTACTGGCTGTAGTTATTAAATCTTAAACCATAACACTTAGCACTAGCCTTAACTTTTGTGGCAACATAAATCTGGATGTGAATCAGACTGGTCTGAGGTTTTGGGTATATGTTATCTTTCAAATCCAGCTGTATATGTGGAAAAAACCACTATTATCTGCTTTTCACTCTCCTTTCCATCAGAGATTAGTCTCTCTCTCTCTCTATGATCTGCCAACAGAATTGTTTGTGCAAGCCCTCCCTTTCTTGTTTCTAGGATAAATCCATCCATTTAGTGCAGACCAGAGGCCCGAGTTTGGTGTATCGGTCTGATTTCACCAAGCACTAGGTAGAAACCTTGAAGTGGTCTTTCTGGGGGAGAGGGGAATGGTAACTTGCAGCAGAGGGACACCATGGGCCTGGAGATTAATATCATCCAGCATAGCTGGATCTAGGAGCAGAGGTCTGCCCATAACTGTCCTTGTCTTTTTGGGAAGGTTATTCTCTTCCTGTGCACATGGATGGTATGGCATTGCTTGATTACCTGTCAGCCTTGAGTGGAAATAAATACAGCATTTGATGTTGATTGTAGGCTGTAGCCTTGCTGGTGTGTAATCAACGTTTTCTCTGCAGTCATTTCATCACGCCTGATTTCACACTAGCACATGGGGAGGATCAAAGCCTGGGTATCTGTCTATGTACAAACTGTCTGGTTGCAGTAGTTATGATTTAAGATAGCCATGTAAGTTGTATTTTTCTAAAACACAATGTGGCATTATGAACTGTGCGTGGTAGTGCTTAAAAATTGCTCTAATGTTCAAAGAAGACTACAGTAAAATGTCTTTTATACATTTAAGCTCCAGGTTTGAGCCTGGTGGTGTTTTATTCTTCATTGTGCAATAAAAAAAAACCCACAGCAGTCATATTTCAGGAAGCACTCAGAGATTTAATAGGTTCATTTTCTTCTGCTGAAATCAAAGCATACATAACTACTTTCAACCCGCTATTTTCCTTTATAATTATGCAGGAGTAAACAGAAGTACAATTCCTCTCTAAAACTGAAGAGAAATTCTCTATCTTCTACATACTTTCATTGAGCTCTTAGGAGAGACATAGGTATTAGAAATTCTGCATTGTCAGTTTTGAGAGACATACATAGGGATTTTTATGTACCACTCACTTGGACTCCTTTAAAGAGAAAAATGTAACAGTTTCAAAGCTTGTGCTACAACATGGGAATGCAACTTTTGACATATTATTTCCTGTATTGTGGAAGTAGGGATCTGGCTCCTGTTCTGGTTCTTGCAGCTGATTCAAAGATTGAACTGCTTTTTCCTTGCTTAACTGATTTGCAGATCGCATTTCTTTAAAATATATTGTTTAGCTGCCTTTATCATGCTCCTGCTTCTCTTAGAGCAGTCATTTGCTCTACCTGCTCACTCAGTGTTAGCACTTGGTAGAACAGATTTCTTTTCACTAGCTTCAGCCATCTGGAATCACCTCCTGTTTGGTCCTAAGTTCGTTAGGTCTCCATAGTTTTTAAAATATTTTCTGAAGTTACAACTGTTTTCTTTCAGCTTTTACTCCTTGGTGTTTTGGCATATTTTGCTAGACCAGGTTGCTCATAGCAAGTGGGATTTGAACTAGATGATCTTTGTGGTATCTTCCACTCCAAAGCATTCTATGATTTTCCTGAGAAAGCCAAGGGAGGACAGCTTCTAAAATTGAACATCACAACCTGGATTTCTTAACTTGTCCTGACTCCAGGAGATTTTAACAAAGTTGCTGCTGCTTTATTGTTTACTGGAAGAGTGATTTTTTTAAGGTACATCTATTGTTCATGTGTCTGTAGTGCTCTGGTGCTCCTTCTGTATTGATATCTCTTAAAATACTTGAAAATGTGGAGTTTATGTTTGTTCATTATCCAGAGGTCTTACCAGCTTCTGTCTCTGTGGAAACTAATGGGATAGAGGGCTGAGATGCACTTGATACTCTGTGACAGAGTAAGATTAAAATCTGCAGAAATAATTGAGAGGAAATGAAAAAACAATGTATCCTGTCATAGAAGTATGGATGATAGAGTACATAAATTGTTCCTTATACTGACTATCCTGAGTGCTTTAAGAAGGGGACATTGTGCTGAGGTAAGGTCAATAAAAAAACTGATTGGAGAACTGACTTTTATTCTGAATTTAGTGATAAACCTTACTTTGTAGATGAGATAACTGTTTGGCACATTATTTTTCTTTCAAAATGCAATTGTAGCACTGAAATACTGGATGTGCAGACTTTGCTGAAAGCGTTGCTACTAAAGCTGGAAGAGGCCAGTTGTTGTCTGGCAGGGAAAGTATCCTAATAGATGGAAAACTGGGGGAGAACCACTTAATCCCATTTCCCCGACCTATAATAATTCATTTATTATGTAGAACATATAGTTTACTGCTGTTTAGAGATCCAACTGCATCTATAGTAACAGCATAAGAAAGGAATATTTTATATGCTTCATATTGAACTTCAGATAGGATGAAATTTCATAAGTGGTTTAGTTTCAGTTGATTTTGTTCTCAAGTGTTTTCATGGGTTGCAGGTGTTTTTTTAAATGGCTTATGATTTCCATGTGTTATCATTTTTTTTGTTGTTGGCTATGTCAGATATAGGGATGATCTAATGTGCTCTTTTCATTCACATCAGTAGTAAATATAAACACAGACAGTGATAAATTATTCCTTTTGTTGCTTTTCACTTTATTGGGCAGTAGGAGAGCCTAGCAGTCTAGGGAAACATTATGTTGCAAATAACCCTCTCAAAGGAGAGGAAAAGTGTATTTCATGCATTATAAAATATAGCAAGCAGTCAAATTAAACAAATATATCTACTATAATGGCACTTCAAAACTATGCAGGAAAGGAGTCTGCAATCTCAGGTAGAAAAATCTGCTTAAAATTTTGAGTCTTGTGTACTGAGATGGTTGTTGCTTTTCTTAATTTTTCTATTTTTTCTTTGCAATGCAAGGACAATTCTCCCACATTGTTAAAGTCAATGTGGGTTTTGTCTTTGATTTGACTGATGCCAGGGTTTCATCCCTAGCCTGTATAACTTAGGAGTTTTCCACAGAGGTAAGATTGTACATTTGCTAATAATGATGTATCTGTCTTTATTCATCTGAGCAACTAAATCATGAGAAAGGTGACAACCATATTGATTTTGCTTTAATTTTTTGTCTTGGAGGGTGGGAATCTTTGGCATAGTGGATAAATTTCCCTGCATGATGAGTAGTCTCTGGCTTTTACAACACCCGTTGGTTGAGATGACAGAAATGATTTTGATGTAGCAGCTTGCTGCTGGAAAATGGTGATGGAGCTGAATTGGAACACTCTGTGGAAATGTATCAATGTGATGAGATTTTCATGGGAAAGCAGGCCGACTTCCACACTGGCCAGCCAGCTGTTTGCCTACCAGCTTTGCCTATAGACATGACTGAAAATGTACTTTGAATTGTAGAATCGTAGAATGGTTTGGGTTGGAAGGGACCTTAGAGATCATCTCGTTCCAACACCCCACCATGAGCAGGGACACCACCCACTAGACCAGGTTGCTCAAAGCCCCATCCAGCCTGGCCTTGGACACTGCTGAGGATGGGGCATCTCTGGGCAACCTGTGTCAGTGCCTCACCATCCTTAGAACAGAGAATTTCTTCCTTATATTTAAAAGTTTAGTTCCATTTTGGAAGAAGAAAAGAATGATTTGGAAATATGGAAGCTTTCGGGGATCCCAGTTTTGTTATCTGTACAAACTCTTCGATGCAGTAACTGCAGTTTTCTACGGGGTAAATTGCTGTTAGTCTTGGAGTAGCAAAAAGTGTTCAGGGAGTGAGATTGCATGGTTTCTTCCTATTCTTAACCAATAATTGTTATTGCCATGTCCCATTTATCCCTTGTAGACATGTTATGTAGACATGAATCCTTTGTGTGACTGATTCTCTGAGAAACATCTTAGATATGTTAAAAATTGCTTTTATTTTTTTTTCCTGCATCCTCTATAGCAGATATATAACTCTCTTAAACATGATTTGGGCACAGGATCCAAAATACGTGTTCTAACTCTGTTTTATACTTTGTTCTGAACACTCAGTGATACTTTTATTTTATTTACACTTGCATTCAGTTCCTTCTGGTTGATCATGCTTCATGAGTTCTTAAGTCACAGCATCAAGTAGAGTGGTGATTGAGGGTCAGCTCTGAAAATCCAAAGTTGTAATTGATGGTAATTTTAATCTTCACTTAAGTGACTGTTGAAAGCTGTTGGAGAGAACAAAGAGGAAATGCCTGTCTCAGAAGTTCTTTTCTTGTATGTTTTCCACTGGGTATGAGAAGCAAGTTGTATATTTTTAGAAGACAGTTGTGTAACCTGGTAATAATTTTTTTCTTTTGTCTTTGTTTTTGTGCCCTTCTGTGATGGCATCTACCCATCTGTTTTGCTATCTTTGTGATCAGCAAAAAATATGTGAAGCAATCTCCTTGGCCGATAAGAATCTGGACATATAATTTCCAGACAGCTAACTTAACTTTCTGCATTAGTATCCTGCAGTTCCTGTAGAAGGCTAAACAAAACAAAAACCATACAGGAGAAACTGCTGCATGCATGTGACCAAGAACAAATGAGTTTGGGACAGCAGAAATCCTACAGATATGTAGGTCTCTTTTATTTGATAGATCACCTTCCCTCTAAATGGCTGTTAGACAGTTCACTTAGTGCAGTAAAGAGAAGAGGTACATCATTTGCTGTCTTCTGATCATATACAAGTATTTGTCTTCTCCCCTTGGGTACGATTTTGGTTCCTGGTTATTTCAAAATGTAAGGCATTTTTCTGTATGACTTTGGACTTTTCATGGTGACTTTGGAATCAGGATTTGATAACAGTGACAGCACTGTTCAAACAAACTAATATTCAGACAAAATGGGGAATGTATCAAAGTTTCAATCTAAGCTAGTTTCAAAATACTATCAAATAGCCTTTTAAGTTAAATTAAGTAAACACTTTGTGCTTTGTTATTCTGGGGGAAAAGAGTTTTAATTCTGCAACATGTGCAGTGCTTGAGCAAAAAGAGAAAGTTTGGGAACTTTTAGGAGACATATTAGTTAGAGAAGAAGTGGGTAAGTAACACTGCTTTCAAGTATAGCCTCTGTTTTCCCATTGCATTAGTGTGTTATTAACTCAAAAGATTATTAAAATATTTAATTTCTGTTGATACAAAGAAGCATCTTTGTTTTACCTACAATGTTGAGACTAATCACAGTATTGTTTTTCCTTCCTTTCATAGGTTGCCTTTTTGAAGATGTGAAGAACAAAGATACCTGTGTTGAAAACTGTGGTTAGATTTATTTTCAGCAGAAATGTGTACAGATAACTTCCAACAGTGTGACTTCTAGAAGAAAATCCATTGACAATACAAAAGAAAATGGGTGTGTGTGTGTGTGGAGAGGGTGTGTATTCTTCGTATCTGAATGGGTTTCAAAACCAAAGGCAGAGCTGACTTTTGTTTCCAGTGCATTCTTAGATGTCATTGTGAGAGTGACTTACCCGTCACTCCTCTGACATCCAGCTGGGCTGACTATTATGATATCTTCATTGCCAGAAGGAAATTCCATGTGTATCTTCTGCTACTTTTACCAGTGTCTAATAGCAATGTATATGTCCTTAGGAAAGTTCACAATAGGTAGCAAATATTTTAAAATATCATGGATACTAATGTGAGTTTTTTACTTTCTTCTGGTGAAGTTAGAGGTCCAACTTTAAAACATAAAATCTGGTTTTTGTAAAACTTACATGTTTATCATGTATATTGTTTCTGCATTAGGGTTTACCTCTCTGCTTGAGAGTGAAGGAAGACACTTTCTGCATTCCTACGCCATATGTAGATTTTAAAAAATTGATCATGTTTTGGAGAATCAAGGTTTTATGGTTACTTGGAATAATTATTAGTAGTAGTATTTCAAGGAAAGTTAACATGCCCTTTACTTATTAAGTGATCATAATGTAGGAAGTGGTCCTACAAAGTGTTGTACACCTGGGTTTTACACATCCAAAGACAGGTAGCTGAGGCCTCACAGCACACAGTCTGGATATAATTTTTCTGTTACTATTTTAGTTTTTGGTATTGAAGAAAGAACAAAATTATTCTGACTGTTGTATTCAGGGACTAAATTATCTGGCTCCAAGATATTTTGTCTCTGCACCAATGTTGAGTCATTTTATGAATAAAATATTTTTTATAAATTAGTTTACCATTTGTTCTGCCTAATTTCTGTGACAGTTTCAGCTTCCCAGAGTATGACTGAGCAATTTGCAGAAGGAAATCATTCATCTCACACCAAAATATTCCAGCTTTAAAATTTTTTTCAGCTTCTTTAAGTGACCCCTGTTATTGTTTGGCGCGTATGAAGCAATCTTAAGTCAGAGAATTTTTATGCTGCTGAAGTTCAATCTCTGTTGTGTCCTGTCTCATTAGATACTGTGGCCATAAAGAGTTAATCTGCCTCTGGTAACATACATGGTTCCAGAGGGATGAGTGCAGACATTTCACTGGGAGTGTTCTGGGGGAAAAAAGCCCTTTCAGAGATGAAACACAAATCAGCCGAACCCAGTCTGGTCTCACCTGTAGGAGTTAATGGCCCCCATCATGCTACTACAATGTCAGTGCTGCAGCAGGCTCAAGAAGCAAATCCTGAGAGTGCACTCTGAGAGAGAGTGCAGAGAGTGCTCTTAAACCATTAAATTTCTTTGCAGCTTGTACTCTACCTATGTATGCTTTAAGCTTTTCCTGGTTCTTTTTTTACCCTGAGCGTTGGTGAGCTGGGTCTGCCTGGGATGTGGTTAATATTCTTCATGGCAGCAGTTGTGGTGCTGCGATTTGTGGCTCCAACAGTGACTCCAACATCAGTATTTTGACTGTAGCTGAACTTTCTCTTATTGCTCACTCTGCACCCACTTTCCCAAGTAAACAAGTTGACGGTGGGCGAGAAGCTAGGAGTGGGGCACAGCAGGGACAGCTGACCTGACTTGGCCAAGGGGATATCCTGTGCCATACAGCATCAAGCATAGCAGTGTCCTCCAAGTTTGTGGTTGCTCAGGAAATACCTGAGCATTGGTCTGTGTGTGGGAGATGATGCCTTACTGCCTTTGCCTCACTCGGTTCCTTTCTTTTTTTTTTTTCCTCTTAATTTATTAAACTTTCAACTCACAGGTTTTCTTGCCTTTTTTAATTCCTGTTCTCTGCCCCATCATGCTCGTAAAGGAATGAGGGCATGAGTGACTGGCTGGATGGGTGCTTACTTGCTGGCCAGGGTTGAGCCACCACAACTGGAAGTAGAAGTTGTGAAATGCCCAAAAGAAAAAAGAATAAATCTCTCTGTTCCAGCTGCCTTCCCATTTGGCGACATTTTTGTTCCCCGTGTTCCCAATGGCCATAGTTGTCTGTCTGTGTCTATACCAGGGGCAGGGAAATTTGACACATTTGATGTCATTTTTCCTTGTTCCTTGATTCTAGCTTTGAGACCTCCACTGACATTTAACTATTGGTATTATTAGAAAATATCAGACCACATATGATAATATATAATTATCTCAGATATGTTTCCATTTGGAAATAGATTTGTTTGTCCACGTTCAGGAAAAAAAAGATTTTATGCTCTCACAGGTACCAGGCAATATGTTACTCAGAACTCCTGTTTCTGAAGACAACTTTATTGGCTTTTTTTTCTCCCCTCCTATTTCCTATGTCACCCTTCCTACTGAGCCAGTAGTGGATTTGAGGTGTGACAGCTTCATTTGACACTTTCTTGCAATCTCTCTGATTTATAAAAGCAAAACTTGGCCTTTGTTATCTTTGCAGTGAACCATGGGCTCTTATAAAAGATGGACTTAGGTTTGGAAAGACTGTTGAGTTCCCCACATGACTTCTTTATTGACCTTTGCCTATCACTGCTCTTGCCTCCATTTCTCTCTCTGCTGAATAGCATGTTTTGTTGTTTGCTTATTGACATCAGCATTTTGAGAAGTAGTGTAAGTGCAAAGTACAATTAGTTACTGTGTTACTTGCTTTGCATCCAGAGTTAGTGGTGCATCTAAGTCTAGCCAAAATACCATGTTTGGATACAACCATAACAGAAAGTTTGTTTAGTTTTGAACTGTGCAGACAGTATCTCCATGAAGATGGAAAAGCAAGCACCAAGATAAGGGGCTGGCCTAGAAGCTGTGCACTTGCAAGACATTTGGTACTTTTTATCACTTGCCCTCTCTCCCCAGCCTTTTTTATCTCTTTCAGGCTGCATTTTTCACCGGAGAAGCTGTCTTAATTTTTGCTTTCTGCAGTGCCAAGTACAATGTTAGTTCTGAAGTAACTATAATTAATCAACCATGATGTCAAGAAGTCCCTAACTCACATTAACTGAGATGCCCATCCTTTCCTAATGCACAGTTACCAAATACTGTATGGCACCAGGAAGATATTAAAAATGTCAGCTTTAATTCTAGTGTGTTACTGGATTATACAGCTGGCTATTGCTGTGGTGCAGAAAACATGCCTGTCTGTCAGAACAGTACTGTGCTTGCCATTAGCAACAACAGACAACAATATTGTTGCTGTCATTGATGGGTCATGGGGCAATTGCATTCGTGTAGGGCTTGCTATGTGTTTTTAAAAAGGGAGACCATTTAACTGGGATAGTAAATTGGCATACCAAACTGAGTCCCTGTGGGGTTATTTTAATTCCAAAATTAGGGTGGCTTTCTAGCTCAGTTTAAATCACTGCTAGAGTAGGTTAGGATAAACTGAATAATGACAGTAGTAACAAATGTGTTAATCAGAGAGCTGTACTGGCCTTACCTGTGAGTTGAAGGGCAACTACCTTAGCTCCATCTTACTTTGCTGTGCAGAGAAACTTTTATATATAGGGAACAACTTTAATTAAAATTGACAATAGATGATTCTGCTCTCAAACATTCTGTGTTTAAATGCAAATGCTTTCCAGTAATTTTGTTTTGTTTCCTTCATTTTCTTTCCTCCAGAACATCGCTTTGTGGTTTCAATTTTAGACTTTGTGTCCTATCATTCCTCTCCTTGGCCCACTGTGCTCCATTATAAATGACAGGTAACTTATTTGAGCTACTGCTTTAGCTCATCAACCTCATTCTTTTTGGTTTACCTCCATGGGTTTTCTTGCTACTGTTGAATCACTGTCGTAGAGGCACTGTGAAATCTGCAGATGGACAAATTATAGAGACATTGAGTAACTGTCTTTTGAAACAGCTTCTGTTTATTCATTCAGAGCAGGCTGAATTGCCTCATAGCAGATGCCATGGAGCATTCAGCGACATTCACAGAATAGCAGGAATTTTTCAGATCCACATGCAAATGTAGAAGCAACATTTATGTCTTCTAATACCTCAGTGTGACATTAAAGCATGACATTTTTCTTACTGTGGAGGGCAATTGCCGTGTCCAGACTCCACAGTTCTGTGGTTCAGCATGTTTGGCTGGTATTCTCTTAACACAGCAGTAATGCTATTGTCTCAGTGCCCCAGGCTTCATTCCCACCCAGTCACCTTACACATGGATCGTGCAGGTCAGGTCTGTGTTCTTAGTGATAAACACTTTTTCTACCTGCTTGTATTCAGTGGTGATATAAATGTATATCAACTTACCAGTGTAAATAGAAGAAAACTGTCTACTTCAAAATACAAAACATGTCTAAGTCTATCTTACATGCTTTTAACCACTTTGTCAAGACTGCAAAGCATTTTATCATTCTTTCATGGTAACTGGATTTTCTGTAGTGCGGGCAGGAGGGCAGAGCTGCAGATGGGCTCTACTGTGTGCTTGTGGCAGCACCACCAGCGAGGGGCTTGTGAAACAGACTTTACACCTTCATTACTGGCACCAGGTTATTACAGCCCCAATGGGCTGGGCATCTTGTCTTTTACTACATGCTTTTCCTCACTTCTAAAACCATGACTGTATCATAAGACTCACGACTTTCCTATCAGCAACAATGTCATTTTCTCAGCAGTGCAGCTGGGAAAAAAGTCCCTGTGTGGCCATCAGCTGAGTAACACCGATGAAGGGCAGACCATCAAGTATGATAAAGCTGATATAGCTGTCCTGACTTTAATGGAGCCATTGCCAATTTACATCAGCCAACGATGTTCAGTGTAACAGGAGGGAGAGGAAGTCTCTTGTCTTGCCCCATCAGTCCTGTTTCAAAATACAGAATTGAGTTGGCACATAGATAGAAACAGGGCTGACTATGTCTGAGAAGCATGAGAACACATCTGGACAGACATGGAGTCAGTTCCATCACTGGACCATCATAATGGGAGGGCTCTGCACGGCTCACAAGTGTCCTTCCTGCAGAGAAAGGACATTGCCTGTAAAACAAGGAGAGAGAAAAAAGAAATTCTGTCAGCGCTCTATCAGCTCTGCATGATGGAGGCCTGGATTAACAGACCTATTGAGTATAACCATGATGCAATGGCTCTGCTCTCAACTTCTTTGTCGACCTCGTCAAAAGTTTCTAGTTTCTATCTGTGACTAATGGGAAGCATGACATGTAACAATCCAATTGTATAGTTTGTGTAGGCTGTTTGCTCAGATTACTTGACTTGTCCTTTACCAGGCTTTGATTTATGTGGACATAATATGAAAAGGGCAAGAACAGTCCTTTGTTTGAGCTTTGAAAGAAAACTGAGGTATGGGACAATTTACAGCTTGTGCTTTCTTGCTGAAAGGAGGTTTTGTGAATTTGTTGGAATAAATATTCTCAAACACGTGAAGCAAGATGAAAACGCACTAAATTAAGAGCACCTTTTAAATTTGTGGCTATTGGGAAGAAGATATGACTTGCTGTTTTAGGTGATTCGCTGTAATTATTACGATCATATTTTGTGGTTGAGATGCACAAAACCAGCCTGACTGTTGCAGCCTCTTATCTCAGGAGCACAAAGAGCAGTGTCTGTTCCGATCCAGCAAACACAGCTCCAGCACTCAGGCAGTTCTCTGTGTAGGTAAACAAGGCGTGAGTGAGCCCCACAGAGGACAGGAAACATCGCGTGGCACAGAGCTCTGTGAGATGCTGAGAGGGAAAATGTATTAACAGCCTGCCTGAAGCATACATTTATTCTGTCCTTGAAAGTGCTTTTTAGATTGCAACAGGCATATAAAGAAACATCTTGGTAAGCTGGGGATTTTGGAATTGGCATCATAATTTGCAAATGAAAATGTATTTCTTAGCCTGTTTTTTTTTTTCAGTGATCACATGAATGCAAAAGAACATCTTGTACAGTAACACAGATTTATTTTGCAAATATTTCAGTTACCTGTGGATTTATTAGCGTGTGCATTACAGTCTATACCTTCCTCCACTTCTAGATTCTGACACTTGCTTAACAAGAGTCACCATTTACACAAAAGTATATTAGCTGTCACCAAATTTGGAAAATTTTTCTTTGAAGTAGAAACTAATTGCAATTTGTTGTTACAGTTACCAGGAGACTAGTAAGTAAAAAAAAAAACCTCACATAGGCTATTTGTTTTTTAGTGCATCATTAGGGAACAATCCTATATTCTCAATGTTAATTTTATTAATGGTTTCATTCCCAAAGATAAACTTGGCATTCTACCAAATTCTGTGTCTGTGCCCGCTTGAATTAATCTCCCTTGTGTGGGAGTGAGCAGATTGTGCACGAGGTGTGCATCTTAGCAAAGAGACATTCATGCTTTCTTACTTCTTTTGGGAGCACCTCACTTCATGCATTCATGAGTGCTTCTCTTTTTTCTCAAGTCTGCAGGACACTGATGGCTCATAGCAAACACCCCAGCTCTTCTTCCCTTCCATTTCCAGCTGTGGAGACCTAAAGAATGCCATTATTCTCTGGCAGAAGAATCCCATTATTTCATAAGTGCACGACCTCATGCTTTGTGTGTTGATCCTTTCTTTAGTTTTCCTGATCCTCATCTTTATTTATGATGCTTCTGACTGTCACATCAGCAAGTGTTCTTAAAACATTTCTAGTGGACCATGTCACTGTGCAACAGTCACTACTGGAAATGTTTAATAAGATCAGCTTACAGGCAGAACTACTATCCCCTCAAGCCAGTTACCGCTCTTTTGGGTTTTCACTGAGGATTTGAACCTTGGAAGTTCATTTCAGACCTCAGCAGGAGTCAGGATCTCAATGCTGTCCTCCTGAGCCATGTGCCAGGACTGACCTATCAGGCAGAATCAGCCCTTCAGCTATTATTGAAACTCACTAGGCAATACTTGTTCCTGACCAAACATGTAAGACCAATGCTCTCATGAATGGAGTCCTCCTGCTGTGGTGGAGGCATGTTGGAGTATTGTATACTCGAGCTATTAGGTCAAAATTGCAGATTATCTCATTCTTATTTAGCACTGGGTTGCTGGTCCTTTTGGGGTTGTTTTGTTTTATTTTGTTTCATTCCAGAGTGGTTTGTTAATTTTAATGTTTGGTACAAAAAAATTGTGATTCTAATGACAAAATGCTCCTGAAAAAACACAGTTTTACACTCCATCTCTTCTGCTCTGAGCACCAAACAGAGCCTGATGATAAACTGAGACTAAGGTATAGTAGTGGGAGAAAGATGAGGGTCATATTCCAGTATTGTTAATGGAAAGTGCTGCTGGTCTGAGCTTGTGTGCTTGATGTTACAGCTTTGATAGCTATGTGGCTATAGACAGGGCCAGAGAGATTCAAACTTTTTGTGCCTGAGTGTATAAACTTTCAAAGAGATGTTTGACAGACCTTTGACTGATCTGTGCTTCAGTTTTTCCATATGTAACGTTCTTTACATTGTGGGCTAATAATAATGCACTATATTCTGTGCAAGCTTTTTTTAACTGCGAGCTCTCCAGATCCGTCACTCTGCGTGGTGGGAGTTTGTCATCGCTGCCGTGTTGGAGCAGCTTTGTGCCTTCTGTAACACAGGCAGCACCTCGCAAGTGTGACCCACCCTTTCTCTCTGCAGAAAGGAGGTGCAAAGTGCCTGTTGGCGTGATATTGTGGGGATGAGCACGGAGAGGTCACCTGCGTGTTTTAAACGTATGACCTTCTTGGTGACTCTGTTAGAAGAGGTGAGTGGCAGAGGTGTGCCTGGGAGTGGAAGGTGTTTGGGTTTGCCATGGTCTGGAGTTTCTCTGTGAGGTCCCTCCATAAGCAAAGGAGGAAAATTTTTCTCTTGAGGGATGTGTGATAGCTATCCTGAGCCCAGGTTTTCAGGTGTCTTGGAGAGAGGGCTTGGGATCATGGACTTGATTCAATGCTCCATGAGACAGCAGCACAGACAGCAGATGTTAGGTCACTGACATGTTTTATTAAAGTCTGGTTGGAAGGAACTTTTTTATCTACAAACTATGTTAAAAAACATTTAATAAGCACCACACAATTTTTGCCCTGTCACTAGTAGTGTTTCTCAGCTGCAGGCTACACTGATCACCCAAAGGCTGGTTGGTCTGTCGCCAGGATGTTCTGCATTGCTCTGCCTATCATCACTAACTAGAAATGTTTTGTCTTGCTTAAACCCATTTCAAGTGGCAACCTATGTCAAGCTAGCCTTTTTCAAACATCAGTCTGCTAGCTGTAGTGGCCTGGCTTTGTGAGGGGAAGGATGGATGAAAGAGCAGTTTCGGCAAATTAGCAATATGGTTTATATATTATATCATGTTTTTTATTACCTTAATGAATGCACAAGGAATACACAGGAATGCCACATGCACAGCTGCAGAAGGTAAACCAAGCTATTATTAGTTATTAATTTAATATGATTCGTAGCTGTTTCTAAGCAAAGATGATACAGTAATGCACAAAGGGACACATGTACATTTACAGTTGGTGTTTTCTGCCTGGAAGTTTTATTCACATAATCTAAGCATGGGTGTGTTTGTTGATGTATATGAGAATCTTTTTGATTATTTAGAGGGAAGCATTAAGGAATTCTGAGATTGTCGTGTTTAGACACAGCACCCGAAACAACTTCAGGGACTGGGCTCACTATGTCACTTTACAGTATCTTGTGCATCTGATTTCATGAAGAATTCAAGATCAAAGGTCACATTAGAGCAGCCTTGATACTGACATAATTTGGTGATAATATAGCACAATTTTAGCTTCTTTTCCTTGTAATGAAATGGTGTTGCACACATTGCAAAATTATGGTAATTTTATTTTCCTCTAATTCATAAAGAGAATAATAGGCAAGCAATAATGCACTGGGGCATTTTATTAGGAAACTGAGGGCCCTATTCACTAGTTTTTCTAGATAGCTTTCCTCCTTCCTCTGTGTTGTTTTTCAGAATGGCATTGCTTTGGTACCATCTCACTTCTGCAAAAGGCAATTTTGTTAAATGTATCCCCAAATGCACTGATGAAGTTATAACTGTTTGGCAAAGGCTTGGAGACAGAGATACTGCTGTGAAAAATGAGTCTTGTCAAAATAAAACTGATTTGTGAGAACAAAATGTGGACAACGTGGTCAATGCTGAATTATCTGTTTCTCTCGCACTTTAAGGTGTATCCACTATCCTGAGGTAGTTTTTATGTATCAGGAGCATCTATATGGACTCTGTCCACCCTTCTTCACTGTCAAATAAGATTGGTGTAGAGATTTTTTCCATCTCTCAGCACTATGGCTTTGCCCGGTGTAACTGGATATCCTGGGGCTTCGTGGCTGGCACTCTGGATTTGGACACTTAGTTCCTCTTTGTGCATCTGTGCCTGTCTATAGCTCTGTCTTTCATCTGTGCTAACAAAATGAGAGAAAATCCCAGTCTAGTCTTGACAGAGATATTATGAGGAGAAACATGTTAAAGGACTGGGAGTTTTGGGGTAAGCAGTCCCCAGGTAAGGATTTAGTACATGAAATATGGATTTGCTACAGACTGTTTCTAAAAGAAGGCGTATCTTGTCCCAGAATAAGAGTTGTGTGGCATTTTGGCACATAAGTGGAAAGCTGTTGCTCCCAGTGTCTGCTAGGAGATCATATTATTTCCTTCCCTTAACTTGTAATGCATTTACTGTGCCTTTGATTTATGTAGGGAGGAACAAGAAGTGAAGCACTTACACAGGGGAGATGGGTAAGGACTTGTATGGGTTCCTTGTATGCCAGAGCTGTTAAAAGCTAAATCTTCAGATCTGTAACTCATGGCATAGTGTTTCTAAAGAGGGCACCTTAAACTTTGTTTGTATTTATTTATTAGTTTCACAACTGTTTTGTTTCTGGGGTGTTTAACAGCAGCTGATATCTTCCTGTGTTTTTCAAGATCCCAGGGTGTTTATTGTAGTTACAACTGTTCTTTCATTGGGATCCTCAGAGTAGTTGAGCTCCTTCAGCAAACAGAGACTGCAGCTCTATTGTAGCCAATGAGCCAATAGTTCATGCAAGTCTAGGAAATTCTTCTTTTTGTTAAACTGCAGCAGCACGTTTATACTGTCACAGAGTTTTCATTAATGTAATATCCAGTCTTCCTAAAACATGTGCTACTTGTTTAGTCCTAATCCATCTGTTTGAAAAACAAAAATTAAAAGGGTTATGCAGCATGTGTGTTGCTTTGATCACAGATTTGGAATTTTCTGTCTCATATAAAAGAGCATGGATTAGATGTAAATCCAGTCTAAAAACAGATCTAATATTCACCCTGCAAAAGTGGGGACAGTCCTGACTTTGCAAGGTATTCTGGGAGACTCTTTTTCCAAGTCAGAAAGCTGCACTTAAGATACCCTGAAAAATTGTCAGGGGTGTCCCCTCTTTTACAGGCAGCTGTTAAGACCTAGGAGAGATGCTATCTATCCTTGTTGCCACCGATGGAAGCATAAAGAGGTGACTTCTCAAGTATGTGCTATTTTTGTATAATCTGAGTTTCATCATATTATCTAGGCTATCATATTCCTACAGGTCATTAGGAAGGGTATGTAATGTAGGAAGATTTAACAGTGGTACAGGCAGAGAAATGTTCTGTCCCTCATATAGACAATACCTGACAAAATTTCACGTATTTGCTGATGTTGCCTTGCTACTTGGTACCCCACAAGAGAAATAGCAAAGAAATACTCTTCTTACCCTGAAGAGTTAGGCAGGGTCCAACAGCAAATTCTACATGAAACAGGGTAGAAAGCTAAAAGCTGAACTCCTCCAGTGAACCCTCATGACTGCCTACATTCTCCCTAAACCCCTGCTATCCAGACTTTTTCCCTTCACGCTGTTCATGCACCATTCAAATACTCTGATGCCTGTGCAGCCTGAATCTCTCTTGTCAGCAGGAGCATAGCCCTCTAACCTCTGAAAGTGACAGCAGCTTCTCTGGGCAATTACTTTGCCCATTTTGTGCTAGAAATGGCCCTTTAGTACTGTGTTAAATTTAAAAATAATATATTTTAAATTACCCTGAAGGGAACTTTAAAAGGTAACAAGCAAGGGGTGAAGGAGATGAAGGGAGAAGAATTAGAACAAGACTTCAGTTCATGTTCATAACAGAGCCAGAATAACATAACATCCCTTTCTCTCTGCAACAGAAAAAACCCTGCAGACTGGTTCTCCTGTGCAACCAATGCAAAGGCAGTTTAAATACAGCAGAAGCAGACTCACTGACAAAGTTGGGAGTGGGTTCAATTTCCAAAATCCTTGTTCAGGCATCCAAAAGGTGCATGAGCAGAAGTCCCTGCAGCTGAGTCCAACCCCACACTGATTGTCGCTTGTGTAGGTATCAGTGCTGAACATTTTCCCACCCCATGAAATGCAGGAGGGCTTTTGCTTTGCAAAGTTTCAAGTTGTTTCTTTCTACCTGAAATTCCCCTGGTAAAGGATTCATGCGGTCAGGGGTGAAGCTGAGCTTCCAGGCCACCACATCGGAGGTATGGAAGGTATATGCTCCTGGGGATGCCTTTCTAGTTCTTTCTGGTGGGAAGGTGGATGAGGAAATTAATCAACTTGGATCTTATCATGCCTTTTTAAAAATAGGAGTTTCAATTAAAGAAACACATGCTTAGGAAAGGTTAACAGACCTGTTCACTGCTTAAAAATGGAAACAAATATAAACACTTGCAAAACACTTCATATGTATTTGTAAAATGCTTTGTAAGTAAGATAATTAAAAAGAAAATTACACAAAAAACGTTAAGTGAAAAATATTAATAATTTCCTTACTAATGAAGGGAAATTCCAGTTGGAAACTATCCAATGTCAAAGGGGCAGTACTGCATTCTGTTGGATATCTGAGCTCCCAGCTGACAAATGGTTTCCAATTTAGGGCCAAATTAAGCCCCCATTTATGCTAACATGTGTCCCCAGGAACTCTTTTCACTTCATCAGGGTACTTGAGTCTTACCCCTATGTAGCTGAGACCATAAATGAGCCTTTATGAAGCTCTTTGCTATTGGGAAATCTTTCAGAGACTCATCATTATTTAAGTTCTATCCTGAATAATGAACAGGCAGACACAGTAGGCAGAAAAGACTGACAGGCATGGATGTACTGCTATAAAACCATGAAATGTCCCAAAACTTGATGATTCTGACTCTATTCCAGGTAACAACCTTAGTAATTTCTGTTTACTTCCCACATTTAAGTCCGTTAAACATTGGGAATCCAGAAACTGCAGATTATCAAGGAGCTGAATGGACTTAATTACAACATATATCACTTTGTTACTCATATGGAAGCTTTTCAAAATTTTCTTTCAGTGTCTTCTTTCCAAGCCTGGGTAGAACAGGTCTTTACAGCTGGACATTTGTGGGGCAGAGGAGAAATGTTACGTGTGAGTGTGACCTTCAAGCAGTCGCTGTTATTGGCACGTCTCTCGTGGTTGCTATGATAAAGGATGTTACACTGACTAATTAAATCAATGCACCTCATTAATGCCTTGCAGTTTCTGAATTTCTTGTCACTCTCTAGTCCCATGGAACACTTTCCATATCTGCTCTTCTCAGGCTGACATGCAATTTTTTTGCACTTTTTTCTCTGCAGAGATACAGCAATTTCAGTACTCTCCATCTGAAAGTAAGTTTGAGAAGTATATTTAGTCCATCCAATAAGAGAATAGTTTGAAGGTAACCAGTAGCATCTCCTGCTTTCCCATTAAATTTATTTTCACCATTTCACTGATGAAGATCCTTCTGCGTTTTTTGGACTTAAGTTGTAAGCTAAACAATGGAAATAACTTTTTTTATTATTATTTAGTGTGGTGGGAATTGTGTTAACAATTCCCAGGGAGAGAACAGCTGCTGAGAGATGTTACATGAAAGAATGTAAAGAATCTTACAAGGATTTTCACTCTCTTGCAGCACTGACAAGGATCTGAGTTAGGAATATGGCAGACAATATGGTCCCCATGCCTATTGTGTGTCTGTCTCTGTGCTTGCACATAATAGGAAGCCTTTTTCTGATCCCTTCTTGACTTTTGCCATCTATTAAATGCACAATAAGAAGAGGTTTAAAACCTTTCCACAAAAAACCTCCCCATTTTTCCACATAACTAGTAGCCTAAATATCTATTGGAATATGTTAATTCTCTTGGCTATTTCCCCCTTTTTTTCCCCTCCCACTAAATCATATTTACCATACCACATCAGGATGGAAACAAAAATAATTTGGGGTTTTGTTACTTTCCATTTTTTTTCTCCCTTTTTCTTCAATCTTTCTTTACAATTTTTTTCACAGGCAGAAAAAGGGAAGATGAGGGAAGGAATTTCTTCAGTTAAGAATTTCTCTGGAAGAACATGGGAGAACAACATTTCTACAACAGCTAACCGAGCAAGAAGAAACAAAAAAGAGCAACTGCCAATGTTTTAGCCAAACCTAGCAACAGCCTTTTCTGGGTTGCTTGTTATAATTCAAGTGCATGTTTTAATAGGAGCGAAACAACATTGGTTTGAATGCCCTGAATACCAGTAATTCCAAACAGAGAGTGTCCTGGCCATGGGCAAACACCTGCCTTGACTTGGACTCTGGTATAACTTGCATTTGATCATCATACACTAATGCCTTTGCACTTGCCCCCATCCCTGCAGCATGCAGGGTGTAGGAACACAGCTTGGCTCCTCCCTGGGACTCCTGTCTTTTCTTGCTTGGTTGTAGTGAGACAAAGGAAGGATTCTGGAGTAGAACCTGGGACAAAAGCTCTCACTGCACCATTAGAGCCACTAACTCCAGACCCCATAGCAGTACTGCAAGCGTTAAGGGAAAGGTAACAACCTGATAAACAACCTGACCTGTAGGTATGTTAGGCTGGAGCCCTGCCAGGGAAAACACTGGGAAGATTATACCCACAGCATCTTGCTTAAAAGTTTGCCCAGGAAGCCTTTTGCAGGTGTTGAAATCTGCCTTCTGCTGACCCTGGATCTCTTATGCAGGACTTGTCTGGCCTTTCTTGCACAATCTGTAGGTACATTAGTAAAGGCTCTGGGTGTAAAAGAAGTCCTCAGGTTGTGCTGCTTCATCTACCAATAACCTGTCACATCATGGCTTGTCCTGCAAGAATCTGGGCTGCATTCTGAAATCCAGTTAATTATTCAGAGGTGATACAACAGCTTTCTCCTGTCCTGTTTCTGCAGCTAATAGAGCTGTCAGCTCTGTTGTCATTCCTTGTCGTCTCATGCAGAAACATATAGAAAGCCTTAAAGGAAACAGGTCATCCCAAGAGCTGACTCTTGAAATAGAATTGACCCTTATTCGAGTGTACATGCAAAATACCTTGGACTTTTCCCTTGGATTGCTATTTGTATTTGCCTCTTGTTCCACAGAGAGTTAATGTGGATTGAAAATATGACATTTTTCAGGAAAATATCTGTTACAGGTGCCAAAGGCTGTTCTGTTGTCAGTGCTTTGTGATATTTTCATGGCATGTTTGGAAGAAAGGTTTTCCTCTCTGTCTCCTTCATTTGCCTCAAGCCCAGCATTACCATCTCATTCAAGGGATGATAATGACTATGTTTGCTTGTTGCACTGGATGTTTGTGCCAAGGGTATTTAGGAATGTTCTAGCTCATTTTAAATGCAAAATTCAGTGCCTGCAGACACCTTCATATGAAAAGCAATTGAGTCACCATAGCAGGGAAGGAGAGCAGGTAAAGTGGCACTCAGTCAAGAAGGTGCTTGTTGGCTAGTAAAGTACAGGGGATGACAGCTGCTCTGACAAAGTGACATTTGCATCTCCAGAGAAGTGAGACTTCTTAATTTAACTGGAGAAGTGTCAAGCTCATCTGCTGAGTAAGTTGAAAGGAAGTAAGTTTCAGATGGAAAGAGAGAAAGTTTCTAGAGGAAAAATTAAATCTGCTCAGAGCCCCTGGAAAGAAGATTATTTACAGATGGTGGTGTGGAGGAAAGGTTTTTCTCTAACAAGTGCAGCCTGTGACACACCGCATGGAGGGAGACAATGTCTCTGACATATCAGAAGACTAGCTGCAGCAAATAAGAAGGATATGGAGTAAAAACGACCTTTTATATTTTCTCTTGTAAGTAGGCTGATTATAGCATTCTTTATTATGCCTTAAAACCCTTGTTACTGCAGAGTCTATTTTGGATGCTGTAAATAAATGTTCCCACTTGGATTTTGCTTTAACTCAGATGGTGTTAAAGTACTTGGTTAAAAACAAGATGTTCCTTGCTGAAGGTTGCCACAGCTCTAATAGGCAAGTGGGGATGTGGTCACTTAGAGATGAGGAGGGGAAGTCACCTCTTCCCACAATAAGGGCTCTTAGCAGGATGCTGGTGAGCATATCTGAATCTCGGTGATCCTGTGGGAATTTGTCACCCGTGCACTTGAGTCATGCTGTGTTCTTATTCCTCTTTGGATGAGTGAACTCCTGTGATAAGAGTGAGCTTATCTTTCTCCATTTCTTTCTTTGTTCATGAGCAGCTCCTGGTTTGCTGGCGGTACAAGCAGTTTACCAGCAATTATGTAAGAACATTTACTAGCATCTTACTCTGACTTCTAAGTCATAAAGCAGCCAAGGGAATGATTGCTGCCATCTCCAAATCAAGGCCACAGAGGCATAGATGTAATAATGCAAGAACCTAAGTATTTACCCATTTTTTTCCACATTCCTCTTTTTGTTTTCCCAAGCAAAAAGCAACACTCCCTAGCAACCATTATAAGGCTGAGGGCACACTGAAAGCAAGCTTGACAAATGAAAGTGGAATGCTGCAGCATATGGGACTGGTGGAGCAACTCCATGGAATTATCAAGCCCACATTTTTCACAGCCCCACTGGGCTGCATCCCTGGGGGTCACAGGGATGGGAAAAATGCAAGCAGCCACCTAAGCTGGCGAGCAGGAAGTGCTTAGGAGACAGGCTCCTGTGTCTTAGCAACTCGGAATCCTTTCCCAGAGTTAAGCACTGTGATTTTTCACTTTTTTTTTTAAAAAAAAAAAAAGGAAGAAAGTGCTGGTGAATATTAGGCTTACTTCTTATGAGAGTGAAGAAATGAAAGTCCCAGTTTTAAATGCTGACCAAGTGGGCAGGGAGGAATCACGGATTCAGATCCTACCTTTGCCTGTGGAGATCTCACCATCAGTGTGTCACAAATAGACTCATCACCAGGATGGGGTATCTAAGACAGGACTCTGACTAGTGGTGTCATCTAAAGACTCAGTGCCAGCTGTGTAGTCCTGCCCTTTTCTCTGTGCCAGCTGTGATGTCTTTCTGACCACACAGCACACTGCTACAATTCACAAAGCAGGAGATATTCACCTTGGTTTTGTTCATTTAGTTTCTTCTGGAAGGGGAGAAAAAAGGAAGACAAAGGTGCTGAAGAGCAGGACCTTGTTCCCTGAGTATCCATGACTGATTGGACTGACCCAGCTGCACCATTTATGATCACTCCTGTCAAAGCTGCTCACTCAACATCTCATGGAACTGTAAAATATTCCCTGAACTTGATAAAGACTCTTTAGCCCATAGTTGAAATGCTCATCTATAAAAGGTGAGATATGGACTTTCTTCTCTTGCCATGTATTTCCGACTGTATTGTTTTTTGTCACTTGAAATCACACTGAGCACATTTCGGTTGCATACCTGTCATATACAGTAAAACTGAGATTCTGCAGTCTTAAATAACTGGCCAGGGCTCTCAAGCAGAGAAGTGTAGGATTGACTGTGTTTTCGATTAACACTGCGTAATC
Organism: Lichenostomus cassidix; assembly: GCF_008360975.1. Classification (NCBI taxonomy): domain Eukaryota; kingdom Metazoa; phylum Chordata; class Aves; order Passeriformes; family Meliphagidae; genus Lichenostomus; species Lichenostomus cassidix. The sequence continues at coordinate 78,943,286 of NC_139483.1, forward strand.
TTCAGTTAGCAAGTAAATCCAGGCAGCTGAGCACTACCTTCCAAACTCAATAACATGTATAATTTTGAGGGACTTCAGCAAATGTCCTGGTTGCCTGCCCATGGTGTGGCTTCCCATATCACTCATGAGTACTGAGCTTGATAATAGAGACCTGGAAGTCTTCATATTCTCATCTGTCATTTTGTGGTCCACTGGGCTCTGCTAGCAGCAAATGTTATTGGAAATGTATCAGCCCTTGGAAGAGATGCAGAGGAAAATAATAGGGTGAAGTAGGTGTCAAATGTCTAGCCAAGACAATATTAATACCAATCCCCACTAAATAAAGTGTCAAACCTGTCAGTGTGACCATCAGGCAGGGAAGTTAAAAGGTAAAAAAGCAATCAGTGTAGCTGACTTTTAAGTATATCTTCCAGTTCTTATCAAAAATTGTTGTCATCATTCTTGGAGATCTTTATAGCAAAAAATAAAGAGGCTATATAAATGCCAGATTTTTTTTCTCCAGAGATTTTTAATGCCATTGAAAACTTGCTGTTGCCCAGATCCATTAGTGTTGGTAGAGACTGAGCATTAGAGAGCCATAATCTATCCCTCCCTCCATGCACTGTTTAGAAACTTGAATGATTCAGAACATCCACTGTCTGGTGTCCATGGTCCTGGCTTATCAGACAGGCAATGACTAAAATAATTTCAGTTTCCATGACAGGCATCCATAGTAGAATTCAGCCATAAATCTTTTTGATAGTTTTGAAATCCTTACAGGACATCTGATTTGTCATTTTTTTGGATTGGAAAAAAATTGAAGTTTAATGTAAAGTACTATATGATAGAACTATGAACAACTTTCTTGTCTAGTCACTGAGCCTGAAAATATTAATATGCACAAGGGTAATAAATCCTGCTCAGTTACTTTACATTGAAGATGATAATTGAGCCCATTAAGAGCTTAGTCCTTTTGATTTCAGTTACCTTGTTTCTTTTACTTACTGACCTGAGTTCCACCAAACTTGCCCAAAATTATGTGGTAGCGCTCAGGTATTTCGCAACTGACTGTTCTCCATCAAGGCACAGTCCTGATTTGCTATTAAACCAATGCTTATTTTCTTTAATCGTTGCTTGTTCTGTTTCTTCAAAGGTTCTGCAGGTGAAATAATAATACTTTGTGCTGGCATTGAAGGGAATTTGCCAGATTTTAAATGATCAGTTACTAAAGCAGTATAAACTCTGCTTCAGGACATATATCTTGGATATGAGTGAATAAGTTGCTCTATAGCAGCCAAATTTAGGATTTTAGTACCTTCTTTTGAAGCAACATGTTCTGGCTTCTGTTGGAAACAAGACAGATGACAGTTCTCATACAGCATAGGATAACTTGTGCTCCTTAACAAAAGAGAGTTTACCCTCCAAAATAAATATTATCCAAGGTAACTTAGCCACTCCATGTATTTCTACACTTCATTCACTGCAGCATATATATATTATATATGCTATAAATACTATAAATGCCATATATATATATGTGTATATATATATGTGTATATATATAGATATATGTGTATATATATATATATATATGTGCTATATAAGTTATATATGCTATTTTAGCATGTATAACCTTATAGAGTAGGTTCCACTCAGATAGTGAAACATCAGCTAATATTGTCTGTATATTTAGGTTCAAAGGACTTGTTATAAATAGTCTGGAGCATAATATAGTCAAGTTCTATTTGTTTCTGGTAAGGTGACTCCAAATCATATTTGAGACTGGGTGGCAGCTCCTGAGGCAGTCGCAATAATGATAGTTTTATCAGCACTCATTCACCGTTTTCAAGAACAAAGGTTAATAAACAGGAGATAGAATATTTATTCTAGTATAGGTCCCTGGGGTACTAAGTCATCTTTAATGAGAAATGAGGTAATTACCAGTTCTGTCACCTTTTGTCTCTCAAATACACTTGAAAGTGTTTAATATGAGGCCCATGTTGTTAAATGGGAAATAAAGACTTAGAAATTATTGTAAAACACTTCAGTATTACTACATTAATGTAAAGACAGTGAAGCTGGAATATCAGAATATATATTTCAAGGCAATTTGAGTGCTTTTCTTAAATCAGAATGGAATGAGATGTCAGGACAAAAAAAATACTTCAGTTGTTCTGGTCTGTTGTCACCATAATCATTGCAGACTCACCTCCTCAAATTAGAGGTAATTTGGGCTTGAAATGGAAAACACAGTGAAAGAATTGGACTGTGAACAATTTTGGAAGGATGCTTTTCTGAATTTGTATCACCTGCCTTATATGCAGAAAGCTTGTGGAGAGTGATACGAGCTTGGCTAGGATGAAAAAAAGTCACAGAAGTAATGAGTGAGGAGAAAGAATAAGAAACAACTGTAATTAAAGGAAATACAAACTTCTGGAAGGCTGTAAGAGTAATTTTTGTTTGCTTTTCTCTATTTTCTGGATCAAAGAGTCTTGAAGTGGATTTAAGTGCCTGTCCCTTTTTGCAATGTCAGAGCAGTGGGAAGGAGACACAATGTAGATTAGAACAACGTTCTGCAGAATTAGGTTATGGATAGATAATTGCACAAACAGCCTTCATCCATATGCTCTGCCGGGCAGGCAGGATTAAAATGGTTCAAGTTACACAAGGCAAAATAAAGAGTGGCTCTCAGGTCTATGGTGGGCCAGGGACATGGCCTTCTGGAGAGCAGTCTCCTCCTTCCACCTCTGCACTGGGGGAGCTTCTTGGAGAGAGCCTGAGCAGCAGAGACATGGATTTGCTGGAACCTGGCTGCTCCCCACAGCAGAGCTGGGAGTGGGACTCAGGGCTGGACCCCAGCTTTGGCTGCAGTCATGGCTTTCCCTGCAGGGGAGGTGGGTCAGGGGGATGAAGATGCCACAAAACTAGGTAGAGTGGCTGAATGGCCAGATATTGGTGCCACCATTTGAAAGGACCTGGACAGGCTGGAGAAATGGGCTGACAGGAACTTCGTGAGGTTCAACATAGAGAAGTGCAAAGTCCTGGGTGGAGAGGCAAGGGTGGGATGGTCAAAGGAGGCAGAGGGCTGAAGAGAAGGGGAGAAACAGGATGCATAACATCCAGATGAGGAAGGGCATCTGGCTGAAAATTTGATAAAAGGCAGCTAGCAGGATTCTGTCTTTGGAAGAGAAGTAAACATGACTGAGAGAAGAAGCTGTGAAAGTGTCTTGGGTGGCAATGGCAAGAGAATGGTCTGGTGGCCCTGCTGTAGCCTGTCAGTGGTCAGCCCTGTAGGTTTTGCAAAGGCATTTGTGGGGATGAGTGCTTTCTCATGTCCCCCATGTCCCTGACGCCTGGGAAGAACACTTGCAAAGGGAATAATGTGGACATAGAGCACTCTTTGAAAATTCATATATTTATATATATACACAAGTAAAGAAATTGTAATGTGTGCACTTACACTCACCCCCCACACACACTGCTCCCGCTCCTCTTCATGTAAACATTTATTTACCTTTAAAAAGTCACTGGCAGATGGCTGATGAGGTTGTTCCCAGGTTATAGTTGCTAAGCCAGCTCCAGGCTTGGTTCATTACTGAGTAATTATGGCTTTGCATCTTCTTGTTTGCTATTCAATAATTGTCCTCTTCAGTGAAAGTGCCTATTGACCTGAATAAAATATAATTGTGTCTCCCATCGACTTTTCAACTTTTAAAAAGCATTTCTGCATTGAATTGGCTTTCTCCAATAATTATTGTATTTGTTATGGATTTCCCTGGCAACATAACAGGATGGAAATAAGTATTTTTACTAATCCCTTCTGCTTCAGTTCTAATACACAATAGTCATTTTTATATCAACAGTCACAGTCTCGCATTCCCTTCAGTCTAGAGGTGAAACTGCTCCTCAGCATCATGAGTGCATCTCAGCTTTTCTGTGTCACAACTTCTCAGAGCTCCTTGCCCCATAAAGGGGAAGGTGCTGAGGCATCTGCAGTAGGTTGACACTTACTTTCAGCCTCCCTCATGAAGACAGCTTCCAGAAGTGCTAGCACTCATAAATCCACTTAAAGACACTGGGAATTTGCAGACTCTAATCCATCCACTTTCCTTTCTCATTTGAAGGTCTGGAAAGCTCTCAAATAATGAAAAGCTTGTGACCATACTGTTCCTTCCTTCCTCGTGATACAGTAGCTTGGGAGTAACTGGGGAATTTGCTTCTGAGGAAATGCCACAGCAAACTTCTAGTTAATTTCTTGATTTAGTACCTTCTCCATCCTGAAAAATGAGCAGGTTTGTTTAAAACTGTGCAGTACACTTCTGCACAACTAACTACAGCTGTCAGTGATCCCTTTGATTCCTTAAGAAAACTGCACACAGCACTTCTGAATGTAATTTGTTGTGGTAGACTTATTAACCTTAATATACAGAAGAAAATTTTCAAGACTACTCCAGGCAAGTTTAGCTGTTTTGTTGCAATTAATTAGTTTGTATTCTTTCATGTGATTTTAGTGTAACACAAACAGTTCGATGTTCAGAAGTGGCGAACATAAAAATAAAATAAAAAATCACTTTTTTCTCCAAACCTTATGATTTCAGATTTGTATAAAGACTAGAAATAGTTTCTGCTAAGAACAGCAAGTTATTAACCAAACTAACACATTCAGTCAAAATATTTTTTAAAATTTACAGGATGGTCACTAGGTGCAGGAACTTAAATATTTAGTTTCAAATACCAACATATGCTTGTTCCACTTGGAAGGCCTCTGCAAAGAGTTCAAATTACTGCTAATTGATTTAAATCTCAGGACTCAGTGGGAAATCACAGATGTTAACTTCTCAGCAATGCACTAAAACTTCCTGAGTTTCTCACAAAAAGATTTGGCATAATTGCAAGATATCTTTTTGAGGTACCGAGATTATATAAATCTGTTCTGGTGAGAGCTGTTACACAGAAAGCATTGATGTTAAGCTTGTAAGACAGTTAAGGAAAATATATTTGTTTTGAGACCTTCACCCTGTAGAAGACTGAAAAAAAATCTCTAATACTTTTGTACTGCAAAGAGAGTCCTTTCTCCTTTTGTACTGCAAAGAGAGTCCTTCTCTTTTGGATGCCCATGAAAGATTTCAGAACCCCTTAAAAAGAAAGCTGACCATTTTCTTGAAAAGCTGAAAAAAGATGTAGCAGAAAGACCTGAAAAAAATCTAGTCAGCAGAAAATAGGTCTCCTGAACTGATTTGTAGTGCTGAAGTTTAAGTTATAGGACAGAAAACAGAGAGAAAATATTGCAGAAATATTTGATTAAAAAAGCATAAAAGTTGTCTGTGAGCTGAAACAATGGACATAAGTACATAAGCAGGATGCAATAACCACTTAAATGTAAATGGAGACAAGCTTGAGCAACCAAATTGCTTCTAGAATTAAAATGACCCTGCTCCGTTCCTCATCCATAGATATGACCTACAGACATTATCTGCTGGCTAATCCTCATTTTCATTTCCCTTTCTGTGCCAGATATGATGATATTCTCTGTAGCTGAATTGATTTTCCTGAAAGTTAAAGAAAAACTAAAAAAAAAAAATTACAGTGCTAGTCACACAAATTCTTTAATATCATTAAGAATTCAGTAATATCCCAAGCTGATGGGGATATAATCTTGCAGCAAGATGAAGTGCTGCAGATCAGTTACTGGCAGGTTGCCCAGCAGGTGAATCGGGAGCTCAGCTTGTATGGCTTAAAGCTCCAGGGCATCTCTGGGCTGCAGATTATTTTTTTGCAGGGGAATCAAGACCTTAAGGCTTGGTGGCCTTGGCACAGAGCAGACTAAAAGCAACAGCTGCCTGAAGACAGTGAGTTGGATAAAACTGCAAATTAGAAATCAGGAGAATTGGGGACTTCTGTGTGAATGCCATTTGCCCATGTCTGCATACTGTTTGTAAAACAAAAGCACAATCTGTCCCCTGTGAAGCTTTCTGGATCCATTAGAATGTGCTCTGTGTCAGGAATGTGGTGCTCACAGAGCCTCCAAGGGTTCCAGGCACAGCTCCCAGCTCAGAAGTTGACAGAATCCCTTTCCTAGAGAGTGCGCTGTGTGACAGTAAAAACAGAGCAAAGGAAATTGAAGTGGCCACCCTGCTGCAGCTGAGGTCATGTTTATGTCTGTCTGTCTGGCAGAGGTGTCTGTCCCCAGGTGCACTGGCCAGAATTGAGCAGTCTCACGGCCAGACCATCTGAGAAATGCGCTCTGGCCTCCAGTCACAAGGGCACTGCCTGGCTCTGCTGGCAGGATTAGGGGATGTTCTCTCCCTGCAATTACCTACCAGCCCATTCCAGGGCACAACCCTTACTCTATGTCTCATCCCCACCCCGTGGTCTCCAAAACCCTACAAGACAGTAACAAAGAACCAGTTAACAATCATCTTCCGAGACATCCAGGGTCAAGGAGTTGTGGAGCACTTTGTGGGTCATCCAGATCCAAGAACCCACCTCCCACCAGTTCCCTCAGCCTGGCAAGGGGACAGCCTTTGCAAAGCAGGAACACAGGAAAGGGCTATTAACAATGCCAGCATCTTCTTCCAGCTTGCCCCTCAGCATTTGGTCCTCAGCTTTTGCTCCTTCTTGGCAAGTCTGCCAATCTTCTGGGCAAGGCCCTTGGTTTACTCTGCAGCCAGTTCCAAAAATGTTGCCTGGATTGGAAGAATCCCTCAGCCTCCATCTGTACTGTGCTCCACTACTGACATATGTTTTATATTGTGACTTTCTTAGATTATAATTTTAGGTTTGTGAACCGAAAGAGATCCATTGTGTCTGTTGTCTTCTTATCCATGCTCTCAAAAACACAGATGAGAAAGCAAAGATGGACAATGCTTACACTCGGAAAAATAGCCTGAGAATCCGAAGTAACATTTGCCTGTGTTGTTATGCAAACATTTCAGAAGTGTTATCCTGCTGTTCTTTTAATGAGATTGTACTGGAGAAAAAAGGAGCAGGATGGAGGCGTGGTGAATGTGTCTAGCAAATCTTTAAATGCCTGAGTGGCGATGATAATGCGAGCATGGGTTTATTGCTCTGCATTTTAGAAATACGTTTTAAAAACTTCCAATTTTACTAGACATTTATTTGCATACAGGCACTTCTGCCTCTACTTTCTGTAATTTTATTGCTGCTGTAATAGAGATTTTGGAAACCAAATGCACTTCACTATGTTTCAAGTCTCTTCCTATGCTACTGGGTGATATCTGATTTATGAAAAGAAGGCACTATTTGCCCTACCCTCTGTGTATCTGATGGAAAAATACAGTAAATTGAGATTAATAGATCCATTCCCTGTGAATGTGGGTGGATATAAGGGAGATGCAGGTTTCAGTCTCATAAAGGTTTTTCCTCTTGCCTTATGAAAGGTCAAAGCATATTATTGGGTTTCTTTCATCTTTACTTCTCCAGTCTCATGCTGGGTGCAGATAATGGGATGGTAGGTATGTTTGCCATGGAATCTTCCTTGAGATTGTTTCAATTGCACCTTAGTCCTTTGAACTTGTCTGTCATTCCTGACTTTAAATTAAACAGAGGATGGGAAGGGAGGAGCTGGCCTCTCTTTCACTGAACTGGCTACTGTCATCATACTTCTTCCTTTCAGACTTCCTGACAGTCCTAGCTTCTGGTTTTTTTAAAATTTCTTTCAAGTCTGTATGTTTTCACTAATTGGAGGCATTATTCTTAGAAACAACTCAGCTCTAATTATTTCTGTAAGTTACATGTCCATTTTAGCTTGAAAGTGGCACTTGAGGTCAAACCCTCTCCCACACTGCTTTCCCTGATGCCTGCTGTCTCGAGTAGAAAGTATTGAGGCAGTCTCTATGGAAAAACCTCGGCATTCTGGGATTAAATTGGTATATGAGAAGGGAAAGCTTTTGTTCTCCATCCTTGCTAGTCTCCTCTGGGAGCAACAATATTTGGTGCTGAGCTGCAGTCTACAAGAGGACTTTCTTCCCAAATGATTTTTGGTTACTGTACAATACTGGATATAATTTCATTACCCATTTTGCCTTAAGTCAAACTCCGATTACCTGACTTGAAATGTTATTGTGTGGTTTCTGAAAGAGTTATTTTTAAAATCATATTTAAGCATTGGAAATATAGCTGAACAAGCTGCAAAGAGAATATTATATTGCTAAGAAGTTAAGAAGGCTGTTGATGGCAGATAATGTCTTAAAGAAAACTGGATAGACTAAAAAATAAACCTGCTACATCTGGATACTGGTTTTGTCATGGCATTAGATAGCTGTTACAGAGCTCTATGCTGTCTTTCCTGCTGGGAAACAAGAGCTAAAAGAAGCAAATTTTTAGCTATTTTTGCATTTCATTAACAAATGCTCTTACTTGAAAATGCAGTTCTCTAGATCTTGGCAGTAGTGAGATGCCTGTAGGCAGGAGCATAACTCTCCCCTCGAAGATTTGTGTGGATGGACATGAAACCTATGAAATTCTAAGCATACCTGGCCATGTACTGCAGGATGACAGTGCTGGTGATGATGTTTCTCAAAATACCCTCCGTGAGAGCAATACAATTCAGGGCTGTGGAGCAGACTGCAGCCTCCTATTGTCAGACTTGCTGACTGTCTTCCACTTGAGCCCAGGACTCAAGAAAAAGTAATATCCAGCTTATTTTCAAACTCCTGTAGCTCCTTAGGCCTTGCAGCTATATTATTCTCAACTCTGAGAATAATTTTAATCTACCCTTAAGATACCAGAGGCTGAAAGTAATCATGTAAACATTATTATACACCTTTCCTTCTTCCAATTACTTGCAAGGGATACAGTTATTGCAAGCAGGGAGTGGGTGCTGGGGTGTTCATATCCCCTGGTGTGTGGCTAGGGGTGGTCCAGGGTCATGTCCTGGCACTGCTGCTGTGGGGGACGTGGCATGTAAGGAGCATGCCTGTGGATGATGCTCTTCTGCAGAGGTTTCTAATATTAGATTTGTGTTATTGATCTCTGCTCTCCCTGGAGCCAGGAAAAAGCCTCCTGCAAGGAGGCAATAAGAAAAGTAAGGCAAAACTTAAAGAACTGAATTTTGTTTGCTGTTATAGAGCACTGCAAAATGCTTGCTGTGCAGCTTAGATCATCTGCAGGAGTGATGAAAATCACACTGGCATGGGTGTTATGCAACAATTATGTCTTTGTTTTTCCTCTTAAAATGAACAAATTTGGATTATAGAGAAACACATGAGATTCTGAGGCATTGTGCTAACTAAATTTCTCCCCAAAAGTGTACAAGTTAAATGGAATATATCCCTCAAGCAAAACTTGCATCATCCAGTGATGAAAAGGTCTATTAAAGTTCACACTACCAATCTAAAAGTGGAAGTATATGAAAGGCCACTGAAAGCAGGAATGGTGCTCACCCAGAACACCATAATTAAATATTAAAAGTCATGTTCTAGGCTTGAGTGACTGCAGCATGTTTGTTCCTTTGTTGCCTCCAGCCCTGCCACTGTCACCATCAGCACACTGCCACATGTGACAGCATGAACAAGCAAGCATGCAAGGACACCACAGTGGAGACTTGCAAGATGTCAGCCTGAGCTGTGTAGCTCAGTGCTTCCAGCCTGGGGTCACAGAGTGAGGATGCAGAGGACATTATGGCTCACATTTCTGTCCAGGCTATTAAGTCCCTGCTGTTGCTGCTGCAGCAGTACTCATGCTGCATAGTGCACATCAGAAATCTTGGTTGTTTTAGTGTTAAAGTATCAGAAACTTCTTTAGCTTTTGACTAACCTTGGTTGGTGTCAATACAGCTCACCTAGAGTCAACAGACAACACTCTCTCTAAAGAGCTCAGGTGAATTCATAAGTGAATTAACCTCTCTGTCACTGTGAAGAGGCTTCCTTGGACTTTGGCTCATGGCTGGCTCTGGTATGTCTGGCTCTGGGCTCTTAATACTAAACTCAAAATGATACAGTGGCTTGACAAGATATGAATTCACCCTGTGGGCTCAGATTTGTTCCAGCAAAGTTGGATGGGCTAACTTAGTACTGAGAAGCTTTACACAAGATCAGGTTTCAGCTGTCCTCTGAAGCCAGTGTTCGTGATTCCATAAAATTGGAATAAATCCTTTACTGTGTGTGGAGGTTATTCAACAGAAATATGACCATCTGCCTGTGGCTGCTCTGGACCTTCCTAGTACTGCCGAGTAACCTGATAAGCGCATTGATAAGCACTAGTGATCTCAGAGGTATGAGCCTGAGGTTAAAAACCGACTTGAAATAGTTAAATATTTCCATTAGCATTAGCTCTATTCCTATGGTTTCAGCCATCCACTTGAGAAAGATATCCACTTTCCCTTTAAAAACTAAAGGGAAAGAATCAACCCTTTTTCAGTGTGATTATCTTTCATGTTTGTGAGACAATAATGTACCTTCCTCTCTCCTCCTTTGTACACAGATGAATCATTAAGACTCTGCTAATAAAGTCCATCTAGGTTTCCTGCACAATTTCCAATGAATTTAACAAAGGGATAAATTCAGTCAAGAGTCCATGGGTTTGCTGGCCAATGTTGACAGCAAGGAAAAGGCAGCAACAGTGTTCTGCCCAAAAGCAACCATGGATTTTAATCCATTATTGAAAGTGCAGTATTTGACAGTGCTATTTTATCTGTCCTCTACCAAAGGTGTCTCTAACAGGTACTCGTTACAGTCCTGCTGTCTGTTACCTACCTCTAATTGTTACAGAGCACTGAAATTTAGGATACTACATTAAGCTGGATTCATTACCACTCTTCTTAGTTCTCTCACAACAGTCCTGTTTGTGTCAACAAAACTTCATGAGAAGAATTGCCTGTTACCCTGAGGAGGACTATAGCTGTGTTCCTTGTACCATGGCCCTGTTTTTCTAAATAAGATTTTATCTACAGCTATTTCAGTTTTCTCTCAGTTTATTTGTGCTGCTATAAGTTCAAAACTGTAATAAGAATTTCCCAGTAGCTTTTGCTGTTGGGGTTGTTACTAGGACAAAGATAAAATATTCCTGAGTCTTTTTCTAATGAATATTCCAAGTTTGCAATTCATTATGACGTGATTTACCTAATGCTAATGGAAAGAAAAAAACCACTGGATGACGTGATGCTGCAAAGCTGAGCCTAATTTAGCAGAGCAAGCAAGAGGCAGGCTCTGACAGAAACAGCTTTTGACACACTCAGATGGCCCCGAGTGTGTCAAGTTAACTGAGACCTGCCCCTCTCATCTGCTCCAGGACTTAGTGATGCTCTTCTGGCTGGTCTCGGTGGTGAGCTTTGGGCACTGGCTTGGCTCCAGCCCATGATGGTGCCAGCTCAGATGCTACACAGTGTTGGACATCCACGTGACAGTGCTGCCCTTGTCACCAGCCCTGAGGGCCATTTTAGCAATGGGCCAACACTGGCCACCAGTCCCTGCTATCCCTGTGTGATTGTTCCAGATGTGCTGTCTCATCAGGTGTTGGTCCATGGCCCTCTTGAGGCTCATGCCAATGTCTGCATTACCCTGTTTTTAGTGGGTCACCACACTCAACCTGTTCATGTCAGCTCTTGACTCCTGTGAGAACACAATACTCCTGTGTCACCTAAAACTGTGGAGAGGAGCTTACTGCGGTTAAGCTTTGCTTTTTTTGGGACCCTGGGCCTAACTCTCTCCTTTTTGATTAAATACAGAACTGAGGAAACACAAACACACACACACAATATTACTGGCTGTTGTATTTCAACAGAACAGACCAGAAAACCAACAAAACCCCCTAGAAAACAAAGACAAGTAAACATCTCTGACACATTGCCACTTCACTTAATTGCTGTTCACGTTTCCCTTCTTGCAGTTGCAGGGACCCTTCTGCTTGGCTGGATGAGTGCAAGGCTCTCACAGATCCTGGGGCAGGGACACCCACTGCATCTGCCATCCTTGGCAGACCTTGACTCAGTTGTACAGAGGCCAGGGCATGAGTGGCCACCTGGTACCTCAAGGGCATGTTCCTGGCATCCACTGAAAGTCCTTCTAAACTCAGAAATTTGTGATGGCCAGTTACGGAGTCTGTAAGACTGGTCTGTCTGTTGGCCAAAAAGAGAAAGGACAAGAAATATGTTTGTGTAAAGAAATATAAAGGGAGGAACAACTGAGAAAGGGCTTCAGAAACAAATCCTGTTTCTAGAGTGTGTTTAAGGAGCAGCTGGTGGCAAATGATAATTATCCTCTTTTTAGGAACAATAAATTAAAGCAGAGGGAGATGAAGGCAAAGACCTAGCTGATAATTTATAAAGGCTTGTAATCACTGTAATTAAAGATATATTAGAAACCTATAACTACAGTATGAAGATGCCATTAAAATGGCAGTTGCTTTCTAATGATGACTGGTATTTGACAAAGTTCAATTAAAAATGTTTGTGTTAAAGTGTACTTCAGTGCACGCTTGCTGCATGAACATGTCAGATTGGGTAATGACATCCTCTCCAAGAATATCTCCAGACCTTAAAAGGACACTGGGACTTCAGAGTTGGGAGAATACTGAGCAAAATCATATATTACATTGTAAATATCTGTGGGTGCAGGACTGTGACCAGCAAAAGCAGATAAGGAAATACAAATTCCAGCTCTCCCTGTATGCCTGCAATGTTAAAGTTTCAGAGCAACGTTCTGATTGTGTTCACTTCAAGAGGTCACTGCCTGTCACATTGCTCATTCCCTTCAAAATTATATGACATAGAAAAGCCTAGTTTCCCATAGTGAGATTCCTAATTAATTGCAGAGCATGGTATCAAACTAAAACTTACAGTTTTTTAGAGCTAAGGGCCCCAAACTGGAATTCTGGGAACCTGGAGCCCCCAAGAACAGCAGCAGTCCCTGCAAGTGCAGCAGTAACATTTCTTGCTCATGAAAACTAGTTCTTAGATCTTCCAACAAATGATCCCATTAGCAGCTGTTCAATGGTTCATTATGTCTCAATGTAGATTTCTCCTGTTTCTCTGTGTGTGTGTGACTGCCTACCTTCCTCCTCTCTTTGGAGACACCCAGGGAAGGTTTGTTAAACTATGCATTAGTTAGAAATGCAGGCCAGTTTAGTATTCTGAGAAAGCAAGCTAAGTGAGAATAATGTGGCACACTTCTGGAGGCCTCTCAGGAACTGGCAGAAAGAGAACTGAATCAGTATTTCAGATGTAAAAAATGAAGAAGGTTTCTAATCATTAATGACTAAATTTTCCTCAAATGCATTGCTGAGCTTTTGCATCTAAATGGATTGTTGAAATGTTTGAACTGGAATAAAAGGAGAGCAGAGCTCAGGTAGGGCTTGTTTCTGAAATTTTGGGCTTGATGGAAATACTCTTAAGTCTGAGTGATTTAGAACACAAACATCCAAAGAAAATCTTTTTGCTGAGGCTTAGCCACGGCTAACAGACAGACTCCCAACCAGCTGCTCATTTCACCCCCTCCAGTGGGATGGGGGAAGAAAATAGTACTTGACTAGGGGAAAATTACTTTTAATTTATTGCCAATTAAATAGACTAGAGTAGGGATAAACAAAATTAAAAACATTAAACCATCACCTTTCCTTCTCTGTTTTTCATGCTCAGCTTCACTGCTTCACTCCTGGTCTTTTACCCCCCAGGAAGTTCAAGGGAACAGGGAATGGGTGTTTGCCATCTGTACATAAACACTCCTCTCTGCTGCTCCTCCCTTTGCCTGGAAATGTCTGTGCCTGGCACAGGGCAGCCCATGGCCATCTCTTCCATCTTGCAGCCCCCCAGTGTCTTGACACCTGCACCCAATGTGGTGCTTTTGCAGTGAAAGAGCAATTTTGGTGCTTTATTGTGTTGAGACCAAGGTCAGAAGTCAGTGCTGGTTTTCTCTTTTCTCATGCTGGATGGTCACCCAGGAAATTAATGGAAACCCTTGAGAATGAAAGGCTCGCTGTGCATGGTTAGCCAAGAAGTGGTGCATGGTTAGATAAGATCAGATGTGCCAGCAATGTCTTACTTCCTGACAGAGGAAAACAATTACTAGTGAGATGTCGCTGTTGAACCGCTAACAGAGAGAAGAAGTCCAGGTCTTCAGTGTGGCAAAATGTCTTTATTAATTTGTTTTTATTAATTAATTTCAACTCATATAGACTTTCAAAGATCACCAGGATTGGTCAGTTCAAAACCTCCCCCCAAGCCGATTGGCCAGGCTTGAACCGTCCATATCTCGAGAGACCATTTTAACAATATCCAAACTTTATCTTTGTTTATAAAACACAGGAAGAAGAGAGAAAATTTTCTCACAGGAAAGGTCTGTGAAACATATATGGAGATACCAGTGGATCTGAAAGAAATGTTAACACGAAAAGTGAAAGAAATGTTAACATGAACGTAAGCAAAGCAGCAAGGCATGGGTGAGTGTGCAGGGCAGTGAGCAAATGGGAATTTCATGTGAGAAATGGGACAAAGAAGAACTTTGTGATTGCCTTATTTCAACCAGCCTGTGCCTACCACCACAATGTCCTGGTATTTCTGAATAGCATTTTGCCAGAGAGTTCCGTATTGCAAGTTTGAAGTAGATTTACCCAAATTACATAATTATGCACCATTATACAAGTAAAATAACTGCATTAATATTAACAAAATTCTATATATGTGCTCCCCTTCTAATGTGATTTCTATCAGAATAACCTAAACACCCACTGAAATACAGAAATAGACACATTTGGGAATATTTTCCTCCATGCATCCATATGTTTCTATATTTAAATTACAGCTAATTATGTATATATACATAATCTTTTATTGCTGTGAAAAAACAGGAAAAGGTCTGTTAAATTTTCAGGGGAAAAAAAGAAATAAGCAGTCAGACTGAAGCATTTGTTACATTTTCATACAGATTAATAAAGAAAACATTAGTAAGCATCTGTCAAGATTTATATTTGATGTTTCTCATTTAAACTTGTAATTTTAAAGCATGAATAAAATATGAATGGTACAGGTAAGACCTAGTGCTCTTTTCACTCTTTCCACCATTTTAGTGCAAATGTTGAATGTACTGAGGGTGCAGATGACTCTGAAGACACACTGCCCTCTCCTTCTCTCTTTGGGGAGAAGTTTTAATAAAATCAGACAATAATAAAAGAGAGCTGCTTTCCCTTCCTTTCCTAAGACTTGTTTATGAAACAAATCTGTGCTCTTGCTCTTCAGGAGCGAGGCTCAGAGCATGTCCAAAGGGATCCATTCCAGTTCTGCAAAATGCAGGTCTTACGAACTGTGTTGAGTTTGCTACAGTCTCTCCTCTTTACCTCAGTGGACAGAGTTTTTCTGAAAATTGGAAGCAGAATCAAAGATGAGATTAGCTGGAGAGTCTGAGAGCAAGAGGGATAGTCAAAAGTAATGTGAACACAGCACAGGAGCAAGGCCATTTCCTTGCCTCCATTTTCACCAGAAGATGCCGAAAAGACTTCCTAGTCCTTTTCCGTTTGGAAAGGAGAACTCACTCACTGTTAGAGGTTAAAGATGTCAAAAGAAAATGTTCTTGTCAAACCATTGAACACAACATACCCTTTCTGTCCAGTTTCTACACTGTGCTAATCTGAACTTTAAGAGTTTTTCTATCCACTTAGTACTGACTTGAATATTACACCCCAGAGGACTGGCAAATGCCAAACACTTATTCAATGGAAAAAGAAAGCCCAAACTAAAAATGCCAATAATAATGTCCTTGGCAATTATGGACCAGTAATTCTTTCTTAAGAAACTACAAAAAGCCCACTTGAAAAATGAGATATTTCATGCATTGCTCACATCACTCTTTAAAAAAATATTTTTCTATATAAAGTAGGAGAGTGACAGCTCTTAAAGAAGGAGGACATTCAAAAAGCTTGAGATGGAGACACATATCAAGCAAGCCACATAAAAGAGCAGTGCAGTCTTACATACCTCTACCAGCCAGTTTCCCTTTAAACACAGAATTAGTGGAAAACATTTGTGGGGAGTGCAGGATAGAGAGGGTGACACTGCCCTGCCATCCTTCCTCTCCTTGCAAGGCCATACACATGCACCAGTGCTTTTCCTTGTTTACATCTTGCTCCCAGAGAATGAGAAGAGCAGACACCAGCAGTGCAAATTCATCAGCATTTCTGTGTGTGGAGAGATGAAGGCATCTCTGAGGAGTCATTCAAAGAGTCTGCACAAGTGCTGAGCCAGCGCCTTGATCCAGATACCTTCCCCTCTCCTTGATACTAACTACAGAAACTGTCTGAGTTACCTTCAGTAAATGGGTCTGAAGAACTTTTCATATACCAGAAAAATCTCATCATGATATCTTGACTCTTTCAAGAAAATACAATGAACATATCTTTGGACCTATCTTTTTGTTTTAAACACTGTTTGTCCTGAATTTATTCTCACTTTTGTCGTCAAAGTCAAAGTAAATAATGACACTTTTAATAGTGGATCAAAATAAGAACAGAATAAACACTTCACAACCATTTATTATCTGCATAATCAAATCAAGGCTGTGAACAGAAGCTTGTTGAAAAACTCTCTTTTTGGGATGTACAGTTATAAAGGAATGCAAAATTACCCCAAACCTAAGTAAAATTCTGTCTCCCATTTAGAAGATAGCTAATTAAATCTTGCTCTAAATATCTTGCTTTTTCCTTAGTCAGTCTGATGACTTTGGCTAAATGCATTTCAAACTTTTTAAGGTTGTTGGGAAAGAAACCAATGGAAAATTAAAGCTTAGGCTGTATTTTTTAATGTCCACAACATGAGTTGTTCTCTTTGCTGCTGTCACCTCTGTATTTATGATGGAAACTCCTACCTAAATGTATCTACTACTGCAATAATAGGTAATAGAGGAAACCAGGTTCAGTTGAACCATCTTGATTATAGAACATATGCAAAAACCCTCTCAAAAAACCCCCCAAAAAACCCCAAACCTGAAAAACAAACAAACAAACCCAACAAAAAAAACAAACAAAAAACAAAGAAAACCAAACCAAAACCAAAGAAGACCAAACAAAACCACAACCAACCAACCAACCAAAAAAAAACCACAAACAAACAAAAACCTCACAACGCCCCCCCAAAAAAAACCAAAATAACAAAGGATACAACTAACAAAAAAGATACCATCTAGCAAATCTGATGAACTGCTGACATTTGAAATTATTCTGCATGAAAAATTGCATTATAACAGCCAAATTTCAATTACCAGGATTTATTCACTTTCTGTTTTGAAGAGAGCTTCACGTTGATGCATGCAATCAAACCCTTGCCATGCTTTAATCCATTAGGGCATGTGAGCTCTCACAGCTGAAGGATGCTCACTTTCTTTTCTGTACCATCAAGACATGGCTCATAAGGCAGAGTGGCTTGCCTAATATGCATGAGGAGCATCAAGATGCCTGGATGGAGCAGGTGGAGAGAAAACAAGCCAACCACACGAGCTTTTGCTTTGATCCAAAATCCGAGGAAGGCATTGATTTTACTGGTCTCTGGAGCAGTGACTCAGACCTTGTTTCAAAAGGATTTCAGATGTGCCTTCCTGCATGCCTTGTTGAAT
Source organism: Lichenostomus cassidix (assembly GCF_008360975.1). Taxonomy (NCBI): domain Eukaryota; kingdom Metazoa; phylum Chordata; class Aves; order Passeriformes; family Meliphagidae; genus Lichenostomus; species Lichenostomus cassidix. Next base: position 78,960,820 of record NC_139483.1, read on the forward strand.
ACATGAGCTAGAGCAGCTTTCTGAATCCATGCTTAAATTAACATGGCAGGCAAGAGAGTGGAAGAGCTAAATATAAACAGCTTTGCCATGCAGAGCCACCCTCCAGGAAACCTGAGCAAGGCAGTCCTGCTTCATGCAGATTGTGGGTAGTTACCTGGGCACCAAAGAGGTGCTGATTCACAATGGTCTTTCCAGGCTGTCATGTAATGCTGGTGGTACAGAAGAGCTCATTTCAGTGTTTTGTCTTGAAGAAAACTTCCCTTTTAGCACAAATGCACTAGAATATACATAAGAGGTCTATTTCTCAACATTTGTGTTGGATTATGATTCCTGTCATTAGCATGATTACACTTGTTATTTGTACAGAGGTCAGCAGTGTTTGTTTTCTCATGTATCTAAAACATCAGGATGATGCTTATATGCTGCATCCTAAATATCAAGTTACTTAAATCCAAAGTTCTTACATAAACTTGTCACTTTCTTGGTCTAATAAATACTTAATATTTTTACAAGCTTGAAAAATCTCAGTGCAGAATGTTAGATTTACCAGCATGGGCAGATGATATTTAAAGCAGAAACATTTATAAAAGCAGAACACATGGGAATCAGGAAGTAGCAGCTATTTCACTTGGTGCAGTTTCCTTATTTTACAATGTTTTCTAGTCCAGTCCCCTTCCTGAGCAATCCCAAGGTCATCACCTCACAGCTTTGAGCAGCAGGTAATTTAACCTGCTTACAGATATGAGAGATGAAAAGTGATATTGTTAAGGTTTACTTTGAACTTGTTTTTCTTTAACTTCCAATTGTGTTCTCCTTATTCAGCCTTCTGCACTGAAGGTAAAAAGGAAGCTTCTGTTATCTCAGTTATTTGTTGTTTTTCTTGCTTCTATTAAATCCCTATTTATAAACATAGTTTTCTGACTTGTTCTCATAACTTATATTTTTTAGTCTTGGGATTACTACTGTCCTTATTGGTCTTTTTTATTTTTTACCCAAAGATGCACTTGCAATTGTTTCTTGGGGGGATTTTTATAATTCAGACTAGGGTGTTTTTGTTTTTTTTACTTTTTTTCTTAGAAAACACTTGTAAGAAAGAAAGGGAAGCCATAGGTTTGATGAAAAGTAATGCCTAGGATACTGTCTATTCATATTTTTCTTTCTATTAACAAAACAGAAATATCTTGGGTGAGGAAATTTCTTTGGAACATGCAGTTCAAAATATTTTTTTTTTACTCAAGTACCACTTGTGTTATAATTCTCTCTTTTTAGGAAAGTCAGTAGCAACCCTATATTTAGGATATTATGTGCTATTATAAGAATTCTTGGAGCCTTTTTATAAGACAGTCTAACAGCACTGTTTGTGTTAGGTTTTTGAGATTTTCAGCTGAAGAGAAGTGCTTGGGATAGATAATGCTTTTTCCTCCACTTCTGCCCATGAAAATTCATTTATGCCTAGCTGAGATACAGGCTGTTAAATTGCTATTCCATTCTTTCACTGGTGCTCTGCTGGAGAGCCTTGGCATCACATCAAATTAATAACAGACAGTCCTTCAGCACCAGAGTGCCACTGCTGGACATTGCAAAAGGGTCTCCTAATTTAGAGGACATCATTTTCACTAAAGGAGCTCCAGTTTCTCGCTGTGGGAAGTTTGCTTTTTCCCATCCCACTACAACTTTTTGTCTCTTCTTCACCCACTGTTAGTTGTAGGGTGTTTGGGTCTCACCCCCTAATATCCCTCAACCTCCAATCATCAAACCCTTCACTTTTTCCTGCCCAGCGGATGTAGGAGAACCTGCCTTAAAATGAGCTGCTTTGTGCTGCATAGCCATGAAAAATAGCCAGCTTTTTAGTCCCAGGGAGGGGCATGTCATATGAATAATTTCAAGGAAATCAGCAAATAGCTTAATTTTTTTTCTTTTTCTCTCGAGCACTGAGTTAAAGTGTGTATGAATAGTATTTGAATTCATGTTCTGCAGCAACAGATGGGTTTTAAGGGCTTGTTGTTTTAAATATATTTATTCTTAAATGCATGCTTGATCTCATTTGCTTTTAAAATGCTGCAGGAAGACTTCTTGACAATGCCCACTGGAGGCAGAGGAGAGAGGGAAGGAGGCTGTTGGCAACATCTCTGATATTTTGGTGGGTTAGTAGGAGTAATGTGGGGCTGGCAGGCTGCAGCTCTTCACCCTGTATTGAGACAGTGCTCAAACCTGCCATGGGTAGACCCAGCCCTCATGGTCCAGCCAACAGCCTTCATTCACCTTTCTTGCATGAAGTATTTCTAGGTGTTTATGGAGATGATGTACAGCATTGACCTCATGTCTGGGTGAGACTTAGGCTCCCATCGAACCATTTTTGCCAGTGTCAGTTTGGACTCAGGGTGATGTTGAGCAGGGCAGAAATCACACTGTAAGACACTGAGACAGAGTTTCTCCATTTGTCTTGTGGCTGGAGATGAGAAGACTAAAACCAGAATTTTTCCAGTCTGTGTTGTTCAGCAGGCTGGTTTTTTTTTTCCCAGCTTTTTCAGAGGAGGTGAATATTGAAAGGATGGCCATAAGGTACTGTCAAAGGGGAAAATCCTAAAAGCTCATGTCCCTCACTAGACCTCAATCCCCATAACTTTTTCCTGTGCCATGGTTGTAGGAGATCTCACCTTACAACCAGTGGTGCTGATGAAAACATGATTCTGATTGACCAGGATGACCTTTTAGTACATATGACCTTGGGTGCTCGGAAGTTTGGTGCTTTGGACAGGAATGGATCTACCTGAAATAACTGAACTGAAATAATTTTCTCCGCATATGAACAAATTTCTTGATTTCTGGACCCTACTTACTTTTTTCCTTCAAATTGTACAGCTTAGGCTATCTCCTTTTCTTCACCTTTTTTGCATTCAGACAGCAACATTTCCTTTAACAATATTTTCCCAAAACTTTCAGCTTTTCAAAGGAAGGTCTACACAAGCAGCTTCACCAAGCCTTTTGCCAAGAAAAATTCTTAAGAAGTCCCTTGTAATAAGCCATATTCCCTTTCTTCTAACAAATCAGTGGGTCTAGAGCATGAATTCTCCTGGGACCAGTGCTCTATAAATACCTTTGATAGATAAATTACAAACTGCTACACACTAGAGCAGGTTTTACTTGTGCAGTGAAGGGCAAAAGAACTAACCAAAATAAGCACAGGGTTGCTGGTGGAATGGAATATATCATGAGTACTTGGTTTGCCAACTATTGTCACAGCTGTTTTCTTTACCTAAGCACAGGGATAGAAATACAGTAATTACTGTTGGTAAATGCTATTTCATACTGCTGACTGCTGCACATTCCAAGGACTCTTACTATACAATCATTGCCAGTTTTGAAAAATTGCATCTGATTAATGAAAACAATATTTCTAAATCAACCATACCTCCTCAGAAGTCACCTCCTTGGTAGGGAAGAAGTATGGAGGGGAATTTCAGTGGAGTTTTTCAGAACTGTGGAGACCCCAGTTGTGCTGCCTGCGGTATCAGAAATCATCAAAATCCCAAAAAGGGGCACTGATTGAAACAAGCAGAATGGTTTAAAACAGATGCAGGAAAGACTGCTGTGAAAACAGGTGGTGAGCTTCTGGAGCTGGGCACCACTGGACGTGACTGAGGACATGTCAGCAGGTTGAAAAAGGGATTAAACACCTCTATGTCCAGCAAGTATAGAAACAGAAACTGGCAGGAAGTGTTGAGGCTTGTCGCTCCCACAAATAACCTCTTTCACTGTCACCACAGAGACCAATATTGGGTGGGATAGTATGTTGGTCTAACTCAGCAGCACATTATGTTCTTAAAAACTGGAAAACACAAAACTGCTGCTTCTGCCATAGATGCCAGCACAGAAAGCTTTGGTATGTCCCCCTGGAGTGGAGGGAATGGGACCACTGGCATTAGGACTGACCTTTTTAAAAAGTCTGAAAGTACACATGACAGGAAAGTAGAGGGTTCATTCAAAAAATATAGGAAGTTACTCTGAAGTTCAGCTGTTTACCTGTATCCACTATTTTTACATGTATATTTCTACAGCATAGAGTTCTTTTCTTAAACTTTTGTTGCTGTTTTCATTTTTCCTGTATCCTCATATGTTTAGGGAATGTAGCTGGTGAAGAAACCCAGTGAGGCAGTTTGAACTGAGGTGTCCAAATTTGCATGCAATACCTTTCAGTTGCCTTCATCTGTAGAGGGATCTGTTTGTTTCTCTTCTCTTCTTTCTCTTCTCTTCTCTTCTCTTCTCTTCTCTTCTCTTCTCTTCTCTTCTCTTCTCTTCTCTTTCTTAGGAGTCTTTGGGGATGGCCAGAAGACACAAATATAATTGCAAGAAATCTTTTGTTTACAGCTCTCTTCCCGCTGCTTAGACCTGTTCTCAGTGGGAGGTTTAATCTAGTTATCACGTTTTGCTGAGGAAAGCACATTTTTAGGTTTTGCTTTAATTTTCAAGTAAGTTTACATCCTCTCCTTGCTGAGTTAAAAGCACAGTCTTTGTTCCTCCCATGTCATTCATCACAACCTTAACAGGGAGAGACTGAAGACAGGTTCCACTGGGAGACATCTGTGCAAACAGTACTGCTGCCTTTCTATCCATCAGGTTTTAATCTGGACCACTGCGTTTTTCATTTTTACTTCATTCCCGTGCTTCTCAGAGCCTGTACGGCATGCTCTGGTTTCTTTATTTATGCTCATCATAAACTGCCCAGAAGCCACTGTCATTGACTGAGATCCCATTGTGTGAGAGGAAGGAGACAGCTGCTGTCTCCAAAGCTGTTTTGGGGGTGGATTTGAAAGCACTCGTGCCTTCAAAACTCTAAGAATAAAAACAGTGTGTCACATACAGCTGTCCAAGTCATAAAAAGCATTTCAGGGTAAGTTAGGGCTCATCCCGTAGAGGGGTTACTGAGGTGAAAATGCAGAACTCTCTTGTTATAGGAAGAGGGGTTAAGTCTAACTAACTAACTAACTAACTAACTAACTAATGAACATCCATTTTATGAAGTGTTTTCAGTATTTTATTTATTTGTCTAACTTAATTTAATACTAATAATAGTGGTTAGAGATAGGAGTGAAGAGTAAGACTTGATGTGTTAGTTTCTCTGTCAAAAAAACAATAATCTTCAGAGACAGAACTTTCCTCAGAAATGCCCAGCTTTCTTGTGGCAATGTCCAAGCACTGAATTTTAAGGAATCCAAATTGAAAGCTGTATTCATAGGTTCTTGAATTATCAGAAACACTGATGCCCACAATTTGCATTAACGTCAAAAAGAACTTCAACATCTTTTTGAAAAGAAACCCAGAATACTAGTTTGATTTCTAACTTGTCATCTGAACTCCTGGATCAAATTGTCAGAAACTCCTGAAACGAAGCCTTCAGCGCACAGAGCTGGGAACTTTTACTCTCCTCTTGCTGACAGTGGCTTTATGATTCTGATTTTTTTTCTGAGCTTTATTCTCTGTACTTTTTGGTCTTTAATAGAGTCTTATATTATAATCACCGCTGAAATCTGCAGATTATGCTGCAACAATAAATTATTTGGATGGGCTGCTTAGACTTCATTTTACTAAAATGGTTCCATCTCTATCAATGATTGACCGTTATTTATGAGCATTATTTAGCCTTTCACATCACAAATCAGGACTCCTGCCTATTGCCAGCTCCAGCTTCTAGTGCCAGATTCCCGTCTGGCATTGTAACGGGGAATATTTGAGTAGGACACACTGCCTTTTTTTAGTATCAAATCCATACGGCTCACAATGAAAAAACAGCTTCTTTTATCTACTGAGCTCAAGCTTATGTATTCTGTAAATCATTTTAACTTTCTCAAATGTCAAGACGACTTTAATAGCCCTAATTGAATGGAAAACTGAGCTCAAACTCAGATGTTGAGTTGAAACTCTCAATGAGGTAAAAAACATATCTTTTAATAGCCCCTCTATTAAGAAAAGAAAGTTAAGCACTTTGTTATGTAGACGTTACCATCATGTTCCTCCCTGAATGGTAATGAGTTCTGCTTCTGCCATGCCATCCAGCTGGGGCTCTGGAGGATTACAGAGCTTTCCAGCAAGGTGTGAGGATCCACACCAGCCACCATCACCCTTGATGCCCTACCAAGCCCTTTTGACAGATGCAGGCTCTCATGACCTCTCAAATCCCTCGTGAGGAGTGCAGTGTCCTCCTGCATGACTCCCTCCTCTTGTCTCCCACGCAAGGAGCTGTCTGCTGTGCTGGCCAGGTGCACGGTCAGGGTTTTTTTGTAGTCTGACTGTGAGGGCCCTTGAATGAGACCTTCACATTCCCTTGTCTGGGGGTTGGTTAGCAGCATGTGTCTCATGCACAGCCAGCTGTTGGGCCAAGCCAGTGGTTCCTGGAGAGATCTGTGAGGTGTGCTTCAGACTGTACAGACAGGGATCTTGAGTCTCCAGTCTGAGCTGTGTGCTAAGCCCCAAATCCCTCAGCCTTTGTTGTTGTCACATATACAACAATAAGCAAAGAAAACCAGCAATCTCAAGAAGTATTAGAGGATCAGAAATTTCTAAGCCAATTCAAAAGTGATTACCTAACAAACAAACAAATAAAAAAATTTCTAAGATGATTTCTCTGTGCCCTGTTTTTTATTAAACTATATTTTATTTTCCATGACTGAGAAAAGTCACTTAGTCTCATCAATGGTATTTTTTGGTTGCCTGTCACAAAATTATCTTCTAGAATACTTTCCTCTCTCTTGATGCTGAAATGTTTTACCAGGCTTTTCTCCCTTTGAGGGAGTTTTTTTGGTAGTAATTTTCCTTAGGAAGTACAGGGATGCATACATATCATCTTCTGCTGTCAGAAATTCATCTCTCATGTTTCAAGTGTAAATGCAAGATGACATGAGGCTCTTAAAATGCATTGTATTAATGTATCTTCTCTCTTTTTTTTGGAATTGCTTTTAAAATTCGGTGCCACAAACTCTTCTCTGAGAAATCAAAGCAAGTAGAGTCAGTGTTGCTGTCAAGATTTGTCTCTGGTCCTAATGTTTTAATGAGATACCAGGATAAAAAGTATCAAACCCAGATGATTTTTCAGCCAAGGTTTAAGTGAATTATCAGAAAATTGTAGTTGCCCTGTCTCCATTTCCCATTCTTTCTCCTACCCAAACCAAAGAGAAAACCTTTGTTTCAGGGCTAACCCCTTTCTCTCCTTGCTTCTGTCTTACTGGAGAATTTCTCATTGCTTCATGTAGGTGAGTAGGAAGATCAGGATTTCTATCACCTTTGCCAAAGTATTTAGTGCATCATCGTTGTCCTACAGCAGAGACAGTCCCTGTCACATCCATTTCATGGCTTCTTCCAAACTCAATGCTTTGTGTGATGAGTGACACAGTCTCTGTCAACAAACAATTGATTTGATATATGTACAGCATTAAATTTGAACATAAAGTGAGTGGTATAACTGTGATTACATGCATTTGATATGTCATATATTAAGAAGTACTGGTAAGAGCCAGAAGCTGTGAATATTTAATATTAATGACACTGAGAGAACAATAGCCTTGAACAACATGAATTTCTGTGTATTTAGCAGTGGAAACAGCAATAGACAGAAAGATGGAATCCTAAGGATTAAGGCATTTATATATATTTGTATACAAAGCACAGCTGATATACTTAAATAAATGGTATAGAAGAAGTGTTTGACAGAAAGTTGGAATGATGAACAAGAAGGAGGAGTGGAAGGACAAATTCTATACACAAAGGTGGCTTTCCAACTATTGCCAACTGCTGCTTCTGTGAAGCATAAATGTATACATGCATGTGCATGTGTACACGTGTATAAGTGTGTAGTGCTTTGTATATATTTTGCCTATTCTTGGGCATTAAGAGGATATGAATTAGCTCACTTGAAGGTATCCTGACTTGTTCTAAACAAATTAAATGTCTAGTGTAATATAATTTATTAAAATGGACTATACTGCCAACTCCACCACTGCAAGTTCTACAGTAACTTCATTGTCTGGTTCTTGCCAAGTGAGAACAGCATAGTTGTTTTGTTATATTGTATTCCATTCATTCTGCAGCCTGACAAAAACAAGCTCATGTTCAGCATTATCCCAAGCAGACCACAGATTTGCCCTTTGTTTGACCATCTGTTATGTTTGCAGTTCCTAGAGAACAAATTCTAATTATAGGATGTAAGTCTTTATGGATGTAGCCTTAAATGGCTGGAATAAGAGGCCTAACTCTATTAAAAGAGGTTTTCAGTTTTCAGATTTAAAGCTGTATCAGGTCTCTGACCTAAAACTGTGTCATTATTAAAATGATTGGATGACTAAGTGCTGTGCCCCAGGACTTTGATAAGTGGAATGTTTTACTCAGTTTTGAAGGGGGATATTGAGGGTGCAGAACAGCAAAAGGGCAACCAAGGGCCTGATTCTTATTCATATGTCTTATTCATCTGTCAATCTGTGAAGGAGCATATGGATAAAAAGAGCAGGAAATTATATTAGAAGTTTCCAGAGAAATAAGATGTGTCATGGTAGACCAGTTTTTTGCACAAGCACAAATTAGAGCCTTTGCAAATCATAATGCCACTTTTAGAGTTGAGGAAAACAAGTTAACCAGGATGCTTTTCCTTACTGTTTGAGAGTGTAGCCTTATTGCCATTTAGAATTTGTACTAATTCACTGTGAAAATTTCAGTGGCCTTGTTCTGCTGATCAGATGTTGGCATTTTGCTTCCTGCACTAACTGCAGTCTGTTTCTGCTTGCTGTGACTCCTGTCAGTAGGTCCCTTGCAGTGCAAGCAAGTCCTTTCTAAAGAAAGCTGCCCAAGGAGCACTGCAACAGGGATGACTGCCACATCCAAGAACATCTCCAGAACTCGTGTGCACACAGCCAGCTAGCACTGCCCTGCCTTCTGCCTGTAGCTCCTATCAGGCACAGAAGATGATTTGGGAGCTATTTGGACAAAAAATATCCTGTGGTGAGTGAGCTGAGTCAGCTGTGAAGCTGGCTGTAAAGACCTCCTGTATCTTCACTTTCTTGGCTCATGCTTGTTATTGGCAATATCAACGAGCCACCTTCCTCCCTCCTAATTCATTCCCTGGTAACAGAACTTAACGAGGACAAGGACTCCCTTAATCATTCCTAACCCGAGGAGATCACTGTAGAAATCAACTGGAGTGTGGAACTGTCCTTGCCAAGTGGTTTCCTGGGGAAAGGTTAGTATTAATAGGTATGTTTCCACATTTTTTTAAAGCATCAATCAGGTTGAAGCATTTTCTGGCCATCAGGAGACATGATGATAAATCTCTGCTGCCATGGTCAAGGCAGGCAGTAGAAGTATAAGCCACAAACCAAACTCACTGCTCTTCATGTGACAGAAAAGAAATGGTACCAGAGGAAATATAATGCCAGAGGAAAGTGGACTTCTTATTTCAACAAATATTTGAAAATCTTTAGCATATGAAAAGACTGATGTTAATTTGTTTTCTGGTGGTGTGTTGCCTAAAAGTTGTGATTCTCTGTTCTTTAATTGCTGGTGACTGTAAATGATACCAACCCCCCCTGCTGCCATCCCCAAAAATGTGCTCTTGGTGGTGGCACTGGCTGCCTCCCTCGGCCAAGTGGAGCCTGCATTGCTTTGAAGCTCACCTTCATTTTTCATAGGATTTAAAGAAAGATTGATATATGAGGAATAAAATCCCATGGAGGCTGATGATTGCAGTATGGAATTCAGCAGGTTCAATTTGAGTGAAAAGCAGAAAGAAAAGTTGTTTCAGTGAGTGCTGCTAAGCTGGATTTGAGCTGCAAAGCACCTTTGGGAGCTGGAGGTGTTTTCCTAGCACCTCACCATGGATAAGACGGTGCATGAGGAGTCCAGGAGATTTGTTCTTTGCAGTCCATCTGTCCCTTACACTCTCTGACCCTCAGGAGTGTCATCTTTGGCCACTGCTGGAACTGCACACCAGTCAATACAGAACTGTCACCTTGTATGGTGCTGATGAGAAACAAGTGTTTTTTATGCCTATATTATTATATTGTCATGCTTGCAAGATAAAAATTATTCTCTCTTGAGTTAAATACCATGTGCTGATAGCTCCTGTAGAATGGCAAATACCTGAGAAGCAGGAGGTGATTTTTTCTGGTGACTTATACCTTCTTTAACAGGTATACCTATCTTATTTAACAGATTTACAGCATTGAAGCATGGAGAAGAGATTACAAATCAGAGCAATAGCTACATACCCTCAAATTTCAGTTTTGTACACATCTGTCTGTCATCTTGTATGGGGAAATGCCTCCTGGCACACATATATTTAGAAAATTGGTAATATGTTGCTAAAGCTTTCTGGTTGCATTCAGATTTCAAAGAAGATTCCATCTCTCAAATAGATGAGAAGGGAACAAAACAGGGAAACTACAAAAAGATTTTAAAGACTTGCTCAAGACCTTGGCGGAGAAAAGAAAGACAGGAAAGAATATAAAACTGTTCAATGCATTTAATACTGCCCCTAAATTTTTATAAGGCTAGTTATTCTGTTCTGAATTTTTTCTAGTATCAAGAGGTAGTATTAAAAATGTCACTCTTACAACATAAGAAAGGAATAAAACCAAAAAAAAGGCCATCATATAAAATAACCTAAATATCTCTGAAAAGCAAGAAAAGGTGATTTAATGAAATATTTTTTAAATGAATTTGCCATGATTTACAATATCATAGTGTAGACAGTTCTCTTTAGTGGGTTGCTGCTGCAGTTGAAAACTTCTGTTCCAGCATTGTTTGTATTTTTCTTAAGAAAAGCAACGCCTCATTTTTTTGGTGATGCTTTATCCTCCTTTTTTTTTCCCTTTATGTAGTTTTTTCTAACACAAAATAAATGGCAAATGTCACACCTTTCCAACAGAGTACTTTGTCATAACAGAACTCTTCTGAGAATTACTTTGGAAAAGACGAGGACAGCAGTGAATTGATGATTTGGCAACACTCCTGGTCTCAAAAAATATATAGTTTAGGTTAGAATCAGGGTTTCTAGAATATTTTATCATCCAATTCCATCTTGTCCCATCAGAAACTTCTTCACAAACAGTAACCTGAAATAATGTCAGCATACATTGTGTTATTGCTTTTTAGGTTTTTCCCACCTGTCATTAGACAAACACAGTGGAAGCTATCTGAACAGGTGTGAAAACAAAATGTCCATGCTGTTGAGGAGCATTCTACTCCTTGAAACACATCTTGTTTCCTCTGTTGTGTACTCTCCAGGTACATCTAATAACACTAAAAACATCATATGTCACAAAGCTGCCCTCTGACTAAATCTGGCCACTGACCAGTGAACTCAGCTGACCTCAGCACTGGTTACAGTGGATTAATAAATTCACTGTGTAGTATTGAAAAAGACTTGTACAATAAATTACATTTTTTGGGCACTACAGCATCCACACAAATATGTTTAGGTTAGTCCTTAGTGAAAAACAGACTCCCTAGTCTCTTGGTTTGAAACAAAGAACAAACATTTAGGAGATGGACCCAGAGCAGTGGCAGAAGCACCATAAAGTGCTGGTGAGTATATGGGATAAAAGAACCTTCTTGGGGGCATTGGTGTTGTGGATCTGTGCCTCCATTACCCAGGCCTGGGGCTTTCTGGTTTCTCTGTGCAAGGGCATTGTATCATGTTTGTTGGAAATGAGAGATGAAAAACAACTTTTTTCCCCGACAAATATTAAGGTTCTGCCTCATTATACCTAGTGTTTCCAAATAACAGATGATGTAGAGAGGACTGGAACATGGTGTTTTGTTTGTCCTGGCGTTAATGAGCGTTTGAAATGCTGATGTGTAGGCAAATCTATTTCTGTTTTCATATTTTGCATATATATTACTATATAATGCCTTGTGGGGGGAATAGGAATTTAACATCTAAATATATTAATATTCAACAAATAGTGGTGTGTACAAAATAGAAGGAGGAATGATTTTTTCCCCTTAAAACATAGCAGCCAATGTTAGCTTGGATTCATGCAAGCCATTACAATGATTGTACTAATTCATCTCTCTAATCTAGCGTTGATAGATGTTAATTTTTGTCTTCAGGAAATATACAGCTCTTTTCTTGTTTTCATTTAGGCCTCATCATAGTCTGAAATGCTGTACACTGGCAGAAAGGGGTTTGGTATCCCTTTCAGTTTGGCAGTGGAAGATTTCACAAGTGCCTTGAGCTGAGTCAGCACAAACCCCAAGTGGAATTAAGACACTTGTTTTTGACATGCTGTGGGCAGCCAGAGGTATGTGGTGTCCTTAGCTGCTCTGGAGTGCCATGGCCTGAAGTCTCTGATCAAGCCTGTGTGTCCCTCTAGAAGACTCGTGCTGGCATCACTTCATGACATTGATAATGGTGACCCAGCAATAACTCGATTACATTCCACACCCTCATTATGAAGACTGGAATAAATGACCATGAAGGTTCCTTCTGCTCTCAAAATGCATAAATTAATTAACTTATTGGTTTACTTAATTTGATTTAGATAAATTATGGAGATATTCAGAAATTGGGAGGGATGGGGAGAGAGGTTTGTGAGAACCAGTAATTTATCAACTATGGTGCTGTGCTGGATGCTTTTGCACTTGACTGATGGTGGTGTCAATATGACATCATTTTTGTTGGGCTTTGTCATCCACTGAAGTTAACTGAAAGAGTTTCACTGAGCCTGAAGGGCACTTCTGTCCTGGTGTGCAGTCATACAAGGCTTTCATAAAGACAACAATATTCAGCAGAAGTTTTGCTGGCATGAGTTTAGGTGGAGTAGCCAGGCAGTACACAGTTCCTTGAGCTTGGAGTGTAAATTGTGTACCCAGAATTACAAATAAGTAATGCAAGATGCTGCCACCATATGCCATCTATATATAAAGGGTGCCAAAAAGAAAAGATTTCATCTGGCTCTGTGACTATGGCAAAGAGCAATGAATATATGAATAGATCTCTTTCAGACAAATTATATGGATGAGTGTGTTTCACAGGTTGCAAAATACTTTTTTTAAGCATACAAGGTACGTTCTTAGCTTGTAAGTATTTAAAACAAAATACACAACAAGCTCCTCCTGACTTTATTCACTTTGCTTCTTCCTCATTCTCTCTTATATTGGAGCAATAATTTATCATGCAGTCTGCTTGTCTTCCTCATTAACGAGATTTCACTTTAACCTGTTATGCTCCCACCACTGTATTTTTTTTCTATAATACTTCTTGATTCATGTAATCCTTTCCTAAAAAGATGAAACCCTGGGAAGTGTAATTGGAATAACCTTTACTTATGAGGTTGCAATGGTTTTTTTCCCCTCTAAATTGATTTAAATCAACACAATTCAATTAATTTCTTTCTTGAGCTTCTGTCAGTTATACTAAACTAATATTCTAATATTGCAGTGGGGTCTATAATGTTGTTTATATAATGTTGTTTCCTGTCTTGGCACAGGGGTTACTGGACTTGCACCCTGGGCAAGATTAATCTCCCTTCTACTACAAGAGCCAGTCTGCTCCAGCTAGTTATCCTCATGCCCTAGATTTGTACTTTTTGCCTGTACTGCTACATGCAAATATAGTAGTACTCTCACTTCACTATTTGTAGACACCTCCAGTTTGCATTTGGAGTGTTTTGGTAAACTGGAAACTGCTTTGATATTTACTTTAGCAGGTGGTTGGAATACAAGATTGTTCATTTAGAAGTAGACTCTCTTTTAAAATCAAATTGTTTAAGTGGAATGTGAAGTCAAGCGAACCGTGGAATAAACGAAATACAACAGCTCTAAGATAGAGATTTGGTGACTGTATACAGACACTTCTTTATTTTTTTTTTCATGAATGGATGCTTTTGTGACTCTTTTGTTCCCTTTGGAACTTCTTTTTACAAAACTTTAATTAAAATGAACAATTCAAGGATGATTTCAGAATATTTATATGTTTTTTCTGCTTATACCTTCTACTGGGATATAGTTCCTCTAGAGCAATGAAAGGTTATTGAAAGAGGAAAACCACTTTTCAAACAATTTTTTATTAGTTTATATTGTTTAAATTATTTCCAGGTGATACTTTTCACCAGATCTTTTAAAATCAATATAATTTTAACTTCTCTCCATCTTAGCCTACACAACTCCCATCTGCATGCACTTTTTTTTTTTTACTGAGTGCAATAAAATGAATTAGATTCAGAAGGACCTTTCTCTTTTTTTCTTACTCTCTTTTTGACTTCTTAACTTTTCAAGATTTCTTCCACTTTCAAAAAGTCTCAGAGGAAGAAGGAAAAAAATTAAAGCTGTGATTAATTGCTATTTTACCACCCTTGAAACTGGTACTCAAGCTTGAGAAAGTTTCCATAAGTTCAGACAAACTGGGGAAAAAATAATGAAATTAGAAAATGACAGGCATTTGGTGATAGAGAGAGGAGAGGGAAAGAATAAAGAGAAAACACTCCCCCAACTTAATCTTTGGTTTTCAACATCTAATATTGAGTGAAAATAAAACTGTGGAATTAAACATATTGGACATATTTGGTTTTTTTTTTTTTAAATACTATTAATGAAAACATCTTATGAACATCAAAATGAAGCTAAAGGCACCTAAATCACCCCTGATGTGGAAGTTTGCCTAGAATTCACGTGTTACTTGCAGACATGATTATGGCAAGATCCTGTCTGCCCTTTGAAAAACACCTGAGCAGCTGAAGGACTTGTCCACTAGGGAGAACTGAACCTATGTCTTCATCCAGATGCTCCCTGTGTATCCTGAGAGAGGCACCTTTCCAAACTCTGCTGGCATTTATAGCATCACACGTCTGGAAATGCAGTAGTTGAGGGAGAGGTTCAGAGAAGCAGATGTGAGCAATCATAACCTAGCCTTTGGTTAGGGCAGGCAAACAGCTATAGCTAAAATATATGTGTGCTTAAGTTAGGACAAAATTAAAAGCTAGGAAATAATTCTGTGGCCTAAGACAAAGCACATCTGACTTTAAGATGAGTATTTTCCATTTTTTTTTCCTTTTAAATTTGACATCACAGTGGTGGCAATGAGTCTGCCTACCCAGTATGGACTGAGAAACCACACTGACCCAGTCTTCTGGCAAAGGACTCACTCCAAAGTCTAATAACAGTGCACTTGGCTGGCTGGATGGCAAAGGAGTGAGCAGTACCCGTGTGGCAAAGTGCTGCTGGCTGCTCAAGAAGAGGCTCAACAGAGGAGGCAAGAGTGACTGCAAGCTGGAAGTCACCCAGCACAGTGCAACTTGGCTCTTCATTCCCTGGAAAAACTTTTCATGACAAGAAGAAAAAATTAATTTAAGATTCCAAGCAGAAGTGTTGAATGGGTAGAAAAAACACACAGAGAACTTCGGAGACTAGCAATGAGATGCAGGACTGCAGCTAAATGGTGAAATGCCCTTGAGTATACAATGGATTTTGTGCCTTTCCAAGTCTTTAAACTTGGACTACATCAAGTAGAGAGAAATATTCTGTGTGTGGGAGAAGTCAGCCACGAGCTCCAGATTGAATTCACTGTGTCATGTAATCACAAAATGGCAGATTTGAACACTGGAAATGATGTTTTGGTTAACCATGAGTACAACTGCAGTTAATAAGGACTTAATTTTATTGCTTTGGTTTTGAATTCTTTCCAAAATACTCACTGTATGTGATCAGCCAGAAGATATCCAGGGCAACAGCTCATTTTCAGACCTGTGTATGGACAAATTGTTCCCTCCATGGTTTCTTCATGGTGGTCTGACATGGAGACAAGTAGAGGCATGGTGCAGCTGCTGATATTCTGAGAGAGATTAGGTATAAAGAAGCTACTAAAAGCCTCATGTGATCTTCCATATCCTGTGTATATTATCAAAACAACCCCACAGAAGATGTAAAATTTGGGCTGTAAAAAAGGAGAACTAGAGAACCATCAAGACAGGACAGAGAAACTTATAAGCTACTTGTTTTGTCATGAACTGAGAGGTGGTGAGAAAATCTGCTGTCACTGCAAATATTTGTAACACTGAGAGTGAACCTTATTGGCTTCATACTCTTTTTCCTATACTTGCTAAAGAGAAAAGAAAAAAATCCAGGTGCTTGGATCAGTCTTGATGTTTATTTGAATAAATTCGTAGCAGAGTGCAAAGCATTTCTGAGAAATGAGAAAAGGACAGAATGGCAATTCTGAAAACAAAATTGCAAGGAAAGGTAATATAAAAGTAATGCACAATTTGTTAATAGTGTGCTAAGTAAGTTATTAGAGTGCAAGAGTTGGGGCTAAACTAGATGTATTTGCAGGTCTGTTCAGTTTAAAAAGAAACATAAAGGTTCTGTAAAGAGTGTTAATGTGTTGCATATATTATCTTCTACCTGAAATGGGAATGCTAACGATTTGCAAAGAAAGTTATTGTGAGACTAATTTATTTAAAAGAGCTCTTTGAATCTTGTGCTGTGGGCTGATGTGGAGCTTGATTTAGGATGAGCAACCAGGACAATTGCCTCCAAAAAGGAGCTCTGCAAGCTTAAAATGGGGAAGAGAGGAAGAGAACATGTGCTTGGCTGAAGTCTGATGTCAACTGTAAGCAAACTCATGGCATTTCATCTGTTCTAAGGCAACATGACAAAATACTATGTGGTTTGTGGTGAGTTTCCCTTACTTTTTTTTTTTTTGTGAGTGTGGTGTTTGTTTTTATTTGTTTTTAATTGCTGTTTTTGTTTGTTTGGTTTTTTAAGTCTATAATAACAGTTCTTAAAAATTAGGAATATTTCATAAATAGCAAAACTTTCATCAGGGAAGACAAAAGACAGACCATGGAAAACCTGAAGCTGGTAGATACCAAAGAGAAAATCGACATGTAAAAATGAGCTGAGGCTAGTAATACAAAATTAATCACATCATGTTTGTTCACATAATAAAGCCTTTGACTCAGATGTGTTCATGGCCCTGACAACCTGACCCAGGAGACCAAGTGGGAGAGCAGTGGAGGAATTCTCATCAAGATTTTTAGATAAAGGGTAAAAATAAAGGCCTAGATGCTCTGCTGAAGAAAAACATAATGTCTCAGTCCTTGGGAGCTCTTCCAAACAAACATATGCCATGGTGGCAGTAGCTGGGGTAGGTAAAATGCCTCCCCTTTGCCAGTCTTCACCTTTTTTTTTGTTCAGTTAGGTACCAAAGTTAGGTGAGTTGGGCTGTTGAGAAGTTTTCACTTGCTTAATTTGTGATCTTCCAGATGCAGCTCACAGCTCGTAAATTGATGGTATTTCAGCCCTGCAGTCATCCTTGTGCCTGTGAGAGTTACACCAGATGGGAGCTCTTGCCAGCAATCCTGTGCCAGAGCCCTGATCAAACACACTTTTCCAGGTTGCTGTACACCATGTGCACACATGAGGCACTGGCTTGTATCGCTTTGCCTCTTATATTCATGTTCTTTTAAATAAGGGATAATTATTCCCTTTCATTGGAATAAAAATGCAGTTTGTTTATATAAATGTTTACTTCATCCTGTTCTGCATTCCTTTAAGCCATACTATTAGACACTGTAGTTGTTCCTTTTGTAACCACCCTGACAAGCCAAAGAGAATTATTTTAGGCAGCCTAGGTAGAAGGCTGAAATAAATTTATCTTCCTTGATGAAAACAAATTCCTTGGGACTACTTCATGGATCTTAGATTTAGCTGATCTTTTTTATGTCTTAATTTTTCTATTTACTTTGAACTTTACTTAGAGTAGTATTCTAAACACAAAAGATTTGAAACAGGATTTGTTCCCTGGCCATTTCCTACACATTACAACTGCTCTATGACTCAGAATGCTTGGACCAACATAAGGAGGTCACTTCTTATACAGTGCTGGATCTCAGTTTAGGATTTTAATGCATTCCTTCAGGTCAGTTATAATGAAAATGAGGGTCCAGATTTCCCTACCTGGCAGAGGATTTGGTGCCCTGTGCTGGCAGGAAGGTGTCAGCTGAGGAGGAGGTGATGAGGAGCCTGCTCTGAGGGAAGGGCTCAGGTGGGCAGTGAGATCTGACAGGAGAGGGCTGGATGGCCAAACTGAATAGGGCCAAGCCCCAATGTCTGCACAGATCACTTGTGTCTGTTCAATTTAGAGGTATCACTGCTTTATCACACCACAGAAAATTTCTTGATCAGCCTGACATTTCTTCCCTATGGCCCCAGGTTCCCTTCCCTCCCATAGCCAGAATCTCTTGGAAATCTGCTGTTCACAAAAAGCAGCTGAGGCTTTGCCAGCACAACCTGATAGAAACCCAGGGAGAGACCACTGTATATTTTGGTGATGTGGTAGCTTTGCACTTTCTACCAGGTATTTACCAATGACTGCAATACTATTGGTAACTCTCTCAATCTTCTGCAGCTGATGCTGTGAAAGAAAATGGAATGAAAACCTGGAAGAGATGCTGCACACCAAAGTAACTTCAGTCTCCCTGAGACAGTATGTCTTGAAAACAGAACTGAGCTCTGCCTATTTCTGATATAGTCATCCATGCTGAGGTATTAAGTTACACTGACGGGTACAAGTAAAATGGAAGCTTACAAAATGAGAATTCAAAGATATAAACAGGTTTCTGTTGAAGGCAACCTAATAAAGGAGGTAATTCTCTAAACATATTGTTCCCATTTTGTTTCTAATTACAGTGAACTACAAGGTTAGTTCTGCTCTTTAAGTGCACTTTAATTACTCTCTCAATGTTGACTTTCTGCATTATGATTCCTTTAACACACCATAAGAAATAGACGTTTAATTAACCAGATGTCACTCAATAAATCTAAATGTCTACTCTGAATCAGAAAAGCCACTGTTAATGGGCATAAAAGCACCAGGATTTTAGAAATAATTTACTTTTTATGTTCGTTGAGCTCTTTGTTATACTAAGGAAAATGTCTGTAATGAAGGAAAATTAAACTGATGCTTGTAAGCATTTAATTTAATGAAAAATAGGTCCAAAAAGCATTATTCTAACATTATATGAGTGTTGATGTTTCATAACATGTAGGAAAGGCAACTGATAACGGGGAAGTTAACAGTGTGGCATGACTGCAGCCAGATGTGTTGGCTCACTGTTGTACTTCACCTCATCTTGTCCATACTTATTTATGAATAAGTATGCAGGCAAAAAAACATAGTATACATTATTATACTCTTTACTGTGAGGGTGGTGAGGCACTAGAACAGGTTACCCAGAGAAGCTGTGGATGCCCCATCCCTGGAGGTGTTCAAGGCCAGGCTGGATGGGTCTCGGAGGAACCTGGTGTAGTGAAAGGTGTGCCTGCCCATGGCAGGAGGCTGGAATGACATGGCCTTTAAGGTCCCTTCCAACCCAAATAATTCCATGATTCTATGAATATTTTTGTCTTTAGGGGATTGGTTTTTGTATGTAGCTCTATAAGCTCACAGTCCCTGATTATGCCATTGTGGTAGTTCAGAAATATTAGCTGCAATAGTAATACAGAGGATGTGTAGCAAGGTGGAGTGCACAGATTCCCAACATGTCAGCTGAGACCATTTCCTGGCTTTGGAAGAGGAGGGCAGAGTTTTCCCTTCTTAGACTCTGCTGACCATCCCAACAGACCTATATAGAGACCGGGTTTGTGCCACACAGCATCCATAATGATAATGGTGCAGCCATTAATCCTCCACTTGGAGGTTTTTAAACATTTCTGGCCAGGTTTTCAGGTTGGTGGCAACCTGAAACATTTAAATGTTTCAGTAGCTGGATGATCTCTTTAGATGTATTACTCTGCTGTTTCTAGAAAAGTAAAGGGGGCTCTCCACAGTAACTGCAGCTGTACAATCTCTTTCCTTGACCTCCTCTTCTTAGGGTCAGTGTCTAGTCAGAGACCTCAATCCTAGTCCCATTTCTTAAATAATCTTGGTTTATATTATAGGAACCTCTTGACTACAGCTGTGTCATTTCCCTTCTCCATTCCCCCTGTGTCCACAGTACTTCAGCCTTCCTTTGGAAAGTCACTGAACATGGCCAGAGTCCCATAAAAGAATACAACAGGGCACGTTCTCCCATTAATAATTGCAGTGCAAAGCTCCTATTAAAATTAATGGGCACTCCATGTGCACTGGAGTGTAAAAATAACCCCCCATTCTCATATGCTATTTTAGTCTCTTCATTCTTTCTAACCTATGTTTCCACTTCCATTGCACCTAATGAATGCTGTGGGAATGCAGTTCCTCCCCCCCGAGGTTAGTGCCATCAAAGCTGTCCCTCAGGCTCAGATGCATAGTGTGGCTGCCCAGAGTCTCTTCAAAATGGAACCAGGCACATATTCTGTAGCTCTTGTGAGACCATGTTTTAGCACTTTCCGAGAGGGATAATGTATGATAATAATACTGAATCCTTTTAGAAACCAACCCAAAAGCAAAGGTAGTGACATCAGGAAATATGCTACTCCCGAAAGGTATCTGTCAAGAATTAATTGCTTTTCCAGTCCTGGTATTTGTCTCTTTTGTAATGTCCAGCCTAATTTTTGGCAGAACAAGGACAGCTTTTATAGGTTGGCTGCTCAGCTGAAAGTTACCTTTCTGCTAATCTGGTGAACCAACTGCTAGTTCTCTTCTTGCACCTCCAGAACAATTTTTTCCATAAGTTCTCTATGCCCTGCTTGGAAATAGCAGCAGTCAGTACATTTTATAAATTGTATGATTCCATCCAACTAACATAAACAAAGAAAATTAGAAAAAGAAAATCGATTTTTTATGTGAATCCTTAAAGCTAGCAAGTTTGATAAAGCTTCCAGAAACTAGCAAGAAAATATTGCATAAATATCTCTTTCAAAATGTGAAGATAATTTTTCAGATGGGCATCCACAGCGTTAACACATCCCATTTAAAAGACAAAACCCTATCATTCAAAAAATCTTTAAAGAAAGATTTTGCTTAATTGAAGAGAAAATGTTATGAAAACCATGCCTCTACAATTGTTAGCATGGAAGACATGAAACTTTTTGTGTGATCTCCCCTGTTCTGAGCTGTCCACAGGCACCAGTGACTGGAGTGAGGGCTCAAGAGGGCTGCTCCCAGGAGAACCTGCAAACCCATGGTGCAGCAACAGGAGGCTGTAGCTGCAGGTGCAAGGAGAGCTAATGCAGCCTGACACTGGCTTTGGTCTTATGCTGGCTGCTGGTGAAACATCAGAAGATTCAAAACAGGGAAAGAGATCCCTGTCAGAGCTGTTTTCTGGCCTCATGTGGAAGGATGTCTTTGCCTGTCCTACTGCTGAAACCACAGCAGAGCTGTGGTCATGCACAGCAGAGAACCTGGCATGACTTCCTGTGTGCTCCTGGCTGCTTGTCTGTGCAGGGGAGGCACTGGGCTTGCTTGGGGCAGTGGAGCAACGTGAGGCAGAGCTGAACTCCTGACTGCTTTCACAACAACATAACCAGGTAGTGAGCAAGAACTTTCCTGTTGGGACTTTTAGACAATCCTGAACACCTTAGTGCAGCTCCCTGCATGCCTAGACCCGTGGGTAGTCTGGGTGCCCAAACTCATGCTCTGCTGAGTGGGCATTGCCTCTGGAGTTTACATGAACCTTTTTCATTTTTGTTGCGTAAAAACAAATTATTCCAAACTGATTAAAACTACCTGTTAAACTTCAGATTTACAATACACTTTCTGGGCTGGAATTTCCTATCCAAACCATGGTTCTTACTTCCACCTGAGCCTAAACTGTCCTAAAGGAAATCACTCTTGAGTTGCTTAATTGAGCTCTGAGTTTAGGAAGGCATTACCATTCAAAAAGCCTCTAGTGAATTCTCGTTCATGCTAAATCGACCAGGTGACTCATCACCACCTTTTTAAGATAAAAATTCCCATAACTACAGTAATAGCTTCAACCTATAAAAGTGAATAGTATTAGACAAAATAGCCATTCAGTGAGGAAATGGCATTTCTCAAAAGACAATTTTTTGGAACCATACAGTGCTCTCTTTGTATGCGTGTCCATCTTATGACTGTGCCTTTACTTGCCTCTTGAGAGCTGGACTTTTCTTAGGGGTTCCCGTGTGGTTGATTATGCTGTTGTGTAAGTTAATAATATACTTCACATGTGCCATCTCAGAATATGTGAGGTGCCTTATAATTACTCTATAATGACTTTCCTCTCTGAAGTCTAGTAAGCCCATTGCAAAACAAGATTCTTAAAGCAGCTTTTGTAGGAATGCTTTTGTAGCATTCCTTTTACCCAGTAAATTTCCTATCTCTCAAGGGACTTCTCCTTTTCAAGAGTGCTCTGTCAGGTGCCAGAGGAAAGGAAAGGAGATGGCCACCCATAAGGAACAAACAAAAGCCATTGATCCTGGAACAAACTGAAAAAAAAAGAGATTTTGGGTTGTGTTTCTTTGGTAAGAAGCAATTATCCAAAGTGGTAGGCAGGTTTCTTGGTAACATTTACTGTCTTGTGAATATTCAGTTTGGGTCATTGGCTGGATGGAGACCTGAACTTACCTAACTCGTTAAAAGCCTCTGCTTTTAACTCTGCTCATTTCATAAAATGGTTTACACATTTCAGCAGAAGTCAAACAAATAAGAACAAATGAATTCAAAGAAGAAGAGCATCTTTACTGAACTTGGAAACTGTACTGAACTTGGAAACTGTACTGAACTTGGAAACTGTACTGAACTTGAAAGCTGTGATTGATAAACAAGAATGTGAAGCCAGAAATTAATAAATGCAGTGCTGTATCAGGACTATGTGGCAAGGTTTTGGTAAAAAGGGGCTACAGGGGTGGCTTCTGTGAGAAGCTGCCAGAAGCTTCCCCCATATCTGACCGAGCCAATGCCAGCTGGCTCTGAGACAAGCAAAGCAGAGACCATCAGTGACAGTGGTGGCACCTCTGGGGTGACATATTCAAGAAGCAGAGAGGGAAGAAATTGCCCAACAGCCTGCAACTGGAGAGAGGAACAAGCATATGTGAGAGGAGCAGCCCTGCAGACACCAAGGTCTGTGGAGAAGGAGGGGAGGAGGTGCTCCTTGCACTGCAGCAGAGATTCCCCTGCAGCCCATGGTGCAGCCCATGGTGAGGCTGCTGTGCCCCTGCAGCCCATGGAAGGCTGTGATGGAGCAGAGATCCACCTGCAGCCCCTGAAAGAGCCTACCCTAAACCAGGTGGATGCCTGAAGGAGCTGTGACCCTGTGGGAAGCCTGCACTGGAGTAAGCTCCTGGCAGGACCTGTGGTCCCATGGAGAGGAGCCCACACTGTAGGAGGTTTGCTGGCAGGGTTTGTGACCCTGTGGGGGACCTCCCTCCTGAAAACCTGTTTAAGGGACATCTCTGAGCAAGAGAAGGTTCTAGGTGTCAGTTGGGGATGAAAACTTCAGGACAGTTTATCATATTCCTTTTGTTTTCCAAACTCCAAATTCTCCTCTGCTTTTGGTTTCTGTTTCAAAAGTCATCTTTGCACAGCTTGGTATCTTTTGCAACACCGCAGTGAACCTTACAACTAGGGCAGGCACTAAAAACAAAGCCTTCCTATGTGACTTGGAGCTGACATGAGCTTGCCTGGACTCAGGAGGGATGACAGGCTGAGTCCTGGGCTTGTCTTCCTCCAGGAATAGGTCTTCCTCTGATAACAAAAACTGTCCAACATGGAGATGAATTAGATGAATTTTCTCTTTATTGTTGATTTTTCTGTTCCCTTTTTTCTTTTTTTTTTTTGGTGGGTTTTTGTCTTCAAACAGAGCCTCTCAAAAATGACATAAATAACAGAAGTTTCTGCGCATCTCAGCTGTTTCCCCTTATCCCCAAAGGAACTTTCTGTGCATCTTTGATAACATCTAAAATGACAGTAGGGAACTTTAAGTCTTCTCTCATTTGGTTAGGGCTTTTTTTTTGTTTTTTTAAAAGCCACCTCAGCATATGGCAGATTTCATGGATGAGGATGTGGTTTCACGTGAAATATGTATGATATGTTGATTACTCCACAGTATTTATTCATCAATCAGCTCTTTTCCAGCAGCCTCTCCTAATCATATCACTGAGACTGAGTCTTAAAAGCACTCTTTTGCTCCAATAGACAATAAACTAGTAGAAGATTTGCCCATATGTATTTCTTTAAAATTGAACAAGAAAATAACATTGTCTTAGGCTGTGCTTTTTTTAAAAAGGAGGTGAATGCTGTTGCCTATTTGAAATAGCTCCCTGAGTGATCTGGACAGGTGCAGGAGATGGGGAATTTGTCAAGAAGCACAGTCATTCACTGTTTTCACCAAGGCCTTCAGCAGTAGTGACATTGCACCCTTCTGTGTTCCTGAATGACCATGGCAGTTGTTTTAACATTCAAATAATTATCAGTTGCCATTTCAGTCATGCTGAGTAGGAATCTGCAGCTGTAATCAGTGGCAAATTTTTAATTAACAAGTTAAGTACGTCTTATCAACAGCTGTTTGAGAAATATGCCAAGATTATTTAATGGGTCCCTTGGATCTCTGAAATATTACACTTGTGTTCTGTGTTTTATCGGGAATTCTGCCATCACATCTATGCACTCACCTACAACCCTATATCTCTGTAAAATCTGTAAAGTCTTTATATATATGGGCATTAAGAGTAGGATCTGTAAGTGTTTGATTTATATGAATCCTCCCACAGATAATGCAATTACTGAACCTATTTATTAGTAAGAAGCATAAGGAGCAGGTTGTCTTAAAAGAAATTTACAAAGATGAAGACTTGTGGGGAGAATAAATAAAGGAATCAGGTAATGTTTTAGCATAGAAATATACAATTTGTCACCAAGGAATTAATTTAGTTTAACTTTCTTGGCAATAATTGTATTTATTCAATCTAAAAAAATCAGCAAAATATTTTGATATAGGTAATTCTTAGATTATATTTTTCTCTTACATACAACATAAAATGCCACATTGCCCCCATAGGAAGTTTAGATGAACACACCTGGGTCAGAGGTGACAACATAGATGTAGGTTACACTATGTCAGAGGGCATCAAGAATTGGAAAATGGCACATGGCATTCAGTACCAAAAAATATGCCTTTACTTTTCAAATCTATTTGCTAGTGATTGTTTTCATTAATAGGCTTACTTTGAAAATTTTCCAAATATATATCAACATTTTTATTTACTGGAAAAACAACTGTCAAACACTTTGCCAGAATCTGTTTCCTTTTCTAATGGAAGTCTGAGACCTTATTGCATGGCTCATCTGGCTCTCCAAGAAAATCTGATGAGCAATTACAATACATATTGTCCTTTTAACACTGAGATATTTAATATTTCAGATTCAGGGCAATGTCTCCTTTGATCATCCAAACACAGCTTTCTTCTTTTAGCTGAAGATATAAATTTTTTTCCAGTTGAAAGAAAACAGCCAGTTCTGGGTTGTCCTGTCTTGTCAGTGGAGCAAAAAAAAAAAGACCTGATGAGACATCGTCTTGTCTCTGAAGTTAATTCACGACACTCAGGAGGGAAAATTGTACCTGTGGTCTGCTGTGGCAGTTGGTGACACTCTGAGATTACAACAGTCAGAGGGCCAGTGGTCACTGGGTGGACCAAAGTCCCCCTGCTCTGGTCTCATTACACATGATGGGAGGTGTTTGCACCCAGGGGCTGAAGTGGGACTTGCAGATGGTCTGAGCATTTCTGAATATTGATAGGTGGGAGATAAAACCATGGTAAGCCATTCCTCTAACCTGTATTTTAGTGTCCAGAAATGCTCATCAGATCTTTGAAGAGTTAATATAGGGTATAATTTTACACTAATTGTGGCCACTCTTTCTGTATGAAAATGGTGGCTAGACAAGTAGCAAGGTGAACAGAACTGATTAAAAAGGAACAACTGTTATCCTTTCAGATGGGTTTGATTTGGTAAGATCCCCCTGAGTCCTGTGTTCACCAGGTACCCTGTCCAGATGATCTGACCTTTCAGACAGCCCTGTGCTTCTGCAGTCATCCCAGTCTCCTCCTCTTCTCCTCCTGAATGTCTCCAATCTTCTCACATCCATGCAATTATGCCTATGACGCCTCTCTGAAAATTCAATACTCCTTCCTAGTGATGGTATGGCCCTAACTTACTCCAAACTCCAAGACAGCATGCTGGTAGATAATATCCATTATCTTTATATCTGTGCCTTGAGGGCATTCTTTGTCTGGAGCAGGACATTTTTTTGATGGTCTGAGTAGGAGTTATTCTAATTGTGAACAAGTTTAGAAGAGTGCTATTCTCTCAATTCAGTAAATCAAATCAACCTGTAGGCAGTCACCTACTGTAGTGAAATATTGTTTGCATCTCCTCTTCATGCACCAATATCCCATTGTTTGACGTATTACTAATTGCAGAACCTGGAAAATACTATAGGGCCAATTGTGTTCAACAGGTCATGCTTGTCTGTTTTCATCAGAATCACAATTAAGGGTGAGCAGCAGTTTCCAGCTGAAATAAAAATACAGTGAAAACCTTGCCCTTTTCTCATTTGAAGCCTGTCTTGAGTTTGGAGAAGATTCAGTCAACTTTTTCTAATGCATTTTAGTTTTGTTTTTCTGTATTCCCTCACAACAGGCAAGAAATACAAGTAAAAGTAATAAAACACTCTTACCATGATGTAAGAGAAGTATTTTTAAGCTGGACATAAAAATATGAAAAAAAAAAAAAGGGAAAAGGGAGCTTGTTCCTTGAAGACATAAAGTGGGTTTTAGACTGATGGAAGCAGAAACCCTCTACTATTCAATGGACACCACCCTAGGTTTTGGCTCCTTTTATATGGTTTTCATAGACTCCTTAAAAAGTTTTTGCTTCTGTTGCTTTTTCTAGGGCTTCATTGTGCTTGCAAATACAATTCAAGCACTGAATTTCAGACCTGCACAGGTTGTGTGCAGAGTCCCAGCCCACCCCAAGCTGCATGTATGAGTGTGCACATCCCCAGCTTCCACCAGTCCCTCCCTGATTTAGCTCATTGCTATTTTAGCTCTCTGTCTGGTTTATAATTTCATATTTTGCTTGCTTTACAGCAACCCATTTTTTTTCTAGGATAGATTTAATTTGCTTAATATTTATGCTCTTTCTGATCCTCATTATATTACCATTTTAGAGCTGTGTGGTTTTGCTAACCTCTCCCTCTCAACACTGCCTGTAGATGGAATGTGTTTTCTGGATCACCAGCAAAAATTGCTTAGAAGGCATTGGTCATATTTACAGAGGTGTCTGAGTGAGTAGGGAATTATACTGACTTCTGATTTGTTTTAAACTCCTGAATTTTCTTTCTCAAAACCAGCTCTCTTCTTCTGGATTTGAAATGTGATTATTCTGCTCATAGGCTCAAAGGTGTCTCCTGGGATTTTCTTTGGTTTTGCTCCATAAGGAGGATCAAAATCTAGATATTGAAAGGACTAATGCTATCTTAAAATATTGTCAAAATATACAGTATTTTTTCTGTATCTCATCATACAGCTACTGACACTTTATCATGAAAATTATGTGTTATCCCTTTTTACAATTTTTAATCTCTTTGAAACCATTTGTTCATTTTCTAGCCAGTCCTGATGTAATCTTTTTGTAGATTTCATTCCACTTTTTCACATGCTTTGCAAAATCAAAATAACCCATCAACCTTATTCTTATTTCCCATTTATTTTCATAATTTCATCAAGTGCAACAGTCAGATTTCTGGTGTGATTTACTCCTTATAAACTCACTCAATTTTTTTTATTGCAGATTACATTATCTTCAAAATAACTACCTGTGTATTAAACTTGCAACGCAGATCTAGATCATAACTTCTGAATTTCTATGGCTGTTAACCTAGTGAATAAATAAAAAGTTTTCAGATTGGAAAAACCGGCACTTTGCATGCATGTATGCACCAGACACTATTATTTTGGCAATAATATTTTGAGCCTGAAAAAATGATGATGAATTGCTTGTTTTTCATGTTTTGTGATTTTGGAGGTTTCACACTGTGTTTTTCAAAAGCTGCAGGAGCAAAAAACAAAGCAAACAGTGAGGGCATGCCAAATAGGAAAACCAAATGAAAGGTTAATTTCCACAGGATGGGAACCTGCTCTCCCTTCAGCGTGTAATGCTGCTGTACTGGGTCAGAGGAACTAAGAAGGTATGCACTAAAAAGAAATGTATAACTGGCACATGATATTCCAGCCTGGGCAGGGAGACGAAAGGGAATTAGAGACTTAGGGTCTGCATCTGATGCCTGCCTTCCCTTGCCCTTTAAAAAGAGCAGACACCTTTGACAAGGGAAAGATGGGAGATAAAGCTTGAAGTGGAGAGCTTTTAATGGCATACTCTGCAGGGTTCTTTTATTTTCTCATCCCTTTTTCTTCATGTTCTTGTTTTTCTTTAGTAATTGTTTCCAATATTCCACTTAAATGTCTACCATTTTTCCCATGGCAGAATAAACTCATTGTTTTGCATCCTTAATAATAATTTTCAACTAAAGTGCTGTGTGTTTAATACGAGAAACACATTCCTCAAATGTCCCCATGGCATTCAGTGCCAACTGGGGAACTCCTGGAGCAGTCTTTGGTGCAGAATGCAGGTGTCCTCTTGAGCAGAGCACATCTTTGACGCTCTTTGTCAAAGCCAAGGTGCTAGAACCCAGTTAGAGGGTTTTAACTGGTACTGCTTTGGCAAAAAGAGTAATGGGTGTGAAATTTCACATAACTCAGTTATAGGGCTCATGTCTCAAGGCTTTTCAGGGGGTTAGCACAAGTGAGTAATAAATGTGGAGCTTTTAATTGGAGCGGTGCAGCTATACAGATCTAAAAAGCAATCCCTGTGAGCCAGGCATTCACTTGATCTGCAGTAAGGAAGAGAGGGCAAACATTTACATTGGTTCAGTTCACTCTCAGCACAACAGAAACCATGAATTATGTTTTCCAGGTCACTTTCTAAATATACACACTCCCCCTCTTATTCTCATGTACATTCCCTGGAGGTTTTCTGCAAGCCACCCCCTCTAATGCTTTATCCCTCTAGACTCCTAACCCAGATCCCATATACTACCTCCTCTACTGCAGTGATCCTAAGCCTCTAATTCCCCACCTCAGCCTCCTAGGTGCAGCTGGGGACTTGCTTCATAAGGCTTCTGCAGGTCTTGTGGGTTGCTGGTCATGCACAGGCAAATGTGACTTGGTACACAAAGTCATATAGAATAAATCCTTCAGTTTGAAGTCAATTGCATTTATCAGTGCTTCTGGCATGACAGGCACACCACCTTTAACATTTCATATAATTTACATTTACCCAATCTTTCTCTTACCTGTGGAGCTAAGCACTTCTGACCCCTTTTGAAAAGGATCCAAAATTGCTAATAAATCTCTGAGACTATTTCTCAGTGGGAGCAGAGGCACGTGTTAAATTACTGACAGCAGTCACAAGAATGAACTGAAAGGTGCATCCAGCTGGGTTAACCTGACTCTGGTTTTACTCTAGGCTTGAAGCACATCTGGGAATATTCTTAGTTTCTGCATTGCTCCTGTTCAAGTGGTTGGGACAAAGAGAGAAATATTGAGTTCTGTCTTATTTTAAACTATGTTTTGCAAATTAAAGCTGGAATAGAGGATCTTCAGTAAAAAATCCTGTTTTGCTCTAGTTTCTTAAGTTTTGGCTTCACATCTATCCCCTGATTGTGGGATGAAGGGCAAAATGTTGTGCCTACTTCTGATGAAGCTGAGACATGTGCTAGCCTTAGAGTGCTTGGGTTGGGTGGGGATATTAACCAGGTGGCCATGGTGTGTGAGGGTCACTGTGGGCACCCTGTCCCACTCCTCACCCAGAGCCCAGAGCAAACATTGCACTCCGCTGAGGCTGGGCAGCTGCTATGCTGAATGCCCAGCACAGTTCTCTGCCCCCAGTCATGTTACAGGTGTGGACTGGATGTGCTCTGAGAGCACTGGAACCAGGTGGTGGGACTTCTATTTCAGCCAGGTCAGGAGAGAATTTGTGTGCAGGATGAGGATGGGCCTTGAGTAAAGTGTACTAGTCCAGGGTAAAGCAGATAATGTTATCAATAAAAATTGCAAGGACTGTGAGGAGCCAAAATGATCTGCAAAGTCGGAAGTTCAAGACTTTAAGTGAGAGACCATCAGTAAAATTGACTCTGACATTAAAAAAAAGGAACAAATGGCTTCCCTGTTTAGCATCACCAGAATAAACTCAAAGAACAGGAAAATGTATCTCTGCACAAAACCTGTGGCTGTATGATTTCTGTGACTGGAAAGGTATATGTTAAAACCCCTGCCCTGTCCACACAAAAAAATATCTCTCTTTAGGATTTGCCCACCAATTCCACTGTGCTTGTAGTTTAAGTAAAATTTAAAATATAGCATAAATTACATCTCTGGATTCTTTTTCACTTATTCTTCTAAAAGCCATCCATTCTACAAGCATTTCCTGCAATATTTTCACTTTGCGTGGACATCTTTAAATCTTTTTGTGTTTATATGCAAGGATATACAACTGGATTTTGGGAGAGCAGTTCACAGCTGTGGTTTGGAGTTGGGGATTTCTTTTCTTCAGTTAACTTTGTAGGATCATGGAACGTGGACAAGAGAGAGGTCAGCTTATCTCCATGTGCATCAGTGGATGCAGTGACAGATGAGTCAGGTGAATCACTAAAGCAAGATCTGAGGGCTGTGAGCAGCAAGGGGGAGAGGCTGCTGGCAGAGGGGATCTGCTCAGGCATCCTGATTTACAGCTCCTCTCTGCTGTGACAGGATCACCACAAAAAGGTGATGGTCTCATCAGCACATCTACAGGAATGAGTGCCTGGTTTGGGGAGGCGAGCAATGGTGGGGCTGCAGCCAGTGCATATGTCTCTTTATATTTTAAGAGTAGGGAAGAGGGCAGTGTTTGTGAGTCTCACCATCCCTGGTATCTGCTTGACACTACAAACTGCTAGGCTGGGAATCAGAATAAACGATGACAATTGCATAAGCAGAACAAGGGGAAGCATTAGTGTACAAAACAAAAGCTCTTCTTCTCAATGTTCAGACATTTTTAGTTTCACTGTCCCAGAAATGTCAGTGAATTAAAGGAAAGACTTCAGCCGTAGCTGAGCTCCATTGTCATTTACATGTCAGGTTCTCACACTTTGCTAACTGAAGGCAATGGAGGTGGGTGTGAAGCAGATTCTTGGAAAAAGCTTTCAGAAAATGGGTGCCTAAAAAGTTAGGTCCCCAGCTCTGCAGAAGTTGCTGGATGTTCAGAACTTGGAAAAATCCAGCCACTCATACACATCCCAGTGTAGGCATGAGGGACTTTTCAAAAAGAAGTAATCTTGCTCTCCAAGACAAATCCATCCAGTACCACTTTTAGGTACACCACAATTGGTGGTGCCCACTTCTGCTGCTTCTCCCCAAAAGCAAAGGCAGGGATTACTCAATATGTCAGTGGCTGATTTTTTACCCCAAAACCAGAATACTTTCCCTTGGCTTGAGTGCCAGTGAGAACCAGCACTACCTTTTTGCCGGCTGTCTGGTCCATCTGCACTAAGGTAGCACCAGTAATCTTAGAAGAGAGAGCAACATTTAGGAAAGCTGGAAAATTGAGTTACTTCTATCTGAGGCATTGTTACTTCAAGTCAGATCAAAGGCATGTTGAGAGGAGCCGATAAATAGATCCTGCAAAGCTGAAGCCAGAGTTTAATTACTTCTGAGCTTTGTTCCAGGCTCTTCCAGCTGAACACTTTTTGTGGGAGTTATATTAATTTTAAAATAAAATTAGAAATATGGGAATTGAAAAGTGAGGAGAAGCTTATGCTCATTTCTGAGCTGATTGCCTCACCAAGGGTTGTTTCTGTAAGCACAGAAGTTGCATTGCTTCTGATTTACTTGGCTGAAGTGGAAAGTTTCTCTGCAATTTTAATGGCTTGAAAACTTGAGATTAAGATTTAATGGATGGTTAGCAAAACATATTTTTGGCCTTGTAGTATGATTTCATGCTATGATGACTACATTGACTGGTGAATTACAAACCTGCTCCGATTCTCCTCTACCAATAGGTTTCTAATTTACGCAAGTATGGCTGAAATATTGAAAATCTCCTCCTTTATCAAAGAAATGCAGGACCTGTAATTATTCTTCCTGCTTTTTCCCTTCCCCTTGCCCCCCTCATTCCCAGAAAGGGATTTTGTGCTCAATCTCTCTGCAACCTGCAAACCTCCCTGCAGTTCCTGAGCTCTGCACTCCCCCTGTACGCGGGTGATTTATTAGAGTGCTGAGTCCACAGAATTGCTCACGCAGAGCACTAACGCCATCATTCATTTTTTATTTAAAATGCTTTACAGGCTGTTTATGGCGGGATGACAACTGGGCACTACTGCTTACAAGAGCTCAGGGATCAGCCTGATCCAGCTCCCACTGTGACTGACAAATCACAATGGTCTTGGTGGAGGGAGCTTCTTTGCTTCCCAGGGACCAGGTGTGGACTGGGACCCCCAGCTCATAGATGGGGAGAGTGAGCAGCTCAGACTGCCAGACCCTGGAGCAAAGGAGAGAAGTCGCTTTGCATTGCCAGAGAGAGATACTTAACTTCTCTGTGGCCCTGAAGAGCAAAACTGCTTCAGGCAGCCCTGAGCAGTGGGACTGAGCTGCTCTATGAAGCTTTGAATATTGACACCACAAGTTTCCAGAAAACAGCTGTAAAATCTTTTAATCATGGTGCATTCTGATCAGGGGATGCAGGATTGGCTTTGTGAAGTGGTGAATTGGATGCTTCATGGACTCCATTTTTCCTGTGTACTTTTAGGCTGCTGAAGTGGGGAAATACTATTTATAGGGTAGTAGCATGACCTGAGCCTGAAAGTGTGCTGCCCTGAGAGCCAGTAACACTGAGTCCTCATCCCAGCCACATTACTAAAGGGCTGAGAGTGTTTGTGCTGGAGAAAGAAGCACTGAAGCTTCAGATAGAAATGTACAGTGCTCTGCATGCTGTGATTAGGGGGAAACAACTGGGGGAGAATCACAGCACAGAGGACTTCAAAACATGTCCTAAATCCCAGCTAGGTTAGAGAGAAGGCAGGGAAGGGAGAACAGCACTGGGATAAGCCCATGATTCACATGTGTCTTTAGTGCTCTATGCTGTTTTGATCCCTCTGGCTCAGGAGAGGTGCAGTGGGGGCTGAAAGGGGTGGAGAGGAGGGTGATGAAAAATGTTTCAGTATGAAGAGCAGCTGAGTGAGCCAGGACTTGTCAACCTGGAACACGGACAGCTGAAGGGTGATTATAACAGAGGACTGCAGAAATGCAAGAGATTGATGAAGGATGAATGGATAGGGATGGGCTGGTTGTTTTCTGTCCCTATGAGAAGGCACCAAATGAAGCTAGTAGGAGCTAGGAGCAAGGCATACCGAGCAGTTGGTTCTGTGTTAATCAAGCAGTAGAGGAAATATGAGGAATTTGCATTCAAAGTGAGACAAGATCACAGAAGAGATACACCAGATACAATTGGTCTGGAACTCCTCAAGCTTCAAGCAATTGGAGGCTGGGCATGGCTGAGTTAACATCTTGCATGTTTCTTTTTTTTGGTACTCTTATATTCCAGACATTTGCTTTTACCCATTTCTTGGATACAAGACACTGAACCAGGTGGGCTTTTTCTGACTAAACTAAAGCTGTTCCTATAGTCCATGTTTATGAGAGAATCTTAATACTCATCAGAAATCTGATCCACAGTCACAGGAATTAAATTGCAAGGACTGTCACCATGTATTCAGCTGAAGCTTGCGTATCCCTATCAGGATGAGCTGAAGCAGCACTGGTTGCTGGATATACATGGAGGATTACTGAGTGGAAGCATCATTTCTATGCTATGTGTCACATATACTTCACTGTATGTGACAATGACTGTTATTTCCTACCAGTCCTGTTTCTAACTTGACATTTTGAGTTCAGTAAGAGATGATGAAGAAAAAAAGCCCTATGGCTATTGTTACTTTTTAATGTTAGGAATGTGCAGCTGTTGGATGGGATGTGTTTTGTCAAGTTTATAACAGTTAATAGAGAGCTAAAATAAGCAATGTCTGTGGTACAATATTTTTGAGACAATGCTCAAACTCATTCACCACTGCAAAAAAGAGATGTTAGAACAACGGGAATCTTGAACTTTGTTTTTCCATTCTGCTTCATGCAAAAGACCAGCACTTTTTGGCTTCTAGTGTATATTCTGGCTTTGCACTATAGTGCATGCAAACAGAACTGTCAACTTTACAACTAAATGAATATGGATTGGGGAATGTTTGGTGCCATTACTCAATAGGACCATTTTGCTGGGTGTTCAGGATTGTAAAAAACTTCCAGAGAATCAACACTCCATCATGCTCTTATCTATCTCTGTCACTCTACATCCTGGCAGAGGTAGCATTAGCTCTGCATTTAAATGACTGTGCACAGCTATGAGTTGTGTAAAAAAAAAATGGAAGGGTAAAAATCCTGCTGTTCCACTTATCAACTAAACAGAGCTGATTTAGGGCTATGCATTCCTAATCACTTGTTTTGACAGCCAGTGGTTTCATATTTTCATTTGTAAAGCTTCGGTGGGAGTTACTTGACTTGTAAAGAAAAAAAAAACCCAAAAACACAGCTTCAGTAAAAATTTCTTAAAAGATCTTCATTTGCATTAACCTAATGGTTTTCTATTCAACAAATTCACCGCTGTCCTGGGCATCTCAGATTCAACCATCTTTTTCTTTTAAGGCATATTGGTTTTTAGCTGCCTGACAATTAAGAGTTGAAAACTATTGGTATTTGAAAAAAAAATGGAACTTTTGGAAGAATTGAGAGCATATGAATAAATGACACTGAAACTTGAGTTTCCTGTATGAGTGATCTTGTGGTCCTCTGCATTTGGGTCTAGTGCAGTCACATTTATGCATTGGCACTGCGGAATAGTGGCAATGATCTCATACCTCCTGGTTGTACAAAACATGATGTGTTGGTCACCACTTTCCTGTGGCCAGCTCAGTCCCTACAGCAAGTCTGAGACAGACCTTAGCTACAACACTGTTTGCAATATTTTGAGGGTGACTAAAAAAGGCAGAACAGGGTAGTGACTGTAGTTTTTTAAATGCTTAAGTCATGAAAGGCAGTATTATTTCCGAGTCTAAAAGATCAGCAGGAATGGTAATATTCCTTGGACTGTTTTCTTTGCCCCCTGCCATCAAATGTGTGTGTTTTTCTCACAAACCCACCCCACAGTGAACTCCTGCTCACTCTGTGTTTCTGAGGCAGAGCTGCTGTCCTGTGCATGAATCCAGGCTTTTCCAGCCTGCCTAGCAAGCATGTACATTCTGCTCCTACTGATTTTCAAAGCCTTTCTGATGATGTCAGGGCAAGACAAGAAGCCGTGCACACAGCCCTCACTTCATGGTGCAGGGTAGGTACTGACAAACCCATTCCCTCACAGGTATCTGAGTTGAAAATACATCAATGGGAAAAGGAAATGAAGTGACTAATGGGATTGAGGTGACTAATGGGATTGAGGTGAAACTACTGTGTAGGAGATGTTGACTTTCTGGAGATGTTTCATAAGAATCAGGTGCTTGGATTTCCTATCACTGGTGGAGAAATAGAGTTCTTACACCAGAAAAAGACCGAAAAAAAGTAAAATGCTGCCAAGAAGCCTGAGAGATCTTGCAGAAGAATTTCAACACATACCCTGCAAGGAACTCTGTCATAATGGGAGGGATGCATAAAGTCCGAATCCTTAGAGGAAAGTCTCTCCCCTTTGCAAACCTACCATTGTAACAGTGCTGATGCAATCATGGTTCTGTTCAGCCTGGTGTCAGAAAGCAGCCACACAGCAGTTCTCTTCCTTGAAATTTGCACCAAGGAGACAAGGAGGAAGGTTAGTAAGAAAGTATATATCTTTACTGGTGTTTTCCTTTCCTTTGCAAAGGAAAATTAAGTGTTGCAGAATGTAGTTATCAGAAAGAAATGTTTCCCTGAACCTCCCTTCTCCATTCTGCTATCACACAGTGTTACAGGATGGCAGAAATGGCCCTAAGATAACTCCTTGTTTTTCCTTGTCTTTTGGTGTGTGCCTGCTCTTTGTTCTACTCAGATTGACTAATCATGCAAATAATCTTGTGGCCTTTTGAAAATGGAAACAAAGTAAAGATTAAAAAGGTTAAAATATGCATCCACACAAATATCACCTGCACCTCAGGGAATGGAGCTGCTGAAGCATCACAGCACTAACTCAAGCCAGATTAGGAAATTGTGACTGCAGCTTCCTGTGTCAAATGAGGCTCTGCTCCTCCCATGGGCTTCCCTGACCACTCTCTAGGATATCTTCATCTTGGAGAATCAGTCCCACAGTGATGATCAGGACACAGTATGAAAGAAGTAAATGTGCTTTACCTTCCCTTCTCTCTAATCTATCTGCACAAGGATGCTACGGGGCTTAGGGGATTGATCATGGATCTGAGTCTTCTGGTTTTGAGCCACAGATGGAATTATCCATGGCTGAGCAACCTACAATTAAACCACTGCACCCAGCGTGAATGGTTGTCTCCAGACTGCATAACTGTAGCAGTGCCTTAGTTATGTTGTTTAAAATTCTGGTTCCATCATAAACCCCTGTTTTCATGTGCTAGTAGCATTGGAAAATTTCCATCCAGGCTGAAACTTCCCACACCATATCTGTGGACTTTAAGCTGAATACTCTCAGCAAATTGTGTCATTTTTTACTAATAATAAGCCTGGGGAATAAAGGAAAAGTACTATTATTAGTAAGAGTTACTGAAGCTGG
Organism: Lichenostomus cassidix; assembly: GCF_008360975.1. Taxonomy (NCBI): domain Eukaryota; kingdom Metazoa; phylum Chordata; class Aves; order Passeriformes; family Meliphagidae; genus Lichenostomus; species Lichenostomus cassidix. The sequence continues at coordinate 78,997,586 of NC_139483.1, forward strand.
TGGAGTCATTTGGCATACTTCATTTAAAATAAAGTTAACTAATTCACTAAGATCATTTATGAAAGCAAATGGCTGAATCACCACAGACTCTAGTGAACAAAATTGTGTCTGCAGGAACAGCCCCTGTACAGTTTGGCCATCTCCTTTGGTAAGGGAGCAGATGCTGTGTAAGCTGAGCAGACAGTCAGGATATAGCTTCTTCTGCTGCCCCTGGAAATCTATCCTTGGTCACCTCAGCCCAGACAAAGGCAAATGGGAGACTCTATAGGAATTTCAGACTGTCTGGAAAGAAGGCTCATTTTGAGCATGGGTTTGCACAGGAGTGTCAGAAGCTCAAGCAGCTTTGATTCTGGCAGCAAAAAACATCAAAATGGTGCCAAGGTTGACTCAAGATGAGCCCTGGACTTAGGAAGAGACCACAAGGTCACACTCTAAGCAAAAATATGGTTGAAATGGCTACAAAATCACAGTGCAACAGACATTCTGCACACTAAAATAGGCGGGGAAAAAGCTGGGCTGATTAAAGCTGCAGTCATTGAAGAGGGTGTGCTTAATAGAAGGAATTGATGTTACCCAGTCAAGAAACTGAATATTTGACTGCAGACTTTCCTTCCTTCTAGACCTTTTATCTGGTATGTTAATGGATATTATCTAAATTCCAGATAGTGTCCACTACCTCCTAGCTTCTTGAAAAGGGTGCCTCCAACATACTTAAAAAGAGTAATCTCTAATTGTATGAGTCCATGAGTCCCTGGGGGGTTTCTTCTTTCCCAGAAGAAAGAGCATATCACACAGCTATTCATGGAAAATGTTTGCCCCTCTTTTCTAAGAACTATCCATCCTGTTGTTCAGATTTTCTGCATTTGAGTCAAAAAAGAGCCAAGCTATCCTGACATTTTTTGCTTGTATTTAAACGCTCCCTATAGATTGCTCCTGTAGGGCTGCCCCTTGGTCCCTCCATTTCCTTTTTGGCCTTTGCAGGGAAGTCTTGCCAAAACCCTGCCAGTAAAAGGATGCACTTCATAACAAAAAGAGATTATTGGTCTCCACTTTGTCAGTTCTGCTGATAGCCAGGCCTGAGGAACACCCTGGTGCCTGTCAGGCAGATGTGCCACAGGCAAATATCGTTTATTCCCTTTAAGCACAACAGAGAAGCCCTCCTAGTGCAGCAGGACTTATATTGCTCTCTCTCATAAACTGCTCCTTTCCTGTCACCAAAAAATTGCTGTAGCATATCATCAAAGACTAAGGAATACTGTTGCTTTCACTTGTATCCCACATCAAGTGTTTTCTCTCCCATTCTGGTGCTGGATCACGTCTACAGGAAAATAAGACGTGACATGCATTTTCACTTTGTGTATCCTGCTTTTTCAACAGCATTTTAGATTACCACTATTTTTTTCTCATCACAAGTGACAGGGTGCAATAATGTCCCTAACTCTTCACCCCAGGTTTTCTCCCTGCTTGTGTCAGAAGCTGTTATTCAATCTCAAGAAGTGCCCATTGCTGTCCCAGCAAGGCTTATAAACTCCAACCAGCATCATGAGGCTGAAGACGACCAGACTGAGCAGAGAGAAGTTTTTACATGCATTTGCTGCCTTCTTTGTATGACATTAATTTCCCCTAACTACCCTTCTGCTTGTCAGTAGTTACAGATAAACAGAGAGCTTTAGAGACAGACAGATCCTAGACTGGAGAAAAGGAGCCTAGATTGAAGTGTAATGCCCTGGACACACGTGCAAGCTGAAACCTCATGTGTGGCTTAGATCACCCAGAAAGATGGAGAGGTAAGGAGAATACCCAGAACACTAACCAATATCATCACTAGAGTCAATGGGAAGAGGGAGGAGATCAATGGGACAGAATTACAACATGAAACATTGTGGGGAAGGCAGCACAGGACGGAGGGGCCATATATGACTATGCAAGAACACCAGAGAGATCAAGAGGCTGCTCAGGCCCTGGAATAAAGCCAAGATCAGGCTAGAAGCTCTAAGCGGTTAGTGAAGATTGCTGAAAATAAAAAGCAAGTTGGAAGAGATCCAGGCCAAAACTGAAAATAATAATTGCAGACTAGGGCAACAACTGAGGGTTCAATGAATTTCGTGATCCAGGGAAGAAATGCAGTAAAATGTGAAATATAGATTTCAAGACCATGTTTTTTCCTGAGCATCCTTTTCTTTAAGAAGAGAAGCAGAACCCAAACTATGTGAGAGAACAGCACTGAAGAAAAATTAAAACATCAGGGAGGATGTGAAGAAAACAGTAAAGATGTCAGTTAAAGAACAAAGCACATGATTTCAGCAAGGAGAAGGAGAGGGTGGGCTACTTCCAGGTGCTTGTGATAAAGATGCCATCATGGGTCCTTTGAAATGTTTAAACAAGACTGTAAGTTTACAAAGTGTGAGGATGTGTCCAGCTTCTGTTTAAATGGGAAGCTGTAACAGTGCAGTGTGAGATGGGAGCTTGCAAAGCGGGTAATAGGGAGAAAATTGATGAGGAACCAGTGAGAGAGCACTCTGAATGAGAGGCAGAAGAGAAGAAGGAAATCTTGTAGATCAAAAAGATGTGTAGAATATATCAGTAAGTACAAGGAAAGGGAAAAGAGACAGCAGAAAAGTGAAGGGCTGGGGAAATGACTGTGGAAAGGAGGGCATGAAAACCTGCAGTGGGAAAGGCTGAGCAATGGAAAATTTGATAGCAGTCTGTGAGAAGAGAAGGGAAGATGAGGACACAAAGAGCAGCAGCCAGGTTTAAGACAAAGTTATGATGGAAATCATGGTGAACACAGGTATCTAAATGGCCTAAAATGCCCTGTTCGCATTGCACACTTTCTGATGTCTATCTGGTCTCTCCTGCAAGAACAGAAAACCAAGCAATAACTCCTAGCTGGATGACAAATAGAAAAAGCTTACACTTTGGAAAAGTTAAAACATCCTCTTTGTCCTTTTCTCATCAGTCAAGTATTTCAGTGACTGCTTTTTGGAAAAGTTTCAGTTAGAGCTACATGAGAGAGATTAACCACAGTCCTTCTTTTACTTTGCTCTTCAGCTGTGCTCGTGGTTGTCAAACAAATCTAAACTCCAAAGCTGGCCTCCTCCATGGAAGGGTGTGTTGCTCTCTCATGGATTTCATACATTAAAACCTGTCATGCCATGAGAGTCATGGACACAGGCAAATGGTGGAAGATGAGCTTCAGTGGGGATCAATGAGGGCCTCCTGGCCTTTCTCTGCCATGCTAGCCCCAGACATGGCATGGTGTCTCCCTCTGGGAGGAATTTCAGCTTTTTCAGTTCAGGCAGCAGTCATGTAAAGGATAGTAAATGTGATGGTATGGCTTGAGGTAGCATTGTTCCTCTGCTGCAGCACCTGCTGTTAGACTCCCTGTGTCCTCACAACTGCAGTATTCCCAGAGTTTTTTGAGAAACAACTTTAGATGGGAAAATTCTAGTGATCAATTCAATTTGGATTGTCCTCTCCTAATGTGAATCCCTGATACTGCAGCCATGGTCCAGCCAGAAGCTCAGACCAGGCTGTGCTGCAGTAACTGCTACTTGCCTGCATCAGGGTTTGGGTGTCTCTGGGGACAGGTCACGGCTCTGACTTCAGTAGAAGTTAGTAGGGACTGCAAGCTAATGAAGTTTAATGGCTGTCCCTGAGCAAAGAATTTACAGGTCTCATTGTGACTGGGTACAATTCAAACCAGGGGGTTGAACAGATTCCAGTGGCATTAAATCCATGCCTACGTCTTCATTCTTTTAATAACCTTGAGATGGAGGGGGAGGCAGTGGGTACCCATGCTCATCCTACCTGCAATGCTTGGGAGATAGTGCCCTCAAATCTCAAAAAATGTTTGCTAAGCATGTCATTCGCACATTGGAAATAAAATAATATAAGCCTGGTCACAGCTGCGTCAGCTGCTATTTCTTTTTCTAGATAAGAGCCACCCTGTGCTCCCTCTTTCTCTCTGTCTCTTGCTGGCTATCAGATATCCTGGGATTCTCTCCTGCTCACCCAGTGTTCCCTCCCTGCGGAGTAAAGAAGCATGGAATCTAAAGGATTTAACAGAATTTTATGTCTGTCTTCACATCACAGATAGTTTGCAAGCTGCTGTTTAGTTTTAACCATAAAATTATAGCTTTTTGTTTGCATTTAGCAAAATAGTTACTTAAGGGTACAGCAGCAGTTGCAGAATTTATATTTTGATGTTATAACTTTTGTTAATATATGCCATATTCATTTGTACAGTCAACATTTATTTTTAAATGTCTCAAATGTCATGCGAAGTGGTCAGTGAAAAAAATAGTATTTTGCAGAAAGGATTCAGCCCTTTGTCCTGTTGATTTAATTGGGATGACTGAGATATTATGGCAACAGAGGCTTTGAAACAGATGAAATTGAGAACTAAGTGGTTAAATGCACAAGAGAGTTACAGTGTTTTATTCAAGTTCTTACCACTGTGTTTATTAATGTCACTGTAACTTGAAAAATGTTACAGAATTTGTGCACCTTTATTACAGTTTTTAATATATACCTTAGTTTTTATATGAGAGTATCTATTCTCCAATTTTAATACTGCCATCCTTAATAATTCTTTTTTTATTATTTGCTTTAAAGAAAAAAGAAAACAATAGCAAAAAACCCTGTCATAACACATACCTTCCTTCAAATAATTTATTTTCCTGTCCTACCTGTGTTGGTTTTCCTTGTGATTTCTCTGGCCTGGCCCAGCAGAGCCTTTTCTGATGGATGGGTGCACAAACCCTCCAAAGCTGTAGATAGCCATCAACCTTATGGTGGTGACTATCTGCAGTGTAAGGAAAACCTAAGACACAAAAGTTTCCAGGGCTTGTGTTGATGCTGTCTGACATATAACAGGGATTGACACCCCTTCCATGGGAGATCTCCTGCTCTGGAACCCACTGGTTTTGGGTTTAACATGGGTAGAAGGTGACAGACCGCAGCATCCTGTAAACAGAATTTGGGATGGGAAGGCTCTGCTTGTTGCTCCCTGCCTCTCACTTCCCTGCATGGAATTTCCTCAGGCTTTGCACCTCCCCTTGCCATCTCACCCCCTCTGTCACGTTTGGGATGTGGCACAGCCAGCACTGGGATAGAGCTGGTGTCACTGCTAGCTCCAGGAGGACTGTCAGGACTGCTGAGCCCACGCCCAGGCCCTGACACCCACACCATGGACCTCACTCAAGAATCTGAGCAAGCAACAAAAATTGTGCATCTGTCTGCAAGCATCCATATCAGGCACTGGGGTTTGCTCCCTTTTGATGTCTATTTATTTCCTTGTTCTCTTTCCCTTGTTTGCCACTTTCCTCAGTCTCTTTCCAAAAGCCTAAATCTGCACACTCCACTCCATGATGTTCAAAGTCCTTTCTAGGCTCTGCTAAATGCCTGGCTGCTTTCTCTATGTATCTCAGAACATGTCAGCCCTCAGCTGATGAAATCTAGTGTCTTGGTGAAACAGCATGATCCCAGAGAAGTGCAATGTGGAAACTCTGGGATCCCACAGCAGGCAGTGTTTTCATGTCCTTGCTGAACAATCACCTCTCAACACCCCAGAGGTTTTTGGCTGGGAAGATCAGATGCATGATGTGACCAGTCCCTGGTTTGGACTTTCAGGGGTGTAGACTTGAATTTAAATTTCAGGATCTAAATTTAAAATTAAAATGAAATCTTAATCCATTCTGTAAGACTTTATGCATGAAAATGTCTGAGTAATTAGAATTATCTTGGGGCCACAATATAGAGAACAACTTACAGCGGAAGGAGTAGGAAGACTTTAGGCTAATGCTGGACTTGTTCAAGTTAAAAAGGTGGAAAAAGTAGAAACTCAGCTGACTGCAAAATAAGAAATCATTATGGCCTCAAACGGGCAAAGGTCCAAAACCAGCTTGTTCACTAGCAGCAAATGAGTATATGAATTTAACCTACATAGAGTAAGATAATCTTGTATGAATGCTATCTGGTTACCTCATATGGATTAATATTACTTTTATTAATGGAAAATTTTCCCTCAGATATATTCATGAAGCATTGAACACATACAAATGTCTTGAGATCTTCTTTGAAGAAGATTCCCTGCACTTAGATAAGCTGGGTTAGATTTCTTTCCTAACTGCCTATCCAACTTACAAGTTTTTATAAAGAAAAAAGGAGAAGCAGACAAAGTAACCATATGGATTTGTCCCTTCTCTGTAGCCTACAGCAGTGCCATTTCTATACTGCAAGGAGTTGACTCACTGAAACCTTTCCTGTGGCATTCATGAAGGGAGGAAGCTTTCTCCTGCCCACTTCAAAGTAATGAGGTGTAGGATTCATGAACAGCAGAAGAGATTTCACTCAGTGCCATCTCCTGAATGGCTGGAGGTTAACAGGTGCTCAGAGCTTTGAAAAGATAAAACTACAGTATAAAGGAATGACTTTGAAGATTGAGAGCCACATACTGTCTGCTCTTCAGCAAACTGACAGGATCCACATAGGGAAACTATGAGAAAGGTAAAGAAGACATTTTTTTATGTAAATCAAGCTTCTCATTTTCACAGCCATGGAGCAACCCAGAAGTGGGCTGCATAAGGATGTACTTGTTGGCTCATTACCATAGACGGTGGTGCTGCGAGTGCATCTGTAGCCCTGAAAACAGAAGCTTTGATCTCAGCGTTACTGCAGAAACCAGAGAGGTGAGAGATGCAAAGTGTCATTCTGCATCCTCTCTCCTTGTGTGCCCTGGTTCTGCATGATGAGAATTTTGTGTGGACATTGGTGCAAACCTGAATGGTGCAGTTGGAATGACTCTGATAGTCATGCTGATAGAATAACCAGGCATGGCAGCATTTCTCTTTTGCATGGGGCCAGGGTTTCTCTTTTTGCATAACCCATTCTAGTTATCTCTTCTTCACAATGTTTTCTGGCCATGGGTCAGCCCTTGGGTAAGGAACCAAATATTCCAAAAGCCTTCTCTGTACAAATGATGAAATGCAATTTGAACTCTAGAAACTTGGCCTGGAGCAGCTTCTCATTAAACAGCCACAATGACTGTAATTATGCTTAGATAAAATTAATAAATAATATAAATGCTCTCTAGGACGTACAAAATTATTAATGGCTAAAGCATAAACTGGAACTAAAGTCAGATGCTTTATTTGAGGATATAGTAGAAGACTAATAAATCCTGCAGGCAGATTAGTTGGAAAAAGCCAATAAAAATTATTTAACTAACCAGCCAGCCCACTTGCTATTTGGTTTGACAGATTCAATTTATTTTCTCCTTTTAAACTCATTTTTTCTCTTTTTATTGCAACAGTTTCTTGCGTTTTTGGAAACAACTGATACAGAGTGTAAAGCTGTGCTTGTATTTCTCACAGGGTCTATTGGAGGCTGGGGAGCACTGAGCCCAGACTTTAAGGTTAGATATGATATATTGAGCAGCTGAGCAATTTATATATGGTCTAGAGGCAGAGAAGTTGAAGTGACACAGGGCACAAGTCCAGATCCATGTTCTCAAAACATCCTATTTCAATGTTCTTGCATTTGTCTTTCTATTCAGATAATGAGAATACAGAGAGGGAGAGATTAAATAAATATTTGTGAGTATAATCTGAGAGTGCCAAACACTAAATGATTTTAATCCTCTAATGGCAAGCTATGGCATTATGGGTCACAGGAGAGGCTATTTAAAGACTGTTGACCAGTTTCAACACTGTCATGGATAGATCACTCCTCACAGTTAAGGAAAAGGTCTTGTCTCCTGAATGTGAAATGCCGTTTAAATATGACTGAGTTACTTCCACAGCCCCCAAGGTTCCCCACTGCTTCACAAATAACCAACAGGTCTCCTTTTTGAGAAATTCTCCTCCTTCACAACTGACATTTCACTTCTACCTTCTCACCGTGTGAAGGAACAAATTTGCTGGCAAACACCGAAGTTAGTCTGCAGTGCTCTTGGTCTGTGGGACTGAAGGAGTTAAGGTTGCAGGTGAGTAGGAGTAACTACCTGTCCTAGAAAAGCCATGCATGCTTGTAAATCAAAGCAACTTTGGGGGCAGCAGTTTGGAGCTGAGAATCACTGCAAAGGGCCCTGAGGTCAGCTGCTGCAGTGTTAGGCTGGGGTTTGCCTGGTCTGCCAACCTCAGAAGGCAGCACCCAACATCCACTCTGGAGGGGAAAATATGCCCAATTTTCACATTTGCAAATCTTCCCATAAATAAAGCCATCAGAAGGGAGAGTTCCAATTGGGAAATTAGAGTTCCTGACAGAGGATGGGTGAGACAGACTGCTAAAATCATCATGATCCCTCTAAAATTAGTAACCAAAGATCTATCTTTACCCCATTCAAATAGTTTTTAGATGCTACATGGTCATGCACTTTGATAAAAAATTAAGATGAGAAAAAATTACAGTTTACTTTCTCTGTTTAAGTTTGCTGTTCATTAAGATGTCTGGCAAATTTAATTTCCCTGAGGCATAAAAGAACATGCATCAGATTTCTCTTTTTGCTGGCCAAGGAGCAGCCTGCATACCAAGGTGATCTTCTTTGATGCCTCTCAGAAGGGCTAATGGGGTAGATGGAAATAGTGTCCTGAAATAGCACCACAGCTCAGTGTGGAAAATGCTGAGATGAGTGACTCTGTACGATGTGTCCCCACTAAAGGCAAAAGAGGTTTCAGGGGGCTTTATAATTGCTTTGATTGCAGTCACTTTAAACCTTTTTATATCTTGTAGGTGTAATCTTGTATGTGTGATTTGTGTAAAGAAGAAAGTGACAAAGAATATGGGTATGGAGAAAGTGGGAACAGGGCATAGTTTACTCAATTTCTTCCATGTGAAAAATCAAAGATTATGATTACTGTATTGCAAAAGGGGTGAAGTCGAGATTAATTAGTACATGGCAGATTATTAATAGGAAAGAAAAGTTTGAAATAATAGCAGATAGGTTTCTAGAAGAGACTGTGTGGCTGGAAAGGACAGTGTCATACCATGCTGCATACATCCTACCATGGCAGAAGAAGCGAGTCATTCCTCTGATACACAGAACAAATGAAATATATTATTTACCCATTAAAACTAAACAAAGACAACCTCTGGGGATGATATCATCATGGTTATAAATAACATTCAAACATGCTGGTGACTGAAAGGGCAAACTTTGCTCATTGCAGAGATATTTCAAGACGTGGAGTCCATTGATGGAGGGGTGGTGGGGGAGGGAGCATGGACAGGGACATTAGACAAATCTCTGTGGTTACAGAAGACACAAAAGTGCATCCACTTAGTACCAGGGTGGCTCCAGTCACTGCTCTCCAATGGTATTTGCACCTTAGCTAATATCAGCAAAACACTTCCCCAAGCATAGGTCTACCTGCTGCACCTCAACCAGTGATGATCATTCCTGTTTCATACGACTATCGGATATCTCCTCCATTTAATGTCAAAATTGCAACTGGCTGAACCACAGATTTCAGACTTTGCTTTCTTAAATATGACTGTGTTTTGACAGTACTGTGCTGAGGCAGTATTTTGTCAATTCTCATAGGTGTGTCACATCCCTCTCTATCACAATCGTAGAGTCCTGCCTGTATTGCCTTTTCTCATACAGTCCAGGACTTCTCCAGACAGCTACGTTACTCCCACTGATGGCTGCTTACCATGCAATAACCCAATAATTTGATGAACCATCAGTTAAAATGTCAGGACAGGAAACCCAATTCTGTGCAGTGTGTATGACAGCTGAGAATTACTGTGCAGCAATGACATCCACTGCTGTTGGCTCCACATGCACTCTAAATGGTGGAGCAGTACTGTGTTAGCAGGGGATTAAGCTCTCTGCAGCTATACTGTCTTGGGAAAGAGGAAAGTCCTAGGGCATTTGACATTATACTGCACTCTGCCATTAAGAATAAGAGAGTTTAAAATGTGCACCACATATAAATGCAAATATTTTAATGTTTTTCATCCCCACACCCATGTCCACCCAGTTCTGCACATGGGTGTTAAAAGAGAACTAGATCAGATCGGGGTGTGATGGTCAATTCCTCATCCCAAAAAGTTCTTGGAAAACTTAGCTCCCTACATTTATGAGGAAGGAGATCCTGGATGCTATCATATGCAGCTTGGGGTACAATAGACACAATATGGTTTTGTTTTTTTTAGAAATGTCTTTACAAGTAAATCCATAGTAGGGCTATGCAATGTGTCAAGCACTACTGTGTGAAACCATGGATCAAATTTTTAGTAGTTACCTGGGTAATGGTGACCTTTTTGAACAAACACCCCTGGTGTGCAGCCACTTGTGGTCTGTAATTAAAATAATTCCCCTTGCTCTAGCCTAAAGCACAGATATTAAAAAATAAAGAACATGAACTCCTGTTTATTTTAGCAGAGCCACTGACAGTGAAGACCTTGAGATGGTTAATGATGTAAAATTAGATACTAGAGAAATTAGATGGAACCAATTAAATACAGTATAGGTAAGATGAAGATCAAGGATTTTGGATCCAAGCCACTGACCATTTGGACTGTTCCCTACCATGCGTCATCTCTGACTACTGTGACAGTGCAATACTGGCTATCCACATAAATTGGACTAAAAAAGGGCCAAACTCTAAGTCTAGTAAAGCTGTGCAGCTGAGCAAGGATGAAGTTCAGCTTGTTGAAGAGAATGGATTAGAAAGAGATTCTAGTGCAGTACATTTTGGAGAGCCTATTCTGGAAAGAAGCATCTATGCTGCCAGCTGTGGCTAGGTCATGGAGAGGCCAGAGAGACAGATCCCAGAAGGAAAAATCCATGCCCAGAAGCCCTAGTGTGTATTACTGCACTGAGAAACAGTGAAATATTTAATGAAGGAAGAAACTCAAACATGAAGCTGAAACAGCTGTGCACAGCAATCTGATATTGACAGTAATATACAACAGACTGGGGAAAAAGGATAATCCAGTGTTTTGGAAGAGGTGGCCTTGGTCTGCTGCAGTTGGAGCAAACTTTGTGACCATTTGGGCTTTCATACCATCAAAAAAGGTTCTGAACAAATTGGAGCTTTACATCCCTGCTGACTGTATTGCCTTTCTCTAATGACAGCTACTTTTGATCTACCAATTAACACAATCTTACTCTATCTAATGTGACACTGCTAATATAGAACCATAGAATTGTTAAGGGTGGAAAATACCTCTGTGTTTATCAAGTCCAACTGTCAACCCAGCACCACCATGTGCACTATTAAGCCATGTCCTCAAATGCCATATCCACACATTTTTTTAACGCTTCCAGGGCAGTCTGTTCCAATGCTTTACAACCCTTTCCACATAGTTTTCTCCCAATATCCTATCTGCACCTCCTCTGAAGAAATTTGAGACCATTTCCTTGGGTTCTGTCACCTGGGAGAAGGTGCTGTTTCTGTAAGAAATTCTTGTAATACCTTATCTCAGAGAAATACAGGTGGAAAATATCATTATGGTTACTGTTATTACGTTTTTAATCCTAGCAGAGTCTTACTCTGTCTTGCATCAGCTACTCTGAGCTGTCACCATGACTGATGTGAGACATGGTCATCCTGAGAGTTTTGTGAGTAGGGAAACTCTCTGTGAACACTGATGTGTAATTTAGCTGAGACCACTGCTCTGGGAGACCTGTGCTGTTTCTGTCACCCAGGCAAGGCAGTAGAGGTTTTCCTCTGGCTATGCATGGCATTGTATCCCAGCTGCTATGTGGGCCTTTCCACAGTATTCTGTGAAGAATAAAAATGTTCCCAGTGCAAATTTTCCCAGTCAGGCTGTGAATGGTCTACCAGGTTATGTGCTCTCTATTTGTTGGCTTGAGTGGTCAGTGTCAGTCCAAGCATGGACAAAGGAATTCACACCACCTGGACTGGATAGTGTTCAGCATCCCCTTGTAAAACAATCTTAGGTAATGTCAATGGATGCTCCATAGCTTTTGTCCTCCTGTTTTGCTTCCATCCTTGAGGAGCAAGAAAAGGACTAGAGAGAGTGAGATGGAAGAAAGGAAAGTAAACAAAGAAAAATTTTGTTTTGACTCTGTTGACTGACTTTGCTGTCCTTTGCAAGAAGAAAAATGCATTTTTCTACACATTTCAGATTCTGGATTGGAATGTTTCTTTTCAAAAATAGGAAAAGAGGAAGGTCACTTCTCCACATGTTTTCAGTCAGCTCATTTCCTGTCCAGAAAAATCATGAAGCGAGAGAGGTGACCTGTAGATTAACAGGATTAAGTCAGGCAAAATCAACTTGGGCTTTGGTCAGGGCTTCTGCATGGGGTGAATGAATCAGTTTCTTCAGAATTATCTGTCTGCTAAATGCAGAATCCTTTATAAAAACAAGAATCTGACTGAATATTGGTCTGTCAAAAGATAAAAACCTCCTACATCATTCATTGAAGATTTATTTATATGCAGTTGCTTTTCTGACAATGAGGGAACCAGATGGAGATATGAAGTAGCTCAAATAGAGTTGATTTCAAAGTTATAGGACCAGCTGCTTCAATAATACTTTCTTTGGATACTCATACCTCTGACTGGATGCTGCTTTGAACAAATCAATGTTTGTCCCACATCTAACCTTTATTCCCTGGCAAATAAAGAAAAAGAAAAAGAAAAAGAAAAAGAAAAAGAAAAAGAAAAAGAAAGAAAAAGAAAATCCAGTTAGAAAACAGTAAAAGTTACAAGGTTACTGCTATCACTCAGCTCTTCCTAGGGTCAAGTAAAAAGAGTTTGTTTGCCTCATTTAAAGAAAATAGTATTTAAACCTATGAAAAACACTCAAGAATAGCAATTTGGGATACAGTCACTTGAACAACAAGATTTAAAAGGTCAGTATTCCTAAGAGCTGAAATCAGCAAATGCTATAGAAACCTTAATGCTTCATCATCCAACACATTAAAAAAATTGGTAATATTAATGGAGGCTTCATCACTTACCATGTTTCATTAGTCAAAACACTAATTTTTCTTGTGTCTTGAAGAATAATTACTTTAGCCCTGTTTTCATTTCTCATAACAGTACAGAGCCAAATAACCCAGCTAGCTGCTGCTGAACTATTCCAGAGCCAGTGGGCTATAACATCCCAGGTGGAGCTCATTGAAGGGAACTGCTAATTGAGCTGCCAGGTAACTGCTAATTGAACTTTGGTTTTGCTGCCTCAGCTTTTTGCTTCTAGGAGCGTGAATGTAAAGGTTTCATTTTCAACCTGGATTGCTCAGGTAATGAATAGCAGTGATATTAAAATGCCTCATTATTTCATTGACATGCATTGTGAGTATCTCCTTCCCTGGAGGTATTCTAAAGCCGTTTGGACAGAATCATGAGCACAATGCTCTAGGGGATCCTGCTTCAGCAGGGAGGTTGGACTAGATGACCTCCAGTGATCCCTTCTAACCTTACCCATTCTGTGATTCTGGGAAAGGGGATTTATTTCAGCTTCAAGTAATTAAATTTTTTCCTCTGTGGAGTATATTTTTGTCTTAAAGATACTGGCAGACTTTTCATACTTTTTGAACAATCATCATTTTTTAGAGCGTATGTATGAAAAGTTTACAGAGTATTTAGCAAGTTTTCACTTCCCAATACCTTTGGCCAGGCCTTTAAGCCAGAACAATAGGGAGCAGGTTTTAAGATGAATTCGGAGCAAGATGAATATGTGTCTTAGGCGTCACAGTGCATCACCTTACTTACTTGGCTCCTGGTCCTTGTAGCAAAAGATGAGCAGTTACCTAAAACTGCAGTTCAGGGAATTCAAGAGGCATGAGAACAAATCCCCAGATTTAGCTGATTGCCTCTTTTTGGAAAATGAGCACGTGATCCATGTTGCTTTGAAGAGTCTGTCCACATTGAAAGGTAATTTAACTGGCTTTTGGAGAAGTTAACAGTAGGATGAGTAAACAGGAGACCCTTTTATATGTGCGATCTCAGTGTATAATTCATGATGCGTTCTGATACTGAATAGTTCTCAAGTGCAGTGGGAAGATATGTACCTATGATAGAAATGACATGCTGAGAAATAAGGAGCTATTCTGGTCAGCAGTATGATTCAAAAACACTTCCTCCACTCCAGGTGGGAGGCATTAGTGAGAGAAGAAATAAATCCTAATCAACAATTTGTGGAAATAAATGGTGTCAGTCTCTAAAACAAATCATCTATTATGGAAAGATGAGTTAAACTATGAAAATGATTTTCTCTGTCTAGAGAATTCTTTGATTTAATATTTTTTTTCTTTTTCTTTAAAAAAAATTCTCTGTCATAAAACTTACACAATCTTCAGGTTGCAAGGGACTGATTATTCCAGGAAAGGAATATTTTCCTTGGGTCTGGGATCACAGTGTGGTCATCAAGATCATGAGTTTGTACTAATTAGTTTTCCAGTGGATGCAACTGGCATTCTTTCTCTGTTCTCTCTCTCCAAATCCCTAAAACAGGTCCTCATCTCAGCTGTTGTTTTGCTCCCAGGGAATTGTTTTGTGCTGAGCTTCATTCTGTCAAGTGATAAAACCTCTTCCTCACCCTGAACCCAAACTGCTGCCCAGGGTGGCTGTTCATTAGGCCAATGGGGTCCTCATCCATGAAAGCCAGACCTTGCAAAACACTTATGTATTTTTGTAGAAGCAAGCAACACAGAACTATCCTTGTGTTCTTATACCCACAGAATCAGTCCCTTGTGACATGTATTTGAAAAATACTTCTCTATGTATCCTAAAAAGTTTTTTGTGTGCTATGCCACATAGAATACAGACACCCCATTAAAAACACTTGCTGTACTGCAAATAAGAATATTTTTCACATTAAATTTTGTACCTATAAGTCATCTTAGAAATTTCTGTTTTCTAAAACAAACAACATTGTCTCTGTAAAATAACAGGATACAGATATTTTTCCCTTTCAGTATTACCATGGCCACTTGTTTTTTGTTTGTTTTTTTTTTATTAACCTCAGTGGGAAATTGGTCTGAAGATATATTTTCTTCCTTCATGAAAGCAGCAGTAACAAGGGCAAAAGCAGAGCTCATTCTCATAACTGAAAGCCTGGCTGTTTCACTTCCAGCAATATTTCTTTTGCAGAAAAGCTTATGCATAAAAATATCTTCTCCCAAGGTTAGCATTCCGACAGTAATTTGAGCAGATAGGTGCTGTTCGCAATTAGTGCCGCATTCCGTATTGACTGCTGCGCTGGTGGAATCTTGTGACACCAACTACTTCAGTTATGAATCTCTTTCCATGTATAGGCAAGCGAGGGGATGTATAATGTTGAGAGAAAAGTGCCTCCTGAGGACTTTGGAATGTTGCTGTTGAACCACAGGTATAAAGTGATGAAATAGCTAAAATCCTCACAGGACATCACCCTGACGCATTAGGCAAACAGGAAAGTAGGCTGCTTGTGATGCAGGCAGACAAGACAGAAAGGGGGGAGGAAGAAAAAGCACTCATTTGGAAATTTCCAGCTTCAACCTTCTCTTAGCTACATTTATGTTTTAAATATACCCCCAGTCATGCTACCTAGGAAAATGTTCACTGCTGAGTGTGCTGCAGTAACAAACAGTCATTCATTTCAGAATCTTAAGAGGAATAGTTGATGCTGAAAGGAATATTTGAATATTGTAATTAAAAGCAGTTCCTTTTCTCTTTTACCATTCACGAGTATTCAGTCTTTCCTCTAAAGGACCTATTCAGTAAAAGGTGTGGATAACTTGTGCACCGCATTGCAGAAGCTTCCAATAGAAAGGACTTGAGGTTTCTTTCATCATTTTCTCATCAGACACACACAATGAATTCAATCTGCAGTTTTGCATTAAACAAATGTGGATCAAGGTGCTTTCTTTCCCTTATACTCACATTCTTTCAAAGGACAGTGTCAGAATGGAGAGGGCACTGGCAGAAACCCTGTGATTTCTGCCTGGCTATTCCTCTTACTCAGGTATGACCCCCTGGGTGCTTTCATGAGGGGCAGTCTCCGTTCCTTCTTCTCTACTCCTCCTGCCTCCAAGCACTGCTGGGGCTTCCCACTACTGGCAACTGAAGTATGCACAAGGGTGGGACAAACCAGGTCCAAAAGTACTACTGATAGCATGACTTCAGGGAAGTGAGGCAAGTACAGTAATCACTGCACACGTTCATATCCCTTTGGCACGAAGGTGTTTTATCATTGCATCTCAGTGGAAACATAAGGAGAGAATTGCCTGAGCCTCCACAAAGTTATCAGCAGGGAGCCAGCATTTCCCTGTGACAACTGCTTGTCTCCTGTCTTTCTGTCAGGGAGGGATTTCTGGTGATACTCAGCCTGAAAACCTATCTGCTTTAATAAAATGGACACCATGAGGTGAGGGGAGATGGAAAGAAAGGGACTTTTCCACATTTTTTTGCAATGGTGGGAGAAGAGATTTGAGCTTGTGATGATACAGTGACCTTTTTAGAAGAAAAGTTTTGCATGCTAGAGATATGCTCTGTCTTGTGTCCAGCCTCTTTTATGTGTTTGCATACATTTACAAGGATTTTTTATGCTTGCACCAGCTGCCTTCCTACAGTTGTGTTAAGGCACATGTCACTGAGGCCGGGAGCTGTGCTTTACATCTCCTCGTCTGTCGCTCAGTATAAAGCTGTCATACTGTGTCATGTTCTCTTTTTGCTGGAAGCACATACACCTCTTCCCTTTTCAGAAGGTCTGCCTAATTTCAGTGAGAAAATTGCCCATGTCAACGGCAGACTTGCTGCACAGGCTGCCCAGATTACCCAGTGTGTAACAACTTCATTATCTCAGCCGGGTAGAAGATCACCTTTACTGAGATGCCTTGGATAAGCTGGGCAAGTCAAGCAGGAGAGGTGCTTGCTCTGAAATTAGAAATAACTTTAGGCTTTATGAGCAAATCAGAGAGCATAGTGGTCACTGCGTTGGGGAGAATTTTATGTGAATAAATCTGATCAGCAGGATGGTAGTAGATCAGCATATGGTCCCACAGAGAATGAGGCCTCTTTGTTTTTCAGTAAATAAATAATGAGAAATACATCCTCTCCGAAGAGCTCCAAAGAGGATGTCTAAAGAGTGCAGATCAGCTTTAATGGCAATAAAGAATTGAAGGGTTTTACGTAAGGCCAGTGAGAGCTCCAGGGAGTGCTTGCTGCTTTTCTGACTCTCTGACCATCACTATTTGAGCCTTTTCTATGCCAGTAAGTAGGACACAGGGAACGGCAGTGATGAGGCTTTCAGTGCAACAACTGGCATTACTCTCCAAGTTGCATGTGAGTTTTGCTTGGATCAATGCCTGGGCAATGCTAACTGTGAAGACTAACACAAGAAAGAGAAGAACTGTGAACTACTTTTGTGCATAAGTATTTCACACAAATCTTCATGCGTATGACCACAGATGTGTATGCATGCAATGTTCAAAAACCAGACAAAAACCCCTGTTTGGAGGACGTAGGTGTGCTATGATGAAACATCTTTGTTATACTACTGCAACATTTAGGAAAGAGCCAGCAGACCTGTTCTGTGCAAAGAGCCTCTGCAGCTAACACTTGATAGCCATTTAGACTACCTCGCAAGTGATCGCTCAAGTGATCACTCATAATCACTTGAATTTTTTCGCTTTGAGAAAAAGTTCCAGAAGTTTATGGGTGTTGAAAACATTGTAGGATTGGCAAATTAATTAGGATCTACTTTGGAACAATTATTTTCAAAAGCACAATCTTTACAACAGTAGAAAAATTTGTTCCTTGTTTGATTTCTTAAAATGAAAGGATTTAAAAGCTATTTTTCAAATGGAAAAACAATAGTGGATTTTTACAACCATCTGTTGAACACATGTTTTGGGAACCAGACATTTCTTTTTTCATCCAAAAATACCTGACGGTTTTTTACCCCACTCAATTAATTATTTACATTTTTAAAAGTAGAAGGAGAGATAAATCTGCTGGGATCTACCACTGTCTTTCAAAAGCAGTAGTTAAAAAAACAAAAGTTGCCAACCTGCAAAACTCTAGTTTCATAGATACTGTATTTGTTAGAAAATAACTGAGGAATGTGAATATTTACTGCAGAAATATGAGACCTGAGTGAAGTGTGAAGACAGTGAGTCCCTTACATGAAATCTTCAGGAGCACAGTTTCAGTCTGAGTGATCGAAGCTCTCCAGAGTTTCACACCTGGACCTGTGGATGATGCAGATATATCCACACATCCCACTAAAGGACTGAACAAGTTTAGAGATGTGAAATCTAGATGGAGCATTCTCTCTTCATAAAAAGAATATTGTGTTCAAAACAGATTCCTAGGTACTGTGCAAAAATATCTGGAAACCATATTCCATAAGAAAACTGGCAGGGTCCAGAAGGTCATCCAAGAGTGGAGGAGGAGAAATTCTCAAATGAAGAGAGAAATTAAATGAAAGTAGAGTGTTGGTCTTGGGTTTCTGAGCCTCTTTGAACAAGGAGGGATGAACTAAGAGAAGTTTCATGGAAGGGGAGGATGGGCAGGGTAACAAGGGACACATCAGAGTCCTTTCAATATGGAATTGTATCAGAGAAAGTGTGGCCAGCAGGACTCAGGCAGTGATCATTCCCTTGGACTCAGCACTGGTGAATCCACGCTATGAATCCTGTGTTGAGTTCTGGGCCCTAACTACCAGAAGGACATTGAGGTGCTGGTGCAAGCCCAGAGAAGGGCAACAAAGCTGGTGAAGGATCTGGAGCACAAGTCTCATGAGGAATGGCTGATGGGAGTTGGGATTGTTTAGTGTGGAGAAAAGGAGGCCCAGGGGAGACCTTATTCCTCTCTACAACTCCCTGTAAAGAGAGTTTAGCCAGGTGGGGGTCGGCCTCTTTTTCCAAGTAACATAATGGCATTGCATTTAATGGTGCTGGCAACCCACATGCCAAGTAGGATTATAGCTACCTGTTCTGCAAGAGGACAGGATTAACTATCCTGAAAGTGCCTCAAGAGCCAGAGAAAGAGCCTGTAGAGATGGAAAGACTAACACTAATAAAAAGGAGTATTAACAATGAGAGAAAAGTAGGTGACTTTTTTCCTAGTCCAGAAACCACAAAGTGCTCAGGTGAAAATTGTTCTTCACAGTTAAATAGCTTTTAGCTTTTGTTTTACATGTCCTTTGTGTCTATTTTTGCTACAGAGAACATTGCTCAAACAATACAGCAAATGAAGGACATGCCTTTGGATCCTCTGGGAATGACTGAGGTTCCTGAACATGCGTGTCTCGCATTATTTGAGATGCCCTTGCTTTTCTGTCTGACTTCCAGTGGCTGATCCAGAAGGGAAATTTCTTTCCCAGAGGTCCAGTGTCAGATCTGACAGCCCTGCAAGGAGGGTTTGCTTTTCAAAGCGCATGAAATGTCATTAGAGGCACATTAGTCACTCCTTACCAGCATCTCTGTTTCAGAGTTATTACTGAAACACTTCACTCTTTGTTAGCAGGAATAATGACACCTTCTTTCTGTTTCACAACATGGACAACTATTAGCGCCAGGCAG
The DNA here is from genome assembly GCF_008360975.1 of Lichenostomus cassidix. Lineage (NCBI taxonomy): Eukaryota > Metazoa > Chordata > Aves > Passeriformes > Meliphagidae > Lichenostomus > Lichenostomus cassidix. Next base: position 79,017,075 of record NC_139483.1, read on the forward strand.
CAACCACTGTCTGCTCATGCCTGCTACTGATCTCTGGTGGCAATGCCAGACTCCCAGCGGAAGTCAGAGAAGGGTGCCCACCCTCCAGGGTTGCATGATGAGGGGATGTTTTGGTTATGTGTGTGTTTCATTTTCCATGCAACACTTTTACCCAAGTTTTATTAAATTATTTGGCCTATATGGATTTGTGTTAGACTCTGAACTCCACAGCCTCCCCTGAAAATCCTGAAGCCAGTGAAACCCTCCCCAGATTTGCAATCCCCCAGAGAGGACCCACAGGGCACTGCAGAAAGGTGGTCATGGGGAATCCCTCTGAGCTTTTTCTCCTTCCCACAGGAAAGCCCAGCAGACACCAATGGATTTGGACTGTCATTTAAAATCATGTTTCTTTCACCATTTTTAAAAGTGCTGGCAGAGATGAAGCCCCTTGAACAGGTGTGAGGACCCCCAGCTCCCAGCACAGACGGTGCTGCAAGGCAGAGGTGGGCGGAAGGCATTAGTGCTGTGCTGGCTGCAACGCCTGCAAGGAGCAATCAGGGGCATTAAGGGCCTGTTTCCTTTTTAGGAAAATTATTAATGACCATGAGATGAAAAAGTGATTCAATACCAAAACCTTGCTGTGCAGCAGCTGTTGTTTGGAGATGGATTCAACTAAAAAGAGCAATACGAACCGTACAGTGAATTTACCTCACTTGATCCAGTGCCTGAGCCAAGATGCAGTGCTTTGCTCTTTCTGTTGCTGTTTCTAACTGTTATTCTACATAGTTTCCTTCAATGACAATGTCCTCTCACTTGAGAACTATTGTTTTCACTTGAACATAGCTAAGCCAATCCAGAAAACGGCACTGAAACCCCAGAGAAATAGCACATAACTTCAGAAGTGAAATTAATTTAGCCCAGCTGGAAATACTGCAAACAAGCCTCTTTTTATGTAAGTGTGATCAGCAAACGTAAATGACATTGGTTGTCCTGCAATTTCTGCCTGATTTCCCTCTCCAGTGTCTGGTTAAGAGAGTTCACTTTGGCTTGTAGGGCACAGGAGCTTTCACTGTATCAGGGAAATACCTGTAGAAAGGTGAAAATAGGATGGGAGGCAGGATCTGGACTCTGCTACAAGTCCACAGTATGCCAGGGGAAACAGTCTTGGAAACATGGAAAGGAGTCGGCATTGTGATTTTTGAAGACTGCTTTGAAGATATTTTCTGGACAAATTCAAACAATAGGAGATATTAGTATGTAAATTTTTTATTCTGGAGTTCATGGCAGATGGCTAAAGAGTAGCTGTGGTCACCACTTGCCTGCAGATTGAGAACTGGTGCTGGGACAATTTCTAAGCTGTATGAGTATGAGATGAGTGGTTTTCATTTTCTGATTTGCTGACACTTCCAGGAAAAAAAAAATCTTTAAATTCACATTGCTTATTTCTTCTTATGGTTACAGCCTGACATTTTCAAGTCTCCCATTTAAAAGTGACATTATTTAAGTGTCTTACATAACTCCTGTTGTCACTGTAGAGGGAAGATTTTTATTAGGAATATTGGTTTTGGTTTGTTCCTTCTGTTTGGTTATGGAACTCAAAATAGCCTAAATGCATGAAAACTAACACATGGAACAAAGGAAGGGAGAGGGTAGCTGTATCCTAGGCCAAATTTTTCTCCTTCAAATGATAGCTGAGAGTCTCTGTGGAATTTGTAATCTCTACGTAAGTTTATTAATTTTGCACACAAACCCTGTTTATGGCTTCCTTGTTAAAAAAAGTTTGCAAAGTTTTTCTTTATAGAAGTTATTGTCTTAACAGTTCTATGTGCTAGCAAGGGTCTGTATTTTCTCCAGAATAACTTTTAATTAGCCACCTGGCATAATTCAGTAAACTTTTTTTTTTTTAAGATGAAAGAACAACTGTCAGGAAAAAAAGAATTTTAAATATAGGAAACAGAAGAAAATCCTTTCCCTAACCTCCTCCACAAAATATTCATATTTTACATTATGGAATAATCATGGGAGAGAGCTGGAAGATCTCCTTGAATAGTTCTCCCACCATATGGGAGCTGGTGGAAGCAAATCTACAGAGGAATTGTTTCATGTTTTTTCTTCTTGGTTTCACAGATACTTTTAAAGCATTCACAGCTGCTGTATAATAAACTTTACCTTTTTTGGTGGCTTCAAGAGCAAAAAAGTCAAATGCTAAAAGTATCACCACGTCCTTGACACTTGACTCCTTGCAGCCAGGTTCCTAGCTCATGCTCCACTCTTGGGAATATGTAATTGTTCCAGTTTCTGCTGACAAGCCCAGTCCTCCCCTGTGCTACCCATTGGTGATCTCATTACAGGTTATCATAATCATACTCTGATCCTTTTTCCTTCATACCTCCTCCTCTGTAGATGTCAGCCACCTTCACTATGTGCAAGGTCTTGCTTATTGACAAATCGCTGCCAAATACCACTGGAAAAACATTTTGTGATGGATTTTAAGATCTTGCCACTTTCCCATGTAAGTACCAGTCATTCCAACCCTGCTTTGATCTTTGGCCTAATAGTTTTGAAGCAGAAATAGAAGTAGGTTTCATTTCTACTATTGCCTCTTTTCCCCCTGCCCTTTTGGATCCCTGAGTCACCCCTGTAAAACTTGAAAGTAGGTCTGCAATCCCATGTGGCAGGATAAGTTGACACTGTCGCTGCTGGTTGCAGTGACCAGAAAAACAAAACAAATGGGTCATCAGCCTCTGTGGACTTTTAGCTCACCTGTCTGAGGGCATCACAAAACTGGTTCATGGCCAGGAGAGGCATTGCCCTCACTCAGGCCCTCCTGTTTGGCTGTAGCAACAGAGAACTTTCTATCGAACTTGGGTTTTTCTAAAACACATGGAAAGCTCCTGATGCCACTGGATTTCTGGTAATTTCACAGCTTTCTGGTAATTTCTGTTTCTATATGCTGGGCCCATCAAAGTGAATGATGGCAAGAATGAACAGCACTGGGAATAAGGCACAGTAGCTACCTGAGGACCTGTTTTGGGACTTTGCTGCAGCAGAGATTAAAACACAGCAGTATAGGAAAGCTGTGTGTAAACCTTGCCTGCTTAGCTGCTGGGGAGAGCAAAATCCTTTGATTCCCTAGCTGGTAATGGGGTGGCTGGGGAAGGAGAGCCTTTTGTGCAGCTGTGCCACGTCAAGCAGCTCCTTTGCTGCTGTGGGCTGCTCTGGCTGTGTCACATCAATGGAAGATTCAGGATTTTAGTGCCTGGAGCCTGGCTGCAGGTTTGCCACAGGAGAAAACACCAGTCCCAGCCTCCATGGCTCTCTCTGCTCCTCCTATGCTGGAATGGTTGCTGTCAAAACATCATAGGCAAACAATTGCTGCACCTTGGGCTGATGCACCATCATCAGTGGTGAGGTGGTGTCTGTAGGAGAGTACAAGGGCCTGTTCTGCTGACCACCCTGCATCACCTCTCTGCTCCTGCCCCCCCCCCCACAACCCCACTTGTAAAAGATCCTTAATGTCCATATGGTTTCTTCAGCCATAGACAATCAGCCTGTCATGTTTTCTCCAGAGCTAACAGCAGTCATGCCAATTCAAAAACTCTGTATCTCAGTTTTATCACTCATAACTATTTTGCTTAAACTACTATGTGTTAAGAGTAGGCTGGTTTTGGTCATATTATGAAAAGAGGCATTTAATGAAATTTGTAGTGAACTTGGTTTAAAAGGACTTAACTCAGAAATTATTTCATTCAAATACACAACAAAATGTATATTAAGATCATTTGAGAGTGAAATAGGCTGGTGCCCAGCCTTAGCACCACCCAATGCTGCAGAGCACTGTCATAAGAGGGGACTGGCACACCTGCAGGAAGACACAGGCCAGGGGGGTGGTTTTACTGTACACGAGGAAGAGGCAACTTTGCCCAGAGCACCTGCTCTGTATCTGTTGTTCATCTTAACATGAAGAAAAAAAATGTTGTCGCTCTGAAAGCCTTTCTGAGAGGCGTTTGTCCAGGGTGAGCCACAAAATCCAGTTAGTGAGCCCCCCATCACAGCTAAGGTACTGAAAGAACTAAGGAATGTTGTTACTTTTTTTTTAAATGTCTTTAATTTTGTCAAAATGTTTCCTTTCTTAACATGTTTTTTTTTTTTCTTTTCTTTTTTCCTTGTAGTTTTGCATCAGTATTGTGCTTTTCTAGGTCCTTACATGAATATACTGTCCTATCTTTCCATCCTGCTTGGAATAAAGCTCACCCCAGGTGATCTGGTGTGCAGCATGGCACTGTGCCACAGCCGGCCTGGCCACTCTTATAGGCCAGGCAGTTTTGTGCTCAGCATGGCACTTCTCAGAGTACTGCTCCAGGGCATGCAGAGGGCAGCCCTGTATTTCCACTAAGGTACACTGCTCAATTCACTAATTGCTACAATGGGAAGACTGAGTGGAAGAAGCCTCTTTCAAGGGCTGATACTAGTAAAGAAAGTCCTTGAAGGAGGACACCAGTGCTCTCATCTGCCTGTGTGAATCCTCCAGGCCCCAAGGAAGATATCTTCTGTGGTGGAGCCCCTAATCACCCAGCCTGGTTATTTGTCCTTGTTCTGGCTGCATTTAAAGGTCTGAAAACACTAGTGGGAAACAGTAGCATCACTTAAGAGATGGCAGGGAGAGGAGAGATGCTGATCAGACTCTGCTGCATGAGATGACCTGTTATTGGTATGTCCCAGCTGTACCTATTTCTAGTTTTTAGTGGGTGATGAGAGATTGGAGAAACTCCTGCTTATTCAAGTTCCACTCTGTAAACAAGAGCAGATATCTGAGTATGACTTCTTCTCTGGCTAGATTTGCTAAAGACCCATTTCAAGTGATACCATGCCGCAAAAAAGATGCAGGAAAGAGACCACAGCTTCAATGTAACACTTTTAACCACTCAGCCAACCAGCCAGATTGGTCTGGGACCACCTGGAGTTCCTCTTGGCTGAGATTCAATACAGAAACCACTCAAGTCCATATTGCATCTCTGAGTCTGCTGGGCTGTGAGCAAATGGCAGGGGACAGAGGGCTTGAAGAGCCCAGGGGGAGGTGAGCAGAAAGGTTTGCTAGGGTCAGGCTGCCTTTAGCTGTCCTAGGGTCTGGTCCTTGTTACATGGAACACAACCAGCCCTTGCTACCCTGGAGAGTGAGTAGAAGTACATTTGCACACAGGTCCCCTCAACCCCCAAATTACAGCTAGTAACTGACTTTGCAAGAGTTTGCCAAGATGGATGTAAGTTCCTGAGCTCCTTCCCTTCCCTTCCCTTCCCTTCCCTTCCCTTCCCTTCCCTTCCCTTCCCTTCCCTTCCCTTCCCTTCCCTTCCCTTCCCTTCCCTTCCCTTCCCTTCCCTTCCCTTCCCTTCCCTTCCCTTCCCTTCCCTTCCCTTCCCTTCCTTTCCCTTCCCTTCCCTTCCCTTCCCTTCCCTTCCCTTCCCTTCCCTTCCCTTCCCTTCCCTTCCCTTCCCTTCCCTCTATTCAGCTACCCTGCTAAATACGTTTCTCAGCCAGATTTCAGCTCTGCTAGCTAATACCTGGATTATTTTTTTTCCATTTGCAAAATCATGCCAGTTGTTGAGTACTCCTTCACTTGTCTAGGGGTTGTAGGGAGAATACCTTTAAAGTATCTGATGCAGCGCTAGAAATGGGAGAGCAGCTTTGCACACTTGATACCCATGGAAGTGGGCAGGGGGATGCCAGTGGGAATTTGATGGTCTGAGGCATGAAGGCATAGACGAGCTTGTGGGGCTTGCTGAGGGTTGAGGCAGAGCCAGCTCCAGCCAGTTGGGTCTATCCAGTCCGTAAGGGTGGGCTGAAACACAAGCCAGAGACTTGTGAGGGAAAGCAGTGACTCTAGACTTGCATAGACACTCAGGGCTGAGCCTAAATAAGCAGATGTATAATGTATGCCATGCAGCACCTACTGTGACAGCAAAGGTGTAATTTGTGTCACACAGGATAGATGTACTTTTCTCATTGCTATGTGCCAGTGTTGTGTCAAGAGACATGAAGAGAAAAAGCAGTTTTGAAGTAGCTAAGTAGTTGAGTCTTTTTATTGATTCAAGCCTTTATATCACATATAACAAAGTAGAAAAGCACTATCAGAGAGACAGATGGTAACAAGTGAGCTTTAGATGGACATGAATCATTTCCTACCAAAGGTTTGGAAGTGATGCCATGATTTTCGCTGCTTACCTGTCTCTTTGCTATCAGTACCTAGAGCACTTTTTTAGAAATTGTTCAAAGGACACATTCCATATCCTTGGATGCTGTGATGGAGAAGAGTGATTTCTTCTCAGCAGAAAAAAAAAAAGTCTTCCAAGGTGAAGAACTCTAAGTTATCACTCAGTACCACTTGATAATCTGCTATGACTATATGTAAGGAAAAATGTGCTCATAGAGTAGGAAAAAAAGTATGTTGTAGATTTTCCTTGAGATGACTCAATGACAAAAGGTGTGGGAGGACACTGAGGAGGGAGGAAGAAATTAAGACCTCAGGGCTAGACCCATATAGAAATGTCAGCTCTCCTGGAGACTGCAGCTAGACTCAATGGGGTAAATATGTGGTCTAAACATTTAGACAAAAGTTTAAAGAAATTTATGGAGATATATTTATATATTGAATTATTGCAATCAGTTGTGCTCTGTTTCACCAACTTCAATTACAGTGCAAAGGTTTTTAGTTTTTACAAATAATGAAGAAAAACAGAATTGGGCTTTCAATTCTTTTATGTAAAAATAGCTCTTGCATTAGATTATACAGCAGAGAAGTTGAACATTACATTATTTTTTTACAATATACACCACCTGTGAGCATAAACAAGTTTATTATATATACGACCTGGCTTGTTAACAGACGTTGCAATAGTCTACACCCTGTTGACACAATTTTTCAGTCAGTGGGGTTTCTTGTGATAATGGGCAAAAATGCAAAGTGAAACAAAAAAACGAGGCAGAGGCCAAAAGTCACAGAAAGAACAAGGAGAAACTACAATTTTTCTAAGACCTCAAGGGCTGACCATGGTGTGGTTTTACTAGCATAAAGGGTACAAAGATCTTGACTATCCACCAGGAGTTTTCTGATATGCTACAGAAGGGCTCCTTGATTATGCTTGTCTGTAGAGTAGAAACAGCAAGGTCAGTTCTGTAGGAATAGGAGACATTGGAAGATACATCTTGTTTCTATCCAATATGTTTTTTTAAAACAAAAAACAAAATAGAAAGAACTAATCCTTCCATCTGAGGAACAATGTCATTCTGAAATTATAAAAAAGCTGGCACAGATTAAACCTCTGATTTTAATCATAACTTTAATTCTATACAATTTTAGCCTGGCAGTTCAGTCTGTAGGATGATAACAGAAATTACTGTACTAGCAGTGGAGTCTCCAACAAATCTGTTAAAATTTTTTCTTCTGTAAAATTTCAAGTATTCCACATAATCATTTATAACCCCTCACTTTCTAATATAAAGCACCTCTGTGCATGATCAGAGATGAGGTGCATCAGGAAGAAAAGATAAAGAAGTTTTTTCTCTTCAAAAGATATTTTAAGGGAGATGTTTACCTATGCTTATGTACCATAATCACCCCATTTTGTTTAAGACCTTGCCAAAGATTATTCTCTGTCTGATTTTTGTCTAGAAAAAGCCTTCGGAAAAATTACCTTTCAACAGCTCCCAGTGTTAAAATACTTAAAAACAATCTCCCTATCAACCTGAGGAGATCCTAATATAAGAAAATAACATTTCCCCCCTAAACTTTTCTCTCTGCTCACAGTCTCTCTGACTGCTTCCCTTTTGTTTGGAGGGTGAGATAGATTTAAGAAGCTTGTGTTGATCTGGCAAAATTTCACAGTGTTAACTAACTTGTCATCTTAAGCATTTTTTTACTGAAAGTTTGAAGCTAGATGTGACTTTATTTTTAAGTTTAAAGCCTATAAATATCAAGTTCTTAATTTAAAAAGACAAGATGTTAACGTTTTCTGTCTCATTATATCAGTGTCAGTATCTCAGTAAAGTAAATTTTTAAATGTATTTGAAGAATTTCTTCTTGGTTTTCCTTTTTTTGTGGTCCTATGATATGTATTCAAACCTAAATAATTACCTAGGACCTGAAAGTAGAAGTGCTTATGCATATTTGCCCAACACTGTTTTATTTCAAAAGATAATTTTAGAGACAAAGAAACACATTATTAAATATGCTGTATAGTATATTGTCCACATTTCCATTGTGAAATGTTAATATTTTCAGTTGATACTGGTTGATTTTCTGTCAGTGGGAAAGGATTTGCTGGCGGTGATGCTGGGTGTCCTGGAATCCTAATTCATCCAGCCTTCATCACTTAAGCTTAACTTACAACCAAGAAAGAAACTTGATGATTTAATAAGAGTTGGAAAAACTCCTTAAAATAGGGCAACTCAGGGAGAATCCTGGCTGTCGCATCCTTTTCCCCCATGACCACAAAAATAACATTTTTTACATTTATAAATAATGTTGGTTCCTTGGAAAAATTGATCAGGGATTTCTGGTGACCATTGGGTCTACCCTGACATTCTCCCTGCCCTGCTCCAGCTGTAGGTACACAGGGAGCAATGGGGAATGCATGGAGAATGACTGCACTCAGGAAATCATAACTAATGTGTTGCTCTATGCTGGCCATAAGTGCCTGCCAGGCTGACACCAAGCAGGCTCTGCTCTGCCAGGCAGCTTTTCAGACCATTGCATGGCAGGAGAGATTAGGACGCAAAGCCACTGCACACTGAGAGAAGCCTTTGACACAGGACCACAAGAGAGAAGAAACCCAGCTGCTTCCTTCCCTTGGTCTCAGTTGGGCAAAGAAGGTTGTTTTGTTGTTTGGGATGACATTAAAAGATGGATGATGCTGCTAGCTCCCTGGATGAGAGTTCCTGCTGCCTGCTCAGTTAACCCAGCTGAATTCCTTACTCCTGAAATAAACATTTGTTTCACTTTTCTCTGCCCCCTCCTTCAGTGTGCATGTCTGTTTCCATGACCATGGAAAATATGTTACCAGTTAAATTTGTTTTTCCATAAACCAGAGACAAATATGTCCTGTAACAAATCCTGCTTTCCCAATGGAGACTGGAACCATTTTTTCTGATTGTATGGATTCCCCATTGACATCATTATATGGATGTTAAAGTCAGGGATTTTCAGAGAGATTAGTGTAAGGGGATCGGACATAAATCCAGACAGAACAAAAGAAATTTCCACTCCCATGACAACAGAAAAGGTAGTGACTGTTTCTTGTATGAGACTGGAAGAAGATACCTTGTGGCATTTAACAACTCCCTAAGAATGTCAGTGTGCCACAAACCACAGTCTAGGAAATGGAAGGTCAGGATATCAGTACTACCATCATTATCTGAAATGTCTCAGCTGATTCAAAAGAAACCCCTCTGTCACAAAATCTTTGTATTATCACTGGTGATTGCAATGAAACCCCTTATATATACCCAGCTATGGATTACAGTACATGATAATATGTAGGAAAAATTCCAAATAAGGTACTGTATGGGTAGCACAGTTAAACATGGGTCATGCTTCAGTGAAAAGAAAGTTGAGGTGGAAAATAGATGGATTGAGGTCAGTGCTGCATTATGTGTCCATCAAGTTCCTGCAGCAAAGTCCAGGTCTTGCTGCTCAACATGGAATGAAATTTAATGAAAATCACACTGGTTTTCATCTTTGTACAACAGATTGCCAGCAAGATCCAGATGAATGTATCCTCTTCCAGTCTCACTGATTTTTAACAAATGAGAATAAGGTGCCTTTAAAGGCAGGATTCCTACATCTTTTTTTTTTTTTTCTTTTTCTTTTCTTTTTTTTTTTTTTGTGGGAGCTGTCTGATTCTTTGTGTACATGTAGATTTATTCCAGTCCATGAAAGACTGTGAACTGTTTTGCATATGAAGAGCTCCACCAGGTTTAGGCTCAATCACAAATCAGACCCAAAACTGAGTGCAAAGTCAAATATGAACTTATGTGCACACAAGGAATGGTTTTTATTCAGTGGCCAAAATATTTTATCTAGAGAACCGTAAAACAGGTAAAGCATTAGTTTTCAATTTTCATAATGAGTGAACAGGGTCAGACACTGTTGTAACTCAGAGAAAGACTCTTGCCAGATACTATTCTATCAAACAGAACTGTGGGAAAGTAGCCAATGACTTCAACATTTATAAATAAAGTATATTATAGACCAAGATCTTACTCTGGTTCTGTTTGTCCATTTTGGTTTTTTTTCCTAATTGCTGCTTGTCCATGCATTTTATGACCAGGACAGTCATTCTTCTCAGTGTGTATTCTTGTACGTGTGTGTATGTGTAGAGTGAGAAAATCATTGTTTGTCATTAGAAAATCTCTGGATTAGTAAGTGTACCTATACTACACTAGAACATGGGCAAGATTAAGAGCTCAAAAATGTGCAGTGCAGATAGCTGATTCAGGGAAAAAAGGTAAATCCAAGAAAAAGCTGCTGTAGAGAAGAGGACAGACACAAAACTTTCTTTTGAAGAGAACTGTCCTGTATTCTTTGATGCAAGTGCTTTTCACCATTTGTATGCAAATAATAGAAACTAGCAAATGACTCAGGATAAACCTGGTCAAGGCTAAGATCATTATCACTATAATCAGAAATGGATGTTCCCACTTACTAAAACAGGGGAAGCCTGGATGCATTGCAGCTGTTGTACATATTCTCAGCAGTTCAACTAAATGAGCAGCCATTTACTCTGGGCAAATTCTTTTTTAAAAGTAGAGGCAAAAGTCAACCTATTCTCTTGTTTTCTCTGGTGGTCTCTATCCGGTATATGTCTGCTTTGTTTTGTGCAGATCTCCTGGTTGTCTGTCAAATACATACAGCTCTCCTGGGGGCACAGGGGAAGGTGGAGGAATAAAAGACAAGACAGATGTGCAGTAAGGATGATTGATATTGGGTAACAATTGGCAAAAAATGTACACAAAAGGGACTTTTTGCAGATCATACTGGGAGAGAAAAGTAAAGGAGAAGCAGCTTGTACAATATGCTCTTCAACAGATATTTATATCCAAGAATCTTGAAAATTAGAGGAGATAATGCAATGATATTACTTCATCCATTAAAGAAACTATACAGGACTGTACCAGCATGGCTGTACTTTTGATGGTTTGAGAGGCTTCCCATGCACTCCAAGGCAGAGAGATGGGTCCAGGGCCAGAGCAGGATGGCTCACCCTGACTATCACCTGACCAGATCCCTTGGGACTATCTCTGCTACAAGATCACAGCCAAGACCTGGCTATGACACTGCATTAAACCTCTGAGCTGGTGACCTCCAGCTGTGAGTACCAGTGCCACCAATTTGTACAAAGCAGCAGCCTTGCCAAGCCCCAAAGTCACCTGAAAGATTTCATGGAGTAAAATGGATCATGCAAAGCCCTTACACTGTGTCAGACAGACAGCTTGGCACAGAGCTGGCTGCACAGTGACCTCCAAGTTGATTTGGAGCCAGTTGCTTTCCTTCAAAGCACAAAGTTTGCCTAAATGTGTTTGGACTGAGGATTTAAAAAATGTGAGTGGGAGAGGGAAGGAGAAGTACTCCAGCACAACAGCCAAGTTTAAAACTGAAAGAAAGGCAAAGATGATTGAATGTAATTCTTGGGAGAATCGTAGGCTGGTGTGACTCAGTTTTTGAGGAGGCACTTGAGCAAATCTCCCCTTGATAATGAGGCTCAAAGCCTCACAGGTTGGAAGGTCCTGTTCTCTTTGACAGACTCTACTGTAACAAACACCTCTCTTGGAAAAAAATTGTTAACAATTACTCCCTGTAAGGCATGTGCTTTCATCCATAGATCAGACATATTACAAGTTGTAACTCATTAAAAAGATTCTCTCTGGGCTCCTGTCCAAAATTAGTGCCGGCTTTCTCCAAGCATTTAAGCAAACACAACTGCCACCATCAGTGCTGCCTTCCTTTGGAAAAATCCTTTGATGCTCAGTGGCTGTGGTAGTCAGTCAACCACTAACACATGTCTGCAGTTTCCTCCTGCTGCTTACAAGGTACTACCCTGCTGAACAAAGCTGCATGGCTGCGAGCTGAGATCCCAGAGCATGAGGTTGTCTAAGCCTGCTCACCTCTGAGGCCTCGTGTAGCTCCAGAAGTGAGTTATCCAGCTGGGCCGGGAGTGTGATACAGGCTAGCTGTGTAAATGCCAGCACAGAAGCAGAAAATGTTCTAGCTCAATCACAAGAATGTCTTACAGCAACACAGTGTCATTTGGCTTTTCCTCTATGCAGGTGTCCAGGGTTTTGATGGAACTCAGCAGGAGAACAAGGCTGCTCATACTGGGATGGAGAAAGGCCAGCCTGCTCAGAGCAGAGAATAAAGGGTAATAGGTAGGAAATGTGTAACGAGGAGGCAAGTCTGAACTCATGCTCGTTTTGGGAATATAATTCCCTCCCAGCAGGCTGCAGTGCTGTAGCAAGCCCTAATAAAGAGATAGTCTTCCAAACACCCATGGATTTGGATGCTGACACCAATGACAAGGAATGGAGCTAGTGAGGGACTTCTCATCTCTGCCAGTGCCAAGCAGTCAGTAAACAAGTAGTAATTCTGGTGTCAAATCCAGAAGTGCTTGGGGAAACAGGGAAACATCAACATTGCATTTGCAGATGTCAGATGCTTACAGGATTAGATGGCTGCAGAGCAGGGAGCTGAAGTCAGGTACCTGCAGAAACAGGTGTCAATGAAGGTGTTGTGAGTTGGCTCTACCAGGAGGAGCACAAGATATCTCTGCTGTGGAGATGAGTGTAAGGATTGTAGAGGTGTGGAGCTTGGCAGGTCTCCTCGGGGCAGCTGCTTGTGCTGTGGGGTACATCCCAGGCAGGCCTCAGCTCAGCACTCAGTGTTTCACACATAGCACTTGCTCCAGGTGGGAGTTTTGGGCTTACTTCCTTGGATGTTGAGTCCACTGTGCCACCATACAACATAGGGAAGAGAAGCTTCTCATGCTTGAAAAGCACTTGCTCCACTTCCCCTATCAACTTGTTGTGAGGGGGAGGATAAAGGGGATTTTAATTGCCAGCTGGTTTTCTCCTAGGAGAAACAGGAGTTTTAAGAGGGCACTTCAGTTAACTAGATAAAAGAGATACTTAACTTTTCATATCTGTCAAAGATCTAACAGATGTTTGCTTTGTGCCTCACCAGGGCTGGAATCCTCACTATTTAATACTTTTTGGCACTTACAGTGTGCTAGTTAAGGACAAGGTATTGTGCAAATATTAATTAACCTTCAAAGAATACAAGAGGCTCCTTTTTCAGAGGGGAAAACCCAGAGGGCAGAGATCTTAAACAAGGTTACACACACACAACATCACTGTTGTTTCAATATCTTCTGCTTTGAGAGAAGATCCTCAGGAGGAGGGGCACAACCTGAGGAATGGGGACCTAGTGAGGACTGCTGAAATGACTGATGGGTGAAGACAGGGACAAGCCTTTTGTTGAGTCAAGCAAAGAAGAAATGCCTAAAAGGGTGTTGGAAAATAGGGGTGAGTTGCAGAATATGCTCAAGAACAGGAATAGCAGGTGTGCTGATGTGATCAAACCAGAGCAAGCTGCTTCCAAAGAAGCTCTGAAAAACAAGGATTAAAATAACCGAAAGGTTCCTGAACTGCAGCACTAAGTACAAGGTGTTAGGTTTCACCTCTATTGGTCAAATAAGTGTTCCAGCAGTGGCACTTCAAATGTCAACACTTGCCAATATTTGCTGCTGAGTGACTAGCTCAGCTGAGGGTCTGGCCCTGAGATGCAAAGGATTCCTTTGTGATCAAAAAAGGAAATATGATGGCAAACATGCTGGAAAATATAAGTAGGGAATAACTTTAAATGGTGGCAAATGAATATCATATTAAATTTCAAACCAGATACAGCAGAACCTAGTTTTAATTTCACTGGCACTCACTGTATGGAACTACCATGCAGAGACTTGCAGTACATTGCACAGTAATACTGAACCCACAGGCTTCTAAAAGAGACATGAAAATACATCTTAAAAGAATGGTAGAATACATTCCACAAAATGAACTCCTTTTTTTTGCCAGGGGAAATGCTCTCTCCTGAGACAGTGCTTACCTTTGCACATCTGGTAAGAGACTTGAAAAGAATTTAGTGCAGGTGCCAGTTGAAAAAGTCACCTGCAGTCCTGGGATTATTCTGACTTCCTACTTTCCTTTTAAAGAAAATGAACAATACAACTTGACAGTATTACCATGCTGCCCAGAAAGGAAGTTTTAAAAGATTTAGTGCCTAAACAATATTTTCAAATAATTTTTACTGCTTTTCTTACTCCACAGCCCTGCAAGTTAGTGTTCAGGTAGGAGGCTTATTGAACAACATTTTTACTGGATAACAACAATATCAAAAGTATCCAACTATAGGTTAAGCCTGGTTTTATGGATCTGCCATTTCTTTCTATATAATTTTGCCATTCTGAAGCAATTTACTTGTTTCTTTCTAATTTCTCTGAATAGCCAACAATTATGCATGTAGAGATCAAGATGAGTATACCCATGGAAAAAGGCAGGCAGCCTTTCTTTGAAGATGGAGGAAAGGTGGCCACTTACAAAGGGCATTCATGAGAAGTAAAATGAATTTCTCTGTCAAGGGCAGTTGTGGAGTTAACTGAACAGCTGCGGCCTCCTGGCTCTGAGACCAGTTCAAAACTAACAAAACAGAATTTCCTTGGAGAGTAATATTACAAAACACAATGCTGCCAAATAAGTGGTATAATTCTGCCATATTTTGTTATCTTTCCAAAGATAACACACCAGTGTACTATACAGAACTTAGCAGGCTTTTTTTTTTTTAATGTTGTGGATTATACTAATTTATCACCCCAACATATTATTATTGTGGTTTATCAGTCTACCAGATTCAGTAGTCAATTTGGCCAATTCTGGAGCATGATTTCATTGGCTTACTGTATCTCAGCTGCTTACAAGTTCAGTACAGCAAGCTCCCTCCTCAAATTAGGGTTCTTTGGTAAATCTTTCTATAAATGAAAATGTAAATTTCAATGTCTGTGCTCAATAAGGTATTGTTAACTCCATAAAAAAAATCTATCATAATGCCTTTTGGGAAAACTAAGCCTATTAACTATCAGAAAATTTAGCTCTTTTCAATTTTCAGTCCTGCATTTGAAAAGTAGGCCATTAAAATGACAGTTGAGTGCTGCAGAGCACAGATTCTAAGTGACTCCTACCTACAGATACATGGGATAACTTAAAAACTGGAATTAAATGCTTCTTAAAGAAATGGCTATAAGACAAGAAGGCTTTTCCAAAATGCTGTGGGGAGGAATTTCTAAGACTGAGGGAATTTTAAATTTTGTTTTGGTAGCTATTAATATCTTCTTAGTCAAGATGAAAATCAGGAACAAACATGATTTTGTTGTACCCTGCTTTTGTCCACTGAAGTAACTGAAGAGCTACAGAGAACATAATACAGAGAACATTGGCACATGATGTCTTTGTTACTTGACACTTGTACAACTTCTTGCATGACAGTAAGTGGAATGATTTTAGCTGTATACCTGCATAATTTTGTTCCTTTTCCAATGCTGGCAATCTGGGGTGATTACACTGATACCTGTTGGGGGATCCTAATTCCACAATAATATGAGAGCCAAATTTGCCACCCCACTGCTTAGTTCTTAACCACAGTCTTAAACTTCTCAGTGCACTGGAAAATGTTATGAGGCAACTGCTGGGTTACTGTAAGTTTGATGCACAGCGTTCGCCAGAAAGCAGGGCTGTAAAAGGCTTTAAAAGACCTTACAAGAACAGGTATCCCCCAGTGATATGGCATTGCTCATACTCATTATAAGCATTGGAGTCTTTCCAGAAGCCTGAAATAACCACGTTGATTCTGGACTGTAGGACTCCCTCTGGTTCCCAGCTGTGCATGGATATCTGCAACACAAGCAACAACATGACATCTGATGGATCAGGTTTGGAGACTGAGCACACTGCTGAGGCCTAAAGTGCTTGAAGTTTGCAATAATCTTTCAATTTTCAGACTGCATTCATTTGGCATCAGTTTGCACTTGTTCTTTTACCTGGACAGTCTCCTGCCTCATTGATGTTTACAACCTGGTATTTATATGCAGCAGATGCCTGTTCTCTCAGCCTTCATTCTTCTAGTGTAAGCATGGCAAGCAGTTTTAGGATCTTCTTCTAGGAAGAGTTTCCACAATTCCTCACCCTACAGCAGCTGCTCTTTGCCTTTTAGAGGTTGAGATTCTCTTTCTGGGGCAGAAATTACCAGCACTGTTTGCTACATTCCCTGTCAGTCATCACTTGTTCTTTCCAGATGTATTAATATTTTATGTTGTGCTTGATGCATCAATGTATCTGTTCCATATTGCAGTTGTATTGTGAGACTGACTGTACCAAACTGGGAGCTTTCAGCCATCCTTTGCTCAACTATTTTGTCCTCCCATCTTTTGTATATTTTGGTTTAAGGTGGAAGCAATTTTGACTACTCCACCTAATTCCATGATCCCTGGGGGCTCACTGTGGAGTCAAAAGGGGCGAGAAGTAAGATAAGAGCAGAGGATGTCACATGTTCCCTGCTAAATAAGCCATGATGGAGATCACAGTAGGGGTCACCTACTGTGTCCCTTGGCAGGTCCTCTTCAAGCAAGGGTAGAAGGGCACATGCACTCAGAGCCTCAGGTGTCCCTGTCATCTGCTACCTCAGTTGAAACATCTAAAGCAGTAGTCGATTCTAAACTATGAGGTTTTAAGCTCTGAACTAAGGTTGTCTACTGTGTCCCCCAGTTGCAGTGGAGCAGGAAGGTGTGCTGAAGGGAGAGGAGAACAGCTGGGTGCAACATCAACTTCAATTGCCCCAGCCAGAATCAGCACTGAATTTTTGACAGAGCCCTTAGTGTGCCTGCCGTCCAGCATCATTGATAAATGAAGAACTTAGTCCTTGAGCTCAAGTGATGGAGGTCTCCTTCATGGGACTGAGAGATCAGTAACCAGTCCTGGCCAAAACCCTGCCAGACAGAATGTTGGCCTTGGCTGCAGAAAGCAAGAAGTTCAGTTGCCTTTGAAAATTCAATATAACCCTCTCTTGGTGTTATATAGACAGCAGTGTAATAGATATGTGTGAGTTATTGATTTATCCTTCAACTTCTGTCCTTCATTTTTTTCACATAACTTCATATCACAGGTTTTATGACTTATAGAAAAATGTAATTCTATTTCCCTGCACAGGAAATGTTTCTTGTGCCAATTTCCCTAAAGGAGGTTAGTGATTAGTGACACAATCCCTGTGTCTTCACCATCATCTCTGATGCCCTGGATTGTCCAGAAACTGCTTTTGCCCCCCAGTCAGAGAATCAGAGCAGTCTCAACAGAAGTGCAGATGCTGAGTTACAAATAAACATTACTGTTGCTTATAGGTGAAGAAGAGTATCTGTATAAAGACCAGCCATACTCCAAATATCTGTGCAGACAGACATTAGCTTTTGTGAATGGTTTTAAGCAAGAATACTGGTGTAGCTGAACAACAGCTGCATCAAATATGAACAAAGAGCATATTAGGTCAGTTCTGTTACTCACATGATTTTCTATCACATTTGATCTGAAACACTGAGAATATATTCCCTAGTTGCTATTTCCAGTCTTCTGTTTGGTGATGGATTCCTCTTCTGCATGATGGTTTGCTACAGTATAGCACTGAAATATGATGACACATTTCTTGAGCATATTGAATTCTCATAAGAAAACAAAACCAAAAAAAATAGTTTGTACCTATATCCTACTTCTTCTGTCAGTCACTAAAATTGATTGACTGTCTTGTTTCCTTTCATTCATGATTGTGTTTTTGTTCAAATAATTGATTTATCATGTATCTAATGATTCTTTTCTGGTTTTCAACTTGAAAAATATCCATGCCCTGGCTCATTGCTGTAGTATTTGTCATCAGAATAACACCATAAATCATTTTGAGCTTAATATCAGACTGGGAAGGTGGAGAAAGGTCTGGATGATTTAAAGACATGTGCAAAAAAGATCTGAAAAACTTTTCTGCTTTAGAGGAAGATTTTAATTAGCTAATAATAAAAAGGCTTTACTGGAATTAGGGTTTCTCTAGAAGGTGGATACTGCAAACTGTAAGGTTGTTAGAACAACAGATTGCACGGGTTTATCTGTGGAGAACCTTGGAAGCATCTTTTGATGGATTTGAGTATTGTATTGACAAGAAAATCTTATATCAGTGTTAGCTTTGGTGTTCATGTTAAAGCTCAATGGCTACAGATGTTGTTAAGTGAATATTTAATGAAGGCCTCCTGGAAAGACACCTTTGGTCATGTGGAATCAAAACCATGGCTTATGTCAGCAGAGGGAAATGCCACAAGGTTCAGCTTGGACATGGGTTGGACCATGGTAGAGACAAATTGCTCAATAGGGTTTCTCTCTGGCCAGGGGTCAGAGGCTTCTGCTCGGACAACCAGGAGCTTGGGATTTGGACATGGAGTGAAGCAGAGAGACCAAGATACAGTTTGTCTGTAATTATATTCCAGTCCAGGGTATATTTGCAAGCTCCCTGCTCTGGCTATTGACACACAATCCCAGTTCTGTCCCATGGAGATACCTTTATGAGATATGAACATATAAAAGTAGATTGAGGAAAGTGAGCAATGATTCTCACTTTCCAGTGAAGTTTGGGCACTTTGGTATCCAGTGTAAAGTTCATGGCCATGAAAATAATGCACTTATTAATTTCAAAACAGGTTTTGATATATCTGTATCTAGATATATCTATAATCTATACATGTATCAAGCTGATCTTTCAAATCTAATTTTTTTTTTATGCCCAAGGAGCGCAATAAATAAAACAACGCAAAAGTAATTTTGTGTTTTGCATGATAAATAATTTCAGCAATTTCAGACTGTCCCATTTTAAAAAGAGTGATATATGGCAAAAATACTTAGGTCCAAATTAATCTTTAATTTAGAATAATGTTTACCAATTGTATTTCTGTGAGGAGTACTTTCTTGGTCTATAAGGTCAAGTGAACATCTGGTCTCCTTCATATCTGTACTACTGTTACATGTCCTTGGTGATAACGGTATCACTGCAAACAAAATCTTACCCAGTCTTGGACTGTGTTATTTAGCTGGTCGCCAACATACTAGAAAAAGTGATTTATTAAGTTTGGACTGTTATCAGTATTCTTGGATACAGGTAGAGAATTTCTTCACATACCTTTTAAAATCTGTTTTACTGACACTATCATAAGAAGAAAACACACTAACATTGTCTTTTTAAATTAAGAACTTGAATATTATGTACTAAAAAAAAAAGTGCCATTTAACTTCAAAGTTTCAGTTAAAGATGCTCAAGTTTCCAAGTGAGCTAATGCTGCCAAATATTGCTAGATCAACACAGGCTTTTCAAATCTGAGCTTAAAAAAACAACCTGAGGGAAGAATGTTGTTGATGGAGTGAAATCTAGAAATGTATGCTGACACACAGCAAGGAATTGGTGCTAACTGCTGTGTGCCATCTTCATGCCTGCAATATACCCCCAATTCACTTAATATGAGAGGAAATGGCCAGCTGGTCCTGTTGAACTGAAGGCAGCAAGCTGTGCTCCCTTGCCGTTAGACTCAGGAAAAACACTGTTCTTGAAAATGTAACTTTTCAAAATGGCTTGAACTGTTTTGTACTTTTCCACATATATTTCCATAAATGATTGGCTCTTCTGAGACAGTTGAACGAAGAAGTTTCAAGCTGTGGTCAAAAAATGTACCTGTTCTCAGATTTTTTTTTGCAAAGACAAAGATGTGACTGATCTTTTAATGTACTGTTAGGTGAAAATAAGACAGAAGTTTAATAATTTCAAGCTCTTCTTAGTGAATGAGCTATACACTCTTGCTTCGTATCTGTTGAGTACAGCTCCATTATTGTACTAACCAAGTTCTCATACTTGGCTACAATAATGTCATTTCCCACTATCTTCAAATAAGGATGGTACATAAAGATAAAGCCATAATTAGGATTGCTGTATCTAAATATATGGAGCAGTAAGGTAGAAAAAGTGATGTAAAATTATTTTTTGGTGCTTCAAGACTTCAAATTGTTTCTGTCTCACCCTTTAACTTAATTTAATTTACCAAACATAAAATCAGTCTCTTTTGGGAAAATATTATCCAAACAACACCAAAAAGTGTCATCAATCTTCACAGTTTACATTTATCTTATATGATGCTTATGCTATAAAACAGAAAAGAAACACAGGTATTGTGGACAGCAGGTGGGTTAAAACAAGCTGCTCTTTCAGAGGTATTTGTCCTCTACATAACTATTATTTTCTTCCAGCAGTGAATCTGTACAAAGGTTTCCTGCATGGGGAATAAATTAATGGATCTATCTAAAAAGGACTAATATTATACTGCAAGCCCTACCCATGCTATCATGGCCAAACAGATGTTAGAGAAGTAGCATTTAGACATTGTTTTTGCAGAAACAAAAGGTTTATTACCGGGGTGGTATAACGTTAACAGGAGTGCTGACCTACTTACACACCATAACACTCTGAGGAGCCTCTGGGGAGATTGGAGACCTTGGAGCAGGACATGTTTTACAAGCCAAGTCATGAAACTATGACCAAGAGCACAACTTTTTTTGTAGCAGCTCTTTATTGTTGACAGAAAAATATTGGGCAAATTTATTACCGTCTTAGTACAGATATTTAAGGTCTACTTGTCTAATTCTCTACTGATTGCTTTAGGCTTCCTCTACATTCATTGGAGAGCAACCCACACATGCAATCTCTCTGACCTACTTTTAACTAACTACCTCCAGATGAGATGAATTTCTCCCTGGATGTGCCTGCCTCTCCCAGCTGCTCCCACTGGGAAGGAGTGTAAATAGCTGAGAGTTTGGAAACTACCTTTTGGAGACCTAAGTGAAATAGGTCCCACCCCTGGTCTAAGAAGAATTCCTCCATGACTTACAAATCCCTGAGCTAAGTTTTGTAAAGAAAGGAGTGTGATCTCATGAGCTTCTTATGAGTGTGAGTAATGAAACTACCATTGAATGAGTTGATATGGGATATGTTCACAGTGCACCACAGACTCTCTTCCTGGTGAGTGAATAGATAAACTATCCAGCTTTTCCCCTTAGATATTCTCATTGTTTACTTCATGGTGGAACCTAGAGAGAGCTGAAGTGGAAAAGATGGATAGCATCACATCTCCTCACTCTTGTGACAAAGTGATGGGAAAGATGTACCCAGTACAGGGAAAATAAAATAGCTGAATCAATTTTACTGAAAAAGGTGAATGTCTGTTATGCAAATACATCAAAGGGAGACCTTATTGAGGCCTTTCAATACTTAAAGGGTCCTATAAGAAAGATGGGGACAGATTTTTTTAGTGGGCCCTATTGTGATATGATGGGGGATTATGGTTTTATATTAAAAGAGAGTAGATTTAGATCAGATATAAGGAAGAATTTTTTCACAGACTTCTGGAACTGATTACCCAGAGAGGTGGTGGATGCCCCATCCCTGGGTATATTCAAGGCCAGGTTAGATGGGGGTCTGAGAAACCTGATCTAGTTGAATATATCTCTGCAGGGGAGTTGGGCCAGATGACCTGTAAAGGTCAGAGGGTTTGGACTAGATGACCTGTAAAAATCCTTTCCAACCTAAACTATTCCATGATTTTCTCTGGGGCATTAAGATCCGACTGCTATATAAAGTAGTTAGTATTATTTCTTCCAAGGCTCTAGAATTTATGATCAGTAAATGTCACTCTGCAATAGTGTAAGGAGGTTATGATAAACTGGTTGTACGAAATTGAAGTTATACAAGAATACAGACAAATTTACTACCAGGCAGGGTTGCTTCAGCTCAGGTGACTCTGCTGCTGGTGAGTAGCAAGGCATAGCAGTAACCCAGAGGCACCCAGTTAGCAGCACATTATCTCAGGGCAGTAGCACAGCAGTGTATCACACTTGCACAACACTGATGGCATACACAAGACAAGCTGGTTTTAATCACAGTGCAGATGAAATAGGTAAAACTCAGGGAATGAAATGGTTTGAACTAAATTTTGTGTTTAAAAAAACAAAAGACTAATCCCCCCAGAGTTGTGGGTGAGCTCCAGTCAGCTTTAAGCCCTATCAAAACTTCCATCAACAAAATCTCTACAGCCTTTTAACTTACTTTAAGAGATGCCTGCTATGGTTTGCTCTGAAACCATATGGGAAAAAATAGTTCCTGGATTGTTCCTGAAAACCCATGTGTTTTCAAAGTATCTGCTTCCTGGGTTTGGTTTTCTTTAACAGGTCAGCATGCTGATGAATTGCTAGGTTTTATTGCATTTCTGTTGGTTCTGATGGAATATTTTTCACAATTTAAACTTTTAATGACTTCATAGCAAATTGTGTCATTGAAGGGAAGCATTAAATTCAGTTTAGTTAAGGACAGAGGATTTAAGGAGAAGTAGATCCCCAGCATGGTTCAGCAATGCTTTGTTTATCTGTGTCTCTGAATCTGCATTAAGTCTTCACCTGGCAAATGCTGAGAAAAAATGGGCACAACCCTATGTTTTATGAAGGTGATCTTGCTCCTAACTTGGTGCTCTGGATCCAAAGCTCATCTTTCCAGCAGGGTCTGGCTGAGGTACCTATAAGAAAAATCCAGTTTCTAACATACACGTGGTATTCTAGTACTCTGACTTATCCTGCCCAATGCACTGACTTCCACTTCAGGGAGAGATGTGCAATATCCTGTCTGCAGAGTAACTGCTGTTCTGTTTTACACTGTTTGGAGGTTAGCTCTTCAGAGGTTCTATCTGACACACTTTCCTTATTATAAGACACTTGTTATTTCTACAACACTATATAAATATTTATGATCGCTCTTGATACGTCTTAGTTGCTCTCATGCCCAAACGTCTCCTATAAGCTGACACATGGCTATGGGACTTTGATTTCATACTTTTTCCTGAATTTTCCATCAGGACTGGATTCTATTCACCAGCTGAAACAGCAAATCCCCAGAGAATACCCAGTAACTTGTGTGATTTTTGTAGTTCTATGTACTACATAGCACACATAAATGGCATGTGCTTTTTTTACAATAAAGAATCAAGCCCAACTATCCAGTGAAGAAACCAGAGCTGTTAGCACAGTTTTTGCATACACCTACCACTTGCCAAATATTTGTTCTACATCTGCTCAGCCAAGACTGAGGTCTCCAGTGTGTTGCTTCACTCTTGCTCAAGCAAACTCTAGTCCTTGCCCAGCCCGAGAGGCAGAGGAGAGGTGGGAAGAGAAGGGAGATCATGTGAGATGCACATAGTTTGCCTTTTAGAGACAGTGTTGGCACATCAGCTCTGATTCAAAAGTGAAAGGGCTTTGTCACCAGCGGTGCTGAGGGAGCAGTGCCATGGCTCTTAGCTGACATCCATCCTTACAGGTCAGAGCTAAGGAAGAGCAACATGTGTCAGGGCCAAGGCACAGGGAAGCCATCCAAGAAGGCACTGCAGAGCCACTGAGTACATGGCATTGCAGTTGTCAGTTTGACAGACCAGGAGGAAGGAAAAAGAAAAAAAAAAAGAAAAGCACCAGGTAGGATGATTTTAGTTCTAAATTTGTCATAACACCATGGAATGCTGATGGTCTAATTCCCTTGGTGTTTGCTTTACTTTGTAAGCAAGCAATTATGAATTCAGCCAGAATAAAGGTGAAAAAGATGTGGTACGCAGATATGCATGCTGAGAAAATCTGACGTCAAGATTTTGCTGGAGAAATTTTGGGCTTTTCAGCATGATTGTTTTGTTAGTTTTCTAATGCTTGCATAAACTTCCACTTTTTTACTGCTTGCATAAACTTGCACTATTTCTGTAATTAAGTTTACATACCTTTGACAGACAGAATTATTTTTGTTACGTGTTTTGAGTTTTAGTCTACAAGCCAGCCATAATATATCCTAATATGCAAGATTAAAAACCCCAAAACAGATACATACACATATATATACATCCTTGGCCCTCTCCATATATTTTCCTCTTTTCTAAAGTTAGTTTTAGTTAAAAGATTCATAAAGCTGTGTATTTTATAATCGAAAAAGGATTCCTGTGAGAATAGTAGAAAGTTAAAATAATGCTTTTCTGCGGAGCTTTTTATTCCTCCCAGTGCAAACACCACTGAAAGCAGCTAGCACAGATGAGATTTGCTGCTGAAAAACAGGCTCTGAGCAGCACAACCTGAGAATGTTGCCCATGGCTGATAATAGATTGTCAGTGTTTGGACATGTTAGATACCGCAAAATATACTTCAAACCACACTGCAGAGAGCTTTCCTCTCAGCTTATAATTTTGGGGACTTTTTTCTATTTTTACTGGTAAACAGAACTTTCCCTTTACTCTTCTTATCCTAACTTTTTTTTATTTAATGCTGAGATTTAGATGTGATGTGTTCAGTACAGCCAGCACAGGACAATCATAATGTGAAATGGCATGTAAGGTTTTCTGTCTTTCTTTTCCTTCTGTCCTTCACATGGCTGCAACACACAGGTCTTTAGGCTTTTCAAGTTCTCAGGGCTCTGAATTAATGTGCTGGAGGAGCAGTCCTTGCTCCTTGTACTGGCTGTCACAATGTGCACACTATTATGCAGTGCCACCCCAGTGCAGCAGGTACATTTTTTGTGGTATTAGCTTCAAAACTGTTTGACTGATTTTATGTTA
The DNA here is from genome assembly GCF_008360975.1 of Lichenostomus cassidix. Classification (NCBI taxonomy): domain Eukaryota; kingdom Metazoa; phylum Chordata; class Aves; order Passeriformes; family Meliphagidae; genus Lichenostomus; species Lichenostomus cassidix. Next base: position 79,041,849 of record NC_139483.1, read on the forward strand.
GTGCATTGCAGGGGGATTCCAACTGGCTTGCTGTCCAGTTGTTTCCATATCCTTGTTTAATCTAGCAAGGACAAGGGAGGCTAAAGGTGGATTTGGATTATGCCTGTGGAGACTCCTTGTTTGAGAGTCACTTGTCTCTTCATAATTAAAAGCACTAATCTTCCAGGGTTTCATTGTATATCTCTTCCAGCCACCCCTTTCCCTTTCCCATCATTTAAACTGATTTCCCTTTTGACTTCATGTGGTTCTGTACATCCCTTCAGATGAAGTGCACAACTCATATAAAGTTTTCTTCCAGATTAATCCTGTTAATTTCTGCTACCACTTTCTAAACACTCATAAACTTTGCTGCTTCTGCTTTAGAGTGAAACCCAAAGTACTTCACAGTAAAATTTTTAGTCAGCAGATTTGGGGAACCTTGGAGAAGAGAGGGGAAAAACACATTGCTGTTCCTACCACCCACCTGGTTCTGGCTGAGCTCAATATTAAAGTGCTGCTCAAAACAGAAGGAACAAATTAGCACAAGAAACTTATGGAGGCTTCACATTAGTCAGGAAGTCCCAGGGTAGCTTCTGATTTGGCTGGAAGCTAACCTTATGGGGTGAGATCTCCATGTTTACAGTCCTGCTTGTAAAAGTTTCTCAGAGGCTTTTCTGGGGATAGAGGAGGGAAATATTCCAAAATATGAGGCTGCCAAATCCTAGCACATCTCCACTGTTAAACACAAAACTGTAACAAGTTCAAAATAAACAGGCAAATGTTTCTGACCATAGAGAAGGCAGAGGCATGAACAAGCACTTCTCATTCTCATGGTGCTTCTCATTCTGCTCCATTTTGGGGTCTGCTCTTAGGGGGTTAATTTTGAGGACAGTGCTCTGTCTCCAGCATGTTCTCTTCAGGCTGCATGAATTACCCAACCTCAGAACAGCCCATATCTGGCTGCATGTCTCACAGCACTGGGAAGCAAATCACTGTCACTCTCTTGCCTAAGCTATCTCCAAAAGGGAATGAAAAGTGGAATGATAAAATGTTTTGCAGGCAGACACTGAGCATGGAAACAATAGTGATCTTCAGCTCTCACCAAAATGAAATCTTCCTGTCCTGTAAAAGGACAGCAAACCTAATAACTTGGACCCATAGTCAAATCAACAGTGAATGGTGTTATATAGTGCTTCAGGCCACACTTATTTAGGGATTTCCATGTGAATCTAAGTACCTAACCTCAGGCATCAAGGCAAAGCTTGGATCACAAGCAAGCATCAACTCATTTATTTTATTAAAGTAGCAGCCTTATGATAAAGGCTATGCTTGGTTCTACATTTATAAATAAAAGCTCAATAAAACAGTAACTCCAATGCTACTGCACAGTTCAATACAACACAAAAAATATTTCCAAATCAATCTAGGGCAGAAAGATTTATGAAGATACTGAATTTCCTTTTTTTCCCCCCCAAAGCTTTATGTGCTATTGTCACTCAGAAACCCCGTTTGTATCAAAAAGATATTTATTAAAATAATCAGATATGGGGGCAAGTGAAAAATAGAATAAGACAGTTTAAGTATGATGGGTTGTACTGCGGCTGTATAGAATAAAAATTTTTAAGCAAAAAGATGCAATAGTGTATCTTGGATTTGAAAATATATAATATATGATGAAGTTTGAGTATTTACTGGTTTTATCAATGAATTAAACAGGAAAAGAAAATTGTACGGCAATGAAAACTGCTGCTAATGAAAAAGCTAGCAGTGCCAGCTCTGCAGACGAGGATTTGAATATCAAATAAAGAACTTGGCTGAACCTTTAAATTGGAATTGTAGAAATGGGAGAAAATTTAATAGGAACTTACAGCAATAACTACAATCATAAAACTGAGATTTACCATTAGAGAGGAAAGAAGAAAAAACATGCATGTGATGGTCAATCATACTCAATGAGATGCTCTGGTAAAGAAAGGAAAAACAAGGCTGAAACCTACTGGATTAAATATTTCTGCTGCAGATTAGCAAGTATGAAGCCATTGTACAAGCTACCTTTACAGCCTTTCTGGAAAGCTGATTGTAGCCATGGACATGCAATTTAAAAAAAAAAAAAGAAAAAAAACCAAATTAAAAACCCAAACAGAACAAAAAAAAAGTGGGTTCCAGCTGCCATAGGTGCAGAGGAAGGTCCCTCAGAGGGGCAGAGAGACTTTCTGTCATTCTGGGGGAGATTGGAAAGAGCTTGGCTTGCTCCCTCTGGCAAAGCAAAATTTGTATAAGGCTGGAAAGGCTGGTTTTGTGCTGACTGGAGTTGTGGGTTAGTGCTGTACAGAGTGAAGAGCTGAGAAAATGGTTCCCTGCCACAAAACCAAAGAGTACAACTCTCTGTAAATAAATATTAAATGCAAGTTTGAAGAAAGTTTCCATTCTTCAGATAGAAGTTTCCATTCTATAAAGTCTTAGAAACTGGGCAATCATCCACAGAATTTTTAATATGGAACAAGATAGATTTATGAATTGGTTTATGTGATGTGATTGCTGGAGATAGCAGGGGTCTGGGTGTGATGACTCAGAGGTGCAGTGCACTGAATGTTCCACCTATGTGTTAGGGCTCAAGGGGGTAAATTTATTTTCTTATTTGCTACAAAAATACAGATTTCAAGCTATGCAGCAGACCACCCAGGAGGAATAGGAAAAAAAATTATACACTCATCATTTTTTTTCTCTCAGGTGGCTTAGACCAAATGGTGTGGGATTACAATGGAATAGACTGAGGCTTTATAGTGGGTGAGGTCCTTCAAGCATTTTTCAAAGTCACCTTTCACCTCAGAAGCAGGTTTGAATACCTAGATTTATTTTAAAACTATTTTGCTTCAAGTATCTCAAATTCTCTCCTCTTTATTTTTAAACTGTATTTTGGGCTCAAAAAGCACATTTTGCTGATCTGCCTTTATTACTCTAGTGCTACTGAGAGATTTCAAGAATTTGGGGCTCTTCATCATCTCTTTTTACCTCCACTAAAGACAGTATTTTCATCTGTACATTTTTTGCAACAATAAAACTAGAGATCTTAATTGAAATTGCCTAAACTGAGCCTGTCTATGAATATGGAAAGGAGCAGGGGCAAGGAATTCACAGCAGGAAAATATGCACTTTTCTCAAGATTTCCCCATTTTAATGGGCTCACCCATGCCACTTAGCATTTTGCTTCTTTTCTCACAGCAAGGTGAAGATTTTTTGCTCATTATTAGTGGAAAAATTAATAACATTATCTTCCACTTTCTAGGTCACCCAGTGCCACCTTCCAGACCCTGGTGTGACTAAGTATTCTCATTCTTTCAACTGCCTCCCAAAAAAACAGGACGCCAAGATGTAATGGGAGAAATTAAGTTGGACTTTGGTGTGTGAGAAAAGAGTGGTGACAGTGAGGAGTATATCCCAATAAAACCTTGACTTCATGCTGGAATATTTCCCAGTGTGTGTATAAAAGGTGCTTGTTGATGCTGAGCCTTCCCAAACAGAGCCCTGTAGGAATCACAGGGATTGTCTCCAGTGGCTCAGTTGGCCAACAGAGATGCCCCTTCTGCCTGTATCCATGCTGGAGTTAGAGCAAAGACCTGTCTGAGCCAGGATTAGGTTAAGTGCCCCTACAACAGCAGGAATCCATCTAGGGCAGCAGTGTGCTGATGCAGACAGAGCCCACACTGAGCTCCTTGCTATGGCAGCTAAGCTGCCATCAATCACAGCACAGCTGGAGCAGAGACTGTCTTACAGACATTGTCTGTTTGCAAAGCGTGATGAAGTTGGGCCCACAGCTGGTGCTGAGAGGCTGTTTGTGATGCAGTGTGGAGCCTCCAGCCCCCTCTGAATTCCAAAATGATGGAAGGGCAATATCCATGCACCGTTTGGTAATGCTTGTTCCTGTGATGCCATATAACAATAAATCTAGTTCTGCATCTTCTGGTTGATAAAAGTTGTTTATCTCCAGCTGAGAGGTTGGATTGATTTATATTAGACCGATTTTTCTTTTGTTTGAAGGTCAGCCTCATTACCTCTTTATAAAGATCCTGGAGAATGGATTTAATTTGGATTGTACTTTAGCCCAAAATTTTGTGTATTTCCCAACAAAGGTCATTAGTAGACATAACACAGAACTGCATACATATAGGACTAGATAAGATGTTACAATATTTCCTAATCCCTCCTGACTGTGGAGGTGGGTTTGCCTTCCTACAGACTTCTACTGTTTGACTGCAGTACTAAAACATTAAATGTGCTGGGCACAGTTCTCTGGACCTGAATGGCCCAGGGAAATATACTTTGAAGCTCTCCTATCTTGCTGTGAAGAATGCTCCTATTAAGCCTGTCTGTTGGGAATGGTCCCTGGTCCATGTGACCTGCCAGCCCTTTACAGGGAGTGCTTATGGACCCAGAACAACTGATGGTATCACAGGCAGGATGACTGAGTGCCTAGGTCTATGTTCTAGTATTGCTAATTGCTTATATTGACATAAACCTCTGTGTCCTGCACGGATGCAGAGTCCATAATCTTCTGTGGTCACCATGCTACCCTCTCTCTACCCTACTAAGAAGTCCTCCCTAGTGTCTGCCCTGCATACAGTAAATTTAGCAAGAAGAACTTGTAACAGTCTTCATAATGATGCAAGATTTCCATTTCTTTCTCTGTCCTCACTTTTCAAACTCAACTACCATTGTCTTTTTTTTTTTCTCTACAGATTTTCTCTTTCAGATCTCTTGCTGCTCTTACTGCTCATATTTTCTTGCATTTTCTCTGTCTTAAGTTCAAGAATCCAGGCCAGGATGCAGTGCTTGAAGAAACCCTTCACTGACACTCTGCGTGACAGAAGAAATGTCTGTCTTATTGCACACCCCATTTCCATAATGCTTTCAAAATGAATGTTGTCTTCCTTCTGCAGAGCTAGATTGCTGCATCCATACCAGTTTTGTGACCCCTATAAACCCAGCTCTTTCACCAACACACAGCTGTCTAGCTGATTGTTATCCCCATTGATTTGTTCTGTAATAGCTTGCCAGGAATAAACCCTTTGCAATCCATTTGAGGCAAAGGCAGGCTAAATTAATCTTGTTGCTTCTGGACAGCTACATCACCAGTTCATTTTAAAATTTGTTCTGGTATTCCACAACTTTTGTCACCTCTATAACTTCTCATTAACCATTTAGCCCTGTATAAATGAAAATATTGAGTAGAATGAGCAGAGGAGAGGCTTGTAAGGCAACTCACTTGAAATGCCTTCCCATTCTGTTTCTCTTGGGGTATTTTAACAATCATTTGTGGACTGCTTTTGTGGTATTTTGAGCTAGGCTGGATGTCCTTAGGTAACCATGGGAATGGTGTGCAAGACAGTGTTGAGACCCTCCACTGAGCTCAAGAAAAAATACGTCCTTCCTTTCTCACTAGGCATGCATCCAATATTGGTAGAGGAATATTTTTGCTACACAGAGTCAGAAGGACTTAAACTGGGCATGCGGTACTGGTTCAAAAAGTTCATCATGGAGGAAACCCTAGAAAATATGTTCTCTAGAGTTTCAGTTGATGCTAAGCTGATCTGCCATAGTGTGCAGCTTCTTATTGCAGAAAGTAAATACCTGGATTGTGTTTTCCTGTGGTTGTTGTGGTTGGAGCTGTGATCCTCCAGAGATCAATCATTTCTGAATTACAGATCTTGCTTGCCCAATATATGTAACATTTGTAAACAGGGGTAATATCTTATGTGAAATTGGCTGATGTAACTCCTATTTTATATAGTTACCATAACAGTAAAATGAAAGGAAGAAAAGGAATTGTTTTGTTGATATTATGGTAATGAATACATTAGAAATGCATACAAAAACATCTCAGTGACTTAAGCCATTGCTCATATAAACTGTTGGCTTTTGGGTTTTTGCAATTGCTCTTTTGTTTTCTCCACTGTTCTTGCACAGCTGTAGCCTCCATTTGTTGAAAGGACAGAACCTCAGGCCAGTGAACAGCACTGCATGCAGCCCTCACAGAACAGAAAGGACAGGTTGCTTGTGACTATTGGGTGCTCATTCCCAGTAGAAACCTGTTACCTGAGCAATGACTCACAGTGGGATATACTCCCAGTTTTGCCATTTGTCCTCCAGCTGTCTGACTGCACTTGGGAAGTCCACAAAGAAAAGAGCAAGGAAGAGGTTAATTTGTAGCTTGGTGCTAGTTGGCTTGCATGTCAGTTAAGACATATAGGATGAGATGGTTTTTTGGTGGTCTGGATACATAGCTCAGAATGAAAATCAGGGCCAGCTAAGGATCTGAGACAGTGTAGGAGGGGAGTGGACTGGGAAGCATTAGTCCACCATACAGCAAAGTTTGTGCTGCATTATCTTAACTGAACAATTTCCATTTGCATGTTGCTTGTAGGCTCTGCCCAGCACTAATTTTTAAGTGCATGAGTACTCCTGGGATCTGTTTACTGCACAGTTTAGACCAAGAGAGAATATTTTTATTTAGCTGCTCTTCAGTGTGTAAATCACCTTGACTGAAATATCTATCAACTTGGCAGAAGTGTAAAGGCCTAATTCTGAGAGGCATTGATGACTGAGTTGACCTTCTTCAAACAAGGTTTTAATCCATTTTGCTTTGACAAGACTAAATGACAGAAAATGTTTCTTTGCCTATTTCTATTATTTTCCCAGTATGCAGAGCTCACTATTCAGCATTACTATTTTTATTCATACTTAACTTTCATTCAAACTTAACATAACTACTTATAACTAAAGTTTGTAAAATTAATTTCTATGCCATCATGTAGAAGGTGATATATTATGCCTTTTGTTAATTAAACCAGAAATATAGATTTAAGAGTTGCTACAAAGCAGGGTTATAAAAAAAGAAGGCAAATTAGAAGAAAAACTTGCATTTTAACTCATCATTGTTTAAGTCCTGCACCTACAACATCTGAGATGCAATTATGAGATATTATGATGTAAGTTAATCACCTTTTATTGTTCAGTCACTATGCCATAAAAAAATTACACTTTATAGTCTCTTTATAATTAATTTTTTCCCTATGCCTCTTTTTTCTCTTTCAGGGGGAAGATCTGTCTTGTTGGAGATTTTGGCTTGTTTAGAGTTCTTTGTGTGATTACACATGGAAATATAAAACACTTTTCATTTTGGAACAGTGTGCAAGTGACAGTCTTCTGACATGGGCAATCTTCCATTCCTATCCAGGCAAGGTTTCTTCATCAAGATGAGAATTCTGTGTACATTGTCTCTCTTACAGATATATATCAAGAATTTACATGTGCAGATGCTCACACCAGTGGTCTCAAGCTTGTGCCTGTCTGGCAACCCAAACATAAGCAATTTATATATTTGGAAGACTACTGTTTGTACTCACTGAATTTTTAGCCAGAAGAGGCTGCTTATAGAGGTCTTTGCTAATCAAACATAATTTCTAGTACCTTGTTCCTCATTCTTGGAAATGAAATTGGGTTTCTCAATAGGCTGTGAAAGAAGATAAACATTTAAATCCCACTATGTGCATTCCCTTGAAAGCTCATGCACAGCTATTCACTGTCCTGTGCATAGTGGTATGACATTCATCATGTTGCTTTTTGTGGTCCTGCACTGTGGTAGACTTCACATTGCTCAGCTCATGGAATTTCCCAGCCCTTCAGAAACATGCCCACTAAACTTGTGACTTGAGCAGAACTCTTCCACTCCTCTCCTTCTTCCATGAGCCATGAACATTTAGCCTTACATGACTGGGGCTTTACAGCCTGGGGAAAAATACAGCCAGGAGGTCATGCTGAAGCATGCAGTGGCATAGGGAAGGCTGGAAACTGTTTCTATTTCCTTCTAGTAAAAGAATGAGGGACACCAGGTAGAGCCAGAAAATCGCAGGTTGAAATGAATTAGAAAGGACTCACACAGAGTGCAGAAGGACATGGAAATCCCTGCCAATGTGTGTTGGAGGTGCTAAAAGGTTGCATTGGTCTATAAAGCATGGGAAACATTTGTGTTAGAAAATTCCAGCAAGGACTCCTAATTGCAACCTTAGATATAAACTAAATATAACTTGAGAATTTCTGGGTCAGGAGAGTTCCTAAATCACAAGTCACTTGGCCTAGGAAGGTATTCTGGGGAAACATTGCTATGGAGCTATCTGTTGTAGCACTCTTCTCTTAGTATTCACTTATGTCTGCCATTGAAGACAGATAGTGGGAAAAATACCTCCACAGAGGATGCTAAGGCTGATCCACATGCACAGTGATTGATTAGGAGCATCTGAAGCTGATGGAACATGTTAATTTTAAAGGTACAAATCAAGTCATGGGACAAACGACAAAAAAGAAGAGAGAAAGGAAAGGAACAGAAAAAAAAAATCAAAAAATATCCCTAGTAAGCAGCCATTAAGAGCATTGGTAAGGTCTCAGCTGATCATCCCCTCTGGGGACTGTCTCCAATGCAGACAATATCAAGGCTGAAGATTACATGGATTTACCATGATATTTCCCTAGAACCACATGTCTTTCATCAGAAACTGCTCAAGATCCCTACTGGTTGTTGCTGTGAATGATGTTATTAGTGCTGACTGGAGTGTTTTTATCAGATGCAAATGTTGCACATTTGTTAGTTGTTAAGCTTCTGCACATTTGCTGTTGCCTCTACCAGGGCCTCAGCATTACTAGGACTGAGGCTCAAGGGCACTTTGGGCACTGGGCAGCAACAGGGTATGGAACAGAAATGGAGATGAGCACCTAGAGAAGAGGTGGCAGTAGCAAAGAGATGTCACCTTGAAATCACCTAGTGTTCAAATTTTTCAGATACCGAATTATATCTCATGGAGAGAGAAAAAAGACCCCGTGCTGTTTTAAAGCATTTAGGTACATTAAACGAAAGAGGAGAAGTGCACAGTCTGGACCAGTATGCAGCATTCATTTAAGCTACAGTACAACTATTATTTATTAAATATATTCTTTAAACATAATTGAACATTTTGAGGACTAGCTTGCTTGTCATAATAAAAGAAATCAAATTTCCCCATTCTTCTTTTACAGAAAGACAGCTGCTTTTGGATCAACTCAAAAAGGAAGAAAAACCAAACCCAACCAGAAAACCTCTAACCAGGCTTGTCATCTTGACACTGTGTACAGTGTGTGAGCTCCCAGATCTTAACGAGTATTTTTAGCTTCATGTTGAAAAGGCTGACAGACTTTCTATTACACAAGTGCTATCAGGTGCTAAAAAATACTTCAAAATACAATCTTATTTCAAGCTTGATGAATTTGTAGCTTTTCCAAATATCAAAAAGGATGGAATTTCACTTTCCCAGATCTCATGTGCACTTTTATTCTCACTGAGGGTTCTTCTGCAACAGAGTAGATCTACCTGTGTATGCTGAAGTCAGTGAGTTAATTCTTATAAGTGCCCCTGATATAACCAGGTGCCTGCCTGTGTATGCCACCTGTGTTTGGCTGAGCCCAGAGTGGATGTGAACAGTTACATCCACCTGGAATCCAGTCACAAGTGGCATTCTCCAGGGCTCAGTATTGGGCCAAGTCCTGTTTAACACCTTTATCAATGCTCTGGATGAGGTGATTGAGGACACCCTCAGTTAGTTTGCAGTTGAAACCAAGCTGGATATGAGTATTGATCTGCTGGAGGGCAGGAAATCTCTACCCAGGGATCTGGACAAGCTGGATTGGTGAGGCCAATTACACGAGGCTGAACAAAGCCAAGTGCTGGGTCCTGCCTTAGGGTCACAACAACCCCCTGCAGCACTACAGGTTGGGGCAGAATGCCTGCAAAGCTGCCCAGAAAAAAGGACCTGGGGGTGCTGGTCAACAGCAGATGAACATGACCCAGCATGTGCCCAGGTAGTCAAGAAGGCCAGTGGCACTTGGCCTGTATCAGCAATAGTGTGGCCAGCAGGAGCAGGGCAGGGATTGCCCCTCTGTACTTGTGAGCCATATTGATGAGGCTGCATCTGGAGTGCTGTGTCCAGTTCTGCGCCACTCACTACAAGAAGGACATTGAGGTGCTGGAGTGAGTCCAGAGAAGGGTAATGGAGCTGGTGAAGGGTCTGGAGCACAAGTCCTGGGAGGAGTGGCTGAGCGAGCTGGGGTTGTTTAGCCTGGAGAAAAGGAGGCTCAGGGGAGACCTTATCACTCTCCAGAAGCACCTGAAAGGAGGGTGAAGTCAGGTGAAGACTGGTCTCTTCTGCCAGGTAAAAAGTGATAGGACAAGGAGAAATTATTTAAATTGTACCAGGGAAGGTTCAGATTAGACACTGGGAAAAATTTCTTCTCTAGAGTGGTGGTCACACATTGGAAGAGACTGGACAGGGAAGTGGTGTCACCATCCCTGGAGGTATTCAACAGATGTGTAGATGTGACACTTAAGGACATAGTTTAGGTGGTGGACTTGTCTGTTCTGGGTTAACAGCTGGATCTGATGATCCTGAAAGTCTTTTCCTGTCTAAATGTAATTCTAATTCTGTAATTCTATGATTTTGTGGTAAAAGTAACTAATGGGTGTAAGCTCAAGCTTGTTAAATACAAATGAAAAATGAAGAACATTCATTATTTGTAATCAATGAAAAACGAATTACCAATGTTGGTAGCAGATTCTAATTTTTATATAGCTTCAAATTATGAGTGGATGGAACATATACTTTAACAGAAGGCAAGCTATTTGGCTTCATATACTCAATCTCTCTTTATTTGTGTTTTTAATAGGAGTATTAAATCTTTTCATTCACTTAGGTTCCAGAATAATACACTATCTACAGACCTCATTCCCATTTCTTTTTCTATATAATATTAAGTATAATTTTATTGTTTGGAGTATTTTTTTTGGGGTTTTTGGGTTGGTTTTATTTTGTTGGGGTTTTTTAACAGTAACTGTTGGAAAAATAGTGAGAAGCTAAAGTATAAAAAAGAAATAAACAGAACATATTAAATACATTTTCAAACATGACTCTACTTTCCCTAAAGAGGCTTAAATCTAATATTCACTCCCATGTCAGCATTTCAAGTCCTTCAGCAAAATTCATGCTAATAGACCCAATATTGAGTTTTGCATTCTGCCTCTGCTGCAGTGAAACACTCAAGAATGTCATATTAAAACAGCAAACATAAAAGTAATTCCCATTATTATTCCAAGCAAACAAACTGCAAACAAATTTATTGTAACTAATGAAACTAATGCAGATGCCATCATAGGGATTTGTTTCCCCCATTACCTCACTTCTTCCCAACAGTAACCCAGTGCCTTCCATATCCCTTGCCACTATAAACCACCATAAACCACCGTCCCCTCATATCATTGTCCAACTTCCCCTGCATTATCTCCATTTTACCTCTTTGGTCTTGGATGGCCCACCATTCCATGCCCATGATATGCCTATGTGCTGGCAGTGTCCCTCTCTCCATGGCTGGGCCAGGGACTGTGTGTGGGTGACAGCAGCCCATAGCCGACCCATGAGCCAGACAATGCACATGAGGGATTTGTTCTGGCCAGGTTAGGTCTCCAACCTTTCTCTCAGCAGAGGACATTATTTAGATCTCTCTCATCTTCCTGGCCACAAGTTTTCATGAAATTTGGAGGAAATGATTTGTAATTGATATCTTGCCTTTTTGTCAAATGGGCTTGTAGTCATCACATGCTGGATGGACAGAGACAGCATGATCATGTAAGCTGCATTCCCCTGAGAAACCAGACTGAAAACCCATAAGGTATGTATTACAGAACACACTGAATTAACTTTTCTGGCCTGCAAATGTGTTTAAACCATAAATTTTTGATGGGAGATATGCAAGTTAGTGCGAAACAAAACAAAGTTAACTGCAGATAAGGATGATACATTAAGTGTTTGTATTTCCAGAAAAAAAAATTTATTTCTTTCACACAGACAAGAACTTTCTTGGTAATCTCTTTCAGTAATAGATTACAATTAGAATTTTCTAGAAATATTCAAATAGATTTCAGAAGTTTCATTCTTCTACCATTTATAGACTGGAAAACATTAACAAGTTCTCCTTCAAAAGGCTGAAAAGTCTAAGCTAAGTGTAGAGTTACATGAAATCTATTATTTCTTTACATGTGTTTTTCCTGCATATCCAGGTCTATGATATTGTCACCAGCAGGTCCTAAGGTAACACCATGGAACAATTTATAAGACCAGGTATTAAAAATGCAGTGCTACTAATTTCTAGTGAAAAAAAAAAATGGAGGCAACAGGAATCTGTGATTCCCTTTATAAACTCATTTAAATCAACTCTAAATTAGTTACTACAATTGCACAGTGTAAATAACTGCTTCTATGTTATTTAAAGTATTAAGAATGCAAACAAAGACAAAGAAGTCAAAGACAGGAGGGTCTGAGGCTACATGAAGAGCAACTTTACATGGTGGACATGCTTTCCAGTAGGCCAATATTTGCAGATTTCCATGTAAAATGATTGCTAAAGGCATTAAAGTAAACATAACAAATATCACTCTGAAGTCCACTTCTAAAACGCTCTTAATTAAGCCCCCTATTCCCTGAGGCTCTTGGAGGTAGGTATTATAAAGTAGATCCTAGAAAATCCAGATTTAAATATAACTTGGATTTGAACTGATAAGAAATAATTATCACTGTGTATAATTATCCCAACTTTCCGGTTTCCTACACAGGACTAAGCGGCCTAAAAAACTACATGGGGCCAACTAATTTTTTTTTTTTTAATTTCATATTCACTTCCACATTTTGATATGGTTGTAATTTTTTGAGAACTATTGACATGGAAATGAAAATTAATTCCCCCTTTTTATTTGATTTTTTTCACAGGCAATATTTTAAACTAGAATTGCTTTCTCTATGCTCATTAACCACTTTTTTTCTCTGCCAGACTCAATGTCAGGTAGGAGGACAAAAGTATTGCATACTAGTGATGATAGGTGGTATGTCTAAACATGCTGGCATGTTAGATGATGTTTTCCTGAGGAAATTACACCCTCTGAGGACAAAATTAGACTTTTTTATTTTTAATTGGATAGATGCCTTTTATTTTGCACACACTGAGGAGTTTTGGCTTTTTCAATGCTTATCTGATCCTCTTTATTTAAAATATTTAAAGAAATAAAAATTTACTTTGATTGCAGCTGCTTCAGGCATCTGAGTTTGGGGCTAAAATAAGGAGTAAAGAGCAGGTATAGCTGAACTCTGAGATACTCAGCTCCCAAGAAAACAGAAACTCATTAGTTCTCTCTCATTTCTAAATAGACACAAAACATAAATGTTGGAATAATCACTTGCCAAGAATCTTCTACAAAGTCAGACTGAATCTAAAGGGTGTTAATGGACAGGGTCAGGGCTCTTCTGAGAAGAGTAATGGGACTTTAAAGGATCTTGATACAACTGAAGAAGAATTAGTGAAAACTGAATGATGGATTTGTTCATTAGGGATAAAGCAGACCTGTGACAATAGCCTGGATGAACACAAACAGCTCCAACCGGAAGTTAGAACCATTCCTTATGAGTGAAGCAGAGGAGGTTCTTAGGCCTAGAGTTCTTGACTTCTCCATATCCAAGGAGAATCTTCAAATGACTAGGATGGTTTTCCCTGTTTGTCAACCTTTTTGGAAAAACACTGTGGGATTTTGAAACCAGATACACCAATATGCTTAGGTTTTCTAGGAGTTAAAGAATTGGTGACTTGAGAAACTGCTTCTTAATTTCCAGTTGGGCTGCCATTCAGAGGGACCTTAACAGGCTAGAAAAATGGGCTAGGAAGAATCTCATGAAGTTCCACAAGGACACATGGGGAGGAATCATCCTGTAAGGGATGTGACTACCAGCTGGGGACAACTGGCTTGAAGGCATCTTGGCATAAAAAAGACTTGGGGGTTCTGGTGGACAGCAATGTGTCCTCACAGCAAGGATTGGCATCAGCCTTCTGCATCACATTAGAAGAAGAAGTTGCAACAGTGAAGTACTTCTGGAGAGCTGGATCCAGTACTGGGCTCCCCAGTGCAATGCGTGGACACACTGGAGATTGCCCAAAGAGGAGCCATGAAAATGGTGAAGGGCCTGGAGCATCTGACGTGCAAAGAGAGGCTAAGGAAGCTGGGACTTCTCAGCCTGGAGAAGAAAAGCTCAAGGGGATCTTAGCAAATGGATCAATGCAATAAATACTTCATGGGAGCATTAAGAATGATGGGTTTTTTCGGCGGTGCTCAGTGACAGGACAGAAAACTGAAATATGGGAAATTCTATTTAAGTGTAAGAAAAAAGCGGGTTTTTACTGTGAGGATGGTCAAACACTGAAATGGTTTGTCTACATGGCTTGTAGAGTCTCTGTCTTTGGAGGTACCCAAAACCTGATTTGCACTGTGCAAACCTGCTCTCGGTGACCCTGCTTGAGCAGGGGGGATGGATGACCCTCTGATTTCTGCTCTGGAGGCTTCTGTACAGACTGGCAACAATGATTGTTGTTTTGCCTCCTGACACACTTTTAATGTTCCATAATAAATAATGTGAATATAGTTTAAGAAATTTCCTGTTTGTTTTTAACATAATTTCCCTCTAATTTTTTCACCACAGATTTTTATGTGGAACTTTCTAGTCAACACCAATTACACATGTTTCAGGAAGGGAAGATGCATTAGGCCTAATGCAACACTTTTAATGTAAAAAGTGCCAATGACTAGGAGCTGACAGCTCACCCTTGGGAAAATATGGAAATTGGGCTTAGAGCTGCAGTTTAAACTTGGAGTTTGCTAGTTAAATTCCCAGCAGGTCAGTGATTCAGTGTATGCATTTAGCTAACCTGAGACAAGATATCCTAAAAATGACACCTTATTACAGAATGGGAAACATGGGATGAGCTATTAGCTTTCTGTCCTCTACCTCCTCTTAGCTTATCTATGCCATTTTTAACTGCTGTATCTATCAAGGAAAGAAGAAAAGGAAACAACCATTAGACATATGCTTTTCATTATCATGGCTGTGACGTTACAAGCACATGCACAGACTGGATCATCTCATTAAGTTCTGATGACAGGCTGTGCTCAGATGGCTCCTGCTTCTTCACAATGCACAAATGACCTTTTCTAGCCACTCACTGAAAACAAATAAAAACTGGTACAAAACCAATACCAAATAATTTAAAAAGATTTAGCAAGCCTGCATAGTTCAGCATGTCCTGCTCCTTTGGAGAGGCACCTATAACTCCCTCCCATGGAAAAAGTTACTTTCACTTTTTTAGTTGCAGCCCTGGGAGCAGTCTCCATCATTCCCTTCCACTGCAAACTCGATATCTGTTCACAGAGAAACCCATGTCGTTCCCCTTCTGTGTCCCATCTTCTAGGTAATAAAACATAAAATTGTGGGAATTTTTTCTTTGGTTCCATATTATATCAGTTATATCACCACCCTCTATCTACTGCTTAAACACTTGTTTTTGAATGAAGTATGTTTATGAAAAAGAAAATGAAAGCTAGAGTTTAATGAATAATGAAATTAACTAAATTGCAAATATTTTATTTAAACTTTTGGGGGAAATTTTTCTTCTATAAGATATGAAAGTAATGAAAAATGAATAATACATGGAAAAAAATCATTAAATGTGTTGGATGAAGTATTTGAGGAATATCATTCAATAATCCTTTGGGAAACTAAATGTCCTACATATCTGGCTTCTAAATTGACATATGCTGGTTTTCCACATACCAATAAAATCTTTAGATAGCATTTGAGACTATTATTGCAGAACACCTCAAAGAACAAAAAGATAGGTTGGTAACAGCTATTACAGGGGATGATTTTAGAAAAAACAGCCCATTCTTCTTGAAGGGGATTATTTCTTTTCTTTGCACTTTGCATACTGACTGTGCATTATATTGAGTGGTCACTCTTACCTTTGTTCCCAGGACACTTGTGAACTGACCTTGGTCTCAAAACCTGGAAAATACTGATTCTTTTTAGTTCAGTATATGGGCTATTGGCAGACTGAAGACATATTTTTTGGAGCTAGAAAGTGCAGAAATACTCCTTTAAATGCACTTGCAGGTTCTGTATCTTGAAGCCTTAGCTCCCCATAAGTCAGTTTTTCACCTGTAAGACATGCTCAAGAGCCCTTCCTTTCTGCAGTCCTTTTTTCTTGTCTATTAAAACTGCAAAAATTCAAGGCCAAGGATTGTCTCTTTTTGATATATTTGTGTATCACCTAGTTCAATGGAGCACTAGTGACCAGGAGTATCACAAACAGAGTGGGCAGACAGGGAACAACATGCCAGTGTGGGCAGCAGTTCTTGTGGAAGAGGGGCTGAAGCCCTGCCAGTTTGGCCAGGGAGTGATGGAATCCTCCCAGCAGAAAGCCATGGCTTCTCACAGTTCCACACCCACCACCACTGACACAGCTGCCCAGAGAGAGCTCTGGCGTGAACTTGGTGCCACTCAAGTGTCAGCTGCTGGGTGTGCCCTGCCCTTAGGCACTCTGATGGCACTTAGGGACATGGTTTAGTGCTGGACTTCGCAGTGCCGGGTTAACAGTTGGATTCAATGATCCTAAGTTTTTTTCCAAACTAAACAATTCAATGATGCTATGAAACTAGTTAATTCCTCGATATTCTCTTTGCTTTCTCATACTTCTTTCCAACTCAGCATCATGACTTAGAGTCCGAAAACACCTTTCTGACATCAGAGTGCTCTGCAGGGCATCAGCACACAGGATCCACAATCAAATCAAAGAGAACCCAAAGGAGTGAGCTGTAAGAATTTAATTTGTGCCTTAGGATAAAAACATATACCTCACTATTTCTGATGTCTGCTTCTACATTTCCTTGTCTCCCCCTTTTTAAAAATTTATTTATTTTTTTAAACTTTTCTTGCTTTAAACAAGACAGATATTTTCTTGGTGTACCCTTGGAGACTCTGAAGGAGGCAAAGAAGGTTGTGGTCACTGCTGTCCGCTACAATCCAATCTTCATTTCAAACCTACTTTTGATGCAAGAGTCCCACTTCTTGGGGAAACCCAAAATCATCAAGGGTGATATTGTATGCCATCAAGTAATAAAAATAGTGCCAAACTTCTGAAGAGTTTGAGGTTTTTTTAAATGATGTTTAACCTATTATGACACTGTCTTGCTACAGCAATGTGGTGTAATGTGTGCTGCTCCACAGGCAGGTCGCTGTGGCTAATTTTCTCTAGTGGTTTTCTTTGGCACTGGCAACATCCCTCATTAGTTTTTTATTTGTACATTTAAATACTCTTGTAGCACCATTAAGTTTGAAATGGCTTTATTCTTTTTTCAGCAATATTTGTGTTTAACATATTTTCTCAGCCCACCCTACAAGATTCTTTACAGCAGATGTTGTGGTACAGTTGAAGGAATGTGAACCAAATTGTAGGTAATGGTCCATGCTTATTTGTTTTGTGTAAGCTGTGGTTTCTATAGCTACTGTACATCTGCTTCGTGCCATTTGCTGATTACTTTCTGTAGTTGTCTCAGCCTAGATATTTAAAGCACACTGTACTGATTCTGCTCAGCATGGCAATCTGACAATGGCTCAACGTGAACCAAGCTACAAATTTGGAAACATGTTTGAAAACAGCTCAGTCCACATATTCATTCTCTATCTACTACTGGAACAATGGCCACCTAACCAAAAATTGAAACAGGCAGTGGTCCAGTCTCAGCAAAAGACTTGAAAGCACAATTGACAGGGAATGCAATTAGGCATGGTATCAAACAGGTGGCTGAATTGAGCTCCAGTGTGGGAACCCAGAGGCAGAGACAGCAAATCCTTCTGTATTCTGCACTTTCACCAAAAACAGAAAACATTCCTGGGTGATTGCACTAAAGTTAACTTACTGATTTCTACTGATGTCTTTCCTTCTGACATAGAAGCAGAGTGGCAGCATCTTGGCCTTTCAAACTTTGCCTTTATTGATGGATTTCCTCTTCCGACCTGAAATCTCTATTTCTATCATTGAAAATGATGCTATTTGGCTTAAACCCCTGCAGTTAAAGAGTCAAAGTAAGGGATAATATTTTGCAAATTTTACATAATTTGTGTAGGTTTTTTCCCTGCCACCCTCTAACAGACATACCAGCTGGGTTTTTTAGATATATTTTTTAGTGTGAGTTTGCTTTTCTAAGTGTATAAGAGAAGCAAAGAACTGCACTGGTCCATTCTGCCTTCAAAGCCTACTTTGCAGAAAAAGTTTGCCTTACGTGATCTGTTTTTGAGGTGTACAATTGTCATTTGTCTGCTAAATTCAACTATATTTGACCAAGAGGGTAGAGATCCCATAGGTATTACATGCCTGTAAACTAATTCTCCCAGGCTCCATTTCTCCCCGAGAAATATCCAGATTAGTTCCTCCTATGAGGAAAAGGCTGCAGTGCTCGGCTGTATTGTTAGACAGCAGAAACTCCACCTGGGAGACACCCTCTGGAAACAGGACCTCTGAAGTGCTGCAACACATGGCTCTTTCTACCACTTTCTAGAACTAGATAGAGCTAACTGCTGCTTCAGCTTTGCTGGCAAAACTTGGAGTTTGTATTAATTTTCAGCTTTTTTTTTAACTGAATTTTAATGTACTCTTGGTCTTGATTGGAAAAACAAAACCACTCAAATCAGTTACAGTGTGCAGAAACTTCTTTATATTCAATTAATAAGCTCACCTATTTAAAATATAACAAGGTACCCAGCACATTAATTGCCTTCAGCAACAGTCATGTAGCAACGGGCTGGGTTTTATCAGTTCATAATACTGGACATTCTGTTGTAATCTGACATTATGGACTTGCTACAAAAAATGAGAATGAATGTTCCCTTTCTCTCTTTTCAATTCTTCTCAAATATTAGGTACTATCCACGCTTTCTATCAGCTCCAGAAAAGCTCCCAGAGTCTGTATTTTGTAAGAAAGAAACAAATTCTTGTCGTATATGAGAACTTGTAGCTCTAAGATAAATGCAAATTAGATCCATTGGAAAAAAAGAAATCAGATTATTTACTCTGAGAAGAATCTGACAATCAGCAAGAAGAAAAACTTAATGAGATCTTACTTCCAGGGTAGAAGGGATTTTCTAGGACTAAGTATGAACATTTCAATAATTAAACGGATGAGTTTAAGCTAAGTATGACCTAAACTAGAAAAGCTCAGCTCCTTTCAGCCTGGGCTAGAGGCATTCAGGCTTGTTCTACTCGCACAGTGCATCACTGCGGGCCACAGTTTTCTCTACACACACTGCCGCAGCAAAGTACATACTAGTCTTCCCCAGTTTGCTAAAAAAAAAAAGGTTTAATTTCACATCTAGAAGAAGTTTCCATGGCTCTGTTCCAGCAATTCATGACATTGATGTGGCAGTAAAATGGCTGTTGTGCTGATGGCAGGAACTTGTTGCCCTCCAGGGAGCAGGGAGCCAGTGGCTGCAAAGGGAAGATAAAGCCATGCTGTGGCAGAGGTGGCTGGGATGGCTCCACAGGGCACAGTGGGGCGGCACAGCTAGTCAGGAGATGAGTGACAGTCTCCTCCTCCTGGCTGGGCTGTTGGGCATGGAGAGGTTGGGCAGTGGGTCAGGAACAATGCTGCTGCTGCTGCTGCTGCCAAGCTGTTTGCTCCCCTCAGGAGCATGGGCAGCTTGAAGGAGTCATTGGCCAAGCACAGGCAGTAATGAGGCTCCTCTCCAAACACAGCCCACCCCAATTATTGTCCTGTTTGCTGTTCCAGGACAAGGAGTGTTAAATGAGACTAATGTACACTTGTCAAACAGTGCATGGTTCGATATGGCAGATCAGAGGAAGGGGTGGGTAATGCCAATAAAAGAGGGTTTGCTACATGAGGCAGCAGCATTGACTTGGACACATAAATCAGATTTAATATTCAGTCTTTCATTTTTCTGCTCCTTTAGCATCATTGCTTCTAATCATAATATATTACCAGTTAACCCAGTATGACAAGGGGTTAAATTAGGGGAAAAAACAATGTTGGTGGGTTGCATTTTTTATTTCCTTGAATACACAGAAAATCAGGGACATCATAGCTAATTATAGGAATAAAATGCATCCTGATGATATAGCAACATGATTTGATTTTATGGCACTCTTTAAACCAGAAAACAAGTGGGGTGATTTTATATAAGCAAATACAATTCAAGTATCTGAAGGAAAATTTTTTATTTCTTTTATATAACAAAAGGATTTAAAATAATTGCTGAGAGGTGTCTGCTTACTGAATTCCTAACCTCACTGGAAGATACAATCAATCTGATATTTCTTTTAGTTTTTATAATATTTTACAGAGTACGTAATTACAGTTTTATAGACAAATGATACAGATTGTATCTATTAAATGATGTACCAGAAGAAAGAGGTATATTACATTTACATAAAATTCTTCTTCCAGTGCTGAGCTAACCCTTATACTTTCCCTGCAGTCACAGACGCAATGATCCAAAGCATGAACAGACTTAAATGCATTTACTTCAAGCAAAGGGTTATGACCTGGTTTAACTATGTCCTGGAGACCAGTTTGACTGGCAAGCATGTCAGAGTTTGTAGGGTTGGTGCCTTAATCCTCCAGGCCTTTCAGTGATACCTGACACTGTACTCACTCTGTCAGAGCTAATAAATGGCCCAGTGGATGATTATCTTTAAATACTGTAGACATTGAAAGTAAACTATTGATGGACATTACCTCATTTCTTTGAAGGTAGCTTTTACTTCTATTACATTAAAAAATAAACAAAATAATGGAAGAACACCATATTTTTCTGTCAAATAAGAAAAAAAATTAATATTGCATATATTTCAATGTGAATGCTAGATTGAATTAGAACCCTATTTTTTTTCTTTTTTTATTCTTATATTTGATTTTGCAATTAAATCAATTTATTTTTATGTTCCTAAAAAAGAGGGGAAAAAAAGACCACATGCATGATTTTGCAGATCATTTGGTGAATTAAACTTGCGAACTTTAAGTAGATGCTGCCTAGCATAATGTTAAAATATTGCCTTTTTGGTGCAAAGTGGAAAATTTCTTTAAGAGGGTGATTTTTCTTCCCCCTGTGTGTTTGGAAGAGTGTAACCTGGGACTCAAGCTGCTACAAACACAGGGGAGCAGAAATCTCTTTTTTACTGGCTATGAGAAAGAAGAAAATGGTTTGAAGCAGTCAAAAGCTCTACCTTTGCCTAATTTAGGAATACAGAGAAGGATCCAAAACCCCTTGTCCTAGAAGCAGAACTAAATAACTGCCTTCTTGCTTGACTGCAGGAGGAAACCTTAGGGTATATATAGTGAGGCAGTGAAGAGCTTCACACTCATTCTCAAAACCAGCTTACCTACTGAGCATAAAACCTGCCTGACAGGAAAACAGGGAAGCAGAGCATCTCCATTTTTTGGAGCTCACATGCCTGACTCAGAAAAATGCCTGTGGAGAAAAATTTAGCTTCACACCACAGACCTGCCTTCCTAGCAGGTGGCTGCAGACACAGGACTCAGCCCCAGCCCTGGTTAACTCCTACCTCTTCTGCAGCAGGCAGAGGTTGGAGCATGAGTGAAGCACTGAGCTCTGTATAGAAGTGGTGAACACCTAGCATGATGAGTTTTGCACACAATTAGTAGAAAAGCCTAGGAAGAGTACCCAGCTCTTCTATCAGTCATGGAATCGGGGCTCTTCATGTCCTTCAGGGACCCAGGGATTTTTTATCCCTTCCCACATACCTTTGAACCTCTTGAGGACTTCATGCTCTCTACTGTACACTGGGACCAGAGCCAGTATATCTTGGGATATGGTATGGATGTCTGCTGCTCTGGGACAGTGTACTTCGTGATTTTTGTACCAGAAGTTGATGCCTGATGGGTTTTTGTATTTTTTATTTTACTTTTATACTCTATATATATCCTTTATATATAACCTTTTACCCTTCCCCATTCCCATACTTTTTACTCCCTGTATCTTAACCCTACATGTCTATCACCCTAGTACCCCTTGCCCTGCTCAGAATCCTTTGGGGAAGACGAAACAAACCCTCAATCTCAAAAGCATGACGCACAACCTTGAACAGAGCCCCCATCACTGAAAAACGTATTTTGTAAACTAAGTAGCAATCTTTTGGGGGGGGGCAATTTTAATGAGGGGGCAATTACTTAATTTGTTAGACTTCTTATTGGAGACTTTTAGATAGGTATTCTAATCTAGGCTATCCATAAATTGTATACGGGAGCTTTGGGCGGGGAGCTTTTTGGCTGGCTTTTGGAGCTGGCTTGTTTGTCGGTGCGCATCTGGGATCCTATTAAACCAAGGTAAAACCCCTATCCCATACTGTGTGTCTGTGTCTAAAATTTTTCTAGCAATTTAAGGCATCAAAGTACTGCTCCATAGTACAGCACAGAGAATTGAGAATTACACTTCTGTATTTCAGATACCTACTCAGGAGGAATTGTCCTACATGGAACAGCAGAAGTACCATAAGGTGGAGAAATTTCCCCTTCCTCCCCTGCCAGAAGCAGAGCAAACCTGTGCTGCTTTTATGCATTGAAGGACTCAAGGCTTTCCTTCCAGGCTTCCCTGTCTCACTAAGACTGTTGATCATTCTTATTGTATGTCACACATTTCCTCCTCAGTCACTCTGAGAGACCACCTCTCTGCTTCAAAGTGGGCTGAACATGGAGAGGCATATGAGGAATGCTGAGCTGTCAAATCACTTAGCACAGTTCATTCCTGGGTGCTTCCAGTGACAGGACATATAAACTAGGATTTTTGGGGGTTGCATTTTTCTTTTAATTTTGAGCTGATTTCTGAATCAAAAAAGTTAGTTCTCTCTAAAAGGAAACCCATTAACAAACCAGTTAACTCCACAGTCTACTCCAGGCCAGAGAGTTTTGGTGTAAATCACACCAAGTTTGGCTCCATTCATGCATGATAAACATCATCCCAGCAAGCACTGAGAATGCTGATCAACACCCTTTCCACATCTGGGAAGTGTAACACATACCATTGGCACCCTGTTATACATGTACCTTTCCCACCCACTTCAGAGTTTGCTGCTGATGTGGAAATCATCACAGTGCAGGACTAAAGGACAACCAGACATTACAGGAGCACGGAAAATTTAATTCCAGAGTTATATAACTATATCTATAGATATAGAGATATAGAGAATTCTGTGTGTGTATATGTATATAGCTACAGGCGTAAGCAGCTTGTTTTTATGAGTGGGCTGTACAGCAAGCACTATTTTCCATTTACATGATTAGGAGATCCACGTTTGCAGTAAGGCTGCATTAAAAAAGCTGGGCACTGGAGTGCTGTTCCAAAACAGGGGACTGAGACATGGGCAGCAGCTGCTTCCTCCTCAGTTCTTCTCCTGACACTGCACTACATACAGAGAGCAATTGCTGGTCACATCATCTGTCTGCTTCCCTGATTAATAAACAGGCCTTGAACCTGCTGCTTGTGCTTGGACCAGCGATCACAGAACTTGGTGTTGCGATATTTCAGGTGTTTTCCATTGCAAAGCAGCTGCTTTGCTAGTGGGGCACCCAGGGAAGGCTTGGGGAAATGGGTGCACAGAGTTGGCCCAGTCACTCTGTTCTAGCAGGAGCCAGTACCAAACAGTCAGGACACCAGCCACCCTGTACCCTGGTCTGGCCTGAGAACAAGCACTGCTCTCTTGGACAAAAATCTGTAGCAGTGGACATATAGCAGAGAGAAATAGTTCAGACGCTCAGAGCTATCCTCTGAAGGTGCCCAACCCTGTTGATATGATAGTAAGTATAGGATAGCCAGAGGATAACAAAGAAAGCACAAGTGGTTGAAGAAATATTGGGTTTCACCTCCCTTATCTCTCTGCATAGAAAGGCGGCAAAATAATTTCAAAAAGAGTGATAGATACAGAGTAGAAATTGCCTTTTCATTTTTTCACTGACAATGGGAAATTTCTAGGCAGTTGTGCTGGATTTTCAGAATAATCTACCTAAGGTTGTTTATTATTAAAATAATTAATCAGGCAACTAACTGAACAGCTCTTCACCATTCCTTCCTGTGATACATTTCTTCTGGTATTATAGCCAATCATTTTCTAGACAGAATAATCAAGGTTATGCAGCCTCTGGTCACCTCTTTGCCACCACTTACTTGCTGTAAGAGATTAGTTATGCACATCTCCAACAATGTGTGCAGTTCATCACGAGGATACTGTAATTTGGCATGTCTGTTCTGATCTCTCTGTTGTGTTTCTTCAGATGTCAGAAACAACAACCCCTTATTCCTCTGCACAATCACAAGTGAAGTAAAAATCACTGCTTCTCTACCTCCTGGAGACTGATCTGGTTAGTATTATCCCACATTTCTTCAATTTTCTTGCATATCAGTACAAGCCCCAGTTCTCCTATTCCTAGATTTGAAACACAAGAAAAATGTTGAAATGCTTTTCAGGATCACAGTAATAATTTTAGGCATCTCTCAATACCTGCAGAAAGAGGCACTGCATTCAGGATTTGACGTTTTTCCCTAACATGGCAGCCAGGCCCCCATCTCTCTAGGTAGTGGTTTCTCAATAGTGATTTCTCAGTTACAGCTGGAGAGCACTTGAAGGAGGGTCAGAAAAAAAAAAAAAAAAAAAGTGAGAGACCAGAGTCAAGGCTGGAAGTTGTTGCTTCCCTTTGGATAGCATCCTACTCATCAACAGATCTGGGCAAAGCAGCAGTTCCTGGCTCTTGCTGCCTTCCTGCAGGTGCTCTGGCAAGGCCCTACAGGAGCTTCTCTTGCTGAGCTGATGGTTCACACCCCAACCATCTGCAGCAGTACTGGAGGAACCTGCTGGGAATCCCTGCCCTGCTTGGCATGGTCTGTTACTATGCCTTGCCTCAGTACAGTGCCTCCCAGCATTGGGGAGCAGGCTGCTTGTTCCAAATGTTATTCTTTGGCTAAATCAAAGGACAGGGTGGTATTTGCTACACTTCACTGGTTTCTGAGCATGGGTATAGAGGATACAGTCTATTTGAGTGCAGAAAAGTACTTGGAATTGAATAAATCTTAAGACTACTGAATCAGAGTAGCTATATCTATCTCAGTTCAAACAATGAAATTCTGAGCATCACTCTGCCAGTGTCCTAGGAAATAGTCTTCCGGTCACTTCCTCAGCTCTTGCTTATAATTTATGAGAGTATATGCTCCTTTGATTAATAATTCAGGAATTACATTTATTACAGAGCATTAGGCTCCCAAAGGAGTTCAGAAGTTCTCTTTCAAATTCCCAGAGCAACCCAAAGAACTCTCTCAGGTCTACTTTCCTTTAACATCTCCACCCTAAGACTTAATACATTAATGATTTAAAGATTGTAGAAAATTATTGCAAATGCAATAATGTCTTCAAATTCAGAAGGATCAAGTTTTTAAATCTATATTATTGAGTTCCCAGCAATGGTTTTTTTTTGTGGTTCTGTTTTTTTGTTTTGTTTGTTTTTTACTATGGCTCTTTCAGACTTTTCGTCATTATATTGTAACTTACCCTACAGCTTCTTTACCTTTGCTTTGATGTTTTATTTAGTTAGTCTTTGAATCAATAGGCTGCTCATAAAACCAGAGGAACAGGGTAACCAGATTGTCCTCAGACTAAGTGAGGAGAGAGTGTGCAATTATCAGGTAGCAATACATTTCTCATTATGAATCTTAGTTTGTGATTTCTCTGACACCAGTATCAAACCAAACTAGCTTTGCTACTCTTATGGATTCTTTTGAGGAATGTAGTACTTTACATTATGTAAAATGGATTCATATCAAAATATGCTCAAAATAACCAGTGGAAGGGAACTCATCACCCAGCAGAAAAATAGTGCAGTAAGCAGGGCCCAGGGCTGCCCTAAGACACTCTCAAATTCCTCTGCTGCCATGCCACTTTTTATTGAAAATGACTGCAGTATCACATCCAAGTTCAGAGGCTCTGGAGAAGAGACATAAGGTCTCCAAAGTCAATTTCTTCACTAAGAAGCATGGGCAGGATAAAACCACGTTTCTTTGCATCTCTGCTAGATTTATTTAGTCTGAGATGCAGCAGAAGTACTACCTAATATAAGGCATTCCTATACCATGTCCTGCTCAGCCACCACAGCAAATCTTTCCTTGGACATTTCCGCCACTGGCGGGAAATGAGTAATATCATCAGGAAGGGAGGTTTATCCTTCATTTTGAAGACTACCTCACTGGTCTAATTGTAAATGGTAATAGTAAAACATACATGACTTCACAGGAAAGATAAAATACATTTCCCCCCCCATTTTTCTGAGAAACACAGTATATGGGCTTTATGCTGCAGCAGCAGACACCTCACTCCTGTGATGAGCATAGAAGAGAGTTAGAGGATGTAAAAGGAAAATCCATGCTACAGGGCTAATTGGCTCTGAGTGGTTCCAAAAGGGTGAGACTAATATTACACAGGAAATCTCCTGCCGTTGCACCAGCACCTGTCTGTCTCCACTGCGTCACTGGCAGCAGGGATCCCCTGGACTGGGACCAAGTATTCCCACTCTTTTGCTGTCTGAACCAACCCTATGCTGGGTTCTATAAACTTGTGGAGGAAATTAAAGGTGGGTTTCTAGGTATAAAAGAACATAGAAATAAAGGGTGGATGGGAACTGTAGGTCTCCAGCCTACATTATAGGCAGAGCAGAGTTAAATCTTCCTAAATTTTTGTTGAATTTTCTCAACAAAACTAACTTAAATTTTTCTAACTTAAACTCTTTTCTAACTTAAATTCCCTGCAGCACCTAGTACCATAGTTTTTATTCATGCATATAAGAAATTTCCTCGGTGCGATTTTTTAAGCTGAAGCAGTTCACTGTGCAGTGCACCAGCCAATGTTGCTGCCTTGTTAGAAATGTGTAGGGGCACAGTGATGGGTCACAATAAATAAAACTCGGTGGGTTTCTGTACTTGGGAGTACTATATGCTCTTACTGTCCATCACCATCTGCATCAGCAAACACATGAACTCAATATTTTTGTCCACATTCAAACCAGTCATAAATTTTTATAGCCTAGTTTACTGAACTTTCCCATACAAATGCAGCAAGCAGAATAATGAAGCACACCAGCTCAAGTTTCAAATGAAACTCACTTCAGCTAGCAATTTATCATGGGATCTTTTGCAGGCCTGTTTTTGCAGGCCTTTTTTTGGTCTGCTCACAAGAGACACACCCTTACTAAAGGCTCCCAGGTGTTCTGGCTCAGAGGGATGTGATTTGGTGGGCATTGCCCTGAAACGAGTGAATGTGCTCATTAAAAATGATTTCTGGTATGAAATGGAGAAAAGTGACACTTAAAACATCTCCTTGTTGTGACCCTTCTTCTCCCTGAGGAGGCAGGATGTGCAAACATGGCTCAGAGTAATGATAACTTGTTAGAAAGAATGAGCACAGGCTGGAGGCAGGGAAAGGATTTTTAGATTTTGCTCTCTTTACTGTGTGTTTCCACATACTTGACTTACATAAGTGAAATTGCCTGATGATACTCAAAAATTTGCATTTCTGTGTACACAAGAGGAACGCCCCTCAGCTAATCAAATCAATAAAATGCAGCATCTCTGTAGGTGGATTAAAATGCAATTAAAATAGGATTTCTCTTTTAAAACTGTTCCCTTTAAATATGTGTCTTCAGATGGTAAAATTCAGCATAAATTTGGACAGGTTATAAAATTCTTTCCTCAGGAAGCTGGATTAAGAGGTGGACCTAAATGTAAATAATTCAATTTTCTATTCGGCTATTTACTTACTTTTACACTATGTTACTAGATTTGATTAACTTTTCCTAATAAAATTAAATAAAATGGATATCCTGTCACATGTCACAGACCATACCATACCAAGTGAGGAAAATCATGTACTGTCTATGTTATGTAACTGTTTAAGTATAGATTTTACTGGCAAATAAATGAAATCATGTTTTCATGACTACTAAGGTATATCAGATATTCTAACTGCTTGTTAGAATATGTCATTAAGCTCTGCACTTCAGACATAAGGCTTTGTCTGTCTGGTAGCTGCACTACTCTGAAACTCAGAGATGGCTGCATATGATGAAGTTTGGAAAACATTTTTAACATATCATCTGTTCCTGTTTTAAATGGGAATGACTGTTTCTATGTATATTATTGCTTTGAAATATTTCAGTTTGTAGAAACAACCAAGGAAGTTGCTAACAAAAAGCCCTAAAGCATGATAATTACTGCTAACTTTCTCTGCTTACCCCTTTCTTCACAGTGTATTTCTTCCAGCAAAACACTCTGCAACAAAATGGAAAAGCTGAAACTTCCCCTCTGGAAGCCTTTTAAAAGGGAGGCTATAAATGTTTTATATTGCATCTCAGGGTATTATGCTCCTTCCCCAGGAGGCCAAGCCTTCAATACTCAACCCTCAAAGTGCTGTAGGTTAGTTACCTGCTTCCTCATTTACCTGCATAATCGTGACATGCCTTACACTAACCACACAGTAATGAGTGGCAAGGAGAGAAACGTCTTTGGCTGTATGAACACCTCTCCTGGAGACTATTATATTTGCAAATGAAGTGATCTTTCTGTCACTGGTATTTTTCTACATCTCGTTGCTGCTGATCAGCGTGAAGAGCCTTTATAGAGAACTCCCATTTCCATCCTAAGGGGTCTTTCTCCATAGTTATTGTATTTCAAAAAGAAACGATTTTGTGAACTTGTGAGCCTTCTCTTCTCCTTGAAGGTCCATTGTTTACCCTTTCTCTTTACAGCCCCAAAAATCCTAGTGGTATTTCATCAAAATGGTCAAGCACATTAGGCATTGGTCAGGCATTAGAAGAAAATTATTTTTAAAAACCTCCTTAATTTTTGGGTTTTTTTTTGCATTTTACTTCTGGCTATATTGAGAGTGACACCATAGCTCTTCCTTGAGTAAAAAGAGAATTCTGAGTGAGCCTACAGAGTTTATGAGTGATGCCTAACCCGCAACTGGAGGCGTGTATAACAGAGGAGTCAACTCCTGAGTCTGCCTAAAAACTCTGTCTGGAAAATACAGGACTGCTGCATCTCCATGTGATCCCAATAAGCAGCTCTGCATCTCATATGAGATCTAATTGTGCAGCACAACCTCCAGACCCCATTCCCTCTCACTTTTGCCACATTAGGCTCTGTGCTGATATTTTTATTGTCAAAAAACCTGCGAACAATTACACTATAGAGGACTAGTACAGATTTTGGCCATTGTATTTGCAACCCATGGCAGTCCATAAGGAATGCAATGGCTTTAAATGCATCATGGATACAGCTGTGATCATGGTAAGGAGAACCTTCACTGCTTGCTGCTTGGAAAGTGACAGGTAAAAAGTAATTTGATATTACTGTTCAAATTTTAATAGTATTTCCTAAAATTCAGAATTAGTATCTATAGCTATTAATGAGGACAGTTCCCATCTCTTAGAATTACCACCAGAAACTCCTCTGTCTGCATTTGAAGGTGACCTCTGTAACTGTAGAGGTGAGGTATTAATGAAAGCTAATTCATTAACTAATTAATGGAAGCTAATTATGCCAGAGCTTAAAAGGAGTTGTGGAACTACATATTGTGGTTGTATTACTGCATTAAACATTGAGCTGTGACTTGTGTAAACAAACTTGGGTCACCAGACTATAGGCAGCTCTTGTTGATGAAAAGTGAACTGTGATAAATTTCTCCATCCCAGTATAATTTCTTTAATAAGGTTAGGTTTAATGAACAAACTTTGTACAAAACAAAACGTATAGATGATTAATAACAGTTACATATTATATAAAAATGTAGCTTTTACAGTTTCCTTTAATAATTACTTTGCAAATACTACCAGCGAAAAACTCAACAAAAATGCAATTTTATGAACTATATTTTACAGCATGAAGCACTATTTCAGGTAGCTTTGTAAAAGCATCTTTTCATTGGATAATAAACAATGTAGAACTGGTGTGATAATTTTATTTAACAAGGACAACTTTTGTGTTACTAAATAACTATACTGAAAATTGTGCTGATTGCCAAAGCTCAACTGGAGTTCAAGCTGGCTATAATTGTGGGCGACAATAAAAGAGATTTTTCAAATATATTAATGGCAATAGGCAGTGTAAAAATAAAATCAGCCCTTCACAGGATGAGGATGATCACTTCACAAACAGGGACACAGACAAGGCACAGGTGTATAACACATTCTTTTCCTCTGTCTTCTATATGGATGATGCAGAAAGGGGCTCTCAGTGCCCTGACCTTGAGGATCATGACTGTGAGAATGATCAACTCCCAGCTGACCCTCAAATTGTGCGGAATCTGCTGCTCCAGTTTTGCTCCCTACAAATCTATGGGGCCTGATAGGATTCATCCAAGAATCCTCAAAGAGCTGGCTGATGTCATCCCAAAAACTCTCTTGATGATTTTTGAGCAGTTTTGGGAATCTGGAGCTCACTGGAAGGTGGTGAATGTTGTCCCAGTTTTCAAGAAGGACAGGAAGCAGGACCCTGGAAACTACAGGCCTGTCAGTCTCACTTCTGTGCTTGGTAAAGTTATGGAGAAGATTATTCTGGGAGGTATTGACAAACATCTGAAAGACAATGCAGTCATTGGTCACAGCCAGCATAGTTTTATGAGAGGAAAAGTCCTGCTTATCAAACCTGATTTCCTTTGATGACAAGGTCAACTACCCAGTTGTCCAAGGGAAGCCATTTGATGTAATATTTTTGGATTTCAGTAGAGATTTCGATAGTGTCTCTCAAAGGGTCCTTCTGGACAAAATGTCCAGCACACAACTGGATAAACACATCATGGGATGGGTGAGCAACTGGCTCAGGCTGGAGCACAAAGAGTTATAGTGAATGGGGTGACATCAGACTGGTAAACTGTCACTAGTGGGGCTCCACAAGACTCCATCCTCAGCGCTATGCTCTTCAACATCTTCATAGAGGACTTGGACACAGGGCTGGAAAGGATACCAAGCAAGTTCACAGATGATACAAAACTGGAAGGAGCTGCTGACTCCCTCCAGGGCAGGGAAGCCCTGTAGAGAGACCTCCACAAATTAGAGGGCTTGGCAATCACCAACTACATGAAGGTCAACAGATGCAAATGCTGGATTCTGCACCTTGGATGCAGCAAAATCCTGGATGTACATAAAGACTGATTGGGAAATGAGATTCTGGAAAGCAGTGTGATGGAAAGGGACCTGGGGTCCTGGTTGATGGCAAGTTGAACATGAGCCAGCAATGCCCTGGCAGCCAGGAGGGCCAAGTGTGTCCTGGGGGACATCAGGCACAGCATGGCCAGCCAGGCAAGGCAAGGGATTGTGCTGCTCTGCTCTGCACTGGGGCAGCCTCACCTCGAGTGCTGGGGGCATCTTTGGGCATCACAACACAGGAAAGACAATTAACTATTAGAGAGTGTCCAAAGGAGGGCAACAAAGATGGTGAAGGGCCTTGAGGGGAAGCTGTGTGAGGAGCAGCTGAGGGCACTTGGTCTGTTCAGCCTGGAGGACACCAAGGCGAGACCTCACTGCAGTTACAACTTCCTCATGAGGGGAAGAGCAGAAGCAGACACTGATCTCTTCTCTGTGTTGACCAGAGACAGGACCCACGGGGATGGCCTGAAAGTGTGTGAGGAAAGGTTTAGATTGCATATTAAAGAAAGGTTCTTTACCCAGAGGGCAGTTGGGCACTGGAACATGCTCCCCAGGGCAGCAGTCACAGCACCAAGCCTGACAGAATTCAAGAAGAATTTGGACAGTGCTCTCAGGCACAGGGTGTGACTCTTGGGGATGGTCCTGTGCAGGGCCAGGATCTGGACATGATGATCCTTCTGGGTCCCTTCCAGTTCAGCACATTCTGTGATTCGTGATACCTAGATGGACACTGGTTTAACAGCATCTGTACCACTACTCAAAAAATCAAGTTTTAGCGTAGGGTGGTATGACCAGAAGAAAGTGAACTGATGACTAGTCTTGGTTTGAAAACAAACCAGTGGGAGATCACAAGTCAAGATTGAAATTAAAAATAAGTGAAATAATACAAGGAAAAGCACTGACAAAGTCAGATACAACCTAACACCCTGTTTCCCTCCTGGGCAGGGCATCCCACAATGGGATGAGATAAGTCCATGAGTCACACGGTGGGTCCCTGATGGCCCATTGCCTGTCATGCGGGGTGGGCCATTAGCAAGTGATAATAGCTAACGGATGGCCCATTGCCTGTCATCCGGAGTGGGTGATAGCAGCTAATGGCCCACAGCTGGTGGTAATAGAATACTTAACTACATCAATATTGCAACCTAGGACATGACTAGTCTCCATCACTTATTTCACCACTTAAGAAAGGTTTCTGTATAGTATTTTGGAACTGAAATTACTATTTGTTCTAGACTTCTGCTCTGGAAATGCCATGAGAGGCTGCTTTGACAACGCAGAGCAATTAAGTACAAATATGGGCTACAGGATTATTGGGACAGTCATCAGTGAGACTTCCTGTTACCAAAATCCACATAGTGTTGAGTGAATGATCTAGCAGCTCACTGGAGCTACTGGACTGAGCCAAACACTTCCCTTTCTGCATGAGGAAGAAGTTCTTACTTGAAGACACTTTCCAGAAGGTGTCAAGTCTTGTCTTTCCAAATCACGGAGGGCACATGAAGCCACTCTGTGATTACATACCCTTACAATGCAATCACTACCTCACTTCATGGTTTTAACTGGCAGATCTCCACATAGACCAGACAAAGTAATTTGGCTTCAGACATTTAGGAGGATGATGTTTCCATGACCTTAAACACCTGTGAGCCATTCCAACCATTCCTCTCTTTGCCCCTGTCTACAAGACAGTGCCATAGCCCTCCTGCTAAAATGTTCAGTCACTTCCTTCAAAAGACAGCAAAAAAGATATGTCTATAGGAGCAAATCTGGGGCAAGACTCGAGTCACAGGAAGGAATTGTCCAAGGGAACAACTTGGCAAGCAGAGGGTTGTAGTTCTTTGAATTATTTTGCCTATTTCCTGAGCCAAAAGGTAAAATAACTACAAACTGTATTAGATGTTCTCTAAGTCACAATGTCCTAGAATAATTTCAGTCTTTCCTAAAGGGGTGTGTGTATGCATAATAACATATATCTGGCATATAAATTTGAAACATATCTGGGAAGCAAATTTGTATCATAATTTGATGAGCAAATCACATTCACTTTGGTGATGGAATTTTTAAGGATATTTACTTGAAGTACAAGATGAGCCTTAGGATTTACTGGGGCCTTTGGATGATATAGAAGTCTAAAAATCTGACATAAATCACATGATAAGAGGAGTGTATTAGTCTCATTCTACTAATGAAGTACTAACAATTGGGTTTAGCAGCTCATTGTATTAAACATCTTTTCTAGTGATGAGTTAGAAAAATTATGAGACCAATCACAATCTGCTCTCACAGAACAGATGTAAGTCAATCACCTGTCTCTCCAAGCCTTTCTCCCCACTCATGAATTAAAAAGTATCATTGATGCAACACGATCAGAAGCAGAATGTAGCTGAGCTATTTCAAGGCACCAGAGGCACAGTGTCCAAAGAAAGCACATCTACTTGTTTTCCTTTGGAGCAGAGTCAAAATTTACAAGACACAAAATGCTTGGGAAAACTATCCTCTACGTCCTGCTGCAGTGTGTTTAAGGCTCTTTTACTTGTAAAAACAATGCATTACTTTGTGAATTAGTTGCTCATATGTTCAGGACATGCTTATTTTGCTGGCCAGGAATATAAATAGCTTAGAGAAATCACCTGCTTGAAGTATTGGATACACCTTTCTGAGCTCTCAGCTACTTTCAGACACTCCACACGCAGATCCCACTGAAGCTGATTAATTACAACTCCATACACAGACTCAGACCTTGGGAAGTTCATCTCTTTTGAGAAGGGTAATGTAAGGTGGCCAGCTGGAAAAAAAAGGAGGAATGGAGCAGCTGCACACCTGCCATCCTCAAATGCCTGCTTACAAGTGCCGCTGTGTACTCAAAAGAGCTCAGTTCCAGCAGAGGATAAATATTTGTTACAGCTAACAGACATCTTTGCATAAAATTAGCACATTTGGAAGCATGTGAAAGAAAATAAATGAAAGAGAAGCAGTGCAGTGTTTACGTTACTTTGATACAAACACTTCAAAGCAAACTAGCCACAGTCCTTATGACTGACTGGGCCAGAGCATCCCTCAGAGGTTTCTACAAAGTCTCTTGCACAGACCTTTTTATCAATTTATATATTAAAAGAAAGCTCATGATAGGACTCACTGCTGTCCTCTTCCGCAGGGATTTTGCTATGAGCACAGGTGCTGTGCTGATGGACTGGGAACACCTGGCTGTCCCCAGAAAAGATGGCATGGCTGGGCTGGGCTTTGACAGAGAGCCTTGAGCAGGCACTGATAATATACACACAAGCAGAAAACCTGCTTCTGGTAAATTCTAAATCATAGGGATGATTTTATCCTCTTTTGCTGCGGTCTTTTCACAACCTAATTCTTATTCACTAAATACAATGTCCTTTTTGAATTATTTTTGTACCAGAGATCTGTCCTGTGTTAGTTTTTAAGTATTTTAAAAATTGTCATGGCAAAAAGGAAGGTATCTTTCTGCTGTTGTTGGTGTTGCACTTGACAGAGGCAGTCTCTCTGGCAGATTAAATTCTCTTGCTAAGAATTCTGCATTGCCACAGCTAGAATTCTTGTACACAAAGCAATACATTTAAAACCAACTTGGGAATCTCCACATTAAATTGGAGGCTTTCCTCCAGTTTGGCATGCAGTGTTTAGCTGTTTTAAGAAGAATTTTTAGGCCCACCTCAACTTTCCTCTTATAAAAATCTCTTTCCTGGCAGACGCCTCTTGTAATGCTAAGTACTTTCTACCTAAAAGGTACTATTTAGTCCATGGTAAGTATTGAAGGAGGAGGCTCAGGCATTTGGGGAATTTGTTACACTGTTCCGAAAGAACTGGTAGTGTTAAAGCAGTAAGTGTTATTGGAGAACTAAGAAAGAAAGTGCAGTTTATTAATCTGCACAGCATTACTATTATTTATTTATTATTTATTTGTAGTAGCATTTGAATGCTCCTGACAGAGAATAGCAACCCAGTGTGACAGGCAATGGGAAAATACACAACAGAGCTACTCCCTAGTCCAAAAAGATCACAAAAAAAAGATGTGTGGTGGCCAAGAAGGCCAGTGGCATCCTGGCCTGTGTCAGCAATAGTGTGGCCAGCAGGAGCAGGGCAGGGATTGTTCCCCTATGTACTCAGCACTGGTGAGGTCATGCCTCGAGTGCTATGTCCATTTCTGGGCCACTCACTACAAGGAGGACAGTGAGGTGCTGGAGCAAGTCCAGAGACGGGCAACGGAGCTGGGGAAGGGTCTGGAGTGCACATCCTGTGAGGAGTGGCTGAGAGAGCTGGGGGTGTTTAGCCAGTAAAGCTCATGGGTGACCTTATCATTGTGTGTACCCATCTGAAAGGAATTTGTAGCCAGGTGGGGGTTGATCTCTTCTCCCAGGCAGCCAGTGACAGGACAAGACGAAATGGCCTCAAGCTGCACTAGGGCAGACTCAGGTTGGACATCTTTATTCTCTCAATTTCTCCTCTACAAGGGTTGTCAAGAATTGGAATGGACTGCCCAGGGAAGTGGTGGAGTCACCATCTCTGGAAGTATTCAAGATAAAACTGGATGTGGCTCTCAGAGCTATGGTTTAATTGGCATGGTAGTGTTTGGTCAAAAGCTGGACCCAATGACCTTGGAGATCTTTTCCAACCTTCATGATTCTATGATTCTCTGATGGCATGTTTCTAAAAATATTGTTCCTAATGTAGGCAGAACACTTATATATTCCTCCTTTACAATACTTTATTGTTGAGTCATAAAGTCATGACCTCCATAAACTCCTCATTTTTGCACTATTCACAAGTTATGCTTTGTATTATCCACTAGTAAAAATAAAGTTTTGAATTAAATCAGGGTAAGTATTCTGCCTTTTCCCTCCCTTTTTCAAAGGTAGCCCTCTGTTACTACTTTGTTCTAACAGGAAACTGGCAACTGATGGGCTAAAGAGAGCTCCCTGAGTACCTAGCACAAATTGCACCCTAGAACATTTTTCCTGCCACTGCTAGAGCTCTGCCTCCCCAAGCAAATCTAAATTATCTCTGCCAAGAACAATTTATCCCCAGAGCTTGAGCAAATACCTCTGAAGCTCCTTTTCTCCTTATTGAAGTGCCCCAGGTCATACTGCAGATCACACATTGTTTTGAGTTTGGAATAAGTTTGGAGGTGCAGTCCTCCGCTGCAATCAGCCTGTTTTATGTCACTTTGCCAGTACAAAACAGTCACCAGGCCAAGATAACTGGCCACGAAAGGATCACTGGCAGTGTAGAGACACCAGATGCAGGAAGAGCAAAAAACCATTGCATGATGTCCCCCAGGTACTCCTTCACAATGGCTCCTGAGAGCTGTGAGGTGCTGGTGTAATGGGTGTAATGTGGAGGCCTCTTTCCTTTAGAGCCCAGCAAATGGGCAATCCAGGACAAAAGCAACACTGACTCTTACACCACCTTTCACAGAAGTGCCTTTGCTCCCCGATTGCATCTGAAGATGGAGACCCTTTCATGTCAGAGAAGCAGGATGTGACACCTGCACAATGTACTTGCCATACTGACACTCTCACAATGCATCAACACCCACTCTCCGGTTGACAAATTGTATCATCTCTTGGTAATTATCCTGTCGGTGTTTTGACAAGAAAATTCAAGAATACCCCAGTCCCTTGCTCTTTTTCTCTGAAGGCATACCATCAGAGACAGAGATATGCAGATTTTAAGGAGAAAAAAAGTGTCAAAATATTGGCAGCATCCTCATGCTGAAGGAGCAATAAAAACAAAGTGAAGGCAAGGGAGTATTTTGTGCTAAACTATTCACCCAGGATAGGCTTCTGTCTGACTGTCTTACAAGTTACAGAATTCAAAAGCTACTCAGAAGACTTAATAGATGCTAAAAATTGCCCTGCTAACCTGAACCTTCATTCCTGTTATCAAAAGTGTTTATTGCAAAGCTTACTGCAATAATTAGGTCTAAACTAGTAGACTCTATTTCTTTTATCTAAAAAAGTGAACGAAATGTAAATAGCTTTTAGTTAGCATTATTTGCAAAGGCCTGCCCATGAGATAAAACTGAAATATTAGTTTCCAGTGAGAATAGCATGTCCTTTATACAGGAAATGTGTTTTCACACATATCAAATATGCAAGAATTTTAAAATGTACTATATAAATGTGCTTGTGTATATATATGCATATATGTATAAATATTGAAAAGGCATAAGATTTATTTTCTTTGTGTCACTATGAGGTGAAGATATGAAGAGCAAAAGGGTATGGACATGTTTCCCCTCATCTTTTAAAGGCAATGAGAGCAATTCACAAGGTGACTAAATTGCATGTGCATCTCCAGTTTACCTTGTATTCCTCATGCACTTAACTGCAAAGCTCAGATCAGCACATGCTACATTTTGGCTCATGCAGACAAGACGTTAAAACAAACTCTGAGGTGCAAATATTCTTTATTAGGAAGGTAAGAGGATGAAATTCATGTCCTTTTAGCTCAATGGTGGGAAGCTGCTCAGTCCTAACAACACAGGCTACAGGAGAGGAGAGAGAAGAGAGGAGAAAAAAGAGAAAGAAGAGGATAGAGAGGAAGGGAGGGGAAGAGAAGAGGAGAGAGGGCAGAAGGGAGAGAGGAGAGTTCATGGGGTATTATGATGCCCACATTTGAGAGCTTTGCAGGATCCTTAGGGAGGGATTTTATTCACTGTGATGTACTTTAAAAACTTTTTTAATTGGTAGGACCTTTACTCATTTTTTCACTGTTTCTAAGCAATAATATTCTGTGCATTCCATCATGTTACCAAATTTATGCATGGCTGACCTTCTATTTCCAGATGCAAAATACAATTTTAAGAGTATTTATTGAATTCCTTAGGAAAGATGAACATCTTGGACTAAATTAAAGAGTAGAATAATGTACCCAACATTTTCTTCTAAAGCAGACAAAAAGCTTACTGCACAGGAGACAAAACTTTCTCCAAGCAGCAGGCTTTCCAGAGGAACTTACTCATTCAGGAGTTGGAGAATATCATAAAGCAAATCCACCTTTAAGTGCAAGGTGCTTTACGTTGCTTACGTCTTCTCTCAGAAACATAAGGCAAGACAGTGCGTAGAGTATCCCTCAGCCAGTGTACATGCTTCCTTCGGGAGGGAAGGAGAGAAAAACAAGCACTTCATGCATTACTGGAAGGTACAGAGTGCTGTGTAAAAACTACAGGAAGAAAATGTATAGCACATTCTGGCA
Organism: Lichenostomus cassidix; assembly: GCF_008360975.1. Taxonomy (NCBI): domain Eukaryota; kingdom Metazoa; phylum Chordata; class Aves; order Passeriformes; family Meliphagidae; genus Lichenostomus; species Lichenostomus cassidix. The sequence goes on from NC_139483.1 coordinate 79,080,217, forward strand.
TTGGTACTTCCTAGTGACCTAGATTAAATGTTAATGCATGAATTAGCTCTGGCTCCAACAACACAGAATCCTGTAAAAACCTAAACAACCTTAAACTTCTGAAAGAAACCATACTATCTTCTACTGCATCACTATTGCTGCCTCATCCTTCTTCAGTAAGTGCAAAAAGAACTGTCATTACAGGAGATTTTTTGCTCTACCACCTTCCTTTCTTAAAGTTTGTTCTGTCAAAGGTTTTCCCTTTTCTACTTCTCCCTTTCACATGGCAGAATAATGGAAAATAAAATTGGGAGGGTCCTCAGTAGCACTGATGTACTATCCATTGATCCCCTCGTACTGAACATCCCCTCTGGAAATTTATGTGTTTTCACTGCCGAATGTATAACAATAAAAAAATATGTGAGGCAAATACATTTCTGTGACCAAACTTTCTTGAATTCTTATCAATAAGATCAGTAACTATTATTATTTTGAGAGACAAGATTTTTATCTATTAATTTGATTTACATTAACCGGTTCTTGTTTACTTCAATTTTCCTTCTAAACCACAGGGCAGACATACAGATTTCTGTGTATTAGTGCATAACGTGTATACAAAAAGCTAGAATGACTGGGGTGGACGTGGTGCTTCACACTGGTATCTGAAACCTTTTGGATACACTATATTCTGTATCAACTGCTAAATGCTATGCATAGTTTTTATAGCTCTCTACAGTGATTAATACTCAGTTTTGATTCTTTTCCTGCAGTTAAAATGATTCTAGCTGGTGAAAGCACTAGTACCATTTACTCTAAGCTGGTGCACCATTGCATCATATGTGTGTGTTTGAAATAGGTCACTTCAATTCATGTTACTCCGTGTCATTTATCAAATCCTATCTGCTATCTCTGTGATTTTGATTAGAAAAATTGCTAAAACTACAAAATCTAGAGAGCTTTATTAAGAACAACAGTAACCCCTACTGGATTGTGATTGTCTCCCTGGAAACCTAGGAGATAAAACACCTTACACTGCTTCGTGGAAAAGCCACCGTTCGCATAACTGTGATGAAGAACGAGTTATTGCTCTGCTTGCAATAAATTTCTGTGTCATCATTTCCTGGATTAAATTGGAAATCCTGCTGAATTTACACTTGAGCTTGCTGAAAGACATCTGTTCCTTGCAAACTCAAATTCAGAGATTTTTTTTTTTATTTACAGATAAGTTATGAAACCAGGCATATGCCAGCTAGTTTTTTCTGTTAAAAATTACAAGTACTAGAATATATTTCTTTGTATGCTTGAAGATAAGAGACTTCACATATGATTAATAGAAAAAAATTACCACAATCTGCTGAATGCAAGCCCTAAACTCATCGGAGTCCTGTTTGAGCACATTGGAGTGTGTGGGGAGCTGTAGGGAGGAGAAATCTGAGCAGAGGTACCACAAGCTATTGCAAAAGAAACCTCACAGGCTCGTTAAACAGCATCTATATCAGTACCACAAATTCAGCATTCCAGCTCTTTCTGCACATGTAGCATTTCTGACAAATCAAGAATATGTTAGCAGAGCTATTTTCAGTGACATTTTACTATCCTGTCAGAAAAGTTCAAGCACTGTTTCTGCAAGTTTTTTTCGAGACTATTGTCTCAAAATGAGATCTTGTTCATTACTGGAAATAGGAATCAGAGACTTCCTCTGGGCTACCACAGAACCTTTTTAGTAGGTTGAAAAGCTAAACATAAAGGGACAAACAGCAAAAGAGAAAACCTGAATGATCGACTGACAACAAATATAACCTTAATAATGAATCTGCTTGGTGATAAATACTGAGTATTTGATTTTATGCATGACCTGTTTCCTAGGAATTCTACCTTTGTTTACCAATGTGAAGTAATCAAGCTTGGTCACAATACAAAGGTGACGAACAAAAGTGATCTGAATTAGGGATGATTAAGTAAGCTGGAGAAGAGGAAGGATATTCTGGTTAGATGGTGTTACAGAGATTTTAATTTGAGAAATGACAGAGAGAGCAAAGACTGGGTTATTTCAAAAGTTCTTACAATTACTTATACTTTGTCTCAAGTGTATAGCAGACATCCACCTTTTCACATTAAAAATATTTTTGGTTTTGTTTTCACATTTCATTCAATTTACCTTAAAAAGAAAACCAGTGTAGTTTTCCAGAAGGTGTTAAAGAACTTTTGAAAATGAAACCCCTTTAAACTACTTTCAAAGCAGAACCCGACTGTGGCCACTTTGGAAAAGCTTTAGCACTCAGCACCAGTTTTTGTTAACTTGCTGCTTATTGTCACACTAGGCAAGCAGCAACATGAATCATGTCTTACATGCTTCTCACAGGCATGCCCACACCCTTTAGGCATTTAGGTCCTCTTTCCAATGTGTGGAAAAAACAGGCCTCTAAGCTAACCAACAGAATGTATAGGAGAGATGGTGTGCCTTGGGTTCTACTCCTCTTCTGTCCCCTATAGTTTTACATTATATTATTTGAATAATTTGAATATATATTAAATATTTATACATGTATTTGTGTGTATGCAAAATGCATATATGTACATATAAAAGAAAAGTTTTTGTTTTCTGATGTTTAAGAGTACTTAGTCCCTTCCAGGCTAACAAAAGCACCCACCTCTGAAAAGATGGAACTAGAAAATTACTGGGGTAAAACCCCTGACTTAAATGGATTTAATTGTGTAACTATCTGTAGGATTCGGTTACTCCTTATTCATGAGCTGTTAAGCAGAATGAATGAAGACACCTACCTGGAGAAGAAAACTGTCAGTGCAATAGCTTCTTCTTTTTCTTTTTCCATCTTCACAAGAAGCTTAAATTATTCAAATGCCTCAAAGTGGTGTTAGTTCATGACTGCTTACAGCATTCTTGCAATAAATGCTATTTTTCTCTTATTTTGCTGTTTCTCTACCATTACTTGATGAAATATACACTGAATCCTGTTGAAATGTCTATTTGATTTTAATAATGTCAATTTGACGAATGAGTTCTTTATTGTATACATGCCCCTGATGTCACACGAAGCTACCCTGGGCTTTGTCATAGAAGAGGATTTCCACTAGAACCAATGGAATACCCAAATTAAACTGTGGACAGATACAAAGACAGTTCAGTCCTGCGATAAAACTTAGGACAGATCAATCTGCCATGTGTAAAGCCAAACAACCTTCTGTGTTAACTGTCCTAAGAATGAGAAAAAAACAATAATAGCAAACAATTTAGACACAAAACTAAGTTATCAGCTATACTCCCGGGACAACCCCAAAAAATTGTTCCTACCTATTAAAATTTTGAACATCTGTATTAGCTATCTATTAGAAGATAAACCATCATCCTTCCCTTTGATTTCCATGAGGTTACAATACAAATAATTGCATTAGAAGAAATTGCAGGGATAAAAGTTTGCCAACTTAATGCTTTTTTGTACCACTCTGATTTTCACCCTTCATTCTTTGTTTCAGGAGCATTTTTCCTTAATAGTTCCATCAGTAATAAGCATGCCTCTGTATTTCATTATGTAAATATGTATTTGAAGACTTTAAAACACAGTCTGATCTGGTAATTAAAAATCTGAAAATACATTACTGTTAAATTTAGAACTGGCACCTAACTTGAAAATTAATACCACATATAACCACAAAAGCTATCAAATTATGTCCAAAATAACAAGAACAATTAAAACACAATCCCTTATATTCACTGGCCAAATTTCTTTCTAAATAAATCAATCAGGCTAACTATATGGACTTTGCTTTTTCACTATTCTATCACGCAAATTCATAGCCCAATCATCAATCTGGGCTAAAAAGAATACAACTACACTTTTAGTAAAAACCTCATTATCTGTAAGAATTTATAGTAATAAAATCAACAGAATGAACATATAACATTTATAAGCAATCCGGTAAATATTTTATTGGGGTTTTCCTCAAGAATATTTTTAATTAGGAAACCAAACTTCAATCAGAAAACGTTACAGCTGTTTCTTGCACATCTAACATTCCTGTAACAGTGAAACATTCTAGAAAACAAGATTTCCAGCATTTTCATCACTTTATGTACTGAAATACTGCTAATTTATTCAGATGCTTTCATGCATAATTACTAGAAACACAAATCTGTTATTTTGCTAGTCTATCATCAGATAGGAAAAGCTATCTAACGAATATTTTGAAAAATAGAAATAATTGCAAATATTAAATTATTAACTGTACCTTGAATATGCTGTCTAAAGTACTGGTTTAATTTCCTTAATAGTTTGTTTTTTCTATTTAGGCTAACATTGGGAATGCAAAGCCTGATTTCCAGCTTTGCCTACGCAACAGATGACTTCTGGCATAGCAAGGTTTTCCAAGGATGTGACAACACATAAATTGTAACACAGTTGAGAAAGTGAAAGTCCTTTTTAAGGACATACTTATACTGCAAACCTGTATTCTTCCTTCTAAAGGCTTGGTGGGGTTTTTTCAAAGTGGGAGAGAAGTGCTGCCGGGTTTATTGTGTTGGTACAAAGCATCACTTTTCTGTTACTGCTGTACTGACTCAGGAAGCTAACAGAGTACACTTCTGTATCACCAAAGGACCCTCAGCACCCACATGGATTGTCTCTTTTCTGAGTGAAGTATCTGATAAATGCTGCACTCTCCAAATGTTCTGTTTTCTATCTACTCTGTTTCTTTACTGGGCTTTTATTGTTTGATTTCAAGCCAAGGTCCTTGCCACTTGCAAGCAGCACATTTGCAAAAAAAAGGATTACTAAGTTATGGGCCTGATCTGGTCACTATTAAATCAGCAGGCACTGAATTAAATTCAATCTTCTATTATATTCCACATGAAACTCACACGTGCTTTGCAAATATTCTAAGATGGGATGCCACTTGTTAACAATATGTTTCTATTTATAGCAATATGAAGAAATTAGAGCTCTATCTATAAAAATGACCAGAACATAATGGACAGATTCAATCAGGAATTGTTCCTGCCCATAGCATTGTGACTTCCAGTGCTGACCCATTAGGAAGAGATACCTCTCTTTCCTTTACAAGCTTCTTCCTTCCACTTTCTCTCATAGAATATAAAAGTCATTTGGAAGCTTGAAACCAAAACATTTGTCTTACCAAATGCTATTTTCCTTCATCATATGCTGAGAATGAATGGTTCTTCTTAAACATTCAGCTGCTAAAGAGAAAGAAAAAGTGCATATCAAATTTTCATTCTGTCCACTTTGACAAAGGCTCCTTTCCACATTAAGGCTTAAAGGGAAATAAAGATGCTAAACCTCACAATATAGGTGCAGTCAGACTGATTTCTCTACCTGTGCAGATTCATGACACTCTTTTTAATGGATTTCTTGAGAAAATGAGGCAAAAAAGAAATTATGCAGATGCAGAAAGACTGGAGTATACTACAGGGAAAATGCTAGAATAATGAGAGTGGGGATCCTAGTGCAGTCATATCTTGAATAATTTTCCATGCCTGTTTTCAGTGACATCTCAGTCAACAACAGAATATGGGTCTGAACAGACTGCTCCACTTGCTGCCATGTCACTGGGGATTGTTGCCACTGCTTAAAAGGTAAATTACCCTGAATGAAAAGATTTAAAGCAATTGTTGCAAAACTTCAAACCACTTCTTGGATGTCAAAATTATTGGTAATAATATGGCTTGGTGAAATAAAAATTATCTAATGAAATAAAAATTATCTAATATAAAGCTATGTTGGTTAAAGGAAGATTTGGGGAATTTTCTTACCTGGCAACAGCAGTTATCCGAAGTGTTTTAAGAAAATATATTAAAATTACATCAATTCCTTGTGATATTTTTTAAAGAAAATTTTGTTACAACTAAAACTAATTTTAAGAAAGCAGCTAAACCTTGGAAAAACAATTCTTTCTGCTTCTTAGCTGTGCAGCCCTTCATGAAGATTTGCCCACCACTTTAGTCGGGATGTTTTTCAATGACAACTGTGTCATGCAGAACTTTGGGGATTTATGTATACAAAACATATTTTAGAGGCATTTAGTACTGCATGTGTTTTATTGAAGAATGAACGAATGAATAAAACAGCCTTGTTAATAACTAAGCTGCTCTGGAAATAGCAGTCAATTGGAATCTCAGCTGTCAAAGCAGAATAGGATTATAAAATGTGCTTCAGAAGAACCTTGAAACTAATGATATTTTAAATGTTTAGTTTTTAACCACATTCCAAAGTAGTGTGAGAGTTATGTGTCTTCTGAGGACCACTGTTAATTATTTTGTAAAAGAAAAGCAAAACAAATTTCAAGCACTGTTTATGGAAGGGAATTTAAGATCAAATAATGCATTGTACAAAACACCAAAGCATTCACTGTTGATCAAACACTGTAGGGGAGCATTATCCAACACAACACTGTCACATGCTAAATGTTACATCCTAATAAATACACAGATAAGCAAATGACAAAAATTATTTTAAAGTAGCTGTCACCAGATATCTAATAAATTTCTATTACATTGACTAAGATACAAAAATAATAGCAATAATAATCTTTTGAATAATATTTGTAGTAACAGTAGCAACAGTTACACTTGCCCACTATACAAATACTCGCTCCATTGGTAAGAGACTGCAATTAAAGTCATTGCCTGTCCTTACACAGCTCTACAAATGCACGGCTGTTACATTAACACATCACGGATAATTGCTTTTAATGTAGTTACTTTAAAGTATCTGTTAACAAAACTCAGGAAATTGCCCAAGAAATGGCTTGGTTTGCACATATTTTATCTATTATATTACAGGAGCATCTTAAGCAAGGATGATGCTCTACTCTTCTTGGCACTGTACAAGGTAAGTGCAAGTTGATAATATCCAGAATAACCGATACAACAAAGCACACTGCATAGCTACTGTAAATTCTAGCTTCTTACATAAACTATCTGATGTATACCAAGCATGAACGGCTTGCATAGTGGCACAGTAATAGTTCTTCACACAGGGGTTTTCACACTATCCTTAAAATATGGGCAATTAATATTCAGACGGGCAGTCTGCTTTATAAGAATCCACAAACTTAATTCATATGCTGTTAACCAGATATTGCTCATACATTTAAATTACAGCAGGAGAAATATGCTACCACTTAATTTACATTAATTGCAAAATATACTAATTTACAAAACATTAAATGTACTTAATATCCATTCTTTTTTTGCTTTTGAGGGTAAATGCATGTAAGTACATTAAAAAATCACTGCTATTAAACAAATCCAATTTAAAGCAATAGAAAATTAGTCTAAAGCAAGCTGTGCTACTTGCTTTGCCTGAATTTGCAAGGAGATGAAAAATGCTTTTGAATAATACTGATGCCCAAAATAGATTATATTTCTTCTGATACTTTAAAGATCATTTTATATTTATGAGCTCTTACCAAATGTATACATTTATGAGAAAACTGTCACTTTTAAAAGCAAAAGGAATTAGCCAGCAATTCATAAAATTTGAGAGATGCTCAACTGCTTCAAGTAACAGTGACCATGGAAAAAGCTCCACAGATAACTGATATATATCAAGTCACATCACAGTTTTACAGCTGGTGTATTTTTTTGTCATTAAGAAACTATAAATAGATTAGAAAAAGTGCACTAATTATTGGCAGCCACTGGAAGGTTCTTGCCAACCCTTCTATACGTCATCAGAATTGCATCTTAAATTATGCATTTTAAAGGGTTTGTTTGCATGCTTTATCTATTTACAAGAAAATGCATTCCCAAGCAAGTAGTAGCAACACACTACACTGACGTGCACCTGTTAAATGCATTAAGATTAATGTAAAGTTCCATCAAGTTACTGGATGTAGATCGCTACAGAACTTCACAAGTACTGAGACCTTAAAAAGGAAACAGCAATCTAATAAATGCTGTAGTGATGTACAAGCCTAGAGCTTGCCAACCGCACGACTGAGCTGCATTTAATTTAGTTCAGGACACGTAAGTATGGTTTTTTATAAAAAGCAATTCCATTCAGGTAAAATTTTCTTTAGCTTACCAACTCCACAATTTAATTTGATTTTTTTTTTTGTTTGGTAGAGAAGACCTTATGAAAATTCTATTAGCTTGTACCTTCCCAGGAAAATGGACCCTAGCATCTGTCTTGACATTACGCAGGTGCTTTCAGAGAGCAGTCTGGGGGGTTTGTGCCAAGTGAAACTGCTCTTGTTGTTTAATTCTCAGTGAAATTAAGCTCAATGTAATTATCCTAGCATATATCACAAAATTGTCAAACATTTATGCCTCCAAGCTACACATTTGTATAAAATTTTATTCATATTACTACTGCAGGGTTATTACTTCAGAGACTATAGCGCTATTCACATTCTTAGATGTCCATACTTTTCTCATTGAACAGCAAACACAACAGTTCTTGTAAGACTGTTTATTGGATTTAACAGTTCAGATTGAGTTAGATAGAGTTTAGACGCAGTTTGTATAAAAAATTGTCAAGTCACGTAAACTGCAATCAAAAATAACTACAAAATAGTAAGAGACTCACTGAGATCATAAATTTCCTAACATGTAAAACTATACAGTATCTGTGCATGCTTGCTATTTGATTTCCTTTTGAAGAGCTGTTATAATAAGTTTGCTTGATTTTTAAAATCTCAAGATAATCTAAGAAATGTAATTATAGCATCTCAATTCAGATATACAGGATCAAAACTGGCACAGAGGAACGTAACATTTTTTCCCAAAAAGTTGAGGCAGCTTTTGTTGAATTGCGTCTGCATCAGTAAACGTTTTATAAACTCTGGCGGCTTTGGATCATCAGAGAGAATCTTTTATTTCTTTTGCCACCTTGAAAAAAAATTTTCCACAAGTGCAGACAGGTAAGGAGGAAAATAAGTAGCAGCTTGATTCCTACATACAGCTGAACACCATGCTCAGCTGGCCAGTGTCTCAAAAGAAAAATGAACTTGACATCAGTTCAAGGCATATGCCCCTCAAGTTACAAGCATGTCTGAGACTTTTCAGGGGAGACGGAAGCAAGCATGAGAGTAAAGCATAAGTCTAGCTTTCATGCATAGGTACTTTGCTCTGCCCTGCATTCGGGGGGGGCATTTCGTCAGACATCCGAGTTGGAGCTGAGGTTTGTTAACCTGGGGTCTGCATTGATCTCGTATCTGTAGTGGTAGCCCTCCATGTGATCCCTACAGGCATCTCTGATGTTGTGCATCCACTTTTTGATTCCTTTTCGGTTCAAGTACAAAACTAGGAGGAATATGGCCCCAATGAGAGCCAAGACTATCCCCAGGAAGACGTATGAAGTCTGTAGCTGGGAAGGTAGGTCTGTGGGCATGGAGCAGTTCAGGTCCGAGCTGTTTATCTTCAGCAGGACTTTGCCCAACATCTTGTCAGGGGAGGCACAGGTCAGGGCTTCTTTGCCCTCCACCTGGTCGCTCTCCTTGAGCCAGGCCACCAGGTCCTCGATGGCACAGTCACAGACCCAGGTGTTGTGGCCCAGGACGATGTGCCGGAGTGCGGGCAGGCTGCGGAACTGGGCCAGGGTGCTGTTCCACAGCACACCCAGGGAGTTGTCGCTGAGGTTGAGGCTCTGCAGCTGGCCCAGCCCCTGGAAAGAGACATTTCGCAGGCCCACCAGGGAGTTGTTGCTGAGGTCCAGCTGCCGCAGGGCCGGCAGGGCAGTGAACATGCCGGCGGGCAGCAGCAGCAGCCCGTTGTCGGCCAGCTCCAGGCGGCTGAGGTTGCGCAGGGCCCCGGACTGCAGCAGGGCAGCCAGGCTGAGCAGGACGCCGTGGTCGCGCAGGGCCCCGCGGAGCGCCAGCTCCTCCAGCGGGCTGCCGCCCTCCCCGAAGGCCTGCGGGCTGAAGGAGACCAGCGCGTTGCCGCTGAGGTCCAGCTGCCGCAGGGCGGGCAGGGCGAGGGCGCCGGCCTCCACGTCCCGCAGGTGGTTGCCGCTGAGGTTGAGGGAAGCGAGGTCGGGCAGGCGTTGCGCGGGGAAGGCGCCTGCCGGCAGGTGGGTCAGGGGGTTGCCGGTGATGAAGAGGCTGCGCACGTAGGGCGGCAGGTCGGGGGGCACCACCGTCAGGTTCCTGTTCACGCACTTCACCGTCTTGGCCGGCTCCGAGCACTCGCAGAGGGCCGGGCAGCCGGCGGGCTGCGCCGAGCAGCAGCTCAGCAGGATGGGCAGCAGCAGCCCCAGGCAGAGCGCGCCGCGCCCCGGCATCGCGCCCGGCCCGGCCCCGCACGCAACTTTTCCCTCCGGGCGCCTTCGGCTCCGGGCGGCGCGGCGAGGCGGGGGCCGGCTCCGGGAAGCCCTTTCTTCGGGGGCAGGCGTTTCCCCTCGGGGGCTAGCTCCGCTCCGCTTCCCGCAGAGAGACCTGCGGCAGGGGAGGAAACGAAGACGGCAGCGGCGGGGCGGCGCGGCTCCGCTTGCCCGCGCCCACCCGCCCTCCCCCGGCCCGCGTCTCGTCCCCCGCCCCCGATACGCGGCTCGCCCGGCTGGCTCCGGCCCCGCGGCAGAACACGCGGAGGAACAAGTTTTCACCGACTTCCAGCTTACGCCGCCACCTTCCCACCCGGCCGTCGACTCCACCGCCGTAGCACGGAGGGGAAGAGGAGGGTCTAACCCGCCACCGCCCACCGTGTCCCGCGGCTCCCCACCTGCCGTCCCTGCACCGGGGCTCTTCCCCTCTGCTCCGCGCCACGGCCGCTACAGCCTCCCTTCCCCAAAACCGGCCCCGGAGCGCAGCGGGGCCGAGCCCGAGCCCCAGCCCGGTCCCGGACCTCGTCCCTCACCTCCCGCCCCGCGGGCTGCACAAACTCCGCCGGAGCTCGCCGCCGACTGCCCCCAGCCCCGCCGCCAACTCCGCGCCCACCCTCGCCGCGCCTGGCCCTGCCTCCGCTGGCAGGAGAAACCAAGCGCCGCCCGGCCAGGGGGAGCCACCGCCCGCGCCCCGCCCGGCTCCCGCCCGCCGCCCCCGCGCTCCAGCTCTGCCGCCGCTGCCGGGCTGCCTCGCCCGGGAGTCCGCGGGAGGGACCGCTCGGCGTCCCGTCCCCCTCCTCCCCCGGCCCAGGTGGTGCCGCCTGAGACTCACCTCGCCGCCGAGCGGGGCCGCGCCATGTGGAGCTGCGGCATGCGCTGCTTCAGCGCGGTTCGCTCGGCGCGGAGCTCCCGCCCGCCTGGCGAAGGGAGAGCCCCGTGGTCCGCTCCCCGCCTCGCAGAGTGCTGCCCTACTCGTGCTGCCCCGAGGCGGCTGCTGGGCGCCGCTCCCCGCCGCTTCCGCGATGGGCGCGCTCAGGCCAGCGGCAGGATGGGGATTCCCGGGGATGCTGCTGGCGGCCACTGCTCCCGCCCGTCTACCCAAGGAGCGCGTTTCGGGAGAGGAGGGAACAACAGCAGTCACAAAATACACCGAGTGAGTCCCAAAGCTAAAGCAAAAAAAGAAATCCCCAACCAAAATAACACCATTTAAACTCGTCGGGAACTTTAGAGGTCCTAACATAAGTAATGATTTTTAAGAAGAGAAAAGGATCTGCAAATTGACGACTCAAGACTGAGATTTAAATTTTGTTATGGTGCAGAAAAGCCTTAGTACTTGCCTGGATGTAAAATACCTACCAGCTTCATTCTCTATGGCTGTCCCAGAACCGTCCTGGCGGGGCTGAACAATCTGGGTGTTAAAAATGCTGGTTTGCAACTAACTCCCATACGTTACCCCACTGAGGGGGTATTTGAGGAAGTTGTGCATGGTGTGAGCTGTCTTGTGGGCTGTATTTGGCTACTGGTCCCTAGAAAGTGATTAAGATCATTAAATAACATCTAATTAACCCCAAAGAGCTACTAGTGTATACAAATAACCAGTTTCAGCAATGTGAAACAGAACATTTTGAGGGGCTGACTGCTTTGGGCTTTCCTTAACCTTCTGTTGACTGCCTACGCAAGATTTCCTTCTCCCCGTATGTCAGAGTTAGAATCCTTCTGCTTTCGTGATAAACTATGTTCCTTTTTCTGGTAAAGTCAGCAGGAATCTTAGAGCTGCCAAAAGCCATAGGGGAAATGAGCAGATGAATCCAGTATGAAGTCTTGATAAAATCAGCCCCAGAATCTGGAGGATAATGAACTTCAATACCAGTTTCTGTAGTATTGTTCTCCTCTCTCTAGCTCGACAGTGGTGCTACGGTGCAGAGAAGTCTGGGGTTGGGGTGACAGACAAGGGCTGTCCAGCTGAAAGACCAGCGTGCTCTTTACATGAAGATTACGGAGTGGCTGAAGTAATAGTGATACAAATCAATTAAGAGCAATTAAACTGATCTGCTTGTTGTGCTGACTATAGTTTTCCTAATAGTTCCTGGCTTCTCATGACTGTCTAGATGGGACTGTGCCTCTTGTCCTCCACAGCAGGTTAGCTCTTTGGGCAGGGAATATAGATTTTTTCCATCTCCATGGAGTGCTTGCTGACAGGTGCTTGAAAGTGCTGCAGTAATGCAAATAATAAATAAAAAATATTTTCCTATTCTTTCCTATTATTCCAGTAGTAAATTGTATCTGTTAAGCCTGCTTAAGTTTGTAAGAGATCAGAGAACGCTTGTAATCTGATTTCTTCTCTTGTTTAAATAAAACAACTTTTCTTGGAGGCATACTCCAAAAGCCAGTTTTGGCTATTATGATTAATTAGTTTGTGAATTTGCATTGCACAGCCCATAGAATCTCATAGTTTTTTGCATAAAGGTTATGCAAAACTTCTGCCTGAGTTAAAGTATAGGATTTGAAAATATATTTTCTTGGCTAAAGGACTTAAACTGGAAGTTAATTTACCATTAGGAAACTGTTCCTGTGGCTGATATTCCTAGGGGTTGACTGAGAAGCTCATGTTAAAGGGTGCAGGGGTTGAGACAATGCTTCAGTCTCTCTGCTACTCCAGGCTGAGGCTGGATGACATGCTGGTCATCTGGAATCATAAAGGAAACCTCTGACCATCCTTCTCCAGGCTAAAGGTTGCTTCATGTAACAGTTATGACAACTGAAAATCAATACTCCGGTAATTCAGCTCCCAAAGAGTGAAAAAGTGGCACCTACCTAAGGGACTGCAGAGTGTCATGGGGACAGCCTGGGATAACAACATTGCTTGACCATTTTGGTGTTGCTATTCCTCTTTTAAGGCTCCCAGAAAGGAATTCAGTATCATTTGTAGATGCTTATGTCACTCCACTATCCTTAGGAAAATCTGGAAGATTATTTTAGATACTGAAATTTGAGGCTGTTAGTTAATTGAGATGGATCCTATCCTAAATAATCTTCTCACTGCCCCCTTGGCAGATACTAGACAATGCTGGATAACCCTTCTGAGTGGTGTGACTGCAGCTGATGTCCAAGGAGCTGGAATAACTTGGGGTAGGACTGTATGCAATAGCGGTCATATATTTTTTTTATTTTCTTTAGCAATAGAAGGATTTTTGTTTCTTCTGTGAAATGTTTTTACATTGCCTCCATATTGCATGAAGATACTCAGCACTTCATAGGAAATGACCTTGGAAGGGCATTTATGATGTGCTAAGGATAATAAACCAAGTGAGCAATTGTGCAGAGACCAGAATTCTTTTCTTCTACCAAAAATGTCTTCTCACAAAAGTGGAAGAACAAGATGCAAGTTCCGTCTGCTTCCTCACATAGAGAGAACCAGCAGGTCCTCCAAGGGATACCTGTTTCCCTCAAGGCTTGGCTTCTTTTGAACAAACACCATCAGAATCCTTAAGATGGTGTCATAGAACTACTTAGGCAACCAAATATTGCCTCAAATTCTTGTTTTAGTTTTATTTAGCCTTCATATGTTCACCTCCATAAATATTCAGGTTCCAGTGTTCTTTTTAGGTGCACTTAAATTTATGTAATAGTTTTTGATTGAAGCAATACAGAAGACAATCTTCAAGGAATCAATGTTTGTATATTCTTGTATGCTTTCCATTTTTATATTGAAATAATGAAAGTTAATACAGAGAATGTTGATTTTTAATACTGTGAAAACATAATAAACTTTGCCAGAACTAACAAAAATAAGATTTTAACCAAAGTAACTTTTTTGAGGGTCTTTATATTAATTGGGTGTCTGTCATAGTGGACTGTTGTAAAATCTGGAGACTCCTCCATATTTAGCTGGGAATAGAAGGGACCATAGGAGTCAAAGTGCCCCCTTCTGAAGGTGAGCAACACTGAAAACTGGTGAAACTGTGAAGACAGACTCTTTACCTGCTCCCCCGGTTTCCCAGTCATGTTTTATTGTTAAAATCTGTTACTGAAATGAGAAGGAAGCAATGGTGACTTCCTCCAGCAACATCAGCTACCAGAGTTGTAATATGGAATATACTAGGAAAAAAGACTTGGGAAGAGGCTTTGCTATATTCCAGATGCTGCCACTATATGCATATCCCTCTGCCTGTACTCCAGCTCTGCATGTTCTGACATGTAGAGTATCTGCAACAGGAGCCAAGGTGAATAACCACTTACAAGTTTATCACAATATAACTGAGAATTTAACATTCTTAAACAGGTCAGGCTAAACCTTCAATAATGTTTTTATTCTTTCTTTGCACAGGAACAATGCATGTCTTCCTTTCAAGCTCTTTTTGATAGACAACTAGATGGATTTTAAAATGGTAATTTTTTTTTTTATTATTCTAATTTTAAGCATGCAAGTTTAGTTCTAAGACCTAGGCTATTTTCCATGTAAATTCTACTTAGAGGAAATCACTACAGCTGGCAAAACTCTTCTTTCTACAAAATAAGCCTTCTGATTTTAGTCCTTCTTGAAGGACCAAAATGACCTGCTTTCTGATTACTCCTTATTACTCTGATTCACAGTGCAGGGTGGATAATATGAGTAGGCTTCAGATGGAAAGCTTTTATATTGTTCATGTCCACTGGGGATGTGCTTTCAAAGAGCAGCAATCTAGATGTCTGATGGCAAATCTGGGAAATTGGTTGAGCAGATAATTTGCTGGATTAGCATTACTCTGTGCCAAAGTGACCTCCTTGCTGCACACAGTCACTCCCAGCTGATGCTGAACTCCAAGTCTGGTTTTTTTGCAATGTTGTCTTTGTTACAGTGTGTAAGGAAGGCACCACATTGGACTGAGGTGCTGGGTTCCAGTTCACATCTGCTCATGCTTTCTAGGGGACTCTTAAAAGATGGCATAGATTGGGGCAGTCACTGAGCTGTAGTGGGGAAAGCAAGGGTGAGCTGAAACACTGCTTTCTCCTCTGTCTCTGAGAAGCAGAAACCCAGATCTGCAGGAAATTTGGGCCAATGTGTTCCTCACACTTTTCTCGACAGTCCCACTCGTTCCTCACTCTGCAGGCAGTTCTGTGCCAAGGTTTTGCAGCCGCTCGTGGTGCCAAGGGTGTTTCCTGGTTTGTCCTTGCTTCCCCAGTAAGTAAGGGTGGCTGGGAGCTCCAACCTGAGCTGGGGGCTCAGGGAGCTTTAACCACAGAGGACAGCAAGTCAGGAGTATTTCCATGGAAATAGTTTTTCATGAAAACATTTTCATCTGTTGAAACTAGAGGCCTTTGTAGGGAAGAGTTGAATTTTATGAATTCCCCATTTAAAAAGAAAAAAAAAAAGCATATAAAAGGCTCAGCAGATCTGAGAACATATGGGGTTTGATTCTCCCCTGTCTTACACATTGTGTCATTGTTTACGATCTGACAAAGCAGACGTAAAATGCAACCTCACTGCCGGGGTAGGATTCTCCTCAAGTATGATTGAATACACAACATTAAAAGCTTGGTGAATCAGTTCCCTGCTTCTTTTCGTCCATGATCATTGATCATTTATTACCTGATTTTGACTGCTGTGACACATGAAGGTTTATACAGTACTCTTTTACTGAGCTCTTCCTGTTTTGATTTGCCTTCCCATCCTTCTTCTGCTTTATCTCAAGATTTTGCATCTTTCTGGGTTACTACATCTGAAGTGTTTTGAAAGGAATGTATTCTTAGAGATTGGAAGTGGGTGGGAGGAACAAGGGATACAGTGATTTTTTTGTGGGGTGGCATATTCTGTCAGCAAAGGAGGAAGATGATACCTTCCTTCCCCTTTAGCATCGATGACTACACCTGAACTACTGCATTCCATTCTGGCATTCTATGACTAGAAAAAATTACAAGAAACACAGAAGAAACAGAAAAGAGCAACAAAAGTAATTTGGAGGCTAGATCTGTGCTGACTTATATGGAAAGATTAAAATAACTTTAAAAAGTTTAGGCAAAGCCTTGCACAAGCAAAAAGACTACAGAAGACACCTCTGTTTCAAAACAGGCTAAAATTGAGTGAAGAGGAGAGGGAGCTAGTTGTAGTACTTCAAGGTGGGTGGGGATGATTGGATGACATGCAGAAAACAAAAATGCATGCTTAGTATACAAAATAAGCTTGCCTACACTATAGAACTCTGTCCTCAGTACACTGTATTGGTGGAAGTTTACTGTACCTAGTAAAGAAAGTACTTCAGAATTCGCAGTTAGTTCCCTGTGCTGTAATCAGCTAAATGAACTAATGAAGATATGACTCTAATACATACTTACATTTCTGTCACACCTGAAAAGAGTCTTAAATACTACAGTGGCCGGTGGGTGTATGTAAATCTGTATGTTTGAAGGGCAACTCTTAGTTTTTCCTGTCTGCTACTTGTAACTTTGGGAGTCTCGTTCTCTTAGTTCATGGCTGTGAACACTTACAGGTTTTGTGCATTTTTTCAGTATTACTTCTGTCCAAGAACCTCTCACTGAAGTCTGATCTTTATATCCCTTGGAAGTTCACTGTCTGTCAGTTCGCTGTAGTGACAGATGAAAATGTAAAAGGGAACTAATATAGTAATTGAGTGTTTTTAAGGAATGTGTGTCCTTAATATTTTCCTTCTCTGTTTCTGTGGTATCGTGGCCAAGAATCACAATATCCTCTGCAATTATATGTAGAACATATAATTGTAGTCTGTTGTGGCACTCTCTTTCCAATAAAATTAAAGTCAGGATCAAAAGACTTCAGCTTTCTTTGTCCAAATTTGCATGCTTAAAAATATGCTAGCTTTAATGATTTAGTGCAATAGTGAAGCATGATGCGTGTGATCACCAACTAGCCATGGAAAGTTAATGTCACCGGGCTGGACTATTTTAGTATCTTTTACGGTTAATACAATGCATTTTACATTATAAAGGCTGTTATAATTGTCAGCTCAATGTTGTAAAAGGTTTGAGGTCTGCCCCAATAGGTTTATTATTTCTGAATATTAACTGGAAAGAACTTCAGTGCCAGAAAAAGAGCCAAAGTCTGCCTCGTCCAGCATGTTGTTTCTTATTCTGGCCAACACAGATTGCTGAAGTAAGACATTAAATTTTATTCAAACATGAACTCTTCAATATTTTTCTGAACTTCTATTGATTTTTGGCTGAGGGACTTGTGAAACAAAGCTCAAAAACCTTCAGTACTATGAATGTGAGTACTGTTAGCCAATTTTTTTCACTGAAAAATTTTACCGTGAAAAGATTTTCTGTTGAAATATGCTTGTCTTTCAACCTGAAGTTTGAAAACAAAATCATGCATCCTTAGTATTTTGAAGGTTTTATTAAAACAAAGTAAAACAGTTTTAAGTTTACACCATCCCTTTTCATTTTTTAGCTCTGAAAGATTTCAATCATAGGATATCAAAAGAAGGGGAAAAATGGAAGCGAAGCAGTGGTCTTAATTAGTCTGTTTACATTCCATGGCAAAACAGAGAGAGAGCTATGAGAATAAAGGGGACAAAATTCTAAAATGTCTAAATTTGTGTGTATTGAATATATAAATTTGTAAGTATAAGGAGAAACAGAAAACATCTAATTTTTTTAGATCTACTTGTGATCTATCTTTCCCTACACTATTACTAACAAGTGGCGAAAAAAAGTATTTGAACATTTTTCTGTGGGAAATTCTAATTTGAACCAATTGTAGTTATGAATTTCTCTGGCCATCTGAATATATTTATTCACTAATATTTACTCAGGAATTCAAAGTTCTCTGCCTTTAAAATTCAGTAGATGATCTAATAGTAAACACATTAATTTTAGATTTCCATATGTATTTAATACACCTCACAACCATTGCGTATTCTTGATGTTATTGAATAAACTGTTAGAAATGCACTTGCGCAACATATATCCTGCAAAGTCCCACAGAAAATCTGTTGGATTGTTTCTTTGTTTCATTAGGGCCTCCCTATACCATATTGAGAGCAAAAATGCCTTATAGGGGGTAAAATGGCCTTCTGAAGCTCTTTCCCTTCTCTCTTTGCAGATGGCTTCTAGAGAAAATGGGGCATGGACATGGAACATTTTGAAGGGAATACTAGTCTGAGAGTGAGCCATATATACCTGCAATTATTTCATGGGTATTGAGGGCAGCAGAAACTAACTGAGGCTGCTTTGACTCACATTTGGGACAGAACAGTCACAGCCTACAGCACAGACTAAGACTCTCAGTCCCCATATCCTTTTTCCAACAATTCATACTCACAAAAGGGCAAAAGGAAGAGCAAGGTAAAAAAATTGGTTGGAAAAAACAGCTTCCAGTTGTGTATAACCTCAAGGCATTATGGACACGCAGATAAAGAGGTTCCTGTAAGTGGAAGAAATGTATCGCTGGAAACACAGAAGAGTAAGGAAAAGAAGGCAGCGTCACAGCCTGCACTGGAGGCGATGCAAGATAACATAACAAAGATGTTCTTGTGGAGGATTTCCTGCTTGAAGAGATTTATAACATGGCTGGCAAGAGTTGTTTCTTTTACAACTAGGTTAAATTACTCTGAAGTTCTGGATTCTAATACCAAGTAAATAAACATGACACTTGAAAATTAATGTACTGCCAGGGAAAATGGCTGGGAAGCAGTTGTTAAGATGTTTAAGTCATCTTTGGGTCACACTGAAAAAAAAATTGCACTGAAGTTTTCAGTGCTATATATGCTTTAGTTGTTCTCATATAGATGTTGCTGATGGTAGTTGTTTACCATAACTGGGAACTGATCGCACTGGGTATAGAGGTCTTGGCTGCATTTAAGCTGGACTAAATAATATTGGGCTATGAATACTTTCCTGAATGGAAATCAATTTCAGTCTTTAATAGTAGTTTTAATGTGGAAAAGAAAGTTTTATGTGCAAAAATACAGGGGCATGACTTGTTACCTTTATATATTCCTATTTGAATGGATGGGAGCTGCATAATACCTTGGCATTTTAGAGGCTGCAAGTAAAACTTTTTCTTTTTTTTTCTTTTTTTTTTTTTAATTTACCATTCTACAGTGATGGAAAAGTCATTTTCTCTCTTTTTTGTACTTCCAGTATTCTATTTATTCCTTTCAGTCAACATGTTCTTTCTGTCATGCTTAGGCAAACTGCTAACTCATGTACCTCTATGGAACTGCTGCAATTCAGGAAACAGAACCAGGCAAGATGACAGGGGAGTCAAAAAAGGGCAGGATACATTCATTTGTTCTTCACTGTGTTTTCAACTTAAACTCAAAAAGTGGTAAAAGGATCATAATTTATTGCTTATGTATAGTAGAGGTAAATTTTCTATATGCCATGACAGCTAAATCTCTAGTCAGTTGGCATTTTGCCTATCATTTAGTATCAGTTTGAAAAGTGCATTCACTTTGCCAATCTCATGTTGCCAAGCTGCAGCTCAGAGTCATATGAGAACAACGGCAAACTCAACAGCCAGAAAAATACAAGAGAAAAAAGATTAGCCTTGGACAAGTTTTAATTTAATGCTGCTATGAGATCTAGTGCTCACTAGATCTGTTTCAAAATCCTGTATTCTTACTCTTCCTTCAGGAAATAGTATGTTAGCATACCTCGAATCCAGTGGGGTCATCCAGTAGAAAACTAACTATGTAATGCACACATTGCCAGGTGCTGTTCTTCATAGCTGTGGCTAGAGCTACAAGTATCTCGGTGAACCTGCTCTGAGATAAATCAGGTATCTCTAGCCTCAGAGTGAAATCTGCAGTAAAGATAAAAGCTCTTCTAAGTTTTATCTTCAGAAACGACTGATATTAAGTAGCCTGAGTTTCCCAATTTCTAAGTATTTTTGATGTTTTTGAAAGTAGCACCCATATTCTAGCAAACCTACCAAAATGCCATTAGCTGGTGTATAATCTGTATAGAGGGTATTGGCACTTGGGACGATTGTTGCTGTTGAGCAGCTAGCAGAGTAATGAAGACACCAGTTTTCAGTGGCAAGAAGGAATGACCTTTATTGTTTTGATTTCATCACATATATAGAGTTCTCAAAAGTCACCCAGATTGGTCAGTCAGAAGCCTTCCCCCAAGCCTGATTGGCCAGGCCTGCACTGTCCAAGTTCTGGGACACTGTTCCAATAACATCCAAACTTTATCTTTATTTATAAAACACAAGAAGAATTCTCGTGGGAAAAACCTGTGCTAACCACGGACGATTACGCACACATTACATTAACAGATGTTCTTAAATTTCTGTCTCTCTGCCCTTTACTTCTTGAGGGCAAACATGATTGCAAGTTGATATGACATCCATCACTCTCATGGGACTTGTCATTCTAAACTCTTCATGCATATATCTCTGTGATTTTGCAGATACTTAGTATCATTCAAAAAAATTCTTTCTTCTGCCTGAAGTTAACAAAGGGCTTCAGGGGCAGACAGGGAATCAAACTTGGGTCTTCTGGATTCAATGAAAAACTTAAAATGTTGCTAACATGACTCATGATCAACAGAAGGAAACTACCTTTCTTTACAGCAAAGAGAAAAAAAAAGTTGACCATGTCATCATGGACCTTTCTAGACAAACCTTGTCTATTTTAGTGAATTTGTGACAGTGATCAAGTAGAGCTTGCAATTCTTTGTCAGCCCTGTTTGCTAACTCTGAGATTTCACAGATTGCTTGAGAAGCATGTAGCTTTTTGGGCAATTTGACAACCATAATGTGGCGTCATCACTTGCATGTTCTGAAAGCTCTGAGTTCCTCTCAGCTCTGTACCAGGGTGTTTGACCCTTTTTTCTTCTGCTCCTTCACCTGCAGAGACCTGCATGGCCATAACTGAGTCCTTGCCTTGTGTATGTGCCATCTGCCCCATGAACGTTTCTCAGATCACAGCTTGACCTGTATTTTATGTTCACATAGTGTTATCTTTAATATGTTTCAGGCAGAAAAAAGGGTTTATTATTTTCAAGAAGACTCTTAAAATTGTGCTCCTTTTCAGTGACAGAACTTCACTGCCTTCCAGGAGCACAGGATGAGTGCCAGGGCTATTGGCCACTGTTTCATGAGGTAAAGAATTTACTGACATGGTATGCAGTAACAGTTCCATAACATCACATGCATCACTGAAGCTTGTGCTTTGCCTCAATTCTCAACACTTCATTATGGGTCTCCTACATCTCCATGAAAAACCCAGATAAACTCTGGTTTTATGGTGCCTGCTGATGGGACATTGCTTATTTATATATTTGCCCTGGATGGTATGTGATTATTTTTAAAAAGTGTTGGCCAGTGTAGGAAATGAGTCTGTGTAAGGAGAGAGGGAAAACATTTGAAAAGTTGTCACAAAAGACTAGGACCAGCATTTTAACCAAGATGTGAATGAGACACACAATACTGTAAAGTCTTGAAAGCCACAGGTAATGTGACATTCTGCAGATGTTTTTAATGGGAGCAGAAGCTCTGTGGAAATGTTTGCTTGTGATTACACAATCACTTATGTTGCAGTCTCAGATTTAAATTGTTTCCCAATTCAGATAGGACAAAGTAATTCCCAGGTTTTCTTGTTGTCATTTACACTGGCAATACTAAGTGTGAAAGCTAGAACAATCATTTTATTATCTCAAACATTTTTCAGGTTTCTCAAAAGAATTTTAACTCTTCTTATTTCTTCTAAGTCCTTTGTTTTCTTCAGGTTAATTGATAATAGGCTAATGAATAGTCCATCAGCATGTGAATTCAGATTCTGTGTGATGATGAATTCTTTCATTTAGAAAAAACAAATGTTGTGGTTCCAGGCATTTCATTCATTGTAAATAACTAAATTCTCAAGTCAGGGCACTCTGTAGGGCTTCTAATTATTTCCTAGTTACAGAGATATTCTTCTCCCCAATATCCACAGTTTGTATCTCTGCAAGGTAAACATATGCCTGTTTGCACACTCTTGATAAGTAGAACAGCACTACTCAAAAAAGAAGGTTCTAGGTATAATATCAAAATATCTTCCTTGGGAATAGGGAAAAAATGCAATTAGCATTTCTTGTTATTGACTAAATTTTTCAACTCAGTCTATAAAGTAAAAATGACATATAGATTCAGTTATGCTTACTAAATCTCAAGTCTTACCTTGCCAAATGTAATCTTAAAGAATGTTTATTAATTGTTCAGGCAATGCCTTTAGTAGTGAAACATTAATGGGGAGAATGTATCCCATAATTACTTTTTGATGGCAGTTTCTACTTGGAAGAAAAAAAAAGCAGTGCTGTAATTATTTAATCTAAAAAAAAAAGTTAATTTGTAGAAGGCAATACTGACTGCAAGAAGGTCAAATGTTGAGCTTCAAAATAAAAGAGAGCTAAATTTATAAAGGCATGTGTTGATTGTATATAACAGAGGTCTTTAGTTGGATGGGAAATAGAACTAGTTTTTCATTCAATTAATTAAAAAAATAACCTTATGTCAAAGCTTGGAGTATATTTGAACAAATCATATTTTTTCATATAAATTATATTAGCTAAAGGCTGGCACTTTTTTTAACCTGAGATGTCAAGTGAATTTTGATAGGAATATTTTTAGTTTGTTAAGCCTACAACTGACTTTCTGTATTTTGGTGGTAGTCTTGTTTACCTGCAATAATAAAACATTTCTGGTTCTGGAAATCTAACCTGTCTTATATTTATACACTCAGGCTTGTTTATATTTTTGGGTTAGTACAAAACCACTTTGTCATGGATCTATGTTGCCTCTCTGTAAATGAGCATGGGTCCATGCATATAACTCCATCCTGTGGGGAAGAGAGGAGATTCATAGGAGAAGGCCTTTGCACTTGGCTTTCTTAGGCTGTAACCTCAGCCATTACACAGATTCCCTTTTTTGTACTAATCATTCCCTCTCTGGCAGTGCCATTTGCCTGCCTGAAACTGGTTGTGATATGTAACATGGAAACCTTTCTCCTGTCCATAAGTTATGTTGGACTGTTGCACACACTGTCAGATAGCATTGGCAATCAATGAGGCATTCACACTATGTAAATTTTAAGTTAATCAGAACTTTTCATTTTATTCAAAATTCAAAATTCATCACTTACATTGGCTTCTTTTGTTTCCTATACTGGTTGCTCCTTATCGACCTGCTGTAGCTATTTTCATTTCTTTTGCATACCAGATTGCTTTGACTGTGTTAATATGCTGAGACCTGCTATTTTTATAGGAATGAAGTATATATCTTCTTCTTTTTTTTTTTTTCTTTTTTTTTTTTTTTTTTTTTTTCTGTAAGAATGTTATATAAAACACCTGGCAGCCTAAGAATCCCAGAGATGCATTACGTGGAGCAGAAGTAAAAAGTCTGCCTTTGTTGCAATGGGCAGAAAATATTTTGGGTGCAATGCTTAGCGTAAATTATAGAATATATTATTTTGCTTATGAGATAGTCTTTGTAAAATCACAATAATGTGAAAATAGGTAAAAGCACTATTTTTTTTGACAACTTAGATGACTTGTTTACTGTTTCTTTTGAAAAGTTAACATCTTTTAGCATTTTCCGGTTTTGATGAGGCAGTTTTTATCATGTTCATTTTTGCTAAATACCATTTCTCCAACCTCAGATGTGGCTCCTATTACACTGATGATAGACTTAATTATAGAAAGGGAATAACTCTCCTGGGTCAGAATGGGTTTAAAATTACAGATGCTGCTTGACTAAATTTCAATGCTGATTCTACAAACAGCTCCATATGTTACATTCTTGTTGCTAGCCGAGTCCTAGGAAGGAAGCTGCACTCCAAACTGGGCACTGTCTATACAGAGACAGAAAGAAAATCAGCCCTAGCATTTGTGCTAGCATCAGTACTAGCATTTGTATCAACTGAAATATTTCTACTTGCTTGTTATTCAGTGTAAGAGTAACAGAAATCTAGATCCTTGGGATAATGCAGTGCTTATTTCTCAACACCTCGAGATAATCATAATTTATGAAAACAGGTAATGAATAAAAAAGGATTACAGGTATTGTTTTTTAAAAGCAACTATCCTGTGTTTTTCCTCTGGAAAGCACTGATTCCATTCAATCAGAGTTAGCAGAGCTCTTTTAACCCTTTCCTCTTCCTTACTGGTTTCTCACTTCCATTTCTGGACTTTTCTGGGGTCCTGGTTATTCACTAGATTGCATTGCTTAGGTCACACCATTTTACTACTGATGATGTTCCTCTTTGGTGCTTTGGTATCTGAAATGTATGTACAATTTCCATGGCTCTCTGATACTCCCCTTCTGGACAAAGTAGCTTTTCAGCCTTTTAAAAGCTTCTGTGATAATGTGTAGAGCTTCCGAGAGAGGTCCAATGCTTTTCTTTAACTCACCATAAAGAGCAACCTCTAGACATTGTAACAGATGTATTTAGTGTTAATGTTTCACAGTAACCATCAGATTTATGAACTCAGCTAATCAGGTTTTTTTTGTATCATCATTTCTCACAAGAAAGATAGCTTTGAAACTTATATTTTGAACTAGCTGACTGTTGGAAACTTGTGCAGGCTTTTTTCCCTTTTTTCATTTTTATCTAAATCCTTCATAAGGAGTATTGGGATTTATGTGTTTATCTTGCTTTAGGGAATTAAAATGTTGATATCATTTAGCACAGGGGATAGATCTAATGGGAAATAAAAAAGTATTCTGAGGTAAAATGGCTTGTGAAAGGGGTCATGTCTGTAGAGCTTTGAGTCAGCCCCATTTTCTTAGCAGCATGTTAAAAGTCTGACTAGCACTGGCATATATGATTATTTTATAAGCTGCATATATATAAGTCTGAACTATGCACAAACACTATAAATGCCTACGGCTGCATGTACAGCACTACAGATATGGTAAAAAAAGACTAATTAGATACATTACAGAGTCACAAACCTAAACTTTTTCCAGCAGCTGTAGTTTTATGGGGAGGCTGTCTTGTCCCCCAGGAGGCAAAGGAATGCATTCCTCTCTCCTTGTGCAAGGGACACAACAGGCAGCTGTTGATAGCCTGGTTTCCTCA
The DNA here is from genome assembly GCF_008360975.1 of Lichenostomus cassidix. Classification (NCBI taxonomy): domain Eukaryota; kingdom Metazoa; phylum Chordata; class Aves; order Passeriformes; family Meliphagidae; genus Lichenostomus; species Lichenostomus cassidix. Next base: position 79,105,511 of record NC_139483.1, read on the forward strand.
TTGAGAGACATTAATATTTTCAGAACTCCTCTCGCAGCCCGAGAGATGCACTGGTAGCATTCTCTCTTGCACTAAGAGAAGAAATTACCTCCCTACCAGTTTTTCAAGTGCATGAGGCAAATGCCTAGCACTTCAGCTGTATTGTTAAAGGCATGGCTGTGCTTGCTGTGCCAGGTAAGTGTGCTATAGAATGAATTACTGCTGTTTGCTGGAGTGACTGAGCACTCTGTTGAAGGTAACAGGATGACATTTGTTCATATGCTTTCAGGAAGAACTCCTTAAAACATTCTAATGGACTTTCTTTCATTATGTAGCTAGTTACATTTTAGGATCTGAGAAAAGCAATCCTAGGTGAAGTGCATGAGGTCACTCCAGAATTTCTTTTTCTGCTTTCTTGGCTGATGGGAGAATAATGGTTTTGTTTATCTTGTGTCCTAGCAGCTGGTAATTCCTATTGTCCTTTCATCGCTAGATTGTTTTTTCCTCCTGCAGGACAGATTGGAACCACAGACCTAATCTTCTGCTATTTTATATCCTATCCAGCCACTTACAGGTGTGTGTATAGTTCACCTTACCAAAATGACAACACTTTACAGAAACATAAATTAGAAGATACAAACAGTGAAAGCAATATAAAGAGCAAGGCAGGAGACAATCAAGTCCCAAGGAGACAGAGAAACTATGTTTAAGTCTTATGCCATCTGGACACAACTTTTTGTAAGTGCTTATGAGTTTAAAATATCCGTAGGTGCTGAGGCATCTGAAGGTTCAGTGACATATACCATTTTTATGCAACGAGCAGCTGAGACCCAGATCAGAGATTTACGAGCTGTTAAAGGGAGATACTCCTTAAAAGCAGACAAATTAAGCTTCTTACTTTTCAGAAGCTGCTTTAATAGAAGAAGTTTTCTGTATTTTCTTCCCCCTCAGCTTGTCCTTTGCATAAAGCTGTGCTGGCTTTGGTGTTTGGCTATGTGCAAGACATGGAACATGCTGCTGTGAAGGGTATTGCCTGTACTGGTAATACAGAACTCTTTGTTGGACAGAGTTGAGAAAAATCTGGCTGTAGTCTGTCAGGCTGAAAAAGACTGAATACAAAGCTTCAAGTCATATAAAAGCAGGCTGCAGAAAGGACCCTGAGTAGGGCTTGTAACAGCAATGTCCTACACAGTAACCAGTGAATCATCAAATTCGCTACATGATAGCATTAAATCTCATCTATTTGGACCTGTTTATTACAGAAATTGTGTTTTGTGTCTCTTTCACATTTGTGCAACACCAGTCACTTAAAAATCTCTTAATGGGTCTCTTATCTCATAATACCACCTCTGAGTATGTTTTCCCCAGCCTTGTTTTTCTGTGCTTTGGTGAAAGGACAGCATAATGCCAGTGAGTCTAAACTGTGCCTGCATTGGTAAGAACATCATAAAGGTTTTGCTGGGCTGCCATACAGCTGAGCCAAGACATAAGACAACGCTGAGACATTGTTGCAAACTCTTTACTCAGGCAACTAGAAGAAAAAAATAATTTTTCACAGGTTGGCTCTTTAAGGATGCTGTTGAATTACAGGGAAAAATAGGCTCCTTCGTTGCTTTTTTGCCTTTTCTTTTTGCTTGGGAGCTGAACCAAGTTTGCTTAATGAGCTTTGGCATGAAAAATGATCTTTGTTTCTTTCTTTCTATTATTTTCTTTAAAAATAGAGCTGAGAGAGCAAGGAAGAGTACCTGAGAAACAAATGGGTATGTTCAGAGACAAATGACCAGTTTCCTCAAGATAAAGCAAATGTCAGAGCACAGTGGGGCTGGGGGCTGGAGCAGCAGGGTCCCTCCCAGGGCATGAAAGGTCTCATAGCCAGGGATCATATCACCACAGCCAGCCAGCAGAGCAGGCCCGTGGGGTTTTCTTAACCATGTCATTGGAGGGTGAACTGACACCTAGCTCTTATAGCTGAGAGTTGCCTCTGGTCCCTCTTCCTTTTAGAAACCATTTTAATCTGTGATTTTTTGAAACATAATCTTTTCCTGTACTATTCTGCAAGACAAGGAGACTGTACTTTTGTTGGTCCCTATTGCATTTACACTCTCATTTTGCAAAGGGCTGAAATAGAGCTAGTAGGGTGAACCAACCTGGAGATTCTTGGGTGCCATGGTAGTTTTGAAATATTTTACCACTTATCTTGGAAATGTTACATACCTCTGCTAAAACATCCATTTGCAGTCTGAGCAGTATTATGCTCTTATTTCAGTTTTATTGCTGATAAGAAAGATGTTACAATTGTGCTATGAGGTGTGTAACAGACTGTGGTGTATTCCATGGGTTTTTTTGCATAGCCGGCCTACAAAATTCTTGCCTCTCCATCCTGTCCTCTGTCCTACATATTCCATTCCCATGTCTATGCTGCAGTTGTTCTGTTGGGGTCAATCAGGTTTTTAAGACTCTGCTGATAAGAAGATCTGGTCTGATTTGGATTAAAAAGAGTACTTTTGAAATCCACATCACTTCAGGATGTAGCGTAGATCTATTGATGTGGGTCTACAATATCGTCAGTGATCTGAGCAGATACTTACTGGCTTAGTAAAAACTTAATCCAATCCTCTATGTAATCTGCCCTGACAAGTTTATTCTGTTAAAAAAAAAAATAAAATTAAAAGCAGCAAGCTGCTAAGGCTGTTTTTCAAGAAGTAGCAGCCACATGTTCTGCAAGCAATTTACTGCTGACCAAACTCTTAAGTAGCAACAGCTAGGGAAGATCTATGCATGGGAAAAATTACTTTTAAAAATGAAGAATGAATGAATGAATGTTTTTGCATTTTTAACATAATTTTGAATTTCAAATACTACAGGTTTAAATTCATTTCTCAAAGTACTGAACGTTCACTGAATTGCCACTTACCGATTCTGAGCACAAGTCCTTTTATTTCACTTCCAAATGATGTCAAATTAAAACAGTCCTGTGTTTGCTCAAAACAGCATGGAATTACCGCAGAGTGTCACTCTTTCTCAGATGATGCTTGAGGTCAGTCTCCTGTTCTGCTAGCCTGTCCAAGCCTGGAAATGGTCCTGCTGCCTGCGTGTACCTTGGCAGGGGCTGAACAGTATTTAGCACAAGGGTAGCTTTTCAGGTAACTACCAAACCAAATAAATGTGGAACCACGTGAACACATTCTGGGTCAGGACAACTGCACATGATTAAGGGATAACTTCTGCTTCCAAGATCTAGAAATAGGATTGCAAGTTTGCTTTAGTCCCAATCAAATAGCTGGATGGAGTCCTCCTACTCCACACTATACCTTCAGAGTAATGGGAAACTTCTTATTTTCTTCATTATCGAAAAAGAATGTGGAAGAATGGTCCAGCTTATCAGTTCCTTTCTTTTCCTCCTGGCTGTTGGTTATTAGCTGTCTTTGATATGAGAAAGAATAGAAGCTTCTCAGCTCAGTGAGGAAAGCATATATATTACCAGATAAGAGGACTGGCAAAACTAGGGATTAACTAACAGTTTTTCTTGGCCAAATTAAATAGGAATCTCACATGCTGACTTCTCTCCCTAGTTTTGATTCTGTAATGTTTGAGTAGGCTTGTAATTAGGCGACAGAATTTTATTCTGTCTCTAAATAGTACCATAACTATTTAAACAGCTAAATACAAAATGAACTAATTTACTTGCAGTAATCTGAAAAGATATTTCCCTGTTTCTGCTTCAGGAAACTATATCACATTCGCTAGAAATTCTAGTTTCTTCGATTGTATTTTCCCCTCAAGTTTTAAGAGTCAGGCTATCCAAAACGCTACTTAGAAATATAGCCTGCCATTCTTTTAATTTGGTTTTCCTGAATACCTTTGGAAAAGAGGGATCAAAGAACAAACGTGTCTCGACAGTGGCATCTAGTGGCGCAATACGTGCGATGCCCTTGAGAGAGCCGCAACCTCTTCTTCACACTGATTAATGCTTTGGGATGCTTTCACACTGATTAATGCTCTTCTTCACACAGATTTGTACTTTGGGAGGCCTCACTGTGGGCGACTTGAAGGCTTCTTCCATCCAGAATAGATGAGAGAGTACTTCTAGCAGTTTGCACAGGAGATGATGTTGTTCTGGGGGAAGAGGTCCATGCCTTTATTTGAGTTGCTAAGAAAGGTATGCCCTTTGCACATCAGGAAATATTTCCTGTGTAATGAAATCATGAAGGGAGAATTGTATCTTCTGAGAAAGTATGTAAGCTAGTCTGACACAGCAAGTCAAACTACATAAGCATAAGGACTATGTACTGGGGAACTGCTGATGAAGTTCCCTGTTAGCTCTTCTGAATGTCTCAGCAGAGCTAACAGGAACTATTTAATTACCCAGCTACTTAAAAACAAAAAAAAACCAAAAAAAAACCCAAAAAAAAGGAAAAAAATAGCTTTTTTCCCCTTTTCCTGTTTCTAAATAGCTTCATTTTACTTATGTAAATTGTGCTATTGTGCTTGGGTGTGTCCACTGCATTGCAAAAATCCAGTCTACTGTCATAAAGATGTGGAGCATCACCTTGATTCATGATCTGGCAGGATGATGTCGCTGTTGAGCAGCTAGCAGAGTAATGAAGGCACCAGTTCTCAGCGGCAAGAAGGAATCACCTTTATTGTTTTGATTTCATCACATATATAGAGTTCTCAAAAGTCACCCAGATTGGTCAGTCAGAAGCCTTCCCCCAGGCCTGATTGGCCAGGCCTGCACCGTCCAAGTTCTGGGACACTGTTCCAATAACATCCAAACTTTATCTTTATTTATAAAATACAAGAAGAATTCTCGTGGGAAAAACCTGTGCTAGCCACAGGATGAGATGTATCCTCTCAGTCAGGAGAGAGGAGCATATCCTACAGACAGCCATGGTTATCTATAAGGATGTTATCTATATGTAATCCATGGCTGCCCAGCACTGAGGACTTTAGAATGAATGGAAGTATAGGAGCTAGCTTGATTCTTGAGAGCAAATTTCTACAAAAATGAGATGCAACTATGAGTGCAGTGAGATACACTACAATTGTGTTCCTCGGACTCCTGTTTTTGGAGGTCTTATCTCCAGGGCATGGAGCTGAATTTACTGTCCATTTGGGAAGGAAATCAGGAGAGAGTTTAGTGGTTTTTGTAGTATTGTTGTTCAATACATGCTGTCTCACAGATAATTATGATTTTTTTGGGCTACAGTACTACTAAAACACCCCTTTGTACCTGCAGTGTTGTACTGGATATTCACACTGCCCAATCAATGCTAGAAGAGGAGATAGAAACCTATTTCATACCTAGAATATAAAATTTTAAAAATTAATCAGAAACAATTACTGCAAACTTGGGATTACTTTATTAAAACTTAGAAATCAGCATAGTGTATGAAATCCATCAAATATTGTGTATCCCCTTGGTGAAACTAGAACAAACAATAGAAATTATAATTTCCATTTATGCTCATTACACTGTCAGTTCATAGAAATGCTGCTGCTTAACTTTTGCTATTAGAAGCCTTAGCAGAAATTCAAACAGATATATCAAAGTTGCTAATGTTGAAAATTACTAATCAAAAAATCCATAAAGGTTTCAATTGGAAAAAAAAAAATCTATAAATTTTCTGAAATATTCTGTCTGAAATACAATGTACATATGTATGATCTATTTACAGTGGGCCTAAATGACAGCTAGGTGGGTTGGAGTTATCCATGAGAAGAAAAACGAACATTTTCGGTTTTTAAGGATTTATGTTTTTTTTCCCCTACAATCTGGCATCTGTTGGACCTCTTGGAATGAGTCCAGAGGAGGGCCATGAAGACGATCAGAGGCCAGGGGCACCTCTTCTGTTGTGAGAAGCTGAGAGAGCTGGGGCTGTTCAGCCCAGAGATGAGAAGGCTCCGAGGAGACCTTATAGCAGCCTTCCAGTACCAAAAGGGGTCTACAAGAAAGATGGAAAGAGATCCTTTATCAGGGAGAGATAGGACAAGGTGTAACGGTTTCAAACTAAAAAAGTGTAGGTTTAGATTAGGTATTAGAAAGAACTGTTTTACTGTGAGGGTGGTGAGGCACTGGACAGATCACTCAGAGAAGCTGTGAATGCCACATCCCTGGAAGTGTTTGGTCAAGGCCAGGCTGGATAAGGCCTTGACTGGGTCTAGTGGAAGGTTCCCTGCATATGGCAGGGGGCTGGAATGAGATGATGTTTAAGGTCTCTTATAACCCAAACTATTATATGATTCTATATATTTGTTTTAAAAATTGTAGGAAAAAAGACACTCTATTCACCCCTTTTATAGTTTTACTTGTATCTTCATTTGCACTTTCACCACACACTAAAACAAAACAATCTCAAATTTTAGGTATTGAATCATTTACTATTTCTTATATAGCCTTTCCTTCACAGGTTTCAACCCACTTTAGCTAGTCCTATGTGCATCCCACCTTCTATTTCCCTCCAGTACCTAAAGGGAGCCTGCAAGAACGAAGGAGAGAGACTCTTTACAGGGACATGTAGTGATAGGAAAGGGGGAATGGCTTCAAACTGAGAGTAGATTAGACAATAGGAAGAAATTTTTTACTGTGAGTGTCAAGAGGCACTGTAACAGGATGCCCAGATAAGCTGTGGATGGCCATCCCTGGAAGTGTCCAAGGCCAGTCTGGATCGGGCTCTGAGCAGTCTGGTCTAGTGGAAGGTATCCCTGCCCATGACAGGAGGTTATAACTAGATGACCTTTATGGTTCCTTCCAACCCCCTCTGATTCTATTTTGTTGAGGAGCCAGTGATTAGAAACAGCTTCATACAAGGGACAACTTAAAACAGAAAAGTTAATTTTCTGTTTGCAGCAGTCCCATTAGAGGTGCTTATTTAGATTGTGGATGGAAACAGACCATGTTGGGAGTGAGGAAGGATGAATATTCTTCCCACTGCCTGATGCAATATTTAGCAAGCCACTGGCACAGCTGAAACTAGGTCAGGAGAAATGCTTTGAGTCCCAAGCCTGCACGCCACAAGCTCACCTTGCACAAAAAACTGTGATGCCACAGGTTTTTTTGCAGAATTGCCTGCTAACTGAACAGCAGTGTGGTGTCGAGTGTTGCAAGACCTTTTCGACTGTAGATGGCACTGCAAGGTAAGTGCAAAGGTGTGTCTACTAGCTGTGGAGATTTTATTCTCTTGAGATTTTTTTTTACCAAACACTCTGCCAAACACTCTGATAACATTTTAAGACTATATACCTAAAAAGAAGCAAGGTAAGGTCAGAGGACACCAGTCTGGAGGTGATGGAAAGGGAATGCCATGCTATCTTTGCCAACATGCTATTAAATGCAGCACTACTGGGAACCACCACCTTTCACAACAGCAGTGAGTTGCTACAGGGCCAAGGACAGGAGTGGTGCTCCCAGCTGCTCCTGGCGTCCCTGCTCATGCAGCTGGAGCAAGACAATTCCAGTCTCCAGGCATCACTTCAGCAGGGCCATGATCTCCTGCAGAGATCACACTGGTACACTCAGAGAGACAGGTGTCCCCTGCTGTGCCCAGTGCTGTGCGGCATGTCCTGACTCATGGCACCCTTTGCCCTCTGCCACACCCCGACTGGGCACAGCAGGATCATACTGCCTACATGGACAGTGTATCTGGTGCTCAGTGCCAGAGAGGGTGCCAGATGCCATGTTCAGGTATAGTACCAACACAGCTGCATTTGGGCATGAAATGGACAGAAAAAATATCAGCTGTACAGTGAACAGGATGTTTACCTGGTCTTTAAAAGAAGTTTTTTTAAAAAACAATCTCTTCTTTTTTTCCTGTCATCAGAATAAGGCAAGAAAGGCAGTTCCTCTCTGTTCCCACATGTTCAGAAGCTAGAAACAGATCCTCTTTTTCTCCTAACCACCACGATCTTGCCTCTCCCCTCTTTGTGAGACTGCTACAAGACCAGCAGTTGATTGCTATGGCTGTAGAGTCTGAGATTTGCACTGGAAAATCTGTAGGAAGCCCAAGAGAATGTCCTTGAGTCTCTTGTCTTTTCACCCATCCTCTCCTCTCCACAAAAGGTTGATGCTCTGAAATAATCTGCAGCCTTGCTCCTTCGATTCAGGAAGATCAAGGTGAAAGATGTGCAGGAAAGGCAGGCCACAAATTGAATTTTTTGCTGCACTTATACAATAAACTTCCTCCAGAATAAAAAAAAAGCCCAACAACCACTTTGTTAAAAATCATGCTCTGCTGCAAAATATTTCACATCACAACAGATAATACTACAATAACTTCACATGTACTGCAGTCTCTGATTTTATTGAAGGTTACATTCTAGTAACTGTCCCTTTACCAGGTCGTACAAAAATTCTTTTGGTACCCGTGGTATGCCAATATAATTTTTGTTTCATGTATCTTAGGTCCTTTACCACAGGATTTTACAAAACGTTTTTTTAAATATAGGAATTCTGAACAAACGTGGGACAATGCATTCTCATCACATACACCTCATATCACTGATAACAAACTATCCTTTTTGTGTATCTGGACTACAACAATAACAGAAAATCTACCTTGGGCATCAGAGAGGTTCCCAAGGTCTAATTAGACAAGCTGGAGATCTTGTGAGTTAAAGAGGAGATGTTGGAGTTTCTGACATGGCACAGCTCCATGGAAGTGTTCCCAGTCATGCAAGATGAAGAAGCTGCTTTGCTGGAGCCATGGTTTGCTGAGAAAAAGCTCCACACCACATCTCCATTTCCTACTTCACAGGGGAACTCTCAAGTACATTGATCAGAGTTTGGGGAGTCCATATCCATCACCATCTTCATTTCCATGCTGTTTGATCCTTGGACTTCTCCATGTTTTTCTTAGATTATTATATGGAATTTAATGACTCTGTCTGTTTGAGTAAGAGGATAAGCTTTGTTAAAGGAAGATGCACATAATTTAATAAATTTGGACTTTTTTTTTTGCAAGCCTTCCCTTCTGTGAGATGTTACATTAAATTTTGCTCTGTTAGTTCTGTAATAAAAATTTTCCAGCATTTTACAATCTTTTCTTTTTTCAAGTTCGTAAAAGAGAAAGATCATGAGGAGTTTTTTCAGTAGAAGCAGAAGTTAAGCCTAGAGCTGATTAATTTTTTCTTCAGCAGAGTATTACTATTGCCAATAACAATTATTACTCAAGGCTCCAGAGGACACTGGTAATAATTAGGCCAGCTAAGGCACATAAATAGATATGTGAAGGCAGAAATCTGTCATTTGACATTTAGTATAACTGAAAAGGAAAAAATTATTTTCATTTTTGATGTGTAGACTGAACTTTTTGATTACTGGCTTATAGAAATAATCACCCTTTTTTTTTTTTCCAACATTCAGGGTCAATTTCAGATAGAATAAAGCACAAAAGTAATTTTTTTCCTTACTATCACTTACAACTTTTCCTCTAATTCCTCCACTAGCTTAAGTCTGGTGTAGACTACAGTGGATGGATGGATGGATAAGATTAATGGGTCACCAGAACTGCCTATTGGGGCAATGTCCTCCCTACAGCCTATAGTTAATCTCTCCATATTTGGAACACAGTCAATCTATAATTCTTTAACAGTCAGTGAACTGAGACACATACTGAGACAAAAATACACTCTGTAGGCTAGTTAAGTTGCTCAAAATTCATGTTCCTCCTCAGATTCTGAGGATGGCTAAGTACACTGGCTTTCCTTTTTAAGTGCTCCTATTTCTTTCTTTTTTATGGATTTTTGGCTTAAAGTCTAGAGCTTCCATAAAAAGTAACTCAGCAGTTAGAGACATATTTTTTTCCTATAATTACATCTTTATTTGTGATAATTCAGATCTTTTCATCACAGACTGAAAAAAGCCAGATGAACAGTTCTTTATTGACAGACACATACTATGTGTGTCAGGAACTTACAAATCTGTCTGTTGGATTACCCAATTAAAAATACACTTCAGTGACATGTTGCTGGCTTTACATCTCCACATCCTGTAACTTCTTCTGAAAGGCTTAAAACAGTATATTTTTCTGCAACAGTGTTGTAATTTTCCACAGTAGAAAAACCTTAACCAAAACAAGTAATTTAAACAGAGGCTCAAGTTAACCTGTTTGAGCTACTTTCATTTTACAGTATTACTTTATCACCTGAACATAGCTCTGCAAATCAAACTGTTATCATCCTGGTTCTGTGAATGGTGTTCATTAGCTTGCTGCTTTTGGAGAGGCAGTACAAGATAGCAAGAATTTTTATTATTGACCTATAAACTGGGCTCAATTAGAAAAACATAAACAATAGAATACAGGCAAAGTAGTTAATATTTTATTTTTCCATGAATATATTTAAAGTCCTGCAAAGAAGATAAAACTGTTGCATAGAAAACCATTGCTAAAAGCCTTTGGTTATTCTGTCAGGGTTTGCTGTGGCTCAGACTCTATCAGGTCCTATTCATGACTCCATTATTTTCCCAATTTTCTGTGTCCTGTGGTGTAGTTTTCTATTCTTTACAGTAGTATTTATTATGAAAGACCTGAGGGACAGTCCAGCTTCCAGAAATTGTCTTTCTCATATAGAATCTTAAGCCTTATTCTACTTTGAGCCTCTTCATCTTTCTACCATGCTCTTTACTGCTCCAAAGGATGCCTGTCCAGGTTATTCACTTGAATTTGTTATTGTGCAACAAAGCATTGTTTAAGACTGACTTCAGCTGTATTTGGACCTCCTTATATGATGACCTGTCCAGATGGTCATCACTGTTCTTAGGCCAGCTGGCAGCATACTTGGAGCAAGGCCACCTCCGACCTTTACTTGTGACTGAAGCACTAAGAAACTATCACTAGGAAAATAATCCATAAATACATTTCACATGGCTTGCAGGTTTAGTTACAATGGTGAATGACTGCTGGCAAACTAAACGTTTATACAGAGAAAATCAGAGAGCAGATTGTATAGTTCACATTAAGTGAGTCAGACGGCACTGATAAAAATGCTTGAAATACATCTACATACAACTCATACTGAATCTTTCCCAAGTTGAACTGCTGCTAAAAAACACGTATAATTTTCTTCCCCAACTGTTTGTGGTTTTAAAAATACCTAGGTTGTGCTAAGACCATAATGCTCATACCACATGGGATAATACTGTGGTTTTAAAAAACACACAGGAACTCTGGCCATTACATTAATATTAATACATCATTAATGTACTTCTTGGAAAAAATACATCTTTTTTTCTCTTTTTTGAAAAAGGTGAAGTGCATTTGTTTTACGCTGTATTTTATGATAGGTACTGCTTGTCTTGGTTCCAGCTTCCCGCCCTAAAACAGTACACCCTAATCCTGTTCCAGATTAATTTGTAATCTGTGCCACCTATTGCATCATCCAAGACACCCACCAAAAAGAACTGAGCCCTCACGGAGCAAGCCACAGGTAGCTACTCTACACGAGCAGCTGTGCAAATCCTTGTGCACACAGCAGGTTTGCTTACGAGACTGCCCCGGGCTGCTGTCAAAAGCCTCACAGAAAATCAAGCTCTATCTGATTATTTAGGCCACTTGCTCTATCAGACAAAGAAATTGCAGTGGCATAACACAGGCTGAATCGGCACAGCCCTCTCGAAGCTTTCAATCCATTATTTTGAGGGGACCGACAGGCTGGTTATTTCACTATTTGCTTTTGGGCCCTGCTGGAGGGAGGCGTTACCTTGCCAGAAACCCATCCCCTTCTCGGCAGCAAGACACGGTGCTTCTCCCGTGAAGACTGCCAGAAGGAGGCACCTCTCCTCTTCGCCCCTTCTCGGCTCTCCCGCTAACTCAGCCCCTTCCCTTCCCTACCCGACACGACCAACCCAACCCACACCCCCGGCGGCCATGTCAGTTTAACCCCTAAAACACCACGGAAGCCCCGCCCCCAGCCCCGTCCCCAGCCCCGTCCCCAGCCCCGCCCCCAGCCCCGCCCCCAGCCCCGCCCCTTGTCCCGCTGACCCCGCCTGTCACTCAATCCGGGCTCAGCTGCGGGGGGCGGGGCCGAGGCTGCAGCCAAGCCAATCGGCGCACGAGGTGCGGCGACGCCGCGGCCAATCAGTGCTGCGCTTCTTCGTGGGTGCGGCCGTCGCTGTCGGTGCGCCCCGCTGAGAGTCGCGGCCCCGCCTGTCACCGTCGCTGTCGCCGGCGGAGCTGTCGCGGTAGCAGCCGCAGCCGCAGCCTGGCCGTGCCCCGCAGTCACTGAGGATGAGCCCCCGCGCTGCTCAGCGCGCGTCCCGTCCTGCCCGCCCGAGCCCATTCATCTAGCGACTGGTGAGGGGCGGGCCGGTGTGTCCGGCGGGGAGCCGCTCGGGGGAAGGATCCTGTCGGAGGGGTCGGGACGGCGGCAGTAGGGGGCTGCAGGAATGGGGAGAGCTCCGGGCAGAGCAGTCGGGGAGAGTAGAGGGCAGCCGGCCACGTAGGATGGGAGGGGACCAGCTTCGTGGCTCGGCCGCCTGTGTCAATAAGTCTGTTGTTTCGCTCGTCGCTCCCCGGCTACGTGGACATATGTGGTGGGAGTCAGAACGGCCCCTTGCCCCCCTGCCTGCCCCTGGCCTCTGTCTGCCTCCCTGGAACACTTCAGACCTTTCCCCGCCCTGACACTGACACAAACCTCTTGCCAGGTTTCCTTAGCTGTGGATTCAGGGAAAGCCTGTCCTGTTTTCTTGCCTTCTTGGTCATACTAGTCCATGGTTTTTGGTAGCAGCTCATAGTGCTGCTGGATTAGACCAGCGCCGTAAGCACTGGAGAGCTGAGGTCTCGTGGTTAGCTTAAAAGCATACTTCTGTGCAGTCTTCTTAGGCAAAATACGACTCTTTTTTTGGTTACGTGGTCAGTGTAGTTAGTTGTCTGTCTTTATGGAAACTGACCGCAGTTTGTGGTTTACAAAAAGCAGTAATCGCCCACCAACATCTGGTGTGGGTAGTCTATAATAATACTGTACCAGAAGTTCACAGTTAATTCCAAAAAGTCAGTTTTCCCAAGATGGAATAATTCTTGATGTATTTATCGGATATAGTTTGAAGTGTGGTGAAATTCTAGAGCACGCTTGTGGTTCGTTGTGCCTGACTTCCCTTCAGCATTATCTGTTTCAGTAAAGCCTGTAGCAAGATCCGGATGGATTGTGGAAGTGACTGTAGCTGCACTCACTGTAATTTTGTCTATACCACTTCATGTTGTAATTTTTTTTGACAGCATTAAGTTATGAAGCATAAACAGTCCTGAGTATTTCTAGATAAACCCAGCACAGTATTTCAGTTTACTGTTTATGTACTATGATTCCTAACTAATAGATTTGCTCTGACGTGTTGTCGCTGAATTTAGCTACCAATGGTACTTTGGTCTTTTTTTGACAGACGTGTCAGCCTTTAATTGGCAGTGCTGCTTAGCTCAGCTAAGAGCAGCTGAATTAGGGTTCTTGGATTGCTGAATGTCTCATTCTGATAAGGATTATGCTGTTGTCACTGTGAAGGAGGAAGTCATAGAAAATCTGGAGAGAGCCTCTAAAGGTCACTTGTCCTGGGGTGTACCTGTGCCAAGCAGTGGCACAGAGGCCCCAGTCTAGTAAATGACTCATCTCAGATCTGCCATGGCCCAAGGGACATATTGGGCATGGTGGAATGTGGTGTCTTTCAAAGCAAGTTGGTTTTCCTTCGTAGCTTTACTTTTGGGCAGGTCACATTTATTTATTACTTGAGCAGTTTGCTTGTTGTCTAGCCACTTTTGAGAGCCTCATGTGAATAAAATTTGTCATTTGAAAATCCTTCCTGGCATGTAATCTGAATCTTTTATGAAATTTGAGTGAATGACTACTTCGCCCACTGTCAGGAGTAAAATGGACTGGAGTTTTGATTTCTCTTCTTTTTGTAACAGATGCCTTATTCAAAGGCTCTGGGTGGTCTGCTGCAGTCACAGCTGAAAGAGAAAAGAGACCTAATTTGCTTGTACTCATGGGTTGTTCCATAAACATTCTGAACTCCAGTGGCTCTTTCCAAGTTCTTCCTCTATTTACTTACTTCTCTTAAAACTTGATATCTGAACTAGAAGTAGGACTCTACCTGATGTTTTGTGCATTGAGAAGAGCAGAACCCTTGTTTTTTGTATCTCATGTTGCAGTGCTCCTGTTGTATAGTCAGGAAGAAGCTGCTTTTTTTAAAGGTCTCTGTGTTGGAATTTCAAGCTGCTAAACCACTCTTAGCTAGTGCATAGCTTAGATTTACCTGTTTTTCCTTGTACATTTAATCACTCTTTTCCCCATAAAATATATTTGGTGTTCAAGAGGTTGGAAAGCCTAGATTTTTGCCCATTCTTCAAATGTACAGGGAATTTTTGAACAGGTTAAACTATCTGTGGATGTGTAATGAGTAGGAATTAATAGTTGAACTCTTCTGTAAAGCGTAGGACAATGTGCTGCTTGTCCTTGAAAGGTGTACTTGCTTTGTTTATCTAGGAATTCATGTGTGTTTCCTTGAGGATATCTTGCTCAATGCCAGTGCTAAGCCTGTTGTATTACTATCCAGCTTCAATTTTCTAGTCACTTTTTTCCAGATTCTAAACTATTACTTTAATGTGTATTAGTGAAAGTTGCCTTTAGGTAAGACTATAGTCAACAGGATGTCCTGGAAAAGTGGTAACGTGATGGCAAATTCCTGTGGCTTTGGTTCCATAAACCTTTTTTATTAGCTTAGTAATCAAGTAGTCTGTGTAGTGAAGTTTGCTTTGGGTACAAATATTATCAGGATTTCCATGCTGTTATGGTTACAGGTCTTTCATGGTGTTATGAAACAAATGCGAATGGACCAACATGGAGAAATGTCAGCATGCTTGTTTCAAAAACAATCCGCAAAAACAATCCACACTGGAAGTATTTAAGATATTGCAATACCCTTATAAGGATAGAATTAACCTTCCTGAAATGTATGGTGTTGTCAGTCATCTTTTACTTCATTTAGCAACTTATTATCAAAAGGAAAAGCAAATGAATTTAGTACCTTCAGAAAAGCCATATTGTTTTTACTTATTCTGTTTTAAAGGAAGGGTTAGGAAAGCTCTAGGCTTCTTTTATATGGAAAATAGAAACCATTACTTCGTGCTGTTTTAGGAGAGCCAAGTTAGGGGAGCTAGATAATTTTTCACCATGTGCATTTTAGATGCAATTGGTATTTAGAAAATCAGTAACACTTAAAAAATAAATTAATAAACCCCAGCAGAAAAGCAGTAAATGGAATGAAGTTATGCAAATTTTAAGGTCTTGAGAAATATGTTTCTAGTAAAGCCACCTGAGGATGGGCTTCAGGGCCATGTGACTGATTTGACAATTGAGTTACTTTAATGCAGAGCACATTTAAGATGCAAACCCAGTAATCTGTCTTCGAGTGGCATTGAATTCTGAGTAGCTGAATCTCTTCTGTATTCTCCTTCACTTCCATATAAGACCATTGTCTATATTAAATGAAAAAAGCCACAGCAGCAGCTACTGGCCACTGTCTTGGTACCACTATCCACATCTGTGTTAGCCAGATTTTGGTTTATCCAATATCAGAATGTAGGCTTTTATTGGAAGAATCGGAAGGACCACAGGTGGGAGTTCTAGTATCAAATCAGACTAGATGTCAGAAACATACATTGATGCTGCCAACCATGAGGTGAGGGTTGGTTGTTGTTTCCTTGATCCTCTGAGCCAAGAAGACACAACCTCTATGGAAATGCTATGGAAAAAGACAAAATTGGGAATTTGTTGATAGAGAATATGATGCACAGAGAGGTGTCTGGAACTTCATAGTGGGAGGCTTCTGCCAGCTCTGTTCATTTTTCCCAAATGTTGAGATTTCATGTCTGCTGTCTGCTGTTTGCAGGAAATGAAATCTATCACCATTATCCTTAGTCACTGAGGTATTTGTAGAATCTTTGTTCATTTCATACTCAGGAGAGGTGTGACAGCTTTGATTTGTGTAGTGACTTCTTGTGAGAAACAGATTTTTGAGACAACCATAGTAGGTAGAGAGCTCCTTTTTCAGCTGTAGGAGTTCTGCCTCCATGGGGTCAGATGACACATCTGACACACTGCTTCTTGGAGGGTGTCTGACAGCTCTGGTGCACTGGTGCTTTGCCTTCTCTGAGGGGGAGAGCTGAGTGAGACAGCTCTACCTACCCACTTGCAGGAGGCAAGATAGCACAAACACTTTCTTGCTACTAAGGAATAGCTTCCAAATTGGTTGACATCTTTTAAATTTTCCTGAGTTGTGAACAAGTGTAATAAATAGCTCATGTCTCTGAGGGTTAGAAACCCACTTGCTGCTGAAGTAAAATATCTTTGGGATACTCTGACCACTGCTCCAATTCCTCCATTTTTTGTGACTTTTTTCTATAATAAAATGTTGAATAGGAATTAATTTTTAAAGATAATCTGAATTCTAGATAATATGTATGTAAATGTTAAAAATATTATAGCCTCATTTAGCTTTTTATGTCTTTTAATTATTACAACATTAGGAAGATGCTGGTATTACAATATGAATGTGATTCATGCTGAGAAGCCTACAGAAATATCTGCAAATAAAAATGAAGACACATAATTAAAAGAGTACCATGTTCTAGATAATACGAATTCAAAGTTTAAAAAGTGCTGGTGCTTCCTGTTTTGTGTTTGTTTTAGGTGCTTACTGTTCAGCTGGGACTCCATATACTAGAAATAAGCATTTGACAGCAGAAAGGTTTTCATACAGACTTGAGCTTCAATTCACAGTGTGAAAGATTTAAGGCTTCACTTAAGGACTTACTTCTTATAACAGATTATCAACCTTTTTTGGATATTGTAATAATGTGACAGTGTTACCAGTGTGACAGTCAATCATGGAGAGATGAAAACTTGATCTACAGCCTTCTGTCTTGAGCTCAAGGTGTATATGTCAATCAATATACTAATACAGTATCTAGTTTTGTAATGTGTAAAGAAAGGCTGGGTTGGAATGACTTATAAAGAAATAATTCAGCAGAGTCAGGTTTCACATAGCTGCAGTAAATGTCACCATGATGGAATTAGTGTGAAGTAGGGAGGCTTGTATTTCTATTTAGTAGCAGACTTTTTTATTTTTTAATCTTTGATTTGTCGTTCACGTTATTTATTTTGGTGTTTGATGAGGCTAGAGCTCAGGTGCCTTCAATAAGTTTTTCTCTGGCCTCTCTGTTCCTTTCTTGTGATGTCAGAAGTCTCAGGATTTGCTTTCTTCTGTATCATTTTCTCAAGCATTTCGGTGCCTTAGATAGGTGTGTATCTGCACAAGGAAGGTATGGCACAGGGGACAGCAGGACTGCTTCCTTGGGTGGTGGTGCCATTACATACCAGTTTATCTAACAGATTAGTCAGCCTTATTTTATGTCTTCTCTGAGTGATTTTTCTTTATGTTCTTTTTTTTTTACTTTTTTTTCTGTGTAGCAGTAATAGTGATGTTTAAACAATGAACTGTATTTAAGATGTGCTTTACAAGGCATGTGTAAATTTTCACTTCTTCCACAATATAATTTTATTGCCTAGTGTCATATTGATGAAATGTAATAAATTTTTCCTGTAGATCTCCTAATTTTTCTTTTTTAAATTATTAGTTTTAGAAGGGTGTTTGATGCACTGGCAGTAGGAGTGTGCTAATAGTTACCTATCACTCTTTGATTTATTGGTGCAACAAATCAGACTGCGTTTTTCAAATTAGAGCTTTTTTTCAAGCCCATTACAGTGATGTACTTCTCCTTATAGCCTGAGGCTTTAGAAGATCAGAGGACTAAAGTCCACACAAAAAAATGATAAATTTCTTGTGTTACTGCAGAAGTTTGTAAGTTGTTTGGAAAATGTCCTGTAGAGTGAACTGAAGCTTGCTGTGACAAATGTAAGCTGAGCAGTTTTGGTCAATTCTAGTCTCAGAAAGATTTCTGAATGTTACCCCTGGTCAGGGATGAGGGACTAAATTGTAGTGAATAAAAACAATTTTTTTTAAAATTCGTTGTTTGCCTGCTCTTTGAAATAGTTTTGAAGGTATACACTGAACAACTTCTTATCTGTAGATTTGCATTCCAAGTATTTTAACCCTTCTGAATGAAGTGGAAAAGTAATCGCTGAAGGCATTGTTATGAGATATTTAAACGAATACTCTTGGATTGGAATTTTTTTTTTTCTTGAAAGTTTAGAATCCATTATTAATGTTTGCTCTGAACTGTTTGCTTGGAGCTTTATGGAAATCTTAATGATGATTCTTAAAACCAGAGGAGGATTGGGATTTCTCTTTTCCAAACAAAGTCATATTTTTCTGATGTGTCTTTGCAAAAAGAGATATTAATAAAAGATGGTTATGCATTCAGTGGCTGAAAAGCAATGGAAGCTAAGCTCAACCAGCTTTTTTGATGAAGCTGGGGTCAAGCAGTAGGATGTGAACATATATAATGGCTGCTAAGCTTGAGTAGGGTGGGGAAGTTTGGTTTGGTTTGGTTTTTTTTTGTTGTTGGGGTTTTTTTTTGGTTTTTTTTTGTTTTGTTTGTTTTTGGTTTTTTTTTTTGTTGTGTGTCCCTGTCTTATTCCCCCCTTCTCCCCCATTGCTCACACTGAGGGTTTGTTAACATTTTTAGTTCTATTTCTCTATCTTTCATGATGGCATTGTTCAGCTTCTCTTGGAATATTTCACTCATGCATAGAACAGTTTTAAATTACATATTACACAGCAAACAAAAACATGAACTGAATGCTGTTTCACTCAGTTTGAAACTTATATCTGGAAGACTGAAGTGTGATTTTTGGGGCGCTTAATAGCAGTTCTCAGTAAATTAGTGATGTATGTAGTTCACCTTTTCTGTTTTCTGGGTTTCTGTGTGATTTTTATATTGCAGTCTGCACCTCTTGTGACACTTTTGACTATAACTGCACACATTTCACAGGCTAGGTGAGTGCTACTGTCAGGCCTCCTTTACTTTTGAGAAAAGGGTTGCTGGAGAAAGATGGGTATGCTAAAGATAAAGTATGCACAGCTAAGCAGAAATGCTGTATACCCCAGACTGTGAAAATATTTTCATGAAGGAGAATTCTTACTTTTGCTTCCTTTCCCTTCATCTTCCTCCCTTACCCCTTCCAACTTAGACCTTCGTTTCTTCTTGCCTGTTTCAGGAGCTTTAGACGTTAGCCCTGCATGAGTGGTAACAGCCTGAATTCATGTCTCTTGTACAAGCTGCTTTTATTTGCTCTGATGCCATCCTTCCTCCCACCTTTGTGAACAGCTCTGGGACTGGAGGAGAGAAGCCTTCAGTCTTGATTCTGCAGTATAGAATTAGTAGGGACATGGGTAGGCATTCAGGCCAGGGAAGGGAAAATGGGACATAATCCTTTTATTGCAGTGGCTGTGAACTCTGGTGGTCCCTTCTTCCTTCTGGATATAACTAACAATGCCTCTATTAGCCAATACGTGCTCAACAGCTGGGGATGGGTTTTTAGTGGATGGCTTCTGCCCCCACCCAGTCTTTTAGTTCAGTTCTTGCTTTCTGATCACAGAGTAATGATACAATCAGACACAATACAGTCAGGGTCCTGAGGACCCTAAGGTTGGGAAAGCAAACGTTTTTGGATCTAGTTTACCTTGTAGCCTAAACGATTTATGTCAAAGAAAGGTAGGAAGTGCCTTTGGAGGCTGGGGTGGGGAAGGGAGTAATGTTTTTTAAGATGACTGAATGTTTGAGTGTAAGCTCAGATGGCATAGGGAAGGTCAGTCAGCCCTTGTCACATTGTCTTGTCCTGCACTTGCTAGTTTGATACGCAGTTGAATCGGTACAGTTGCTGGGGAAAAGAGTTTTTGTTTACTAATCTGTTCTGGTTTGTTCTCTTTCAGGTCTCCCTTGCAATTATGGAGTTCTAGAAGAATAAGGTAGTGTGGAGGGGGAATCCCCCTCTGCACGCTAGAGGTCATTCACTTTTGGAATTTTCTATGGACAAGAATATTTGTTATATAAGATGGTGAAATAAGACTTCTAAAAATATATTTTTATAAATATTTATTTGGATCAAGTGCCAAACATAACAGTACAAAGATTTCTAATGGCAGCTCAATAAACTTGGATTTACATCCTTGGAATTACAATTTTTCTAAGGCACTGTGCTGTGTACTGAATTGGAGTGCCTTGATACACTTAAGGGTTGTTCCCCTTAAGGAGAAGAGCAGCTTTAGAAGTGAAGATGAATTCTTACATGCCAGAGTGCACTTCAAAGTGTCGATCTCTACAGCATGCTTTGGATGTTATTTCTGTAGTCACCAGAGGAAGTGAAGGCCAGATCAAGGCCTTTCTCTCTTCTTACTGCTACAATGCTGCAACTATCAAAGATGCCTTTGGTAGAAATGTTATACATCTTGCTTCATCTTGTGGCAAAAAAGGTGTGCTGGACTGGTTGGCTGAGACCAAAGGAGTAGATCTCTTGGCAAAAGACAAAGAGTCTGGATGGACAGCTTTGCACAGAAGTATATTTTATGGATACATTGATTGTGTTTTGTCATTACTGAAGGTGAGTGATTTGCAACTGTAGTTTTCCTTGGCATCTACAATTTTTTGGAGTTGTATTGATTATGTAAAAGTATGTTTTTAAACTTGACTGGAAACCTTTTGAGGGTTGTCTTAATACTGTGTTTAGATTGCAGTGCATTGATTTACTTGAAGGTTGTCTCTGTTCATAGAGATGTCTGTCTTTGGCCATGCAGAAATCACCACTGAGCAAGGATTCCTGATTAATTGTGGACTTCCTTCAAAACTTGTTTGTGTGGATATCGGGGTCAGGATCTTAAAAGTAGAGAGTGATCAGACTAAAGATACTCTGAAAATAGACTTCGCAGTAATTATACTAATTGATGTTAGAGAACATAAAATAAAGGAAGATTAAATGGAGTTATAATTAGAAATTAATCTTACATTTAAGATATAAGCAATTCAAGATATGCAATATTCTATCAAGTGAATCTCCATTTTATTAGTATTTTAAACCAGGAGTTTTGCTCAGTTCCCCTTATTCCTTTCTTAAAATTTCTGTTTCTTTCCATCCACTTAGCAAGTTGGATATATTTTTGATCTTCCTTCTGTTTCTCCTTTCCCAAGTATAGCAAAGGGAAGAGATGTTTGTTTGAGATGTTCAGGGTCTCTTTAATCATGTGAGAAAATGAAACATTTGTGGTTCAGGGTTGTTTAAAAACAAACCTTTTAAGGCAGAGAATTTTCCATTTTGAATGCAGTCTTACAATTACAGTGACTAGCCATTTGTAGACATAACTCTCGGCTTTCTATGAGACTTCAGGTACAAAGATGGTGGATCTGGTATCTTTTAATTCTTGAAGGTTTGATGACTTAAATATGTATTTCATGTGCTGTCCCCTTACATAGTAGGGAAGTTTAATGAAAACTTGGCAAAAGTAGCTATTTTTATAAGCATTGTACATATGATTCTGTTCTCTAGAAAACTGGAAACTGTGTGCATGATACATGAAAAAGTATTTAGTCTTCTAGTGCATTTGTGTATATCTGTATCTTTAATATTTGCTTACAGGAGGCCTGTACTGGTTTTCCCCAATGTATTTTACTTTTCTGTCAGTTACATAAGCGAATGAGATTTTTTGCTAGCCAGCTCTGCTGATGTTCTTCTGAGAAGCAGAATGAAACGGCTTATGGAGGATGCTCTGTCTTCCAGTTCCTTAACTGAAGTCTGTCTGCTTTACTTTGTTATGAAAAAGTTATGTTCTTAAGGTATAGCAACATCAAGAATGGATTATAGAATAGAATTATGAAATAGCTGAGCTAGAAGGTGGTCTCTGAAGGTTGTCTAGTCCAGCCCCCGTGCTTGGGCAAGGTCAGGCAAGCTAGAGCAGATTGCCCAGGACTGTCTGTTTGGATTTGGAGTAGAGCATCCAACATCTATCTCTGTTCCAATGTTTTAATATCAGTGCAGTGCAAATGTGTTTTAGATTTAAACAGAATTTCTTATATGTTAGTTTGTGCCCATTGCCACTTTTTCTGTCCCTGGGTATTGCTGTGATCCCCACCCCTCACCTCCAGTCAGGTATTTGTTATGTATCATAAGGCATACTGTCCCCTTCCCCCATCCCAAATTTTCTCTGCACTAAGCATCCCAGCTCTCTCAGCTTCTCTTTGAATGTCAGATGCCCCAGTCATTATTTTCGTGGTCTTTTGCTGGACTTGCTCCTGTATGTCCATATCTGTCTGGGAGTCCAGACCTGAACCCAGCACTCCAGCTGTGGCTTGCCAGTGCTGAGTAATGCTTGCTGGCAGCACTCCCACCTACAGCTCTGGATGCTTTCACCGTCCTTAACTCTGAGCTTGCTGGCTTGTGGTCATCTGGTGGTCTACAAGAAGCCCTAAGTGCTTTTCTGCTAAGGTGCTCTCTAGTCATTCAGCCTCCAGCTGTACCAGGTCACTGGGTTGTTCCTCCCCAGGGCTAGGATTTGCATTTCCCTTTGCTGGACTTCATGTGGTTCCTCTCAGCCCGTTGCTCCAGCCTGTCAAGGTCCCTTTGAATATCAGCACAAACCTCTGACTTACCAGCCTTTGCTGAGGGAGCAGCACTCTAGTCTATTATCCAGGTTGTTAGTCAAGATGTTAAACAGTACTAGCCCCAGAATCAGCCCCTGATGTCCTAAACTAGCATGGATGACAGATTTCTGCTGTGGGCTGGAGGCAGTCTTGACTTATTCTCAGGTTGTATCTAACTACAAGGTTTGCAACTCAGCGATTGGAGTTTATTTTCACAAATTCAGACCATGTGAATATCCCTGCAGCCTCTGCTTCTGAATATTTTAAATGACTTTCAAAGTGAAGAACATCCAGCTACCCTAAGTCATAAAAATACCAGTTAAGCCATAAAAATAGGTCAGTCTTTCTATCATAAAGTAAGTTTATACCAGCACTGTTGCACCAGGGTTGTTCTTACAATTTGGTGAATGTATGTTGTTGTTGTTCTCATGCGTGTTTATCCAAATAAAGTTGTTCCAGTTCATGTGTTTACCTCTTAAGTGTGAGGTTCCATAAGGTTTTCTTTTGCATTATCTATGAACCCAGGTACATAGGTACAGCTGTATTAGGTTCTGTTTGAGGACATCTGGAGTTCTTCCCTTTGGGGAAGTGATTGATGACACTTGACTTCCTAAAACCAATGCTGCTGTGGCAGCACTCTTTTGTATTGAGCAAATGGTATTTACAGAGATTGTCTACGTCTCTCTGAGTTTTAAAAAAATGACTTGTTTGTGCTTTGTGCCTCTGAACCTTCCCTAGTTATCTCTTGCCTGGCTGCTTGTGTCCTCTTGCCTTTTCTCAGCACATGTGAAACTCTATACTTTGTTTGTGTTCAAAGTTGTAGTAGTTTTTTTTTATTTTCTCACTTGCCTAGCCTGTCAAAACTGATTCTGTAAAATGCCACTTTAAAAAAATATGTCCTTCGAAGCTGGTAAATGCATTTTTGGTGAATACTTGCCATTCCTAGATGTCAGTGCTTTATCTTCAAGCCTGTTTCCTTTATGTTTCAGTGATTACATCTTATTATACAGTCAGTGTTGAGACAATAAAATCCATTTTAATAGATCAACAAGATGCATATGTGGCTGAACAAAATTGCACCCTGTTTTTTTAATTTAGATTTGCTTACAGTGTATTTGAATCTGAAGATTTTCATTTATCAGTATTAAACTTCAGTTAAAGATGTGTTTAGCTCCTTAAAGGTTTACCTGGTTTACCTCAAGCTGTGCGGTTAAAACTAACTTCAGTTCTCTTCTCTTCCTCTCCTCTTTCAGCATGGCGTTAGTCTGTATGTTCAGGATAAAGAAGGCTTGTCTGCCCTGGATCTTGTGATGAAAGATAGGCCTATCCACGTGGTGTTCAAGAAAACTGGTAAGAAATAAAATAGCCTAATTTTTATTTTGCAGTGAGATCTGTTTCAACAATGTATTTATGTATGTACCAGTGTAGATCGTATTTTCTGTATTTAATTTGGGCTTCATAAATTGTGAGAGTGCTGATACTAATGTTGATCATCTGTACAATATTATAATATTTTTTCATTGCACCTTCTTATAATATTAAATGTTTTTTAAGTTCAGCTTCAGGTAAAAGAAAGTTTTCCTCTTGAAATTTTAGATAGAAACAACAGTTGTTTTTTGAAGTTGATGTGCACAATATTGGTAAGTTTACAAGCTTTAGAGAGGATCTTTTTCCTTACAGATCCCACTGAAGTCTACACCTGGGGAAACAATATCAATTTTACTTTGGGTCATGGTGGTCAACAGGGTAGACATCATCCTGAATTGGTGGACCTTTTTCCTCGGAATGGCGTGTATATCAAACAGGTATTCTTAATGTATTTCATAGTCACCTTTCTTGGTGAGGGGGAAAAAGCATCCAAGAAGTTATCAGCTGTTGAAAATTTGCATGGAAAAACCAGTTCTGGCTGCTTTCCCCTCTCTGCCCACTGCAACCCAATCACCACTCATGAAATTGTGGTTTTCTGTTTTGGTGGGGAGAACAGGGGGTTTTATATGATTTACCTTGGATATATGGCTTGTATATAATTAAGTACATTCAGAAGCTTGATACTTCTGTAACTGTTTTGAAGTGCTGATTTCCTGTGCAACTCTCATACGGAACTGAAGTGGAATAATAAATGTGCTTGGTACATGTCGAATTAAAATTCATCTTGTGTTCAAAGAAGCATGTACTGTGAAGCACATTCCTGTAGCAGTATCTTTTTCTCTAATAACTTCTTGAGACTTCACTTTGAGAATATTTGAAAGTTTAAAGTACAACTTGAGCAAACATTCAGGGCAGACAATCTGTGCTGAAGTCTTAACATGTTTTGTTTGGCACTTTTGAGGCAGTATTGTGACCCTTAAAACTCAATCTTTTGAGTTTCTGTTAGCCTGTGGGGCCGCGCTTGATCTTATTTTAATAAACTGAAACTATTGATCTCTTCAAGTAGGTTAAGGCAGTACATATGATATTTAAAGCAAATATTTTACGTGTCCTGTGATTTAATACCCGTATCTTACTTGTATTTTTGTGAGCATATCTTTATTAAAGCAAAACCTCTTCACAAAGTACTTATAGCAGGTGTTTCCAGATTGTCCAAGAAAATTAATTTGTCCTGTTTTGCCTCTTCCCCATCCCCATTTTGTTCTTTTTTCAGGTGGTACTCTGCAAATTCCACTCTGTGTTCCTTTCCCACAAGGGTCAAGTGTATACATGTGGACACGGACAAGGAGGGCGCTTGGGTCATGGTGATGAACAAACATGCCTGGTATGATGTCTTATGTTATCTTTTGTAGTCTAGCATGATGTTTCTTTTATTTCTAACAGCAAGTCTAAAAAGGGAATTACTTTCTAGCAGTGTACTTTCAAAATTAGTTTGCTGTTGATTTTAAACCAAACCCCTTGCTTCCCATCAAGTAACAGGAAAATCTCTTCAGTGCTAATAGCGAGGTGCCAGAGAGTAGAGGAATGTGCATTTAATTATAGTTTAACTTAAGACAGCTAGATGCAGTAGTCAAACTTGTGTTATGGCTGAGTTGATTTAAAGGCTAGCTGATGCTAGATAAGTGGAAGCAAATGTGTTTTGGCTGGGCTGTCTCTGTAAGTAGGTTTATGATGCCTTCTGATGAGGGCCAAGGCTGGCACAGAGAAACAGCACTACTGTGAAGCTGTAGGGGCAGGAAAAGAGATGGTAGGGTTGCTTTTTACTAGACTTAGGCAACTATTAAGTGAAAACTCACTGTTCATTTTAATTTGAATAGTACGTTCTTGCAACACGCAAAACTAAAATTTGAGAAGACTAAGTAAGATATGATGACAATTCAGTTCTTAGACTTAAGCATTTAATCCTCCCTGGTAGCGTGCGTTTAGCTTGCAGCACAGTAATGTTTTAAAATTTCTAATATCAAGTGTCTGGTAGAACTTGATATTCTGTTGCTGAATGCTGTAGTGGTAACTGGAGCTCAAATTTTATTCACTTATTTTTTTTTTAAAGAAAGTAATTTTGTTAAATTAGGTTTGTTTTTTCTCAAATTGCTTTTCGAAATTGTGATGTTACATAGTTGAATAAAGGAAAACTCATGTTAGAGTGCATGAAGAGTCAAAGATACAGAATTGCTTCCTTATTCTGTGAAATTTTATTGTGATTATCCATTGTTGGAGGGAGATAGCTTTGGTGTTCATGGTATTTAAAAAGAGAAACAAAGAGGTGATGGGTAATACTTGTTCAGCTGTCCTGAAGATGTAGTTTCCAATCTAATTTCAGAACAGGCAGTTTAAAATTCATCTTCCCTGGTAGCAAAGGATGCATTTCAAATGAGAGTAGTTTATCTTAACTGCACTGGATGTGTTTGTTATATTAATTAGTGTGTTCTGTGTTCAAGTGCATTTTTATCTTTCTTTCAATATTTGTTCACAACTTTCTGTTGGTGTAACTTTAGTTTCATAGATGGCCACTGGTTAATAGCAAACCAATATGCTTTATATAAACTTTTCCTTTTCTTATTCAGGTTCCAAGACTTGTAGAAGGCTTAACTGGTCATCAGTGCTCCCAGATAGCTGCAGCTGAGGATCATACTGTGGTTTTAACAGAAGAGGGATATGTTTACACATTTGGTTTGAATACTTTCCATCAATTGGGTATTTTTCCTCCTCCTTCTAATTGCAGTGTTCCTAGACAGGTAAAAATAACTTCAGACAAAGCTTAATTGTTTGGTGCTGTTGTTTTGTTTTTTTTAACAGAAAGTAAAATGCGAAGATTATGAAAATAGCTTATTAATTTTTCAGAACAGCAAAGTTTCATGTGAGTTCAGTTAAATCTTGATTCTGTTATCAGACATCTCAGATCTTAGCTGTGTTTTGATAAATGTCTTCATTTGTAACCTGAACACTACCAAAATTTGTAGTGTGAAGTATGATACAAGGTGCAGTTGCCAAAACCCTTCTTTTTCCCCAAATTGTTCTGTAGCTGAAGTGATGTAAAAATAATAGGTATGTATCACTTGAGATTCAGGCTCTTAACTCCTTTTTAAATTACTGGATGATGGCTCCCAGGATTTTATTGTTAATGTCCTTTGCTGGAAGCAGTGGAGTCAGTGCTTTGGGCTGAATAGTGACAGGGAAGAGGGGGTATGGGTATCAGCAATTTAACTGTATTTCTATGCTTAAT
Organism: Lichenostomus cassidix; assembly: GCF_008360975.1. NCBI lineage: Eukaryota > Metazoa > Chordata > Aves > Passeriformes > Meliphagidae > Lichenostomus > Lichenostomus cassidix. Next base: position 79,132,715 of record NC_139483.1, read on the forward strand.
CTCTAAATTTAATATTTTTTGTAAGTAGAGACGCTTTACATTACCTTTTGTTGAAAAATAACTTTATCTGAAGCAGAACAACACTGCACTATCAGTGTTGTGAAAGTAAAAAAGAATGATTGGCCAAAATGCACCAGGACAGTGTTTTGGGGTACCACATGCTTTTCAGTAGTGTAATGATAGCTCTATATCCACAGTATTTGCTTTGAATATATCATCTTAATCTGGAAAATCAAGTTATATTGGAAGTGTGGAATTAGTAGTGTAGTGTTCTGCACTGTGTTTAGGCCATTAGGACTTAAAAGTCGAAACTTCTAGCTGACATTTTGCAGCACCTGAGTCTTCTCTGGCTATGCTATACATGTCCTGTTCAGTCTCGTTCAACATCTTCTGTGTGAAGACAGCCCAAGGAGACTTGATTCCAGTTCTGATTAGATAATACAAAACGTTCTTTTTGTCACCAGTGCAATAGTGCCCCACTTGACAAACTTCTGAAATAATCTGATTTATTAGATTGTATGTGGATTGATATTAGTGCTTTGTTCTTAATGACTTTAGGACTTAAATGTTGTCAGAAGTTTGTACATGTGAAATTCACCTGTTGCTACTTAATATTGAGATGTACTTTGGATTTGTGCTTAGGTTCAGGCAAAAAACCTGAAAGGTAGAATGGTGATTGGAGTGGCTGCAGGCAGATTCCATACAGTGCTATGGACTAAGGAAGCAGTGTATACCATGGGGCTGAATGGCGGCCAACTAGGTAAGGTAGAAGCGTTCTGAAGTGTTCTGAAAGTAAAACCCAGCCATTGAAAGATGTTCGTGCTTAACCTGTCATCTGCTTCTTAGAACAGAAGCCTGGGTGAAGCTTTCTTTTCTCTCTTTTTTTTTTTTTTAACTAATCTGATGACATCATCCCTTCACACTTATTTCAAAGAATATTTTTCATTTCTACAAATTACTTTCACATTTTGAGGTGATAGGGGCTAGTCAGATTTAGCTCTTTCATTTGAGCTCTTTATGACTTTCACCTTTCTTGTATCCTGTATGGTCCTGCTCCTGGAGACTTAGAGGAAACAATGTTGCTGTTTGTGTTAGAAATTACTCCAAGCCATACTTGCGCCTTCCAGCAATCTGGCTGGAACTGCCCTTAATAAGTTATAAACTCACCTTCAGGTCTCCTGCCTATGTCCTAATTTCATCAAGCACTGTAAACATGCTACTGATAGCCTTTTCATAATTACTTTTTAAAGTGAAATACTTGCCTATATCTAGATTTTTTTTCAGCAGTACCATTACCAGAGTCTTCACTTACCTCTGTATTATTCTGAAGTCAAGAAAGAACCTATTAAAAATGTATTACCAACTAGTGAACTTGATTTGTTGTATGAATTGGGCATTTTAATTGCTTTTATCTTTTTTAATAAACAGGTATTTCTATATTTGTTTGGATTTGTATTTTTACAGCTTTGTGTTTATGTGCAAACATAGCTGCTAGCTAGCTCTCGTACTTAATCTGCATCAGCTCTGGCAGTAAGTTACAGCTCTTTTTGTGTTTCTGTTTTAAGGTGTCAAAGTTATGTGAAAAAACTGGTCTTTATCAGAGAAATATCTTACTAATGAATATCTTGCTTGGTTTTGCCTGTTTTTTAAATGCACCCACCACATAAGCTTTTTTTGTGGTTGCTTGTGTTGTTGGGACTATTCTGGCTAGCACGTGGCCCAGTGCAGTACCATGGAGAGACAGTAACTGAATCCTAAGTGGCATTAGTTGTGTCAGCTGGGCACCATGGAAGACCTGTGGTGGTAAACCTTGCCCCCATAAGATGTTTGAGCATAGCCCTACACTGTCTTGTGTCAGCAGGTAGAGGTGACTCTGCTGCTTGTTCCTGGCCATCTGTACCCTGCTCTGCCCTGTGGTGCAGGCCTAAGTGCCCTGCACACAAAAAAGGGTTATGCTGTGTATGACATTCCTGATGTTAGGTTTTGTGTGGCAGAGCAACAATGGGCTGTTTTTGTTTTATTTTTTGATGTTTTCAGAGATCTTGCATTACAGCTCCAATCTTTTCTGTTTCATTAACTGCTGCCTTCATGCTTACCTGCACTTAATTTTTTTGACAAGCTTTTTTTTTCCTTCCAATGTCTGAAATAATCTGTAGATTTATGCCTGTGTTACAGTGTTTCTACTGCCTTGAAATGTAATATGATTAAATAAATATTCTTTCTTTGGAATCAAAGCACTACTACCGCTTCAAATAGGTTCCCTGTAGGGTATACCTTACGTCATTTGTATGTATCAGATCTTTAATGTTTCCTGGTGTTTGTGGTGAACTAACAAGTATGCGTGGTGGGTCTCTGGCTGAATATTTTGAAGATGAATTATCTTAACTACCTAAAAAATCCTTTGGAATTTAAAGGTTCTTCAAAGTAGTGTAGTGTGGCAAAGTATCCTTTAGGTGCGCAATATGTGGAATGGCAAATAATGGTTTTGGGGTGTGTTGTATTTTCTAGGTTATCTACTGGATCCTAATGGAGAAAAATGTGTAACTGCACCTCGCCAAGTTTCTGCTCTACATCATAAAGACCTCTCTGTGTCCCTGGTCTCTGCAAGTGATGGCGCTACAGTTTGTGTTTCTGAAAGAGGAGATATTTATTTACTTGCAGACTATCAGTGCAAAAAGATAGCTTCAAAGTATGTGTTGCTTTTCTAATTTGTCATGAAGAACAATAGGTGAAGATTTCACTGTAGTTGTATACTTGCAAGCTATTTTAATGATTTTTGTGCATGTAGTACAGATAATACAGTAGTCCCATGTGAATTCTTGATTTGAAGCTCTTTCATGTGAACTAGGGCTATTTTTTTGTTTGTTTCTTCATTTGTTTGCTTTATTTTACAAGCGGCTAAGGTGCCACTTGCTGTTTACCAAAGATATTTAAAAAAACACATTGGGAGGAAATACGTTGTGCCGTACGTTTAAAAACATTGAAACTGGTATTTTTTCTTCATCTGTTAGCCTGAATTTTTATAAGTGCATCTTGATAGAGACATTGAAGATCTGCTATTCTGTTTACTTACGTTGTTGTGATTTTGAATCGGTAATTTGGGGTCTGAATTTCATAATTAATGTGTTGATATAGTATGTTGTAAAGGGTAATTTAGGTTGCAAGAAGGACCTTGTAAAATCATCTGGTTCATGTGCTAAAGCCTGGAGGTAAAACCTGTTGAAGAAGCTGGGTTTTTGACTCATGAATTTAGGAAATTATTTAATTCTGTTCTCTTTTATTTAGTTTGCAAGAACAGATCAGAATTGATTTTTTAGATTTGATTTTGCCCAGCTAACTCCGACCTAGTTTTTCAGCTTCACTTCAAATTCTAACAGTATTTATTGCCATGTTATAGCTTAATGGTTATTTTATACTTCATTTCTACATGACTGTATGTGAAGGTGCTGACACTTGTATAAACTTAACTAGCGTCCTGTGCTCTTATACTAAGAAACTGAGAAAAGATACTGAGTATGATTTTGATCAGCTAAAACCAAGACCTAGCAAACTCTTGCTGGGATCTGCTAGGATAGGATAGATATTTTAATACCGCTAAATAACTTTTTGTAACGATGAAATCAAAGCTACATCATTACTCATTTTCACTCATGGAATTTTCTGAAGAACTTATAGATACAATGTGACTTACTTAAAAACAAGCAAAAATTATAGTCTGCTACAATAGTAGCAGTTATGGTAATAGTACCATAAGGTGAAACTAAACATAAGTATTTTTTTGGTGTCACTGCCTCAACTGTATTTTTTGGCACTTCTCTAAGTGAAAAAGTTAACCGTCATAGAACTAACATAAGTACACAATAGGGTAATACTAATTTAATCTTTTGTGTTCTTTCAGACAGCTGAACCTTAAAAAAGTTCTTGTCAGTGGGGGATACTTGGAATATAAAGTAGATACCGAGCATCTTAAAGAAAATGGGGGTCAGAAGACTTGCATTCTGGCGCTGGATGAAGCTGGAAGAGTAAGTTGTCATAATTAGAATTACATAGCAGGCTGCATAGTGATTAATCTTCAAACATGGGACAAAATCATGCACAGAAAATATCTAATTTCACAGAATCACAAAATATGCTGAGTTGGAAGGGACCCACAAGGATTCCCAAGTCAAGCTCCTAGCCCTGCATGGTACCATCCTGAAGAGTCATACCATGTGACTGAGAGCATTAACCAAACACTGCTCAAACTCTGTCAGGCTTGGTGCTGTGACTACTGCCTTGAGGACCCTATTGCGGTGCCCAGCCAGCCTCTCGGGGAAGAACCTTTTTGAAATAAACCTTCTCTGACACAATTTCAGGCCTTTCCCTTGGATCCTGTCTCTGGTCACCACAGAGAAGAGATCAGTGTCTGCCCCTCCTCTTCCTCTCATGAGGAAGTTGTAACTGCAGTGAGGTCTCGCCTTGGTGTCCTCCAGGCTGAACAGACCAAGTGCCCGCAGCTGCTCCTCACACAGCTTCCCCTCAAGGCCCTTCACCATCTTTGTTGCCCTCCTTTGGGCACTCTCTAATAGTTTATTGGCTTTCCTATGTTGTGATGCCCAGAGCTGCCCCCAGCACTCAAGGTGAGGCTGCCCCAGTGCAGAGCAGAGCAGGACAATCCCTTGCCTTGCCTGGCTGGCCATGCTGTGCCTGATGTCCCGCAGGACACACTTGGCCCTCCTGGATGCCAGGGCACTGCTGGCTTATGTTCAACTTTCTGTTGACCAGGACCCCAGGTCCCTTTTCCTGGCACTTCTTTCCAGCATCTCATTTCCCAATCAGTCTGTTTGTGCATCCAGGATTTTCCTGTTCCAGGTGCAGAATCCGGCATTTGCATTTGTTTGCCTTCATGTAGTCAGTGATTGCCCAGCCCTCTAATTTGTGGAGGTCTCTCTACAGGGCTTCCCTGCCCTGGAGGGAGTCAGCAGCTCCTCCCAGTTTTGTATCATCTGTGAACTTGCTTGGTATCCTTTCCAGCCCTGTGTCCAAGTCCTTTATGAAGATGTTGAAGAGCATAGAGCTGAGGATGGAGTCTTGTGGAGCCCCACTAGTGACAGTTTACCAGTCTGATGTCACCCCATTCACTATAACTCTTTGTGCTCCAGCCTGAGCAAGTTGCTCACCCATCCCATGATGTGTTTATCCAGTTGTGTGCTGGACATTTTGTCCAGAAGGACCCTTTGAGAGACACGAAATCTCTACTGAAATCCAAAAATATTACATCAAATGGCTTCCCTTGGACAACTGGGTGGTTGACCTTGTCATCAAAGGAAATCAGGTTTGATAAGCAGGACTTTTCCTCTCATGAAACCATGCTGGCTGTGACCAATGACTGCATTGTCTTTCAGATGTTTGTCAATACCTCCCAGAATAATCTTCTCCGTAACTTTACCAAGCACAGAAGTGAGACTGACAGGCCTGTAGTTTCCAGGGTCCTGCTTCCTGTCCTTCTTGAAAACTGGGACAACATTCACCACCTTCCAGTGAGCTCCAGATTCCCAAAACTGCTCAAAAATCATCAAGAGAGTTTTTGGGATGACATCAGCCAGCTCTTCGAGGATTCTTGGATGAATCCTATCAGGCCCCATAGATTTGTAGGGAGCAAAACTGGAGCAGCAGATTCCGCACAATTTGAGGGTCAGCTGGGAGTTGATCGTTCTCGTAGTCATGATCCTCAAGGTCAGGGCACTGAGAGCCCCTTTCTGCATCATCCATATAGAAGACAGAGGAAAAGAATGTGTTATACACCTGTGCCTTGTCTGTGTCCCTGTTTGTGAAGTGATCATCCTCATCCTGTGAAGGGCTGATGTTATTTTTACACTGCCTATTGCCATTAATATGTTTGAAAAATCTCTTTTTATTATCCCTCAGTCAATTTGTTTCTGTAGAGCTTCTGGTGATTTTCTTTTTTTTTAGGGCTGTAGGAAGATTACAAAAGTAATGTACAGTAGTTTATTTTTAAATGTATGGACTTCTAATTGCTTTTCAGTGAAGGTGTAAACTTAATTTTTACATACTCAATTAGTGGTTACATAGTGTGTGTGGTTTAGGTTTTTTTTTGTAGTGGTGCTTTTTTTTTACTTCCCATATCTTGTATCACCCCACCTACTCCAGGCACCTTTACACCATTCAGAAGAAGTCTTCACTTGATGTTTTAGAGCCTTTGCTGTAACACAGCTGTTTTGTAGATGAAATGTCCGTTTTATTGACAAAATGTTGCACCTAAGCCTGATGAATCATTTTGTGTTTACTGTTAAGTGTAGATGCTGTCTCGTCTTAGAATTGGAATGCCATGGTGAATTTACTGTTTTTTTTCCCCTTAATTTTTATTAAGTACTGGTTTACATAACCGTACAAAATCCCAGTCTTTTCTCGATCTGCTCACTGAGAGATCCCAACCTTTACTGCCATCTAGCGGTGCTTACAAAGAAGCTTTTCCTACTGAAATGCCTTCTTAAAGAATGTTAAAAGCTGAGCTTGTGTATCAAAATAAGGAACAATGTGGTTATCTCTTTTTCTTTCCTTGCATGTGGCTGAATTATGTTTTGAGATGATCTTATTTTTTCATTAGGTCATTAGTTGTCTCAGAGATTATAAACTTCCAATTCAGTATTTGATCATGTGGGATTTTAGCCTCTAGCATCTGTAGAATTGGTAGTGCCCCTTCAACATCTTTGGGACACTGCTTTAGCAGTAAGCAACTGCTCTTCCTGCATCAGAGGAGCTATGTCCATGTACATTTTGTATCTTTCCATGTTGAATACGGACAAGTACTGGGATCATTAGTGCTTTTAGGCATTATAAATTACTAAGTAAGAAGAGAGATGGGATTTTAACACTTATATTTCCTGAATCTTGTCTGGCTTGGTTGCAGTTTCCTTAAGGGAGTGCTGTTTAGCCTAGCAAACAAAAGTCGCCAAGGGACTCTTGTATATCATACCTGAAGGAAAGATGTAAAGAAGATAGAGCCAGGCTCTTGTCAGTGGTGCCCAGAGCCAGAACCAGAGGCAATGGGCACAAACTGAAATAAAGGAGGCTCTCTCTGAGTATCAGGAAGCACTGTCATAGGTATCAGGAAGGGTGGTCCAGCACTGTCACAGGTTGCCAATTAAGGTTGTGAAATCACTGTCCTTGGAAATACTCAAAAGCTGTCTGGACATATTCCTGGGCAGCTGGCTCTGAGTGGTCCTGGCTGAACAGAGGGTTGGACTAGACAATCTTCAAAGACGCCTTTCAATTTCAACCATTCTGTGATTTGTGGGGCTCAAGGGAGGGGAAAGGAATTAGGTTACTAAAGTTTTTTAGCCCCTCCTTATACATGCTAACAGACCTGTGCAGGTCCTTCAGTGGGACAAAATGAAAGCCTGATTTTAGCACTGCTGATGCCACATTTGGCTTTTAGCTTGCTTGGAACTGTCTTTCAGACGTGTACAGTATACGTTGTTGGGGTCTTGCTGTGCATGCAGTGCTTCATATTCCTGTTGAAGGTTTTGAAGTTTGTGTTTGATCATGATCTCCATCCCAAACCTTGACTGGTACAGAGAAATTTGAAATTTTTGTCAAACAATTACCAGGAAATGCTTTAAATTTCCAGTGTGCTAGCTTTGAAATTTGTCTTATTTATAAACAAACCAGTTGGACAAATCTGTAAATTAAGAACTAGAAATTTGTTTCTTGCCTTGACATCTTTTACCATCCTTGTTGATGTGTCAGTAAAACCTGTCTTATAGATGACTGCTTGTCATCAGATGTCTTTAGAGGACTGAAGATGTTTGAATATTTTAAGAAGCTTTTTGAATGCCCTTCATGAACAAATGAATCTTGATATCACAATAAATTTTCCTTGTTTTACTTGTGGATTCTCTGTAACAGATGCTCATAGCACTTTATACTAAAATTTTAAAGAATGTCTTTCTCCTTTTATATGCCTCTTTGAGATGGCATGTTCTTGTGTTTAAAAAAGTAGTGTGTAATATGTAACTGTTTTTATATGATATGACGATTTGCCTTTTCAAAATTTTGCTGTTACAGGTGTTTTGTTGGAAGTCATCTAACAACTCCATGAAGCAGTGTCGTTGGGTGTATGGCCGGCAAGTCTTCATGTCTGATGTTGCATTAAATGGGAATGAAATAATGTTTGTCACCCAGGATGGGGAAGCCTTTACAGGGAAGTGGCTGGAAGAAGGAAAAAAAAGCTCAGAAAAGAAAGGTTAGCTATGATTTCTTAGTGGTTTTTAAATACTTTAAATCAATAAAAAAGTTTAATTGAATCTTTACAGTCTCTTAACAGTATTATGTGGTGAGTTTGTTCTTTCCTCTGTGACTGACAGTTTTTATCATAGCATTTAGCATTACATAGATTGTACTCTTTCCTCAGTAATACTAAGATTTACTTTGCAGCCTTCAGTTAATCTCTAGGTGGAGATTTCTGTGAAGAAAAGCATTTCTGAAGAGTAATAGCATAAGGGTCTAGTGTAATGATCTTGCCACGTATTAGATAATGAGTCCTAAGAGAATTGGTATTGAGCAAAAGGAGGAGCACATACTTGCTGCACTGCTATGTCTATGAAGTCTATTTCCCAGTCCTTTATCTAGGCACAGTACAGGGTCCAAAGCAACTTCCACCTTATTAACTTGGCTCATATTGCTGAAAGTAGATCCTGATGGTTTGTTTTTCTGCAACGAACGTACCTGTCTACTGCAGGACAAGATGTTAAGTGAAACTGCCAGCTCTTTTCAGGTAGATAGAAATAATTTTCCTTCCAACCTGGAATGTATTTGAACTTCATAGCTATTTGTTGTATTTCTGCTTCATTTGATACTGAAATTACATTTTTAGTTTTCAGTCTGGTCTTGTATTCTTTCACAGCGAAAATATTTTCTCTGTTTCTTAATTCAGAGTTTTATACTCTGTTGCTACTTTGGTTTATTCAGCACAGTATATGGTAGTTCCCTCATTACAGAAGCACCGAATGTATCCCCTTTTTGCTCTTTTTGTCCTGGCGCTGGTAGATGTCTGTAGGTACTCTCCTTCATACATACTGCTATTCTTTTTTGTAGTTTTTAATATCTTCAAAGAAACTTCACAATCCACACCTGCTGACTAATTAAACACCTAGTTGGTCACACACAAGCACACATACACAGAACCATCAAGGCTGGAAGAGATCTTCAAGATCATCTAGTCTAACTATCAGGCTGGCCACCACCATAATCATTCCTAAACCATATCCCAATGTGCCACATCCAGGTGCTTTTAAATGTTTCCAGAGAGGGAGATGCCACCACCTCCCTGGGCAACATTTCAGTCTTCCAGTGAAAATTTTTTTTCAAATATCTAACCTGAAACTCCCTTGGTGTAGCTTGAATCCATATCCTCTCATCCTGAAGAGCATCAACTGTGATATTCATCACTGAATTGTAATGAATTAGGGCTTCTGGGTTTTTTTTGTAAGATTTTAATGAATGTCATGAATGGGGTGCATATATTCAGTTATCCAGTTCATGGAAAAGTCTAGAGATGTATTCAAAGATGTATTCATATTATCAAAATAATATTTTGTTAGTTTGGGTGTAATTTAAACAGATATAGTATGAAGTCCAAAGGTAATTGTGTTATTTCTGCTGTAATATTTCACAGGAAAAGGGAACAGTCTTGCACTGCTGTATGCTGATGCACAGCTTGTTTCGTTCCTCAAGAAGTATTGGGTGTTAGATACAGTGTTTTCCCTTACATGAAGAAGTGGCAAATCACTTTCACAAGAAATTCGAGATAAAAGCTCTCCTCCTATATGTACTGTGAATAAGCAAGCTGAAATCTTCAGCATGATTTAGCATTATTCAGTTACTCCATCAATGGACATACAGAAGTCTTAGTCTTGCCTTCTTTTGTATTAGTTGCATTTTAATTAGCAGGATCTTTCTGTGATATGTATTCACTTTCTTTTTTCTTAGCAGAACTTGTATCAAGCCTTCAGCATCCTTCATGTGATGTGTCTTGTGAACATGATACAACCAGTGTGTATGAAAGAATTCGACTTCAGAAGCTGACTTTTGTCCACCGAGCTGTCAGCATTGCCACTGATCCTAGTGGCAGCAATTTTGCTGTATTACAGTCAGATCCTAAAACCAGGTATATTTAAAATAACAACAGTTCTATTTTTTCCCTTTTTTGTGTATGATTGCAATTGAATCATTCTTTTCAAAACCATTTTTTTGGCTCATACAGAAGTCACAGTTAGATATGGTTATCCATACTGCTAGAGAATAGCACTTGTTAGTAATTACGTTGAAGTTATCCAAAGGCCTCAGCTTATATATTTGCATAGTAATAGACAGTATTGATATTTTATCTGAAGTATGTAAGGCAAGCATTTGCCATGTATTTCCTAACACACTCTGAGTTCTAAATACTGTAGAAATTCAACCCTTCAGTAATCACCAATAATCAGCTTGTAAATAAAAGTGAAAAGTGAATTTTTATTTGTTTGGAAAGAAACATAAAGTAAAATAAATAAGTAGAATACTGGACCATGTTCCTTATGCTCTCATAATAGTTTCCAATGTATCTGATTTTTAGCTAAATGTCAGCTTTTTTTCTTATTGCTTTAATTTGTAATATGAAATACAGCAAACATTGGTGTGTTTTCATGTTGGAAAAACAAGGTGAACATAAGATGGTTCTGATAATACAAATTTATTTGGTACAGTATAAAGGCAAAATACTATATTTGGTATTCTGAAGCTAGACAGGTCTTATTTATGTAGCTCAATTGCCTAAATACCATATTAATAGTTATTTTTGTAAAGAATATGACAAGAAATGTTGAGCAGCGCAGCAATGTAAGAAAAAAAACAAGGAAACCAAATGGAATCAAAATCATTCTCTTCATTAAACATACTATATAAAATGTTATAAGGCTTGTAAATCGTGTTTGATTATGGATTTCATTTTGTTCTAGTCTCTATGAAATTCCAAGTGTGTCACTCTCAAGTTTTGGAATGGATTTTGGCAAACTGTTAGATGAAACAGATGAAATGGACAGCATCCACGATGTGACTTTCCAGATTGGCACAAGAATGTACCCTGTGCACAAATACATCTTGGCCGTACGCTCCGACTTCTTCAAGAAGCTCTTTATTTCCAGTGACAACCAGCTAGACACTCCAGACATCTACCGTAAAGATGAAGATGCTGTTGGATGTGATCTTTATGTAATAGAGAAAGTTCATCCAGATCTGTTTGCATACCTTCTGCAGTTCATATACACTGATACTTGTGATCTTTTGACTCATGGTTATAAGCCAAAAATCCCAAATAAAGAAAAATCAGATGAATATCAAGATACTTTAATTTCTAACCTGAGCAAAATGAGTTTTGATGAAAATGTTAATGCGAAGTCTGCATTTGAGATTTATAGAAATAATCAAGTGCAAGTTATAAATGAAAAACAGAAGAGCAAATCTAAAAAAGGCAAAGCTGATGAAGAGGCTAACCTCATTAAAATGTTGCAAAGTGCAGCAAAGAAGTTTGGACTCAGCAATTTAAGTGGAAGGTAGGTGAAAGGAAACGCATTTATATTTTGACAGGCACTCCATGGAGTGTTTTTATGTAAGCTGATCTAACTTCAGTTGTTATGATAATAATGGAAAATAAGGCACTGATGTTAGAATACAAACTAGGGGTAATGATGAGGGTATGCAGTTTGGGAGCTGGCTGGGCTTGTTTCCAGTACATATAGGAATTTCAGGTTGGTGGGTGGTGATCTATTCCATTGTGCATCTCTTGTTTTGTATATGCTAATTCTGTTAGCATTATTATTATTATTTTCCATTCCTTTTCTGCCCTATTAAAATTGTCTGTTTCAACCCACGAATTTTACTGTTTTTTTCCCCAATTCTCTCCTCCGTCCCACTGGTGGGTGGTGAGGGGAGAGTGAGTGAGTGAGTGAGTGAGTGGGTGAGTGAGTGGCTGCGTGGTCTTTTTGGCTAGCTGAGTTAAACTGTTACAGTATCTTTTAAGGCATGAGCTCTGTGGGATTTTATATCTGATACAAATAATCTGACTTTGCAGAAAGACTGTCATAAAACATCAATACTTTTTAGGTTAGAGACAGCTGATCTAACTGAGTTTTGGATTGATTAATTCCTATGCTGTGGTCTGTAGTCTAGCAGTTTTTTCACAGACAGCAAACATATTTAGTGTGAAACAGCACAAAGCAAAGTTAAATTCTTGTTCAACTGATGTAATTTTTATGTTACGTGGTGAAACAAATGGAATTGAGATCAAATGTCTCTGTAGAACTGCATTAATCTGTTTATTTGTTTTTTCTGCATTTGTCCTTCCAAAAGAGGGAAATGAGCTTTTTCAGGGCAGTTTTCTTCACTGTACTTCTTGCATGCACACCAAGATGTGAGGCTGTTGCTAAAACTGAGTTCCTAAGTAAAATTTCCATGATAAAGTAATTTGTCTTTAAAGGTGTATTACTTTGTAATCCACCAGCAGCACTCTTTTGTCTTTACTATCTCATTCACAAGCCTCCTTTGATGAATTAGGATACTAAAAACCCCTGTGCTGAAACTTGCACCTCTTCCCAACCACTGTCTTTGCTCAGTTTACTGACTGCAGCAATATATTTTTAACTTCTAGATTTTTGACCCTGTAGTATTGAGCTTTGGCCTTAACTGTACAGTGTAGCTTTCATCTAAGATAATAAATATATAAATAAATATCTAAAATGTGGAGAAAATGACAGTCACATTTCACACCTGCCTTGAAGACTTCTGAAGTAACAACTGGCCCTTTCTATTTTTGTATGATGATTTATTTTCCAATTCACAGCATGAGTCCACTGAAATTGTTCTTAATGGTTTGAACTGTATATTAATTGTATTGCTTATTACTAATGTTAATAATTTGCAGGTTGGATGGAGTCAGGCTAGAAAATGGAAAAATTAATGTTGTCAACAAGAAGAATGGGAACAAACCAAAGTTAAGTCAGAAGAAATGGTAATTTTCTTTAATCAAGTTTTCCCTACCCCACCATCTTCATCTTATGCGATCTCTTTACCTGTTAAGTGTGGGCTAAGGATGATCCAACTGCGTTTTAACTTTTGGTGTTCGATTGTCTCTATCATAGTAACTCAGGTTTGGAAGTTCTCCATAGATATTTATAGACTGATCTGTAAATTAGTAATTGGGTACAGAATATGCATGATGTATCGTTTTCGCTTTTTACTGTACCTTAATGTGTTCTGTGGATTAACTGTGTCTTAGAATGCTAATGCCAGGAGAAATATTATGTGGATCCAGTCAAAAGCAATTTCACTGCTTTAAATCTGCTTGGTGTGACAAAAAGACTACATAGATTGGAAATAAGTAAATGTATAGTATGTTTTCTAATTTCCTTTTAGCAAAGTGATGTTTGTTTTTTAATTCCATTGATGTGATCAAGTTACTTACACCTGAAGTCTTGAATAGTCTGTTTACATAGTAAAAGCAACATTGCATGAAAGTAGCTTTTTCACAGAATCTGGGTTGCTTCATTCTCGAAATTCATCATCAAGGCCTATGGTACCTCCTGATATTGAAGAAATAGGTAACTTAACAGAGACCATTTATGATTGACTAAAATTAGGCATAATTAATTTATTTAGTCATCGCAGTTTTGAAACAGTTATTGGCTGTGTTTTGAGGGAAATATTTCAGGTGGAATTTTTAAAGATCAACTTTGGACAAAAACATTCTCCCTGGAAAGTATTGTGACTGTACTTTTGGGTTCATGTTCTGTGATACTGTTAAAATTCAGGTGTGTTTTATTTCAAAGGATAAATCCTAACTTGCTAAAGTAAACGTTTATTTGTAGAGTTTACAACTTGTAGCTCTTCTGAATAGTCATAGTTCTGATCCTATTAAATATCTTCTAGTTCATACCTCTGCGATGTGACCCTGAAATCTTTAGATGGAAAAGAATTCCCGTGTCATAAGTGTGTACTTTGTGCAAGACTTGGTATGTGTGTGTATTTTTACATATATTTATATAACATAAGTTATATTGTCTTTTATAACTGTCATTTTATTCCATCTTGAACTGAAATGCCTTTCTTTACAGATTATTTTCACAGCATGTTAAGCAGCTCATGGATTGAGGTAAGTTTGCCAAAACCATGTGTGGTGGTCTGATTTTTTTTTTGGTTTCTTTTTTTTTAAACATCAAAGACAACTTTTCAGTTTTTCCTATAATAACATATCCTAAATACAAGGGAAAAGGAAGGGCTGGATTCTTGGATTCTGTTTGCAAGAAAAAAACCCCAGAAGCCACATTTTTGGTTGCTCTGTATTTGCACTATTGAGATTGTGTATTAAATGAGATTAATAAATGTAATACTGTATATTGAAGGAAATTACTGCTTTTGTTTTAGAGATTTCGTTTGAACTAGTTCATAGATTTATAGAAAACACTGGACTGATCTTCTTATGGAGTACTGCTCTGGACAAATTTTCACTTTCTTTCTGTAAAAGATCTTACAATTTAAATAGAGTGCAGTTTGGAATAGCTTGTCATAAGTACTGAGTGCAAGAGACAGCAGGATTGAGAGTCAATGTATAGAACCTCCAGCTGACTTTCACTGTTAAATGAAAGCGAGGATATCAGGAACTGTTCTACATAGTCACCAACTGCTGTTTCAAAAGGTGTAGATTTTTATTTTGTCTTCATTCCTATTTGCTGTGTGTCAATGCCCTGGTTGTCCCCGGATATTGTAATTTTGCTAAATACCTCTGCTTAACTACCTGAGTACTACTGATAATGGAAAGAGAGAAAAGGTGTAATTGGAGAAGCATTTTTCTGAGACTGAAAGCTAAAGCAGTGTGCAGTAGTTTCTCAAATTTCTTAGCTTTCTGGCAATACATCAAGAACCTCGTGAAATACTGGCAGATCAGTTCTGCTGTGACAGAGAACTTCACCTGTCCTTAAGGTTACTGTGCTGCCTTTTCCTCAATCATCCTTGAGAAAACATATCTGAAACACTGTGAAACAAATGGTCTATTTAAGGGGTTCTTCTGGTTCTTCTTAGGTGTTAGATGTCCATTTGTATAATGGATTTCTATATTAGTAGCATGTAGTTCGTAAGTTACCTTTTATTTTGTAAGTAAATCTAAACCAACCTAAATTAATAAGTAAATATTTTGTGAAGCAAGGGCTCTAGATGTTATATAAAAATCTTAATGTCTGTAAGAGGTTTTTAAACTTTAGCAAGAAAATATGTCAGTTCCAGTAGTACATTCTAATGCAAAATAAATACTTCAGTGTGAAGCTTTACTTGAGTACCACCTGAAGTAAACCAAAGTTGTTTAGCAGTGATATTGCATAAACACAAATGGTGACAGTTACATGGTTTAATGGCTAATGTTTGCTCATACAAAAGCTTTACCTTAATGGTTAGGATGGTTCTTCAACTGGAGGACATGATGAAGACCTTCCTTTCAGAGAGATTAACAGTAGTGACTACTTCAATATTATTGTTATTTGGGAACTTGTGATTTTAGTAGATGTTTTGACCTTGGAAGGAAGGCAGTTCAGTACTTGCATAAAGGGCTCTTGTATTTCTACTTTTAGAGAATTAAAAGTAATATAAATGGTACTTTAAAATAATATAATCAAGGAGGATTATTGGAGTAGATGGTCAGAGTGATCAAACATGAAACTATTTCATGGATATTTATTCAGAAGTTTGAGCAGATTTTAATCACTCTGCTACCATCATTTCTTAATTGAGAAACTTGGACAGATTTTATACAAATGCTTAAGTAATTGTTTAACTGTGAAAATGTTACCCTTGATCTGAGTAATTTTCTTAATAAAATTACTGTCTTAATTTTGTATTTTGTTCCAAGTAGTCAGCTTCTCTTACTATTTCTGTTTCCTATTTTTTTCAATACTTTTTTTCAATACTTTTACCTTTTAGGCTACCTGTTCAGCTCTGGAAATGCCAATCCATTCTGACATACTACAGATAATTGTGGATTACCTATATACAGATGAAGCTCTTGCCATAAAAGGTGCCATTAATATATTTTCAACTATAGCTCTTTAAAATAGAAATTCAAAACTTAATATGCTTGTGTTGAAGTTACATGTAAAAAAACTAAAATTCTTGTGCTGTGAAAATCCCATCAAAATTTTTGAAGCCATTATATTTGTGCTTTGGTAAAATCTTAATTGAAGCTGTATGTGTTACAGTTGCTTTTGATTTACCCACAGTGCTTACATGATGCTTTGTTTTCCAGATTCTCAAAATGTGGAGTTCATATGTAATGTTCTTGTGGTAGCAGACCAGCTTCTTATATCCAGACTCAAAGAAATCTGTGAAGTAGCAATTGCAGAAAAACGTGAGTTCTTCCACTTGTATTATAAAGGGTTAGAGAATAAAAAATGGTATTTTTAGATATTCTTGCCTTTTTGCTGCACAGAATTTATGTATATTCCTTTCAGCTGGCTATATTTTGCTGTTGTCTACTAATAGTTGCTTCTTTAGTCTGAGCAATATTCTAGGTTAGCATCATCTTCCACTCCTTATGCATCATCATCTTAATCACATACTCTTTATTAAAAAAAGTAAAAAAAAAAAAAAAAAGCTAACTGCCCCCAAACCCCTATAAAATCTTTGTTTCATTGAATTCAAATTTCTTTTCTTTAAAATACAATAACATTAATTCTGTTTCTATTTCTGTCCTTGTATTTAGTGTTCCCTCTCTTTTACTCCCCTTAATTTTTTCTTACTCCCTACTAAATTGGAACATTTGGAATTTGAACAACTGTTTATGCTGTATATGAAACTTGCAATTTTTACCTTCCTTTTTTCCCTTTGTTTTGTACTTCTGAGTTTTATTGTTTTGAAATTGATCAGTTGGTAGGTTGGGTTTTTTGGTTCTGTGAAACAGTCATTGCATGCAAACTGCTACAAAGCTACATGGAGCTTCCTATAGTTTATGGCCATTTGAGCATTTCTTCAAGGAATGGTGCAGTATATGATGTGTTTCAATAACTAGACCGTACTGTACAATAAGTGTTAAAACTGCTGTTTGATAACACAGCAAATTATCTAATTTAGTTTCTTGTGTTTTGTCTCTGCAGTTACCTTAAAGAATGCTGCTGAGCTGCTGGAGTTCTCAGCAATGTATAAAGCTGAACAGCTAAAATTGTCCTGCTTGCAGTTCATAGGACTCAATATGGCAGCTTTGCTGGAAGCAAGGTAAGCGGGAATGCAAATGTGTTAATGTATTAGTTGTAAAATTTAAACATCCTGAAAAGGCAAAAGGATTGCAAGAACTCATATGGACAGTTAAATGTTAAAATGCAACTGAATTATGCCAATTTAAAGGTAGGCTCATTTTTGCTAGTTAGGGAGAGAGAAACTAGTTGAATATCTGTACATACTGTACCAGTTCTGTAGTACAAAACCATATGTTACAGTCTGGCATGAAGAGCCTTGCTTGAATTCAGTGGGCTTTGACATTAGGCCTAGTCTTTTTTGAGGTTTTAAAAGTGTTTTTGAAGATGAATAAAACTGCTGTGGGTTTTTTCTTTTCCCTCCCTTTGGAGGTTTTTTTTCTGGGGGATGGGATTATTGTGGGGGTTTTTTGTTTGTCTTACGATTGTTTGTTTGGGGTTTTGTTTTTTTTTTTTAAACATGTTTGTTATGATACATATTTGATTTATTTTAAGTAGGTTTATTATATAGCTGCTGCATTTTCCAAAGAGGATGGGCCTGCCATCCGATAGTCTTGTTGCTTAAAGTGTCTGCAGTGAGAGTTGAACAAATTACTTTATTATCCTCACTTTCCACAATGATTCTTCTAAAGTTCTGAGAAGCTGAAGGTGTGCTCTGGCCTTCCTTCTCTTGATGCTTTTGGACAGACCTTCAGATTGCTTCCTAAGTGCATATCATCTTCTCAGAGCAAACTTTTTCAGCTCTGATCGCAGTTCTTTTCTAGCAAAATCTTAAAAAAAACACAAAAAAAACCCAGCCAAAGAAGAAAATTCCATCTCTATTGCTAGTCCTCTCTGTCCTGTTTGTCAGACTTCTTTTCACTTGTAGAAGTTCTTAGAGACTTAAAACAGTTCAGAATACCAGCACTTCATTGCCATGTCACACAGCAGATTTGCTTGCATGGCAGGTACAGGAGTTCATTCATAATAGCAATTTTCCTCTTCACATCTTCATAAAATAAATATTCTAACCTTTGATTATGGAGGGAAGAGTAAAAGTATAATAAAATTGCCTTAAATATTACTTGAAATTGGATTTGTTTCATCTTAAGCCTAGAAAGAACATGCAGCATTCTTACAATGATTAAGACTGTATCTGCATTTTAGTGAAATCTGAAAATTTTAATATTGGGTAGAAGGACCTTTGATTTGAGATACCTGAGAAACTGAACTTAGTCCTGACAGCTTTGTGCAAGGAGAACTAACTGCCCACATGAACAAGACATTCTGTTGAATCAGGTTTGTTTCCGTAGTATTATTTTTTGGCATAAATGTCTATGTTGTGTGTTGTGTTTGAGTTTTATGGAGTATTTACATAGAGTATTTAGATACGTGTCAGGAAGACTTGGCAGTATGCAGAAATAGGTAAAGCAATGACCAGTTCTTTGTAACTTAACTACATAGGTCTATATTGGCTGTGACCTTAAGTAAAGGTAGGTGGAAAGGTTGTTTAATCCTGCCTAACAGAGGCATTGATTAGTTTCTATTTTGTGTTCAGTGTCTTTCCTTAGACCTGACCACCACGAATAGGTGATAATTCCTATAGGTGATATTCATCCAAAATGTTCATTGGAATTTTTCACTAATGTGATTTTTTAATAAGCTGTTAAGATGAATTTGTTTTTTAAAAACAAAGATAATTTTTTTTAGGACTCTGGATGTCTTAAGTGATGAAGTTGTGAAGGATCTTTCTGTTTATTACAGGAACATGGTAAGTTGTACAACTTGAGTGTAAGCTTATTAGGTGTAAAATGAGAATAACAAGTGATAATAACATACCTGTGGAGTCTGTAGGCAACAGGCTAAATGTGGAATATCTGACCCAAAGGATAAAGTTGTCTGCTGTTATTATGACTCTCAAGGAACTCATGTTTCATTACTTGCTAGCTACTCCTGCAAGAGTGTTGTGTCTTTTAAATTAATTAATTATACACATTAAACGTATTAATGTTCTGTAATTAATAATTGTTGCATGAAACAGTGCAAGCAAAACCTATGGAAAACAACATCCCTTACTTAGAAGAAAGGAGAAGAATGCTGAAAAGTTCAGGGTGATCATATAGATGCTAAAATCAGTAAAAAGATTAATGTGAAAGTTGAACTTTAATGCAAAAGTCAAAACCAAAACACATTATAATCCAGTATTCTTTAACTGTAAAAGAAAAATGTTTGCAAAATCTTGAGGCAGTTTTTTTCCAGAAGTTATAGATAGGTGAAACATACGCATTTCGAGTCTGTCACTTAAAATAGTTCTCCTATTTTGCTTAAAGATGTAACTTAGATTTATAAGCTTGTTAAGTAATTAATTGCCTGATCTGTGAAAGTGTTTTAAATGACAGTTGGTTTAGTCCTTTTACATAGATTTGCTTGCATACAACTTAAAAGAAACTTAATGTAATGGCTTTTACAACTACAGATTCCAGCTATGGTCAGGAGGGTAATTACTCCATATCCAGATGGACCTGACATAAGTTCTTTTGAGCCTGAAGATGGAGAGAACTTTGTATTTTTAAGGGAAGAAATGAATACAGAACAAAATTCTCAGTAAGTATCTGTTTTTGCATCAATATTTTTAACTAGATGAAGTGTGTGGTATTAATCCCATTTGCATTGGTGCCTGACTGTCTTTAAGTTCAGAATTGGAATATTAAGAATTGGATATTTCAAAGACTGCTCTCAGTTCCCCTAAGTATTTGAAAATGTTGCAAAACTGCAGCAGAGCAATTTCAGTTTATAAGTAGCATGTGAGTAAAGGTTACAAAACAAGCTTTCATAGCAATGTTTGGGAGTTGTGCATGTGATGAGAGTACCTTTGTATGTGTGAGACCAACTATGGAGTTCATTGAACTTCACTGAACTAGGAGAAATCAAAAAAGAAAAAACAGACTTGAATGCACTATGCTATTTGAGATCTATTTGAAAAATTGGGATAACCTGCCTTTCTTGATATTAACGGAATTGGCAAGTGAAATACAGAGCTTTGTAGTGTGATAGGATGATGTGGTAGTAGGCTTCCAGATAGTGGGATACAATGTCACTGTGCAGAAGAAGCCTCACCTGCAGTATTGTGTACTGTTCTGACCACTTGTGTCAGGAAAAGTTGCAGTAAATTACCTAGTATAGGTAAGAATTAGTAGATCAAGGGAACTGAGGGGCTATTTTGTTTTTGACTTCAAGTCTTGCAGTGTTTTCCAAGGCTGCATGGTAGCTTCTAGGGAATTGGGCAGTCCAAGGATTAAAAAGTGAACCCCCCGAGCACTGTAAGGTAGTGATGCAGGAATGATTAAGTAGTTATGTAGTTACTTTGCAAAACGTTGCTTAAAGAAGCTTTGAAATAGGGTGCTGTATCTGCCTTTCTTATTATTCTGAATCTCTAGTAGTATTGTTAAAATGAAAGATGCCTTTTATTTGATTTCACTCTTCCTAATAGCATTGGAGGAACACATGACATTTAGATAGCATCACCCTATATCTGCTTTGTTGTAAAATTAGTGTTATCACAATGTTAATGTTCATATGGGGGACAAATGAGACCAACTGTGGCATTTATTGCACTTCAGTAATTTAGGAGAAATGAACAGAGAAAAAAAGTGGAGACTTGTCTGTAATTTGCTTTATGTCAGTTGCTGTGATGTGTAGCAGGTTTAATCTGACCTAGATGGCAGTGCCAGCCTGTGCAGCAGCTGTATCTTCCACTGTCTCAGCAGAAGTCTTTGCACAATATAATTGTCCAGAGATTAGATCTAGATTGGAAAGAGTTTTTTCTTTTCCTCCTGGTTTCCTTTTTTCCCCCCAAAATCATTTATGGAGTAGTCGTTCCAGTGCATAAGCAGAGCAGGAACAAGCAGCTAGTGCAAGCTGGTGAGATCAGGTACTACTGCTTGAAGTATAAGTGCTGCTGCTGACTGAAAAACTTGACATTGACAATGCAGCTCAATTTCTTTGTCTTTAATGCATTTTGGGGGTTTTTGGGGGTTTTTTTCCCTATTAGGGAAGCCCTTTTCAAGAAAGCGAAAACTAAGGCTAAAAAGAAGCCACGAAAACGGTCTGACAGCTCTGGAGGATATAATCTATCAGATATTATTCAGAGTCCTGCCTCTACAGGTCAGTGGGAAAGAGATTCCTTTCAGGTATAAAACCAGAACATGAAGTGTAATACGCAATTCAATGCAGTTTCTGTATTGCAAGAAGGAAATCTTAGAAAGATTATTTATTTTCTCGTGAAGACTACATTTAAATTTAAATTGTGAATTCTTGAGATTAAGGTTTTTTTTGAAAGGATGCTTGTCATATGGAGTTTGTGCCCAAAGTTCAGATAAAAGCATGTATTTTATCAAAGATAATAGACATTTTCTCATGTGGTTTCAGTAAGCGGAACATTTCTATTAATGCCTTGTGGGGTTTTTTTCTGGAGTACAAGGAATAAATTAGCCCCTTTTTATTGAAAAGGTTGTAGAAGACTTCAAAGGAAAAGTGTTGTTATTTGTATATTGTGAGACAGAGAAATAAAACTGGGAATAATATTCTGAAAAAATATTTAAGGTGGTCTGAAATTTGCTTATACTTACTACAGTCTAGTATTCTGGACTGTAAACTTCTGGTTATTTCATATTCATCATATAGAGTGAATAATTTTTTCTGTTTGTTAAGCATTGTTTAGTCTGGCTCTCGTGATTTAATAGTTCTACTATCTTTTCTTATTTGTAGGCTCAGTAAAACTGGATAAAACTAACTCCATAGAATCACTTCCAGAACTCTTGACATCTGACTCAGAAGGTAGTTACGCGGGAGTGGGTAGTCCCAGAGACTTGCAGTCCCCTGACTTCACAAAAGGATTTCATCCAGAGAGGACTGAGGTTGGGTTTCTTCTTTTTTTCTTTTTGTGTTTATCTAGTCCATCAAAGACAGAGTTTGTATTTTGGAGTCTTTCTGTGAAGCTGTTGTACTTATAATGGAGTAGACAACTTTAAGTCATTATTGTTTATTTGATTAAGAAAAAAATCAGTGTTTGTAGCATTTATTCAACAATTTTCTGCCTGATTTTTAGATGAAGGACAAAGTATGCAGTCAGGGTATGAAACCCTCTCAACCTAGCAAGGAGATGAAGTCATACAAGGGAGCATCAGCATTGACACAGTCTGTTCCACAGACCATTCCCAGTGCCAGACACAACTCTGCAAGCTCTCCCAACTGGGTAGCAACCAGTTTCAGGTGGAGTAATACTTACAATCACTGTTCTACACTTGGTAGTGAAAGCTAATAATGTTCTGTTCAGACTAAAAAGCTGTCTGCTCTTCAAAACAATCATACATTACTTGACGTGTGAACTCAAAATTTTGATAATTTAATAAAAGGGGTACATTTTTCAATTATTCATTAGGAAAAGCAGTGCTATAGATATTTTTTCTTATTTTTTTTAATTGATACCAGTCTGTATTTCTAATATCTGATTTTAGAACACCTACTTTGTTAATACTTCGTAAAATACTTGAGAGTTTTTTGTAAAATCAGACCATGCTTGAAGCCATTAGAAGCTCCATTGTACTTGAAGATTTTTTTAGGCCTTTAGACTTAAATGGGCAGTAAAAATCAACACCACAGGTTTAACGGGTACAGTAATAAAAAAAGTGTAGTATTATTTTTTTATATGTAGGGAGGGATGGAGGAAGTGCTGCTTACATTTTATTTCAAAGTCTGTCCTTTGATTGAATTATAGCACAGCTTAGTTTAAAAATGCCTTTAAATAAACACATTCAAATTTGTAGTTTCATGTAAAGCTTGGTAATATCTAGATTTAATTCATACTCATTTCTGTAGAAGTTTAAAATTAGGTCATTTATGAAAAAAAAGATTGATTCCTGAAGTTTGAGAATGTTACTGATGTTTGTGTAAAACTCTGACAGCAAAAACTGTTCTGTTTATCATGTGAAATAATTTTAATCCTGTTCTTCAAAGAGAGATTTAATTCAACCTTCAGTACAGAGCTGTGAGCAGTGTTTCTCTATTACTTAGCACGAGCATTTGACTACTAAATAAGTATCCTGGGTTTAGGTGTCTAATTTTTTTAACATAATCATAGTTCACATCTTTTTGTTTCATAATATAAAGAGTCTTGAAAGTATTTTTATAGTGTGCTCTTAAATATGTATATATTTATAAAAGTTTTGTCAGAAACATTTTATTTGAGGTTTGCCATAATTGAGGAAACAGACATAAATTATACAACCAGTTACCAATCTTATGTATGATTTAGAGGATTTCAGTGAAGGCTGGAACTGTGGAATGTAAGTAAAAATCAGTTCCTTGTAAGGTAACTTTTTATTTTTTGTTTAGCCCTGCCAGCCCTCCTGCTATGGATCTGAGAACCATCATGGAAATTGAAGAAAGTATGCAGAAATGTGGAACCATGCCAAAGGCAAATTCAGGGTTGGTAAAAAACCAAAATCTATAAAAAAAAGTGTGATAGGTTAGGTTGTTATGAATTTACTTAGTGGTTTAGGCTGCTCAGAGTTTAAAAAAAAGCAGGAGAAAACTTGTTCTATTTGGTTTTGAACAGCTTTGTTTACTTCAGTTCATTATGTTTTTCTGTGAGCATACAAAATTTATCCCTTTATTTTACTCTATTTTTTTTGGTCAACTACTGCAAAAGCATAAGTGAACTAGTACCTTAAATAAGTGGCCTGCTCTGCTAAACCTTTCTATTTCCAACTAAAAAGAATTAATTCTTGTCCCTAGGACTTTGGAAATTACTTGTGGATGAGTACTGTAGTTGAGAAGTTTGTTTCTTGTTTTGCATTCTCTGATCTCTCTCCCAGCACCTGTGTCTTCATGATGACAATTCTTCAGACAGAAGCCGGGGTAGAAGGGTAGAGAGATGTACCTTTTTACAAGGCAGAGTATTAATCCTAGTGCTTTTTAAGTGGTGACATGTGGAAGAGAGCTGGAGCCGACTCTCATGACCTTTGAGGTGTGGCATTCTAATGAAGGAGAGTTAGGACAATACTCATGGTGAAGGCTTGCCTGCTGGTTAGATTCAGAAGCTGCAAACAAAACAGCCAAAACTGAACAATCCAAATAGCTTAGAAAAGAAAATTATTACAGATAGAAGAAATGGCTGTTGGCTGCTGTATACATTTTTTTAATGTATTAATGTATTTGGTTTAAGGGAGCTAAGCTTGACAGTCTCTGAAAAATCGCAAGATTAGAAAATAGTCTTCATCTGGTGGTAGTCCTCTTTTGGAGACCTGATTCCTACTCTGCATGTTTTCATTTACAGACATCAATGTGAAGAATACTTCTGCGATGCTTTTCTTTCTATCACTCTCAGTACTAATTGATCTTTTTTTGCTTCCCAGCCATCTGAGCCCTCCCCCCCTTGCCTTTTGGCACTCTAAACAAAGTATTTTGGTCTAGGAAAGAATTATTTCTCAATTTAATTTGCAGGATTAAAGGTGAGTCCTCTCCAAGGACACTGATCTTACATTTTCTTCCTTTGCAATGTCTATTCACAGCAGAATGGTGTCTCATGGAATCAAGCTTTCTCAGAAGCAAAGGAAAATGATTGCCCTGGCAGCAAAAGATAATGGATCAGTAACCAGCAGCCCAGAGCCTACCTCTCTGGTTACTACACCACCTCCACCTATGAAAGTTGCAAAACTAGGGAATGCATGGTATGTTATAAATCAAATATCAGTTCTTCTTCTTTGGAGGGTTTTTACATTTAATAGCCTCTTAAGAGCAGATGGGACTATTTGTGTCTACATTTGGTAGTGATCTAGAAATTCAAAGGAGGCAGGGAAATGCAGTGGTTGCAGTTTAACAGTTCTTTGAAATTTTGCTCTGAGTCAGAAGACTCCATCCCATCTGGTGTCTTCCTGTGTGCGATGTGGGATTTGCAGATGGTGTCCAAGTAAAGCATAGAAGAAGATTGAGCACAAGCACTGTGAAACTTAGTCAGGAAGATGTTACTGAAAACCATTATGAATGGTGGTTTTTCTCTGTTAAAAATATGAAGAAAAATTTTAGCCCTTCCTGGGGGAAAGATCTGGAATGATTTTGGAGTAGAGCAAAATTGACCAAAATTAGAGATAACAAAGTTATCAAGGTGTCTCAGAGCTGGAGGGAGCATTGGATACTTCTAAGCATTTTTCTGGTGGAAGGATGCATAGGGGATTTAAAATGATTTTGAATGCTGGTTACACACCATTTAAGTGTTTGAAGTAATACCATGGTATCAAATACAAAAATAGTTTATCGTCTGTACAGTGAGTTAGGTTAATAACTAATGTAGTAAGATGCTAGCCCAAGTCATACTTTCACATTTACAGTTAGTATTTGATAAAAGCATAACAAAAAAATGTAAATATTTCAAGGTATGTAAATTTAATGGGTTTAATTATTACAGGATAAGTATCTGTTTGCATGCTCTAAGCTTGAAGTAAATGTTGGCCATTTCTCCAGTTTTCCCTGTTCAAGAAGGTCTAGACTTCTGTTGCAGCTTAATTTTTTACTGTTATCCTAGAAGAACTGTCTGTCTCCTCTGTCTAGCTTACTTGGTTGTACCTCCATGGGAGCAAAGATTTCTGCGTGCCCATCACAGTCACTCTTAAGCTATATGTCATCTCAATTTGTTTTCATCCATGTACACCTAATTTTAAAATGTAGGGTCTAATTTCTCCCCCAATCCCTTAAATGTATTCTGATATAATTTTGGGCAAAATCTACAGTTTTGTTTTAAAGAGGGAGGACAATGAGTTGCTTTGCATTTAAAGATTCGGACTCTTCCTGACCTCTGAATGAAAATTGAGACCTTCATGGTAGGAGAAACAAGGTTTGCAATATTCATCTTTTGAAGTCTATTGAATGGATGAATTTGAGTTCTTAAAACTGGTTATACAATAATAAAATAATACTCCATCCAAGATTTTTAATCTTACTGCTAATGTTGTAATTATCCATAAAGACAATGAAATATAAAAATTATAAAAAATAAAGACAAAATTGTGTGTAGAAATAAAATGAGGGTGAAGGAGAATCTCCATCCTTTATCAGGTGCAGTGACACAACATGAAGGAAATCCTGAGGCACTTGATGTCTTCTTTGGGTCAGTCTTTCATAATAAGACCAGTCATTTTCCAGGTACCCAGCTCCATGGGCTGGAATGAAGCCCCATAATCCAGGGGGAATAGTCAGTGATGTGCTACACCACTTAGACACACACAAGTCTATGGGGCTGGATGGGATCCACCCAAGGATACTGAGGGAGCTGGTGGAGGTGATCACTGAGCCACTTGGAATCATTTACCAGCAGCCCTGGTGAAACAGGGAGGACCCAGGTGACTGGAGGTGAGCCAATATGACACCCACCTGAGGACAGATCAGAAAGAGAATGTGGGGAACTACAGGTCTGTCAGCCTGACCTCAGCTCCAGGGAGGCTCATAGGGAGATCATCCTTAGAGTCATAACATGGCATGTGCAGGACAACCAGGTGGTCAGGTCCAGCCAGCACAGGTCCTGCCTGAATAGTTTGACTTATTTGTGCTATTCATCTCTTCTCTGATAGGTGATTCTTTACCTATTGGATGTTATTTAAACTACCAACTGCCGTTGAACTGTTATTTGCATTTAAAAAGCAAATAAGGACTGATTCTTGAATATCCCTAGATAACTGTGTCCAAAAAATATACTGTGCTCTTAAGGTTCTGATTAAACAGTTTTTGGAAGGAGCTAGGCCTACTGTGTTACACAAACCATCTTAGGTGGAAAGGCTAGGGTGTATTTCAGGAGGATGGAATCCAATCTAATGCTCATGTGGCCACCACACGATTCCACACGTTCCTCTCCTGCGTTCCTCTGGCTGCTGATCTGAAAAATGCTGGTGGCTCAAGAGTTCAAGCAAAGAACCAGTGGGAGCTATATGAATTTTTAAAATTAGACCTAGCTGCTGGAAGAGAGCACTTATTGAATAAACTTTAAGCTGTTTTAGGCAAGCCATCAATTATTTGATTGCCCCTGCTAGTTGTTCAGAGTATTTTTGTGTGTAAGTTATAATGGTGTTACTCATCTACTCTAATATTATATCTGCAGAGTAAGTCTGTAAATTCACAATGGACTATTAAGTGTCTTTGGCAGTCGATTGAGCTTTCCACACATGCAGTATAGTCAAAGCCATAGAGCTTGTGTTCCAGTGAAATCAGATATTCATCTTGGATGTGCAGTGAGCACACTTGCCAGAAGGGTGTGGGACCTTCTGGCTCTTTTTTTGGTTGACTGAAATACAGCATCTGTCATACATGGTGCCCTATCTTTTCCACCAAAAGAAACCTCCAGTTTCATAGTTTTTGGGGAAACTGAACCTCTATTTCCTGCTTTGAAGAAAAGTGAAAATTGGAAGGGAAAAATAAAATATCGCACAAGGAATGCTTTGAAAAAAATGTCCAAAGTTAGCTGCATATTGACTTTATTAGTTCTACAAACCTACTTTGATCGAGGGAATGGGGGTAGGCTTACTTGTTCTGGGCCTTTTTTAAGCTCAGGAGAGTCTGTGGCTTTTCAAGCTTAGAGAAACTTAGTCATATTCCACCTTTTTTTTTTTTTAAGGTATAAATTAGGTTTTCTAATTTTGCAAATTAGATAGAAATGACAGTGTATCAGGCAGGACAAGCTGAAATTTGGAGTTACTGTTAGGAAAATTTTGTACCAGTTTTCAGACAAACCATTTTAAGTCACAAATAGTTTTTTTGGATGGATTCACAAACTGAGAATGACACAGTTGATTTTTTGGTAGATGTTGTTTTGGAGTTTTTGGCTTGATTTTTTGTTTTTTGGTTCTCTGTTGCAAGTGAATCTGATCACAGTACAGAATTTTCATGAAAATGGGTAGGCTACTTGAAATGTTAGTAGCAAAAGAAGCTTCTGTGACAGCAGATCCCATAGACCATTTGCCTGCTTGGTATAATAGGCTTTGGGAAGTTCTGGTCAAAAGCTTGCCTGTGTGCCAACTGGTGGTAGGAATCAAGGATGTGCAAAATTACTATAAGCGCCTGTATCTCGAAGTTCCCATTCTCCTTTCTGTGTCTTCTGTGCTGCTTCTCTAATATTTTAATAAAAAAGAAAGAAGATCCAAACTTAAGCCAGGGTGGTCTAACATCAGACATCATGCATAGCTTTCAGAATTTTTTGTTGTAAGATTTCAGATACAAGGTTGTACTTTTAAAATTCCATCATATTTGTTATCATAAATTGTGTACCACCTTGATGTAGTTTGAAAGTCTTTGACGTCAGATGCTGCTCTTCTTATGCAGCTGCACAAACAATTGGCATTGTATAAAAAGCTTGTTTTACTTTAGTAGTGTTTATAAATGGTCCCTTGTTTCTTTGAATAGATAAAAAGCAGAGCTGTTCTTTCAGAATGTATTTTGTGTATTTTGCAATGAATGGGACTGCGATGCTTAGTAAAGTTAAATGTAAGCAAATATAGTAAAGTTACATATATGAAGAATGAATTCCAAAGCCTTGATGGAAAAGAGAAGGCCTAGTGGTAACTGCCTATTTTTGGGTTCAGAAAGTATTCAGAATACCTAAGATGCTAAATTGCTATATCTTCATAATGGTTTATTTTTGAAAGGTAATATGTAGGCTCTAATTCAGTAACTTATGCTTGGAGAAGTAAAAGGAAATGAAGGATATCAGTTTTACTGAACTTCACTGTGGATTAAGTGATTTATAGAGCCTCCAGCAGGTATGAGTAACTCATTCAGTATCTTGGAAGAAAAAAGTTCAGCTATACTTGACTTCTGTGCTGGCAAACTGCCTGGATTAGATCAACAGTACCTGGAGCATTGTGTGATTTTTTTATAAAAATACTTTTCAGGGACCAGTACTGTTAGAAAAGGTACAGCTTGTCTAAGACAAGCCATCTATGAAAAAAAATTACAAGAGATGTTGGGGGGAATAGGTGGAAGGGTGGGGTTTGGGTTTGATTTTTATGTTTGTTTGTTTTGCATAATTCTAATGAAATTTCAAAACTAATGGCTTCCTCTGTTCTCATAGGTATTTGTTTCTGGTTCTTTACCTGTATGACCCAGAATGACTCATTTTAGCAAATAGGGTCTAGCAGGATAATGGTGATACACAAAACCTAAGTAATATTTTTATTTTTAGTAAGTAGAACGGCCTCTTTGCTGTCTGAATAATGGAATAATATGGAGTCTTGGAAAGTGCAAGTGTAAAGTGCATTGGTTTTTGTCTCATTTTTATTTTTAAAAAGGTCATCTTCATTACATTCTGCCTTGCCAAAGTCATTCCGTGATCTTGTAATGGAAGAAGAAAAATGTATGAGTGTGAATAATTCACCTGGTACTGGTATTAAAAGATGTGGCTATAAAGGATCTGAGGATTCATCAGTCCAAAACACCATAAGGTAAGAATGCATTTTTTTTTCTTATTGGTCAACCATTACACAAGAAACACAATGACCTGTTAAATTATGCTGAAATAAGAAAAAATAAAATTATCATTTGAAAAAGATTCTTCTAAGCATTCTTCTGATGATTCTGTTTAGTAAGATTTTATTAATTAAATACTCTTTAGAATTGGAAGCATACAGACTAAAGTAATATAATGCCCCTGCTAATTGTTTCAGGTTCAAAGACCTTGTATCCATATAGATATGTGTGTGTGTGTGTGTGTGTGTGTGTGTCTATCTAAAGACTTGAGGCTTCAAACAAAATATGTCTGTATTTGTTTGCATATATATGTATGTATAAAATTATAAACCTGTGTTTTCTAACCTCTGTAGAAATCAGGTATTCATGAGCATTCAGATACATGGGCATTCATGAAACATTTTGTTAAAGAGTATTTCTGTGTAACCACTGAGCAGATAAAATCAGTTTATTCAAGTGCAGTTCTGGCATTTCCTAATCTGAGTTTTCCTAAAAGATGACTTCATTGTTTAGGTACAGTTTTTCATAGATTAAGAGGGCATACATAAACATTGCTGCACTAGTTATGTCTGTGTATTATAATTACTGTGGGGCTACAGTTCTAAGGACAAAAATAGGGCACGTGTAAATTATATGTATCTAGTTACTTGACAATATTGGTTGTTGGTCAAAACGTTTTAACCATGCATCCTCTCGCTACCTACCATAAAATCGCTGTTTTGGGTTAAAATGACTGCCTAAGATGAGGAAGGAAATCTCAGCCTTATTCCTGAAGGTCTGTACGACTGAAGGAAAGAAATCTCAGCCTTATTCCTGAAGGTCTGCCCACCCATCTGCATCTCTTCCTCCTGTCATCAGTAACTTTGAAGGCTAGGCATTTCAAATATATTTACAAAACAGCCTGAAAATCTTCAGCTTTCCCACCTACTACCTGGAAGTAGTGAAGGCCAGCTGACCCACAGTGGTAGGGAGGCCAAGTGTTACAGCAGGACTGGCTGGCTGGTGGCTTCCCTGGTAAGGGGCAAAGCCCTGGGGCCAGAGTGAGGTGAGCAGGGCAGACTGTGACAGAAACTAGCATGAGCCACAGACAGGTGCATTAGGATGAGGCAGGGTTGACATCAAACCTTCAAGTCAAGTCAGGCTCAGGAACAGCAAGACTGGGCTTGGGCATAGCTGCAGCGTAGCTCAAGAAACCTCTGAGGGACTGAGCTTAAATGCAGCTCTTGAGTAAAGAGGGGGAACTTCTGTAATCCTTCAAACAGCTCTTCTTACAACTCAGCTTTAGAGCAGCCTGACTGAAGTTTACACAGCTGCACTGAGGGAGAAGTTTGCAGAGCTCTTGGTGCACAGGGAGCCATGTCATTATCTGCCTGTTTTTCTTAGGAACTCCTGTTGCATTCTCCTCCAGTAACTGAGTCCTCTGAGGAAGAGAAGGTCCTGCTGGGCCTCACTTTTGGTTGTTCCGTTTGTATAAAAACTGGTGTTTCCCTAGGACAGAAGTAGTACGTGTTTTGCTGCTAGATAAAGAACAAAATGAGGGCAGAAATGTAAGAACATTGTGTGTGGGATGGTGTCTGAGCAGAGAGGTAGGAGACATTTGGAGTGTGTGTGATGGAGAGGCATTCTTCAGGAGCAGAAGAATAAAGCTGAAGTTACTGTAGTGAGTGGAGATGTGGGGACATGAGACACAAATCTGCAGAAGAGCAGGTATCGTTCCTTTTGGTGCTAGCACAATAATAAAACTTCATCATGTGGGAGATGCCAAGGGCTGGTGATAAGAGAATTTGCACTGGATGCTATTATTAGCCTTGACACAATAGCTCTGTAATCTTCATGAAGTTATTTCTTTTCCTTTTGCATTACTCTCACTAGTCTGTGCAGTCTGGCCAATCTGCACGCTCTCAGAGTGGATTATTTGAGCTGAATCCAAGTCTAATTCATTAACTGTCTGAAAAAGATACATTAAGCTTGCAGAAGCCTAGGAGATGGCTAAATTGACTATCATCACTTTGAAAAGAAGGCCCTTCCAGAGCTATTTCAGCTTGTTTTTGAATTGTGTCTGAAGATGCTTATTTCTCTGTATTAGATGTAAAAAGCCTAGGTGACTAGTTCCTCCATCTGAAACTTAGGAGTTGAGTTTCTAGTTTGAGGTAATTTTATTTTTTGACTGTACAGTTCCTGTCACAGTAGGCTCTGATTTTTGCCTGTGGCATTCAAGGGCTATATCTGTGAAGATTAATTATCCACACCCTTACCCCTTCCTTGTTAAGGGAAGGAAATTACACAAATGTAGAGCATAAGTAATCCTCACCTGTTGATGTCAGACTTGCTGATGGGACACCAAAGATAGTTGCATGGCTTAATGTTACTGCTTTGTCTTTGTCCTTGGACAAACCCTGCACTAATTAAACTGACAATCGTCTTAGGTCTCTGGATGAGGGTGTTTTGGATGGTGGCATAAGCACTCTTCTGTGTACTGTCACCTTCCGATTTATGCAATAAAGAATTTTTTTTAGGTAAACCATGTCACGAACTGTGGTGATGTGAACTGGATTTAATCCAGAGGCAGATCATCCCAAGACCTGGGGTATGTGGATGTGGCTGCATTGTTTCCAGGGGCACCTCAGCCTTGGGAGTTACTCTGTGCAGCTGTGCATGTGTAGCTCACAGTCCAAGCTAAAAGCATAGGCCTGACATGACTTTGTTGTGGCTGCCTGAGTTGTCTTCACTGTTTTACTCCAGGGAGCTGTGAAGCGTCTTAGTGGAAACAAGTATTTGTAGCTTTGTGTGGGAATGGCCTAGTTCTGTCATGGCTAATAATGAGCTAATATGTAGCACATGACTCAAATGGTAAAGCAAAACCCAGGAGGTTCTGCAGAAGACCAGGCTTTGTGTTCTTTTTCTGAGAGTAGTTATTAGATCAGGGAGGCACCAAACCTGACCTGGCTTCTCATGAACAAATACTCAAGAAACACTGGGGAGCTGAGGGCTGGGACGTTTTGGTGGCTGTGCAAGAGTCAGGGCAAGTTCAGCCAACTGAGTTAATCAGGTTGGTTCAGTACTGATGATACTTGGCTGGTTTGTTTCCATGCAGAACCATTTATGTCTCTGCATCAGTCTTTAATTTCCAAGACTTCCCAGTTTCCAATTTCTATATTTTTGAGACTTTTCCCCCATTTTTTTGTATATGTTAGCTTTGCATCTTCTGTCTATTCCATTTCTCCTAGTTATTTTGATGCCAGATGAGGAATTAATTTAACATGTTGAAATATCTGCACTTGATTTAATATCTGGACTGAGTGTCTTGCTAGTAAGAAACACAGATGTACATATGTACAAATAGCTTCAAAATATCTGGACTGCTTCCTACATCTTTTAAAGCCACATCAGCTTTAAATGAGGGAGATGATACAAGTGTTTACTTACCTTTCAATTGATTGCTAGAATGTGCTGTGATGCTGCAACTTCCAGTTTTTGGCAACTCCCGTTGAGGTGACTTTTTTGGTTGTTGTTTGAGTTGTTTGTTTGTGGAGAAGTCTTACTCTGGAAAGAACTTTTAGTCCATACTGCAACAGGTTTGTTAAGTATAACAATCAACTTGGGTTCATTTGTAGTAGTGCTGTGATGTCTTGGATTGGGAGTGGACAGAAAAGTGTAGCTGTCAAATCAATTTTGTCAAATGGGCAGGAAGGTGAGTATTATTAAAGGAAGTGGAAAGAGATAAAATTGAGAGGTAACATCAGTGTAAAAGCACAGAAAGCCACCTTCATCTCCTCTTCCTTTTCCTTGGTTCTTGCCTGCTTTTTAATGTTGTTATCTTTAAGTGCAGTCAAAGCTGGAAGCTAATTCATCATAGAATATTTTGTGTTGGAAGGGACCCTAAAGATCACCTGTCATGGGCAAGAACACCTTTCACTAGACCAGGTTGCTCAGAACTCCATACAGCCTGGCCTTGAGCACTTGCAGGGATGGTGCATCCACAACGTCCCTGGGCAACCAATGCCTCACCACCTTCACAGTGAAGAAGTTCCTCTTAATATCTAATCTAAACCTGCTCTCTTTCAGTTTGAAACCTTATTCTGTCATTACATGCGCTTGTAAAAAGTCCTCTGCTATCTTCCTTGCAGTCTCCCTTCATATATTGGAAGGCAACAATTAAGTCACCCAAAGCCGTTTCTTTTCCAGGCTGGACAACCCGAATTCTCTCAGCTTTTCCCTAGGTGGGAGGTGCTCCATCCCTCTAATCATCTTGGTGGCCCTCCTGTGGACTCACTCCAAGGTCCCTGTCTTTTTCTTGTGCTGAGGGCCCCAGAGCTGGATGCAGCTAAAAAGTAGTGCCCTGTTTTGAAATCATAGAATAATTTAGATTCTGTAGTTTAGCCTCCCACTCCAAGTAAGTCTAGCTAGATCATGTTGCTCAGGACCTGGTCTTGTTGAGTTGTGGCTGCTTCCAAGTGGGAAGATACTACAAACTTTTTGGGCAGCATGCTTCAACAGATAATCATCTCCCTGTGGGATTTTTATTTTTCCTTTTATCTATCTGGGATTTACTATTTTGCCTCTTGTGTATGTTGCCTCTATCCTGTCGTTGTGCACGTCTAAGAAGATTTTTGCTTCATCTTTGCTATAGCCAGCAGTTAGGTAGCTGAAGACAGCAAATGAGGTCTCCCCTTTAGGGAGATCTCCCTCTTCTCTCTTTAGGATTAAGAAAACACATTCTTTCTGTTGCGTGCCCCAGCCCTTAATCTTGGACATGTTCCAACCTCACAGGGTCCTTGTATTGAGGAGCCCAATCTTGAGAATGATACTCTGTATATAGATGAAGAAATACAACATATGAAGGGGAAGAGCCACTTCCTGTGCCTGCTTTGTTACACTATTGCTAGCACAGCCCAGCATGCAGTTGGCTGTCTCTGCTGCAAAGGCGCTTGCTGGTAACATCTACTTGTTGCCAGGCAGGACTTTGCAGGTTCTGTTTTTTCTCTGCAGAGCTGCTTTCTAGCCAGTCAGTCCCGGCCTGTACTGCTTTGTGGAGCTGTTCTTTTCCAAATACAGGACTTTGCACTTGCCTTTGAAATTCATTGGTTCTCTGTTGCCCATTTCTCCAGCCTCTTGAGGCTTCTGAAAGGCAGCCTGGCATCCAGAATGTGCACTGTCTCCACGTCCAGCTGTGGCCTGTTGAGGTTCTGTTCTGTTCTACCAAAGATGCTTAACATAATGGGTTCCAGTATAAGTCCCTGAGGACCCCCACTAGTGCTTTGTTTCCAGTTGGACTTTGTACAGCTAATCCATTTCCAGACCATTATCCACCCATCTCGTTGTCCATTTGCTCAGTCCATATTTTCAGACTGAGTACAAGGATACATGACCTGGCAGTGTGCATTGTTTATTTTGTGGGGAAAATTATGTGTTGTGACAAAAAGCTCAACACAATTCATTTAAATACATTTTTGAAGATGGATGTTGGATTTCAGATTTTTTGAGATCTTGCCCTTACCACTTAGTGGTAGGAATCATATTCTTTGTTGTCCTTGGAATTGTATTCTGGGGAAAATATTTCAGACAGAGAACTTGGTAGTTACTGGAATTCTCTTAACTTTCTATAGATTTTTTCTCTGTTTCATCCAAGAGTTTGTGGTCACTTACAAAGGATTACCAAAACTTTAAAGAAAATTGAGAGTGATTTATTGAAACAGCAACACCGTTAGAGTTATTTGCAGCGCATAGAATAATTCAAAATTGTTTGCCAGCATGTCACAGTATGCTGTAACACTTCTTTAGGGTTCTGGAAATTGCAAAACTATCCTGTCAAAGATAGGTATTAAATCATGAGAATAGGGCCCTCTCTTCCTACTGGTGT
This sequence comes from Lichenostomus cassidix, assembly GCF_008360975.1. Classification (NCBI taxonomy): domain Eukaryota; kingdom Metazoa; phylum Chordata; class Aves; order Passeriformes; family Meliphagidae; genus Lichenostomus; species Lichenostomus cassidix. The sequence continues at coordinate 79,168,328 of NC_139483.1, forward strand.
AGGGTTTTTCTGCAAATATACTTGTCTCTCAAGGAATACAGTATACCAAATATGACTTCTTTTTGTTGAGAGGTTAACATTTTGCAACTGAATAAAATATTTTTCTGTTGGGGACTCTGTAAATATTTCAAGATTCTTTTCTTCTATTCTGTTAGTTATAGTTTTATGCTATTCTTATGAATGTGGGAGGTGGTTACAGGATATGTACTGAAACTCCATAATTTCTGGGCTTGCACTCAAAGTAATTTACTGTAGGGCTACTGTAGCACTGTCTCTTTTGCTTGAAACACTTGATTTGGGTGCAGGACAATTGTTTGGATTTTTTATCATCTTGAATCTTTTTATCACAAATAGTTTATTCTTTCATGTTAGTTGCAAACTTTTCTAGGTAGTGCTGTTAGTGCGTAACTCAGTTGGCTAATTTACATGTAAAAAAGCCTTTTTTTTTTTTAATAAACAACCAAAAATGAAGCATGTTTTTTCAAATGCTTGGATGTTAGGAAATGCCAGAATTAATGCCCAAGATAAAATTTCATTAGAGTCTGGTAGTTAGAAATGAGAATCAGTGTCTTCTTCAGTCACATTAGCACACTTAAATTCAACATTATATCCTAATGCCTTTCCGCTGGAAAAACCTTATACATTTTTTATAATTGCCTACTGTACGTTTGTATTTCACAATATGATGTAGGAGAATGCTCTGTCTGTGACTTTTACTTACCTTTCCTACCTTTTTCCAGGTTCACCACTAGAAGTAACCCTGGTCTGGAAGACCATGTTCTGGATTCTCCACAGCTGGAGAATCATAAGTAAGTTTGGCAGTGGCTTAGATTCTGGAACTTTTTTCTGTGTGTTGTGCTGACCTTGATGTTGCCTCATAATGCTGTTTGGTTTGTTGTTTTGGTTTTTTTTTTGCAGTCCTTGGTCAGCAGCATCACCGACCAGCTCTCCTGTGATAGCACCTGTCATGTTTTCAGCTATTGTAGAGGAAGAGCTCCAGCAAGAAGCTGCTCTTATTAGAAGCAGAGAAAAGCCTTTGGCATTAATCCAGGTAAAGTGCTAAGTTACTGCTGCTCTAATGTAACACAAGGAGTTTCCAATGACTCTTTCAGAGATCAGTTATTAGTATTAATTATGTATTAGTACATTTCATTTACATAATGATATTAAATATAATTTAATAATAACTTCACATTGCTGTTTGATAAAGTAGGTCTCTGTTAAAGTCTAATTGACTACTGAGTCCATGATAAATGTATTTGCAGCATGAGAGAATGGTTGACTTTGGAAGGAACCTCTGGAAATTGTCTTAATCAAGCCCCTGCTCAGAGGAGGGTCAGTTTAGAGCATGTTTCTTAAAGCTGTGTCCAGGCAGCTTTTGATTATCAGCAAGGATGGAGACTAACGGCCTCTCTAGGAAGCCTGTTCCAGGGACCACTCTGACAGCAAAAAATATTTTTAAATGCCATTTTCTGCTTTTCAATCTGTGCCCATTGCCTCTTCCCGTCTTTGGGTACCACTGAGAAGTCTGTGGGTCAGTAGTCTTTATTTTCTCCTGTCAGGTATTTATATACTTTCATAAGATCTCCCTAAGCCTTCTTTTCTCCATGCTAAATAAATGCATGTGCTTGGCATCTCCTCAGTGTCAGATGCACTGGTCTCTTCGTCGTTTTTATGCCACGTCACTGGACTGTTCATTTTAGCTATCTTGTACTGGGAAGTCTAGAAGTGGACCCAGCACTCCTAAAGTGTCTCATCAGTGCTGAGAGGGGAAGGGTCATCTCTCTCATTTTGCAGGCCGTGCTGTCCCTCAGAGAGCACAGTAGTCTGACACCCTTCTTTGCTATATGAGCACATAGCTGGCTAAAAGGCTAAATTGTCCACCAGCACCCCAGCTCCTTTTATGCTAGGCTGCTTTCCAGCTTGTCAGCTCCCAGTGTGTACTGGTGTCTGGGGTTATTCTCCCCAGGAGCTGGACTTTGTGTTTCCCTTTCTTGAACTTCATAAGATTCCTTGTAGCCCATTTTTCCAGCTTTGTCTGGATCTCTCTGAGTGGCAGCACAACCATCTGGTGTATCAGCCACTCCTTCCAGTTCTCTACTCCTTGCAACCTTGCTGAGAGTGCACTGTGTCTTGTCCTGTGGGTAGTTGATGAAGCTGTTAAACAGTGCTGGCCCTAGTCTCAGTCTCAGTCTTGCTGATAGGCCTCTAACTGGACTTAGTGCCACTTGTCAAAACCCTTTGAGACCACCGGTTCAACCAGTTTTCAGTCTGTCTCACATTCTGCTTATGAGGTCTGTTCTTAAGCTAGTCCACTGAATTCTTAGTCAATCCTTAAGCTGTACCACTTTCCTAGGAATCACCTAGTAGTCACCCAGATCCTCTTGCCCTTCTTGAAAGTAGGAATGACATTTGATTCTTTCCAATCTTCAGGAATAAACCCTTGTTGCAACAGATTTTCAAAGATTTTTTTGAGCGTGGGCTTGCAGTCATATTGGCCGACTGATCTCAGCAGCCTGGTGTTGCTGAAAATCCATCTTACCACTAAAGACCAAGATGAAGGTCCCTAACCTTTTCCATGTCTTTTTCATCCAGAGTGGATCCATGTTGTCTTTTTTTTTCACTGCTGTAGAAGCCTATTTTGTTGCCCTTCATATTCCTTACCAGATTCCAACACAGATGGGCTTTGACGTTTTTAATTCTGTTCCTGTATGGTAACAGTGTCTCTGTTTTCCTTCTGTGTCACTTTTCTCTGCTTCCACCTCTTGTATGCTTCCTTTTTGTCTGAGTTTTGGCTGGAGCTCTTTTTTTGTCTGTGCAGTTCTCCTGCCATTCTTACTTGGCTAAGAAGCTCATTGGCGTGGTCTGTTCTTGAGCTTGGAGGACATGATCCTTAAAATCAACCAGCTGTCCTGGACCTTTCTTCTTTCTGTGGCCAAATCCCACTAATTTTTCCAAGCAGATGCCTTCACAGTCTTCTCTTCTGAAGTCCCAAGTTGTTTGCTGTTTCTGTTGTTCCCAGCTTTGAGGTCCCTTAATTCTAGCACCTCACTGTCGTTGCAGCCAAGTCTGCCCTCAACCTTCTCATCCCTGAGCAATCCTTATTTTTAAGTGTGAGATCCATCAGAATGTCTCCCTTGGGCAGCTCCTTGATCATCTGTGTTAAGAATTTTTCACCAATGGAGGGACCTGCTAGAGTGCTTGTGTCCTGCTGTCTTGCTGTTCCAGCAGATATCAGGGCGACTTACATTTCCCTTGAGAAGCAGGGCCTGAAAACATGAGGTTTCTTCAAGTTGTCTGAAGAATGCATCATCTACTACTCCCTCCTGACTGGGAGGTCTGATGCATTCAGGACCAGTAAAGCCAGTTCATAACCATGCCCATGGTGTAAATGTGGACCTGCCACTGACCTACATGCTCTTTTTTTCCTTCCAGATTGAGGAGTGTGCAATTCAAGACTTGTTAGTCCACTATGAAGCTTTTGACAACCCTGATGAATTTGTGACCGTTGAAAGGGCTCCCCAGGGACCTATAGCAGCACCTATGTGGAACAAGCACTAATTTGTACTCTTCACAGTCCTCCCTTCCACAGTTTTCACAGTTGTATGTGCACTTTTGAAACTGTAATTCTTCTTACAAGTAAAACAGGACTGGAAGAATAAGAATCATGTAATTTTTAACATCAGCATTAAAACACTGCCCATAATCACTAGGTATTTGTTAGAGAGAATGAAATAATGTGTTCACTGTGTCCTTACCCACAGTATCTATTGTATGTATGTTTTTGGAGAATTTCTTTAATAATACATATTATTAGTAATGTTACATGAGGCTGTAGATTGGGAATGTATTTGCTAATCTTAAATTGTAAGGGTTTTTGTTAAATTTACAGGTGGCTGAAAAGCGAGTGTTTATTTTGTGATTTAATATGAAATTAAATGTGCAGAATTAAACACCTTTAAAGTTTGGGGGGTGCTGTGTACTTCAGAGCTTTCTTGCAAATTGGGGATATTGGGAAAAAGTTTGTGCTTGAACTTCATGTAAAAGTACAGTTTGACAGTGCAGTTTTTCTCAAGTTACTTGTGCAAGTCCTGGTTCTCTGGTTGCTGTGGCCAGAGTGTTTCCCTGTCGTGCCCCAGGCTGTGCCTCTGTGCCCAGCATTGCCTGTGCTCGGCTCAGCTGTGCATGTTTGTCACTGCTTTGAGTGAGTCTGGCCTTGGAGCAGCCATCTCTGTCTTGAAATAAAGCACACAGCTCAAGAGAATGTGGTGCCACTTAATTAGCCCATCTATAGTCTTACTCTGGTAAATATGGTACAGTTTTAGAACTGCTGTGTTTGAGGGATGATTCACTTGAAGTGCTGAGGAAATAAAAGATCTGTGTGTATGTTGTTAAAGCTATAGGGGCGAGTGCTTGACTGGGGAATTTGCAAACACCTAACCTGCAAAGATTACCATAGATGGCTTTCAATATTGTGTTCCAAAGTTCTCTGTGCCTGGTTGAAACAAATTCATCTATAAAAAAGAAAAAAAAAGGTAGCCTTATCTGCAATATTCTGTCTAGTTTGTCTTCTTTGTATTGATGTGTTTGAACTTGTACTTTCTCAATAGTGTCAGTACTCTTGAACTCGGGAAAACTGGAATGGAGAGATCTGCAGAAAATGAATGTAGAGAATTGATCACTGTGTGATAAAAGAATCTTGAAAAAAACAATGTAGATATGTCTTAATGATTTCAGGTCAAGCTACACCAAAAAATCCCCGACAAAAATTGTAACAAACGCAATAAACCATAAAATCTTGATTTATACAAAGTTAGTATACTTTATGTGCTGTCTATAAATTCAATGATTTAGGTAACTAGAGTAATCTGTAATTACTTCTTTTGTGTCTGAAACAAGAACTGTAGACATTTTGAAGCTACACAGGCAAAGAAAGGTAGGTTTTAATTCTGTTTTAAATTCTACTGTAGGTAATTAATTCACCATACTGATGATAATACTTGCATTAAGGGCTTTACTTGATGCACTAAAGGGCCTTAGGGCCCGCAGAAACAATCCTGGTTTAAAAGAAAACTTATGTAATGTGAGAAATAGCTTGTGGAAGCAGTGGGCCTTTCCAGGTGTGAACCTAATTTGTTATCAAATGTAAAATTATGGTTAATTTACTTTTTTTTTTTTTTTTTCCAAAATGTGCTGTTGAAAGTCTCATCATCCTGAAATTTCAAGAGGATTGATGTTTCCACCATGCCAAGGAGCTTGACTGCTTTCAAGTTGTGGTTTATTGTCACAGTTTGTTTAGGCATAATCACTTGGTTATGTGTAATATTCATAAACAAAAGTGTGGAATGATCAGTGTACCACTCTTCTGGAGTTAAAAACATTAAACTGTTGTGTTAGAACAGCTTTGTTAAGGCTCAAATTTGTCCCAGAAAGCTGCCATTTTCTAGCTCAGATGCCCAACTTTATAACCTTTTTTTTTGTAATGCCAAACATGAATTCTATCTTTGCAATAACATTTTGTCGTTTCTGGGCTTGTTAACTCCTTCAGCTTGCACCAAAAGAGGGTGGAATTCCCGGGTTCTAGTGACCATAAAGCAACACATCAGAGTTTGCAGTAAAAACCAGTATATAGTATAGAAGTTCAAGGAGATGTAGCTATTTAGTGTAAGAAATATAAAGTTAACAAAAGGATTCTAATGAGGTATTTGTTATGTCTCAAAGACAAACCAAACTCCAAAACAGTTCCTTGAACAGCAATTTCTTTTCTCCATCATTCACTATCCCCAGCTTCAGTAACTTCTAAAAAAATAGAGGGATAAGTAAAACTTGTAAATGTTTTCACATCCCAATGGAGGAAAAAAAAATTTTAAGGACTTCAGGACTTGCTGTTATAGTCATTGTGATATAGGAATGTGTAACTTTTTTGCATTGTAAATTGAAATGAAAATGCAAGTAAAGTGGGAGACTTCAGTCAATTATAGAACCTTTGCCACTTTTGTTTCTCAAGGATAGAGTTTGTATTTAGTGAGTAATCTGACAGTACTGTTGAATAGAATTTTGATATAAGGACTGATTGTGCAACCTTTCACAGAACAGCATCGACAAAAAAATTAATGAATTTCCTAATTTAAGTCGTGGTATAAATCTTGATGATATCTTCTTGCCATATGTTTTTTAACTGAATTTCTCATCCCCCACCCTGTGGTTAGCATCATTTGTAGGTGGCAATAGGATGTTATAGCTGCATATTCTAAAATGAATGCTTTTGGACTTCAAATGTGTCCATTTTTGTCCCTGTGCCTTCCTCCCCCTTTCTTTTATTTTAATAATACAGAAAGACTCTCAGCTCTTTCAACAGTTTTCAACTTATGCTCATTGATTGTTCTGCTGTTGAAATGACCTTCTGCAGCCCCTTGGCAGCCTGAACTCTCTTCCTTATCCAAAGAATTTCTAGCTGTAATGTGAAGACAGGTCAGAACAGAACACTGGATTGTTAGATCATATTTTAAATATAAAGGTAAAAAATTTACACTGAAATAAACTTACTTAAGCTCTTAATCCTTGACTTGCAGGATGTCATCAGAGACACTGTTATTTTGCAGGAACTGGTCAGTTAAGGTATCGAATGATCTCAGAATGGATTCCCTCTGTTTTACTCCAAGAAAAGTTTGTAAAACTCCATTGAAGAGCCTGCTAGTTAAACTGAAGGGAAAGGTTTTCTCTCTCGCTCTCGTCTGATGTGGTGGACACTGATCAAATGAGATGTTGAGGCATCCAAAGGTTGAATCCCTCTTATCAAGGCTCTAGCTGTGGCAGACCTCAGAAACACCAAGAGGGAAGGCACTATTTTTGTAGTATTTCAGGTGTCTAACCTTGAGAAAAAAACCTTATTAATTGTGCACAGCTAACAAATTCACATACACACAGTATATGTTTGAAATGAAAGGATTTTGGCAATGATACAGCACAGGACTTCTTGTGAGTTCAGGGAGTCCCTCTAATGGCTTGTGTGAGATTTTTCTTATATGAGAGTGGCATCTGACCCACTACCTAGAAAGTTTTTGCTTTCCAAGAAAATTCTTCCTCAACTGCAGTGTGTATCATGGCATGAAAAGCCAGCATTTTTATAGCAGCTTTCAGATACCTGCATGGACTCGAATTACACTAGTCTTTCAGCACTAGGAGCCCTTGAAGGCTTTACCTGGAGGAAGGGAGTTGGGTGTGAAGAATCTGGTGGACATGAAGATACTCCTCAGGGGAGCTATCTTTGTTGTTCTAGCAAGAATTCTGCTTTCTGTTCTCTTTTCTGTTTTTCTATTTTTTTCCTCTTTTTCTGTTCTTCGATTTTTCTCTTTCTGTTCTGTTTTTCTGGTTTTGTTTTTATTTTTCTCTGTTTCTCTTTCATTCTTTTGCTTTCTTTTTTTCTCTTTTGCTTTTATTTTTCACATGCAGTACCTTTTCTTTAGCATGACCTGTCTTTTATCCCCTTTCTTGGCACTTTAATAATATGAGAAAATAGCAAACTTTTGCAGTGGCTTCAGATAAGTGTTGGCAGGAACTAATACTTATATATTATACTAATAGAAGTTGAAACTCTGGTCTTTATATCGGCCTTGGAGAATGCACTTGAGTTTATCAAGGTGTTGCTTAAAGCATGTTTTATTTCCTGTAATTTGAATGGCTGAAATGCTCACAGTGTTCTGTTTTAATACAATGTATAGATTTCCGCTCTGGCCCGAAAAGTTAAATTGGGCCTTGAGTGGGTATTGTCTGACTGAGCCGTGGTTAAAGACAGCAAAGAGTTGGGCAGTCAAGTGAAGGGAGGGAGCGTGATCATCCTGAAGTGGCTTCTGAGGATTGCATAGGGGAATTCTCTCTGGGCTCTGGTGTCTGCCTGGCCTGGGTCTTCTGCAGCTCCGTTCAGATCACATGAAGGTGCCTGAATTTTCATGTCTCAACCTTTGCAAAGAGGGAGGAAAATTCCTTGGTTCATCTTTTCATGGGAACACCATGAGTTTGTCAAAAGCATTGGCTTTGTGCAAGTGCAATTTCTTTGTGTGGCTCATCTGGGAGGATGCTTTTGACCCAGTCAAAATCAGGCTTCTCAATGGAATTAATAGTCTCATGGAGTGGGAGAACATCTCATTCAACTCCACTATCTCAGAGGAAACTGCTCCAGGAAGAAGGTCTGAGTTAAGTCATGGTTTTGAACAGATCATCACACTCCTCCTTGATCTTGTTTTAAGTGAGTTCTTTGTAGATCTATAGAGTTGCTTTAAGACACATAATGTTTGGGGTCATTTCTTCCAAATCATGTGTGAGCTTTTCAGATAATGAAGGGAATATAACTATTAAAAACCTGGGTATGTTTGGGGGATTTTTTTCTTAATTCATTTGCATAAAGGCTACGGCAGGTATGAAAAACAGATAAGCAAGCAAGCAAACAACAGGCAAGTTGATCTTAGAGCAGACTTAAACAGATCCACTGCACTTGCTCTCAATAATGTACAGCTGGAGGAAAGCTGAGAGTCAGTTCTCTTCCTTCTAGTAATAATAATAAAAAAAAACCCCATAATTTTCATTAATAATTCTCAAATAAGAAAGTAATCAGGGAAAATGGATCCAAAAGTTTTTATATCATTCTCAGTACTGTAAGATTTCTTTTTTTTTTTTCTTTCCTCCCTTCCATATTCCTTTAAAGTTTGTTTCAGGAAGATAGGGAGAGCGCAACACCTGAGGCTGGCTTCTGAACTAATGCTGCACAGTGGTAAACTATTTCCAGATTTGTCTCAGACTGAATGCCATTAAAGTAGAAGAAGAGTTGTTCTTCTTCACACAGTGATTTCACCATCCTGTAATTCTGCAGGAATATGTCACATATGTTTGTCAGGCAGTTACCCCTGACTCCAAGGAAATAGCTGCCTGTGCTGTAGGTTACGTGGCTGGGAGGGTGCCAGGTGCCCTTTGCTTTAAGCACAGCAGCTGTAACTGCTGCGTGAGCATCACTGCAACCCCTGTACAGTAGGTGAAGAGGTCGTGAGAGCTGTGCAGGGAATACAAGCTGCTTGCTCCTGCCTCCTGCTCAGCTCTCTCCAGTCTTCATGATTTAGCAGCTGTGACTGCCTTCAATGTGACTGGGCTATGTTTTAGCTTCAGTTATAGGTTTGTTCTGAAGGGGACCCCACCTCTTCTGCAGACATCATAGGCAGCAACACAGCATTTCGTGATGAGAACTGTGCTCGTGGTATTTAGTGACACAACACTGGGACCAACTGCTGATACATGAGCAAAAAAGAAAAGGATATAAAGGACGTATAAAGCATCAAGTTTTTTTTCTGTTTTCTTTATAGACAAATACAGATATTTTTGTTTACTCTGCATTCTCTATACTGCTGCTATTGCAATAGAATGGAAAAATGTGCAGAATCTTTTTCCTACTATGTGTATTTTAAGATGTGTACAAGACATGCTGCCATGTTCATGCATACTACAAAGATGGAATTGGGTTGTGAGTGCTGTGGAGTTTCCAGGGTCACATCTTTGTGTTACACAAATGGCTGATAGCACATGGGCTGAAGGAGAATGTGTGTGCATGCACGTGTGCATAAGCACATTTGCTTGTGGTTGTAGAATTGAATTACATTGCACCATTTCAACAAATACAGGTAATGTGTTATCTCTTCCCTCCATCTGTGTGTACTCAGTGGTAGTGAACCTTTTCATCTGAACTTTATCTATGTGCTTTGCAAATGTTAACGATTACGTCTCACTGTGTTTGTGAGGTACACTAACTGTGGACTGTTCTCCAACTTCCAGGTGGTGGCTGTCAACACACAAGTAGGAAATTGGTTAGTCTAAAGTTAAGCAGTACATTTATGGTCATGTCCTGAAGGAGAATCTGGAAGTTTCTCCTGTTCCTGTCCCATGTGGAGCCTGTAGCTTTTCTGGGATCAGCTATATAGAAATGCATTTCAACCAAGACTTGTTCCTCTCTTTCTCTGACCCTTTCTATGAAACAAGTCCATCTGCTGCCAGAACAGACTTGCCCCACAAGTAGAGGTGGAAATTCCTCTCCCAGGGCAGTCTCTTCTGGCTGATGGCACCAAAAGGGAGGTTTTGGCTGGAATTTGGCTGAAAATTGTAAGTTGCAAGCTACGATTTTTAGGCCACCTTTTATTCATTCTCATAGTTTAGTTTCCAAACTCTTCTTTCCTAGAAGCAATAAACCCAGGTTTTACTTAGTCCTTTTCTCCCTGCTCCTTTGCAGCTTCAGAATGAGCAGCAATAACTGAAGGTCTAGTGTTGATAAATCTTTGGTGGACAAGGAGTTGGAAAGGTTTGTGTACTACTGTGCACTGCAAGCTTACTCTTTGAAGTGCTATTGGATGTATTAGAAATGCACCAATTGAGGAAGAAACTGTAAGGCTTTCACCATAAGTGGCAATGACCACATGCGCGTGTGATGGTTTGATTTTTTAATGGAGTGGACTTTGTATAAATATTCCTAATATTCCCAATGTTCCCATATAAAAGTCTTGCCTGCATAGCAGTCATTAAGCTGTATTGTTCAGAGCCCGAAATGACCACCTTAATTTCAGTAATGTCCATGTTCATGTAGGTTTGAAGCTGAATTTAATTTCTCCTGTGTTGTGCTTTCAAACCTCATCTAACAGAGCACAAACAAGTCTCTTACTTTGATGATAAAAAACGTAGCTCATTAAGGGGCAGAGATTTAAAAAATTATGAAAATGCAGCAGAAGAAAACTGGCCATATCAGAGCCATGATAAGTATGTGCTGGCTCTCAAAAATGTGCCTTTCCCCTGGTGACTGTAGTGCCCACAGCCTTGGCACAGTGGCTGCAGTGCTGGGTGTTCTAAATTGGCTCTGTTGGCTTGTGAATTACTTCCATGGTTTTCTTCTGAAAGCTGTGATGCTTTTAGTCTTAAACACAGGAGGGGTCTGCTGATTCTCAAGGCACCGAGGCAGAGAAATCAACAAAGAAGCACACCAGTGTATCTAAGGGCAGCTCCTACCTTGGATATAGTGGGGTCCATCCTCACCAGAGCTTTATAAACCCAGCATTTTTTCTGTTTTCTTTGGTCTCAGGTGATATGCAGTCATAGTGGCATATGGCAACAGAGATTTTAAGCCCATTGAGAAATAAAGGTAACTACTGACCTGGTGTAAACTTCTGTTAGAACATGAAATCACTTTTTGCAGATATTGGAAAATCCCACAGAAATTCTTTACTAGCACTTCATCACCTTGCAAAATGCTTGGGTGTTTCTGTGCCTGTGCAGTAGGCCTCTGCAGATTTCAGTATTTACCTCCAAGCTGCTGAGATGCACTTGTAGTAATCTGGGATGAGCACCAAAAGGAATTAGAAGAGAGTGAGTTACGTGGACTTTGCTTGTTTTGAACACGTGATGACCCAATATTTTCCCCTCTATAGCATAGTCTTGATAGTGAATTTTTTTTCTGTAGCTGTTTGTATAGAACTGTGTTGTTCATGAGATTCCTGTCAGCCCATTCCTTCAGTCTGTCGAGGTCCCTCTGGATGGCAGCACAACCTCTGGTGTATCAGTCACTCTCCCCAGTTCACTGTCATCCACAGCCTTGCTGACAGTGCGCTCTACCCCATCATCTGGGAACCTCAAGGTGAACCTCTCATTTGACTTCTGTCTCCAAGTGTGCTGGACACTGCTGTGACCTCTGTGGAAATTATTATTTGGGTTTCTTATTTCATTTTTATTGCTTTTGTTTTGCATCAAAGATTGGTTTTGTTTGCATCAAAGCAAGAATGGAGGCCTCCAGCTTCTTTCTCTTGTCCTGTTTTGCAGAGGTCAGCATAAGGCTGTCTTCTTCTAGTGCCTTTCTGTCACACAATGTTGGACAACCTCATCTGTAGCCTGGGGTTCCCTTTTGGCAAACTAGTTATCTCACGAAGGAAAAATTGAATGTCCATGCATTTGTTACTGTCTAGGAATATTTAAGGGGCAAGCTTTCCAGTTTGAGTGGTCAAGGGACCCATTCAAACAGTGGGATCTTTGAAGTGGAATGGCTCTAAATTTGGGGACAGACACTAGTTGACCACTGAAATTAGCTCAGCGGGTTAGAGCATGGTGCTATTAACAGCAAGGTTGTGGGTTCGTATCAGCGATTTAAGAGTTGGATTGGATGATCCTTGTGGGTCCCTTCCAACTCAGGGTATTCTATGATTCAGGAGAATAGGTAAATAGAATATAACCAATACCATTAGTCTTAGTACCTCTGTCTCTGTTTCATTTGCTGAGGACTGTTTCCATTTCTCTTCATTTAGGGTGTGAACCCTCTTGCCTTTTCCTTCTCTGTGCTTTGGATGAGGCAGTGCTGATTGATGAAAGAGATCTTTACTGGCTGTATCCTCCTTAGACCTCATGACCTATCTGCCTCCATGTATCTGTGTTACTGAGGTGTTAGGGGAAAAGCTGCCAGAGTTACTTACTGCTGGCATTTTTATTTTTTTCAGTTGTTTCATAAGTGGGAAAGGAGCTTTCTCTGTTCACCACCTTCCTTCATGCCCACATTTATATGTCTTTCTCAGCTTTACTTAAAGGAATTGTTGATAGGGAATCTCAGCATGGTCAGAATTATCCTTAAACAATAATTTAAAGCAGATGATCCTATAATTAATTGTCCAACACTATAACATATATGTATTGCTATTACTGTGATTCTGTTGTTGCTGCAAGGTCTTGACCAGATTTTTAGAAACTTTACTGCAGGGACAGAAATATGAAAGTCCAGCAAGCTCTTAAAGCTTGGATGATAAATAGGAAAGGAAATTAATCTGTGAACTATTGCAGGCAATCTACTTTGGGTAGGGCTTCTTACTGGTACTGTGGTAAGATGGGTATACTGGAGAAAAGGTACTCTGAAAAGAGAATTTTTGCAGCAATTCTTTTTAGGCAAGGGAAGTGCGGGAGCTCAATCTCCCTGTGTAGCCAACACAAGGATTGCTGTGGATGCCTTTGAATGGAGCAGCTCAGTGGACTGAAAATCAATGCTTTGCCCATCACATTTAAACTCATTGCTGCTTTTTTATTTTTGTCTTGGTCTAACTGGGTCCTCCTGAAGGACTTTGAAGCTGTTTCCTTTAGTAGTCTCTGGCTACAAAGCTGAGGAATATTTTGAAAATGAAATGTTTTGGCAAAATAGTTCTCTGTAAACCTATCAGCTTTAGACTACTTCTTCACAAGCTTTTTGCACGAAACAATCATGACCTGCCCCAGCTGATGTAGTAGGCATATGGCTATGTGAAAACAACAAGCTTACACATTCTGCTCTCTAATATGGCCCTGTAAACAATTTTGTACTGCTTATCATGGCCAGATATTAATCAAACTGTGATGTATGGACTGGGACTTGTTTTGGTTGTGGTTTGCTGGGGTTTTTTTTGTTGTTTTTGTTTTTGTTTTTGTTTTTTTTTTGTTGGTTCATGACCTGTTCTTTGGGGGTTTTTTGTCATGTCGATTGCTCCATCCACCACCCACCCCTACCACAACTTACAGATGAGAAATGAGAAGTATAGAGGCATTCACAATGGTTAGGGATTGTGGACTGGCATATGAAGAGTCTCCTCCCGCTTCAGTCAAAGTAAAAATTAGGTTAACTCAAGTAGGAGTAGCATGCTGTGCATTATTATTTGGACACTTATTTTCAGCAAGGATGATGGGATCAGGTAAAAACTGTTGAAAATGTCACTTTCTGTTTCATTTTTGTCAGTCCTGGCATTTGGGAAGAAACAGGAACAGTTCCATATTTTCATTCTGGAAATATTACTAATAGCTCATAGCAGCTGGAGGAGATGCAGTGGGTAGAGCAGGAAAGTACAAACACATGGCAATTTGAAAGATTTATCATAGAATAAAAGTTGATGATCTTTTATTTACCGAGAACATTAATCAATGTCTGTTCTGGAAGAAGGAAGATTTTATGAATAGGAATTTAATATTTCTTTAATTAACTTATTATAAGTGGCATCCCTAAGTTCAGAGTTGGATGTTTGTAATGCTGCTTTGGACTCTGAAGCAATATACTGACATCCAACAGACTCAAGAACTGGCCTTTTGACCCTTGCTCTCATTTTTAATAACAGCTCTTTTGGATTCTGCTGACAGCATAATGATGATTAATTTCACTTACTGGATGTTGAATCCCTTTTAGCCTTGCTGAGCAGTTCATGGGGAGAGGAACTAAGACTTAAGTTTTGTGAAGTCCAAGTGCGAGGCAGGGATGGAAAATGTCATAGAGCCCTATGTCCTGTTGAACTGTACACATAGAGTATTTCCCTTGGGCCTTCCCAGGCTCTTATCAGATACCAATTTGCCAGCCCTGTTTTCCCAAAAGTATCTGTGCCTTGAATATCTCCAGAAAGTGTGGCTGCTTCTTCCTGTGCTCTCCTGTGGTGGCGCAGCTGTGGTTGTAGAGGCAATGTATTGAGCTGGAGCCTTTGCAACATTCCTGGCCTCCTTCTGTCAGTTTAACTCATCTTGGATCAGGCTGAAAGGGAGAAAAAATAAATTAAATTGCATTTATTTATGTGTTATGCATTAAACTAACTGAAATACAACCTTGCAGTAGTAACATTACCAAGGGCTGTTTTAAGGATCTATGATGGTATTTTAATGGTAAGTACTAATTATATAATACCAAAAGACTTGCTTGAAAAGGAAAAAAATTATTTTCTCATTAAACAATTTTCTGCTCCTCACCAATGTCATGGAGGTTGTAGTAACTTCTAGACAGTGCTATGGAGGTATAGGAAAGTAAGAAATGAAGAGGGGGATGGAGAGCTAACTGAAATCAGGAACCAGTTTCCTTCTCATGCACTTTCATGTACTCACTTCTATGGTAGGAAATGCTTCCTAATGAACAGAGTAAATTTTGGGCAAAATCATCTCCATTCCCTGTGGCTAAAAGCATTTCAAGCAGACAAGTTATCAGAGAGATTCTTTTAGTTCCCTCCTGTTTTTTGTGAGACACAAGTGTGCAGTGTCCTGGTCCTGCTTCTTCTTTCACGTGTGTTGTTCTCAAGTAAAAAGCCCTGAAAGTTTTCAGTTTCTTTATGTAAGGTAATAGTGCCTTGTTCAGGGAGATTGCATCACTTTTCTTTGTCATATTTGTTTGAGACAGTAAATTTCAAATCAAAACACTCGTTAGGGTAGATTAGCTAACTTTTTAATACATGTGTGTCATGGTTTAATCCTGGCCGCCAACTCAGCCCCACACAGCTTCTTTCTCATAAAATACTTTTGGTTTTCTTTTTCTATTTTCTTTTCTCTGCTTTCTTTTCTTTCCTTTTTATTTTCTTTTTTTTTTTAACTTTTTCTTATTTTTAAAAATTTTTTAATTTTTCCCCCTTTTTCTTAAACCTAAAGATTTCTCTGGAACTAGCAACTCTAAAATCTAAAACCTGCTGCTAGTGATATGAGCTCTCATTATCTCCTTGCCACTTAACTTGACTTCTGCAAGTACCATGACCACTTAACCCAGCGTTGTGGGCTGAATTTGGCAATTCTGACTTTTCAGAAATAGCTTTCCCTCTGATAGTGGCTCTGACTTTTGACAACCCTTTTGTTCTCAATGATCCACTCATCTTTTAAGTGATGCTTTCAGTCTGCCTCAGCTTTTCTTTGTGTTTCTTGTCTTTATGGGCACAGAGAGGAATTCCTCCCCAGCAGGGATAGTCTGGCAGAATAATGAATATGCACACTTGGATACCTCTGCTTTATTTTCCTGTTTCCTTTCCAGTGCCTGCCTTAAAATTCTCAATTAGTTGGGGTGGTTAATGGGTTTTGTTTGATTCTGATGTCAAAGTTCTTGCTCTGTTGATGGGCTTTCACATAGTAAGGCCACTGTCTCAGCAGTTACCTATCTACCTTTCAGTCCCTTTAGTGAAGTACCTGTTTAGATTGTGATATTTTTCATTAAAAACAAAACAGAACAAAAAAATACCCCCCAAAATTCCCACAACCCAGAAACTGGCTAAGTGGAAAAAGAAAAAAAAAATATCTCCTTCTTGCCTAACATTCTCTAATATCCTTTGCTACTATTTATTACCTACTCTTAAAAATTCTGGCTGGCTTTTGTCAAGCATTTATTTCAAGATGTTCTTTCCAAGAATTTCTTGACCATCTCTTGATAATGAAGCTGATGTGCAATCCAACAGCTCCCTGCCTTTTCCTGGAGTGGTACTTCTGTTCTGCCTGGCTGATCTCATGCTGTGTGCTGATTGCCTCTTCATTCACTGCTTTATTTTTCAGGATGTGGTAGCTGGCTTCCACCTCCTATCAACACTCAAGCTGCAGTGTGCTGAGACAGTATCCTGTAGAAGCTTACTCCATTTGTTGTCTCAAGTGGTGAATGTGCTTGGAGGTTTTTGAGAAAATATCAGATAGTTTTATACCCTAGATTATTGGTCTGATAATGCTGAGAATGAATATCTGCGGTAGCATTTTTACTTCTTTGGAGTCAGTGACAAACAATGTGTCACTTATGTACTGTAACTGACTCATAAATATCCTGGTTTTATTCAATTTTATACTCTTTTTCTTCTGTGTCAGTGTATGTCTCAGGTTTAGTTACTGTGTGCATTTTCTAAATTCAGAAGCCGTGATGTTTCCTCCTTATGTGAAAATTCAATTTTTACTCCCCCTTTTCATGTGTCTGTTTATAATAAAGTATGTTTATAATAAACTTGTCTTATTGTAGTTTTAATTTGCACTATTTAGTACAGACTTTAGCATGGGAAAAATAAAAAGCTGATTTTCTCTCTTTGGTTTCTGTTTTCCTGTTCATTCACTCCTGTCTTTTTTTGTTTGTGGAGTTTTTTTCCTGTTTTTCATTTGTTTGTTTTTTGAGGGGTTTGACTAACCTTTATTTTTTACTTATTGTGTTTCATTAATGTCATCGGGGAGAAATCTCAAAGTTATCAGCAGTTGAATTTGTTCCTGAAAGCCCTGATGTGATGATTCTATGTATAAGGTTTTTCCATTAAGTTGTCTACATGCTGTCACTGCTTTTCTAATTTTATTTTTTTCTGTGTCTTGCACATTTGCTATTGACTGAGTGCTGGTTTATTTTCTGTGTCACTTGCATGCCCCTTTTTCTTCCCAGTGTCTTGCCTCTGCCTCTGTTTGACTTGTGACTTGTGTTTGTGTACAAGCTTGTTTCTCAGGTCTGTGCGAGTCTCTCCAGTTTGCTAGAGTTTGCATCTTTCAGTGCTTTCATTTCAGCTATTGCCTTTTCCTTTCCTGTTACTAGTGCCATCTGTTCATCTCTGGAAACTGGGTAGTTACACAAGCCTGTCTTTTTTTTTGTAGCTTGGCAAAATATTGTTGTGGGGTTCCTTCAACTTCTTGATAACACTGTTCAAAATGTCTTTCACACATGCCATTTTTGTATGGTTTTAAACCACTTTTGGAAAATTCCCAGGATTCCTCTCCCTCACCCCCCACAATATTCTGTTTCATTTAAATGCCCTGGCATTGTGTTGCAGCAGTTTTTAATTGCTGCTTCTTGCTCCACTGCACTTAGCTTCCCTCTCCCAGTCTTTTTCTCTCTTCTTACTGCAATTGCATAGCACCTCTCATTATCTAGAGAAACACTACTTATTATACATCTCCCCTTTAAAGTTCATCTGCTTGCAAACAAGAATCTGATCTACTAAGATTCTCATTGATTATATATTTTATTTATACATTTCTTTGCAATATTCTTAATATCTGATTTCATGCCTGTGTCTGCAATCTAGATTTATTTCCAGCTTTGCTTCATCAGGGAGCCACAATCACACTCCATTTTTTTCTAGTCTTCTTCTTAGTTCCAGACACAAAAGTTGTCTTTTTTAGCCCACATTAATGGTTTTTAAAACACAATTTAGAAACGGGAATGAAGTTTATCATCTTTGTGCTTCTGCAGGGGCCTGTAAAACTGTGGTCAGACATATCTCTTGTAACAGTTTTCTGTTCCCACAGTGTTTTGCTAATTGTTAGCCAGCACATTTGAACAGGAAAAGCTGTTTCATACCCACTTGGGATTCCCCCTTATCTGGATACCCTTTAATGTACTATCTCATATGTAAGTTTTCAACAGTTAGTGCTAGTGTTTGAAGTAGCTTAATTTAATATCTGTGAAATCAGATTCAGAGAAGTCAACGAGGCTTGAGTAAGATAAGGTAAATCAATAGAGGGACTCTGCCAGCCCAGGAAAATAACTCTTTCACATAATTCCAGCAGAAAATCTCCAGTACAAAGCATATCTCCATCCTGGCTTGTGTAAACTGACATAATTTTGGAGTAAGGGGATGCAGGTTTTTGTGAGAAGCATGTGTGGAGCTTGCAGTGGGGAGTTCAGCAGTACATTTCAGTCTCAGGAACAAATCAGTCTGGCTGTGCCACCTGAAGAGATGAGCAGTGCAAGGGAAAGTCTCTGCTTAATTGTCTCTTCCTGTGAGCTTTACTACAGGACCAGTGGCTCTTTTAATATATAACTTCATGTTCTTACCTTCCTTTCCTGTTCTGAACAAAGAAATTGCTTTATATTAAAATTAAAGACTGACAATAACCCCATGAGTTAAGAATTTTGAAACTCAGCAAGTTTTGATATTGCAACATTAACTTAATCAAATCCTGACATAAGTGCAACTACTTAATATTTCATGCACACCGTCTGCTATTGAAAAGGCAACTGACACATCCATAGGTCCAGTAAAATACTCTGAACAGTTTTGTCTCCCACACTACTGGGTTGACTTTGAATCTTGGTTATCTTTGGATCTAAGCTTTGGCCTCCAATCATTTGCTTTGTGTGTGGGGCCTCAATATACTTACAATCCCAGAGGATGTAACTAAGGAACCTTGCGAGCTAACTGTGCTGGATTCCTATGATGATTCTCATCTTTTCATTAGTTAACAGCTCTTGCTTGAACATTTCTAGGGTTTTTATTCCTTTCTTCTTGAAGTCGTCTCTGAAATGTGAATGTTTGGGTGCTGTGATCTGCTACAGCACTCCACTGAAGTCAGTATAACCAGATACTAAGATATATAATTTCCCTGCTTTTCTCATCTGACTTGTTGACATGTACAAAAATCCCAGTAACCCCTCAACCTCATACTCAGTGTTTATGTTCATGTCATCATCCCAACTTTCTCATCATCACTGTTTCCTTGGGTAATCTCTCATGCTCACATGTGGCTTTCATTTTTGAGTCCATATGTATGATTTCACTTCAATGTGCAGAGTTATACATTTGCTGCACACACAGAAGCTACCTGTTGCAGTCAGAGGTCACAATGGGCTTTTGGAGCACATCCTGCTCTGTCTGCAGTAAAGTGATAACTGTAAAAGTGAGCTGGACTTGCTTTCCTGTGCAGGTTTCTGGCTGAGGTGGACACGTTTTCTCCAAAGAGTCATTTTACATGTAGAAAATATCACCACTGAAGAAGGTCTGGAAAAAATAAAGTTGTTTAGCCTCAAGAAAAGAATGGTAATGGATCTTGCAAAGAAATAGGAATATACTACACAGCTGGACCTTTGAGGACTCAGCTTAAACACTTGAAAAATCCTTGTGACAACAAGGATTGTTGTCAAGGGAAGCCTTGCCATGACTTCCCTAGACAGTCTCAATCACTGAAGTCTTTAAGAGCAGGCTGCATGAAGGCAGATGTAACCAATCCCACCTCAAGATAAAGTGAACTGGGTCCCCATCCAAGCCACTTCTTCTATTTCTCATGCAGATGTCCTCCTGCCTAATAGTTGACCTGAAATCTTGATCAGTTCCCTTCTAAAAAGGGAGCACTTTCTGCCACTGCTGACATCTGTATGAAACTGAGACTTTTATATAAAGACAACTATATGAAAGGATCTGCATTAAAGGCTGTAATTACTGCAATGAACTTTCAGTATTTTTAGTGAGGAACTGCTATTAGCAGTTGATATTCATGAATCATGCAGGTAAGCATTCAGACTTGACACTTATTAGGAGCACTACCAATTTTTTCCGGACAAATTATTTTAGTGTCATTAATAACAACCCCAGAGGGCTACCAAATCTCCACAAATGAATGCTTGGAGGGAAAACAATTATGGAACTAATAGACATCAGAACATAAACCACATGTGCCATGGGTGAATAACAAGATTTGACTGACTATCAATTTTTCCTGCTTGGAAATGAGTTTTAATTAAGCATAATCAGAAATTATTTTAATTATTTCAGTTTATTTCTGGAAGTGGCTTTTAATATGCATCTATGTACTTAAAGTGCCATTCAAAGTAGTTAGAGCTTGGCATTGTCTCAATGAAAATAGTGTGCTAACTCTACTATCCCTGTGTGAGTTTGTGTGAAACATCCATTTTTAAAATCCCTTTACGTTCTTAGAAAAGGATGACTGTGATTTGGAAAGTCCAGTAACTAAGCAAGAGCCATGTACTTTTGTCTTGGCAATCAGAAGGTGAAGTATACCACATAAGTGCCTGGTTTTCAGTGGAGAAGTACTGTAGCAGTATGGATGTGAAAGTGTGAATGAAAAAGTAATTTAGGTTGACACAAGTACCTGATTTAATCTGTTCCATTTTACATATTTTATAGTCTCTGCATAGTCTCTTTAGCCCTGGTGGTCATATGGTGTCCCCAAGCCCCTCATTTGCTCAATATTAATTTTTGGACACCTTCTTAGCACTTCATTTTGTGTCAAGTCATTTACAGAAACAGAAATTAAGTCATTCTGTGAAAAGTGTTCTGCAGTGCTGAACCTCATAATTAGTTATAGTAACTGTGGGTTTCCATTTCAATTCATCTCCCCTGAGTAAAATAGAGGACATGAGACTGGTTTGGTAAGAAATCACAAGATCACTTAGAGTTTATACATAATAGCTGACTTTCTAGTGACCTTTGATTGAAAACAAAGAGCAAAAGAAAAAAATTTGTTTAAAACACAGTGATCAAGACCCAATCAAACTGTACTACAATATTTTTAGTTTAAAAACATTTCTTGTGGTGATGGTTTCCCAAAGTTTTTTGTACTCCTTAGTAGTTATAGTTAGCTCAGTCAAAGTAACTGTGGCCTGGCTGATTTTATTTTATTTCCACCCCTGCTGCTGCCTCTTTTGGATATCACTAAGGAGATTCAAAAATGAAGTCTATGTGAAGGAAATAAATTGACATTTCTTGAGAAAAGCAAGAGCAAGGCTGAGTAGGGCACTGGAGAAATGCAATTTTTCAGTTTGACTTTGCTTGGGCTAGACTCCATTGTGAGACAGAGACAGTAATTAGCACATGAATTTAGTGTATAGGCTCAGCTTTTACAATATATATCATTCCTATCAGCCCAAAATGATGCAATACACTTGTGCTTGATCTCAAGGTGGATGAGAGGACTCTCACTCACTTTGCAGTGAAAGAGGATGTTCAGAAGTCTGACAGGACAGTGGAATGTTGAGTTGGTCTGTGGTTAAGGCATGCACAGAACAGATCAGTTTTGACTAAAAAGCAAAATCTACTGTAAAAACATTTTCTTTACCGTGAGGGAAACTTCCTTTCTGCCTTCACACCTCTTGTCCTGTCACCCCATTTACCTCCAGTACAGTTGTACTTGCAACTTCCCACTAGGAGCACGTCCTGTGTCTGCACTTTGTAGACCTGTTGTTTCCCCCTAATGTGAAAGTTATACCCATGGATAACTCTGGAAAGATTTATTTATTTTCTGGTTTAGATAATGAAGGTATTTGTGAAGAGTGGTTACAATATGTGGTTTCCCCTGGTGTCCAATCATAACTTTTGTGCCTCCTGTTCTTGTGAGGAGCTTTAGTGGGCCTCTGAGTCAGGAGTCTCTACCAGTGAGGCTTAGTGGTGAATTTGGAGGTAAAGAAGATTCTGGGGCTGGGGCCAGAGCAGGAGTCTGTGGAGGGTCTGAATTTCTCTGTGCCAGCACCACTGACACACACCAGGAGGACTGAGAAATGAGGATTTTTTTTTTAAGTTCCCTTCCTCTTGGACTTTTCCAAACCAACAAATGGATCACACTTGTTTCTTGGCCTCCCAGTTCACAGCTCCATAGGACTTTTTCTCTGCTAATCATGACTACACAGATTGTTTCCTGAAGCCACACCACTTGCTGACACAGGGAAGGAATGTGAAAAACAAGAAGGCTAGACATCTCAGAAATGCCAAAGGTGAAAATCCCTGCATAACATGACTGCTTTTTATGGCAATTTAGCAAGTGGAAATGAGGAGGAGAGCCAAAAAGCCTTTCACAAGTTAGGTTTCTGCAGACCACGAACAAACAGTGAGTTCTCAGTTTGGAAGCTAATAGAAACTGGCTCAGACAAGGCAGCCCAGAGCAAGATCTTCTGCCTGTACTTTCCCTCATTATTTCTCCCCATCACACACACACACACAGAGGCACACACTCATGCACAAGCACCTCAAAAGTCACCACCTCAGTTAACACTCGACCACTGGTAAAAAGGGAAGCCTTAATTCATGGCCATACCCTTTAAATCATCAAAGGAAAGGTGTCAGACAGTCTAGTGGTTAAGATGTAGGATGCTGTAGAAGCCTTGTACAGAGGTAAGGCTCTGTGTGCTGGCATTAGAAACTGTTGGAAAGAAAGCTAGAGTGGTTTTGATCATTGTGGGTGAACATGTCCTGAACACATTTTGAACCTATCTCTTCTCTAGCCTGACCATGAACATTTCCTCTGGAATCAAAACTTCTGACAGTTTCTTCCAGTCTGAGTTCTTTCTGTATTTCCTCATTTTTTTCCTGCTATATTTTTTCCTGCTGCCTTCCTATGTGATGCTTTTTCTCTTACAATTTCTTGTCATCTCTTCCTTGTTTTGTTTTCAGAAATGTGTTTTAGAGGCAGAATGTACTGTAATTTTCAAAGGTCCCTCCTTTCTACTTTCCTGCTTGCTGTATCTCATCTCTCATATCTCCAATCTCCTAGCAAGTTTAAATTTAAGATCTTCATGTTTAATATAGCCAAAGTGTTTTTCCTAAGTCTGAGGCATTCATTTAAAACACCAAGGATTGCAGCAATTTTGTGGTGTGTGCAGGGAATGATGGTGGTTGCTCTGGAAAACAACCTCCTTCTCTGGCGAGAGCCTAAGGGTATTATTTCACAAAATGTACACCTACTTAAGAAATGTCAGGCTGTAGGGGAGCAGCTGGAAGCCAAAGCATGTTATGACTCTCCCTGCTCAGCTACTTTCTGGCTGCTTTATAGCTGGAGTTTTGCAGCCACTCAGTTTACCACAAAGAGCATGTGGAGCAGTTTGAATGTCTGGGGCAGGGGAAAATGCTCTTTCTTAGCTTTTAATGCCAAAGAGAGTGACAATATCTTCTGATTACATTTGTGCCAGTTAGTCCCCAGCTGTGAACTCATGGTGGGCAGCAACCTCTCTCTGCACCTGCTGATGCCTGTGTTTCTCAGAAGTGTTGAGTGGGTGGGAAGTTTCCAGGAAGAATGGATTTGTCTTTGGTACATCTCAGGTATGATGTAACTAGTGCTCTCATCACAAGCTGTAAGCAGGAGTGACCAAGTTTGGTTCTGCAGACAGTCAAATTTCTGAAATGTTTCATGTCATGTTGACTTAAAAAAAACTGTGGTTCTGAAGAGTACAGAATAAGAAAATATCCTGCACATAAGGGGCAGGTATGAAGGCATGGTTGGTTCCCTTGGGCTGCTGAGATGAGATGTACAGTTTCCAGCCTAGCTATCCTACTTCCATCAACAAGGCAATGTCCTGTCAGTTAGTTTTTTAGGTCTTTAATAAAGTGTGCATTTGGGAAAAAAATCTAGATACTGCGTCATGCCAACCTATGGCAGTTGTGTTCACAAACTTTTAAAAAAAATTTCTTAGCCCAAGTTTATTTTCAGTGTTTTGTCAAATGACTGATGGAAGACTAGTATTCAAGTAACTATGCAGCATAATTTTATGTCCTCATTAAAAAACTTGATGCAAATGAGCACTGAGAGATCATTGTCTGCTTTGGAGTCAGATTAATCTTGTTGAAGATCATGCAGCAGCAAACCATCAAGCAAAATCACTGTAGGAAATCTACTGTTAAAAAGTTAAACCAGAAGAACTTCACATTATATGGGGATGATTGGGTTAATATGGTAAGCATGCTTTGAGGACATTTCTTCCTTATGGATATTAGCCTTATTTAAACATGAAAGGTAAGAACACTTCAGACCATGCATCTGCAACCATTATCTCAATTAATTACCCATCCAAATTGAAGCATTTAAGGATAATCTCCATTTTGTAATTAGAGTTAATCTGTTCTTCTACTTTGCCTACACAACACATGGCTCCTAGATTACTTTGAACTTTCTTCCTAAGGCTCTGACAGTTTATGAATCTCTTTTATTTCCTTATCAGATTTGGTGCTGTGTGGGGAGGTCTCTGTGTACTCAGAGTGGGTGGTTTGCAGTTGAGTGAATGTGTGCAATGATTACAGATCAACACTACTGTTAACAACACTAATGGAAGGAGCACTGAAGGAAAAACAACACACAAACAAAAACTTGTAGAGCCTGGGGATAGGTGTGCAACTGGCAGGCATATAGATAACATTTGCTAATCACCTTTCCCCATTAATTGTAGTGCTCAATACTTAGTGTCATGTGGAACTGGAGATATCTTTACATTCTTCTTCCTCCATCAAAGGTATATTTTTATTTTGCTTCTTACATCAAAGATGTCTTAAACTTGGTTGTTTGGCTCCTTTCCCATAAGCCTGGATTCCTCTAATGTCTTATATTCAGTTGCTATCAAGAAACAGTTACTTTTATTGCATTTAAAATAACTATTCACTGTCAGTATTATTAAGTAAAACATGCTATGAAATGAGTATCACTCAGTAATGACCTTACTATCATTCTGATGTTTTGCCATTATCTGCAGAAGTTCTCACTTTATCCTCCATTATTCACCAGCTTATATCAGCAGTGACTGATGCAACATGACAAGATGACAGTCAGTGCTTTGCTCCCTACCAGCCAGCTCCACCACTCATGCATGCTAATAACAGCACTGAGAAGTAACTTGTGGAAGAAGGACTTGTGTTCTGCCTGCACTGCTGCAGGCATCTCTAAAGTTACCATTTTTATGAGATTGCTGAGGAGGTGATGAATTTTAGTTGCAAAGGATATTTTACAGGGCATTGCTACTGAAGTGTGCTCTGAGATATTTGTGACTCTTATGATTGCTTCAGGGCTATGTCTAATATCATGAGTCACTAATTCAAGAGCAGAATGTTCTAATGGCATATTAACATTAATGAGAGAATACTAGGAAATCTGAATACAGCCTGAGCACACCAGTAATCTCCTACTTGCAATTTTGATGAAGTGATGGCTAACTGGGCATTGAAAGGTTAGCACCAATGAGACAGTAAAATTCTCTTTCAAGGAGTAAATGGTTTGATTTATTGGACTCTTTCTGTAATTTGTTTGTTTTGTTTTTTTTGGGGGGGGGTGGTTTTGGTAAGTAGATCCTTTTTATTCGCTCTAATTGTTTTAAATTTGTCCTCATTTTTATCTGACTACCTACATATTCTTCTAACATGTTTAGTAAGTATTTGCAGTAAAATAGAGAACATTTAACCCCCCCAAGCTCATTGTTAGAAAATTATTTAAACACAATTACTGGAGTTGTTACAAGCTATTTGTCATAGAAGATATTTGAACTCTCACCTGGGACCTCAAACCTGGAAGACTCACACTGTTTTTGTTCTTAAATTAGATCATGTTGCCATTCAATGCAGCTCTTTTATGCAGCATTTCATAGCGTTTACAGTTCAGCTGTGTTCACTAATTAGTACATTTCTTCTCATTTATGTGAACTTTCTTCTGATCATGAACTTGTCATGATTATTTCAATATTCTACATGCCATATCTTTTAATTTTTTACCTAGGTCTATATTTTAAATAATCTTTTTAATAAAAGGAAAGTTGTTGAAAATGTTTTTCAAATAAGGGGATAGGCTTTCTTCAGCCTCCTAGTCTTCCTGTCAGTATCCAAGACCTAAAACCTGATCATCTGAAGACATACCAGCAGTAAGAGGCCATGGCACAGGAAGACACCAAATCAAAGATGAGGAGGAGCTCCATTTTGGAAGTTGGATGGCTCTGAAAGAGATATTTTCTAGATTTTCAGAACATCAGGGCAAATTGAACTCATCAGGCACAACAAACATTAAAAATGTTGTATCCTTTGTAGAGCATAAGTTGTTTGGTTTGGAAAACAACTGAATGTCTGGAATTTCTAAAGCACCTGTGTGGGTCTTGGTCCATATTCTGAATGCTTCACATGTGGCCTGTTCTGGACTGGGTGCCCATTTCAGAAGATCATGTTTAAGGAACCATGCAAGTGCTTTGATTTAGGTGTTACAATAACTGGTAGGTGGGATCCGTGTGGGTAAGTGCTGAAGGAATACAGAAGGGCTACTCAACCTACAGCAAGCAGGCTTTTTCAGCAGCTTTGTTTGCATGGGTTAGTAACTTTTCCCTGGTATTAAATCCTTGTGCTTCTGGGCTCCTTGACTCTGGAAGGAATAGGAGTAAGTAAGGTATTCTTATAGGGCAGGACACTACTTTGGGCAGTGCAAAAGCAGCCCAGTCTTTCTTATCTGAACTGAAAAAGCCCTCAAAGCTAGAGTCTAAGTTAACAGCTCATCTTAGAGCTCCAGAATGACTTTAAGGTAAGCAATTATTGATTTTCTTTTTATTGATTATTTTGTTTTAATTTCTAAACTGTTAAAGATTCCATGGCAAAGGAAGAGCAGCTGAGCTGCTTAGAAGACAGTCAGGGCCATGACAGACTGTGAGCCTGTCAAGTGTAGCCTGGGCCAGGGTGCTGCTGTACAGTACATGTGCATGGCTAGAGGGCCCTGCATCACCCTTTCAGCCCACATTCAGCACAAAACCCTCTGAAGACTTACACACACAGCACTTCCCCTCGTTGGCGCTTGAAGAACTTTACCCATTGTGTCAAAAATGCTTTGTGATAACAAAAAACCCCATCAGGAGTTACTGCAAGTCGCCTGCAGAGAGTGAGACTTTGCCACCATGGTTGCTGACTTAACAGACTTGGTGAAACTGATAATGAGTCTAGTAGAGCCCATAACTTTTGGAGAATTAGATTTTTTCTGGAATTTTCAAAAGTTTATAATTTCAGAAATGCTTGTGGGTATGTATTTAATTAGGATCCCCTGTCCCTGCTGTTGCATCCATCTGCATCTAAGTTGCATCTGCATATGCTGTTGCATCCATCTGCCTATTTTTAAAACACAAGTCAAACAATTTGGAGGGTAGAAATCCATGTCAGAGTTGACATCTAAGTAAAAGACTTCTTTGGCCTATGAAAAATCACACTCCATTTTTGTTTAATCATCAGTTTTTGCTGTGGTGCAAAAGCTCTGTTTGCTCTGCCTTCCCAGGTCTGCTGGTGGCAGTGGGCTTTGGTGCCTGAGAGTCTGGGACATCAGGCAATGACCTTGGTGTGAAACACTTCTTATTGAGAAGTGTTTGTTTATTATGTTGAGGTTCTTTTCTGAAAAGAGTAATAATTGCCTATTAAATAGCCAGCAACCATATCTGGCTATTGTTTTTTGACTTTAAAACAAGAAAAGTAATATTTTCCTCATCTGTGCAGGAAAAAGAAACAGTCATCCGTGGTCCTCCCTGTTGGTCGTCATTACTGCCAGGGACTGCCTATAATTTTGGTTGTTTCTTAAGATTTTAGACTTTAAAAAAGGAGTAACATAAAATTTTGTCCTTTTTTTAAGACATGAAAAGAACTGAATATACTTAGCTTTTTATTGCTTGCTGGGATCAAATACCTGCAACCATAATACGGGAAAATGTGAAGACCACATTTGAAGAGAAATAAATTTCTGTTTAGAAACAGGACAGCCATTCATTCATAAGAAAATTTTTAATGTCCGCAAATTCTCATTAGAAAAGATTTGTCTCTAACCAGAATGCTGAACTCATCTAATGTAAACATAGTTTATGATGACAAAAGAACAATTCTGCTGACAGAAATTCATGTCATTGCAAGTATTCACTAAGGAATACGTTACTGAAGTACTTTCTTCCTCGTGGAGGAACTGAAAAGCTATTATGATTGTGTCACTTAAGAAAGAGGTAGATCAACCCACTCAGACCTTGTGGTACAAAAACTGCTAAAAATTTCTAGTGCAGTCCTGGGATGACACAGTTAAAGGAAAGAATCTCCACAGTATAGAGGCAGACAGATTAGGAATAAAAATACTCTTTTGCTTGTATGAGCCACAAAACCCCCTCTTTGTACTGATTTAAAAATATACAGGGAAGAAAAATGACTTCTTAATTTTATTTTTTTAAGGTTTATCTAAGCTATGATTCAATCTATAGCTAATTCTTTGAAAACACTGACAAAGTCATGGGTGTTTTTGTTGAAAGATATTTGTAGTACCACTACTTGATTTGGATTAATGAACTAGAGAAAGCTTTTCAGCATGGTCTGTTCAGTATCAACCTGAGATCGTTAAGGAATCTTCCTGTGCATGAACCACCCCAGTTTCCCATAAACCCAAGCATAATGAGGTGAAATGTTTGTCTCTATATATTTATTTACCGCTCTTGGATGGTTCAGAAAAAGGCCCAAATAATGTTTTTCCTGGTCTGAGAGGTAGTTTTATTGTCCTCTATTGGAAAGTTCATGTTGGTCCAGGAAGCAGGATTTGGACTTCATTTTGTAAGAAAAACATGTTTTACTGCATTCTGAGTAATTTCCGTTGGCGACAATTATGCTTTTGAAAGAAGGGTAAATAATGCTGTGTGGAGCTTCGGCACCTCTCACGGGAAACCTATCTCTTTTCATTAACTTATGAAAACATAAAACTAGGAAATGTGGCTATTGTTTATGTGTGAATTGATGAATTATTAAGAGTACAGATGTCAGCTGTAGCTCTTAACAACTCTCAGCTTATCTCCATTGATTTATGTTGATACACCACCATGCTCTGGCAACTGAAGCACTAAGAAGGGATTTGAAGTGAAATACTACTCTGTGTCAAAACAGGTATCAGCAGATTAAAGAGGGAGTAAATCCAGAGAGGATAAATGGGTTGAACAATGCAGACTGTGAGAGGCTCTGTTGTGTTCACCCTGAGACCCCTGGCTCCCACAGAGGAGAAATGGGAGCAGGGAGGACAACTCAACCTGTATGGGGATGATGCTTCCACATGAGTTATAGATACATTTCTTTAGCATGTTTAGCACTGTTATCACTGTTTGTACTACTCACCTGTGTTTACTATTGTACACCTCCCGTTGTGCTATGTAAGAATAAAGTTGTTTGTGCTGCTCCAAAGATTCCTATTCCTCTGCGGAAGGAAACAAATTAGAGATGAAATTATTGTTGAAATGTTTATCAGAGCCATGTGGCAGAAATGAGTGTGAGATGCCCCATCCCTGGAAGTGTTCAGGGCCACGTTGGATGCAGCTTTGAGTGACCTGGTCTAGCAGAAGATGTCACTGGCCACAGCAGAGTGTTTGGAAGTAGATGATTTTAAGGTCCCTTCCAACTCAATCTCTTCTATGATTCTATGCCTGTATCTGGGCCTTGACACTGTATGTACCCTGCAGACCATGGAAAATATTTTTTATTCAAAGGCGGGAATTAGCAGAAAATTACAACCACCCAAACCCCGGGCTTTAAGTTTTAGACAGGTTAGCTGCTGTGAATCATTAGTAGCTGCTGCTGATTTTTCGTTCTTGGAGTATGATATTCTTTTGAAGTCAATGATTGAGGCTGACAATGGAATAACTTTTTCTTCCTTATTAGAAAATGTTTAAGTTTAGAAGATTATGTGGTGTTTGGCTACTTGGAAAGTTGCATCTGTGTGATGCTTTTGGCATCATCACTTTGAGTGGATTTTTTGCTTGTGGTGAATGATGACGGTTACTCCAGTGGAAAAATGTCATGTGATACTTGTCTATGCCTTCTGCACAGTAGGGATCTTGTCTTTTTTTGCTCGACCACAGATGAACAGATATATGGTTGGAGCTATCTGCTGAGTTTTGTATGCATGTATGCATGCTTTGAAATAAATCAAGTGAGTGAGGAACAATAGCTCTCTGAAGCTGTGTTTTCCTTGGCTACTCAGTCAGTGCCTGGAATGCAGTTTAAGCAAACATCTGTAGGGATGTCCCTGGATGCAAAATATGGGCTCCCCAGACAGAGACCCTTGTTGCTGTGTCTGTTCACAAGGCTGTGGACAAGCCATCTGAGTGCTTTTGGCACACTGATGTCTAATTGGCTTACAGAATTGCGTTTAATTAACAAGCACACCATTACATGGGTTTTGAGCCTGTTGAGTCTCAAGAGCAAGAGTACCTTGTGCAGCAGCTGTTGCCCAGGAGCCTCACTAGATTCTGAAATTGAATCTGTGACACCAAAAAAAAAATTGTTGTCCAGGGAATAGATAAAAAATGAGCCCTGCTGAAGGGTCTCTCTTGGAAAGGATGGACCTGATGTGCAGTTCCTGCCATGCAAGGTGAGACCTTTCTAAAAAGTTCTTCTCTCTCTTGTCTGTTAAAATGGATGTAGCATTTAAGGTGTTTGTCAGTTACCAGCAGGCAGAGAGGGTGGGGAGACAGGTGGCATTGTTGCACACATTCTGGGAAATCTCCCCTCTTCCAGGACACTGGCATAGCCAGGTAACAGTGAGCATCTGAGTCACTGTAACTATTCACACGAGTTTTAGAATCTCATGGCAAACATAAGGCAAAACCATCTGCCTAATGAAAGAATTTTTTAATATAACTTTCATGACTTTCTTCACAACCCCAGAAAATCCCTGCATATGCAATAATGCAAATTATGTGTCTCAGATGTGTTCATTTATTGGGGGAAAAATAGAAAAAGAAGGTAAGTAATGAAATAAATGGTATGTGCTCAGTACTACTGGCACAGACCAGAACAGCAGTGCTAAGGAGAGCATCCCAAGTCTGCGGGAATTGCCAGATGTAATTCTTGCTGGCACAGATGGCATCTTTACAGCACTGACTTCAGTGGGACTTTTGGGGATTGCAACGTATAAAGATTTCACTGTTTGTTCTTGCTCTGGCCCTTACCCTCTTGAAAGTTAAATATACAAATACAAATAAAGACACTAATTTCAATAGTTCTTTCCATGTGTGTAACCTTAGGTGTGTGCTGAGCTGGGATTGCCTCTCCCACAGCACCCACTATGCTGCACTGTTTGCAACTGAAGTGTATAAAATAATCTTGTTCACAGGCTTCTGGAATGTCACTGCAGTTGTTCAGATGAGATAATTTTGTCTAAAGCCAAAAAAGATGTTACTGACAATAATAAGAATGATCCCAGAATCCACTCTTTGGGGCTGAGTTTTATTTGGATGGACTCTAAGACCATCTTATCTTCATGAAAGAGTTGTTCGATTTAAATCCATTGAGAAAGTTTATTTAGTCAAATATATCCCATCCACTGTGTGGATATTGCAAATAGAATGAAGGTCTTCCCTGACAGATTTTGCAGTATAATCAAACCAGTGTTTGAACTCAAGGAAACAAGACAGGCTGGCCACATGGAGC
Source organism: Lichenostomus cassidix (assembly GCF_008360975.1). NCBI lineage: Eukaryota > Metazoa > Chordata > Aves > Passeriformes > Meliphagidae > Lichenostomus > Lichenostomus cassidix. The sequence continues at coordinate 79,199,989 of NC_139483.1, forward strand.
TACCCTGAGACCTGAATTGAATTTATTCAATTGATAATGAATTTAATTCTTTCCTCTATTCTCTGGCTTTCTGCGGGAATTTGGGGTATGCTTCAAACCTGACTATTTAACTTTTATCCAAGCTGGGGACTGCACTGCTCTGGCTCCTCTGGAACTAGAAACAAACACCATTTACTCTCAACATTGCTGGTGCTTATGCCTGTTTTTTCAGAATGGGGATAACAGCACTTTCTGCTCTCAAGGATCTTGTAAGGGGACATAGATTACCAGCGGCAAGTAGCCCAGATATGACAAAACCAATTACCATGCAAGTTTTGAAGACAGTTAAATTTGTGCATTGACCTCAGATGGGCAAAATCACTGTGTGACAAGAAAAGCACTGAGTTAATGAGAAGGCCTGATGGATAGTGTTTACCTTTGCCTTTTCTTTGCAGCTAACTCTTTCAGGGGAAAAACTGTCCAATGTTTGTCTGTCAGCAGTTTTGCTTTTCTCCTTTTACTCTTGTGAGCTCTTGCAATCCCACTTGTCTGTCCATGCACGATTCGGGGCCATGATGGATGAATTGTTTGAGCATGACGGCAGAGTTGAGAAAAGTCAAGACTCAGACCAAAGTCCAGGGGAGTTTTTGTTTGCAAACCTTCTGGGCATATTTCTGTAAGAAAGAGCAGAATATCTACCAACTTGTTAATGGACTACATAAAACCTAAATTACACTTGGAAATATGAAGAAGAGGAATAAATAAGGAGGGAAATGATTAAGTGTGGGCAAATTAAAGGAGCCAGGATGTTGTTCATTTTCATAGGCGGAAAGTTTCATTTTTTCAGTCCTGCTTATGAGACTTTTTGTGATGTTATTATCATGTGCATTCAGTACTTCTGAAATAAAAAAAAAGGAGCCGGGGTTTCAACATAGCTTCCCCCTGGTCATTGCCACTAGCTCTTATTTGTTTGGCTCCAGAAAAGGAGTCAAGCATTGTTTAATAAAAGGACAAAAATCCAAAATTATCTGTAATCCTTCATATTGTTCATATTGTCTCACTCTGTGCATGCTGCCAATAGGAAGGGAGGCTGTGTTAGCTACAGAATAAAGAGATCTTGTATTTGTTGGCAAACCAAATTCCTAATGATCTTCTTTGTTCTGCTTTGGGATTCTGTTTCTGAGGTGAGCTCCAGAGAGATTTCTTGGAATTTTATGGACTCTTGGCCTAGAGTAAACCGATGTCTTGAAATTTCCAGCCTACCACTTTTATGAGAACATATAGGTTTGCATGTCAAAAAAAAGACCTGTCTCTTATCTGCTGTGCTGGAGAGGATTTATTGTCTTGGAAAAATGAGCTGCTTTCTATCCAGTTTTCTTGCAATAGTGGCATTCCTAAGCTTGCTTGTTGGCACCAGCCAAGCAAATGCAGAAAACTCATAGTATTCTTAGAGGCACAAAGCTTTTGCTTTGAATTTCCTGTAGAAATTCTTTAAAATAAACACCCTCTCTCTGATTTACTGCTCTGAAAATTTAACTTTGTTTAGCAGGCTTGATATCTTCAACTAAATGATTAAAGAAAATATTTCGTGGTTTCTAAGGTGAAGTTTTTGCTTGGTTTTTTTTTAGTGGTATTTCTATTAAACTGGGGCTCCTCTAGAACTACAAATGCTATAAAAAGTCAATAATTTCAAACTAGCATTTTTCAGCTCTTCTCTTTACTCTGCAAAATGGTTCTCCTACATGTCTAAGACCTGTGTCCAGCTTGTGAAAATGTATGAATTTTGATAAACCATATCTGTTGTTTTTCCATACACAGTACTTTAAAAAGCTTGGGATGGGATAAAGCGAAGGATGTGGTCCCAAGATATACAATAAGCTGCAATTTCTTTGTATAACCATATAAATGCCTTTTTCTCTCAGTCTCACAGTCATGTGAACATTTGATGTTTTCAGAACATTATATTTGTTGCAAATGATCAAGAAATGTGTATTGTGAAATGTTGGCACGATGGGGACTTTTTTTTATGTAAATTTTTTCTTTAAGGACTAAACATCCTTTCTGAAGAGGTTTTTAGCACTTCATCTTTCCCACACTTATTCTTTGCTTTTGCTCCTGGAATGCTGACAGAATAAAGTCCCCTAAACTACAAAATGCATTTTAACATCCTGAATTTCATTGTTTAGTGGACTTATAGTGCCATGTGTTCCAGTTTTGGAAGCTTTTTATGCCTGCATCTAATTCTAAACATATATGTGCCCTTATATTGCCACTTTGCAATGCTCTTAGATGTCTTGCTGAATTACAGACAGAAGGCTCAGAAATAAACCCTTGAATATATGTAACTCACCCCTACACCTTCTTCCCTTCCAAAACTGATCCCCTTCTCTCAGTGAATTTTTTGAGTAATCTTGAGCAAATTGCGAAAGGTATATGAGAAAAGCAAAATGACAGCGAATTCAAATCTACCAGTCTTCAATATTTTGATGTCACTAAGCAGGCACAAGATCATTAGCTACCTAATATTTAGGGGCATACTTCAACAGCAAGAACAGAATGCTGATGATTGGATCAATAGAAGTTAAATATATCTACATTGCTGCCTGAATTCACTTGCTTTCCTGTAACTCAAAAAAACTTTAATTAAAGAAAATTAAGTAATTTTCTTCTCCTAGAATGGTATCTGACTGTGCTTGAAAAAATAGGAATCAAAAAAAAGGTACAAACTCTGATGCTTTTATTTGAGTATTCTGCAGAAGCATCTTGAACACAACTGTATGACACCATCTGTCTCTTCAGCCATGAGTGTAAATGAAGGGGTGTATCACTAACGTGACTTCAAAGCTCAGCATCCTCTATTTTTGCTGCTTGGTGAGCTGGGCTAGACAGCGTGCTAGCTTTTCAAAATATATGAAAAATATCTAGCATGTTAAGCAATGAAAAATGCAAACAGAGAATATTCATGATTCTTCCCCAAAAGCTGTGAAGCTTAGTGTGGGCACTGCAAAGGGCTGGGGAGTGATGAGAGATGTGGGTGCATCAGCAGCTTCCCTCTCTTCACAGATGCTGCCTTTCTGCTGGGACTATCAGCTTCATCCTCACCTGAGCTCCCCCAGGTATGTCCATGTCCCCCATGTCCCCATCTGGATGTCCTGATGTAGCAATGTGGTTCTTTAGGATTCCATGCGGCTCCCTTTGTTCCCCTGCCCTGTATGCTATTGGTTCATTTTGAAATATGCACCTTGCTGTATCCAAAATCTATTGGTGGGTTCCCTATGCCTGTCTTCCCTTCAGACCTCCCAAGACTGGCTCCAGGGGAAACAGTCCCTCCCCTTTCTCTTCCCCTATAAGCCAGTGTCTACGTCAGTTTGGGGTCTCATCTCTGAGCTGGCAGCCCCTGACCTACCCCTGCTTTTCTTCCCCTCTTTCCTCCCCTGCAACCCCCTACCTAAGAACCCCAAATAAACCTCCCTGGCAGAAAGGAGACAGATTTCAGTTCATTCCTTCGTCTCACTGCATTTCCTGCTGAATTTCTGTGGCTACGAGACCCATGCCACGCTGAGCGGATCCCAGGGGCCGTGCGCCCCAAACCTGGTGGAGATAAGCAGCCCAGCGACCTTGTTCTGGGGGGAGCCGGCTCCTGCAGCCTCCCCGGAGCCTGCTACATCATCCTGGATTTCCTGTGCTGACCATGGATGGCCCCATGGCTACAGCTTGTCCTGTGGCAGCAGCATCTTGGCTAAGCCCACTGCAGCCTCATCCTGCCCACACGGGTTTGTGCCAAGGATCTGCCCTTGGGCTTCCTGCTGGAGATGTGACTGGAGCCTACAGCTTCCTTCTGGAGTGATGTGTCTTGTGCTATCTGGAAAAGGAGCTCTTCAACACAACACGTGGTTAATTCTGCTGGAAGAGGTTGCAACTGCTCAAAGCAATTTTTCCTTTTGGAATTGAGGGATTGTTTAACATATGATATTTGTTCACTGTTTAACTGAGATTCTGTTACAAGATGCAGGTGTGTGCATGCAAGGGTTCTCTGGTGCTCATGCCGATATCCTTGGTGGTAAAGTGTGCGTGTTTGAGTAACTTGTGGCAACAGCACTGAATCACCTGGAGCCCTCCAAAACATGGGCTCTGGCAGGCCTGTATTGATTTGCTTTAGTTCCCCCACAGAGATCAAAATGGGAAATACTGTGGTACCCTCAGAAGACTGATTTGATTTTCGTTTTAGTTATTGGTCAGGCTGGATTTACAGAGTATATTACTACTCCCTCTCCCCAGGGGAGGTATTATTACATATCCATTGGTTGTAATATGTGATTCAGGGAGATTCCAGGCATAATTAAGACCAGAGATGATTGGAGTTTTAGTAGTAAAAAACCCGTTTGTCTGAAGGCATTGGCTGTGAGCTGCCCTGCAGTCACCAGGGAGAAAAGAGCCTTCTTAGGATGCAGAAAGGGAGGAGACAGCCAGCAAAAGGAGAAGAAAAAAAAAAGACCCTCCTAGTAGTATTGCAGTCTAAATTTCTCTCCCCTCCACCATAACAGGCTGTTTAAAATTAATTATTTGTTAGGAAATACTTCATTTCCATAGGCCCTGTGGCAGTGTCATTTTTTGTCCCTTGTTTTCCAGTTTTCTAGTAGCTGCTCTCTAGGTTTCTCCAGTTTCTCTTTCCAGTTTTCTAGTAGCTGCTCTCTAGGTTTCTCCAGACAGCTGTTGCTTGCCCCTCAATTTTATAGTTGAAAGAGCTGCAGCCTGAAACAGTAGATATTTTCCTCTGCATTTCTGATGCTCTGCTGTGTGGAACTCTGTTCCTCCTACTGTACATCATACTAGGAAGGAGCCTCCCTGAAGATATGGAAGGCCTTGGTAATGACATTTGTCATCCCCAAGGAAATGCTGCCCAGCCCTGTGCATGCTGACAGATTTTGGGGAGAAAATATACTTCAAGCAAAAGGGCAAGAAGGAGCAGCTGCAACAGGCTGATAGCCAGCTGTGATAAGAGATCCAACACAGATGAACAAATGCAAACATCCAATGTGGAAGCAGCAGTTCATGGTACATTACATACAGTAGCAGGGAACTCCTTCTGTCCTGAAAGTTCACTTGATCTTGACACTAGCCTTTAATTCATTTCCCAAAATTGTCAAGTTTCAGGTCTGTCATTTTCTATAACAAACATATGCTCTTCAGAGCTGGTTCCAAGGAACAGAAAGGTAAAATTACTGTGTCAGGAGGGAACTTGAGAATCGCATGAAAGAAAAATCAAACCAACAACCAAGGAACCTCCAAGCTGATCATTCCAGTGAAAAAGCAGCTCTAAGCTGTGCCAAAGTTTAGTGTGGAGTTGTAAATTTCAAATATACCTTGAAATCTCTTTGCTTCCTTTGCTTGGAACATGGCCACTACATTTGCTTTGAAAGCTTTCCTTTCCTTTAAAACTGTTTGCAAAGAGTCACCATATGGAATGACAGCTTTTATAAAGTGCTATGGAAATGGAAACTCCAGTGCTGTTTTGCCTTCACAGTGCTTGTCCTTCCTTTTTATTCCCACAGAAATACTCAAAGCTAAAAATTTAAAAGAGAGCTTATTGTTATAAGATAATGTATATAATTTCTAGCCGTCTGCTATCTGTGTTTTTCCTCAAATATCTCAAACAGCTGGTTAAAGACTCTGGCTAGCAAGCTTAGTGTTGTGGATGAAACCGCATTGTTCCCGGCTGCAGTTTCTTAAAAGCAGGAGCCCAGCCTTAATCTGTGTCTCCAAGGGGTGTTTTGGCCAAGTGCATGTTTTTGATGTGGGTTTTCTCTACCGGATATGGGATATTTGATTAATATTTTATTTATTGACGTTTTAAAGGTGTGCACATACTGCTTGGTTTCAATAGTCTCATTCCACATTAAAACAGCTTCAGAATGAATGAACTTGTGCCTCAAGACAAAGCTGAGGTGAAACTGGAAGCCTCCTGAAGAGCAGACAGCAGTACAATTTAACACCTAATGGTGATAAGTAAGGATTACTTGTTTTAACAATATTTTTTTCTCCATATTTTCTTACTTATCTCTATATGAGCAGGTAAGGGGAGGGGGGAGGGCTGGGGTACAGGTTAGGGCACTGTCCTGAGATCATTTGACTGCCAGCTTGCTCTCAGGCATGATTTTGGTCACTGGTAACCAACACGTCTCTCTGTAGCACTCTAGCATGGTTCAGGCACAGTATGGCCCAGGATTATTCCTGATAAACAATTTGGACAGGGATACTCTTTTGTGGGAGAAAAGGGAGGCAGATAGGGTATGAGAGAAGGATGAAAAATGTAGTATAAAATCTGAGTCAGAAAATGCAACTTCATTGTAGCCTTTGATTACCAGGTTTGTGTAAAAACCTCTTGTTGGCTTTAGTGAGGGACAAGTCTGACTCTTAGTTGCATCTTTGCTTAAAGCAACTTCATTAAGCAACTCTGCTATTTGTGACCACTTCTCTTTTCATCTCTTTTAGAGCTGTAGTTTCTTTCCATGACCTCCTTTCCTTGAATTGTTGTGCAGTGTCTACCTCCATGTCCTTGACTGTAGACATTACTAAACAGCAATAAGCTGGTTTACAAGATTTGTAGGGACCTGCAGTGACTGCCGGTCCCCTTCTCAGCAGCCTTGGCAAACTGTTAACTTCAGCAACTGTTTATTAGTCAAGACTTACCAAAAAGGAAACTGGACTATTTCTTAAAACCAGTGTAGCCACAGAGCTTAAAAAGTTTCACCATCTCTCTCTTAGGATGTGATGGTCAACTTCTGTTGACATCAATGGAAAGATTCTTCTTTTTGAAAGAACCACTGAATTGGACCATTACTCAGAAGGAAAAGTCACAGTAATTAGCTCACCCACGCCTTTTCTTATGTTTTCCTTGGAAATCTGAACTGTCAGACCTTCTGAGAGCAGATCATGTCTTAGGCTGATGGATGGACACAGTGTCTGGTTGTTTGGTACACCCCTGGTCTGCTGCTCTTGTTGCTTAATTCTAGACTGTCTTGATGCACTCATGAGAGAGTGCTGGCAATGAAGGGGCACAGTTTTTATACAGCAGGTCCAGTATGCAGTGTTGTTTGACCTTGGGACAGATGCAGATGTAATTTAGAGATAGTTACAAAATTGCAAATTCTTTTCCATAGATGAAATTTCTTCTGAGGTGGCAACTGTGATCTGCTAGCCACCTACATCTCAAGCAACTAGTTTTCAAGTGCTAATCTGTTTTGCTGGATGCTATCCAAGCATGACAGTTGTGGTGAGAACTGAGTCAGAGTCTCTGGTGGCTCTGAATTGTCATCAGATGTGTCAGAGCTATACCACAATACCCCTCACTTCTCAGAATAAGATTCTGATGGTCTCTATTAGGGTCACATCCCTGTTTGAATCCCGGCAGTCAGGCTTCCACTCCATATTTATGTAACTTTAGATCTCTTGCTAGATTTCCATTATTTTCCCACAAGTATAGCAGGAGGAAAGAATGAAACACTAAGAACTATATTATTGAAATATCTCGTATCTTAGTTGTGTGAATTTCCATCAGCTTTGCTGAGATGTAGCAGAGATTATTGGTGAAAGCTGTTAAAATGCAAAGATAAGATGAGCTGTAACCCTCTGAGTCACTGAACAGCAGGGTCAGCAGCAGAGCTCTGTTTTTCCAGCCAGTTTAATTAAAAAACATAAACTATCTTGGCTCACTAACTTCACCCCAAAGCCTTTGCTATAAAATCAGACAGCCTAGTCTTCCCAGAAGCAGAATTTTCCCCTTTTACTAGCACGGTGTTAAGCAAAAGACCATAACAGAGCAGATTTTTACCGAAGAAAGAAAGCAGAAATTCTGTAGTGCACTTTGAAAAGCCTGACTAACCTGTGCACTACCCTTTTCTCCTCAGCTACAATGTGCTGGCCTCCTCTAAGTCCTGAGGGGTCCTAGTGGAGGAGTCAGTTGTTACCCTTTTTGCCCAAATGAGCCCCACTTGGAGCCTGTGGGCTCCAGAGGATTTTGATATGTAAGAAGTGATAAGAATCTCTGGAGCCTTTACAGTTCCCTTTGGACAAGAATCCTTGTTCATCACTGGGGGAAAAAGGACCTTCTAAGTTATTGCTGAACTGCAGTTGCATAGGAAGAGATTTGCTTACACAGTCTTTTCACTGGGCTGTGCTGGCCCTCAGCTTGCAGTGTATTTAGTGTGTTTCATCTCCTTGGCTGAAGTGGAATAACAAATGGGATTTCCAATCTGTCAGAGAAAGGATGCTTCCTTAACAGCTTTTTTTCTTCCCTTAGAAAAACAACAAACAACAACAACAAAAGATAACAAAGTTTCTTTTTCACAACTTCGATTGAGTTGGAACCTACCCTTTGGGTATTCAGTGTATTTGGGTTTCCAGTGGTTGCCTTTACAGTTTTATCAATTACACAGCTCCCTCCTTTCCTTTAAGCTTTAAGCAACTAAGTTGTCCTCCTAAGGCAGTGACTGCAGGGGCTTTTGAACTTTAAAATGCAAAGATCTATGATGAATCATAACAGTCTGTAGAAAATGAGACATCAGTGGGAGCTTTTGATTTTGGCAAGTTTTTAAAATTAGGCACTTTTTCATCAGTAACCCAGATGCTACCCTTAATCTAACTTCTCTGGGATGTTCTGTGCGCCAGTCCCTGCTGTCTGAGAACCAGGACTGAGGAATTTTTATAGCAAAATCTCTCCCAAGGGTCTATGTCATGGGACAATTTTGCAATTGAGATTGAATTTAGTGTAACAGCAGAATTTGTACTGAGTACAATTTTACGTTGGGTTGAGGATATCCTCGCTTTATTGCCTTGGTTCAGTTTCCCAGTGACAAAAACTCAGGCAGGTCTCTTTATTTTAAAATATGTATCTGAATTTTTTAGGGAGTGTTCAGCTACTTTGATAGTACCTTTACCAGCTTTTAAAACTGCATAAGAGTTTCTGTGCAATGACAAATTAGGACAGTGTAATAATTTAAGGACCTACAAGGTGGTAAAAAATCCTAGGAGGTTGCTACTGGCATGTATTTGCAATGAGATGGAATCCATTTTATTGTCAGACTTGTGTTTAGCAGTAACAGGTAAAATCAAAAGAATACAGATGTGGCTGTTGAAGATGTCCCAGTGGAAGATGAGTGGCTGGATGGGTGCTCGATACTACGGACATGGGAAAACCCACAGCAACTAATTTGACTGAGATCTGAGTAGCCTTTTCCCCTGTATCATGGCAAGCCTAATGACAACATCAGTAAGTCAAAGAGCTCCTTGCTCTTTTTAAAATTAATGCTAATAACAATATGCGGGACATATATGAACTGAAGAATGCGTGTGTGTACACAAACACATGCCCAAGTTAAGGTGGCAGATTAGTTAGCAACTCATGGCAAATGTAGGTCAGTGCTCAGAAGCCTTGGTCTGTGAGTTATACAGAGAGAATATTCTGTTCCGAATCACCAGCCAGGCCTTTTGCTTCAGCAGGGTTTGTCAGCTCTCTCAGCTGGTGCTCCATGTCAGGTCTTGATCATCTGTTTGCGATAACAGGGGCGGAAACGCCAGAAGGCACAGATGAACTCCTCAGAAACAAGCATTCTATTTCTGTATAAATATCCCTTGCAATAAAGTGAAAGGAAGAGAAAATACAGCAAATCTGTTACACAGTATCAGCAAAACTGTTGCTAAATAGAATGTTTTTATGAGCAGTCGGCAGATGCTGAGGCTCAGATATTAGCTCAGTGACTGTGTAACAAATTACAGTCACAAGACTCAGTTCACTTTCACCATCTTGTGCTTGTTTTAATGGCAAATAAAGATCTAGTTTTTGGTGAAGGGGTGGGGATTTAGGTTTCTGTTGTTTGTTTTGAGGTTGGTTTTTTTCAGTGAAAATTCATATTCCCTTCTGACATTCAGCAGACGGCAACTTAAGTCAACAACAGAGAGCTTTGCAAAGAGCCCATTATCTTTTTCTGATTTATTGATGTGACTTTGCCTTGTCTCTATACAGATAAATTCCTTGAATCTCTTTGCAAGCTTTTGTGTTTAAACTCTTCCAAGGGCAACAACTTAATGAATATAACATGTAGCTAGTCTAATTTTTACAATAAATACCTTTTTAGGATTCTTTTCTCATTACGCAGTGTAGTTTTGGGGCTCTGTGGATGTATGTAATAGTCTTAACTAATCAATTCAAAAAGTGATGGTTGTGCCTGAGGTCCAATGAATTTTTATTGTCCAATACATGTCAAAGTAACTTAGTATGGAAAAAACCTCCCTTGTGCCCAACAGAATTTGATCAGGCCCTACACCTTTGACAAAAGTCACATGGCTTGTGGAGCAGAGAATAAAGTTATAATTCACACTTGCTTGCAAAGATGGGAAACGAAAACATACTCCCTGCAGCTACTAAATGGAACTTATGCCTGAATGGTTTCTAGTTTGAGCTGTCAAGGGAGAACACAGTACACTGGCTACACATGGATCTAGTCATTGTCTGCAGTAATCAAGACAGAAAAGATTTTACTCTTTCAGACTTCAGATTTTACTCTTTCAGGCAATTACACTTCTCTCCAGATATCTAAGACAGATAAAATAAGATCAGGAAGAGAGATATTTTTCATTCTTATCCCACAACCTTTTATCCTTTGTAGCTCTAATTTTATGACAGCATTTCTTTCCAATGAAGGGTCTATGTGCCACCACTATCAGCTGAGAGATGCTCATGCATCTGTGCTCTGGCTTATCTTCTATTTTAAAATGCTCTGGACTAAAGGCATTTGTGGCAAACCAAAGCAGCCTGCAGAATCCAGCCTACAAAGAGTAAGTAGAGGGTGTCTCAAACCATGGGGCTCTGAAGTGTATCATATTTTTATATATTGCATGCCTTGGCCATGTGTATAATTTCATGTAATAGAAATATTTATTAACATGGTAAAATGAGTGAACTGAATAAGTTTGGAGGTTAACCTGCTGTTTTCACTTACAAGACACAACCAAATGTGAAACATTCAACTAATTTTGTGGCTGACTGGTGCAGTATGCTGGAGGGAAGGGATGGCATCCAGAGAGACCTGATACCCTTTAGGGATGGGCCTGTGTGAACCTGATTAAGTTAAACAGGAAAAAGTACAAGATCCTACACCTGTGCTGGGTAATCCCCAGTATCAATATAGACTGGGAGTGATCAAATTGAGAGCAGCCCTGACAAGAAACACTAAGGGATTTTGGTGGAAGAAAAATTGAACATGAGACAGCAATGAGCACTAGGAGCCCAGAAAGGCAATCCATTCCTGGGCTGAATAAAAAGAAGTGTGACCAGCTGGCTGAGAGAGAGGATTTTCCAACTGCTACTCCACTCTTGTGAGATGCTACAAGATGGAGAAAATCCATAGGAGAGCAACAAAGATGATCAGAGGGCTGGAGAACTAGAAGATTCCAGAGAGAGCTTACATCATCCTTCCAGTTCCTGAAGGGAGCTTATGAGCAAGATAGGGACTTTTTATATGGGTCTGTAGTGATGGCACATTGGGCAATGGTTTTAAGCTGAAAGAAAGTAGGCTTAGATTGGACATGAAGAAGACTTTTTTATGATGAGGGTGGTGAGACACTAGCACAGGTTTGCCCAGAGAAGTTGTGGACGCCCCACACTGGAAGTATTCAAGGTCATGTTGGGTACGACTTTGAGAAACCTGACCGTGTTAATGATGTCTCTCCCGTGGCAGAGAAGTTGCACTAGATGATCTCTAAAGGTCTCTTCCAACCCAAACCATTCTATAATTCCAAGTTTTTCAAGTTGTTGTTGTAGAAGTTCGGGGAAGTGCAGTAAATGGCAGGGTTTTTTGTTATCTCCATTCTCTGATCACACCTCATAAAGCATTGAACACTTGGAGAGTGTTCATCTTTTGTAAGGCTGCATTTCATTTGTAACATCTGGTGTAAACAAGTAAGTTCCTTTTAGATGCTGAATTCTTATTCTTTTGAAATACTTTGCAAATTTTCCAATATTGTATTATTTTCCTTGCTTGTGGCTTATGTTTGTCTGCAGTTAATGAATACTGTGTGTTTGGGACAGAAACACTCTCCTATTTTACCTGAATGGAAATTGCTCCTATGTGTGTGCCTTTTCAGCATGAGGTAGTTTACAACTACCCATTTCCATAAAGTGTCCTATGAACAGTTTTCCTATTTTAGTTTTTGTTACTGATCCTTGGAGAACATCTCCAATGTATTTAAATAGCTTTCAGTGTTTGCATGAGTGGATGAGAGCAGCCCTGTTCCCTCCTGAGCCAGGGAACTCACCACCCTGCAACCATGTGGGGCAGTTCTCCAGTTGCAGGGCCTGTTCCCTGTGTTTGTATGGCCACAGGCTTTACTGCCTTGTTTGTTCAGTGGAAGAGAAAATCACATGAAACATACAGAAATGTTTGTGCTCTGTTTGCACTTTGCTACACTACAAAAATTTAGGGAGGAGGCATTGGGATGGATTCTCAGCAGGTGAAAACTGGCAGGGCTTAGGCGAAAGGAATGGTGTTTTGCCCTGCAGCAGTTGTGGGTCTGCCACTGTCCACTAGGATATTGAACATTAAATAAAATGTCAGAATAAATGTGAGGGCAAATTTTTAGGGAAAGCTATCATCTTAGCTCTCTTTATTACTAGTGAAAGATTTGTGGAAAACAGATGAACACTTTCAGGGAACTGTTTTTGTGCTTGAAAACTTATCTATTATCCAGTTGTGGCAGTAAGTCCAGTTAAAGGTATTGATTCTCCTTAAAAGAGTTTACTTGCTCTTATATGCCAAAGCAAATAAAGTAATATTTGCTTTTAAAAAATGTGTTGAGAATCAAAGATGAATTATCATTTATGCCTGTCTCACTTGGTATGTGGGAACAAACTTGCAGGCAATATTATCCCTAAATTAAAAGAAATGTAAACAGACAGGTGCAAATCAGGACTGTACAATTTCATCCCCATTGCAGACAATGCTTTTCACATGAATTTGTATGAAAACTGATTTGGGATCCTCAGTTCAGATTTTTAATCAAGAATGAATTGCAAGTGATCCTTGTTTAGATAGAAATCATGGTTTTGGTGACCTGGCAAAGGCTCTTCACCTTGGTTAAGTGAAGTGTGTGAATTACTGACTACATAGTGCACAAAAATATTCAGAATTTAGACCCATAACCAATGACTCCACTTCTGGTTTAGTTTGATCTGATCCTGTGAGATACTGAGCACAATGATGATCAGGTACCCAGCAAACAGAAGTTCACCATATCAATAGGCTGAGGATTTATATTGGTTTTATCTCAGTGATAGTGAGAACAGCTTTCAGCTTTTGAGAAAACTCTTACATCTTTGGTGTACCATGTCATGCTGAATGCTAGTGATGAGTCAGGATTCCTCTGCCCCCAATGACATATTTGAGCCAACCTGGATGAAATTAAAAGGCACCAGCTGCTGGGCTCAGCTGTGCCCTGCAGTAGGTCTGCTGGAGCTGGCTGCAGCCCTTTGCAGCCCCCACTGCCAGCTCCTCCCTGTTTGTACCAAATGCCTTCCTGTCTTCCCTTTGACCTGCCTTTCTGGTTTTTCGATCATTATTATTGTCTTCCAAGGTCTGTTTTGCAGAAATATTTGCCTGTACAGGAAGGTGTGCTAAATAAATAAACTTGTCACTCCTGCAGGGGACATTAATTTAGTAATAGCTCATATTCTCTCTATTTGGATTCTATCCAGGATTTTGACACCTACCCTCTCATTGAGAAATCAAAAGCAGTTGTGATCTTTCCTGACACTCCTGGAGTATAAATTGTGCCAAAAGTGGCAATAAGTGAAGGTCACAAGGCTGGAGTTTATCTGTCATTTTGTCTTTTGTACAAGGGAAATATCCTCTCCCAGGCTTTCTCCAGCCCCACGTAAGATTTGTCTGCAGTTTGCCAGGCAGTCCTGGAACATGCAGTGAGGAGCAGGGCTGAGGCAGAGCAGATCTGCTGTCCTTCAGCACAGTTAGTAAGTGCCAGAGTTTAATCTACATGCCGTGTTTCCAGAAGATGAAAGAACAGATTTGAAAGGGCTATGGATGCAAACAAAAGTGAAGACCAACATTTTCAAACACAGCCACTGCATGCCCATGTACTTAGAGCAGATTTTTGGCAGCATTCCACATTTCATAATCTACAAAGAGAGCAATGTTTATTGAATGAAACCACTCTTTTTTAGCAGTTTTGTTCTCTAGCAGAAGGTGTAGCTTTTGTGCCTGTGTTTGTAAAGGCTGGAGTGTAGGTTTAGCTGCACTAAATTCAGTAAGGCTTTCCCACACAGGATTTAGAGCCAAAGAAGGGTCCCAACCAAGTGACCTTCCTTGATTCATGTCTTCACACGAAGGACTTTGGAATCCAGAAAATGACAGGATTTGAAACTGCAAAATATCTGAAATCTTGTAATAACTTTTGATTATTTCAAACCCAAGTTTTACCTAAGACTGAACCACAAGATAATGAAGACATGTCACTAGAACTTATATAAAGGTGGGATGTGAAGGAAAAGTGTACTTGAACTGTTGGCTTTTCTGCAGAATTGCTGTGACAGGCTCAAGCTGTTGCTAAGAATGCAACAGGAGTTTCAAGCCAGCCCAAGGAACGTATGACAACCTGAAATTCAAATTAATTAATGAAATAGTGGGTGTTATTTTAGAAAATAAACTAATCAAATGGAAAGATCTGCTAAAACATCCTCAGGTAACTGCAGCGTAAGTTCCTTTCCCAGATAAGTTTGATTTGGTTCACAGTAAATAAGAATGATAATCAGACTGCTAAAACATATCTGCTTAGAAGATTTGTTTTTACTATGTAATTGAGCCTTTTCATGAAATAAGAAAAAAGGGAGTGGGAGCAGGGATCTCTTACCAAGGAACTTAAAGATCATTTTAACACAAAATCTGCATGGTTTTACATAATCTGTGGTATCTGAATATTTTCCAGATAGTTGCTTTTTATTTTAGTTGATTTCCCATATTCTGTGATGTAAATGCCTTTGTGTGTTTTCAGGTATTTTTTAATATTCTTCTATTTTAGTGTGAATGTGCAGTAAAAATAAGCCCAACAGGTGTTACATTTAGATGTGAGACATCCCTTAAAAGGCTGCCCAAGGTGGAAGTTGAGTCTGTGGCCCCAGCAACAATTTTCTGCTGATCTGAGAATGCTCAAATGGCAAAGGTGGTTTGGGGTACACAGGTAATTCCTTGATCAGGTAACTGAAACCAATCTCTCAAAGTGCTTTGCATAACAGGACCTGAACTTGAATTTAACTTTGATTCCTGTCAAGATGCTGTTGTGGTGAGAAGGCCCCTGGAAAATTGCATCCATACTGACCTAAGTTTTCCAGATGACCCGGTCCATTTCTACTGTAAATCTTTCAAAAGCTGTTTCTTCAGTAATCTGAGGAAATCTGGTTCTGGAGGTATGCTGGACATGAACTCCTAGAATATAATCCAGGCTCATATATGCACATTCATGGTGAATAGTCTTTATCTGAAGCTCTCCATACTGCTTTCTCATGGCTCAGTTTGACATCTGAGAACAAAACATACAGGGAGCCTTTTGTCTCCCTATTGTTACAGAATTGATGGCAGGTAAGCTTTCAGTGTAGCATATACTACTTGGGGGGAAAGCTTATACTTAAAGATAATGGCTCAATAGGGAAAAAAAGATCTTCCTGCTGTTCCCTTTCTGAAAAAGCTGGTGTATCACCCTACCAAGAGATAATTACTGAAAGCCACATGATCTCACCAAGTTGTCCCTGTGATTCTCATCTTGGTCATTCAAAACACAGCTGTATGCGGTTTGTCTAGCAAGGTCACCTAATTAATTTGGTACTGTAATCACAACTTTTACAACTGTCCTTTTAAACTGCAGAACTGCTCTCATCAGCTTTACACCCTTGTGAAAGAAAAGAGCTTCCAACTGAGTTTTCATCCCCATGAAGATACCTGCACCTAAGTAAGCACTCCTCTTATTTTTCTTTTACAACAGGCTAACGTGCAAAAGCTTCTGAGAAACCAATATTAATTGTGGCTTCACTACCCAGATGCATTTGTGGTCTCAGATTCAAATTTTTAAACTGTGAAAATGGATAAAGATTTGTTTAAAACAGCAAAGAAACACCAAATTTCACTATTTGATTATCTGATTACAAAGATCTGACAGCATTTCACTTCTCTTAAATATTAGTTCGATCACTAAATCTCATATGAAGACTTCTTTCTTGCAGGTAATTTTATTTCAGCAATTTTATTTTATCCAGTGTTTTATATTTGGTATTTGTTCTAGAAAAAATCCAAGAAAAGCATAAGTAAGTCTTGAAAACAATGGCACCACATCAGCCAAATTAAGTGCAATGAAATTATGAGTACATGCAAAATTGATAAATGTTGTTTAAATGATGTCTCACGCTAGAGAAACTGAGCTACCATTCTTGATGAATCCAAGCTTTGGTCATTCATTGTTTTAGAAATAATGAAGTAAAAGTAAAAATCAGAGAGAACAAAAGGTTCAACAGTATTTCTCCTGAAAATTGAAACAAAACCCCACAGTACCTGAAGAAATATCATGCCTAGCCCTGAAAAGGGAAAGAAGAGACTATCCAAGTGTAGATAATTTTCAGTGAAGTACAGCATCACTATTCATCATTTGAAAGAAATAATCCAGTACTTTTTCTTTCAACATGTACTTTTCTGGGCTTGTTGTGTCTATTGGTTTCAAGGGTTTTCATAGAGGTATGTATGTGCAAAACCTGAACTGTTAAATGTTTTTCTTTCTGGAGCAGACCATTAAAACTCCTAATGGATGTGAACAGACAGATTATGGGGGAAGTTCTAACAGAGCAGAATTTTTGTTGATGAAGATATTGTTTCTGTATATGTGTGGATGCTGTAGTCAATTCTTTATTAAGGGGAATAAACAGATTGACTTTAACTCGCAGCTCTAAGACAACTAATATTCCTTTCTAAAAAATCTCTGATGCTTTTTGCCTGCAGTAGCTGAACATGATAGAAATAATTATTAATTTATCTTCATAAAATTTCTATGAAGTGATCAACCTGAATGTTTATCTTTAATCAAGAGAGCAAAAACATTGAAAACTTGAGTGATGTACTCAAAATCATAAGCACAGTGGCAAAATCTGAAATCAAGACCTGATCTGGGTTAACTGACTGTGCTGAGACCCCACTAATCCTCTCAGAGAGGAGAGTCAGACAAAATTTGCAAACTTGGTGGATATTCAAACTGAGTTCTGATCCCATGTTGCCAAGTTTCACATCTCAAAAACCATCCAGGTTTGAGTCTTCAGCCTTGCAGTGTGAAGAATGAATGAACTGGTACCTGTATGAACAGAAATGGTTTTGGTATAGGTCTATCTGTTCCTCTGCTGGACTGTAAATTCCAGTTACTTTTCTGTATGTTTCAGTGCCCTACTGACAAGTGAAAGTGTGCACAAGTAGGGAAGTTTATTGCAAGTACAAATGAGTGACTACAGAGAGATTATTCATTGCACCCTGCCACAGCTCAAACACAGAATTAATTCAGTGCAGATGCTGAACAAATGGTTTGAATTTTGTTGCAGAGGAGGATGATAGTGGCTGCTGACATAGGGAATAACTGCTGCCTCCATGGGACTGAACATTGCTTGAACTAAAGTTCAGACTGATGTGTTTTTGCCATTTTGGATCAACTTCATTAGCAAGGTAGGTAGGCAAGGGAATCCTATATGCCTGGGGCCATGCCACAGTCACTTTTATTGTACCCTCTGGCTATCAAAACCTGGAAGAGAAAAAGAAAATGGCCTTTGTTCAGCATTATGTGCAGTGCTATTTATTCTAGAAAACTCTGGTGTTGACATACTGGCTTGAGATCTGCATCAAGACATATTGTAAGTTATTACCATAATGTCCATGGGCTTTGAAATGCTCAAAGGATTTGTAAAGATAATATATTGATATCAAAGCTTCTTTCAAGCCTAGTTTCCAAAAGAATCAGGTATAGTTGGTCATATGTTATAAAAAGAGTAAAAAAACATTATATGGTTGCCAAAAGAAGCAAACAGTTTTTGGGAAAAAAATCTTTTCTTTACATCCACACTAGATCAAATTAGCCTGGAAAAATAATATTAAAATGATATCACAATGATAATTCCTATTGGACAAAACATACCAGAGTGAGAGAAATGGAAACTGGGGAAACAACTGGGGAAGAATCAGACTAGCAAACTTCCTCATCATCTTCTGGGTTAGACAAGTTCATTCTATAACATTCAAGGCAGAGCTGTGGTGAGAGAGAAAAATGGAGAATCATAGCTGTGACAAATGTTCTCCTGACAGAGCCAGGATTTTACTTGGCACAACCAAACCTGTTTCATCTCACAGATGGGGGCTGTGGAAAGCATCTCTCATGCTGGCAAAAGAAATTGCCTTCATGGTATGTCTCCCCTTTGTGTGGTGGCCTATGAGATATCCTGTGCCTCAGCCTACATCACGTGGAGGAACTACAACTTACAACTTACCACTTACAACTTACACTGAATCAGTGTAAATACGTGCAACATGCAAACCAGGGAAAGAATGGGAGAAACAAAATAGTTACAAATTTAAAGGGATATGAACACTGAAAGCAGCTAACTGTAAACTGACAGGAGCTAATGAAGTCATGAGAAAAGAAAGAATAAGTGAATTAAATGGAAACATTGGGGTAAAAAGAGAAAATATTTCAAAAGGAACCTGCAGGTATAGATAAACTAATCAAAAGGACTCTTATTGCTTCTCATTATAATTATGTTCTGGAGCACAGCTATGAGCTAGCAATGCTCTTAATTCTTTCTAGGGCATTGAAAATTCTGTGAGATGGAGAGACATGGTAATTTCTTGTAGAATTGCTGCTTAGTGCTTATCCTGAGTTGATTCAAAAGAAACCATCCAAGCTTAAATTAAAAGACTGCTCATTGCTGGAAGTTTTATGTGGCCACTTGTGTATTCATCTGACACAAGGAGATAAGTGTGCCCCATGCTTCTGCAGGGTGCATGGCCAAGAGTTATCCTTAGTGTCACAGAAAGCAAACTTCTGCTGTGATTGCTATGGTGCTCTGGCACTTCAATAACAACTGAAGGAGTAACCAACTCAGGACCCATTCCTAGGAACAAAAGTAAGCAAATACCCATTGTAAGTTATTTTTTCCCCATTTTATCAACCTCTGGAGACTAAACTCATGAAAGTGCTGTTGGTCAAACTGGCAGACAAGGCGGCTAATGGCTTTCAGCCCTGGTAGCTGGTGGGATCCAAATGAGAACATGATGATGGCATGGTGATGGTTTCCACCTCTGTGAAGGAAAACTCCTGCTGATTTGGAAGTTCTCCTTGATGAAAACCACATGTCTATACTGAACTTTCTCTTCTATTTATTTTAAATTTCCTATGAAAGTAATTTCTGTGTGGAGGGATAAGGAAACTACGTGCTTAAAAAGAAAATCTAACTGCAGTGCTTAGAAGTGCGTTTATTCAACTGGGAAGTTCACTGCTGAAACAGGGATTGACAGATGTTAGCCATATTTTATCATTGCTCTCATGAATGCTAGGACTAGAAATGCTCAGGAGCAGCTAATGCCAACAGTAATCTGAGACATCAGCCCTCAGTTGAACATGTACTGAGAAGATTTATTCTTGCTTTTTTTCCATTGTGCTTATTCCAGACTTCCCACAGCAGGTCTTAATGAAAAATATTCCAAATTTCAGTGACAGTTCCAAGTAACTGACAGATGGAACAAAGTGCACCAAGAACCTGATTGAGGAACAGGACACCTGAGACAGGATTTAGGGGAGATGCAGGTGATTATCTCTGATACTGCAATCCTCAAGACCTGTCAGCTTGCACCTGAAGCTGGACATGTCTACACTGTTGGCAACTTAGTCTTTGTCTTTCTAAGCAGCCAAAGCTTGACTTCTTCCCTGTCCAGAACAACTTTCTTTGTGCTAATAGTCATCATGTAGCAAGCATTCCATGCCTAAAACCTTAAAAGGATGCCAAATTTGAGCACCTTTGTTCTGTCTGCCTTGCTTGTAGGTGTGGCTGCAGTAGATGACGGGAAAAGGGCACATCTGCCCCAGGCTGGCCTCAGGCACAACATGCAGCAGCAATGGCCTTTGTGCTCAGGCTGCCACCAAGTCCCTTTAATGTAGCACTGCAGCCCATGTATTGCACTGTCTGCTTGTGAGATTTTTGTCTGATGAGGGTGAGAACCGCAAGGCGAACCAAATTCAGTATATGAGAAAGCTTCCCCTCTGTTACTATGTCCCTCTGCCTACAAATAATTCAACACTCATTTTAGCAGGTGAGTTGTAAAATACTCATTAATTTCACCAGATGAGGATTAGCTAAACAACCTACTAGTTCATGGCTTGTACACTGCAGCTCATGGTAAGGAAAGTATCCAAGAGTGGCTCTTAATAGAAGGGATTTTCAGATTTATGTCTCTCCATAACATATCCCTGCCATTTTCACATGAACCCACCCACACACACACACTCATTTGCTTAATACTCTTGATTAATTGATTAAAATCTTGAGAAAAGCAGAAAGACTTAAAGATTCACTCCAGGTCAATGTTATGTTCAGCTGTGTAGTCTATTCATATTCTCATCACATAATGTTCTGCTTCTGATAAAGGAATAGACACAACCAATCTGATTGATTAATGGGATGCAGTTGCACATCATGTTGCTATAAGTGTGTACACTGAACAAGTCACAAACAGCACAATATACAAACAAGTTTTTGTTAAAGGAATTTACAAATAACTTCTGCTAAAGTATATGAAAAAATATAACTTCTCTGTCTAAGATTTATAGGCAGAAAAAGCAGGTAAAATTCATTGGAATAGTGATTTATTGCAATTCCTTACTTTGCTTTCAATATATTTGTATGCGAATGCAGAGAGCATGTGCGATTTTATTAAGGAGGGAGAAATAATTCAGTGGTTTTTTTTGTTTCTATGCGAACAAAATCACTATGCAAGTTTTGAAGGCACGGAAAAAAAGAGGAAAAAGCAGAATTTTTATGTTTTCCAGAATCGCCTTGACATATCAGTCCTGATTCACTGCACCTTGTAAGAACTTAGAGGGAATGTTGGAGATATTCTTTTCGCACCAGGAAGCACTGAATGGGACTGCTGTGGAGTGCTGCTTCAGCAGTACACAGGAGAGTGATGTTCACCACAACTGGTTGAGAGATGCTGCTTCTGCTCAAGAGTTAAGGCTACATGCTTCCCCTCCTCTCTGGGAATCTTTCTACTCTGGAACATTAGCTTTGATCCAGAATTTATGAAAATCTGTTTAATAGCAGTGCAGAGAACGAGTTACAGAGCCATTTATAACAGCCAAAATAATTCAGCCATGACCTCTTCATGTTCCCATAAAACTGTTTTTCCCTCGCCATCAGGAGATGAGTCAGCAGTAGTGATAACAAGAGTTAGAGAAATACTGGAAAAAACAAGTGTCCCAAGTACTTTGGCAGTGAAAAATTAAGCTTCAAAGTGATTTCTTCATGGAACATTTTTTCTCTCTCCAGGACACCAAATTGACTGACTATATTAAATAAAGAAGAAAAAGAGGGGGAGAGAGAGAGAGAAAACAGGACTTGGACAATATTTCCCAGTGTCTGCCAATATCTAACATGCTTTTGGAAAAGTTGCGTAACACAACCTACCAAGAGAGCCCTGTTTGAATAGAGGTTAGTAATCTTTCTATTTGGTGCTATGTTTGTGGTTTTGCAGAACTGACCCATGGAGCCTCATTTTTTGACTGGTGTAACAGGCTGGATTGTTTCTTAAGCCTATAGGGATCAGGAAGTTGTCCTCTGAATGCCTGCCTGACGAGAATTTGCCATCAGTTTACCATCAGCTGGATTGTTCTCCCTATAGGACACTTCGAGTGATGGGAAACCTTGAATGTTCTCTTTTGTGAAGGAGAGTCTTTGCCTCCAGTGATCAAACATACAGGTACAACATCAGGGAACATGCAATTTAGTGTTTTATGTTTGAAAGAATTTAACTGTTGCAAAGGTTATTTTCTGTTTTGCAGTGTTTTCAGTATAATTTCTTCAGATATTTTAATCTACTCTGCATAACAAATTAAAAGCAGTGTTGCACAAAGTTTTTCACTACAGGTAAGAGTCGACAATTTAAATTTTCTAACATAGGAATGTAACCTCTAATATTTAGCTACTTTTGTTTTCATGGCCTTTGGATAATGACTATGAAGAAAAAGACAAGGCAAATAGTTGTAAAATAATTTTTTGGTCTTTTTCATGACAAAGAGAGTAAAATTTAAGAGGCATATTCCTATGTGTGAGGAAGTTTGTGTCCAGGGACCTCTTCAAGGTTGATAACAACCTGAAAACTGCTGCTCAAGTCTTAAGCAGGAAATCTCCCTTCTGAATACCAGTTTGGCATGGGATGAAACATTATCTCTTTCCTAAAGTTTGGGGCCAACCTACCACCCAAAACTACTGTCTTTATAGTTTCATTTATGTGACAGACCCACCAGAGTCCCCTTGCACAGACATAGGTTGGGCATGGTCATGCCACACCTCTGACAAAAATCTTGTCAGGTCAGGTTTTTTGTTGGCTGGGCTATGCATGTTTGAACCTGGAAATCTGTGCATCGAGTTGCTTCTGGAGCAGATCCAGCAAAGGGTGACAAAGATGATGAGGGGACTGAAGCACCTCTGTTATGAGGAAAAGCTGAGGGAGCTGTGTCTCTTCAGCCTTGAGAAGAAACACCTGAGAGGGAACCTCATCAGTGTCTATCAGTATCTGAAGGGAGGGTGTCAGAAGTTGGAGCCAGGCCCTTCTCAGTGGTGCCAAGAAACAGGACAAGAGACAACAGGCAGAAACTGATGCACAGGAAATTCCACCTGAATATGAGGAAGAACTTCACTGTGCAAGTGACCAAGCACTGGAACAGATTGCCCAGAGAGGCTGTGGAGTCTCCCCCACTGGAGATGACCCACTGTGGTCCCTTCCAACCTGATCCATTCAGTGATTCTGTAATCTATACTCTCAGATCCCTCTAGTGCAGGATTTTTCTATGCTGGTGCTCTGTGTAGTTGGGAAAAAGGGAGCTATGTGGTACCTATTCACAGAAATGTAACCATTCAGGGGACTTTCTTGGGATAGAAAGGAAAGAAGGGACTTTGGGCATTCTTGAAGGTGGGTGGCAGCTGAACTGGGGAGGTGAGGCTGCCTCTGAGAGTGAAAAATTGACCATTTTTAACAGACTGCAGAAAATATTTGTTGCTATGACTCTAAAATGTTGTTTATTGTAGGACTGAGTCTAAAAGAAGATAAGCGTTTCATGAGATGTTCCCCTAGAACTTTACCCTCAGTATTTGCTACTTGAGACTAGTAAGTGAAAAAAAGTGACCATTGCTATCTTGTTTTATTGTTCTGGCTGGCACTTTCCTGTGCATAATGCTTGAGAATCTGACTGTACACCAACAAAATCTTTACCTTGACCCACTCTCTTCATAGTCATGAGGATGTCTGTCAAATTAACTGGGATTTGGATGAAACCTGCAGAGAGGAGTATAACATTCCAGCTTTATTCAACTTAGAGCTGTGAGAAATATTCACCACAAAACCTAAAACTTTTCAAGGGAGCTTAGGCTGAATATCAAATGCAGGGAGGGATTTACTGTTGGGTGAGATTCATGTAAAACTCTACTTTTGACATACTTTTGACCTGAAACCTGACGATGCTCAGATATTTTGACTGAAGTTACTTTGAGGTTACAAAGCCAGAAGTTAAAGAAAAACTCAGAAACTGCAAAGGTGGCATGAGGGGCTCAAACTTAAACCAAATCTGCTTCAGATTTCATGCTGGATTGAGCTAGGTGCTGCTCAATGTTTCTGCTTCCAAGTAAACAACAGGCATATTATTAAGGCATTGCAATCTATTACAAACATGAACACAGATTAGAATATTGTGAAGCCTGAAAATAATCAAATCAGTTTTGTATTCTCAGAAAAAATAATGAACTATGAGAATAGGAGTGTTACTAGTGATTTCCCCAAAGATTTGCTAAAGGGCATGCTTTAGAATCCCAGCTGAGATGGAGCTTTGCTGAATATTTAATCTGAGTTGTTAATTGCTTGGTGTTCCCGTAGCACTGTCCAGCCATCTCAACCTTTGATGATGAGCAGCAACTTGGAAATAATCTTGTGCAGTGTATTTCTGTTGTTCCCTATTTAAAAAGCATATTCTTTTTACTCATCTCATCTTGCATTAGGAATGACTACAGAAGATCAACACTCAGCAACGAGTAGGAATAACAGCAGGATTTGCTTAGCCATTTTGCCCAGACTGAATTTAGTGGAAAACCTCTATCAGATGGAGAAGAGGCTGTGTTACATTTGCAGATGAGAATATTCTTGGGAGAAGAAAGCTTTTCTCAACAAAATTGTTACTGCAGAGGATCAAACATTCCCAGGTCTCTGAATAGTCCAAGTTCTGAGAGCTATAATTCCAGCAGGCTCTAGGAAAGAAGTCAGTCATTCACATGTATGTGAATTCTCTCACATGAGTAAGAGCAAAGGAACTTTGACTTGCCGAATCCTCACTTTTTTTCAGCAAGGAATTTTCTGTTTGGAGACAAAGAACATCTTATTCTCTCCCCTGCTGCCTCTTGCTGCTTATATTGCCTCCCTAATTGGAAGCTGCAGTATAGATGTGCAAAAAAGGATATGCTTTGAGCATACCTCAAGGGTGAGCTGTCTAACCAAGGAAACAGTTTCATCCTGCCTGTTGTGAAAAGAGCCTGGCGCAATAGAACACCTATTTCATTGCTCAGCAGGGCAAAATAGAGCAAGGAGAAAAGACTCTGACAGCTGAAACTGCAATACATTAATATTAATATTTTCTGTGTGCAGCATTTTGTAGTCTGGTACAGAACTATTTGCCTTTAAATTGGAGAGCTAAAGTTCCAGAATTCTGTTTTTTTCACTGCTTCAGATAGAACTGTAATGGAATCAATGAAGGAAGAAGAAATAAGTTTCCAGACTGGATCTGTTGCTTGCTGCAGAGGGGGGGGCTATGTTTTCAAATGGTTTCCATCATACACCTTGCATTTGGGACTCACAGGTACACAAAGGGAATTAGCAGCTTTCAAAGGCAAGACTGTGAGTCTTAGCAGTGCTCTCTGCAGAGGAACAGTATGGTCTGTCCAAAAACCTACCCACCCAGGTTTAGGTGACACCTTCAGCATAAGTGATTGTGTCAAATCCTAAATATCAGGGTGCTCCCAGAAGAGTTTGTCCAAACCAAGAAATTTTAAAGTCTATCTCACTGCCAGGAATGCCACATTGCTATCACAAATGGGGCACAGCTTCAATAAGTATGATGGTCTTCATTCAGCCAATTTTAATGTTAGAAACATACCGGCTAAAGCCAGTGGAGGTATTCAAGTGTTTAAACTTAACCACATGCATATTTCTTATGTAGCATTTTGGAAAGGTAGAAGTATAACTGAACAAGCTCCAGATGCTCTGTTTTCTGCTGACATTGTTTGTAAGTTGAGACTAATATTTGTCATCAAAGACAAACAAATGGAGAATGACTCAGTCTCACTCTTGCTCAGAGGGGAAGAATCCAAAGGGAATTGGATTTCCCTGTTTAAAGAATCCACTCAGTGAGGGGAATCCACATTTTTCTGAAACTGTGAAACTCAATCTTATTAAAAACTGTTTTTCTGCAGCTATTATTATTTAAGTCTGAGGTTTCTAGGTCAAACACTGCTGCATTTTTTCTCACAGAGAACATCTGGAGGAAAGGCTTGATATTATGGTAAACTTCTGCTTCTTAAGGAAACACACAATGATTCTAGTCTCATACATGTTCTTTCTCAGATCAATGAAAAGTACTTCTCAGATAGTGGCAGCACCTCAACCACAACTTTCTGTAACTTAAGCCAAGAGCAAAATATATGTCCCTTGTAAAGTCAGTGAATTCAGTGCAGATAAAACAACTTTTTTACTAGCCCCACCTCCTCCTTTCAAAACCACTGATGTAATAATGACAGCTTATTTTCCTTATGTTCTTGGGGTCTTAGTTTCTTTTAAAGATAGTGAAATATGTGGAAAAACAATATACTGAGGAAAATGAATACAGAAAATTGGAAGACCACATTAAATAGTCATCCGGGTAGATAAATGCAAATTGAAAGGGTCAAGTACTGAGTTCCTCAGAGTGTCTAAGAAATAACCTTCATTATTTTTTATTAACTCACCTTCCCTGGTCAAAGCCCTGTTCATTTGGTTGAATAAATGCATGAAGGAAGCTTGATGGATGGTGATAAATTAGCCATAAATAACCTCATATGTAGCAAAGGACCATTAATCCTGCACAGTTTGAACTCCACTTTCAGCATGGTAAGTAGGAGAAATTAGCTGCAATTAATATCAAGGATCGTTAGATCACTGTCAAATAACTATTAGAAGGTGCATAGCTTGTGATACGGAAACACTTCCTTTCCTAAGACATGCCAGCACTGAGTCTCTCTCCTGTGTTATTCATGGATTTCCCTGAGCAGAGAAAGAAGTGTTGCTGCTAATTCTCACTACAAGATTTGCCACAGGGTTTCAGCAGGAGGGAAAATAGCTGGATTGAGGAACCAAATACTGAAGGGACTAAGAGAAATGTGGGGATGATCCTCATGAACTGCTGGCCAGCAAGGGAGAGTGAAGGAGGGCAATGCTTTAAAAGAAAACTTCTGAGTCACATTTTCTGAGCTGCACAGTTGCACACGGTTTGTGGAAGGATGAGATTTTGCTGCAGAAAACTTCACTGTGAAACAAGTCCTGATCAGGGGGTTGGCAAGATAAGCACAGTGCCGACTTCAATCATGTAAACCCTCATGGTGGTGTGCTATTTTCAGTGAAAAGTTGGGTCAGATACATTCATCATAAGCAGCACACAGGGGTATTCAAAGAAAAGTTAAGCAATGCAATATTCAAACCGAATCTAAGAAAACATTCTTCAGTTAAATAACATATTTGAAATACATTGGACTCTTATTTGTGATTTTCCTAGGGGCAGTATTAGTGCAATAACAAAACAGATGAGGCTGAATGCTTGATTTAAAAACGTTGGGCCTTCAAGGGATGATTTACTGTCCAGTGAGGCTCTGCAGGCTGGTCTTCCCAAGGTTTGGAATGCTGCAGCAGCTCTCAGGTTTGGAATGCTGAGGAAAGAGCCTTGGAGCACAAAGCAGTCCAACTGCGGCCCAACATAAGGTCACAACCAGGAACATATGAAATGAATAAATCTTTGTTGGGCAGGACTGCAAAACATTAGGTAATGGGGCCAGTGACAAAAAAAGAACTTTTTTCTGAATCATACTCCAAAACTGTGCACAAGAACATTTCAGGCCTCTAGCAAGGGGCAAAACTCATGTTTCTAATGCTGATAGGAAAAAAAGAAAGAAAAATCAAGCAAGGGCTTTCTTCTGCTTATGTAAGTGCATGCATTGTACACATCTTCCGTGTTTCAGTCCACAAGAACTCATGATATTTTTCATAGTTCAGACTGGGTGCAAGTGCTAACACAATCTTTTGTGCTTCTTTTCCGGCTTCTATCACCATATCTATCTTCTGTATTCTTCTCATCTTCTTTCTCACCTACAGATGGAAAAATCAAGCTGAGAAGAAAACCAGAAAAACCAACAGCCAAAACTTTACACTTCTGGGGAAGTGTTTCAGGGCTTATTTTGCCCTAAACTGTGTTTGATAGTTAAAATATCCCTTCTCCCCCTCCCTATGGGAAATAGAATTCTGGGAACTCTTTACTCACAAGGAATGAAACACTTAGTTGTGAATCATGTTGGAATAAATTTTTGTGTTGAATTGGTTTGTGCCCAAGGGAGATGATTACACAGTTTGAGGGGCTAGCTGGTCCATCTGTTCAGGTCAGATACCCAAGAGCTTGTGGGCTAGAAATTTGTGTTACTTCTGAAATTCATTTATTGAAACAGACACCATGAGCTATTTCCTCAGAACAAGGACGTATCTCCTGTAAGGGACGAGAGCTGCTAAGAGGGGGTGGGACTTTGAAGAGAAGGCAAGGATGTCAGAAGGAATCAATCCTGCAGAGTGGGTCTAGACCTTAATTGATCCCCAGCTGATCCCCAGCCGATCCATTTTAATGATCTGAGTTGTGACTGCTGCTCTGTCCAGGATAAGGACTCATCCAGAAAAACTCTAACTGTAGCTAGACTATTCCAAGTGCTGAACAGGTTTCCCATGTTACAAACCAAGAAAATTAATTTAGTGCACACAAAATTTATGGGATTCAAGACTGGCTGATGGGATGGACACCCCTCGATGGAGATTGCTGTTTTCAACTTAGCTGTGAGTGACAATTTACCAAAAGAGCTGCGACTGTGAAAATGTTTATGTGTCACAAAATAAATTTAGTACTGTTTGACTTCTAAATAGCAGCAATTCAGGATGTCTGAATGACCTTAATGGTTGGAAACTTGGGTGTTGAGGAAAGGATTTAGTACTGTAATGGTATTAATGCTAGATGGTAAGATACGAACTCATGTACATAACCATAAAACAGATTTCACTGCGATCTGTTCTACCTATTTTACTATGCATTATTGTCATATAAACTACTATGCTTGGATCAAACTGAACAGAAGTTCCCACTTAGTCTAATATAATTTGTACACTTTTATTCAGCCTCAATTTTATTTTTCTTTAACAATTTATAGCAATATGACAGACAAGAATGTCCACATACACATCTGAACTTAATGTAGGCTTAACCCTAAAGTATGCCAGGGACTATCTGGATAAACTGGGGAAGATCCTTCAGGGCAAATAAAAGGAGACCCATGTGCAGCAGGCTGATGCTATACATTCCAGCTTTTAAAATGATGGAATACAATGAAAAGCTTGTCTCTAACTGGACACCTAAGCTCTTCTCCACCACTAACATTTTGCCCACTATTCCTTGTACTGTTAATTAACCATTTGGACAGCTTCTGTAGCTCCCCTGCACAATACTTTTAGTCTCTGGGATATTTATTTTAGCTTGGCCAAGATTAACTCAGCTTTCTGTGAAGTTAGCTGTAGTTCAAAGAACAATCATGCATATATGTGTGATATTTCTTTTTTCTGTGCAAGATGACCTTGAATACCCTCACTGGAAATATTCCTGGGAAGCAGCAGCAAGTTCATGTCATGTAGCAATTTATCAGTTAGTGGATTCATCCTGCTATCTGTGCACATTGGATGGGTGTGTAGTGTTCTCCTCTGGCATGTAGTTTGCTCATTGAAATCTCTTGGGATTAAGATAGTGAACTCCTTCTCAGGAGGAGGGAACATGCAAGAGAGATGCTGGACTTCATAACCTGGTCAATGCATTATTCCAGCTGGAATTTGGAAGACGAACCCTTTATTCCCAGGCATGAGAAATGAGTTTATAAAAGGCACAGAAGGCTCCCAGGGCAGGCTGGAGGAATGAGTGAGAGAGCTGTCTCCTGGCATGATGCAATGCATGCAGATGAGAGCAGGGGAAAGACAAACTTATGGCAAAGAGCCTGCTTTCCTATTAGGTACTTCCACTGAAGTTCTGCTCTGTGGGTCACCACAGATACAAGAAATGCTGGACTCTCAGTCAAAGCTCAGATTCACTCATCACAGGAAAAACACTCTGAATTTTAATATTCAGGAGACTTTAAACAGGCTGGTCCTGCAACCTTTTAAGTGAAAAAAACTAGAACTGAAAGTTGAAAGCTAACCCTTTATCATTTAACACACTGTCCTCTTCAGATAGCTAACAGGACAAGACACCATCTGCACAGGGGCTGGGAGGCCAAGAAAATTTATCGGGAAACTCTAACAGGAGCTTTGTGACAACAGAATTCCCAAAGAAAGAGCTATTAAGGTGGTAGCAGAGAGATCAGATTAAAACTGAAACAGCACAATTTAAATACTTCTATTCATGTTTTACTCCAGCATGTTTAATCAGTAAAATGTGAATACTATCTAGGGATTTAGGAGTGCAGAGGTGGAGTATTTTGAAACTAATTTGGAAAGTTTAAAAAACTAACTCTGCTTTCTATTTAAATGTCTGTTTTATTTCTTTATATAAAAATATGTTTTCCCTGTGTTCACAGCAAAGAATTACTCGTCTGCATAAATCCTAACAAAAAGCAGCCAGTGTCTTACAATTTCCCTCCTTATTTTAGAAGAAAGCACAGCCCCGCATTCCTATCTCCAGGCAGTGTGGCATGAATCACAGAATTGTTGGGGTTGGAAGCAACTTCTGGAGATCATCAAGTCCAACTCCCCTGCCAAGGCTGGGTCACCTAGAACAGGTTACACAGGAGCATGTCCAGGTGGGTTTGGAATTCTCCAGAGAGGAAAATCCATGACCTTCCTGAGCAGCCTGTTCCAATGTTCTGCCACCCTCAATGTAAATAAATTCTTCTTCATGTTGAGGTGGAACTGCTTGTGTTTTATTTTATGTCCATTGCTCCTCATCCTGTTGCTGGGCACCATTGAAAAGGATCTGGCACCATCTTCTTGTCATCCACCTTTGAGATATTTATATCTTGATGAAATAGCCTCTCAGTCTTCTCTAGGCTAAACAGGCCCAGCTCCTGCAGTCTTTCTTCATAAGAAAAGGATTCTCTTCCTCATGAGGATACATGATCCATTTCTCCTTCCACCTTCCCTAAGGTCTGATTTGCCTCATGAGAAATTCTGACTCATATTTGGTACCAGAGAAAACTTAAAGTTGAAAGTTGATACATGCAGCTAAATCTTCTGCATTTTAAGGTAGGTGAAAGGAAAATGTAAGGAGCTAACACATGTCAGGATCTGGATGCTCACATCCTTGCTGATTTTCTAGGAACTGATAAAACTGTTAATGCTCTCTTGGGCTCTGCTTTTAGAAGTTTACCCATCTTCCTGAGTCTGGTCATTTTATTCTACTTGACAGAAGTATCTGCTGTATTATTTCAGTCGTCAGGCTAAAATCTCTAAAACAGGTAGGTAGAAGACTGACCAGGATTTGCACCCTTGCATCTTGCTGATGTAATAAAGGCAAAATCCCCAAATCCCTGTTTAGTCCTGTCACAGGTGTATGTCAGCTGTAAAATGTTCAGATTGTTTCTATGTCATGGGATAGTTTCTCTTTGAAACAAGATGGTCTTCATAAAGCATGTTTAAGAGGTGCTGCCCTTCCCAAGGCATTTGTTCCTACCTCAACAATGCTCACAGCTGCCTCAATTTTGCCTGTGAAGTTGTATTTAGGGTCAGGACAGAAATAGGGTTGGGGATGGAAGGAATGGCTAATGAAATGGAAGGCAGTGAGAATAGGAGTGAGTGGCTGTAGGGAGTCTCCTGGAAGTGGAGTTAGTTGTAAAAATGTTTGTGGACGCTGGAATTTGTTTTGTCAAGCATGGCACTTATTAATTTGAATCCTTCTGGCCAGGTTAGAAAAATGAGAGGTCTGTGGAATATGGATACTCAGGTGGCGGGAAGGAAACAATTTTGGCAGCTTGGTTTTGCAATGGTCGTGTTACTTGACATTCAACACAACTGTGAATGAAAGGTTTCCAAGAAAGTTATACAGCATCCCTGTGAAAAGGAAGTTAAAATGTCTGCTGGTAGAGGTCAGCATTGGCTGTGGTATATTGGCCTCCATCAGTTGTATGTTGGTTTTAGTCCTGTTGCAAATACTACCTGTGGAAACAGAGTCTGAATGATGCAGTGTGAACTGGTCCTTCCAAGCCTTAATCTGGATGGTCCTACATTTTTTCAGTCAGTTCACTAGACTGTCAGACACAAAATTATTACGTTTAACAATAATGTTCACTTGAACTGCAAGGCTCTATAATATTCTCATCTGCCAATGTTTTAATTACAGGGTAGCATTCGCTAAGGGAAACTAAATTAGAAGTGGATGAATGGATTTTGATATGAAGGGGAATATTTTCTTTCTTTTTTTTTATTTTGCTTTTTCCATTTCCCAAGGAAATTACATTCTTGGGAGAACTGCAAAACCAGAAAGACCAAAATGGCCTCTCCTGAGCCATAGGGCGGAGAAGGCTTTGCAAACCAAAGGTCAGATACAAAGAGACATCTATTTATAAGGGACAAAACATAACTGTAAAATAGAGAAAAGGATGATATACAAGTGGAGAAGAGATTCAGGAGAGAGGGGCAAGGAAAGAAAGGAAACTGTGATTTGTAGTTTTGTCAGTGATGAGTGAATGAACATTTGTGCAAAGTAGGTCAAGAACAGGAGAAAACTGCAGTGGTGGAAGCATTGGGTGAGGCAATACAGGGAAGGGTCAGTCTGTAACTGATGATATTGAGGGATGCCAGTGTTTCCATAGAGCTGGGTTTGTCAGGGAGTTCCTAGAGTCTTCAACTGCTCCATCTGAGAGCTCTTCCTAAGTGAGCACTGGATCTCACAGTAGCTTACAGGGTGAGGGCTGCAGCTTGCAAACCACAGGCACACTAAGTGCTGTGAGGGAAGGGAGCCCTGTGTAATCATGAAACGTCAAGATGGGGACTCAGCACTGTTACAGAGTACACCTCCAAAATGGGAAGAAGAATGTTCCTTTTGCACAGCTCATAAGTAATCTCTGGTCTCTGTCTTTTTGGCTGATTAATCTCGCAGTAATGCTTCGTCATTTTTTCTTCTTTTCCTGGATATGTATAGCTGCTCTGGGAAAGGTTATTAGATATGGGACTGTATGGTATCATTGACATAACTTGCTTCTGTGTATTGAATTACTATAGATATTCATCAGAAACTGTGTCATTCTGCTGATGACAAAATCAGCCCCCATTATAATTTATTTTCCAAGAGCAATTTTTCTCTCAGGCTCTCATTGAGTCTATGCAGCAGCACCAGGAGCCAGTGGGAGTTTTGTGTGTGTGTAATGTGAACTTGGACAACATTTTCACAACAAGTTTTCTCACTTGAAGAAGACAAAGATTCAAAATATTGTTTTTCTTTGGCATCCCTCAAGTAGGTTAACGTAACAGTTTGTGTGTACAATATGCCACGTTCATCCAGACATTTGACACCTCGCCATGTTTAAATGAAGAGAGAGGCATGAATCCAGTCCCTGGAGCCATCCTGTCCCCCAGACTGTGGGAAACTGACCTTATGCAGACTATTCAGCTAGAAAATCAACCTTGCATATGACTTTGGGGTTTGAGGACTTAACAGCATTGGCCCTTATGCTCAGAATTTCAAACTTAGGCATGCATAGCATTCTACAAAAAACAAATAAAGACAAGTGTGAGAGAAGAATAGTTCCTACCCTGCAGAGTTTACCTTTTCAGCTTCATAGAACTATTGCACGAATTTCTGCATAAATCTGCGCACTTGATGAAGAGGTAGCCCACAGAGAACCAAATGGAACTACACATGACAGAAAAGCATGAAAGAAAAGGCAGATAAAGTTAGATAAAGTAGTTACACTGGAAATCAATGCAAATACCTAGATGTAGGTACAGCTTGCTGTCTATGTTTGTCTACTTTTACAAATTATACAGGACAGTGATATTAAGAAAGGACACCAGAGGAAAGGAAAGTGCAAGAATTGTCTGGTAATTTCAGAAAGCAGATGGCGGCAGAAAGGTAAAAGGCACACAGAATTATATTAAGAAATTTTAGGGAGAATCAGAAGAATATTTGAACTGAGAAGATAAAATTATTCCAGTTATATAGGTGTCAAAAGTAAGAAAAGGCCTATGTTTGATAGAAGTGGTAGAAGCTGCCTATGATGAAAAAAGTCCATTTGGATACCAGACAGCCACAGCTTGTGATTTATGCAAACTTGGAAGGAATACAGAAACTAAGCCCAAACACAGTAGCTGTCGTAAGAGATGCACAGCTCTGGAATGACAGCAAAACTTAAATATATAAACGAACCGAAATGAGGTTAAGCGCTGGCATAATTGTGACAGCAATTCTGCCTGCGGTTTTACTCGAAAGCAGCACCCACAGTCAGAAGCTCGGATGACCGACCCGAGACACGTCTCACGTGATTCTCACACACGTGATGTAGTACTCACTGTACACAGATCAAGGGTACTTGAAGCTCTACCTTGATAATTTCTCAGGAAATCTGTGTAGATGAATTTCTGCTGGAGTTATGGTTAGAGTCTAACTTCTAGTCCAATTTTTTTTAAAATTGCTTATAGCATTCACAAATAAATTGTTTTCAGCTGAAACTTTCTCCACTGAATGTTCATTTTTCCAGATCCTTTAAATTAAATCCATGAGTCTACTTAAGGATTTTTCAGTAATGGGGAAGAAAATTGCCTTTTCTTTTACGATCTGCTAAGACCACTTCAGCTTTAGGGGCAGAAGAACACATACTCACAGAGACTTGCAAGTGAATCGAACCTTAGGCAGTCAACTCATTAATGCAGTTGACTAATACCTGCACCACAGTAATACTCTGGGACTCCTGTGGATTTTCATTCAGTGGGATTTGCCGATTCAGAAAGAAACCTCTGGATTTTTATGTTTTTCTTTACGGAAAATGTCAGTGACAAAATCTGATCTTATAACTTAGAGATCTTTATTCTATTATTTAAACTAGTGCAGGGCTTAATGTGAAAAAATTAAATTTTCAGTGTTTTTCTGCATTATTGCACAAGCTTCTTTCTGACTCTTCATACAAATTATAATTAAAAACATCTAACCAACTAAAAATATCCCAAAAATTCCCCACAAATAATCCTGAAAATAAGAAACAAGGAAATATAAAGGACAAAGGACAAAGAACTGCTATGATTTTTATTAACACTGTTTTTGTGAGCTCATGAGATTATCCTTATATTCACCCTTAGTGTAATACCTATGTCTACGAAAGGGAAAGCAAAAACTTCATGTCTGTTAGTCTAACTTGAGCAACATGAGAGTATTAGAAAAGAGAGTGAAAGCTATTGCTGTGAAAGATAAAAAATGCAACCTCTCTTTCAATGGAAGGCTGTGCCAAGTTAATCTATCTTGATTAGATAACTTCCTGTCAAAAGATCTGTGCTACTTATTGAAGATTTGCCATTAACTGCGCAAAGATCTTTATCATCAACAGTATTAATACATTGGAAAGGATTCGGTTGGTCCCAGGTCTGAGAGTGGAAAGGCCTTGTCTCTGTGAATGGCAGAGGGTTAAGCAGAGAGACTTCAGCAATGACAATGATGTCGTGGGGAGCAATGGTGTGCACTTGCTGTGAGTAACTTCATGTTTGACTGCTAGAGAGGTAAAATTAAGGAACATCTCTGTCTTGGAGGTAAATAACCTCGTTATGAAGACAGAGCTTGATAAATGTCTGGTACCATATGGCATGGTCAGCTGCAGTGGCAGACAGCTGAGTCCAGGAGAATCCTTTCCACTCTGGAGTTTCTGTACACTAGCTATTTCTGTGTGTAATGTCACTGTCCTGAGGGTGTACATGTGTGCTGGTAAGTGAAGATGTTAAAGCCAGCTATGCTTCTGATTATTTCAGAAAAGGCTTTGGCTTATTACAGAAGCCATATACCATTCCATTTCTTACGACTAATTACAAAAAAGAAGAAATGGGAATTTGAAAGTACCTTGTGTTGCAGTATCTCCATGAATGTTGGAATCTCAAAAATAATTCATGTTTATAAAAACTTTTATTTAAGTTTCTTAGCATTTTGGCTAGGATAAATGGGAAATTGTTATTTTTTTGCTTGCTCTTCTTACTTCGTTTAAAATGGCTACAGGGTGCATAGTTGGCATGAGGAAACTTTAAAGCCTCCCTATTTTGTTTCTTTCCTGTAATTTTTAAGTGGTCCCACAAATCTGAGAAAACCAAAGGTGGGAAAACCATGCTCACCACCATGGATGTGATGCCCCAACATCCTGAAAGCTCTTTGGCTTTAGGTTACTCAGCTGAATGCTTTCTATGTCTTGGCTCATGCAAGCCTGTTCCTCCGCACACCCCTTGGTACCTAGGCTTGCCTGCTCTCTTCTAGAGCTCTGCTCACTGGTATTGAACATACAGTGACAAATAGTACAAATGGATCTTTCCTATATCTGTCCATTATTATACTTTCAAGTGCTCCCAAAGTACTGTAAAATGTGTGTAATTTGACTTCCAGAAATCTTTTGATCTCTGAGGACACTCTTAACCTGCAGTAGATGTGGAAAGCTTTATGGAACGCAGAGAGAAGTGTGCTCCATGAAGGAATCAGCGTTTTTCATTGCAGTTTCAGGTTCTGCTTGTACTGGAAATTACACAGTGCCAGAAGACAGTCTCAGGCACTAACTCCATTGTCTACACTGTTAAATTGTTTGAGCAGTCCCTGGAATGGTTTTTCCCTGGGCAGTAAGCCCAGGCCTCTTCCAAACAGTTCCTGGGCATGTTTTGAGAATTAGCACGGGCCAGGCACCATGCCCAACATGTAGTTTGGATGCGGGCACCCTTTTTTGGATGATAATGGACTTCACTGGTGCCAGATGGCTTCAGAGCCAGAGGGAATAAACACAGCCTGATTGCATATGCCATGTGCTCGTGCAGAGGATCTCTTGTGCTGTAAAATGATAGCTTGACTTGTGTGTACGTGCACATCTCCATGTTAAGAAGCTATAACCTGAAAGACTGGATTTTACGAAGGGTAGCCTCAGACAGGGGCTTTGCGGTATCCAGGAAGACAGAGGGAGCATTATGTAATGCCTGTATTGCTGAAAAGATCACAAGCACAGATCAAACCCTGGGACCACATGTCCAATGCACCACCTCAAATGGACACTAAGTAGAAATTGGCTTTAAGGTCTCCTGGGCACCCTCTGGCCTTAAGACATGTTTATGTCCCTTTGCTGTTCCGACTGCCTGAAATAATAGAGGGCCTGCATTACAACCCACCAGATGAGTGTTTTTAGCATACAAATTAGAAGGTGTATGTTTCATGTTTTAGGATGTGGTGTGTTCAAAGATGCAGTATCTCCTAGGATGCTGTTAAAAGGCTGTGTTGTTGGGGGAGAGCCAAAGTAAATGTACCCTTGACCATAGTGAACTGAGAGCAGCTCCTGTTGTGTTCAGGCCCAGCCGAGCAGAGTGCTTGTTGAGGTGGTCCAAAGCAGAGGTGAGAAGTGACTCCACAGGGAGACTGATCAGGGCTCTGGCATAGTTCCCACACTGGCCCTCTCTTACTGAGAAGTACAACCACACCCCTTGGTGCTGCTTTCATGGACACAACACCCTAATCTCCTGAAAAATCCTGACAGGTTTTAGGTTGTCTGTGAAATCTCTGAACTTAACTACTTTCTTTCATACAGGGCAAACTCTGATGGCAGAACAAGAGAAGATCTCCGCGCTGGATTTCTTTGTTGTTTGTGTAATTACCCGGGGCACAAGTAATAAAAATTATTAAATGCTGAAGAGCCTAAATCTGCTGAAAAACACATGGATGTTCAGGCCTGTAAATGTGTCTGCTGAGTTTTAACTGTCCCAATTCCACTGGAGAGTACCAATAAACTCTGCTGATAAACTTTATCCCCAAAATCTTTAAGTTATTCAGTAGCTCATACATATATAGGCTTTTATGTTCAAACTCTTCTCCCAGTTTGAAAGTTTGGGATTAAATATAAAGTTACCTTTTTTTTCCTTTTGCTTTCAAAATCACAAGCCTAGGTGGAAGAACAAAACTTGCTACAGTATATTCACAATAAATAAAGATCACTTCAGAAAAATCTCATTCAGGAAAATTAAGAGGATAAAGCATGTTCTGGATGTAAAAAAATATGTTAATGATTATTATAATTAGCCTTAATTAGTCTTAGCCTTTTTTTAATCAGTAGTTTTGGAGAATATGAAATATTCAGGGATAGGCATGAAAACAAGGACTGAGCACAGAGAGTATGTGTTTGAGAGACACGTGTGACAATTAGAGGCTGCTGAAGTGCATTTCAGTACTACGCATTGAAGAGCTTGTTTAAATATTGGAGATGTCACCAGAAATGGGGAAATCCTTTGCTGTTACAATTTTTTGTCTGTCCTTTTTAGGTTCATGTCAATATGTTATTTGAGAGCTGATTTATGAGGTAGACATCTCCATTTAGTGGGGGAAAGGGAGGTGGCTGGAGACAGTATCTTCTTCAGCTGTATGACTTCAATGCTGCAAAGGTGTTGAAATTGAGAGATGACAAGGCCAACTAATGTCTGCAGGGCAGATTTGGACAAAGAAGAAAACATAGTAAATCATTTTGTCAGAAGGAAATGCATTAATAATATGAGATACATTTTCAACACTTGTTTGGGGGGAAGGGTGACAGGCAGTTTGTGTGTGTTATCTGCCAGCAAAAAATTAAAATTGGTACCTTTCCTGGTAACAGAAGTGGTCTTTTGGTATTTTCCCGCAGCTTTTCACTGTGGCTCATCAGTACTACTCAACTTAATGTTGCTTGATAGAGAGGAATCGTGAAGAGCAAAGTCTGAGGCTCAAAGGAAAGAAGATCCTTTTCACCGAAGCAAAAGAGGTCTGGCTACCTTGTGAAGAAACTGGATTTTCAGTTCAGAAGCAGTTGCACAGTCCTGGAGACACCAGAATGAAATATTGATGTCTTCAACTGTATTTATTTGGCTGAAGAAAATTTACTTGATTTGGAGACATCTGTATAACAGAGGGAGACGTGCATGCCTCTCCCATGTCATATACAGCAATTGCGAAATTTCCACCACTTCTGCTGCAGGAGTGTTAGAAGTGCCCTGGAAATGCCTTTTATAGATTTCTGTCACTGCCCGGGAATATCACAGCATATATTAACTCTGGCAGTTTTTCACAGTCACAGTCACCTTTAGATGCCAAAATGCAGTCATTTCTAGAGATATTGGACAAAAGAAATGGCTTCATGACCTAAATATATCCAACCTGTCAAGACGCCTTCTTATACACCTTTTTGCTATAAAAAGCTGTCAGGAAAATAGCCTTTGTCATCCCCTTAAACAGTGTTTATTTCTGTTTGTACGGAAAAATATTTTGAGACTGATATAATGGGCATTTGAAGGTATGTCTGTGCAGGAGTCAAATACTTTAAGCAAAGAGAAGTAAGTATTTGCTGGTGTGCTCTGAGACAAACATTTAGTTGAGAAGTTGCACAAGCACTGCTATAGGAAAAGAAGGCACCAGACTCCCCTCTGAAAATTGTACAGGTATCATTTCAGATGGATGTTTTACTCTCTAAATGCCTGCAATCCATGGTCACCAGAAATAACTGCCCCATGTGGGCAGCTGAGATGCAATCATGTTATTTCCCAAGAACAATTTCAATTGCAGAGCCTGCACAGTCCTTTGTGGAGTGAAATGGGCATGTGAAAGCTGCAGACCTTCATGTGCAATGAAGTCACCACTTTCTCATGATTCACAGACAAATAAGCAACCATCTTGTACTCACACTATCTGGTTTATCTAATTTTTTGTTTTACTATTCACTATTTTTACACTGACCATGCTTCAGCTCCCTCTGTGGTGATGGATCATAGATTTCAATCGCTCTTTGGCTTACCACTTCCTTCTTGTCCAACAAATTGAAGTCTTTTAAAGAGAAGGCAGTTACTTACGAAATCAAGTGGTTAAGCTTTGTGGATAGTCTCAGTTTTATGTTGGTGCATACTGCAGTTCTCTTGTGAAAGATTAGCCTAACTGTCACTTGACACTTTTTTTTTTTGGGGGGGTGATGTTTTGAACAAAGAGTAACACACACGTTTTAAACAGTATAATTGCATTTCTATTTCTGGTTTTGGTTCCAACTTCTGAGACTTCATTATGCTTACAAAATTAAGATTTTTTTCCTCTAAAATGATCCTCCTTTAAAAAAATTCAAGAACCCTTCCCTTCGCTTCCCTTCCCTTTTCCAAGATAATATCTTTTTTTTTTCCCTGAATAAAGAGAAAAAAATTGGACAGTAAGATTATAGAATGACAGATAATAGAAAAAAACAAATTCATTTACAATGTAACCCAATTTCAATCATTACAGTTACAAAGACAAAAGAAAAAATTTTAAACAGAAGCTCTTCTTTCCTTTAAGGTTCTCCAGATATGTATAAAAAGCATAAAAGGCCTTTCTGACTGCAACTTTCCAAAGACTTGTTCTGCTTGAAACTAATATGTCTAAAAGGAACACTATACAAGTAGAGAAGGGTAAAAAAAGCATGTTTTCATAATTTTAGCTAAGGTTCATGCTCTCCATTGCTTTTAGCTGTGATGTTCCACACGTACTTGGTGACATCTCCAGTCACTACACCCCACTTCCTGTGCTTTGTGTGCTTTGTGTGCTGACAACCAGTGTGAAACCCATAAGTGGTGGGAGGACTCACAGCCTACTTAGTTCACTGAAAAGAAAAATGAGGGGAGGTATTAAAAAAAATTAAAAAATAAGGTAGTGGTAAGAAACTCCTGATAATTGACAGGTCCACTATAAGATGCTGGCTATGGCTATGACAGTGGCAAGCTGTCCTACGCTGACATGGGTGGAAGGTATTTGATAATATGCAATCAGATGCTAGTGATTGTAAGCATAAGACTCATTTCAGTCACTAAACAGACCCTGTTATACTCTGACTCTGCTTCCTCTTTTCTCCAGCCGAGATAATGATTAGAATTACTTTTTCAACAAGAAAACCAGGGAAGGGGCTTGACTTGTCCAGAAGTACTGGGGGAAAAGCTGTTGGTGAAAGGATAAGAGTAACAGAAATGTTGCCCAGGGTGCATGGATGTTGGGTGCCATGAGGCGATCAAAAAGGAGACAATCATTAGGTTTTTGGGATGTTGGTACAAGGTGTGAATGCTGTTTAAGGGGATGATGAAAATGACAAATGTAGGAATGGGGAAATTAAAGGGACAAAAATAATATCTCAGACATGTATATTTTCATAAACTGTCAGTGTCAGGTGGTTGTGAATTTGGCCTAGAACTTCCCCAGAATGGTTTGCTATACTGTGTACCCTTTGTGCCAGGTGTGTCTCTTCTCCATGCCTCTGTTTTCAATGTTCGATTGGCACTCAAAATAAAAGGCGCTTTCACAAAGCTGATAAAGCTTGTTCCTTCAAAAGCTATTGCTTGCTCCAGTCTTTACATTGCACTGGTAGCTACCTAAAGTATGTACATCTAATAAATAATTAAATAGCTCTCAGCAAAGAGGTAAAGGTGTGGACCAGGTGGGCAGAAAGGAGTACTGCCAGTTTGGCAGTACCTCCCCTTTAAGCATGGATCCTTGATCTGAAGCTGCACACCTGTTTCCAAACAGGCTTAAAGGAGGGCAGCAAAATCTGTCAACCCTGGATGCTTTCCTGCACCTCTGGTGCAGTGCAGAAAGGTGAGAAGTGGTGAGCTAGACCCGTGTGATCTAGTTTGAGTTTCATCTGGGCAAGGAGCTGTGTGCAGACACCCTCTGCACGCAGACATGCACCTCCATGAAGCAAGCCCAAGTGTGACCGTTCCCCGTAATGCCACTTGCTACAGCTCTGCACAGCCTGTGGCTAACCTCCAAACTTCAATGGTTATGGTGTTTTCATCACACGTTGTTGTGAGGCAAGATGAGTCCCTCTGCCTGTCAGAGCCATTGCAGCCTGTTCTGCAGTCTGGGCTGATTTGCTGAAGGTGATTTTCTGGGAATTCTCAGGGTTCTGGACCTTGACCTTTTCCTCGGTTCTGTTAGCAGAAAGGTCCCTGGAATAGATCTGTCTAATTTCAATTATTATTTCTCAACAATTTGCTAGCACGGTCATGGTAAACAATACAAGCATAACTGACATCTATAGCACAATGCCATTTAAAAATGCTAAGTACAAAGGAGGTGTTTGTATACATGAGTAGAGATGATAGTGGTGTTTGCCTGGAGAGATATGCTCGGGCTTTACTGATATGAGAATTATTTCACTCAAAAATTTTCATAATTAGACAGATTAGCTTGTTTGTAAACTTTCCATGTTATTTATGCCAGGTTAAATATAAAATGAGGTTTTAATAGAAGTGAATTGATGGGTGTTTCATTGGTTTTTTTTGTTTGGTTGTGTTTTGTGTCTGTGTGGTTTGGTTGTTTGTCTTTCTTTTACCTTCCCAAATGTTCAGGCAGGAGGCAGAACAGTCAAATTATTCAAGCGTAATATGTCACCCTGAGTTGCATGTGGGTTGGTAAGGCACAGAACTTCAGGAGTGGAAGGAGAACAGGAACAGTGGTTCAGGAGCAGTTTTCCACCTTAACAGTGGGTATAAAACATGGCACCCTTGGTGAGCTCAGATCTATTCATTTCACACTCTATTTTTCTGAGATTGAGCCTACTAACAATATTATGCCTTTTCAAAGCGAGATCCTTATTTTCTGGCAGATATTTAGGCTTAATATTTTCTGTCTTTATGTGTGTGTCTACACAGGTAACAGAATGTCTATAACCAATCCCACAGTCCATAAGTAATTGTCACTTATTTGGCTGCTAGTCTGGTGGTTAGAATTGAAAAGAACCTAATGAACATAAATTTTTGTTAATGAAGCTGAGCTAGTTGGTTGGAAACCATCTTC
The DNA here is from genome assembly GCF_008360975.1 of Lichenostomus cassidix. Lineage (NCBI taxonomy): Eukaryota > Metazoa > Chordata > Aves > Passeriformes > Meliphagidae > Lichenostomus > Lichenostomus cassidix. The sequence goes on from NC_139483.1 coordinate 79,242,607, forward strand.
TGTATTTCAACTGTGCATGAAGATATTGGTGGGAAACTTGCCCTTGGAGCAGAAAAGCAATGATCTTGTGAATAGTTGCTATAGCAGTATGTGGGAGCTGTCACTGGGATGAGGAAAGCACGGCAGAAAGCCATGGATTTGCTATGGCAGAAAGCAGAGGCACAGAATAAACAGTCACTAGAACAAATGCCAAGGGGTTTTCTTTGCAGTGTTTAATATGAAGAATCCTGGCTCAGTACCCTCATGCTCCCTGTGGGAGCTCCATTTGGCAGTCCAGCACTACCACCTTGTTCTCATGCTGTCCAAAACCAGTCCCGTTTATCAGCCCATCAGAGAGGAAGCAGATAATTAAATTTTTTGAAAGCAGGGCTATTTGTGGGTAATGCAATACAGAGTTGCTGGTTAGGCAGCAGTATCACCCTCACAAGGCAGGAATGAGCTGCCTGTGCTCATGATGCAAATGCAACGCAGGACCAGTGATCTTCCTGACTCCTCTGGTAGCACATCAGTGTATGATTTTGCTGTGTGACACAATCAACAATGTTGTTGCATCCTTTGATCTTCAGGGTAGAACACCAGGACAAACCCAGTCCAAACTGCCTCTCTTTCTCTCTCTCCCAATTTCTTGAAAGAGATGCTCTGCCATGTTAGACTTCTATAGAAGCGCAGCTGAATTCCAAAACCATAAAATGGCAGAATTTGGCTGAAAAACTGACCAAAGAGAAATACAATCCAAGAAAGGTGTAGTTCTGCTTGGGAAATGAAAGTCACTTTTGGAAGCCACTTTTCCTCTAACCCTGTTTCAAATGTAGTGATACCTTGGCAGAAATTTTCCAGTTCCCTGTAAGGTATTGCTGGGAGCTGGCCTTGTGTGATAGTTCTGACGTCAGTGGGAGTTAAGGACTCTCTCTTAATAAATCATTAAATCATGTCCTTAGAAAGAGGAAAATATTTTATTTTGCTAAGCATCCAGAGAGCAAAACCAAAGACAGTTTTAAAGGTGAATCACACCTGGGACATAAATTAAGTCATCATCCCATTTTTAATGTAATCCACTCCTTGTCATAAATCAGAAAATGTATTTTAAGATAATTACAGGTTTTTGAAAAGGTTAGTTTTAGGAAAATATAACACAACATTCAACAAGGACACTAAGAAAAACAGAACAGATAACCTTCCTCTTTTTAGATAGAGGATTTAATTTTATTGGCCTTTGTATGTCACTGTAACTACACACCTTTTAAACACACATTTACAAAATTAGACAGGAAATTTTATCTCTGCTTTCTAGGAAGGCTCCAATTCAGGAAGTATCTGAGCCTGGAATTTTGGGTAGGCTCACTAGAGTCATAATGGGCATATGAAAAACATCTTTATCAAGGTCTGACTGTAATTACATATTCATTTTATGCTACCAGAGCAGGTTAGGACAAACCTGCCTTTGGACTGTCTGGCCACAAAGTCAGGTATGCAACCCCCTGCTGATAGCATCTGAGGTAATGGTAATGATATATCTTGACTGCCTGCTGCCCCAAAAAATGTGAAATTAGTTGACACTGCAGGGGTTAAATAGTGGTGAAAGTGGAGGGGCACAAGAGGTAGAAAAATAGTGGATGTGGGGGCATCTGGAGAGAAAACAGAGAGAAATATGGTGGAGTTTCCAGAATGGATAGAAGGGACTCAGGTTTTTCTGAAGCCTCTCTAAATGCAAGCTTTTATCTGGGCTGTGCAGCTCTGCTCTGAGGAGTCAAACTGATGGCTTTTCTGGGTGCTCCTCGGAATAAAACTGCTTGTGTGTGGGCTGCATTGAACATATGAATACCTGTTCTCTGTTCTGGGTTTTCCAATACAGTATTTCTGTTCAGATCCTATCATGGAAAAAATGTATGCTTGAGACAGAGATGAGTGAAAGGTGAGATTGATGGAGACCTCATTCAGTGAACTAGTTCATCTGTATAAGAAATTTCTGAAGGTCAAAATATGGTTCACCATTTGATGGTACAGTGTGAGACACCTTCATACTTTAATAAATGATTACTGCTCTAACTGACATGAGCAAAACTGCAGATTTAGTCAGAGGACTTTGAAGAAGACTCTCTTCCCATCTCTATGCCAACCACTGAATGGAAAGAGATTTTCAGCTAGGTATTGGCAAGGAGCCTTTATCTGCTCATCACAGCTAATTAGCAAACAAAAATGAATATAAACATTAGATAATGAATATCTACATCTTTCTTATAAGACTCCCAGGTTTTAGATTGTTTCCTTTCATTAATCTTAGACTTCTTACACAGGTTGTCCTGTAGGTAAAGGATAATCAAGCTGAAGTTCAGTTGAGAATAGTTTTTGGTTGGTTGATTACATGTTTTTTTTTTTTTGCTTGGTTTGGTTAGATTTTTTTTTTGTTTGTTTGTTTGTTTTCTTTGTAAGTTTTCATCCATGTGTGAAGCTCCATCTACAAAACTGGACTGTGAAAAACTATTCTCCATGTAGTCATCACCATAGATTTTATATGAATGAAAGTTTAATTTTTTCCATGTTCATGATCTTCTGTCCCTACATTAACCCACAGATATTTAAAATACATCTCCTGTATGTTAGAAATTGTAAATCTGGCATCAGTGTTGCATCTCCAGGACTGAAATTGTAATTTGATTCTTAAACTTGTGTTATCTATTCGATGAATTGTATTACATGTGTGAGCTGGCTTTCCAGTATGAATTTAATTTAGTAGCTTGGGAGTTGAATGAGCTCTGAAGTTCATACACTCTCAGTTCTTAAACACAGGCTCTCTGTAGCCCCCCGCCTTTCTTCAATTTTGTAGAACTCTTTGGAGCTTCAGATTTGAAATTACATAAAGCATTTGTTTAAATCTTTCCAGTTATTAGACATCGTACTGAGATTTACTGAAGTAGAAGGGTAAGTGCTAGCAATTAATCAAGGCAACCGAACTGTGCTGGTGCCATGGAAGTGAACGAGTTCCCAATAGGGGATTTAAATGAAAAACATTAAGTTTCAAAATGAACTGGATGAAGTCAGGGGATTAGAACATAATTCTTTCAATTCTGGCAATTTAAGGAGAGAGAGAACTCTTCCAGAGGAAGGAACTGCACAGTGCATTGATGGGCCATCAAACACTAATTGCAGGTTATTAGTTTTAAGTGACACCTGGAAATTTAATATTGGCTATTTGCATGCTGGCCATAGGAGGAAGATATCTTCTGAAATGCGAGCAGTGAATTTAAGTCAGCAACCCTTATTTGGTATGAATGGCAGCCCAGCTGTATTTCACTGGAAGTGAAAGAGAGGCCTGTACGTGCATTCAGGGCATTCTGTCTATTCAAAAGGTCCAGTCATGGCAATTTCTTCATAGAGTGAGGAAATGTCACAACCACCCATACCACTGACTGTTTCCCTCCTCTCTGCTTATCACCTGGGTGTCATCGCTCTCACTGGCGCTTTTGCAGACTGTACAAAGTATGCAAAGATTAAAGAACATTACAGTCACATACATTTTCAACCACTTGAGTTTTCCCTCTGCACAACTCTTTTGCTCCTTGAGACCTCTGCAAGGGCAGCAGGAGAAAGCATTGGCAAGAGGATCACCTCCTTGTGATCCTGCAAAATATAATGGACTGAAGATGCTGCTGTCAGTGACAGTAGAACACTTCTGTTTGGTTATTCTGTATTTCACTCATACAAATGTTGTCAACTACAGCTGTGAAGTTAAACTTTTACCATATTTCCTTTGTACTCTTTATAATATTTGGTTACATGATATGAAATCAAGTATCCAGTGAGGCTGATATGAAACACATTTATTCTGCAAACCAAAAACTAGACCTATTTTCCACCACGTAGCTGTTGTTACACAGCAATTCACACACATTATAGACAGAAACACGGCTGCTGGGAAACACCAGCGATAAGAGCAGGCACTTCTGAGGCATGAAAGTAAACATTCAGCCTTGACCTTTTGTTTTGCTTATCATGCAAACGGAAACGTCATTGTCTTGAGTATTTATAGAATGGTGACTTAAGTTTTGAATTGCTTTTACGTTTTTAGTGAGAAATGATGAGCATCTGTCACATGCTGCTGAGGATGAAACTGCAAAGCCAAATAGAAAGCAACAAGTGTCTTTACACACACCAAAAAAAAAAAATCTTGCTTCTTATTTGACTCTCTGACAATCACGTGAGATTTTTCAGTATCTTCAAGAGGAATGATGTGTCAGGGCTTTTTTGTGACAATAAAACCTGATTTTGTTTTAATTAATTATTATTTCAGAAGGTGTTTTTAGAGCTGCTCTAGTGTAAAGGAGCTGGGATGGCTGAGTATCCAATAATCCTGGCCTTGTGACAAAACTTGGCAGTTGCTAGTTATTTGAAGGCTGGAAAATGAATGTATTAAGTTTCTGTAATTTAAAAATATTTCTATACTGATTCTTTGTCACTCCGGGGCAAACTGTTAAATGGGAAGCATGTTCTGTAACTGCCTTGAATGCTCAGTATCGTAGTTTCAAAAATAAATGTTTTGAAATCATGACAGTAAATTATGCATAAAAGCTGGTTGAGTAGAGGTTACATTAAAGAAAGAAGGTTCAGCTCTTTTCATCATTCCCTGCCTGAAGTGTTGCTATGCACTTTAGGTCATCTATGTAATTTTTATCTTTGTGGCGGCCTTTTTGGGACAGCAGTGCAGTTGTTAGGACAACAAGACCAAAGGTGTGTTTATTCCAGAATTCTGTCTCAAATATCAAGTATGGATGCTTAGGAAGAGTCCAAAAAGCCATGCCATATCATGTAACTCTTTTGTAAAGACAGCTTGATTTTTTACTAACCTGATTAATTTTATATCATCTGTAAATTTATAACTTATGCTATTCATTAGTTTATATGAGAATTTATTGAAAAGGGTTTTTTTTGGGACATAGTTCCTAAGGTAATTTCTTTATTTTATGCCCTCTCTCAGTTTTAATCAGTAACAAATACACAATAGACTTTTCTTTCTTCCTAATACAGTGTCTGGTTAGTTTTCTACTACTTGCTGGAGAGGCGCCTTGTCAACAGTTTCCAGAAATTCGTGCAGTTACACGAATGACATTGTCATTGTCAATGTACCCACTGACCCTTCAGTGAATCCTAATACCTATGGGTGCGAGCCTTGACTTTCTACTGCAAAAGCTGCTCCAGTATAACCAGGACATCAAATGTTGAGCAGATCTATAATTTCTCACAGCTCTACATGCACAGAAGTGAGACTTTCTGGTGGACATTACTCAATTCCATTTTAAAAGGGTTGTTTTACAGTTGATACTCTCCATTCCTGAGGGAGGGTGAGTCAGTAGGTTACCACTACAACAGAAATTCAGTAGTCTCAGCTTGATTATTATACTACTTGGTGTTAAAGGCAATAGAACCCCAGTGATTCTTTAGCATTTATTTTATCAGTCTGTTCATAAATGTTCCCTACTGACCTTTTGATAGTTCACCAAATTTGACTTATAAAACAAGTGTCTGTGAATCTCTCTAAGCTTTTCTTAAATGAATGTGGATAAAGAGAGTTCATCTAAGTTTTTCGTTATGACTTTACATTTTCTATTAGATCTGCGGACTGTACAAATTTTCTGCCAGGGAGGAAAGAAGTTCTTATTTACTCAAATTAATCTTCAAAATCTGTTTTTATCTACCTTTTACAGTTTTGTATTTGTTTTATCTGAATTTATCCTCTTTTTGTTTCCCTTCTTCAGATAAGACTTCTGCTTTCTGGAGAAAATCTTTCTAACTTTGAATGCTTTCCTTTATTGTTTTCCAGTGGTTCTGACTTCTGTCTTCCTTTTAATTTGTTTTCAACAAGCATATTTTCTTTGTTGTTGTTCTTTTTTTTTAAATTAAATCTACTTCATTCTTGTAAATGCTAAATTTGAATATATAGTAGTCATAATTACAGGGCAACTCTTCAAAAGTAACATTGTAAACCACATCTTGTGTGCTCAAGACTAAGCCAAACTGCTTCTTCCCTTGTGGGTTTTCTGAGTAGCAAGTTTAACAAGTGGTCATTTAAGATATTTAAAACTTGTACCTCTATATCATTTCTCACAATGACATTCCTTCAAGTTTACATAGGTATAATTGAATTCTCCCATGTTTTTTATTTGTTCTGCTCTGGCAGCTTCTCTGATTTCTGCCTAAGCAGGTTAAAGTCACATTGCTGCCTTCCTGTCTGGCAATGCCAATATTCCCATTGGGACAAGGCTGTCATAACTGTACAAATGGCTGTGTTCCTTCTGGATGCAGCCCATTTGTTTACCCTATTTTCCTCATTTAACTGTGTCTTCTCCCTGTCAGAGAGAGGGTGGTCAGTGACCCTGAGCTGGGACAGCTTCCAGCAGTGGTGCTCTGAGGAACAGTGGCTACCCTGGCTTTGGGCATCTCCATGGGGATTGGGATGAGGCTGGATGGGGCTGGCATGGAGGGACCCAGGACTGGCTCTGCTGTGCTGCCTTTGGGACAGGGACACACAGCCCTGGGATGGGCAGGGACAGGCAGGGCTGGCAGGGACTGTGGGGAGCTGACTTTTGGGCACAGCTTTGTTTTGTTTTGCTCTTCCTTTGCTGAGCTCCTGAGGGAAGTGGCAGCACTTTCTCTGTTGCTGGCAGGACTCTAGTCCAGAAAAGAGTTTCATAGTTAAGAAAGCAATCTACCTTGTTACACCTATAGTGAGATCTGAATATCTCCTGCTCTTTTGTGTGGCCTGACTGCCATTTATTTGCTTTGCTGATAACCATGAAACCTTCAACTTTGGCCTCCTTCACTGCTTACTGATTCCCTTCTGAAATCAACAGTGGCCTTGGTCAATATATGATACACACTAAAATCCTGAGCAACCTTCTGCTCTTGCATCTCTATGAATTAATCCAAAATAGGAAGCTGATGGAAGTCAGAGGTTTAAGCGCACATAGTACTGAATTTAATTTAAATTGTGTTGATATTTTTTATAGGAAAAAAACTCTCTTTTTCCCTTGCTATATGCCAAGGAAGAAAAATCTGATCCAATTTATTTTATGAGGCCATTAATGATAAAATGCATGCCATTTAGTAGGAAATTAGTTTTTAAATGAGGTAACAAAATCAGTTTTTGGATGTAAATTGACAAAAAATTTGACAAGAATATACTTGTTTAGACATTAGAGAAACCTAAACTGCTTTCTACTATCATAATGTATCAGAAAAGGATGCCCAGCATAGCCAAAGGGGTTCAGATTGTATTAATATTGATAATGTTATTCTCTACATTTCAGAAAACATTATGTGTAAATTCCCTCACTGATGTGTTTGGAAAGGTAATAGTCTTAATTTTCAACAGGTTTCTTTTCTCAAATAGTGTATTTCCATGGCAAACCATCAGCTGCATTTTTATTATGATCACACTTGTCCTCAGATGTGCCTCAGTTCTCTGCTTTTAGCTTCTTTCCTGAATGTTTGTTCTCGAATCAGACCCTGTTTAATACTCTCAAGGTTTTGAATGCCCTTACTGCCTTGGGGATTAAGCTGGACAAGTCAGTGTACCACAGAAATGTTATTTCTTTCATACAGAAACTACAGCTCATCTTTCATGCCTAATTTCCCACTGACTTTGAAAATTAGGTTCATATGCAATTTATATTAGCATCATCTTAAACCAGACTATTTAAAATATACTGTGATGAAGTTCTCATAGCATTTTTATTTGCTAGCAGCTGTCGGTGAATTTTGCTGTTTCCTCCTTTTCACAAGCAGCTTTGACGTTCCCTAGTTCCCTAGTGAAATTATTCTTCTGCTACTGTGACAGAATTAGCATAGTTCTCACAACGTTTCATTAAGGTCTATTAAATACTTCCCTCTAATTCTATGATGAATTGTGAATTTCACATAAAGAGTGTCTAGGTTTCCAAGGGGGAAGTTAGAAGCTGGCAGTGCTGGGTTTTTTTTTCTTTTATGGTGAAGAGCTAAAGGCATCCCTATAACTGAAGAACAAGACAATGCCTTTTTGGCATGTTCAGTTCTATTACCTGCTCTGACAGACTGTCTTATTTCTGAAAACATCAATTAGCCTGGTCTGTAACACAGTTTATATTTAAATATATTTAATTGGAGTGTATTACTGAGGCAAGAGATGGCTTGAGGGTCTCTCAGGATCAGTAATATCCATAGACTGTGTTTTTTACTGTCCTTTGATAATTCCTCATGCTTAGCATGTGAAATATCCCACCACTCAACAGCACCAGCCTTGTCACGGTGGTTTTCCATGCAACACTTTGTCAGTTTTGAATTGCCTTTAGCACATGGAGAACTGAGAGGTTATGGAGAACAATGGGCTCAAAAGCTAACTCGGTATCTTTCAGAGACTTGCTTTGCAGGAATTAGCTATTTACATATGTTCTACCTGAGAGTGGAATAGTCACTTCAGCATCCCCCAAGAGTCTCAAAGGCAGTACTCCCTGTAAACTAGCATTCTTACCTACTATACATAACACTTCTAGTTGACCTTTTCAAAGAAATCACAGTTTTCTAATATCCTGATTCAGCTTTGAAAGGGCAAATTTTCATCAAAAGCCTGTATAATTTGCAAAGTGTTTGGCACAAAAGACCCCATAACTTTAACTTCAGATAATATATTATCAGTAACAATTAAGTGAAGGGAAAAAGATACAAATAACATTTATTAGGACTTCTTACAATTGTACAAATTCAACAGGTATTTTTTATTATTGCTTCTGCTAATGAAAACCACTAAATTCTTCCAAAAATGAAACTCTTGTACTTACCAGAAGGACTAGAAAGAAAAGGAAAATCTGACCTCATACTGCCTCTTCTTTAACTCTTAGAAGTGCCAAATGCAACCTTGGGCATTCTCTTGATGTGGGGAGAACATAGGAAGGTGAGGTGAAGGAAGGAGGGAAGTGGGGCTTCTTTCTACTTGCTGTTGCCATAGCTTCAGCAGGCTTTGATAGTAACACTGCAGCAATTCGTTGTCCCTCTTAAGGCATTTTGTTTATATAAAACGCAACCCTGGAAGATCACTGTGTGTTTAGTCATAGTGGAGATGATCTCCAGAGGTCCTTTCCAGAACATCACTCTGTGATACACTCCTGCTGGTTCCAATCTCCACCACCTCACTTCAGCCTCTATTTTTTGTTGCAAGTTGATAATTTAGGGATTTCCCTGCAAAACACAGCTTTCCTAAGTGTATTTTCAATTATGTGCCTATTTTCTGTTTAAACAGATAACATCTCACTGTGTTTGACACCAGGTTTTTTTTGTTTTGAATGGGGAAGATTTAAATTCAGTTCTCTGAATCACAGCCCTCAGTTTCCCTTCAAACCCCAAACTAAATGCCTATAGTGGAAACTTGAATGGGTGTGGGACTCTTTAATGTACAGCACTTTGTAACATTTTCTACAAACCCTGCTTCATGATTCAGCATGCTGAGGTCAATATTTTACAGTAATAAGCACTAAGATGACACCAGTTTGTGTGGGTTGCATTACTTTTGGGCTAAAAGAAAAGGAACAGTGAACCATATAATTACACAGAAATGGGATTCACTGTATGATGGGGAAGGGTTCGTGAGAGCTCCTGAAATGCAGTCATTATGCATTTTTTCTTACAAGAACATTTATATATGCAAAGAAAGTTCTTCACTGACATTTGCAGGGCTGAAGCTGGGTATGTTCCTTGGTAAGGATGTGCTATACTCCACAGATATAGAAGTAGCCAGATCATGCTTTATTTGGTTTTGACTGTGGCACAGAGGATCAGCTTCTGAAGTGTAGGAGAGCTGAGTGTCAAAGTCTTGAGTGCAGCTGAGGCTTCTTAGTGGTACAGCAGCTTGTGGCACTTGCAGTTTCCCGATAGACCTGGATGCTCAGCATGTGGCTGGGAATTGTGGCTTAACAAGTTATCACCATCAGAAGTGAACAGTGGCTAGCAAATTGGCAGGGCTAATGTCATGTTTCGAAAACATGAATTTTCTTGCAGCTATAGTTACTTTTGCAGTTCTTGTTTGCCTGTCTCTGGGTAATTGCTAGTTGGGATGGTTCCACCTATGCTCACTGTGAGTTTGGTTTCAAGATGAGCAATAAAGTCTAAATCATTGACCTTAGCTCCAAATTAGAGGATGATTTTGTAAATTGTTCTCTTGCTTCCTCACCCATTTAGCAACCTCCTTGACCTCTGGGGACTTGATTTCCCTGAAATGCAGAGATAAATCTAACCTTGTTTCCTGATTGTGGAGTAATCGGTGTATTGTTCTAATATAATTTGAAATGATTTCTGCTTTGTATCACTGTTCATGGAAACCTTCACAGTTTTTCAGTTTTTTCTTTATTTATTTCTCCATTAAGTTTTTACCTTGTGCTCTTTCAATAGGGAAAGCAGAAAATACTTCTTAAAAATATTAGAAAATATAAGCATCTTCTTGTTTTTCTCTGACACAAATCTATCAGCATGACTTAAAATTACCTCCCCCATCATGCCCTACAGGTCAATCAACAGCTGGTCCCATTCTCCACCTACCTGTGTCTCTCTTTTGCCTCTGAAACAGTTTATTTTGTTTCTCTGAACCTTGAAAACACATTTCTGTGTTGTAAAATGGAGCAGATTAAAGTGATTTGAAGGTTTCTGCGGGGCAAAAAGAACATTTTCAATAGCGTGTCCTGAAGCTTTCCTGATTTTGGCAGTGACAAGAAATCAAAGGTAGCACTTCTGCTGACACTGAGATGAACTGCATGGAGCTTGTAAGCTTGAAGTATATCTATCCAAGACTACAAAGTGCAGATAAAAGCTGCTTTGTTCCCCCACTCTCCTCCCCCAGAATTGCTTTCTGTTTGTATCATTTGCCATTTATATATCTGCTCATACTAATATTACCTTTTCCTTTCAACTGTAATTTCCTTGTTGTTTGTACCTCAGAGATTACAATCCAACCAAATGTTTTTGATGAGTGATATACTGCCCTTTCCTGTGAAAACAAATCCTTACTTAGAGTAAATTGGGAGAGCTTTGCTGTTCCTGGTGAAGCTATGTTATTTTGTGTTGCTCCTGATCACATTTTCAAGCTTGTTCCTCACTCCCCATACCCTATTTGGCCTTACACCAGTGTAAGAATGAAAGGAAATTCTGGCCACGGAAAATTATTTTTGTAGTTCCCTTTTAAGACACAGTTCTTACTATATATATATATATATATATATATATATTCAACAACTCTTGATACTAAAAAGGAATATTCTTTAGGCTCTCAGTGTTGGCAAACATTACTAACAAGAAGTGATCTAAGTTCTTCATATCATGCACTGCACTTCCCTCTTTATCTTGCCTATATAAGGCTAATTTGCATGCACAGGAATATTATTATTTAACTTTGGAAACTAGCATTAGCTAAGCAAATGCTGATTGTAGTATTTGTACCAGTTGGATATGTTGAAAGGTTTTCCTTGCTGTCAACTTTTTCTCAGAAATCATGTCCATCTGTGACAATCAAAAATGGGTAGGAAGTTGTGTGCTACAACACAGTCCAGGCAAGCGTTGTTAATTTTCCTTGCTACTTAATATTCTGTCTTTTTATGTAACATCTTTGATATGTTCATGTTATTCCCATTTTGAAGATAGCTAGAAGCAGCTTTGAAACTGAAGATCCTGACTTCGCTAGAAAGCCAAGTCAAGAAAACTTGTTAGTATTGTCACAGTATTGTTGTTAGTGATGGCACAAAACACCTGAATGGCATAACACTACCCTGCTGAAGGATGCAGTGAACTAGGGTGGCAATGGGAAATCAGCAAGATGAAGTTTAAATGTGAGATGTGTACTGTGCTAAGCTCTACAAAACGAAACTTGATTCAAAAATACAGAATGGCAATAAAAATAGTTAAAATGAATCTGAAACTGAGTAACCCATTCTGTTGAAAAAAAAAAAACCAAAAAACCCCCAACCTTTCCTTTAGTGTCTGACTGATGAGAATAATATTTTCTTCCACTTGGAAGTGGCAAAGTCTCATCTTGAAGGTTTTTGCCCACTCTTGGAAATGGCTCTTAGAAATGGAGAGAGAACTTGGATAAAAGCAAAAATGTAAAACATATTTTAGGAAATGCTGTATGAAAATACATATTGATATAACCGGCTATAATTGCAGCAATAAGGTAATATACTGCTTCAGCAATTAGACAAGTAGAGTGCAAGTAAATGTCGGCAGTATTGATAATTTAGAAGAATCTGTTCAGGTCCAGTCCTCAACCACTCCTTATATTAAATGCCTATAATGAACAAACTAATTTCACATTTAGCATAAGTCCAGCAAGCCTCAAAAATTTGTCAGGAGTAAGTCTGACCCATTGCAACAGCCATAATCTATGAGTTATTTTCATGTGCACATAATATTTTTCTTTTCACTTTGAAATTATTAAATTCCTGTTAAACTGACAAAGCAACTGAAAAAGAATATGACACACAATAAGAACTTATGAGAAAAAAATACAAGGATAACTAAGCTGTTTTCTGTCTCTTAGTCTTGCTGTGAATGGGTTTAGCACAAGGACATGGAACATAACATCTCATTCTCAGCTGTGGTCCTTGCAGAACAAGGACACTGCAGTGAGTCATGGCAGCAATGGAGCAGCAGCAGCAGCAGCAGCAGCAGCAGCAGCAGCAGCAGCAGCAGCAACACAGAACTGAGTTTCCTCTGCTTTGTATGTTCAATTGTACTGTGTTTCCTCTCACCTGTCTTTTTCTTTTCCTTCATTTTAATAAAGAGCGGAACATTTAGTAATTGTTGAAATGTCCTTGCTTTTTGTAACTGCGCCTTTGCAGTTCACAAATTCCATGTATCTCTATCTATTAATTTCCATTTGCTAGCTAAGTTTTGTTTGTGAAAGTGGAAGTGAATGATAATCATAAAAAGATATGTACTTGAAGGGGTTGGAAGAACTGCCAGCAGGTTCTGCGTACAATGCTCACTATATGAGGGCTGAGCGTTTTTCAAGTGCAAGTCCCTGACTCCTTCTATCATGACATTGTAGTCAATACTAGCAATTTTTTAGGATTATGTATTTGAGTAAATAGAGATAAATACTTATTATTGGAGTGTGATGATGCTCTACTTGCAGTTGACCATGGTGAGTGTGGTGCATATTTTCTTCAGGCTAATTAACCCTGAAATATGTTAATATGTTTCTCAAAGATAAGCTTTCCATTAGTTATACTTAGTTTTATATTTCTCCTCCCATATCCCACCACTGATCTTGAGGGTATAATGCTTAGGCACACAGCTTGGTGTTTGCTATTCAGTATATTCAGAAAAACATGCAGCTAAAAGTAAGGAATGCACTGTGTAATCTTGTAGTTATTTCAAAGTAATTTTTCTCTTCAGATTTATAGCTGAATAGATCTGAATGTGTCATCCACCTGGGTTCATTACCCATTCACTTTCAATGTTTTCTGCTCTAATGTATGGAGAGGGTTGGGACATGAAAATGAACCTATCTAAGGAGGGGAAGCAGCATCTGTAGGAGGCCACACAAGGATTCTAAAACATCTCCATTTTCAGCTTCATATTTCTGTGAGCACCCAGGTTAACTTAGTGGTGGTTCAAAACAGCACTCCTCATAATGAATGCCCTCTAGTTTGCCTCAAAGGTGTTCTGGCACTGGTCCTCCCATGGATGTTAGGATCACCTCTACTCTCCTCTGATCCTCCAAATTTAGAGTGTGCTCTCCAAAACTCCTGCATCTGACCCAGCATTCCCAGTGCCTACAACCTCTCAGTGTTTTTCACATGATTTCTGAGTTTTCTCTGATTGAAATCTTTACCTCAGCTTGTCATGGTTATGTGGTGGTTTTGATTGGCCCAAAACATCAGTAAAGTATTTTTTAACATCTAGGAGAAATTTGTACCCCTCAGAAGCTTTTGTGGTAGGCCTGGGGAGGTGTCTGATGGGTGGGGAGTGGCACAAAGATGGCTCCTGTGTGTCCTGAGTGCAAGTTCTGGAAGTTTTCACATCAAGTCCAGCAGAGCCAATCCCTGATGGCTCCGAGAGTGATGGACATGCTGCCGGCCAAGTTTGGGCCAATTAGAGGTGCTGGTAACGCCTGTGTGAAAACGTATTTGAGAAGAAATCAAAACAAAGCAGGGGCGCACTTCTTTCACTTCTTTGTAGTTGGAGGAGGAGGAGGTGGAGGTAAAAATATGTGAGGGAGAACAGCATGGAGACGCTAAGGTCAGTGAAGAAGGTGGGGGAGGAGGGGATCCCAGTGCCAGAGCTGAAAACTCTCTGCTAGCCATGGTGAAGACCATGGGGGGAGCAGCAGGTTCCCCCTGCAGCCCATGGAGTCCACAAGGATGCAGAAATCCCTCTGCAGCCCACACCAGAGGAACAGGTGGATGCCTGGAGAAAACTGTGATCCAGTTTGGAGTCTCATCAAAAGAGTTAAAGCTACAAAGGCCTTGCAAGGGAGAGAAAGGCCTTGCTTCTGAGATGGAAGCAGGCTGGCCTCGGCTTGGGAGAGTCTGCACAGCACTTTATAGACAAAAAGACTCACATTACAGCAGAATTTGGGTGGGATGTTGCTCATGAGATTGGACCCACGCCAAAGAAGTTCTCAGAGGACTGTGTCTCTTGGGAAAGACCCCGTGGCTAAGTAGAGAACCCCTCTCCCTGATTGAACTGACCAGAGAACCCTTCTCACCCTGCCCCCTGTGTTGCTGGTTTGGAAAGAGGGAAGGGAGGTGAGCGCAGAGACTGCTTCTTAAGAGGGAGGGGGTGAGAGCAGGGAGAGAGAGAGAGATAAGTAGAGATAAAGAGTATTTGTAGTAGAAGAATTGTGGTGATGAATGGATTTATGGACTTTGTGGACTGAGAGAATACCCCATACCCTGCCTCCCTACCCCAGCTTGTTGGTTAAAAAGAGGAAAGGGGGTGAATAACATGGGTTCGTAAGGGGGGGGGGGGAATGAACAAAATAGTATATGAAAAGTTTATTTTTGCCTTGCATTTTATCCTCCAACTCTGTTAGGTAATTAAATCACTTTTTGCAACTTTAAGTTTGGAGCCTGTTTGCCCTCTTTTTTTCTTTCGTGTGTCCTCCTACCAGTGTCCTATCTCATTTGACTCACGAGATTGGTGTGTATTTTTGCAGGATTTTTTTGTTGCAGCAAGAGAGAATCGAGGTGCCTGGCGTTTAGTCAGGGTCAAACCCCGATAGGGTACTTTTAACATCTATATAGAGGGAATTTTGTTTTTCTATGGTCATGCTATTCCTAAGCATAGAGTAGGGCCTGTGTGCTGTTTCTGAGTCATGGTTGTGTTAGCCATTGCCTTTTGTGGAAATGCTATCTCTGGACTCATGCTGGCCATGGAACCCATTTACCCTTAGGCAATTCATAAAAGGGCCCCAAAGAACGTCTTAAAATTTGGGTGGAGAAGGTCTTAGTCTAAATATTTCTCTCCTGGTAAGCTTGGAGAAAAAGCCAAAAAAATTATATTTTGGTTTTTTTTAAAGAATTTTTAAAAAGTATTCATGGCATGGGAGAGTTTCTGAACCACATACAGAAATACCTTGCTAAGCAATTTGGGACTGCATTAAAGCAAGGATTAGTGGGAGTTTTTAAAGCCCTGTGGTGATTCCTAGTATTCTTTATTAAGCCTGTAACATTTTCTCCACGCAAAATAATTACATTGATACAAGAAAAAAGGAAGGAAATCCCACTTCTAAAATGAAGGCACAACATATACAAACCCTTGTTTGGCACTGAGTGAGCAGGGGTGGCAGCAGCTTGGTTTGACTAACCAAGTCAGTCAGGTTAATCTGTTCTAAAGCAGCAGCTTTCAAGCTGAAGGAAGATCTACTGTTGATGGAGGCTAATGGTGAGGTTAATACAAACCAAATTCAGGGCAAAAAAGGGTGCATCAGTTAGTGTCCTGCATGGTATTTATAGGGTTTTAATTTCCATTGCAGGCATGTTATTCACCCCTTCTGTGTTCCAGCATGAGAGTACACATTGAGTATCCACTTTTAAGAATCACTAGGTATCAGCTTAGCTGGTTTAAGTCAATAGTTTGAAAGGGGGAATTGGCCGACTTACTGAATTGTCTGTGCTGTTTCTCATATATGGGCTTGGCCTGTTTTGAGTTTGGTATCACTATCCTCTGCTGCATTTATAACTATAGAAATCTGAATGTTTACAGGATTGTAAAGAAAGATACAATATTAAAAATAGTATCGGGACAGATTCTGTGAGTGATGCTCATTGGGTAGGAATTCCCAAAGAATGTTATGAGTTATGTGCATCTGCCTAAAGCTGTCTGAACAACCTCAACCATGCCAGGAATATTTTAAAGGCTGGGTTCACTACATTTCTGTGGAAAGACTGCATTTCTTTACGCAGACAAAGATGATCTTTCCCAACTTAAGGTAATGGGGCATCAGAAGTACTTATGAAATTTAATAGGAGGCATTTTAGGGGACCAAAAATTTATGAATAAAGGCATCTTGCTTGTAATTTTTTTTTTTTAACCTATGAAAGTGCAAAATGATAAAATTCAGTATATCATTTCAGAAAAGGAATATTGTCAGGATTAAAATTTAAAATCAAAATGAAATACTGCTGAATGGTTCTGAAGCTTCCATTAATACAGAAAAGTATTTAATTCCTGAAACACCCTTGGATGAGGTACCCTGTAGTTTTAAAGTGCATTTACTGTAGTGGGAACAGAGAAAGTGTGCCTATGTGTGTTTTTCTTTGAACTTCCTCAGCTGTGTTGAAAACACAATATTTGTCTCTGGTAGAGTGACTCTCCCATTTCATTGTTACGGGTAAATCAGTACCCAAAACCAGTGGCAAAAGCTAGTGATCATGTAGATGAAGAAAACGCCCTGTAATTTTCTATGGGCATCACAACTCTTGGGATTTTAATCTTTATTCAAAAAATATATGTATTTAAAGCCAGGATCTCCATAAAAAATGTTCAGACCACATGTAGACAAACACTGACTAGACAATTTACCGCATCCTATGCAATTCACAACTCTAAAAAGACATTTAATCTTTTTTTCTTTTCCCTTTTTTTTAAATGTATTTTTCCATAAATGTTTTGCTTCTAGTTTTAGCAGCAAAGCATTTGTTTGGATATGAGTCTAGACATACCATGATCTGAAGGGAACAGGTACATTCCACATCTTCTTCCAGAAAATCTATTGATTCCCTAGTTAGTGCCACAGCTGGAAAGCGCAGGCTAAACAGAGCAACTCAGTGAGTGAATGGATTAGCTGTACAGGGGAATCTGACTCTCTGGATGGGAGCAGACTATTCAAAATAGTTTAAGAAACAGAAAAATCTTCTTTAGGAAGCTTTTGGGTATCTCTGGAGACATTCTGCCCAAAGGCTGATGTTTTCAGTTTGACTGCCACACAGGTACCAGCAGAGACACTCAAGTGCTGTACTTTGCCTTGGAGTCTTCATATGTTTTATCAAATGATAGCTTGATGTAAAATAATAAACAGCCTCTTGCAGCAGAGTTTGGAACTCAGGTTTTCCTATTTTCCAGAGATTGCCCTAAATGATTTAGCTAGAAAGTAACATTCCTGGCCTAGTAAATATTGAATTTCTTTAAAAAGGTGGAACAGCTCCAGCAGAAAGAGCTAAACCTACCTCGTTTTCTTCAACTGAAATAGTCTGTAGATCTGCTACGAGAGCACTCTTCCAGGCAGTGAAGGAGAAGTGCTTGAACTTTCACTGAACACAGCCTCGACCCAAGGTTCTGATATTCCTTGTTAGTGTGTTAGTCATGGACTTGTTGGTTAAAAAAAAAAAAAAAGACAACCAAAAACTCAAATGTCTGTCCCGTCAGGCTTTAAAAGAAACCTACAAGGTTAAGCTATCAAGTGTCAGGGTTGGGAAGGATTTAAGAAATAGTTTCTCACACTCTCTGGTGGCCTTGTGTTGATGTTCTGCCTCTCTGGGTCCTTGTAGTCCTCCTGCAGATTGATATACAAACACTTCCCTATTGAATGGGAAGACAATATAATGAAAAAGGGCTTGAAAAATTCTGATGTGCTCAGTGTTGTCTTTCTCTTGTTCCTTCCTGGCAAGGTCTCTTTTCAGGCGTCCAAGTTCTCTGTGCAAAGTTTATGGGAAAGAGGTACCAACTACAACAGAGAATGGTCTCAGTCAGGACCAAATAAGGGAAACAGATGTATGTAAATCCATGAAGACTGCTGAGGGAGCTAAATATCCTCTTTGAAAGGTCATAGCTATTGAGGGAGGTTAAAAAAGTCAAGTGTCATACTTATCTTCAAAAGAAACCAAATAAAATGGCAAAGAGGAAAACCCAGGGAACTACTGGCCTCACCTCAGTCTCTGGGAGGCTGTGAGAAAAATGCTCCCAGAAGTCATTTCCAGGCACATGGAAAATGAGATGGAGAGAGGGAACAGCCAGCACAAATACATCAAGGGACAAATGTGGCTGGTTGACCCAATTATGTTATTTTATGAGAGGAGAGGAGGGAAAAAGAGTGGATGGCATTTCCATTGCCTTTAACAACAGTCTCTCTCCACAGTGTCATTGCAGTTCAGCCAGTGAGATAAGGACTACATATGAATTACAGGTGGGTGAAACCTGGCTGGAGAGCTGGGTTCAAAGGTTGTGATTAATGGCTTGAAATCCAGCTGGGTGTTGAGTAGTGGCAACTTTCCTAAGGGACTGCACCTGAGGCTGACACTGCTTAGCATTCCTCATCAGTGACCAGGCAATGGGACTCCAAGCCCAGAAAGTTCACAAACTGCACCAGTGATTTAAAGGCTGCAAGGTCAAAGCCACCATTTAGCAGGACCTTGATAATCTGGAGGTGTGACCAGATGGCCTCCACAAGTCCCTCCCTTCCTAAAGCAGTGTGTGACCCTTTTCCACACCGGGAAGTAGATTTACAAAAGTGTGGTGCTGTGAAATGAGAGGCAGAGCCACCTCACATAACTGAGATGAGACTAAATTTCTTCTGAAGGGCTGCATTTGGCTGAGTGGCAATCTAATATTATGTTGGAGTGCCAACACGAAGGTAGCTAACAGAAGAAAGTAATAATGTAAAATATAATATTTCTGCATGTGTTCTGTTAACTCATTTGATAAAGAAAAACATCTCAAAATCCATGTAGATAGCCAGGGTACAAAAAGAAACCTAAGTCTCCATTTCCACAGACATTGTTGAAAGGAACTGCTTAAGAGAAAAACCAGTCTTGCAACATTTATGAACAGAGCTGACATAAAATTGCCTAAATTCAACCATAGAGGTTTTTCCTAATATTTCAACCCTTTATTGAACTAGTCATATTAAATTATTTCCAGAACATGTAATTCAAGAATGATGTGACCCATTTTGAAATATGTTTTATTTGTAATGCTATGACTAGATCATAGTTAGATGTTCATAAATTATGTCACTCTGAAAGGAGGACATAAAAAGGTATTTAATAAAAAGATCATGCTGTCTTGCAAATGAGTAGTTAGGTCCTTAATGTCAGGATATACAATATAGAAAGCATGATGTAGAAAGTATTGACTGTTCATTGAAATTAATGCCCATGGCCAAGTGGTTATTATTAAACTTCAGAAAACAATCTTTATAGTTTCTGAAACAGTCTCATCCTGAAAGATCATAACATCTTGGTGACTAAATGAAAATGAGATAGTAGCTACATAATGGCAAGCACTATTGAATTAACTTCTGAAAGAAATTCACTAAATGCTTAATACTTACACTGGGCTGAGAGAAATGCAGCTGCAAAGTATTTCATTAAAATGCTCAAACTTTAATTTGATTTTAATGGAAAATTTATGAAAGACAGCTATTAAGACTAGATGGGGGAGATGATCACTATCATTTTCCTCTTAGTATAACCAAGGGCTTAATTTTCCTTAAGTTTTTAATTGTTCTTTCATCTTCTCCAGTTCCATGCTCTGCTTCCTAAGAACATGAGTTTATCGAAACATATTTAGATTTAAGCTGGAGCATATGCTTTAAAACCCAACAGTTTTTACTGTTTTTTACATGAAAGAAACAAATCTATTTCTCAGTGGTCATGGTCAAATCTGACCCACTAGAAATATGTATGCCAATTCTACTAAGAGAGTTATTTGTATTTTGAAGTTATGTCTGTTGTCTAGGATGTGGGGAATTGGCTGCTGGCAACCAGTCAGAACCATTTAAGGGAAATATTTGGTCATCAGTTTTGAACTTGGAAATTGTGGGTTTTGAACATCTCATTCATTAATTTTGTTACTGATGACTCAAGACTCACCAAAACTTTTTATTCCCACATTTACTGAATTGTCCATTGTACCCTTTTTTAATGACTGTGTCAGATTTCAGGGAGATGTCTGCATGAACTGTTCTAGACACTATTTTTCCATTCTTAAAAATAGGTAAAAATTTAAAATGGCATTTTTGTCCACTGATGTTAAAAAAATAGGGTACAAGAAAAACCAGATATTCAGCATGAGCAAATTGTGGAAATGTGAAGAACAATATAAGATACAGAGCTGTGTTGACTTTAGTTAAACTGTAAAGCTTAGCCAGCTCAAAGGCTGAATTGCCGTAGCTCATACTCAGCCTGGGACTGCAGAATGTCAGGCATAGCATGGAATTACTGTGCAGTGGGTGTGCTTGCCTGAAATGGGGAAAGTGGAAAGGACTTTCTGGTTAATGTAATAAACAGCTTTAAAAAACACAACTGGGACGTTTTATGGCACATAAGTAACTGAAGCATAGGTTTTCCTCTCTCCATTAATAGTAGCTGATATAGCAGGTGTTCCCCACTTCACATGCTTGGAATGTGCAGAAGTCCTCTGTACTGAAAGGCTTTGAATTCTCTCATGCTCTTCCAGAGCTGGCCATAGTCCTTGCTTCCTTACAAAAAACTCAGCTAGGTAAGTTTTATATGTGCTTTGTGGCTAGTGGGCTAGTGTGCATCCTTATGAGAGAGAGAGCTGTACTCTTTTGTAGTGACGTGAATTGTGCCAGTACATTGTATAAATTATGGAGTTTGCAATGCTTAGTTTTCTTCTTGTACCTTTGTATTTCTTCTGACACTTCAATAGTCTGCCTTTTCTAGAAGACCAACTACACTCGTCACAAAATGCTTGTTCACTGCACATAGTAGATTTCTACTGAAGAAAAGTGTTCAAAGAAAAAATAATGTCCCAAATCAGAGAAAAAATTTATGAGTTTCAGTATTGTAGACAGAGAAACCTTTAACAAAATTGCCTTAAAAGAATATTTTTCTTTTAGGAAAAGTATCTGTTGAAAAGTCCTCTGAAATTACTGTTTAATGCAGTTCTACACTTAGATACATTTTGTCTGTAAAGTGGCAGACATAACTATGCCAATGAATAAGGAGAATGGCTGCTATAATGTATGTTTCCCTGGTAACTAAGTGTAATTATTCATAGAAATGAATTTATAGGCCTCAGATAAGCAATATTCTAAGTATTTGCTACAGTTCTATCATAGTCTAAATATAGATAATGCAGTACAATTGGATTTAGCTGGATGTTGTTCACATCCCTTAGGTATGAACAAAAATGGGTGCAGTTGCATTTATTTGTAAAAAATCCTTGCTCTCAGTGTAGCTATTTGGAAGCAGTGTCAGCTGATATCCTAAAAGAAAGCAGGAGATTTGAGTGTGTGATGTGGGGCAGAAACTGCACATGGACTTGTGGAAATGACTCACAACTCACAGAATTGAGACTCTTTAGCTGTAGTTATAAAATCTGCCATTTGAACTTTTGTGTGAAATTTACACTCCAGCTACCAATAAATCAGTCTGCATTTCCATCTTCTTCCAAATAACCTTCTATTAGGTCATCCAAAAAGAGATAAACAACATTGTTTCATGGAAGTATGTGCCTCTGTTGTTGCAATGGGAATTACAAAATGAGGCATCTCTGAAAGATAACTTGAACATGGTATTTCTTTCTTATTTTCCAATAAGTGATGACTTGGAAGAAGACTTCTCAGCAGAAGCCAAAAGTGAAGAGTAAATTACATTTTTTCTTTATGTAATGTACATGCTGGTTATGTGTTTGGGGAGGACTTGGAGTTTTTAAAAGAACATTTGGAATATCATACTGCAAAGTTTGAGAGACCATTAAGCAAATTGGAAACCTTATACATGGAGGAAATATTATGTTCAAGGCTTCAGTGCTTGCTATGATTAGAGTGCTCTTTGTGGGAGATTTGTTAATATTTCTTCATCCTGGACACCTGCCAAGCTTAAGGCTTTAATGCTCTGAGACTGAGTCACGAAAGTGGGGACTGACTACTCAGAGCTTGTTGACTTGCCAGGAGGTGGGTGTGGGAGGTAGTATGCAAGTAAAAAAAAAAGAGGGGCATGAAAAATAGTCTTGACATTCTGTGATAATCTTTTGTTTAGAAGAAATAAGTCCATGGCTTCAGGTTTTGTATCTATTTTCTGAACTTGCAAAAAAAAAAAAAAAAAAGAGACATTTTAGAGATGTGATCTCTTTTCTTGATTCAGAAAGAATACCTCTGTGTTTGGTCAAAAAAAAAAGAGCTTTAAAAACAAGGATTAACACGTCACTGAATATAGATAACTAAATACAGCATCTGTCCATGATAATTATCAAGTGAAATGTATAATTTTGACACAGAAAATAATTTCTTTTAACTTCTTTCATTTGCTAAGCACTAGAAATCTCTAGTGCATCTCTGCAAAAACTGGTTTAAGCTTGCTGAAAATAGACTAGATTTTCTGGATCATGTTTTATGGATCTAGACTGTACAGCCCCTGAGCCTCTTTGAAGCACATGCTTAAAATCATTAGACAAACAGAAATTGCACAGATAAAAATAAATTACAGCATTTGTGAGCTTCTTTAGCCAAATTAGATCAGTGTAATTAAGTATTCAGCCTTCCTTAGCATATAGGAGAGGGCTAATATGCAAAGCTCAAATGCTTTTAGAGGGACAAACGGTAACTTGTGAGTTTAGAAAAAGTTGCTGAAAATGGGTATGGCTGCAGGGTTACACACAGAGCACTGGATCCTGAAGGCATTCAAGACAAGACAAAGGTCTGGAATACACCCATTTTTTGTGTGTTAACATTCACAAAGCCTGATTAGTGCAGGCTTCACAAATACTGGTTTTCAGCTAGGAAATGAGGACTGAAGCCAGATGAGCTGCTTATTCGGTCTTGCATCATAGAACTTAACACATCTGGGCTTCAAGTGAGGGCAAAGAAGCACAAGTTAGTCTAAATTGCTCTCAGTGCTGGGCTTGCCTTTAGCTGGGTATACACTGCCTGTGTTTATTCCTCAGCCATATTGTCTTGCTCAGGAATTACAGTGCAGAGCACAATCTAATGATCCCTTAGTGAAAACTCTCTGACCTTCGTGTGCCATGCATGCTTGTATCTGATGCACAGCAACTACATGGGGTTCAAACATAGGTCTAGGGAGCTTGCACAGTTTCAGCTTTCTATCAGACTTGCATGCAAATTGAGCTGCATATGACTTTTTTGTGTGTTTATCTCCATGTTCAGATTCAAAGATGGATGCAGGCAACTTTGTAGGATAGGTTTGATATGTGGCTGTCGATTCTCCTATGAAAAATGAGAAAGTAGTGACAAAGGAAAAAGAGATTATGTGTGTAAATGGGCTTTCAAGGTTCCCTATGATCTCTCATGGAGAGGTTAATAAACTTTGGGGAGGAATGGGACCATTTCCATTACAATTTTTTACATCATCCAGAAAGCAGACTGTAGATCCAGTCCGTTACCACATTTACTCCATAAATAAATTTTAGTCTATAAATAAATGCCTGGTATATAGAGGTATGACAACTAATAGAAGTAAGAAAAATAGCTTTTTTCTTCAGCGAAGAGAGGGAAAATAGCTTTGTATGTCTGGAAAGAGCCAAGAAATGAGCTCAAGTACTGAATCCTAGATCACCAGTTAGATGTTAATTTGCTTTCTCACTGCCCCAAAGACCTCTCTTCTAGATGGCACCTAAATATGGTTGATGTCACATTACAGCACAGCATTCCCAACCACTGGTACGAGTGAAACTGCAACAAAGTTAACTTTCTTTATCCTATTCAGTCCTCCCTTTCTACCCCCAAGCCTTGTCACCATCAAACATGTCCTCTTGCTGTAGCTGGCCATTCAGAACACTGACCACAGCCCTTTTTTTTCCAGAGACTTTAGATGGAGGAAAGAGAAAAAATATATAATTGTCTCTTAAGAAGTCCCAGTCCCAGCAGAGCTGTGAGTAGCATGCTGTAATGCAATGTGCCTGTTAGACTGTGCTGCAAGACTTCACCAGCCACTGCAGTCTCTCCTTACCAGCCTTTGCCTCTGCCAGCTACCTTCTGGGAATGTTTTTGTGCTTCTTCCATTCCAGATGACAAATGGCACACCACAGATAGAACACTGGGCTGGGTCTTGGACTGCTGTGGTTATTACCTCTCCAGTCACTGAGGGTGCAGAAGTGGCTTTGCTACTGATGCAGCTCTTGCGTCCTGACACACAGTCACAGCTGTCCTTCTTGACAATGCATTATCCTCAGACCACTTGCATGGGAAGTAAACCCCTGGGGGGTTTTTAACAGAGGATATGGCAGGATAAATTGATGGTCTTCTCTGCTAAATTGAAGCCTTCAGAGCCTGTCTCTGCTGGCTGGCTGTCTTCCCAGGTGTTTTGCACTTGAAGGAGAAAAAAGACTCCAAAGAAACCCCTCAAAGTCCAACTGTTATCATAATCCTTTTAATCCTCCTGCATTTGAGTATTATGTCCTCTCCCTGCCTGCCTGCCAGCCACTATAAAACAACCCCAAGGGTTTGTAATCCAGACATTATTTCCTGTTGGGCTAGGAGTTTCAAGATAGCCTCACATGAGGCTCAGTAGCAATAAAGAAAGTCATGGGGAGTTATGGGTTATTTCAGAGGAGAGGAAGGGTAGTGATGTTCACAGATGTTATTGATTTAATTTTATTTATGAATTGTGAAGAATCAAATAATAATAGAGCAGAAACAACTTGCTGGTTAAAAAGAAAATTGTATTTACCTAACCATCTGTTTCTATACTGTTCTAAGTGACTTACAGTGAATCTGGAGGAAACTGTTCTTCTGTAAAGCAATGCAAGAATTCAGTCTTTTCTATCAGAGACAGAAGAATTGGGGGCATACTGTTTCTGTCTCTTCCGGTGTTAATCTGCCAGCCCTTACCCCAAGGTAAAGTCTCATTTTTCTCATTTAGTTTTTGGAGAGTTTGCAGTTGAAATGCTGCATTGCCCCTCTCTGAGTCACATGTGATTGCAGCTGCTCAGCATATATATGCATGAATTCACTCCATTTCAGTAGGGAATTTTTAGGCTGAACCCTGCATATTATATATTAGAAAACAAAAAAACCCAAATCAAACCAAAACAAAAAACCACAGAAAGGGATAAAGGAGGGAAAAGGAATTGAGAGGGATGACCTAAAATGTCCCCTGAATTACATTATAAGATGAAGGTCTATTTGAAGGTTCTATAGACAATAATGAGGATGTTTACTTCCACTGAACCTTTTACATTTTAATCTAAATAAACATTGCCCTAAAGCAGGATAGGAAATGATTCTTCCTTTTGATGGTCTTTGAGGTAAATCTTTCAGTATGTTGCCCAACACTCTTTATTTCTTTTGTTGTTGTGGGTTTTTTGTATATATATTTCCAAGGGAAATATTTCTACCTCTTAGGTTAAAGTTTTTTATTTGTCTATTGTGTGACAGTTTCCTGGGTTGGAGAGCATCCATTGGCACTGGGACAAGGGCATTTAAAAGGAATTTTTCCTTTCCACTGTAAAGAATATAGACTCAAATGCTGCATTTTGCAGTTAATTTTATGAATGAGGTAAAACCTTTACTTTTAGGAGTATGAAGTGCAGAAAAGATTATTTTTATGTATAATCTATGCTAATATATTTATGTAAATATGTGTGCATATGTATGTAAAAAAGCACATTTTATGTAAGCATCTATACTGATGTAAAGGCCTATTCCTCCTTTCATAGGAACAAAGGAATTCTCACATGGATTTTATTTTATGTAACAGGGGCACAGTTACAGCAGCTTAAAATAACATTGAGGCCTTTACTGAAGTGCTTAAGCATCTGAGAAACCTTTTGAATTCATGGGGCTTCTTCACATACCTCGATCCTGGCATGTGTGTAAATACTTCACTGTAGCAGGGTCACGAGACCTCAATTCAGCTCTTATAAAAATCAGTGGAAAACTTCCTTTTGATGTTAAAAGCAGCTGGATATGTCTGCAGTGTGTATTTTCCATGCTAATGTGGAGTGAGCCAGCCATACTGCAGGAACATTTGGTACACGATAAAAGTCTTAGGGCTTGTGAGCAGCAGCAACCTCACACCGACAACATTTATCCAGATTGATTAAGAAATGTGAATGAAAAGGCATTCCCAGACTGGCAGAAGGCAGCGAGGGCCTTCCAGAAAAGGCAGCATGGAATGAGCTGTGGCTGAGGAGCCATCAGTGGTGGCAGAAGGGTGTGGTGGGAGCCCAGAAGGACGACTGAAGATGGTAAGCTCATTCTTGGATGTATCAGGGTGACAGCTGTGTTGTCACACCCCATGTACACCTGGGAGTGCAGGGGTAAGTCCTGCTACAAGGAGCTGATCCCAGCTGGGGAGGAAGAGCAACATCCATCCATCTCAGAGACTGGAACTTGGCATCCAGGCAGGTCCAAATTTCTAGCGAAGAAAGAACATTCTGTGAGTTGTGCAGCATAACTGCAAATGTACAACTATGGCTGCTTTGACACCAAGCCTGCTGAAAAGGCTTTGTCTACAATTGTGTTAAATTATCCCAAGCAGACTATCATGGTTTAAATTTCCCTTGCTTCAGAGTTGGAGGAGAAGATGCAATGGAGGAGAATCACTGAGGCATCCCTGGGAGATACACTGAGTGTGTCTTTTTGATAAACGCTCGGGAAACTGAATAGGACCTGGAAAAGTGAGGTCATACTATGCCAACTCACACTCAATTGTTCCTGGAATGCTGCTTCTAGGCATTTCTTTAGCAAGAAAATTTGCAGAAAACCTGGAGAGGGCAATGGAGTTGTAATGGATACGGTTTCGTAAAAATGACAAAAATCACAGGTAAATAACTCTATAGGGACACCTAATTACTTGTGGCATTTGAAGGAAGTGGATTGCAAAGAGTTCCAGATGAGTAATCTAAGGAGATAAAAGGAGGCAATTAGGAACTGGAACTGCCTGAATATTTTCAAAATTTCAATATGGGAAAATGAAGAGAAGAAAAATGATTCTGTTTTGACCTGTTCTGTTGGCAAGGACAAATGTAAGAGAGGGGAATATTTAAGGTGGCTGATATAGAGAAAGTCTGTTCTTAGGCAATTGATCATAAGACATTTAAAAGAAATAAATGGCAAACCCTTCACTCTATTGCATTCAAAATAAGACTCAGCAAAACTGAAAAATAAAATGTAATGGTAGGCAAAGAACAAGAAACAAACCAAAAAATGTAGAGGTGTTTGATATTTGTATTTGATTAAGGAATCAGTTAGGTTTCTCTGCATTCATTTATGTAAATTCTAGATATCTTTCCCTTTATATACGCTGGTTAGTACAGTCACACTTATTTTTGTATGTCTCCCCAAGCTGAAATTCACTCTTAGTTAATACTTGACTCTCAAATATGTACAGCACTCCTTTGGGCTGAGTATTTCCATCGTCTTATCCTATATGACCTCAGTTCCTGTTAAGAGAACATCTGCCTACCTTTCCTCTGTTCAATAAAGCACCCTTTTCTACTGTCCTTTCATATATGAAAATGTTCTTTGCCTTTCATCCTGCCTTTTCTGTAATCTCTCCACTCTTGTACTTCAGCTGTTTCTCAGTGCTTTATGACAGCCTAGCTCTGACTGACATAAAACTGAGAGTTAGTTTCCACAACAATCTTCCTAAACATTTTGTCTCAAAAGATACAGTAACATATAATTTGATTCCTTTTTTGTTCAAGGCTCAAAACTTTTGCCTGCATAAGGGTGGAACATAGGAAGGTCAAAAGACAAATGGTTATTGCTTGCTGGGCAATTTTTTAAACCAGAAAACCTAACCCAAAGGTAGACCTTGCCAGAAACACAGGAAGACTTGGCAGCAATGGCATGTGCTCCCTGCCTGTGTGACATCCTCTTCCAGCCTCTTCCATCTATCATTGACATAGACTCATAACATCCACAGTCAGCATCCATCTTTTGCATCCATCTAGTGCTGCTTTTTACTTGTTCCTGTCTACAGCTCAGGAGTCACATTTGTTCTATTTCCTGATTATTTCGAGTTTCAGTTAGGTTACCTGGGACAGTATGAGGTATCTGGTAGGCTGACAGCCTCAGGTGGTGATATTGTGCAATGTTTGCTTAATTGCCTTGATATAATTAGGCTGTTTATTTTGTTACTCAACTAGAAAGGCTATGCTGTTTGAAGTTTAGATATTTTGTTGATAAGTGGAAAGATAAATGTAATAATATTGCCAACTGGAGAGGGTAATCTAAAACTACATTGACTAAAGGACAGCTCTGCTACATAATTGTGCTGACTGGGAGGAGGAGACAACTCCTTTATTACCCAGATGTGCTGAGAAGGGCCCATTTCACTTTGAGAGAAGCTGAGCTGGTTTTCCCATCCTTTCTCTCCTGGGTGTGTATGTTACAGGTTCATATAAAGGTCTGTCCTGGTTTTGGCCAGAATATGGTTAATTTTTGCAGCAGCCAGGAAGGGACATGGCCAGGACCTGGAGGTTGTTTTATACCACCTCATGTCATTTTCTGGGGACAGGGGGGTCCCTTCTGGTTGAATAAGTGTGGCATGAAGCGAGCGGTCAGGTAGTGCCAATTCTCTCTCTTACTGATGTTATTGCTGTTACTGTTTGCTTTTCTTATTTCATTGCTCTTTCCAGTAAATAGTTCTTATCTCAATCCATGATCTTTGCCCTTTGTGCCTCCAATTCTCTTCTCCATCCTGCATCAGGGGGAGTGAAAAGGGGGTGTAAGGGAGCCAGGGGTGCGAGGTTTGGAGCACTTCAACAGGAGCACTGAAATGGGGAAGACCATTCCTAAATCACAGCAGCCTTATTTAAGTCTCTTTCTTGACTCTTATGCCAGCACACAAAACACTGCTACAGAGACAAATAATTTCCCTTAAAACTCTGTGAATCTTGGGACAGAACTTACCCACTTCAAGCAGAAGAAGCAAGAGAGCAGATATGAGATTAGCTCAAGATGAGGCACAGAGGCCATTGTGAAGGTGGGGCTGGAAACCTTGAGTCTTTAATCCCAGGCATCTGCCTGTGTTTGGTAAGGGAAGATTTATTGCAGGATGTTGGAAGATTTCTTGTTGGAGGTTGGATGCACACTTAACAATTTCCAAGTTCCAAACATATTTTCAGGCATTGTTATTTAAGTGATTAACATTTAATCCTTGTGAACACAAGCTGTTTTGGCAAGGAAAATGCTATATAGCTTCATGGTATCCAAGTGAGATTTAGTCTTCTAGCATGAGGTACTAGTAAATTGGCTGTTGGCCTATCTAGCTTTTTGATACTGACATCATGATTGGTAATCTGAGTACCTTGATAAAAGCAACAAACCTGACCTCAGAGTTTCTCCCAATGTTTCTGAAATCCCCTGGTGAATTCATTATGCTTTGGATGCCCAACTCTTTCAAGGGTGTGCCATTAAGTATGCTGTTGCTAAGGTAAGGTCAGAAGCCTTAGAGCTGAGCTGCAGCTTTTCAGCAAGCTTAGAACTTCAGCAGCATTGCTCTGCAAAGCAGGTGGAGGGTCAGTGCTCAGAGCAGAGAACCCTAACCTGCTGCTCCTCTATTCTCACATCTCTAAAATTTCATGGGGAAAATTACGAAACAAATTCTATTTTGACCTTTACTATTAGATATGACAGAAGTGAGAGAGGGAAGTTCTTTATGCTGTTTGGCACAGAGCCATTATCCTCTTGCCTAATGCCCTGGCAGCCTGCCCTCAGGATAGCAGTGCAGCTATATGATGGCTGGTGCTCTAGTGAAGGCAAACAAACCTACTCTTGCCTGAGCAGAGACTCACAGGAGCCACAGGGTCTTTGTTATGTTCCCTGTGCAGCTGGGTTAACTGGGCCTTTTTGGTTTCCTTGCTGTGCAGCCAATGTATTTTAGGATGGGACATCATCTTTGTAGGCACTGAACAAGAAAAAACAGTACCCAGGAATCAGCAAGCATCTTCCAGTTCCTGAGTGGGGAGGAAGGGGGAGACTAGCAAACAGGGAGGGGAGAAAGTCCATTTCAAGATAAGTATGTCAAAAGGTTGAAAACAGGGAGAAGTGTGCTTTTCTGCTCATAGTTTACTTATTGATACGGACTTGGTTCTTGGCTGCTTCTGTTTCTTGGCTGCATATGTTTAGAATTTGTAGAGCTTTATGTTCTGCTTCAGCAAATTATAATGTCAAGTGGGGAGAATGGTAAATTGTCAGGACACTTGCAGGGGATGACATCTGTAACCAGTATTTTATATGGGCTTTTATTCAATTTTGTCATCAAGAGTCCTCGTGATTGCTTCAGTGCTGTCAACACGTGAACATATACAATGTGTATTTGATATTGATCCTTCTTTCTTTCTTTCCTTCTTTCCTTCTTTCCTTCTTTCCTTCTTTCTTTCTTTCCTTTTTCTACTAATTTCCTATACATTGGTAGGATAATTAAATTGATGTGACTTCTAATAAACAACTAAAATGAAATCTCACTTTATAAGAAGAAACTTCATGCTGAATTCCTTCCTTATATCCACTATTGGAATTCCTTATCTCAGGCTTGTGAGATATTTTCCTTTTCTAAAATATTCTGTCAAAAAAGTTGGCTTTTCTCTGTTAGAATTAACCACACATGCTTATGAAACAGCAATGAGTACATATTTCTACTTTTTTTCTCTCTCTCTTGTTTTTGTTTCATGATGCTGTAATGCTTTTTATGGTTGGTTTTATTGTTTTCCCTGGATGTTCAATTCCTTGTTTGTGCTGGTTTTTATCATAGCAGCAAGAAGAAAGTATCTTTTATAATGGGGAGATGAGAATATGATTACTAAGGCATAAAAAACTATATGACACAGAGAGAGGTGTTGCACATAAAATTGACCCTAAACTAGAGTTTAGTAACACTTTGATTTTTATACATTGTGATTTCAGTTCTTGTTGCCAGAGGAGAAGAATATGCAAAGTCATGTCAATGGAAGGTTATAACATTTCTTTTCTAGACTTATATTTTCCTAGATTAAAGGTACTAAATTTTAAGATGTATATTGTTGTACTCCATACTGCTTGTGCCTTCCTGGATCAATAATTCTGGTCATAAATGCAATAAATATTAAGATAATTATCAAAAAGCACATACATTAAAAAAAAAAACTTTGGATGTAACAAGTTTTTCTGATTACACTTTAACAAACATCACTGTGAGAGTATCATTTATCTTTAGCCAGGATTTTTAGAGTTATGTAACATTTTTCAGGAAATTTATACAAATTTCTTTTATAGAAATTTTCTAATGTTAATAATGTGATCCTTAGTTTTTGTTTTTCCTCTTTCCTCTGTCAGGCATCAGAGAGCTGGAAGTATCCCATGCTGATTAATAGCATGTCATATTCATTCAGAACCAAGGCTAAAGTTTTAAAGTCTTATCCCAAAGTCTTAAAGTCTTAACACCAAGTGGTGTTCATATTTCTCTACCTGTTCTTTAGTTAGCAGACGAGTTTTAATTATGCATTGTTATAGTGTTGGATCATACTTTTAGCTACAGTTTCAGACATTATAAATGAATGTTTTTCCATGAAACCAGTGAAGCTGCATGTCCTGGGGTCTAGATTCAGTCACCCACACACATCTGGTGCTGTATGATGTACCCTAAAGGCACCTGCCTGGCCTCTGACTGCCCTTGTCTGCTTCCCTCCCATGGGTCCTGTGTTAAATCCACCAGCTCAAATGGCAGCTCAGATGACACTGCACACCTTGGCCAGTCAACAAACCACTCCTGCCTCCCATGAGCTAGCTTTATAACTTTTTTACATTGCAGAGAAGGAATGAATAGATTAAAGTACATGTCTTCTAGAGAATCTCTGTAGACTGTTCTTGCAGGGATTTTTTTGTTTAAAGCTACTTGTCCCTCCAATTTATATCCATTTTGACCTGACAGCCATTTCTCTTATTTTTCTTACTCTTTTAAAATGCATTTAGTGGGTAAGTGCTGGCAAAAAGCCTGACCTACTATCACCAAGTACTGCCATCAAGTCTGATGTATTAACTGTCTTGGTTAACCTGCAAGGTTAAAAGGGAGATGCTCTTAGCTATCTGTGTCATATCCTCATTAATCCATAATGCTGGAACACAGCAAAGGTTTGGGAATATTTCTCAGCAGAGTGCAGAGGATATAGTAAGGATTTTCTTGCCTTCAGCAGAGCAAGAAAAATTAATAAGCTTTAAAACTACTCCTCCTCTTCTGCTAATGTATTTCTGCATCACCTCTTCTTACTCTCTGTGCAAGTTTTAATGTTGGAATTGCCAATATAAGAGAATAGCTTTTTTTACCTTTTCTGAAGATGGGTAGAACCAGATAATGAAAAGAAAGTATAAGTAGTTTAAAAATGCAATAACCTCATCTGATAGATGTGAGTTCCTTTCTTCCCTAGGAAATGTGGCTGATAGGAATAAATGGTGAAAAATTATTTCATACCCTTTCCTATACTTTCATAATACTGACATTAATTGCTACAACACCGGATATTTTTCTCTTTCAGAAAATATATTTACTATTTTAATTTACCTAGATTTTTGGCATCAGTGACATCCTGGAGCAATAAATTCCATGATCAAATCTCACAAGAAGATTTATGTCTGCTACTTCCTGATACAGGTGAATGCCTTGTTGCTCTTATTCTTATGACAAGGAATAGAAACATAATTCCTCTGAAACTTTGCAAAGACATATGGTTCATAGCTCTTCTGGTTTTAAAAGTTTTGCTATTTCAGTGACCATTTTCTGTCATCTTCCTCCAAGTCTCCTCTAACTTCTGCAGGGTCCATTAGTGCTGAGTATTTGCTGTATTTTTCACTATTATTTTTTACTGGACTGTACTTCACTATGGTTTTTCATTCACAAGCTGAGTGGTTTATAGACTACTATGCAACCTGGGATTTGTATTTGATCTAGTCAGGATTCTGGTAGAAGTGTGAAAACAACATATTGAATAATTGTCGGAAAGTTGTCACCAGCAGTTCCCATATGTTTTCTGAGTCTTTTCTAGCTGAATTGGTTAGATCCTTGAATGTATTCAGATATCCATTTATCTGATTATGTTTCAGAGTTATAACTCTGAAATGTGTATTAATAGGTAATTTAACGTTAGCCAAAGAAAATTGATTATAAAAGAATTAATAGATGGTGCATGGGTAAAAATCTGCTTTTTACTTACAATATTTGAAAGTGAGTGGTCCTAATTTGTTTTAAGAAGTTTAAATCATGTAGTCTTGCAGAGCTCTGGCCATCTTTGCTAAAAAAATGAACACGGATATCTTCACCAACTTAATTACGAACTCTTTGTTCTCAACCATAAATCAATATTAACAAATCCCTGCATTCATTCACAGTTTAAAAGAGTCAGGCACCCAGTGGTTGCAGGATGATGGCTGGTCCTGCTGGGAAGCCCTGTGGCCAGCAGCCTAAGGTCATGGTGGTGGAAGGGTGTATGCCTGAATTGACCACTGGCAGAGACCAATCTCTGAGTTGCTCTGCTCAGCAGAGCCAGCAGGTATCTGTGAAAAACAAGGAGCTGTTTCAGGACCACACAAGTCTGACAGCAACCTTGGCTTCCAGTATGGATCCAACTGGCTGTATTTGAGCACTTGCCTACTTCATTTGAACTGCATTAGAGTAAATCCCTTCTTTTCTCCATATCCTGCTGATGTTCTTTTCCGGTTTGCCAGTACAGTTGAACAAATATTAAGTAAGACAACTAGAGGAGAACTTCCAAATTTTCAAGGTCTGTTTTCTTTTATCACAATGAACACATTTTCACCTCACTGATTAAAACCAAATAGGTTTTCTGCTATTATAATTTCAATAGAGTGTGAGCCTTTAGGTAAAAATTTTTGTCTGGTTCCTTACAATGCTTCCTTCGCAGCTAATTTATGCCCAGTTGTTGTGGGTCAGTTCTGTGACTCCCTTGTTTACCTTCTGGCACTGTCAGACAGCAGTCCTTATCTTGCTAGTCAACCTCCTGCAAACTTGTACAATAATTTCTATGGCCTTCCCTCTTTGAATTGGCTCTTCACTTTTCAGACATCTCAATAGCCTTCTCTGCATCTACCCCAGCTGATATTCATCTGCTCATGATCAGCAAGGTATTTCAGATGAGATCTTAAGGAATATTATTAGTCATTCAGTAATGGAAATGTCTCTTTTACATTTTCAGATTGTATTTGGTAGGGTTTTTTGGTTTTGTTTTCTGTTGTTTGGTTGGCTTTTTTTTTTTGGTTGGCTTTTTTTGTTTGTTTTTTGGTGTGTTTTTTTTTAACATTATTTTTCACAGTTGCCTTAAATCAGCAACACAGATCTGCCCTGAGATCAAGCAATGTATTCTTTCTCACCTTTCACTTCAGGGTATAATTTTTTCTTTGTTTCTTTCTGCTTAAATTATTCTCCCTTTCAAAACAAGAAATCTAATTGCTTCTGTATGGAATCTGTTCAGATTCTTTCCTGACTATCCCCAGTTTGTGTAATTTATCTTGTATTGTTGAATTGTTTAGGTTGGAAAAGACATCTAAGATCCAACCATTAACCCAGTACTGCCAAATCCCAAATGCCATATCTACACACCTTTTAAATACATCCAGGGATGGTCTCCACCACTTTCCTGGGCACACTGTCTCTGTATTTGACCACCCTTTTGGTGAAGAAATTTTTCCTAACATCCAAACTAAACTGTCCTGGTGCAATATTAGGCCATGTCATCTTGCTCTATCACTTGTTACCTGTGAGAAGAGAGCAACACCAATCTTGCTACAACCTCCTTTTGGGTAGTTGAGCACTGAAACATGTTGCCCAAGGAAGTGGTGGAGTCAGCATCCCTGGAAGTGTTCAAGAAATGACTCAACATGGCACTTAATGCTGTGGTTTAGTTGTCATGGTGGTGTTCAAAGGTCAAACTTGATGATCTTGGAGGTGTTCTCCAAATTTAATGATTCTATGATTTTATGATAAGCAAAAGATGTTTTTCAGACATTTACATAATTATTTGTAAAGTAGCCTGCAATATCTAGGAACATTTTGGAAGAGAATTTCTGCTAGTTATTTCTGCATAGTTTAGTTGTGGGAGGGAAAGACATTCTTCATATCTGCTATCAGTAAAACGGGCCTATGCAGAAGGGCCTGTGCAGTCTGTGAACATGAAGCCATAAATATTCAAGGAGTTATCTAGAGATTCTCTAAAAAACATATTCTGCTCACCCATCTAACCACCCATCCATCTAATAGTCAGGGATAAACTATTTATAGTGAATATTTGCTAGGCTTAGCCATTTCCCCCTTCTTGCAAATTATCCAGAAAAGGATGATGATTCTTATGACAGGTGCATATTTTGTATTTAGAATGAAGGTTAGGATGTAGCTGAGTGTATGGCTTCTTTCTGACTATTTTCTACTAGTCCTGATTTCTAAGAAAAGAGTGACTTGAGCAAATGAGAATTTGGGTGCTATCTAGGGTGGCAATTCTTTGGCTGGTGAAAAGATAAAGAAAGAGCAGGGAAAGAGGGTTATTTGCAGGAAAAAAAAAGGGATCCTAGAAGGTACAGGAATGGA
This sequence comes from Lichenostomus cassidix, assembly GCF_008360975.1. Lineage (NCBI taxonomy): Eukaryota > Metazoa > Chordata > Aves > Passeriformes > Meliphagidae > Lichenostomus > Lichenostomus cassidix. Next base: position 79,278,564 of record NC_139483.1, read on the forward strand.
CTCACCTCACGAGACAGAAGGAAATATCTGTAGTTGCTTTTACCATAGGATAAAAGAGAAGTGAGGTTTTAAGAAAAAGAGAGCTTTGGAAATCTCAGGGAGCAGGGTCTGGATCTTGTAACGGAGAGTTTAGGAGACAACATTAGATGTAAGGGGAAAAACTGACTTTGACACAAACTGTCACTGTATTTTACTAGACTAGGTCTCAAGAAAGATATGTTATGGTGTGTGCATAGATAATAGATGGCTGATGGATATTCTAGGATGTCTGATAGGTTGTAGGCAAACCCTCTTCATGGCAGTAGCCAGCTGCATTTATTTTTGCTTTCTCTGGTGCAATCACAGCTGTCCTTACAAACCATGGGAACACTGCATGTGTTTCCACCTGTGATGGGGACCTCTGCACAGTCTCATTTTCACTTGTCCAAGGGCTCAGCAATTTCTTGATGCTTTTTCTCTTGAAACAAACTGCTTTCTCTCCTTGCCCTGTTCGTGTCAGGATATCTGGGATGTGTGAGTGCACATTCTGACAACACCCACACAGCTGCATGTTTGGATACTAAAAGCAAGACTCTTATTTAAACGTTGAGAACTGTTCAGGAGTGTGGCTTTTGCTTTATTTGCTGAGCCATTTTTAAGAACACTTTCCAAGACCTTGAGGAACAATGAAAATTGGCAGCCCTTTCTGTAGTTCTCCTTGCCTGTGGCACGCTGTAGTTGCCACAGCCTTGCAGGGTTGCAGGGTGCCCAGGGAGCCTGGTGGCAGTGAGACAGAGAGGGGGACAAAGGGCAGTGCAGCTTTTGATTTTCCATGCTCAGCCCTATAGTCACAGGTTTAAAGGCATGGCACAACAAATGGAAAATATAATGGTTTTTTTCTGTCTCTAAATGTAAAATTTTAACATGTTTTAAAATAACTTTCTACCTGGTTACCACTTTGCAACAGGCAGGTGATACATCAGAGTACCAGAAGCTATTGTCCTGTGGTGAACTCTCTATCACTCACTCGAGCCTAACAGTACACACTGCATGACATCAGCAATCCAGTGACTCATACAGCAAGATACCATAGGTGTGTTCCTATATCCTGGAGATCAGAAAAGTCCCACGCAGGAGACTTGGCTTGTTTTTCCTATCTTGTTATGGAAACTGCGTGCATAGGCTCTTACAGCATTAAACAACTGTAAATGAAGCCTTTCTGTTTCTTATCAGAAGGTAAACTGCCTGTTTAAAAAAGGTGTTGCCAAGCCCAGGAGAGCCTCTTAGAAGGCTACAGGCTGTTGATTGTAGCTGTGTAGGGGGAAACTTTGTATGTAAAATATTTTAATATTTCCACAGTGAGCACTAATAATCCCGTTCTGGGGGAGAGTCCAACTAGTCTGAAGCACTGGACACATCTATAGCTTGGACAAGCTCAGTGGTTTGATATATAGCAAAAAATATATAAATATATATATATAAATATATGTATAAATATATATATATATAATATATATATAAATATACAAGCTGCCTAGGGTGATGCTACTGCTCCTCCTCCTTCTGCAAAAATAAAATTAGAGATAAAGAGCACTTATGGGCAATTTAGAACTTTTGTCTCTAAAAAACAGCAGCAGGTAGTTTCACTGAAGGCATTTAACAAAGCACTGTTTTCCTTCAGTTCTCATTTACTGAAACAACTTCTTGCAAATCCCATTCCAATTAATTTTTAGGATAATGACTTTTACCTGCTTGCCCCTTTGATCTCACTGATAACTTTTCCATGCAATACTTGGTTCAGCTCCTCTTCATGGCATATAGGTATGGAGGAGGCATTAGAGTGCCTGCTGAAGCAGGCTGGAATAGTTCCACAATACTTCAGAAGGAAAAACAGGGGGAAGAAAACTTGAAGGTTGAGTGTTGTGGATGATTGGCTGCCTCTCAAAAGACCTGATAGTTTAATGAAGGAAAGACTTGCTTGGTTATCCAAAAACCAGGCTAAGACCCCTATAAAAACAGGCTCCCTCAAGAAGTTTCCGGAATTTTCTATTTCACAACAAAAAAAGGGAAAAAAGCCCATGGTCTTTCATACGGCATTTCAGCATTGCTGTTCCTATTCCCAGCTGCAACAGAACAGGGTAGAGTCACAAACAAATTCAAAATAATGATAACATTACAGCCAGAGCATGCTGAATCTCACATAAATGATCTAAACTTCATTAAAAGTTTCAGAAAGGGGGCACCAGCTGAATTCTGTTATTACCTGGGTCTGCTACATCTCGTGCTCTACGGTGCCTTTGAGCTGTGAATGACTGGAGCCTGCAGAAGCAGGAGGTGCTCTGTTTGTATTTGTATTTCCATGGCAATGCAACAAAGGAGTTGTTTGGTCTCCTTTCCTCAAGAGATCTGCCAAATCACTCCTCTTTATAGAGCAAGCTGGAAGAAGGAATACAGTTGGCACTCTTGTGGAAAATTTAACTTTGTTGCAGCTTCATGCAAGTTGTAAATATCATTCGTTTCCTGAATATTTTTAATTACTAGGGATTTAGTGCAATTTTGTACTTGTGTTTTAAATGCTTGGTTGTCTGAACTGATTCTTGTTTCCTTATGCACTTTCTCATTTTTGTGATACAGACTTATAGAATATTTTGGGTTGGAAGGGACCTTAAAGACCATCTAATTCCAGCACCTTGTCATGCACAGGGACTTTTCACTAGACCAGGTTGCTCAGAGCTCAATCCAACCTCGCTTTAAACACTTCCAGGAAAGTACTTGAATACAATTCTGAAAGTTGATAAATTTAATATTTTTAACACTGAAATTTCTGGGTGCGAAAGCCCTACATTAGCCCTCCTATAAACTTGTGAGATAGGACTTAAGCACCAGAGAGGTAAAGATGATGTTTGCAAGTCTCTAGTATTCTGAAGCCTGCTAATGATAACTGTGCTGGGAGAGGTTTTACTGGGCCCCATAGACCTGTATACTTCCTGCCCCGAAAAAGCAGATCTGAGGGATGCAGAGGGATAGATGTATCCATAGATTTGTCCCCATCTCTCAACAGCTCAATAACAGAGCTCTAAAGAGCCAAAGGAAGACAGGAAAAAAAATCTAGCAGCTCACTCTCATCCTTCATTTGCAGAATACATTACATAAGCATGGTGGTCATATAAGGCGGCAGAGCAGACTTGCAGAAAGAGAGGTCACACCAGGGCGTTCACACTTTATCCAGGCATTTAACCGGAACAGCCAACTGAGCTAGGCTGCTTCCTCGGCTGAGTCAGTGCAGCTACACTCTTGCTGTGAACTATCTTGCTTTCCTCCCTGGGCTGCTGCTGAGGTTTTCTAGGATCCCAAGTCAGGTGTATGTCTGCTCTGACACTTCAGCTCTCATATGGTAATTGCTGGCTGCGTGTGCTAAGCACAAAATTGCAGCATGATGAATAGCTGTGATTAATCCGGGATGTTAGTGTAGGAGCATGCTGGCTTTGGAGCTGGCTTATTTAACTGAGAACCTCCTGGTGTCCTTCTGGTTTCATACTGAAAGCCATTTGGGTTTGAGTGAAAGCCTAGTGAAATCTCTCTCTGGGTTTCAGTGTATGTGAAGGTCTGTATGAGAATCAAAGAGATGAATTTAAAATACTGTATAATATTTAGCTGAGAGAGCTTAAGTGCCTGGAACCCAGAAGCTGAGGGTGTGAGTCAGTTAAGGGATAATAAGCAACTCCTCCTTGTGCCTTGAACGATGGCATTATACTTCATGATGGCAGGAAGAACATGAGAAATGAGAAAAGCAAAATTTTATCTGATGTGTGAAATGTCATGAGGGCAAGAATCACATACAGTAAATATGAGCAATAAAATGTGTTGACTGACATAAACTCTCCATTTCTGGAGTAAAAAAGGATTGCATTTCTGTACAAAAGAAACACGAAGTTACTTTTGTTTTTGAAATATCCATGACTGATCTAATCCCAGGCAAAGTGTTGTATCCTTTCTTTTCCTGCAATCCAAGTTTTAAACAGAAAAGCATAAAAATTTATTCCTCTATGTCTGACACTAAATAATTCAACAAAATGCTCTAGCTGCTGTGAGACAGGATCATGTGGACCATTTACTTACAAAACCAGACTGATGAGTTAGCAACTAACTGCTTACAGGAAAATGTTTTTTCAGCATTTTGATGCATGTTTTGGATGGTCAGTGAGAACACACATCATTATCTGTATTTTTCTCCATGAAAAGGATTTCTTACAGAATTTTTTTTAAATCATAACTCAAAATTCCTCATGAGAGCTATGAGAGCATAGTTACAGAGAAAATGTAAGTCAGAGTCACAGCCATTACATTTGGATGACTGCATCTATTTTTTAAGAGTGTTATTTTCTATTGCCATTGCCTTGCCTTTTTATTCACCTCAATCACATTTTCACACTGCAATCCTTAATAGTTAGGGTGAGAGAGAATCCTAAGTAATTATAGTGCAATTTTTGTTAGATAGTCCTTCAGACTTTCTGCCTTGACCCATTATGCATAAGTATACAATTACTCATGTGGAGCAGCATTTCTGTGTGGAAAGGGAATATGGAAGAAGCCTCATACCCTCAGTAGGTGTGCAGGGCACATATAGTAAAATCACAGTCCCATCCCTAAGTGGATTTCAGCTAAAGGTTACAAACACTTGCATAAGCTGTAACTTTCCTGCAGCACAGCACTGCTGACATCACAGGGTCACCTGCTGACATGATGTTTACATGTAAAGTTATGTAAATGTCTGCAGCTTGCAGACACAGCATCGGACTTGTTTTGAGTGTCTGAATCATTACCAGTACTAGGTGGAGCACATTGAGTTCAGCTGAGTTTGTCCAAAGGTGATGTTGACTATCCATTTGCTTTTCCTCTCTGTAGACCCAAAGAGATGAACCAGTTTATTTCGTGTTGGGATCTCAGCCCTGAATTTTCAAAACTCCGGCACTTGCTCATACCAGGCTTCAGTCTGGCCAGTCATGAGATTCACTTAGTGAATTACCAGCTGTTGATCAGCTTGGATTAACATCAGAAAAAATTGCATTAGTCTTCCAAGAATCCTAGAGAGAAGTCATGTTGGGCCATATGCACCAGTATTGGTGGTAAAATAGGACAGCCAGAAAGGTAAAAGTACAAAATTACATGTCTATAGCAGCAAAATAAGTAATATATCTTGCAAGTAGAAGTTTCTTCTTACTGCAGAAGTGACATAGTACTGCCTAAAGACTTTTTCTCAGAACAGGCTTTTTCCATTTAATTTTATAACAGGTAATACATACATATGCAATATTTATTGTGGATATGTTCATGCACAGTATATATTTCAAAGCCTAAAATAATGTCTCTCTCATATCTTGCTCTAGAAGTGATTTAGAAACAGCAGATTTATTTAATCAAATTATGCTAAATTATTATGTTCATTTCAGTGAAAATATTTCATGCTTCTTTTGGGGAAATATTATCATATAATTTCCTGGATGTATCTAGTTCATACATAGCAGATTTTTTAAAAAATAAATTTTGAAGTTGTTTGTTTTGCTTGTAAGACGTTCCCACTAAATCAGATCCAAACTAAATCTATTCTTTCCCAAGAAATAGTTTTCTGGATAACAATATATTTTGAATCTGGAGATTAGGCTTAAGATTTGAATGCAGGAGTTGATATATTACTGTTAATGCAATTTGGCATTTTAGACTATTTTTCAAGCTGTTAAAAATTGAAATATTGGAATCAACTAGGATATAATATAACAAATAGTGTCACATGGACTTACAGAAAACTTATGGAAAAATTTCATTAAATATAATAGGAGAAAAGTCTGTATTTTTAAAATGGTCTTTGAACTGAGATTTGAGCTAGCTTTTAATGCAGTCAAGTAGAGAAAGAGAACTGGAAAAAAAGGTTATTTTCCTCTCTCTTAATAGATCTTGTTCTACTGATGCCCATGTGTGACATCCTATTTTTAGCTGTCAGAAAAGCAGTGAAGCATATGCAGCATAGTGGAATGCCCTGTTCCCATGCCTGATTCTCCATATATAGCTACTGCACTGCACTGTTCTTCCCTGGCACCCACTTTGAGGGATTAACTTGAATTTTCTTGTCAGAATTGCCTCATCTGAGAGCTGCCCTCATGATAAACGCTCAGGCAGCTGCCACTTCATGGCACCCACCTTCCCATTAGGACCCACAGCATCTGAGCATTGACTAAACTCAGTACCAGTGAGAAGATGTGCAAAGATCTTGTGCAATGACTCTTCAGCCATTTTTCCTCTTCCCCCTGCCTCCTGCTTCATCTTGGTGTTGGTACTAAGTACATCTAATTTTCTATTCTTTTCTTGTTATTGTTGGAACCAACTTTCAGACTTGAGAGACTGCCATGCACAGGAGATGTGTTTTGGCTCTTCTGCCAGTTGTGTTCTGTGGATGATTAGATCAAATCCAGGGGCTGCCAGATGACTAATCAACTTATTACAGAATAACAAGACTCACTGGAGAATTAACAATGTCTTTATAGTCTCCCCTCAATGAATTGTCTGGAATTTTATTAGCTTACAGGATAGATCAGTTTAAAATTTTCCAGTGTTACTTGAATATGATTTTTAAAAGAGTTTTAAAACCAATCCACAATAAAAAAAGCTGCCTCAACCTCTCGCATTTAAGTCTTTTAATTTTACGTCAGAGTTAAATGCTGTCATTTAAAGAATATTTTACCCTGCATTATGTGATATTTTATACTTCTCTGTATTAGTGGAACTGGGAGATCTAGTAAAGAAAGACTTTGAAGCATATGGAGAGGTGAAAGTATGGTTCAGATGGTTAGAGCTGTGCTATTTAGAACACTGCGGTAGTACAGTCTGAGACCTGTAGAAGTCCACATTTTTCTCTCCTGTGCAGGGCCAACAGTTATGTAACACTGTGTACCTTGATGCAAAGGCAGGACTATGAGGCAGAAGTCACATGTTGAAACCAGTGGTTCAGTTGACTACTCCCAGTGAGTGCTGTTACTGCAGATACACCCTTACCTTAATCCTGCCCAAAGCTGGATGATGCAGTTTGCATTTTTCCCCTGTGCTGACTCCAGACTGGCTTCGTCACACCTAACTTCAGAAGTTAAAAATTAACTGTCTAAATTCAACCTGGTCATGCAGGTCTCCCTGCGTAGATAATGAAGAGAAAGAAGAAGTTGCAGGTTTCGATTCCTGATTCAGTCACAGGCACAAGCTTCACTGCCCTGCATGGTCTCATTTTCAGAAGCACCTGGTTTTCCAGGATTTCTGGGCTGCAGTGGGGTGGATGAGTGCAGCTGGTTAGACATGATCAACCTTGCTTATCGTGCTGTTCCAAGTGTCCTCCTGTGCATGAGCCAATCTTCCCTGGGTACCAGGGCTGGAACTGCTGTTTCTATTGACAATTTATGCTCCCTTCATGCTTTGTCTACAAAAAGAGAGGCTAGGCAAGGCAAGGAAGTATGGAAAGAAGCTTGAATGTTAGGAACATATAAAAGGAAAAGGCTGCCATGTTCACTCACAAATCCAGAAAATAGCTGCATGGTTTTAGCTGCACTTGTTTTCATATTTGGATCAATTCCAGTCATCATCTTGGCCAGGAACTGTGTCTGATTTAGATATATTTGTTGAGCCTCTGGAGTGTAAAATAAATATTTTAAATAATATTTATCTCTGTGTTACAGCTTTATGACCAGAATGAAACACACAAAATACTAGTTTCTGAAAACACAGCTTAGCAGCAATTAGATTTAAACACTTTCAACAGCTGCACTAATGACCTATTTTAAAAAAAGCCCATACTTCACACAGCGGATCTCAATCTCTAGCTATGCCAAATTTAAGTTCCTTCACATGCCCAATTTTTCTCTTTTTTTTTTTAATCTCAGAAGGCTGTGGGAGAAAGGAAATGTATTTTGAAGCTTTCTTGCTAATAACTGTTATTATCATCTGCAGAGCACTGGCTGTTACCAATTGCTTTCTGATCATTTAGTGTATTTATATAATATCAATATTAACATGAGATTAGGTGGAAAACAATTGTTGCTGAGTGACTGTTACTGCAAATTGAATTGTTTGCATTAGAAAAGTATGAATAGTGTATTTGGTGTGCTGTTAAATTGCACTGCTGAGACAGGGGAGACATTAGCAGGGATCTGCATGTGAAACAATGCCAGTCTTCATTTACAAAGGTCTTTAACTCATGCTGAGCACAAACCCGACTGTGCTTTCCATGTGAATGCTAGAAAAGCTCCAGACATTACTGCATCATGGTAGTATTACTAATTTAGATCCTAAAAAAATATTTAAGCGTACTCTAAACCAGATCAAACCATAAAATATAGCCAACCTCATACTCTGGACTTCAGTCATGAAGATGTGTATCACATCAGAACCCACATGCTGACAGTAGAACCCACAGAGATGCTGATTGCCACTTAAAGTTTGCTTATCCTTTTTCATCCTAAAGCTGCCCTGTTGTAGCAGTACTTTGTCATGTTTTTCATTTCATCGGTGCTAGTGAATGTGAAATTGAATTAGTGGTTTGTTCCTTTAACTCAATTACTAGATCCAAACAGTCTTTTTACCACAAAAGAAAATGCTAATTCCAATGTGCTACACAGCAGGGGCTCAGGGCATTCTAGGAAGAGCAGCTAATTATTGCTTTCTGGGTATTATCTGAAACAATGCCCTATGTATTGAATGCTGTCTGGATTCTGTTTGTTTAGTTGGTTTTGGCTTCAGTTTCTATAACAAAGAGCCCAATTCTCATTTAATGCTACTATTCACTTTCAGGTGGGGTGCTTTGCAGAGTAATGAAGCTGTGATTTATAGTTAATGAGAGTCAGACTCACCATAGCATTTACTTTGTATTCATCCCACTTTAAAACATCTAATTACAGAAGACACTTTCCCTTTCAGCTGGTGCCATGGGTAGGTAACTACTAGGTTCCTCAGCATATGGCTCTGCTGATATTCTGTGTAACTCTATCATTTTGCATGTCTCCCAAAAGATAAAGGAAAGAAAACAAAAAAGGAAGATTGTAATTTTCAAATATTCCACTTCATTTGATGCTACAAAAGTTGAACTGTAAAACATGGCAACGGCTTGTTCTGTAGTATTTTAAATGTAGGTGATTTTTTCAGCATTTTGGGTCAAGTGAGAAAACCTAATATTTTAATACTGATTTTGAATGTTTGAGTGGAGATGTAGTGTTTGTTGGAAGCAAGAGAACAAGGGTTGTGAAGAATTCTGGTACAAATCACAAGGGTAAATAAAAGTGGTGGTTGAGTCAATATTTCCTTTTATTTTTCTAATTTATTCAGTCTATAAACATAATCCATGAAAAACAGACAAAAATCATGTTCTCACACAAGAGTTCCAGTTCAAGGTTGTGATTATTCTGTATCAACAGGAAGTTAGCATGAGAGAGCTGAAACAAATCATGCAGATAAAATTTGGACCTATTCTGGTTAGTGTATCAATAAATAGTAGGCAGGTGGAGATGATGACATCTTAAATTCCTTCGAAGATAATTAATTTTTAGTGGCAAAGAAGCAGAGTTATACTACAGGTGCTCAGGTTTAATTCCCTAATTTGCAATAATAACCTGGAAGAACTCTATGGCAGTACTGAAATCTTCCTTTTGCATACCTTGGGTTTTAATATTTAGATTTTTTTGGTTGTTTCTCTCTCTCTCGTTTTAACTCTAATATTTGTGAAGGAACATTTGCCCCAATGCTGCTAGAGCTGTACACCACAGCAGGGTCCTTGGACATTAACCTTCACCTGGTGAAGACAGTATTTATTGAGGAATCTGTATTCACTGCTTCAGACAAAATGAGGAAAATTGACTGTGATACATATCCTCTGTACAGAGAAGAGAGGGAGAGAAAAATGAACTGCCTAAAAAACCTTAAAGTGCAGGTGCAAGGACTAGAACAAGATGGGAAACTTGTACATCTGGCCAGAAAAGGTGAAGAATGCCTTCCTCCAAACTGACTGTATGGTTCAGGGAGCTTGGATTTCAGGTGCAGCTGGCCTTTGCAAGAGCTGTCTGACAAAACCATAGGCTGTGCAAGGAGCAAAGGCAAGCTTTTCTCCATGCTGTCCACCTGAGTCAGGTGCCATGCCTATGTCACCCTACTCCCTGATCAAAAATCAGGCTCTACTGAAGATGGGCTGCACCACTGACTTCCAGGCAGCCAAGATTTCTTTGTCTGAGCTTCTTCCCACCTCTCATCTTTTTCTTTTTTTGCCTGTGGTTTTCAACCTGACCAGGGCACCTACATGAGGTTGTACTGCACCATGGGGACAGCACTGTCTGGCTTTTGCTCCCTGGGCTGTGCTCTGGGGTGTGCTGACTGCCTGTTGAGTGCTTGCAGCAAAATGGTGTAACACAACAAGGACTTCTGAATAGAGCCCTGAGGTTCTCCTGTAAAATTAATCCTAAAACCAGCTCTTATGCGGATAAACTTTAATACACAGAAACAAACAGAAAATCCATTTCCTTGGTTCTGCATGAATCCTACTCCCCAAAGGTGACAGAACATATTGAAGAGCCAGCAACACATGAGAAAAATGTCCTGATGAGGAACAGAAATCTCCTGTAAAAGCTTCACATTCAGCAAGTTGCTGTTTAGTTCCTGTGTGAACAATTAATCTTAAAACAAATATTTGGCCAAGAGGGGATTGAGCTCTGGGAGGTTTCTCAGCTAACTAAGATTGAATGAAAACACGCTGCCTGACTTCTTCAGGCCAGTGTTTCTTTTTCACCCTTTCCATAAAAATAACAGAAAAAGTATCTGTTACAATGACCCAGGTTTTACCATTCAAACCTCCCTAAATTACAGGCTTTCCCTCTGAGACCATTTACAATGGGGCATATAATGCATGGCTGTGTTACACCCTACTGCTCTTTGAATCCAGTGTAACTGGTTATTACTACGTTCAAATGTAGTGGTCTGGTTCAAAGGCTTTTCTATAAATAAATATCTTCCTTGCTGGGCAGATGATTGTCCCTAGCACTAGCTCCTGAGTTAACAGCTCTCTAGTTTTTAGCTCTTCAGCTGAGCATGGCTTGGAGCTGCTTTGAGAAGTCAGTGAATGGCTGGCAGTCTTGCAAAACCTGGTTGGGATTAGACTGGAAATCAATAACCTTATTACAGTGCTGGTTCTTATTCTGGTTAGTGTTTCAATGGGGGCATTTTTTAATTTCCTGTTATCTACACTTCCTTAGTTATATTTAGTTTTAGATAGAGGAGGAGAGAGGGCACAACTGTTCTGCTTGGGACAAAAAAAAGGTTGTATGCTCTGTTTGTTCTGTCATGAATGCCCTATCCAAACCAGCAATAAGATTTGGCTAACAAACCCATTGGCTATAGGAAGCCCCAGGTACTCCCTCAATAGCAGGTAGATGCCATGGTATCTTGGCTATATTCCGGGTTACGCTGCGTGTATGTGTATCTAGCCCGAGGGGCATGGTATAAAGCACAGCCAGGGAGTATATAAAGCACCTATAAATGCTGCTGTGTTTTGTTGTGCCCCAGCAGTCAGCAGAGCCCTCTGCTTTCCCTGCTTGCTGGCAGCCCCACATGGAATAAGAACCCAGCCATCCCTGAGAACCTCTTTAAGTGAGGGATGAGTGCTGCCTCCCTTTGCCTTCTTGCAGTCATGCTCCCTCTGAGCCTCCTGGGCCATTTTTGACTAAAACAAATTGGTATCCCTGCACTATCAAAAACAGGTGAAGCAAAAATCCCCCTACTTGAACATGCTGACCACAACATTCAGTTTTAACTGGGGTCTTTAGGGAAGAGGCTTGCTTGAGCTGTGAGGAGTAATTAATGGACTTCTGATTACTGCAGGCTTTCTGACTCTACAGCAATACAAATAATAAAGGGATATAAAAGTATAAACAATATGTGGCACTGTTGGCAAACAGTGCTTTCCATTTTCAAGCACTACAAAAGAAAAAAATACAATGTAATGCCTCCTTCGGGTGCTAACTAGCAGTAGTACTCATCTCATGTGTCCAAACACATAAGCTGGCGTTTCACAAGACTAAGTTACAAGCAGTGAGAAATTATTTTAAAAAAAAATGCAGCACAATATTTGGTGTCTGGTTTGGGATATTTTTTATTTTTTTTTTTGTGTTCATACCCTAATTGTTAGGCTTTATATTTTCAAGAGTTTGTCTGCAGAGCTGGGGAGAGGGAAGAGGAATACAGCATTTTTTCATATAATTGCATAACTCCAAAGGCTGACTCTTTAGTGAAGCATAAAATATTGAATTTAAATAAGGAGAAATGAATCAACAGCATAGTTAGGGAAAGAGTAAGGTACTGTCTTCTGTGTGAGAACAAAACTCATGAAGCATATCCTAAGAAATGGTGGGATGGTTTTAAGATTTCATGAGAATCAAAAGATTTTTTTCTTTTTTAATTGCCTGAAGGTTTCTGAAGTCACTTTCAAGACTTCAGTCTCTCAAGTTTCTTTCAAAACCATGAAAGCTGGCAGTTTACTTCATTTTAATGAAAGACACTTTCAGTAGAGGGTGAGTCTTGAAAACACTGAAAATTGGAAAAATTAGTGATGATGAGATCGCTATAATTTGGTTGTTTCAAGCTGCTCACTCTAGACCTTTTCTGTCATAAATCATACCACCTTTCAAATTGTTATGAAAGAATATCGTGGCAAAAACCTTGAAAAACCAAGTTACTGCTTCAAAGGATACTAAGAAAAACCATGTATCACAAGTCCTCAGTGGGCTAGACACAAACCGCCGAATTGACACCAGACTTCAATGAGAGAGACAAAACCACCGAGCTTTTTTGGTTTTTTTCTTCTAATTCAATTTGAGTACAGTTCTGAGCATCACTTTTTTTGATTTTAACAGGCTGGGTTTTTTAAAAATGCCAACGAGGAGCTTCTAACTAGTGACATCAACTTCTAACATAGTAACTACTGTGCTTCTCTCCAGCTTGCACTGCTCCACTAATGCTGCGTGAACTACTACAGGGAAAGCAGCTTCCAAGGAACAGGAGATTTTAGCTGCCTCTAAATTGCTGGAAATGTTGTGCTTATATGCCATAATGAAAGGGTACACATATAGGAGATGCTTCAGCAATTGCAATCTGCTACAATTATAGCAGATACAGCTACACCAGGAGACAAATTTAAATGAACAGCATTCAAAACACAAAGCCAGACAGTCCTTAGGGAATTTCAACTCTTTTCTTCTTTAAGGACTAGGTTTCCCAGACATCCATGGCCCTCTCCCTCCTCTCTGGCATTTCTTTTTGATCTTGGTGAACCTGTCCCAACTTATAGATGAAATTTAAAACTACGATCTTCATCACTTGTGGTCACTGAAAATCACAGGGCATTTACAGTAAGAGCAGGGTTCCAGCTCCAGCATCACAGACACATTTCACTGGGAATAAAAGCATTTTGGGGCTCTTTTGGGAGACCCCTTGTGTCAGGGCTCTCCAGCCTGCTTCTGCCCCATGCTACAGCCCTACAGACCCAGCAGGGAGAGAAGGGACTCTCAGCCACCTACCCACCAGCCTGGGGATGCTCCACTGAGCATGGGCCTTGAGAATTTGATACAATTAGTGAAAAAAGGTTATTTCTATGCAGATGTGCATTTCATACTCACAGACACTAAAATGTCTAGTTCTGTAGGAAGGAAGGGATCTCCAGTGTTTACAAGATCCTTAAAGAAACTTTAATTTCAATAAGAAAAGTATTTCACTGTGGTCCCTCTGAGATGGAACATCTAGAAAAGTGGACTTTTTGACACAAAAAGTTCTAAAATTTCTGACTTCATGGAGCAATCATTGCCATTTTTAGTTGTTGATATTTTTAGTATACTATTCCACTATACATAAAAAAAAATCAAATTACTTACAAAGAGCTGATTTATTTCTACATGAAAGTATATAGTCATGGAAGAGAAATTTTATGCTAAAAAAACTGTCCTGTTGTAAATTGTGAATAAGGAAAAAGAGAAAGAAAACATTAAAGAAATATATATTTTGACAAACATCTACATATAATTCAGAAATACTTGACAGAATCTTGTTCAAAATTTTAGAAGTGTCTCTGGGCTGGGACCAGATTTAAAGAATTTTTCATCCCCAAAGTGAGTTGTTTTCCAGAATGTTATGAGGATGTGAATAAAGGGATTATTATAGCAGTCACTGTCAAAAAGAAAAAGCTAAAGTATATTAGTTCCATAGGGGGAAAAAAGTCATATACTACAAGATTTTGCTACTACATTTAACAGGTGCAAGAAAGGTGTTTCGATTCTATATGTTTCTCCTTCCTTCCTCAGAACCGAAAACATGTTTTTCTTATTTTTTCTGCTTGTTCTTTTATTGCCGGATTATATTTTCATTACTGGAATTTCCTGCTTGTATGGTGACATGTAAGCCAGGATTTTCTAGGCTGTTACCAAACTATTTCATTTCTTGTAGAAGAAGTGCAGAACAAATAGTGGTTAGAGGCTGGTGTTGGGCTGCTCATTCCTTCACATTACTTCTCTTGCAAATGTGTCTCCTTTTAATACTACAACGTCTGGAGAATGTCAGACTTTTCCTACTTTGAATTATATGGTTTTCTCCTTGTGAGATACGGAGTTTCTAGGTAAACTTGGCCATATTGTTTTGCATTTGAGTCTTCTTTTCGTCTTCTGAATAAAAAATAGCTCCAGTAAGATCAAAGGCAACTTTGGCAGCTCAGGAAAAAAGGCAGCACTGCCCTTTTATTCTCTTCCATGTTTATTTTGCTGCCAGTTCTCTTTGAAAATGGCGCTTTTTGCCAAGGCTCCAATTTTGCTAAATGAATTAGTATTAATACTATGCCTTATTTGCACAAGTGGAAAATGAAAGATGGGAAAAACAGAAATGAAAAGACAGTATGAGATACAAAACACGACAGTATCAAGAGGAATGTGAAGTGTAGCCAAAGTATGTACCACACACGATTCAGCCCTCTGGCAGCAGGTTGGCCCTTGAAAATCCTCCTGATGGACCTGCTGAGGTGCCACACCTTCGGGGTCTCTTGCCAGTCACCCTTGCAGTCCTTCAGCTTGACTTGGGGCATCTTGAGGAATTAGTTTCACTGACTGCAAAGGTGTTATGTCAGGCTGGAGGTGGGTAACTGAGGCCTTGCAGGTGCCTTCCAGAGCTCTGTGAGAGCAGAACAGGGACCAAATGGCACATGTGCTCCTTTCTCTGTTCCAGAGCAGGATACTGAAGCAGCTGAATTGGCTTCTGAGGGGCTTGTTGCCAACTCCCATTTCATGTGCCTCAGTGAGATTTTGAAAGCTACAAAAGCTTGGACCACTTCAGTCAGGTCCTCATCCTTCAGCCTACTGCTAGCCAGGAAATAATAAATTAGACATAGCTAAATACGGGATTCTATGACAACTGAGGACAGGAATCTGTCCAGATCTTCGCAAGCTTAACAATAGTCACTACTGAGGGCTGCAGAAAGAACTCTTCATTTTTTAAAACCCAAAAACCTGCCATATGGCCAGCATAAACTGCATGCTTCCTCCATGTGGTAACTAGCTGAAAATCACAGACTTGAACAAAAAATGCAAGGTGGGGTAGTCCAGCCTGCTGCTCCAAGCAGGAAATTGTTCCGGGCCATGCTGAGTCCAGTTTTGAAAACCCTCAGGGATGAAGACAACACAGACTCTCTGGGCAGCCTGCCACATTCTTTGACCACCCTCGTGGTGAGGAGTATGTTGTCAGGATTGCTTAATAACTGAAAAATGTATCGCTTAACTAGAGAACTCTTCTGTAAAATGCCTTCTTCAGGGTGCGACATTTTCTGAGAAAATGACAGTCTCAGAAAGCAAGGTTATTTAAAGAGTCTAAACCAACTGGTTTTAAGCAGTGGATGTCTCCTAGACATGAGCGTTAAATGGCTTTACACTTCCATTTTCTTCTAGGCATCAAGTTTTCTGGTCGTGTTGCATCACCCATGATGCAATTCTTATTATATATACATTTCCTTTATTTTAGGGGAAGAAAGCAATTTATGAGACCAGATGAGTGGTCTGTGGGAGGAAATAGGACTGTAAAAAACATGTTATAAGAAGAATTTCTCATAAGAATTCCTACATCACTGTGAATTCAGCTGGTCTTGGTTGTTGACTTCTATGTGAATGCATATGCATGTGTGAATGCATATACACATATATGGATGCACATATTCACATCCACATATCCATAGGCACATCCATATGCACATCCACATATCTGTAGATTCACATACTCATATTCACATACATGCATATACACACATATATATATTTATATATTCACATACATACATATATATATATATATATGTATATATACACAACAGGTCTGCCAGCACCCATTACAGCTTATTCTGGGCATAAAGGCACCATGGGCAGACCCTAAGGCTACCAGGATTGCAGCCAGTGTCACCTGCCTGCCACAAGACAGGGCAGGAGAGGCTGCCAGGCAGATGATGAAGCAGTGCCTGGACAGCACAGTGCTCCTCAGATGGAGGTAAGGTCTCTTTCTTACTTTGCATGAGGGCTGTAGGAGATGCTTTTGGGATAAATCACCTTGGCAGGAGAATTATCAGCCAAAGGGAATGTACTCATAGGTACTTTAGATGACCAGGAAGGACAATGGTATCCTGGCCTGTACCAGAAATAGTGTCACCAGCAGGGCCAGGGCAGTGTTTGTCCCCCTGTGCTTGGTACTGGTTAGGCTCCACCTTAAATTCTGTGTTCAGTTTTAGCCCCCTTAATTTCAGAAGGACATTCAGGTGCTGGAGCAAGTCCAGAGAAGGAGAATGGAGCTGGTGAAGGGTATGGATCACAAGTCCTGTGAGGAGCAGCTGAGGGAGATGGGGGTGTTTAGCCTGGAGAAAAGAAGGCTCAGGGGAGACCTTGTTGCTCTCTACAACTCCCTGAAATGAGGCTGTAACCAGCTGGGGGTCAGCCTCTTCTCCTGGGCAACCAGTGACAGGATAAGAGGAAATTACCTCAAGCTGTGCCAGGCATGGCTCAGGTTGGACATCAGGAAAAATTCCTTCACTGAAAGGGTAGATAAGCATTGGAAAAGGCTGCCCACAGCAGTGATGTCATCATCCCTGGAAATGTTCAAGAAATGACTGGATGAGGCATTTAATGCTATGGTCTAGTCAATGTGGTAGTGTTTGGCCAAAGGTTGGGCTCGATGATCTCGGAGATTTTTTCCAACGTTAATGATACTATTATTCTATGATAGAAGAGGCACATGATAATTACAGGTGTGAGTGTGATGACTTTCTGCAAATGCATATGGACAATAAAGATGTGTCTGGTGTCATGCCAAGCTTGGAACTGTGTGGTGGCATGAGAGATGAAAAACAGAAGCGCTGAGATGAAAACAGAATGACATTGGGCTGAAAAGGCTCCTGCAGCTGGGCACTGCCACCTAGGCAGCTGCCATCGCCTTCTGCCACCTCTCCTCCTGTCTTCCATCAGCTCACAACATGTTTTGGGATTTGTCTACTGTGGGCTGAGGAACAGACTGGCTTGAGAAATAATACACTCTTTTTTTTTTTTTGTTCTGGTTTATCCTGATTGGTTTCCCACCTGGCCCATTTGGGTGCTGCACAAGCAGTTGTGGTGGTAGTGGTGGCAGCGAAGCATGAAGTGGAGGGGGCAAGGTCTGCGTGGGCCACTCCTGTGGGCACAAACCTGCATGCATATTTGGATCTCCAGCTGGTACTTGAGGAAAGGAGAAAGGTATCCTGCACAGTGGCCTGGAGAGAGCAGTTTGTGCTGGAAGGATGGACATGGGCATGTAGGTGCTGCTTCCATACCTTCTCTTCTCTTGGTTGTGCATGAGCTGCTTTGAGCTCTCTGATCACCATCCTGAAACTACAATTTATTCTTGACTGAAGAACAATAAAAACAACATCAGCATTTCTGTATACATAATTTCTCTCCTTCTCATTGTTTCAGCCAGAAAGCATGCATCTAAGAAGTAGATCTAAAGCACTGTCTGCCTAGAACTTGATCTCAAACACTGTCTCTTTGAGTTTTGCTAATGGGAAACATGTTCTTATTTATCATCAGTTGAAAGCTCAGTTGGAAGTGAAACAAATTAAATTTAATGAGGACTGCTTTAATTCTCATCATTACTGTCTGCTCGCTGTTGTAAAAAAGTTTTACTAGCCCACTTGAAATGCTTAGATTAACTGTCTTTATTCTTTTCATCCAGGCAAATCCTTTTAGAAGGCTAATGAAACTGCATTCCTTGGTATAAATATAGTCATGCCTTTATTTCATATGACATCCAGCCCTACAATATCATAGTAGTCCACAGAAGGTAAGTTCTTATTAATTTATTTTTGTGCTCTTATTGAATAATTCTTAGATATTGGAATGTTAAAAAAGTTCCTCAACTCTGCTTAAAAGGATAGACAGTAACTTTCTACAAAACTTGTCACGGATGCCGTGAAATAGCATTACTGCTTGTCAGAAAAGTGGTTGTAGTTTAATTTCTGTGGTTGAACATTGTAATCCAAATACAAAATTCTATGTTTCTAATGGGAATTAAAGCTGTGTGACTAAGAGGACCAGGTGGTCCCTCACAGCAGAATCTGGACTATTGTTTTTTAGATTTATGTAGGGTTTCATGCCTATCCCAAATGTTGCCTGCTAGTAATTTCTTCTGCTATTGTTGCTTAAGGTCATCTATAAATGCAAAATGTTTCTCAGCGGGTACTTGACAGCAGTAACCTAGATAAATATTTTCATTTACATAAACATTGTCTTAACAATTCAGAAACTGTAGTAAACAGTCTCAAATCCCAGAAGCAATCTAGACATTGCAAGAATTACATTGTTTTTTGAAAAAGATTGATGTTCCACGTTATTTCATTGGTCATAGTCCAACACAAGAGGGTGGACTGATGAAAGAGATGCTTAACACGTCCAGGGTTTGTGTTGCTCTCTTTTTTCTTACTGTGCTAATAGCTGAATTTCCATTTGTTTTTCAAATTTTCATGTACCCTTACGCAACAAAAGATAATCTAACTGGACAGGCGCAAACAGTGAAGACCAAATGGCTTTTAAAAGCAAATCCAAAACCAAAAAGCCTCTCTATAATTGTAACAAAGTACTAAAAAGGAATGGAATTACTTTCTGCCTACTTAGAGCACAAGTGTTGGTATTTCACTGGGAATAGATGCCCCTCAGAGCTCAGTAAGTTTGCATGTGAGTAGCTGCAGTCCTCTGTACTTTGTTGTATACGCTCTTCATGGAGGAAATTTACTCCTGAGATCTATTGGACTCAGCCCCTTCACCCATGCAATGCTGCACCACAGGTCTATGCCAAAAACAACTGGGCTCTAGGCATTTCAGACAGGCTAAAGCTAACAAAAAATACACTAAATATGGGGTGTGGGTTGTTTGCATTAACAGTAACCTCTTGTAAGATCAAACAAGAAAGAGACCTTTTCCGTACACAGACACTTTGTCTCCAAGGATTTAGCTTTGTTTCAAAAAGCACGTGCATGTGTGTAGATCCAGAGAGGTCTTAGGTCACCTCCGAGGCAATCCCTGCTTGTTGTTTATCCGACAAGAGGCAAGTTGCTCTCTGCAGCTGGACACGGCTGCCTCCTGCTCACTGTCCAGCCTGCAGCCATGCAGATAATGAGGATTAAGTGGAGAAGGTATGGCTGAATATAGCTCTGGCACAGGTTCACTGACATGCTGTCTTCTAGGTTTGCCATACCAGCCTGAGAAAGAATGAAATAAATGTGACGAGGTGAATATCCCTTACTTGGAATGTTGGTGCTCTGTTGTAAGAGAAATCCAGCATCCAGCCATTGATTGCCATTGCCTCTGCATGTATATTCCATGCCTTATGCTCTGTGTACATTTTGCAGCCACAGCATATGTGTTGAAGCAAAGTCCTCTGAGCAACTGCACAGTTGCTGTGATCTGTTTTTAATGAATCTCAACAACTAATCCTTCTAATCCTCAAACAGTTATTTCAGCCAATACTGTAGCTGTTCAGAATTAGTTGACAGTGTTTCTGTAGTTCACACTTCATTTAAATATTCATTGTCTTATTTTAACTCTCCCATATGAACATATTACAAATTCACTCCAAGTATGGGACTGCAGGCACAGGCCCTCATGTATGTAGCCATTTGTGCACATGTCTGTGTTACATGTTTGCATTACAATGTAGAACTGATTAATGATGGTTGGTGCTCAGCTTGGGACACTTGAAAGATACTTTGCTTTCAGGAAGCACCGATCACGCTACAAAAACAAAATCCCTCAATAAGAGGCTCAGATTTTGCATCTTCATCAAGAAATTTCTAAAAGCTCATGGCAGATGATCTTCCTCACAGCTGGGGGTTCTTCTGTGCTCTGTCACAGGACACAAGTTGGAATTAACCAAGGATCTTCAGAAGTTAGGGTTGTCTTGGTTTTTCGTACTGGATGGTTGTTCATTAGCTGGTGTCCGTGAGTTGTGATGCCCAGACAACCATTTTGTAGGAGCATATTTTGTCAGCACAAAATAGAAACACATTCTCTCCTCTTTTGCTTACTTAGTCTATAAGATTAAGTGGATGATTTCTGATCTAAATAGCCTACAGTTCTTTTTGGAGGAGGTGCTTGTTTTCCTCTCCCTGTGAG
Organism: Lichenostomus cassidix; assembly: GCF_008360975.1. NCBI lineage: Eukaryota > Metazoa > Chordata > Aves > Passeriformes > Meliphagidae > Lichenostomus > Lichenostomus cassidix. The sequence continues at coordinate 79,299,269 of NC_139483.1, forward strand.
TGCAGCAATTCCTGCTGCTGATTGCAGAAACTCCTGCCTACCAATCATTTCACTGGTTTGAAACTGCAGCTTGTGAGTTAGCTCCCAAACTTGTACCCAGGCATGAGCATTTAGCTTTCCTCAAATCTGCCAGACTTTCAGATTCTTCAGTTTTAACTGGGTTTTGCTCACTGACTAAAGAATTCAGACAATATAATTGTGACTTAGTTTGAGCACTCAGTGATTGCCATAGGATTTTCAGAGACTGACTTTTGAGACACTAAAAACTAATATCTCTGCTAAATTTTAGGAAATAGATTAAATACCATTATGATTTTTAAGCCTGTTTTTGACACTGTCTCCAGCTAGTGATGGATCTCAGGCCCAGCTGAAAAATTACGCTAGTACAACTTTCTGATGGCAACATTACTAAGTTAACTTCAAGGGGAATAATTCATCTTTCACTGAGTAATTTCCATTAAATTCAATTTCCTGCATCATCATATTTGTAAAGAGACAGGAATCTACTTATTCACAAATTGCTTTGAAGACTCTGAGTGCAAAGGCAGCGAATTGCACTCATTTGATTGCTAAAGTTCAGCAGAAAGAGAAGGTCTTTAATCACTCTTAAAAATATTTTACTGAGTTTAATTTTGTGTAGTATTCCTTCCAGGTCTCTGACTTATTGTAAAATGTAAATCAATAAAATAAATACTTGATTAAATACATATTTAACCAGAATTAGCCTAGATGGGGCGAGAAAAACTAATTAAGTATTGAAAAGGAACAAAGAAAGGATGAGTTTTATCAAAAACAGCGGCAGGAATTAAGACCTAGGAAGGTCTGGCATAGAGTTTTACAAGTTGAATAATATTCTGCTTCTGTGTCTAGACCTAAGTGTCCATGCTTACTGAGCAGCCAGGACAGGCTGGCTTGTTCTCTGTGGATCAGTTCTCTGTGGCTGAAAGAGAACCTAAGCAAAGAACAGAATTTTCTTGCCTGTCACCTGTTTGCACATTGGCAGCTGTACTGAAAGCATCCTCTGTCCATCTCTCTGTGCATGATGAGACAGCAGCCTCCAGCTCCAGTCCTTCTGGCTTTTCCACAAGCAAACTGGGGAGTGGAAAGATAAACTGCCTAGGGCTGTCCCATCCCAAAGCAGAGGAGACTGCTGCTCTGGGCTTTCATTTCTTAAGGATCTCCCTGAGAGCCCCTGGAGATGTGCACAAGAAAAGGCATCTGGTCATTTTCAAGTTATTTTCTCTGGCCTGTTTCTGTGGCACCCTTTACATCAGTCAAACCTGTCTAAGGACAACAAGGCAGGTTTCAAGGACAGCATACTGAACTGTAGAAATTCATTTGGGAATAGTAAAATACTTTTGAGCTTGAGGCTGTTGTCTTGTGGTATTTCAGAGATGAGCTGGTGCCTTATATTCCGAGCACTTATATTGGTTATCTATCAATGTTGAACAATTATTCAGAAAGGTCTCTCGGATCTGCTCTCTTGCTAACGCACCCCACACACAGCTCAAGCAATCAATAAACTGCTTGCAGTCAATAAACTGCTTCTTTGGGACATTTATTGCACTGCTCCTGACAAAAACACTTAAACGCTGATTCAGAAACATCCCATCTAAACTGTTACACCACTTGATAATGCTACATTACTACAGTTTTGTCAGGATTCCTTAGAGTTGCTTGTCAAGTGGAACTAACTGTTGAGCTTTTTAGAATCACCCAGATAATATTTGTAGAGGAGAAAGGAAAAGGCAAGTTAATTTATGACAGCAAAGAATCACTTGTGATGGGTCACTGCTGTTCTACACACTGATATTGCCTATCTGTTCCAAAAGAAACAATGCCAACTACAGTCAAAATATTTATGCCCTTACTGTGCATGACTTTTTATTAAGACTGAATTATCTCACAGTTCTCATTTTTACACTGCCAGTATATTTCTGCAATTAAAACTGTTTCAGACACCCAACCCCTCTGATCTGGATTCCAAACTGCACTGGTATGCCAAGGGAGAAATGCTTGGAGAATGCTGCCTTGAAGGCAACAGAAAGGTCATTGCAAAAAAAGTTGGTGATCTACTTCAAAATTTTCTTTGCTTCTTTGCTTACACAGGACGCAATTAAACCATGGACTGAAGACATGCTGTCTCCAGTGTATAGCAACACTGTAGGCCCATTCTACATTAGGATGAAAGAGGTAAAATTAATTTTTTAAGAAAAAACTTCTCAATCTCCAGAGTTCTTTGCTTGCACAAAGTCCCACTGAAGTGTTTTCTCCGCCTGGTGAGGAGCAGGAACCCATGCAGCAGGAATTCAGGGCTCCTGGTGTCAGTCTATTATCCTGGTCCAGGTGGTTTTTGGTTGCTTTTCTGATCATAAGTGCCACTTTGGATCTTCCTTTAATTTCAAAACTTGGGCACATGGCTGATGACCAGAAATGCTTTAGCAAGTTCATTCTCAGCCAGCTCTGTTGGTGACCATCACTTACCCGATAAAGACTGCTCAGCCCTGAGCCCTGAGAAGATTCTCACACTCTGTCCTGAATCCTTGCTTGGCAAAATCTCCCAGAGAACAGTGGGAGTTTTAACTGAATTAGGTTTCTGGGATTAAACCACAAATAAGTTATGTTTATTGCCTTGAAGTCATATGGAGCTTGTCTGATAATTTTAAAATTAAGCGTTAAGACGGAAGCTGAGAAAGAACAGGACACAAAATTATCATTGCAATATATAGAAAAAAGATCAAGCGTTCAGATTACCACTGCAAAACTGCATTTTTTATGCTAGTGTTTTCAAATGGATCAGCCTGGAACTTGGCTCTGAGTAGTAAAATGTGCCCCTTTGAGCTAATGAGCTTCTAGTCTCTATGCTTGTTTGTTAAACTTGGTGAGCAGGGAAGCCTAAAGCCTTGATTAACATCCTTGTGATATTAAGAGGCAAATAACAAAGCAGCAAATCAATTTGAAGAGAAAAAGGCAGTGGGGAATGTTGGAACAGTTGTGCACGTTCCTATGGATTTCTGTAAAACTCACAAGCAATGCTTTGAAAGAGTGGGGAAAATTGAAAGCAATTTTGGCCTTTTTGTTTTGTTTGCAGTCTCAGATTAATTGTCCCACGTAAGCAGTTCATTTGACAGAGGAGGAAGTTAGGCCTATTAAGTTGCCCAACTACTTCAGTGTTGAATTTATTGCAATGTTTGTTTTAAAACAGATCTGCATGTTCCATATAAAATACTTCCAGATTTGAGGTTGTTACTTTCCAAACCATCCAAAACTCAGCTGGTTTGTTATATATTTAAAATTTAGTTGAGTTTTGTTGAAAAGTTTATGAGAACTTCTTCTGTTCTCTAAATAAAACTGAGCATATGAGTGAGATCGGGTTTCTGACTTGGCCAAAAGTTGCATCTATCTCAGACAATAGAGAACTATGAACTCTGCAATAAAAAGCTGATTAGGTTCTCACAGCACAAGGTGTTTCCTCATTTCTGACCTTTCTTTTATTGAGTCAGACACAGTATTTGCCAAACAGGGCTTAATTCAGGTCAAACATAGCCATCATTAGCTTTGAGAGAACTGTCATAGTCCAGTTTTGCAATACAGAGGCTGCTCTCTACCTGATGACCTATATTACCTAAAAACCCACATAACTGTTTTCCGTTTCCCAACTTGAAAAATAACCACAGGTATAAACATTCTGGGCTCTTTGACTGCCTGGAAATTTAGATCTTTGTGGAAGTTAATGGGATTAGCCAAGGGATGAGGGATTTACCCACGTGAGAAGAGGTTTAGGAGGGCTATCCCTTAACTTGGCAGTGATGATCTGCATGTGCGTCAGGAACAATTCAGTTTGCGTTACTCCTTCTCAGCCACTCTGTGCCATTAGTCTTTACCCGGCTATTCTGGGAGGAGTGCCTAAAATGGCAGAGGTTTTTACTCTGGTCATGCATTGCTTTGTTGGAGTGCTTGTGTAGTGTCAGTCCTGCTATCCCACTAAGCAGAAGCAGGTGTCCTCTTTCTTGTCCCCAGACATCTGGTCACACTGTGGCTACAGCAGTAAATCTGGCACCCACAGCAACTTCTCAGGCTGAAATTTATACTGTTTATTTTAATATTTTTAAAAGTAAGCCTTTCTCTGAAAGAACTCTAAAGAGATAAAAACGTTGAGTTTTCCTTGAGAGGCAACATGAAATGTATTTGAAAAGAAAGGTCAAAAAACTCTGTTCCTGTTAATTACATTTTGTGAAAGAAGGGTAAGAATGAATCAGAACTTTAGCCAGGTCTGAGTATTCCCATATCAAGTGAACTCCTTATGCACTGATGTTAAAAAGCAAAACAGAGGAGTGTCTCTAATTTGGTGTCTGAAAATAGAGCCATTATTCTCTGTAGTACAAGCAAGGCCATGCATTTTGCTGCCAACACGTTTTTTTCTTCCAAATCTCTAAAGTGCTAGAGTACTACTATGTAAAAGCAAATATTAGTGTTTTAGATAGATGGATCTATCTATTTAATAAGTTTCTGCCGTGAAAATATTTGTGTTACATGGGATTTTAAATATTTTAATATTTTCGTAAGTTTTATTTTCTTTTCAAAGTCAAGTTGCAGAGCCGACTGTCTTGGGAGTCCCAGATAAATATAAACTAATACAAAGCCCAAGTGACAAGCTAGAAATGCCAGATATTTGAGTTTTGCCTGGGGAGCTCAAGTTTCTGTGCATCTCAGGGTGATGATGGCCAGACATCGAAGGTGAAGTGCAACCCGTCGCACTAGCAAGGTGTCTGTACCTTGCCCTTGTTCAGAGGCAAGCTGGAAACTCCACTCTGCTCTGAATTGCAGAGTGTCTGTGTCTACCCAGATCCAGAGGGGACAATTCACTGCTTGAGGCCTAGACAAAGCCAGGCTTCTCACAGGGAGGCTGAGCCTGTATTCTCTAAGAGTTTACTCAAATTACTGGCAGATAGCCATTATGTAGCAAAAAACATAATTAATGCTGAAGTCTATGGGGGTGCAAGCAGGTATTTTACTATACAGGGGGAGTAGAGGAGTTCAAACTTCTAGCATACTCCAAATTTGTATCTTGGCTACAATTCAGCCTCTGAGTAGACAAAGACATGAATCATCCATGTGTCAATCCCATCCCCCTTTGTTACACCATTAGATAACACTGCTGTTGGCTGTGAAGGCAACCTCAGCACAGACGCTGAGACACTAAACAAGGGGAAAAGGTATGGAGAATGACTAAATGCAGCAGTTGTTGCATTGAATGATCCAGCTGCCATGATTTCCCACGAAGGACGAGGCTGCACTGTACCAGGAGAAGGCAACAGAAAAGAAATAAGGAAGGTTCGGCAAGAACATCCTCCTAAAGCATTGCTTTTTGCTGAGTTGCAATACAGTTTGTTTCTTTAAAAACTGATGTCCCTTTGATAGGCTGTCTGGGAGAGGAGGAGGGTACTGAGATGGGGCTGCCTGAGCTATGAGTGAAGCCCTGCAGCTGGCCACCCATCATCAGCTGGGGACTTTGTTCAGCACCTGCAGCCAAGGCCCAAACAGGCATCTGGGTCCAGCACCATGGAGGGTGATCCTCGCCTCATCTGAAGCCATTTCTGAAATACTTTGTTTAATCATTTTCCAGCAGCTGCTTTAAAATTGTTTCAAAAAATCAAAGTAAACACCATTTCAGAGTGAGTGGGCTCATTCTCCTGGATCCCAGGGAGCACAGGCAGGGAGCAAAGGAACTGGCTGCAGTGCTGCTGGCTAGGCACTGGACTAGTGTCAGCCCAGCCCTGCTGTGCAGCACTTCTGCATTGCTTTGCAGCAGCTTACCATTCTAAAAGTGAGTCCAAAGTGTCCATTTTCACAGACAAACTTTGCAGAATTTTAGCTTTTTTTGGTTAAGGACTGAGCACATTGATTTCGACTTCAGAGTTCTTCTTATATGGAAGATATAAGGTAGACACGTGATTCTACAGCTTTAATTATGACTGTCCCTGTTTTGGCAATACAATTTGATTTATATGTTATCTTTTCCCATCTGTAAAGTATGTGTTTTCCCTTATATACATTCATTGTAGAGGAAACACAAGGTTGAAGTATGGTTTACTGAGGCAGGATGTCAAGGCACAATAAAAAAAAAAAAAAAGGAAAAGGAAAGGATTTAGCAGAATAAAGGCAAGATTTCTTTTTGTTCGGTGACAATAAAGGGTTCTGACATATGGCTTCTATCCATGGGAACAAATATACTTAGCTGTAAAATTCCAGAGAAGTCTGTGTGACCAATTTCAATTCAGATGAAAAAAAATCTTCCAGAAAATAAGCAAATGTGCTGTTTGCAGTGCAACAAATGCCTACAGTACTAACATGAATTGTGAAATCACTGGCTGTGACTGATCAGAGTTCATTAAAAATAAATCTTGGCACAGCAGTTTTAATAAACAGAATGAGCAATAAAGGCAGCAATAATTCACTTATTTCCCATGCAGAATACTGTCTGATTTTGCATATTTCACTCAGTCAAAGGATTTCTGCTGAAAAAACTGATTCTGGCATCCAAGGTAAAAATTCAGGTCTCACCTTTCTAGAGGCAAGGAGAAGATGGAAGACAGCAGTTTTGTGAATCCTTCTGTGCCTTTCAAACTTAACTTTTCCTACAATTCATTTTTTCATTTAAGACTTTGTGGGGGGAAAAAAAAAATCAAAGCTGCATTTTCTGTTGTGCCTGACAAGGAAAGTTTGAGAACAGAGGTATAAAAAGAGGGCTTTTCTCACTCTCATTGAGGACACTGCCCTCAAGGACAGCTCTGCCTAGTGGCTGAAGGGACTCTTCATGTGGAACCAAGTGCTACCTTGGCTGGAGAGCTCACCACAGAAATGAAAGGCAAAGCAGTTTGGGAAATACAGATACTGAAACAGAATTTTATATCCCTCTTATTGGGCCAAGGAAGGAATGGATTAATGACCTGTCCTGGAAATACAGTCTGCATTTGGCTGCTCCATCACACATGTGGGCTACAAAAATTTGATGGAAGAGGCATAAAAGTTAACAGCACTGTGCTGCTCAGACACACAAGCACCAAGGTGCTAATGCTGCCCCAAAAGTTGGCTGCTGAGGTGCTCAAACCTCCACCCTGGGTCGACTGGCACTTACCAACACTAAACACAGCCTGGACACCAGCAGTAGTGCTACAGATCTAATCTGGCACAAACTCCAGAAATCCAGGCGAAGCTTGCTGCTTCCTGGCTCAGGAAAAAGGGAGCAGGCAGCACATAGGCACAGCACCTGGGTGAAAAGGTCACATGCTTCCTCGGCATTTTTCACTGTTCTTTTAATTATTTGCCTCATACAACAGCAACAGCAACTGGACAAAATCAGTTCCAGAATGTGGTAACATCTTTGTGTTATTTATGGCACACACAATGCAAAACAAGTATGTCATCTACTAATGCTAGCACTTCCCTGGCACTGAGACAGAGAGAGCAGTGCAAGTGGGTGGACCTTGCTGGTATGACGGAAGTCCAGTTACAGGAAAACTGTCCAGAAAGCAGTGAGAAGTGGAATTAATATAGTCAGGGATATTCTCCCTGCCATCCTCCCTTCCATCTCTCCCTGTTCCTCCCTGCCATCTCTCCTTCCTTGCCTGCCACCTTCCTTCCCTATTGCTGTCTCCACACAGTCCCAAGTTTAGATGCACTCTTGAGGAGCAAGAATCCCTATAAGAGCTCCTCTATGCTGACATTTTATAGCTCAGGAGCCCAGTTCCTGAAAATTATGACAGAAAACATCTGTCAGTTTTGTCATTATCAACAGCAAGCTCCCCATTAAACTAAGCATACAGAACAAGCTCAATATTGGCATGGCAAAGACACTTGCTCTAAGCCAAGACCATGCAACTTCCAGTCAGCCTTTATCAGGAAATTTCTACATTTCTGTAGGGCTAGTGCCAATTTCACTGGGGAGTCAAACAGACAAAGGTGTAGTTATCTTGGCCTGAAGCCCAGTGGAGTGGGTGGAAAGTCACATATTGCTCTTTATGTGCTTTGCAACATATCTGTAAATGGGGAGGAGCAGAGTACTCTGTGAAGTACTCTGGGGACCTACCATAGTGGCTCTGGATTTTGGAAATATCTTTTCTAAATCAAGTGCAAGTGCAAACTCAAAGTGTGTGTGCAGGAAGTGATGCCTGGAGGGTATTGATCATTTATGCCTTAAGACAAACGGTTTTAATAAAGTAACAATGTTTATTTTTCCTTTGCTGCAGCAGAACACAGAACACCTTCATGAAAGGTCATTGAGGTTAAATAAACTATACTTAGTCCTATACCTTGCAGTTAAAATCCAGGGCTGCTCCTGTGCATGAGATGAGAGATATTCTCCTGAGTATTATAACTTCTGCAGCTCATTGCTTTGGACCTTGTATCACTAATTAAAAAAGGCAAGTAATCGAAATAGAGGTCAACAGATGTGTTAAAAGGTTTGTATATTCTGATGACCTTTCATCACTGGGGTTTCTCACATACAAGGCTTTGGGACAGAACGGATCCTAAAACTTGCCAGCACATGCCCAGACGGGTACATCACACACCTGTTTCAGGACTTCTCTTTTGAAATCTGATTTTGTTTGCCATTTCCATTAATTTTCTCAGAACTGGCAACATGATGAGTAATAAATGAGGTTATGTCTTGTAGATTTGATAGTATCAGCATGCCGCAATGACTTCTGTCCTTTAAGCTAGCCAGAGCAGGGTGTTATTTTAGCCTATAGTCTAGTCGTATGGCCTACTCCCTAACCCCCTCATTTTGATTTGATAAAGATCTCTGTTTACTCATTTTGTAGGCCTTAGATGAAGGACAGTCCCCATTTATCAAATCTGAGGAGGACTGTGGGGAGATGAGAGAGACATGGCTGTGTTTTTCCACACAACCTGTTAGGGTAACAAGCACTTCCCCGTAATGTTTGCTGACAGATGTTCAAGGCTTGGAAAAAATATCTGCTTTCAGCTGATGGCTTCACCACCACTTTTGAAATAAGTGTTAGTTCCAGGCTCCCGAGTTCATGAGGGCAGAGAAACGGCAGGAGGAAAAAAGATGAATGGGTAACAAGGGGGAAGAACAAAATGGGAAAATAAAACCTTGGTGCTGACAGAGCTGACAAATGTAATATCTCCTGGACAGCAAAGAAGAAGAAAAAAAGTAGAGTTGGATGTGAAAGAGCTGGAGCAGTGACCCTCAAACAGCTGTGTGTATCTCTGAAGCTAAACCACTGCGGAGGTCCAAACTTCCCACCAGGTCTTGGACTGAGGATTTAGTTGCTAGAAATGTTCCCTAAAAGTGCCCAAATGGAGCTTGGGGTGGATATCCCTTCTCAGGGCATTGAGAGGGCATCTCTGAGGCATGGGCCATCCTGGGGGAGGATGGGGACCTGTGCTTTTGTGGAGCCTGTACAACAGTTTGAGCACAAAGAGAAGTGTCTGGGGAGGTTGTGACTCCAGCAAAGGGTCTCCCTGTAGCTGATCCAGTTTACCAGTCCTGGTGGTGGCTTGGGGCATGATCCTGCCCTGGACAACAGAAGTTCATTGTACAAGGCCCAGATCACCAAGGGCAGCCTTGCTGGCATGGACAAATTCACTAAGCTGTCTGAGTCCTGCTCATAAGAATGGGAATGAGGCAAATAATCAGTTTGAATGTGAGGTGCTGCATGAACTAGGCACATCAGGTGACCTTCAGACACTTCTGAATTCCTAGCCCTCCCCTAGGATTGGTTTTGCACCTGGCACAGTCAGGATTTTCTCGAAGGCTACTAAACTTTTTCCAGCCATAGCCTGAGCAACTGGAGCATGGAGGGGAGGATTAATCTCAAGCAATGAGACTTAATGTCATTGACTGTTTGGGTTTGGTTTTTTTTAAGTTAGGATGACAGAGATGTATGTGTAGGAACTGGAATTCCTGAGAGTGTATCCACTTCAACACACTGTTGGGAGGGTTTTCTCTGCTCATGGATAGACTATAGCAACATGAGGATAATCCCTTTCTGTCTTCCCTTCCTTCTTCCCTTATCCCAAGCTTGCAGGAGTGACCAGAAAGACTACTCAGTCTTTCTCAAAATTTCCCTTACCTGGTCTTGTCTTTTCTTCTTCCTCATTTTGCCATGTCAGATATCTATGAAAATGTAAAAGAGAGCATTTAATCTGAAGTTCAAAGTAAACTAGCTGTGCTGTCACCTTGCACGTATCTCTATCTTCTCTGGCAGTGTGGGAGTACTTGTTTACTCACTGTGAATGTTGCAGTGATTTGTATGTCTACTTTAAAAAAAATAGAATCAAAGCCTTGATAATATGCCACCATGTAGCATTCCTGTTTTTCAAAGCTGCATCCATACTCCAAAATGTTGCCTGAGCAGCAGATTCTGAAGATAAGAGCTTCAATATGAGACTAAAAACAACGTCTTTTTCAGCATTACCTGTTTAAAGGTGCATATGTGTAGTTTCTGCACTGTTATTCTGAAAGACAGATGAACTCAATAAAAGTTAGCAACATATGGGTTTTTTTCCGATGTGCAACGCTTTTTACAAATAATGTTCTCTAAAAGACAGGCAAAGTTTAAATGTTTTCCTTTTCTGTGGATGAATCATTTGGCCATTTGGATAGGCTGAACTAATAGGAATTCCAGTAGCCTGAGCCCTGTATACCAGAGAGAATGACAGCAGTGCATAACCAGAAGGACTGTAGCATGTGTGTGCATCCCTCCTTTCACACATCCAGTTCTGGCATATTACTACTAGACAGGAGGGCAAAATTCTAGACAAGGAACTATTCATCCCATTGTCTCTGCGGCTGTGGAGGTAATTGTGATGAATTGTGCTAGAATATTTTTTGAGTTTTCTGTAAGCACTTTGGCCCTACATTTTCTTTTAATTGAATCTTTAGCATTTTATTAAAGGCTACAATGTTTTCCCAGGGTGTGCTGGAGGAAGAATGTCTCAAAATGGAAAAACTAAGTACATTTTCCATGATTTATGCCATTGACTCTGCAAACATAATATGTAGAGCAGAACTTTGGCAGGTGTTAATCAGTATATTTTCCTTCACACCAGTAGAGCTGCTTCAGTTTATACCAGCTGAGAATCTGGCTCTGTATATTAAATAAAAATGTGGGTCTGGCTTCCTGATCTTTTGTAGTAGACTCACAAAACTGTTCGTTATTGAGCTGTAGGCTTGAAAAGCAATCTCACTTTTCAGTATTGGCAGCAGGCTGGAGAAATGGGAACATGGTGTGCTGGGCTCCTGGGTAGAAGAAATGTTTTCTTCCAAACTGTAACAACCTTTTTGGCTATCTGAAGGAATATGTTCAAACTTCCTTGCCAAGCAAAGGTGGGACACTAGCCAGTTACTACATGAAGGCTTTGAAGATGGAGGGAATAATAAAAGGGGGAAAAAATTAAAGAGGAAAATCTTCTTGTTCCCAGATGGGTAGCTAAGGTGTAACCGTTCTTCTCTCTGTTTTGAAATCAGAAGCACAAATTGGCCTGATACGTGAAAATCAATAATTTTTTTTTTGAGCTCCTTGTCTCAGATCTTGTGTCTGGTTTTCACATGACCACAAGGTTTTAAAATAGGTCCAGTTAGTTTCCAAGAGTGCCTTCAGGCGGTATTTCTGATCTGTAAATGGTTCTGGACCAAGCTCTTTGAAAGATCGTGCACACTATAATTTGTTATATTTGCAAACTATATATGGTTTGCACACTATAATATGATTTACTATAGGTAAATCAACTGAAACCCTGCCTGATATTCCCAACTCAATGCAGAGAAGAAGCAAAATATAATGCTGGGGAAGAAATCAGAGATTCTGGGGGAAAACAAGAACATTGCTTTGGCAGAAATTATACAGATGCACATGTAATAGTGACTGTCATTTGCAAACAATTGCTTTCAGAAAAAAAAATAGTTAAAACTTAGGTAGAAGCTGGTGGAAAATTGGGGAGCTATAGGAATATATGCGCACTACTTATTTTTTCTGATCCTTAGATAAAATTCTTTTAATCAAGATAATTACTCAGGAAATGCTCAGAGGAACACTGGTCCTTAAGCACTGAAACATGAAACAAGGTTCTCATAATGTGAAGCTCCTGTGAGATATTAAGGCCACAATAAGTGAGCTTTATATAACAAATATGGGGGAAAGGATATAAAAGCTTGATGGGTTTGAATGTTTAAGTCTGGTGTCCACTGACTGTACTTAGATGTTGCAATTGCTTGTTTTGGAAGGAATGTACTTTTGAGTATACTGAGCACACTATTTTAAAGCTTAGATCTCTCTTTAATAAGTAATATTTTGTTACCCCATAATTTTATTATATCAGACTGATCTTTAAATTATTTTTTCTGTTCCAAGATTTTGACCTAAACTCCTAAATAGCTCTATTATGTCCAGTGACCTCATTCTTATCAGGTTTTACAGGTCAGTGGTGAATTAAGCAGCCGGCTTCCTGCTAATTAATCCTATTTAGTTAAAGAACTGGTAGACTGAATTATCTTATCTCTGTTAAAAGGAAGTTTTTACAGGATTGGCACCAGATTACTGTTATGAATGACAACCCTTTACAACTCTGACATACAGCACCTGAGCAGAAAAGTAGAAGAGCAAAAAAGAGGACAGCACACAAGTATCATCTTGCTCTTCAGGGTTTCCTCATGACATGAATGATCAGAGTTATTCCAGCACCCAGATGGCTTTGAAATTACAAAGTCCCTGCAAGGTTAGTCCAGGTGTCTTGTCAGAAACCTGTCTCCAGCTGGTGTGACTGTAGATGGGAGAGGCAGACAAAGCCAATGGTGCATTTTGTGTATTTTCACACACAGTCCTTGTTCCACTCCAGAAAAGCAGCAACCTGGCAGAGTTGAAACCCACTGTGTGGCAGGAGGCCTCTATCAAAATGTCTGATAGTGAGATGGCACAGTTTGCTATCACTGTGAGACCCAGAGGGGCCTTTTCTATGTCAAGTTTTGAAATCAATGGACTATGTTAAATAAAATTGAGGGTGAGCCCTTGTGGAAATTACATGTGAGTACAAAAAGGGTAGGGCATATAATAACTATAAACAGGACAGCAGAAATGTATTTGGTGGTTCCAAATGTTGGAACCGTGTCCACGTTGGGTGAGCTGTAAATGCACCAACAGGTTTACAGCTGCTTCTATATTATTGTTTTTCCCCTTTTCTTTATTTCTTTAACTGCTCACCACCATTATGCCTTTCAGTGCCTTATTGTTTGGTCTAGAGTGAAGTGGATGAAGTATGTGACAGGCAGGGCTCACCCTGCCCACAGGCATAACTTGGGAGGGGGGCAGAGAGGGAGAGGAAAAAAGGAGAAGTAGGTGTTTATAAATTACCTTATTTTTACTGATCTTGACGTATCCCATGGACTTTCCGGAACTACGTCTATGAAAAGTACACATTTAATAGGATGGCCGTTGGCACGGGGGAACAAGATTAGTTGTGCTGGGGACTGCTGAACAATGGATGTATTTTTGCCTGAGCTGCTCAGAACAACCCTCCTGTGCAGATCCTGTGTCACCTATCCAGCAGGCTTTACTGCCCAGAGCTGCCACTGCCCTGGCACTGGCAGCATCCTGTCACCCCAGCTGAGGTACCTGGCTTTCAACAAAGGTTGGGCAGATGCCACTCCCAGGATGCTGACAGGAACGAGCAGGGGCTGTAAACATGTGTGTTCACTCTGGTCAGGTGAGGAGGATCAGGGCTGGGGGAAGCCCATAAAATCTAAATAATTAGAAGTCAAATTATTAAATCCTGGGTCCTCTCCTAGCGCCACTGAGGTGTTTTCATCTGTTGGATACTAACAACAAACTTGTGGTTTGTGTCACTCCTCAGGATTAGAATCAAAATAATAAATCCTTGGTGGGTATTCAGATGGAACAGGGCAAAAACTGACAGATGTTTAATGGTGACTGCTGCATTTGTACAATTTTGAGTGAGTAGGAATTTCAGTTTTAATACTTTGGACATCTCAGACACCAAAACAACATGTATGTTAGCTAGCAAGAGGAAAAAAAGGGACAATCATCAAGTAAAAAGGACTAATTTAGGACTTCAGCTCCACTAAAAGCTGTTTTTAGTAGGTAAACATCCCTCATCCTCCTCTAAAGGACCACTGCTGGCTAAAGAGTGACCATGGTGTCCAAGCACATCAGGCCCAGGCCTTAGTTAGGCAAAATTAAAAACCAAAGGTGATGAAGAGCTCTTTACCTGGGTTGTCAGCAGGCTGATCATAATGTAGCAAGCCTTTCAATGTTAAGAAAAGGTACCAATATCTGAATGCAAAGTGATAGATTAAATTACATGTTTTGTGATGAATTGCCAGTGTATTCTAAAGTGTCCAAAACTAGTTTAAAGAGCCTCTTTTCAACAGCACAAAAGGTATGTGAACTAAATACCTTCTGCACTAAATTTGCATTGAAAGACCGTAGAAAGTTCCATTTATTTATATAGGAATAAAAACATATACACCAGAAAAAGAGATAATGAGTAAGAGGGACTTAGAATATGTGAAAATCTTTGGCTGCTGGATGACTGTTCTTTGTCTGGGCCATGTCTGAGGGCTACAAACATTTTTCTCATTAGTGGGTACAGAAGGTTTATGAACTGCACTTAAATATAGGGCATTTGTGCAGCAGTAAAAAGAAAGAATTCAAAAATGCTCTCATTCAATAAATGAATTTTTGCAAAAATAAATAACCCAACAGGAAATAAGATTCTTCAAATTTCACCAGCATCTTTTCTACGTGGCTGGAGTCAGTCACTTCTGCCTTTGAGGACCACATGTTCACTGTGCTACACTCTATGATACAGCCTAATACATGACCAATACAATTAATCTGAGCTAAGCTGAGCCAAGTATACCCAAGTACACTGCTGGCTTTCATCACGTGTGGTTAAAGCACTGACCTATTCAGTTCTAAAATGAGTGCCTGGGTGTTTTTTTGTGCTTCTATATCCCAAGCAGATCTGTGAAAAGCAAAGGAGTCATATCTGTACTTCGTGGCTCCCTACAACACAGACTTACTGAACAATCTATTCTGGAACTCATGTACTTCCAAATGACACATAAACCTCTCAGCCTTAAACCAACTGACTGCACATTTACTGGCGGGGTTATTTTTAATTCTCTGCCTCATTTTGCACACCAGCAATAATCTCATGCCTGGCAAATTGGGATGATCTGGCTTAAAAGTTCAGCTGCAGCCATGTTAAAAAGACCAGAGGAAATGGATAGCTCATCTCTAGAAAATGCAGCCCTTTGGAGTAATGCCAGAACTCCTTAAAAACAAATCAGCTCAGGATTACAGTTTATGAGAGGCAAAATGGCGAAATCATTTCCAGGCTGTTTTTTTCTCCCATTACTTCCAAGCTGTCATTAGCAGAGAGCAATTTTGCTCATCCCTAGTTTTGTGTATTCACCAGGTGTGGTATTTTGAAGGGCATGTGATAATTTTGTCCCTTTAGCACATGAGCATGTAAACAATCAGAGGCAAGTACTGCTAAGTAGAGTAGCTGCTGGAAGTGCTGAGAGAAGCCTCCTGGCACTTCCATCCCAGTCCCCGGCACGCCGCCCATGGGAGAGAAAACGTAGGAGGAGGCAGCCAGAGATGAAAGCTGCAGTTGCAGCTGCTATCAAAGCAGAAATGGCATTGGTGTTTTCCTCAGTTAGATCTGGCTTTCCTCTGCTCCTGGCGACCACCTCTTTGATCAGCCCATTCTCCTGAGCCTCAGGGCTTCTTCCTCCGTCTGCCTGCTCACCTGCCCTGCTGCCTGCTTTGGGATTGTTTGACTTATAGGTCCATGGAGATGTGAAGGGGGATGTCTGTGCCACTGCCTCTTCACAGCACTGGCACAGAATGACATGGGGCTTGTTTGGCCTCTGGGCATAACCAGGGCAAGTGTGGTTAGTAATTAAATGCTGAATTTCTGTAAGACTGAAATTCAGGTGTGTAAGTAATGAAAAGCTGCGCACTGATTAACAGGAACACCAAATCACTTTGCCCACAGGGGATCAGCTGCTTTAAGGTGTTACTGGTTTACTTATAAAGATGCTGGAAGGATGTGTGCAACACCAGCATTTATTGGGCATCTGGTGCTTAACAGCAATCAAGGTGCAATTGTTCAGAGCAACAAAGAGCTGTAAATTATGCGGTGGATATTAACATCATAGACAGATAAAAATGTATTACCTGCCTCAAGTGGGCACACAGTGTGATGTAATCAGCAGAAAAGGGATAATCCACCTCTGCTTCCTTGCTGCAAAATACCGTGTTGGATAGTTGACAGAGCAATACCTATCACAGGAAGCTTTTTCTTAAGAAGCTGCCTCATCAGTGGGGTCAGCAGAGACACTAAACTCCTACCAAAATGATATCCTGGGATTGCTGGGAAAAGGTTGATGGGGAATCAACTGTCTTGCATAGAGAATTTCTGTGCACCACCTCAAAAAAAAATCCAGGGTTTGTGGGGCCTTGTGTGTAAAGGCACAGATTGTCTCTTCATAAAATTCTCTGTATCTAGAGCCAAGATCCTTTTCCTATTATTCTAGTAGGAATCATAGCAACATTTGGCATGTGGAATAGAAATCTTTCCCTGAAGCTCTGCATTAATACAACAGGTCTCCAGGGCAAAGCAATATTTGGAATTCAGTGGCAAATGAAACAAATGTTATGCTGATAAATAAGAACCTCTGGGGGTTAATTTTGAAAACAAAAACTATTCTTCAGCAGAGAAACAAGAAATAGACTAACAATATTCCCACGCCACTCACTCTGGCTTTATTTACCAGATCACCTCACAGGACTGTAACACTCGACAGCATTTTCAGATGCACAGTGGTTCAATCACAAGAAATTCCTTACTGTTGGGGATAAAGACTTGAGGAGGAGCCTGGACTGCAAGGAAGCTGAGGCTGTTGCTCAGGATAAGATTAGGTTTGGATATGAGTAGGAGGCAAGCTCAGGGCTCTATTTGAAAAGGACAAAATTTCACAAACTGTTCTCTGCATTTTGGCTCAGATAAGTTTAGAGGATTTTCACTGTGATGGGGAACATTTAAACATCAGAGCTGGAAAGGAAGGTTCCTTTTCCAGTTCAGCTCCTTTTTACAATCCCAGTGGTGGGTTGAGCTTACATGCTGCGATGCCTCCTCCTAACTCCTTAGCAGTGCCCACCTGAAGGTTTGCATGTCCAAGGAACCTGTCCAGAAACAACTGAGAGCTAGAAGGGCCATGCAGTGCTGCAACTAAGAGAGATTTGGCACTTGGACTTCTAGTCTCTGCCCTTTTAATCTTGTGAGGGCTTCACAGTAAAAAAAAAGAACATAAATGTGACAGTTGCCCTTATTTTGGTGTTAATGTTATTTGTGCTGTACTATTTTTATCTGTGCACAAAGCCAGCTTACAGTTCAGAGCTCAGCTGGGCTATTGCTGAGCTCAGCAGGCCTGAGGAGCTGAAGCTGCTGCTCTGAAGAAGAGGCTGCTCCTGCCTCTTGGGAAGGGGGCACCAGCTGATCTCCAAACTCAGCAGGAGCTGGATGTGTCAGCCGGTCTGGTCCTTTCCCAGTGGGGAAAAGGCTCCTGGCTCCTAGGTCTTGCTGATTTCTGAGGTCCTCAAAAGCAGTGAGACCCATGTCTCAGTGGCATAGCTCACTGAAGACTACTGAGCTCTGGCAACTGCTCCTCAGGGAAGCAACAACTCTCCCATCTGCACAGCAAGAGTTTGTAGCTCTCTCTGAGCTAAAACTGGGTTGCAGCTGCTGCTGTGCAGCTGCCCATCCCTCCCAGCAGTAAAAAGTGCTGACAAATACTCTGGTGGTGCTCAGGAAGGGCTGGAGCCCCAGGGTCCTTGGCTTGCACTACACAAAGGCTGGTGGTAACTTGCAGCTGTGGTAGGGGATGGCCCTTGATGCAGCTCACTCCATTTGGGATCCTGCAGGGTCTCAGCAAGGGAACTGGCAGCACAGATTGGAGTCTTCTCCTCATCAGCTCTCTGCCCTTCCATTGAGGTAGTGGCAGGGCATACTTCTACATAATAAGCTGCCTAAGGTACTGATCTGTATAATTTTCACATTCCTGAAGGAAAAATCTTGCATGGGTAAAAACACAATTTTTTTTTTGTACCCATGACATGCTTCCCTTCTAATTAGGAAAAAAAAATGGTTTTGTTTTTGTTTTTTTGTTTTTTAATTTTTTAATACCCTGCTTTTGCATTGAAATGTACTTGATAAATTGCCTTCTTCATTTTTACTCCATACTCTGAGACTAGAGACTAAACACTCTTCTCTGACATAATTTTGCTTCTTCTCTGACATGCTCTTTGAACGTAGCATACCAAAGGTGTGCATGGTATGGAGAAGCAGGGTTTCCTGTGAAGGAAAAGAAGACCCTTGATGAAAAAAGGAGAGTTGTAGGTGGGTGCTGTGGCAAAGTACATCACTGTATTCTCATTTGTGACAGCAGTGCAATTCCAAACCAGGTCCTTGCTCCAGCTGCCATCATTAACATGTAGAGAGCTGAGAATCATCAGTGATGGGGAAAGAATAAAGGATTTAGGAAAAAAAAAAAGGGACAACTTTGCATGTTTTTGGGTAACAGTTTGTCTGGAGACTGAAAAACATGCAAAGCATGTTAAGATTCAGAATGGATGCCTATTGACATCTTGCATTCTGGAAGAGCCTAGGCAGCACCAGGATTCAGGCACAATAGCAGTGTTTGCTGGTCCAGCATGATGGCATTCCATGGGCACCAGCAGAGTTATTGCTTGCTAAGACATCTGACAAAAACTGGGATTTTCCAGTGGTAGCATATGGGGACATCAAACCCCCTACTCGTCTCTTGTAAGATGCACAAACAGACTGTGGTACTTTCCAGCTCTTTGTTTCTTTGGATGAATGCTCTCACACCCTTTGGATCCATTGCTACATAGAGATTTGGTTGTGTTCCCACTTGCACTGTCCTAATATGTTGGTTTTCATTCTTTCATCTTCACGGCATTTTGATTCTTTGCCTTCAGGCCAAAGACCCATCCATAGAACTCTGGATAACCAAAATCTGCTCTAGTATGTGTAATGGTTTTGTATTGGCTCTAAACAAGCACATTTTGCCTCCCTGGGAACAGATAGAGATGGGCAACCTTTAAGAGCAGCCTGCTACCTTCAGCAGACTTGGGTAAGATGCAAAGCTGTGTGGGGTGGCAGCTGAAGAATTCTTATTGTGCCTCTATGCAGGTATTTGTCAGTATTACTTCCACAGGAAGTTTTAAACAGGAGGAATACCAAATCTGGAGGTTATAGCTCAGTTTTTTTTAGTTCCTAAGAATATCATCTGGGGAATATACATGTCATTTCAATGTACAGCAAATTTCAATACAAACGTTCCCATTCTGTGCAAACCTGACCTCTGACTAGGAACATAATGCACATTTTAAACAGTGAGGTTAATTGGGTAATAAAACACATTTTCAGTAGTAATCCAGTTAATTTCCAGCACCTATAGACTGTAATCAAGACTGAAAGGTGCCCTGACTTCATCAAGAGTCATAGCCCTGGCAGTGAAAAAGCACTTGGTAAAGCAGCATTTGCTTTGTAGTAGGTGAAACTACATTATGGCTTTGACTCTGTGAAACCAATTCTGTCTGAATGAACAGTAACCCAATTTCTGTTAGTTCACATTGTGTATTTCCACTCTGCAGTTTGCTGTTCCAAAAGCAGAACAGCTTGTTTAAATCTGAAATGTTGAGTTCCTCCATCTCCCCTGAATAAAAGGCAGAAAGCTGAACTCCACTGGAGTATTCCCATGTGAGCTTAATGCATTGTATGGTAAACATACCACAAAAAAGTAAAATCGGCATAAAGTCCTATCAGTCAGAAGCAACTGGGATTGCATGAACGTATGAGTCATGAAACATTGCAGGGGTGTTTTTCCTATGGGGGTAGAAAGACTGAAGCTTTAAACTCTACTACATGCCAATGAAAAATATGACCTCTTAACAAAAAAAAAAATCTTCTTCTTGATTGCCACATGAATAGGAATAACTAGATCTTGTATAGGTAATTTTTATCACATTTAGATCCCAAGGGCCAATATGGGCAAAATCACAACAATACCTGAGTGTAAAATATAACTGAACCTGAGAGTATGGCTATTTTTTATGCAGGTGTGTCGCTGTTCAGCCGCTAGCAGAGAGGAGGCTTTTAGTTTTCAGTGTAGCAAGAAAAAGTGTTTATTATTTTTATTTTTATATATATATAGACTTTTCAGAGGTCGCCCAGATTGGTCAGTCAGAACCCTCCCCCTAGGCCTAATTGGCCAGGCTTGAACTGTCCAAGTCTCGAGACACTGTTTGAAAAACCATCCAGACTTTATCTTTGTTTACAAAACACAGCAAAATGTTTTCACGAGAAAGACCTGTGCTAGCCACACAGGTGACCTAGGGAAAAATGGTTTTCCAGGAGTGCACCATCCTGTGCTTTGAGGGTGGGATGGCTGCTGGCCTGGCATGGAGGAGATGAGAGGTTTGCCATCTTCTGTGTCTGTTTCAGTCCCAGCTCTGAAAAGCCCTGCTCAAGAGCAAATGCAGATGGGTTTGTCTAATATAAGATACTGCAACGTACTGGCGTATTTAGTCTCTGAACTTCCTAGATGAGACAGGAATGGGTCTTTTGATAGATAAACCTTTTGGTGCCCTGATCTCTTGACTTGGCCAGTGGCTCTTGAAGCCATGCACATGTTGAATACTACTATTTTATTTAACACTCTCACAGCAGCATTGCAAAAAGCTACTGGCAGAGTCATCAGAAAATTCTGATAATTTGGCCTTCTTCAAGCTGCACCTTTTGAAAACATCACAGTATTTAGTCCAAACATTGACTTTTTTCCCAGGATGAGTAAAACATCTTTCCAGTAAAATCTGGCAGAAGGAAAATAAAAGTAATAAAACAGTAGTACTTTGAAAGCACAAAGATTTCTTTATTTATCTTTGAAAGATCATTTTATAGTATCTCTGATTTGCATTTTTTTCAAAGAACCTAAGTATTGACTACTGCAGAAGTTGATGATAATTTCAGTACTAATTCCTAGTATTGATTATTCCATCACAAAATGCCAAACGGAGAAATAACTTTTGGAAATAAATCAGTGTGAACTCCAGAATATCAAGGTATCAGAAGACTACTTTGTGCATGAATGCCAGAGAAAGACAAAGCCCTTGGTAAAAAAAAAAAAAATCAGGTTTGAGTACTTTTGTGAGAAAAAATAAAACCAAAAAAAATGCAATAAAACCAGGCTTTGAGCTCTGCTTCTACACGCATGATCAAACCCGGTCCATAGTAGTTCTGAGGAAAGATATGAATCAAACAAAATTTGGAAAGGATTGCAAGTGTGTCTGTTATAGACAAGGACTAAAGAGTTTATTTTTAAGGTATTGTTATTACTGTTATTATCAGTAACAGTAACAGCCGTTTTGGTACTCAAAATAATTTCTTGCAAGTCTCCATTTACTGTTTTCATGAAACTAATTTCTGGATTGTGTATGTGTGGTGCAAGGGTGAGGCTGGGCTCAGTTTGAATGTGATGACTTCGTGTTAATTCCCAGCGTTTCCCATCCAAGTCAAGTGCTCTGAACTTTTGTCCTGTTGGCTGATGCCTCCTTGAGCTCTCCCCACTCTCTGGTTTGGGGCAGCAAGTGACAGAGAAGAGCCATAGCACACTTAGCACCCCAGTGGGTCACCCAGCTGTGCAGCAGGGGGAGAAGGATGAAGCCAGCAGCTGCATTGGGGGGATGAGGAGGGAGGGAAAAGGGTACAGCAGCCTGCATTCTCCAGAAATTCTGTATCTGGAGCTGAGGTGATACATTCACATGCTATCTGGGTGGAGAACAACTACGAATATTCTTCAGTCATATAGCTGCTGTTTCCAGCAAGATAATTGTGTAGCAACGCAGTGAATAACATAAAGAAGTTTTCCGGTTATTGCTGCCCAGCAATGTCTTTCCATCTCAACAACCAGAGAACAAAAAATTAGGTCAAGATCTCATTTTTAATGTTTTAGTTGCCGTTGGCCTCTGTATAAGATAGGCCAAGCCAGCCTTGCTAAGGCACTTTGGAGCAGAGAGGGAAAGAGCTGTGCCAGGCCTGGGTGGGAAGCTGCTGGGCTGCTGTATCCCTGGGCAACCTCCAGCATTCCCACTGCAGCCAGGGCTGCTGAGGGGCCCCAGGGCTCCCCTTGCACAGCCTATTCATGCACACTTGACACACAGCACATTCAGCCACCTGGAAATTGTGGCTCTCAGTGTCTATCTTGCCACCGACTATTGCATTTTTACTACACTGAACATCTATTTGCACTTTTGACATTGTCAAAAGGAGGCAGGGAAAACCATCATGATGGTACCTGCTGTTTTTCTCTCCAATGACAATAACTGCCCTAAATAAAAGGATTAGAAAGAAAGAAAAGAAAGGAAGAATTATATTACCAAACTTTTCGTTATGCAATTGTGATAAAATTGTGTTCCATCTTTTTTTCTTAATTTCTTCTGAGGCTGTTTTTTGGACTTCCTACACTTCTTTGTTCCTGCCAAAACAATCCAGGCTGCTGCTTTTAACGCGTAGTAAGGATAGCAGTATTGATATTTGCTAGGTTTTTAACAAAAACAAACACCTCTGGCTGAGCCAACACTAGTTTTTGGACTGAAGTAGTGTTCCTGTTCAGAAGTGAATCCCCTGACTGTCTGCAGGTAACACATATTGGCTGTGTTGGCAAAGCAGCTGTGTCACACAAACTCAATTCCTCTTGGAAAAAACTAAACTGGAAGTTTTGCTTCTGCTGGGCACCAAATGGGAACTAATTCCTGGACTAGGCACAGCTGAAGAGTCACAGTTTCTGGCTCTTTTTTTCTGCTAGAAAGAGCATGTTCCTGTTTTAGGCACCATGTCTTGGGCAGAAGGGAGGCAGAATGACGTTACAGTCACAGTTGATGTAGTTCAGTCAATAAAACACTTAAATTCCTAAATTCAGCAGAGCTCACCTGGAGAGTATACTCTCTGCTACGTGGCCAAGCTGAATGAAGAGCTCACTCTGAGGACTGTATTAGGCAAATATACACAAATGCATACACAAGTAACACATTTATTGCTATTAATTTTCATTTGTTCTAGAGCAGGACAGAGTATGGGTGAGATGAAGGGACTAATTGACAAATATTGTGTGAGCATACAGAAAGACATGATTGACATCGCACATCTTGCGTTCCTACTAATTGCTTGGGCAGCACAAACAACCTGAGTGAGTAATACAACCAAAATTCTGTCAAAGAATTACTGCTCACATTGACAATTTAAAAACCCCCACCTTATCCTTCCAAAAATAAGTCCATCTTTAGAGGGACAGAGTGTGTTCATGAGCTGAATTAATGCTTTTATTAGCAGCAGCATTACCAGTATCAGTCATAATTAGAATAATCTCTATAACTCGAGCAAATATTTCTAAATTTCTCGTATTGCAATTCACCCCAAATTCAATTTCTTGATACAATTCTTGATTTCTAATGATTTAAAGTGATGTGGGCTTTCATATTCAAGCAGGACAGAGGAGCAAAAAATCCAGTGTATATTTACAGTGTATATTTACTAGATAAAATACTGCACTGATAGATAGACTTCTATTTTTCTTCTCTTTAGACAGTTTATTTAAAAAAAATATATATAATGCCCTTTATCTTACCCATTAATTAGGGAAAGAGAAGTGAAAAGAATTGCGCATCAGTGTAAATAATTCTTGATCTATGCAAAGAGTGTGATGATTAATATCCCATGCACTCTTCAGAACTGAAAAAAAATATAAATACAGTGAGTCTGACTGGAAAAGATTTCCTCTCTTCTTTCAGGTGAGTAGGAGGTGATTTGCAGGTGCTTACACCAAGAAACGGAGGGTGAGGTAAGGACAGGAGTTGGCTGGCCTTTTTCCTTT
Source organism: Lichenostomus cassidix (assembly GCF_008360975.1). Classification (NCBI taxonomy): domain Eukaryota; kingdom Metazoa; phylum Chordata; class Aves; order Passeriformes; family Meliphagidae; genus Lichenostomus; species Lichenostomus cassidix. Next base: position 79,323,279 of record NC_139483.1, read on the forward strand.
AGCAAAGCCCGGCAGTGTAAAGGTCTTCCTTCTGAGATGCATTCACCTTGTCTTTAGCAAATCAGTGCTCTCCACGATGAACTTCTGCCCATTTTTCTTTTTAAGAGGGCAAGCGATAGCAACTTAAGAGAGGTCAAAAGTCACGCTTCATGGGGAAATGAAACAAGATCTACATAAAACAGCATTAAAGCCTACTGTCCTGCATAAATGCACTGGTACATTCTGCAATATTTGAAATACTGCTAAAATTGCATTGCAACATGCTGAGAAACACAAGTTTAATGAAATGTTGATTACTTCCAGCCAGGAAGTTGTCTCAGTTTCTTGGAGCTGGCCTTGCTTAATATGGGATAAGCCTCCAAGTCTGATCTTTGTCCTTGCTCTAGAAATCAGTAATCCAGCTGATTGCTGACAATGATAATTTGCTTATAAATAAGGTGATAGTTACTCCTTTCGAAAGATTAAATAATGTGCCCTAGTGAACTGTGGTTCACCTAGGTGATGCGAGACTGGGACTAGGGGTGTGTTTCAACCTTTCTGAGCTTCCTAACTACACACGGAGAGCAGTGATGCCTGAGTGCTGCAGGCAGACAGCCCCCGTGGTGGGACCCCTGTGAGCCCCTCGGCTGTCACCTGGCTGGGCCTGAGGAGCCCCGGGTGTCTCTCTGCCCTGCAGGAACATGGGCAGAGCTTGTTGCTCTCCTCTCGGGATGCACGGTCAGTTTGAGGAGATGCTCTTCCCACACCCAGGGAAACAGTGGGGCCTCTCAGTGCCCAGCAGCAGTAGCCAGTGACCCAGGTTCCCTGACAGCCCATCGCAGGCTCTCCTGAACAAGCTCCCCTGCCAGCAGGTCCCTTAGTCTGAATATTTATTTTAAGAAAAGGAATAAGCTCGCAAACCCCATTCGATATGCTGGCAGATATACAACTTTCTACTCCTGCTGTCAAGCTGCAGTCACTTGTACACACTCGGATTTTAAAAGCTTTCTACTTCCCTTTTTTATTTTTTTTTTTTCCCTCTTCTCTGTGACGCATGGGCACAGAACAATACAAACACCTTTATCGCGCCGTGAGTGGCACGGGGAGGGGGCGGCGGTGCCGCATGTCCGGGGCGCAGGGTGGAGTCACCCCCGCCGCCTGCGCGCTCCAGGCGAGGAGCAGAGTGGTGCTGCCGAGGCCATCGGGAACGTGTGCAGTGGATCAAAGCCCGAGCCGCCCCAGCCCGGGATGGGGGCAGAGGGCCGGCAGGGGGCGCCCTTGCCCCGCGGCAAGGCCCGGGTGCGCCCCGACGGGGCGGGCGCGGCGCGCAGCGGGACCCCCGCCCGGCTTGCGGGGTGCGGATGGACCCGCCGGCCTCGGAGGCTTCCCCGTGAGGGACGGGGCACAGCCCCACACCCCTGACCCCATCCCGGGGCGGGAGAAGATTGGGGGGGGCCGCTAAAAATAGGAGGAGGGGACAGTAAACCCTCTCGGGCGCTGTCGCCCACCCCCCACTCCCTCCCCTTTTGTGGCGAAGTGCTCGGTTTTGGGAGCCGCGCGTCACGTAGCCGCGCACCGCCATTGGCACCTCCTGCCGCGCGTCACAAAGCTGCGAGCGGTGACGCAACACCGTCCGTGACCCCCCCGTCTCCCCCAGCACTGCCTCGTTCGGCGCAACCCGCTGTCTGCACCGCGCTGGCGTGCCCGGGGTGCGCACTGGGGCCCTGGCGGCCCCGGGTGCCGCTGCGTGCGTCGTGTGTGTGCGCTTAGTCTGTTCTATATAGTATGTATATGTTTTAAATAGTATCTATTTCTCTTTAAATAGTATCTATATGCATATAACATCTATATGCATTTTAAATACTAACTATATGCATGTGTACGTACGTAACAGGTGAAAAACAAGGCGATAAAACCTTCGTTATTTAAAAGAAAATGTAACTGCCAATAAAATATATGGGTATGTTTATGTAATATGCTTGTCTTGCACGTTATTTTTACGGCTCCGCGGTTATTCAACTTGTACTCTATAGGCAGGATGCTCCTCTGGAAGGCACCGGCTCCCCCGTGCTCTTCGGGATGTCTTTTCCCTCGCCTCGCCGGCGAGGAGGGCGGGCGAGCGCGGGGGAGGGAGCCGGGCCGGGGCCGGGCAGGCACGGCGTGATGCCGCTGCGCTGCCGCAGGCGGCTCTGGAAATCTCGGTCAGGAGCCGAGCAGCGCAAACCACACGGCCCGGGATCCTCGGCATCTGCTGGGAGAGGGGCCCTTGCCAAATTCCGTCGCTCTGGTATGAAGTTTGGCTGCGCCTGGGATGACCAGGAATGTCGGGGGGTGGGGGGTAAAAAGGCTGAGAGAAAAAAAAATCGGGAATGAATGGCAGCGCGGAGCTGGGTGCCCCGGGCGCGCATCTGGGCACGGCAGGAGCGGGAGGGGCCGCGGCCGGCACGGCGCAGGGAGCCGCGCTGCACTTGTTGCCTCCCCGCAGCCGCGCGCGGGAGGCTGCGCTGCGCTGCGCTGCGCTGTGCGGATCTCCCAGCGCGGGGCAGTGCGGGACGGGACGGGACGGCAGCGCCGGGCGCTCCGCCGGCGCGGAGGGGCGGGCGGGAGGGCGGCCCGCGGGTGCGCGGGCTGTGGGCGTGCCGGGGGCACCGCCGAGGCCGGCCATGCAGATGGCGGGGGCGGGACGCGGGCGTCGTGACTCGGAGCCCCGGAAGCGCGGAGAAACCCCGTATAAAAACTACTGGGGACCTTTCCCGGCCAGAACTACGAAAGCTCCGGAGACGGCGGCAGCCTGCGGCGGCAGCGAGCGGGGCGGCCTCTTGGGCGGTGCGGGGCGGCCTCTCCGTCGGCGCTGGGCGGCATCTGCCCCGGCGGGAGCGCGGAGAGCGGCGCAGGCAGCGGCGCTGCAGGTCGGGCACCTTCCTTTATCCTGCTGCACCTCCTGGCTCCGGGGGGCATTTTCTCCCACCCCACCCCCCAATTTTATTTATTTTTTTAATGTTAATCTAATCAGTAGGTGTGTCCCCCCCGCTTCCCCGCTGGAACAGACAGCCGCGGGGGAGCGAAGCTCGGGCGCCGGGTGCACGCAGCTGCTGACCGCTGGCTTTTCCTCCTCTTTTGCCAGGCGCGGAGGGAGAGGGGCCCCGGGGGGCCGGCGGGGAGCCGGAGCGGTGCCTGGATCTAGCCCGGGGAGGCGGCGGCCGCTCACCATGGCAGACGATGAGAAGGCCGGCGGTAGCCCCGGCGGGAGTTCCGCGGGCGGCGGCGAGAGCGCGCACTGCAACGTGCTGAGCTGGGAGCAAGTGCAGCGTCTGGACCGCATCCTCAGCGAAACCATCCCCATCCACGGCCGCGGGAACTTCCCTACGCTGGCCATGCAGCCCCGCCAAATCGTCAAGGTGGTGCGGAGCCGGCTGGAAGAGAAGGGCATCGGCCTGCGGGACGTGCGCCTGAACGGCTCGGCCGCCAGCCACGTCCTCCACCAGGACAGCGGCCTGGGCTACAAGGACTTGGACCTCATCTTCTGCGCCGACCTCAAAGGAGAAGCCGAATTTCAGACTGTGAAGGACGTGGTCTTGGACTGCCTCTTGGATTTCTTACCCGAGGGGGTGAATAAGGAGAAGATCACACCTCTCACCCTCAAGGTAAACCTGCTCTCTGCTCAGCCGCCCGGAGCGGGCAGGTGTGAGCGCCTACTTGCAGGGACTGGGCTCCTTCCCCCTGGGCATAGAGAGGTGCGCTCAGGGGCGCAGCTTCCCCCACTCCCCCGTGACCCACGGGAGCCCTGAGCGATTTTTTCACCCCACGTTTAAAACCGAGGAGGAGTTTGCCGGGAAGCGCCCTGACCGGGGCTCTTCAGGATTAATTAGCTTTTTCTCCCTCCCGGTTGGTTTGCTGGGAGCGTTGCTTTACATGGGGCGTGTGCCAGGCGCTGCACATCTCTCTCGCAGTCCATCTCGGCGGCAGCTCGGTGTGCCGGACCCGGTTCCTGGGCGCAGGGGGAGCGTAGATGGATTTAACATCTGCAGAAAGGAAACCCCGTCTGCAAGGCATGCTTCCAGGTGTGCTAAGCGCCCCGGTGGGGAGGCGTATTCCCTCCTCTAGAATACACTTCGCTTGAGTTCATTAGGCTGAATGCCTTTCAGCTTTTTAGAGGTTTTTTTTTTTTTTTTTTAAATATGGGGCAGATTTGTGGAACCTGCACTGATAGGATTGAGGGGAATGAACACTTCCTAACTTGCTTTTGTGGGGAGTAGAGAGAGAAGTGAAAACCAATTAGTAAGATTTCTTCTCTGATAGTAGTATGACGTTTTGCATATGGGTGCAGGCATATTTGGCAGGTGTGCCATGGACTTAGTGTGCAGATGTATTTAGAAGTGACTGAAAGAAGCAGTGTTGCTATATGCTTCCCTTGCACGACACAGTCCTAGCAGAACACCCTTTGCTGTCATACCCTTACAGTGACAGCATTTTGAGCTCTCACATTAAGCACTTACTCTCTGGTTTGTATTTGCAGATTCCATGAAATCTTTTATGAAATGCAAGTATTCGGTGGGAGGGGGGAGCTGGGAGGGGATGAGAAAATGCAGTGGAGGGGGAATTTCTTGTATCTTTGCCTTGATTTGCTCATTTTGTCTTTCTAATTATAGGAGGCTTATGTGCAGAAAATGGTAAAAGTATGCAATGATTCAGACCGATGGAGTCTTATCTCCCTGTCCAACAACAGTGGCAAAAATGTGGAGCTGAAATTTGTGGACTCTCTGAGGCGGCAGTTTGAATTCAGTGTCGATTCCTTTCAAATCAAGCTGGACTCCCTGCTGCTTTTTTATGAGTGCTCAGAGAATCCGATGACTGAAACTTTTCACCCAACTATCATTGGCGAGAGTGTTTATGGAGATTTCCAGGAAGCCTTTGATCACCTCTGCAACAAGATAATTGCCACCAGAAACCCAGAAGAAATCAGAGGAGGTGGCCTTCTGAAGTACTGCAACCTTTTGGTAAGGGGCTTTAGGGCAGCCTCCGAATCTGAGATTAAGTCCCTGCAGAGATACATGTGTTCGAGGTTTTTCATTGACTTCTCAGACATTGGCGAACAGCAGAGAAAGCTGGAGTCCTACTTGCAGAACCACTTTGTGGGATTAGAAGACCGCAAGTATGACTATCTCATGACCCTTCACGGTGTGGTCAATGAGAGCACAGTGTGCCTGATGGGACATGAGAGGAGACAGACTCTGAATCTGATCACCATGCTGGCCATCCGGGTCCTAGCCGAGCAAAATATCATCCCCAATGTGGCCAATGTCACCTGCTATTACCAGCCAGCCCCATACGTAGCAGATGCCAACTTCAGCAATTACTATATTGCCCAGGTTCAGACAGTGTTCCCTTGCCAGCAGCACACATACTCTACTTGGCTGCCCTGTAATTAAGGACCGAAATTAGTAGAGCCGGTGGGGAGAACATTTTCTAAGATGTAGGAAGGGGCGACGGGTCCCTCTGAAATGGGGTGTTTTGTGCAATGATGATCTGCTCTAGTTGTCAAGCTTGGGAAAAGCTTGTGGTTCTTCTAATAAATAATGGGAGCATGATCAAGAAAGAGCCCCAAAATAATTGGATCCTACCCCAGAGCACAAGAGGCCTGTCATTAAAAGCAACCAGCTTCCCCTGAAATAAGTGAGGGAGGAGTGCTTGATGACAATATGGGTTGGCAATATCTGCTCCCATAGCTTTGGCATAGAGAAGGTGGGAAAGCCTTATTTTCTTTTATTTTTCTTCTTACTCTAGAATGGGATCTGCAAAAGGGAGAATATGAAAGAAACAAAACAACAAAAAAAAAAAACAACAAAAGAAAAAACTTCACAAAAAACAATTCTATATATATTCAGGAGTTAAAAGTTAGAGGCATAAAGCAGAGATAAGCTGAATAAAATTGTATATTGGAATTACTGCATTTGGGGCTTGCAGCAAGTGCCGTCTATGGATTGACCGTGTAGAATGTATAGCTTGCTTGACTAGAATGCTTTACCAGAAACAGCTTGCTCCAAATGAACAGTAGTGGATTGGTACAGTTATAAAAACAGAAACACGTACGATGACAAAGTCCATTATTTCCAGCTGTGTGCATGCCTCACATTTTAAAAATGTGAGAATGCTGGAAAACCAGCTGTGGCAAGAAGTATATACTCAAGGACCAAAGATTTCACAAATAAGTTATCCAAGCAAAGAAGATACAGTAGAGTATATATATAAAAATATATATATATGTAAAAGGAAGAAAGATGTTCCTATATTTGTACGCACCAATAGTAATCAAAAGTGCCTGATGCCTTCATAAAATTTGAAGTGAGAAAAAAATATAGTTTTGTGGTTTAACCATGCATTTTGTTTTGTCAGGGACACAAGGATAAAAAAAAAGCAAACCAACCCATAAGCTTGTGAATAAGTGGTGGAGGAAATGCCCTATTTTTTTCTTGGCAAATACCTGTATAGAGTTAATGTTTTGTCAGTGTGCTATTATCCTAGGTACGTGTGTGTATGTGTGTATATATGTTTGTGTGTGTATATATGTACATGTTATCAGTGTATATCTATATATATACACACACAATATATATTAATGTGGTCTAGGAAAATGTAGCAATTAAGGAATGTTTAAATAAAGTACTACTTGTTTTCCAGTTTGCAACAGGATGTCATAGGACAGTGGGCACCTTGCAGTGAAATTTTAACCCACACCTGAGAAATTTGGAGTAAATGAACCAGTCAGGATTAAGGTGGGATTCAGATAATGTCTTTGGTTGCAAGAACAAGGATTACAGTAATTCAGTGGGTTGCTTGTGAGCCATAATAATTCCACAGATGGAGAAACATATGACTAGCTGATTTTTTTAAACTGTTCTGTACTGTAATGCCATTTTGACATTTAACCCACTAATGTTGTGACTGCATACCTCCATGATGTGTAATTCAGTGGAACGTGGATCAAAGATAGGTTTATTTAAACCCCCTGACAGCTAAAGAATATTGTATTAGTTGGTGATTTGAACACTAATTGTTAATATTTAAAGGAGTATTTTTAATAGAATGCATTATGCATTCCAGGACCACTAGAATTTAGCAAATGTGAAATGAACCCTTTTTAAGAGTGTTGCACGATTGCTTAAAATTATATTTTATATATATATTATATATATATATTTTTATGCAAATATTAAACATCTTTGATCTGGTTGTCACACTGCATTTACAATTTTAGTACTGTACTTTATTTAAGTGGAATCACTTTACATTGGAACAATAACTATTCACTTTCATTTCCTCTCCCGAAAGATCAGCAGTGGGGAAAGAAACCAACCTCCGCTGCTGTTTTCACTTCAGTGCCATCTCTGAAGGTGTTAAATTCTTTGTTGGGCTTTGAAAACCTAATGACTAAGTGACACTTGACTGATATTTTGCTTTTTCTTTCTGAGGGGAAAAAAAAAAAGGGAATTCAGGCTTTTGAAGGAAATCCGTCTGTGCCCTGCCTGGTCACAGGCCCAGTCTGGCGTTGGAGTCAGGGGCAGAGAGAGGGAGAGGACTTGTGTCCTGGCAGTGTATTTTCCCTATGGAGCGAGTAAGGTACATCTATTTTTGTTGCGCTTTGTACTTTTCACTCTGCAGGCACTTTAATAGGAACCCGATTTGTTTACTGAAGCACCTTCCCTGTGAGTCCTTCAGGAAACTTAAAAGCTGGTCCATTGCCATTCCTAGCATTGACGTGCAGACTTTGTCCCCACCTTCCCTTGCTTTGGTGCTGGCAGCAGCCTCCCTCTGGCTTCTTGTCCCAGCGAGGTTCCCTCCAGCCCCCTGCAGGGTCCGGGCTGGGTGCTCCTGCCCCACTGGCTCCCCTTACCTCCTGCTCCTGGTTCGCTAGCGGAAGCGAGGGGAGGGCTGGGGAAATAGGATCAGCTGGTAATGTGGTATGTCTTCTCTCCCACAAGTATTTGCAGCAAATAAATGAGTCATCCTCTCTTTAAAAGGGTTTGAGAATCTATAGCTGTGCCACAACCACAGAATGCTGATAATACATGACAGTGTGTTGTGTTGTTTTCCTTTGAAGGACCCTTTTTTTTGCCATTGCTTGAAAGGAAGTTTTGAATTACTTCCTCTCAGCTCAAATTTTATTATGGGTTAGGTTTTTTTTTTTGATTGACAGCAGCTAATTACCTTATAGTGCGTATAGCAGGGCTCTGAGCTAAACTGCACCTTTTGGCATTTGCATTTTGATACATATATAATATGTTTTTATATATATTATATAGGTATTCCAGATCTATTTTACATATGTTAATGATCAAGTAGTGGAACTGGTAGAGCTTTGTTTTATTTGTGACTGGTAGTTTAAAATGTGCCTGGTGTTAGAGGTGGGAAGAAGGCATGAGTTCAGGCCAAGAGTAAAATAAGAACTCCTTTTCAAAGCTGGTTTATTTCAGTGGTTTGCACACCTTTCCCTCCATAAAGTCTGACTTCTTTTTAACTGTTTTTTCCCCTCCTCTTCAGCACACTGGTACTTTTAAAGTTAATAACCCCGTTCTTGCTTTGTAGACTTCATCTGTCCCATCCAATCAGCTGTAAGGTTAGAGCTTCTGCTACAGGAGACAGTGCCCCTTTTAAAGAGCTGAACTGATTAAAGACATTGACCTGATTACAGTAAAACTGTTTGCCACAGCTGAATTTCCTGCTAACCAACAGGGCACTAAACTTGGTTAAATGTAGTGATCGTGGAACAACCAAGAGCTTTTAAATGGGATTTTTTTTTTCTTAGATGTAGCTGTCCTGCCAAACGCAAGAACATTTCTTCTAAAAGTAGAAGGGCAATTAGAAGACCAAAAAGATGGTATTTTTCTAGTTTCTTGTATTGCACTTAAAATATTTTTTATCTTGCACAAGGGCCTTCACACAAATCCTCTAAACAGCTCTTATTAAATGCTTGGTTTGCATCACATCAGAAGCTCCTACCGGTTCAAAAAAGGCGCTTTTTTAAATTGAGAAAATGAAGTGTGTTAGATAAAACTGCACAGAGAAGGAAAAATTGTATTTGCATATTCAGCTCCTATTTGAATATATTCTTTTGTATGGTTTTCTTTATGCAGAGAATTTCCCTTGCAAGAAAGAAAATCAGTGTACTGTTTTGCTGTTGTAATAGTGGTTTGCTAACAAAATAAATAGTAAAAACAAAAAAAGCCTGCAAATTTCAAGACAGCTTGGCTAAAGGCACTGCAGGCTCCTGCAGTCTGTAGGAGTCTGTGCAGATTTGCTTTCCCTCAAATTTCCTTACAACTGTTGCCTTCTGCAAGGCATCCTGTTGCAGCAAACTGCTCCTTGGATTGCTCTTTTGGAACATTTTGACTATAGGCTTTGTCACAGACAGAAAAAGAGCTGATGGAAAACAGACTCTAGAGGGAACAGATTGTGAATTTTGTTTACAGCATCCAATATTTGGATTTTTTTTGTAAATAAAAAGAAGTTATTTTTTTCTATTGATTTGTGTCTGCTGTCTTCCGTGTCTGAAATAGCTCTGGCCTGCTCCTACTGAATACCAAGTTCGCTTTCATTAAAAAAGGACAAGGGCAGCACTTTTCTGAGAAGAGTAGCATTCAGCTGCTTTCCGATTGGAGCACAGAACATTTTGAAAAGCCCTGCCTCATGCCAGCCGAGTTTGGCTGGCTGTACTCAGCTGCAGAGGAACCTCCCCAGCCACTGCCAAAAATATGCACTCCAGCACTGGTCAAGCCATGCAAATGGTCTGAAACATGAAAAGTGAAACAGCGCCAGGGCAGCCTCACACCCTCGCTGCCCTCCCAGTTTAGATTGTGGGATGGGGATTTTGGGATGGCTGTGATCTGTGCACCACAAACCACCATGCTGGCAGTAATGTGGGGGTCCTAGTACCCTTGAGATATATTTGGTAGGGGCTGATATCTCCACCTTACCATTTTGGAGGGTCCAGGAGGCAATGGTGTGCTGCTGCCTGGACAGAAAGGTGGTGCCAGCTGTGGTGGGTGGGGTGCTGCAGGTCCTGAAGCTTGGGGAGCTGCTGGGGAGAAGGGATGCACATGCCTGATTGATTCAGCTGCTGAATCAGTCCAGTTCTTCCTGCAGATTCAATGTTTACTCTTCTTCCCTGCCCTACAATGCTGTCCTTGTCAGCAGAGGTATTTTCTGTTTTCTGTGTTTACAGGAGAGATGCCTCAGTAATGAAGGCTAATTTCCTCAAAAAGCACTTCAAGGGAATATAAAATATTAATTTACAATGCTCGTGGTAATACTTTTTCAACCAGTGCCTCAGACTGACCCAAATTTGAAAAACATTGGCTAAGCCTCTGCAGTATGTAGCTCTTACTAGGCTCATTCACACACGGTGCTGGTCTTGGAAGTCTCAAACTGGCTCAGTGGGAGCATGAATATGCTTATTGTAATGATGAGTGAACCTGTATTCCTCTGTAAAAAAACCAAACAAACAAGCCGGTGAGACTGCTCATTTTTCCAGGCACAGGAGCAGCCCCCATGCCGGGGTACTTCTGCAAAGTACCTCTTTTGAAATCAGCCTGGCCAGGAGGGGGAGATGCACTCAGCATCCCTGCCCATACAGCATCGCCTTTCCTCCCATGATACTGCCAGAACAGGGAGGGGCACGTGGCCTAACCGTTCCTCCTGTTAACTTGCTCAGTTAGAAAATATTTCAGGCAGTTTGACAAAGGCAACTACCCACAGACACAGATGGAAACTGGGGGATTGGAAATCATCTAAATCCAAATGCCTTTTCTTGTCTCTCAAAATCCAAGCCCAGATGGACGCTCTTATGCTTTGGAGTGAGTTAATTCCCATTTCTCTCCTTAAACTTGGGGGGATTTTTTTGAGAGCCAGTTGAGTGTCTGGAGTGTTGCACATTGTCTTTCCCAAACCGAGGCGTAGTGTGGTGAGGACACAGCCAACTGAATACTCACTTTAGACTGTTGTGTTTTTCAGAAGGGAGGAAGCATTCAGTACTGAAGAGGAGGGAGGGCAAAAGCAAACTGGGACAATGGGAATCACCTGAACAGCAGCACAGTGGAAAGCTGGAGGACATGCTCATAGATTACAGTAGGAGAGGAGAAATAGCTCAGGTCTTTAACTTTTGCTCACCCTGCTAAAATGAGTCAGCTCAGAGAAGCTGTCACTTATCAAGATAAGTTACAGTCTGCGGTTTCCCTTGGCTGCAACAGCACATATTTATTTTATTGCCATAAAAAAGTTACGCGGGAACCCCTTTACCCAGGAACGAAGCTGAGTTTCTAGTTTTCATAGACTTATTTAGATTGGAAACACCTTTAAGATCATCAAGCATTTACCCATCACCACCAAGTCTACCACTAAACCATGTACCTAAGTGCTACATCTACATATCTTTAAATACCTCCAGAGATGGTGACTCCACCATTTCCTTGGGCAGTGTGTTCCAATGCCTGACAACTCTTTTGGTGAAGGAATTTTTTCCTAATATCCAATCTAAACCTCCCCGGGTGCAACTTGAGTCCATTTGCTCTTGTCTGTGAAACTTCTGCAGAGAGTTTTGTAAAAGTTGCATGCACCTTTTTCCTTAGTGTTTTTGTGGATCTAGTAATGCTTTCCTGAAGCTGTCTCCAAGCAACCTCATCCCTTTTATTTGTGTGTTTTTCGTAAAATTCAATGCATGTGGCTATATGTACTTAGGTAAAGCACAGCTATACACTGCTGCATTGGAGCTGGTGTAGTTTTGCAACCATGCCTTGAATATCTATAGATATGTGTCAGAAGCAGCTCTGCAGTGGGGCTCTAGTCTGCATGTAAGGATCAGGAGCACAAAATCAAAATATGTATTTAGAGAAGAAATACTCACCCTTCAAAGCCTGATAAGCCATCGTGAACAGACTCATCTCCTACACCCTTGCATAGACTTAGGCTGTCCAGAATGTTTGTTTTGTGGATGCAAAATTTCACTATTTCACATGGCTGTTGCACCAGGATGTGCAATGACAATACTTGCCCTAAAAATTTCTTTTTCTCATTGTTTGGAAAAAGCCCTATGTCCTAAATACACACCTAAATATTGTGTGCACAACGTGGATATTCTCCATGGTAAAAATGTCCCTTAGATTCCCATAATGGCTTTGAGGGCATACATAAATTGCTGTTTTTCAAGAGGGCATTATTCTTAAACATACTTTTCCTTCTGTTGGACTTGGGAGTGAACAAGTTTTATGAGTGAACAACTCTCCTGAGTTTATTTTTTCTTCTTGAAGATGGAGAAATCCAGAACAGCCAGCAGTTTTAAAAAGTGAAACTCTCTGTATCTAACCTTCCCAGGGTCTCTTCTCTAGAGTTCCTTCCTTGAATGTGTAGGACAGAGTCCCTTCTAAAGTCACACCTAAAGACAGTGGACAGTGAATGTGCTTTGGAGACGTACAGCTCATCCTCATCAGTGTACGTATGTGGTCACCTCTCTGCAGTTTGAACAAAGGTGAGGAGGGGGTGCCTGGAACAGGAAGACAGGCATTCCTGAGGGACGTGTACATGGCTCTGAAATAATTTTCTCTCTGAGAACATGTTCCGTAGTAAACGTGCACTTGAAGTGGATTCACATGTCTGCAGTGACTGCATGGCCTTCATTTTAACTGCGACTCCCTTCCTTGGCTTATTCCCTCAATCCAAGACATCTGTGGAGTTCCTGCAGTACATTCTGATGTGGAAAGGTAATTGCAAGAAAACCTTTCTGTAATCACAACCAATCTTAATTTAATTTATGCTTTGAGGAAAATACAAAGCCACAGTTCTTTTGGTTTTCAATCTTTTGTCCTTGAGTAATTTCTCACAATTTCACTTCTGCACTGCTCTTCTTTGCTTGCTTCTCTGTTGCCTTCTCATCCTGATTCTTGCAGCAGAAGGAGGGACCAGCACCACATGTTCCTCTTCAGGCTATCAGTAATTCTGCTGGTCACTTGTGTTTGAGAGCCACTGATGAAAGGTTGGTGCTTGATGGATTGTTAGGTGAGGTTCAGCAAGAGGAGTGAAATGTCTCTGTGCAGCCAGGTGTCCTGTGAAATGCTCTTCAGAAATATTTCAATCCAAACTGTCCACTAGCAGTTCTTCATGACAGGGGAATTATTCATGCAGCCTTATACAGTTACTTGAACATCTCAAGAAGTGCAGAATAACAGTTAATTCAAAATTTAGCAAAACAACAATTATGATTAAATCAGGGAGAAAATGCATGACAAGGTACTCACTAAAAATGTCGGTATGCAAACTAGTAAGTGAAGCTCTTCCTCAGCTTGAAGTCTTTTATTTGGGTTTCAGCAGGCTGTTCATACACTTTGCAAGCCAGGCACTTGGATTTGGGTTAAATTACCCACTGAAGAAGCATTTGCATCTCTTGTTCCTCAATTTGATCTTTGTTGTTTAGGAAGCAAGAAATACATGATCATTGCTTGCTTTGCAATAGAGGTGTAAACTATGACTTGACTGATTTATGTAAGTGCTGTTTATACGAAAAACCCTATAAATGTCAGCCAGTGGCAGAAGTGAAACCAAGAGTTTGGATTTCCTTGTCACCAGCTGTGAATGGTTCTTTTACATTTTTTATGGAACTATAAAATTGAAAAGCATATTTTGTTTAGATTGAGCTTTCTGACATGCTTTTAATTTCTTCCTAACCATCTGTCACCAATAATGTCAAATGTTTAAGGTGGTATTTTCTAGTCTGTCAAAACCATTCTTGCATGCTTTTGCTGAAGTCATGGGCCCCTGTGGGATCACACAGAAGCATTTGTGCTGTGTGCTAGTCGCTTTGGAAGCAGCATCTGCTTTGTTGCAGCCATCATATCTCTTTACATGTGCCACATTTAATAAAGTTATTAAAAAGTCACAGAAGTTCCAAGAATTTGAAACTTAGCAGTTTTCATCCAAACCCAAACCCAGACAACCCCAGGTTTGTCACCAGGGTCTTACAGATGCAGCTTGCCACCTACCATTCTCTGCCCCCAGGAAAAATATCTGTATCTGATGATTACAGCATCTACCTTGGATCAGGCTATTGCTGTTGCTCTTATGAAGATGATGCATTTGGAGCAGAGCCTCTAGGTAATCTAATAAGAAGAAAGAAAAAAGGGCTTCTGGTGTTGGTAGGCACTACTGTCAATCTTTCTGAGAAATGCACACATGGTATTGGCTCAACACTGAACGTGATATGTTTGCTTCGTGGAGTTTTGTGGCAGACATATTTGCCATAGATCACCTGGTGTATTACTTGCATTTTGGTTGTCATGGGTGCACATAATTGACCAATGCACATGGAAATGCTCTTTAAACTCTGTTCTTTGACTGCTCAGAGGGTACTTTCTATAGCAGAAAGGTGCCCAGAAGATACTGTCCTCTGCTAAAAGCTCCATCTTTAGTGCCTGAAGACATTTTCTTGATAGCCTTTCCTGTGGGATAAAGATTTTTCATCATCACAGCAAAGCCCTCCCACAGCAGTGGGAACATCCATGAGTGACAGGAAGCATCTGATGAAATTCCAGCCAATGCACCAGACACCTGAGCAGAAGCTGTGGGATCAATAGACTTTTCCTTTGGCTTTAGCCAGTCATTGTATGCAGTGGTAGCAGCTGCTTCAGTGCTTGAGGAGGCATGCAGGGAACATAAAATGAAAGTTTGGTAGCTGAGCTTGACCTGAGCATTACTTGCTAGTTCTTTGTTGTTGAATGTTTGCTGTACAGTAACAACCAAAGGGCATGACCAGGTTAGGACCCATTGTACCAGGCACTGTGCAAACACCCCTGTGTGAGTCCTGCCCCTGAGACCTTCTCGGTGTGGAGATTTCAATGAGCTTATTTTTTCCTTTGGCTGTCTCACAGTAAGTCAATACATTTTCTTAAAAAAAAGAACAACAAAAAAGCAGGCTCTTGCTTTTCTGAAAAATGGGATATACACTGCAAAAACTGTTCCCAAAGAGGCAATTTCCGTGACTTATTATGGAATTCTGTAAATTTTTTTCACCTACTCAGCCTGTCATGTCATAATCTCAACTTGCCTTCATGAATAACTGAACTGAGTTGCTTTCTTAAAAAGCTGTGTACTAGATGTGATACTTTTTTGAAGTCAGTTCCATAGTCAGTGCAGACACAGGTGCATTTCTCTTCCCTTAATCTTGAATTGCAATCACTTTAGGAGGTAAAATGAAACAACAGTGGAGTAGTGTGCCACATTAAAAAATGACTGCAGAGCCACAAGCAGCAAACCTGCTGAAGAAACAGAGCCCCTAATTTGCATCTCTTGAAACTGAGCTTCCCCCAAATGATTGGGTGTCCTGCCTGGGCTTATTGCTTTTTATTTCTATAAAGGTGATACCACTTTTTTTTTATTTTTTTTTCTTTGGGCTGGCTACCACACAAATGCATTCGGAATTTCCTTTACAAACAAAAGTGGACCACTTTGTAGGGTTGCCTGTACCAGTCAACTAGTGAATCCACCTCCCCATAATGCTCACTATCATAAATCTACAATATCCCAGCCCTAAACTGAGAGCAGGAAATCATTACCCTGGGACACACAGTCTCTCTGAATGTGTATTGCCACCTGAATATATCGAATTACAGCGTTTGGAAAATTTCAATATGCTAAGAAATTAATGGACAAAAGTTGTTAGAAAGACAGTTTAATGATAGCAAACCACTGTATATAATGAGGTTAAGGGGAGGGGAGCCTAACAACAGCCCCTTCAGTAATTCAACAGAATATTTCAAACTCAGCTGTAAGCCTGTGACTATGGCAGCTGCCATGAGAGCTGTGGTCATGGTCATGGTCATGGTGTAGTCTGTGTTTTCATCATCATTCCCTATTCTCAGGGTTTATATTTCAGCTGTAAAACACCCATCAAAAATTAGGTGAGTCCACATATACCTTAAACCCACAGAAGGTAAGAAATTCAGATTTAGGGCTGGAGCTCCCTGTCCTGCCCCTCTGCCAGGCTATAGCATGGTGTTGTGCTGCCAGCTGGGAGAGGTGGCAGCCTGTGGACAGTCTCCTCTATGCAGCTCTTCACAGTAAAACTGCTGGCTAATATAAACTATTTCTAAATATATAATTCCGCCCCTTCCACCCCAAAGTATAATGTGGTGCATTGACAAAAGTTTGGCTCATGTCTCTGATGCTGTGATAAACATTATTGGGCATTTTCCCTTAGAGCTTGGCATCAAATGTAGGAACTTATTCAAACATGAACTGTATTTACTTTCTGAGACGCACATGGATTTCTAAATGAATCAATTTGTTAGGTATAGTTTAAATAACATGCCAAGAAAGACCAGAAGGATAATTTTTTAAAAAAAAAGTATTTAAAATATTGCTCATTTTGGTTGTGCAATAAACAGAAACATTCTTGTTTGGAAAGTTTAGGCTCACATCTATTTATTTTGCACCAGCAATTTTAAATCCAGCTTTTCCTAGACATAGTAAAAGCAAAAATTGGCAAGTCTAAACAAAACATCCACTGATTTTTCGGGAATCAGCTGCTTCACTGGTCAAAGGTATGGCCAGTCTGCTATGGAGAATGTCCCTCTCCTACTGGTCCAAGTTGACTTTCCCAGTGAAAGACCAGTGATAGGTAATAGCTCAGACTCCCTACACTGCAGAAGGTTGATATCATTTCTACTCTCTTCTTTGGGCAGATGATGGCAAAAATCACATGGACTGGTGAAGGCCTTCTGCCCTGTCCCCTTGAATTTGAAGGAGGCTTGCAACAAAAGTACAGCTTGCTACTTTGTTCTTTACTTCTCATCACCCCGAAAGCTTCGGGGGAAGAACCCCTCCTCAGTTTCTACAGCCCTTGCAGGACGCTGGCAAGAAGAGCCTGGAATGAGTGTGGTCAGAAAAAGGGTCACCACGCAGTTTGCCTCAACCTGTGCAGTAGCCATGGCATACACCTAATTTGCTGGACTTGCACTAAGGGAAAAGTGACTTATGGAATCCTTTTTCAATAGGTCTGGGTTATGCCAACTTTCTCTTACAAAGAAGAGCTGGATTTTGATGGAGCTGTAGGATGAAATGATGCTTCATGTAAGGGGAACCCAGGATATGGGATTTCACACACTGCTTGTCATGGGACCCAAGATGGCCAAGGTTTTCAGGCAGGCCTGCCTAGGCTCTTTTCTTACACTGAACATAGAAGACACTCCCCTTTCATGCCTGGCCCACACAGCGCTCCAGCAGCTGCCCTCACAGCAGCTGCCCTCACTGCAGCCCATGTTTCTCTCAGGCTGTCCTGATTTTGGATATATTGACCAGAGCAGCTCAAACACAACCCCTCCCATCTTTGCACCCAGTTAGGGACTTGAAATAGGAAATAACACCCCCTAGGGTGCAGGGAAAGAGACCATGGAAAATGGTGGTGGACTGGCATGCTGCAGAGCTGAGGGTCTGAGACATCCATGGAGGGCACCCCTGGTTATGGCCGATCCATGTCAGGAGTGGGGATGGTGAGTAAGTCAAGAGCTCAGTCAGCAAAACACTTTCTGGGTCTGGGACAAAACCTCAGAAGGCAGATGAGGACCAAAAATGGCTTAGGTTAGAAATGGAAATGAAAATGAATGGAAGGGATAGAAGATGGAGAAAATTGGTACTGAAACAGGGGATCTAATGATACTTTAAAAATTCATTTTGTCTGTCTTAGTTTCATTCGAGGCATTTTATTCCATCTGAAACAGAACAAATCATTTTATCATAAGTTATTTTATTATTTTAAAATATGCTTTTTACGCTAATCTTTAAAACAACATCAATATAGAAATAAAAAAATGTAATTTCTAGACTATAATTATATTAAGTCTTGTGAAATTGTGTAGTCTAGATATTTATTTCAATTGTGGGCTAAATATATTTTGAAATAGCAAATTTTTCTGACAGCAAGTGCATTTGTGCATGCGTGCACACATGTGGCAGTGAGAATATAATAACTGGATAATGCCTCTTAAGATTTTTGCTGCTGCTTTTAATTACATGATTTAAAAAGCAACTTAACTAAGGACTATTGAGCCACAGTTCAGTGGCTTCTGTGCAAAAGCAAGGCCTTTTCACTGGTTTTCTTGTGCTCAGAAGAAGGAAGCACATTCCAACAAAGCTTTCTGCAGGGTCTTCCTCTGCTCATCACCAAAACCAGCAGAGTTAGCATTTATAGCCTTTCCCACCTCCGAGGGGCAGAGTCCCAGGAGGACTATGAGTGAAAACTCTGCGGAAAGCTTCTTTGCTGTTCAGTCACTTTCAATTTACCTTGAAAGCCATAAAATACAATTCAGTTCATGCATCTAGGGGCAAAGCTAGAGCAAGTGTATGTTCCTCATTAATCTCTTATGGCCGAAACTTCCTCCTTATTTAGTCCTCATATATTATTCCTATTTATTTCCTCATCAATCTTCAGTGAGCTTCCTTTTTGCAGCAGGATGCCTGTATGAGATATCCTTCTTCCTTCTGTGCTAAATCCATGGGTTTTGACACTGAAATTTAATTTTTTGTGCCAAGTTGATTTTCTTCCAATGTGTCTTTCATTCATAAACCCTTGGTTATCTATTTTTAAGGGAAAAACCCTCAAACAAACCTCAGAGAATAAAAATATACCTCCAATAAATAATCTGGCACTGCTTCTGTAAGAGAAAGTTAATCCTCACAGCCATTATTATGTGTTCAGATTTTTTCTGTGACATTTATTAACTTCTCATGAAAGGCAGGGGGGATTTCTTTCCCCAGCGGACACTTCCCAGCTTGCTTTACAGAATTTTGGCAATAATCCACAAAAGGATGTCTGCTGTCACAAAGACCACATCATTTTTATCTTCCTGGCAAGAAATCATTGTGTCTGTGGAAGTGTTACCAAGGAAGTGGCAAAGATTTTGGCCTCCTCCCCATGATGCTGCAGACCTGCTGTGGACCAGCTTCTTTTCCCAGTGCTGAGCCATGTGGTTTGGGGAGTGCGCAGAAACCACATCAAGCCCTGAGAGTACCTGGCATGACCGTTGGATAGCTCAGCTCCTCCCAAGGGTCACAGCAGTTGTTGGGAATCTGCTGGAGCACAGCAGGATGGTGGGAAGGTAAAGCAGCAGAGGGCCTTTAGATAGTCTGTTTCTACACCTGGGCGTGCTCAGTGTGCAACTCTAAAACTGTCAGTACATGTGATCCCCTTAGCAGGGAAAATCATAGAGTCAAAGAATCATGGGATGGCCTCTGTTGGAAGGGACCTGAAAGGTCATCTCATTACAACTCCCCTGCCATAGGCAAGGACACCTTCCACTTGATTAGGTGGCTCAATGTTCCATCCAACCTGGCCTTGAACACTTCTGGGGATGGGACATTCACAGCTTTTCTGAGCAACCTGTTCCAGTGCCTCACTACCCTAACAGCAAAGAATTTCTTCCCAATATCTACTCTAAACCTACCCTCAGTTTGAAGCTGTTCCCCCTTATCTTATCACTACATGCCTTTGCAAAACATTTATCTCCATCTTTCTTGCAGGCTCTCTTCAGGAACTAGAAGGCTACAATTAGATCACCCTGAAGCCTTCTCTTCTCCAGGCTGAACAATATCCATTCTCTCAGCCTTTCCTCATAGGAGAGGTGCCTTCTAATCATCTTGGCCTCCTCTGGACTTGCTCCAACAGGTCAATGTCCTTCCTGTGCGGGGGACCCCAGAGATTCCAGGTGGAGTCTCACCAGAGCAGAGCAGGGGGCAGAATCCCCTCCCTCACCTGCTGGTCACAGTGTTTGGATGTAGCCCAGGATAAAATTGCCTTCCTGGGCTGTGAGTGCACATTGCTGGCTCATGTCCAGCCTCTCATCCACCAGCACTCCCAAGTCTTTCTTAGCAGGGCTGCTCTTGATCTGTCCATCCTCCAGCTTGCACTGATGCTGGGGGTTGCCCTGACCCAGGTGCTGCACTTTGCATTTGTTATTGTTGAACAACATGAGATTCTTGTGGGGTGGGAAGAGCCAGCAAGGGTGTTCTGCAATGTCCCCTTGCCCGAAGGCAGGATCAGCTGTCCTTAAACTCTTCCTTCTTGTGCAATCACAGCCAGTGCAAACAAATATCTAACATATTTTCTTGCAACAAACCCTTCAAGTTGGATGACATAAAATTGGTTCATGTTAGCTCCTTTGCCCTTAGAATCTTCTGCCCTCCCTGGCTGGCAGCTATAAGCAAATGTCCTACATTGCCTTGCCAGGGCCAGGCAGAAGGAGATTGTGCTGGGTTTGGCTGGGATAGAGTTAATTTTCTTCAGAGTAGCCACTATGGACTATGTTTTGGATTTGTGCTGAAAACAGTATTGATAACACAGGGATGTTTTTGTTCTTGCTGAACAGCACTTGCACAGCCAGGCCTTTCCTGCTTCTCACCCCACCCACCAGCGAGGATGCTGGGGTGCACAAGAAGTCTGGGAGGTGACACAGGCAGGACAGCTGACCCCAACTGACCAAGGGACATTCTACACTGTATGGTGTTGTGCTCAGCATGTAAAGCTGGGGGAAGCAGAAGGAAGGACAAGTCTTCCCAAGTCTTTAGTCTTCCCAAGTCACTGTTACGTGTGATGGAGCCCTGCTTTCCTTGGGATGGTTGAACACCTGCCTTCCAATGGGAATGAATTCTTGGGTTTTCTTTTTTTGTGTGCATGGCTTTTGCTTCCCCTATTAAACTGGCTTTATCTCAACTCATGAGTGTTCTCATTTTTACCCTTCTGATTTTCTCCCTCATCCAACTAAGGGAAATGAGAGAGTGGCTACATGGGGCTGAGTTGCTGACCAGAGTAAAATCATAAGACAGATTCATCATATTCCAAAGCTGTCAGATAATTAACATTTCCTATCTCAGACAAGCAGGAAACAAGGTGTGCTGAGGATGGGTACAGGCAAGGGATCAGTACATCTCATCAGGACCTGGCCAGGAGGTGAAGAGTGGAAAGATTTCTGTTTTAAAAGTTTATGCAGCAGACACAGAGAGAAATGATCAGCAGAGTGAAAATTTCGAGCCCACAAGTCTGGTTGCCCAGTGGAATTGCAGCACTTCTGAGCCTTTGAGCTGTCTCAGCACTGAATCTGGAAGAGAGTGGTTTAAGGTACAGGCCTTTTGCTTAAGGCAGTGAGAAAAAGTAATGGGAGAAGTGACATCAAATGTTTTTTGCCGGGTTTTCATTTCCTGATGGTGGTGTCGTGTGAGTCTCAGAGTGCAGCTGTCTGTTCGGCATGGCTGCAGCAGTCCCCGTCTGGCTGCAACAAGGAGGATGTGCACCAGTGCAGGGGTGCAGCACCTTCCACCTGGAGCTGCCTTTTGTCCAGGGGAAAACAAAGAGGTGGTGTAAAATCTAAAAGCAGAGGTTTGAGAAAGAGAGGCTAATTCTGGGGGAGACAGCAGTGATGAGACTTGGACTGATAACATCAAGGTGACTCATTCCTTGTCTGGATTTTTTGTTCTTTTGAACTATGTCAGTGTGAGAATTGGCATATCAGAGCTCAATCCTGAAGAATTGCTTCATGAATACAGTTATTGGAGATGGATACAGAGGATTTGCTTCCTGCATCATATCCTGCTTTTGAAGTTGCTTTGCAATGTCCTCTCTATGGTTTCACCTATATTGTACTGTGGATCCTTTCTTAAAACAGTAGCTCCTTAGATACATCCCAGATCTAGTCCTGATCATTAGCTCCTCCAAAATGGTGCAATAAATTCCCATTCCTCCCTTCCTTTGCACACTTCGCACTTTTTGTTGTTTTTCTGCCTTGAAATAATATTTTATCCTTTTCTCATTTTTTTCCATGCTACCCAGAACAGCTGAATAACAAGCCCTTCTCCTCCAGCTCTTTGCCATGCCCTGCATAGTGTTTGACGGTTTTGATGTGCCTGGCAGTTAAGTGTTCCTCTCCTATTTATGTTGGGGGGGCTACTGTTGCCCCAAACAGAATTCGAGGGTCTTTTGTTTTTTTGTTTCTTTTTTCCCACTTCCGCAGTGCTGTTTTGTGGTTTGGGGTCTCTTGCTGAAAAAGACTGTAATGAAAATTATTATTAGTCCATGAACAACAAAGTCCAGCTGCTGCACTGAGGAGTGGGTGCAGTTTATGAGGTGCTGCAGAGGCTCATCTATGACATTTCATATTACATTTTAACTTCTAGCTATATTGGGAGCCCTGGACATGCAATGGATTTTGTTTGCCTTCTGCTTAGATGCTTGAGTAGAGTTTGAAAGCATTTCTTGGAGCAGAATTAATTCGTTTCTGATACACAAAATCCACATTTGACCTGTCGTTCCACACACAGACTTTGACCCCAAGAATAAAATAAACAGCTACCTACTGAAAGATAACAGGTCTGTGGAATCCCATGACATCACAGAACAGGACTAAAGGATGGAAACTGTTGGAAGAACATCTCGATCCCATAAAATCTCTTTTCTAGATCTGGGCATTCTCTGCAGATGATGCTGGCTTTAGCGGGGAGTGTAGAAAATAGGATGAAAAAATAGCCAGGTTTTTATTGACACAAGTCTAATTTTGAGGGGCAGTTCTAATCACATGGCATTTTTTCGAAAAGGTTTGATGGAGGCTGTTTCCAGCGTCCCTGTTTCTTTGGCATGGTTATTGGGTGGCAGTTCAGATGTTACCTGAATGGGCCCTGTTCCCAGTCACTCTTCTCCTCTTCGCCTCTGGGGTCAGATTACCCTCTTGCTACATTTAACTCCCCAGAGATTTGTTCTCATCTTTAGGCCTTGGCTGCAAACAGTGCAGGTTATACATAAATTGTAATGAGAACCGCAGAAGTTTGCTCAGGGTAATGCAAATGCAAAATTCAATAGGTCATGAGACACCAAAAACCCTCACAAAAAACCTTTGAGAGCTGCCCACTTGTCTGGAGTTTCTACCAATAAAGGATGGCTTAAATCCCCCATTCCTTTTCAAGCTGACTACTCAGTAATATCTATTAACACTTTGCTGTACTTCACATCAGGGAGCTGGAGAGCCAGACTTTGTCACATCTGGAACTTCATGTGCTGTCTAGCAAATTCTTTTCTTCAAAGTGAAAACTGAGCTGAAAATTTCCTTTAGACAGCTGAGTGTACTGGAGAGTATGATATAATCCTGAGGTCTTAATAGAAAACTGATAATGGCAGCCTGTGGCATTACATAGGAAAATGTGAAAAACTGAACATCACTAAAATCTGTAAGTAAAAGCAGTGAGATATCTGAAAGAAAATAAGCACAAAACTGAAAGTTGCACTGAGGCCTATATTTGACTCTGTAAATTGAATCATACATGGTTATAAAATTGTCTAGAAATAACAAGTAAGAGTAGCATGTTGATGAGAAAATAAAATATCACTAAAAGCAATCTCAATTTTCAAGAAAGCAAGGAGAACTTAATAGTAAGAAAAACAGATCTGACCAATGATTTGCCATTGGCTTCACTGGGACCTAGAGTTGTTTTTTGCTCTGTAATTGGAGAAATTAAAACCAGTTGTGGTAACAGCACACTGCTCTCAGCTTCCTCTGTTCCTCACCATCAGACATGGGTGTCCAGCATACCAGGGCAGAGTTACTTGCAGTAGTCTTGGTAATCTCAGCTCATCCAAGATGTCCACAGTTTCTTTTGAGACAAAAAGAAAAGTCATCTGTGAGCAGCCTGCATTCCAGATCTCAGTGTGTTTGGTGCACAATTGTTTCTCTTTAGTTGTCACAATAGCTTTGGGTTCCTCTAGCCCCTGAGAAATATACATTAAATTTCTACACTCTTGCTAACCAGGAGTTGGACAAATCCACAGGATCCGAATATTTGACCCACAAACCGACTGAACTCAATTGGTTTTGACTGTTGTTTACTCTAAGTAGGACTGCTGGTTGAACTCCTGCTCTTACAGTGTTCATGCAATATAAAGCACATACTCCCTTATGTAAGATCAGAACATCTGGCATTTCTTCTCGGACTGTAGAGAAATAAAATCAAAGCACTGTGTGATTCTGTGGACTTTCTCCTGGTGATTTATTGGGTGAGATAGTGACCATCACCTGCCTCATGAATGGATACAAAACCATTTGGACTAACTTGTCATCTCAAAATCTGGATCTTTTTCTAGGGTTTATTTAAATATTCAAATCTTAACTATGCTGAAAAACTCTGTGTTATTTCTTTTTCCTTATGATCTCAATGAACTTAAAATCCTACTATTATGAAAGGAAAGAAAAAAAAAAGCAAGCAGATTTTATGTTTCCCTAGGATAGTGCCTTTAAACAGTAGCATTTCTAGGCTAAATTTTCCAGCAATGTGCTCCACTGTGGTACCTTAAGTTCCACATTCTGAGAAACTGAAATAAAAAGTTGAAGACTGCTCATATAGACATTATTTTTACCCGTTAAGTCACTGATTTTTCCACATTAATGACAGGATAAAAGATATCGGGCTTCAATTCAGATTATGACAGTATCTAATGTCTTTTCCACATACAACTTCAAACTAGGAGAAGACTTCCTCTCTTGTTTTCATGGGAATTTTGTGAATTCCAGTATGTATATTTTTCCAGCTGTAGTATTTTATTTGAAATTGGAAATTGCCAGTTGAAATATCACCTTTCCTATGGAAAAGTTGCTACTACTAAATCTTAGCAACATAAATTTATTTGAAGTACTCAAGTTTGAGGGTATCTACACATAAAGTAGTGTGCTATAACAACCCGAAATCATTCTCCATAGTTGTCAACACCAGGATCTTGGCTTCTTTCCCCATATAGAAATCCATCACTACAAAGCTGAAGGACGGAAGGGAGTGTGTTGCATCTTTAGTCTAAGGTCACTCGAGGTAAACCTTTCCTTTGTAAATCTGTCTTCTGACAAAAAACCAGCCCAGTTGAAGCATCTACCTGGTTTTCTTGGGAAGGATTGAATAAAAGGAGCTACTGCTATATTCACGGGGTTGACTTTTTATCCTCAGTCTGGAAACTGCATCTGGGGAAGCAGCTGACAATGGAAAATAATGGCCCATATGATACACTATGTACCACATACACAGTATGCAGTCTTTCCTTTTACAGAAAAGGTTTGTTACTACCTACAAAATGTAACCTAGCATCTCCCTATTCCAGTGAATCTGAAAGTGTGACATTCTTGAGATTTGGCCTCTCCTGTGCTTCTGTCATGGGGTTGTCTCCTTCTCCAGCTCCTCTGGTCCCGCAGCAGTAGCTCAGCTTTCTGTTATTGCCTGAAGCCTCTGGCTAGGCTGGCAAAGAAGTGATGTTTCTTCCCACTGCCAGGCTGGTCCAGCCTTGGCTCCCTGCAGCTTTGAAGTCTGGCAGGTTTCAGAGGTTAGCTGGTGCAGTCCACCATGACATGGGGCATTGTCCCCAGAAGCAGGGGTCTCAGGCCAAAAGCAGGTCAGCTTCTAAGCAGCTTGATGCAGAGATCCAGTCTCTCACAAGGGTGAAACTGAAGTGTGTGCGCTGCACTGCCACCATGGGAACTGTACTTCTGCCAAAACAGTGGCAGCCAGGCTGAGTGGAACCATGTGTCACTTCCTAAGCTGAGCAGTGAAGGCTGAAGTGCAGAGGTAAGTAAGTATAAGACTTACTGCATGGTTTTAAGCATTGGTATAATCCTGGTAAACACTAAAAGGTGATGGGTGCAGTGAAGTTGAAGAACAATCTTGATTTAACCAGAACTGGTTGGAGGTTTTGGTGACTGTTTAGGAGCAGTGCAGTTTCCCTTTGTGTTACGGCTGAACTATTTGGTTGCATTCAGCACAGCAGATGCTCTCATATGGGCTCTGCCCTCATCTGAAAGTCAATAACTTCAAGAAGTTGAGGGCTTTGAAGACTGGGTGTCTTGACACTAAAACACATTGACAAAGAAGGACACATTGAGAAACTCTAGTGAAAAAGGTAGGAAAAATAATGTCAGATTTACTGTTTTATGGCTGTTCCAGCACACACTTTTAGTCTATGACTTCTCCAGATGGCAAATATTTCTTGCTTATTCAGTGCAGCATGTATGCGCAGCAGGTATATGCATATGCTGCATATACATTTATGGATATAGGAATATGCATATATGCAGTAGCTTTTATTCTCATTGACCACACCTCTAATTGTTCAAGCGTCACATTCGGTAAGCATGCACAGCACAGACTCTCCAAATGTTCTTTTGCTTTTTTCTGAAGCTCTGCTTATTGTGCATACAGAGAAGAGAAATCTAATAGAAGTTTTTCACTACCATCTGTAGCTGCGGTATGCAACATTAAATTGAGTTAGTAATTTGTATCATCAGTTTTCATTCTGATTGCCACATGAACACACAAAAATCCTGAAGAGAAAGCTGTAGGTAAGTCTTTGAAGACCGTACATCACCTGTTTTTCTCCCTCTCAGTCTCATCGCTAAAGAACTATTTACCGTGTACGTTACAATTTCACCAGTTGCCCTCTGCAAGGATGATCAACATTTTTTTACTCACCTCCTTGTGCCCACATAACAAAAAGAAATACCCAAAGGAGCACTTTGTTTTGCCCATAAAGCTGACTAGTCATATTTTGTGTTATTAATCTTTGTGCTGTTGCTGGTCTCTGTTTAACTGTTTTGGAATTTTCATGATCAGCGACTTGGACAAGAAATAATGGACTCCAAAAGGATTATATTAAATGCTAAGAATAAGATAATGTACCATTTAAACAAACAAAGACGTTTTAGGGGCCTTTTGCTATGACATAAGGCATCTTTGACTATTTTGGAAAGAAAAGCTACCCCTAAATATAAGATTTTAAAAACAGATAATATAAAACTCCAAAGTAAACTCACCCCTCCTTTTTGAAACAGTATCTGTCCCTACTCAAGTTAGACAATTTCATAAGTCATCTTCATTTTTTGAAAAAGACATCTTAGAATGGCTGGCAAATCCAGTGATCCGATGGAAAGAATTTCTGGATGTTCAGCCAGTCTGATCCATGTTTTGACATTTTATGCAAGAGAATAAAAACCAGTTTTCCCCCCATCACTGAAGGCTGCTATTACAATCATTTCATGGAGATCTGGTTACACACTCACAGAAAAGTAATCAATGTATTGGAAGAAACGAATAAGGAAAACTATTTCTGTTTATGCAAAACTTCTGGAGGTGCAGTGCAGGTGATTTTCTGTTTCATTGTGCAGCTTGCCACAGATCCAAGTCAGCAGCCCAGCATGATGCAGCAAAACCCTCAGTAAGTAACGGCTCTTGCTGTTAGCCTGGAAGCCCAAATAACACTAGTTGAATCTAATTTGTCTCTAGAAGATCAGAGAAGTACATCCCCACTCTAGACAGCTCAGGGAATGGTGGATGTGTTGAATGGTGTAACTAAAAAGTAGAAAGATAGCACATGGCCTCCTAGAGGCATTTCAAAAACTGCATTTTTTGGCTGAGCTTTTAGGGGGTGTGTTGGGTGGGAGACATAGGGTGGGAAGAGGGTTTCATTTAAAGTGTTTCATTGTGTCCTCACCTCTGGGAGTAGACACATTTTTGGTTTCTTTTCAGAAGCCTTTGTACCAGCAGGACCTATAATTCAACACACTAACCTGCAATTTCTGGCACCATCATGGTTAGTAACACTTCTGATGTCTTCTCTGCTAGTTTCTGACTTACCTTGCTGAAAGATCTGTGAGCTGGCTGCAGTGCAGTGTGAAAAAATCCAATCATGCACTTTATAAAGTGCACGGTGTCTTGTCTTGCCTCAACTTTTCTCCTCCAACTTTTTGAGGTCTAATTGTATCAGTTGGAAGTAGCTGATGCTTTCAGACTCAAGACAGACTCAGTCACACCTTGGGTGTCACACACAACTTGGGTGCCACAAAAAGCAGCTTGAACCTTTTGGCAGACAAAGGTGATGAGGAGAAAGAGACGGAGAAACTGATGATATTCCTTGATCCCCAACCCTGGCTCCTTCTATTAGCTGATGGAAAATATGTGATGCTGAGAACATTGGCAAGTTGTACACCTTGGGTGTACCAGCCCTCAGTCACATTGTCACTACCCAACAAATGTAGTGGATGGATGCAAACATTTGCATGTTCAATCTCCATTACATTGTGTGGTCTTCCTGCTCTGTGCCTGCAGCTTTCTCCTCCTCAAGATTAAAATGCTGCTGACTCTCCACTTCTGACTTCTTTTTCCACTTGGCCTCCTAGAAACTCTAATTAAAGATCTTTTCTCCAGGTCATTCACATTGGGTTACATTTTAGAAAAAAATAATGACAGGATGATGACCAATCTCAAATCTCAAAACCAACCCCCACATGGGTTCTATCTTACTATTGAGCGAGGTTCTTGCTCCAGCACTTCAACCAGTCTCAGCTACTAAGTCAGCTTTTTTCTGTACAACAGAAAGGGTGCCAGCGGCACACACCACGTGCATCCCTGTAATTCTTCCTGAGGACCAGGTGGAGGGCATGATGAAGCAGGATGGGGGACCTATATGGAGACTAGAAGCTTGGATATAGGAGCTTCAAGGAAAAATAACAGCCAAAAAAGTTACATCCAGAAAAATTACTGCTCCAGTGTCTGTTGAGCAGAGCTGATGATACTTTTGACTCTGACTAAGGAACTTCTGTTTTGCAGTTAAATTAACAAGTAATGAAGACTCTGATGAGGGCTGGTGGGGCCCTGACTTCAGCCAGGTAGAGGAAAGGAACAACTGGTTTACTGAATTGTGTGGATCCAATGGCCTGGCACATCATTCCCACAGAAAGATAAAGCTCTAGTGGACACTGGTGCATAGCATACCCTAGTGACATTAGATTACAAAAAGGCAGAATCCACCTGTATTTCTGGAGTGATGGGAGGATTCCAAGACCTGTCTCTGCTGGAAACTAGGTAAGCCTAACTGGGAATGAGTGGTGAAAGCACCCCATAAATAAAAGCCCAGAGGCTCTGTACATCTTTGGCATCCTCCAGAAGAGGAACTTCAAAGAACCAAAAAGTGTTCCAGATACCCCACCTGGAGTACTGTGTCCAACTCTGGGGCCCTCAGTCCATTAAAGACATATGTGTGTGGGAGCAGGTCCAGAGGAGTACTATGAAGGTTGGTCAGAGGGCTGGAATGCCTCTCCTATGAAGACAGACCAAAACAGTTGGGATTGTTCAGCCTGGAGAAGTGAAGGCTCCGGAGAGAACTTAGAGCAGCCTTCCAGTACCTAAAGGGAGTCTCTTATAAAGGTGGGGACAAACTTTTCTTCTTAATAACTAGAGTATTAAAAGTAGCTAGAAACAGCAGCTTGTTTAGAAGAAAGATGGATTGGGACTCAGGTGTAAGGATTTGTGGGGATAAAGGGGGGTTCCTAGGTAGGTCTTATGTTTACAGGTGCTTTGTAGCTGCCATACCCCAGTGAGCTGTGGGAGTAGTACAGAGGACTTCAATGAGACAGGGTTCACTTCCTGCTCCTGTGGATGCTGTCAATGTATGTGCCATAGATTTGAGACATGCAGGACCTTGTGTTAACTGCAGTGATCTGTGCAGATATATGGGACTAAAGTCCACAGTGCTCTCCTTCAATATAGAAGAGATTTCTAGTTAATGTAAAAGACATGAGAGGGAGAATCCAAATAAGCAGTTGTCTGAGGAGGGCAGTTGGCTATGTAAAGTTCCTGCACAGCAGCCAAAGCACAAACTTGGTGATTTAATTTTTGCACAGATGGGCTCTGAAGCTGAACCATTGTTACCACCTATTTTGGGAGATATTAGTCTACTAGACGAATCTCTTTAACAACATCCTTGTTAATGCATAAACTACTTTCTGGTAATCTCTTTTCCAGTCTTACTTTTTAGCTCATAGACAGTAGCAAGATGTTTTTGCAGAGTCTCCTGATTTCGTCTGCTTCATGCATCCTTGCAAGAGATCCCAGAGTGAGTTTACTGCTTGTTTGGAAACCAGAAGAAGAATGTAGAAATTCAGATTCCCTTCCAATTATGCTCTCTTCCCAGTGAGTACCTGTGTACATTCATGGTTCATTTGTAGTCTTCTGTGTCTCCAGAGAACAGGAGAGTGAGCAGGGATGTAGATGTTGTGTTACCTGTTTTGCTGATGAACTTCTCTTGCCAGCTGTGAGCCTGCAATGGGGATTCCCTGTCCAGCTTCAGTGGGAAGCACACGGACCAGTGAGGCCATGAACACAGCATGTATTTGAGAGTGACAATCATGATGAGAGCATTGAATGACACACTCTCAGAGCTCTCCAGTAGGACTGTTTACTGCCACTGCAGTGAAATGGGTCTTAGAGGAAAAATCCAAGCCCCTCAGACTTTATAAGTCACTGAAATGTGCTACCTCCTGGCATCTTCAGTTATCTCCTTGAAGTTTTCAAAGTATCATCTAATTAGCTGCAATATAACTACAATGAGAATCAAAGAGTAGTTCTGCCCCTGGGCGTCTTGGCTGGTGTGACTCCAAAAAAGTGCACTGAGTAGAGCCACAAAGTAATATGTGTAGGATGAGTTGCGCCAGTGGCATACCGTCTTTGCAGACACCACCCTTGGGTTACTTGGATACCTACACAGCCACCTCCAGCCTTACTTTGACAGATCTAATGACATTTGAGTTTGCATGTGAATGTTCTGCTAAAAAGGGATAAATTTCTGAACTGGAACAGAGAAAAAGGGGAGTGTGCAATGGATGCTATGAGCGTTTGATCCTGTCGGGTAATAGTTGAAAGAATGGTGCAGATCAGGAGTCAGGCTACCAGACTGCAGATGCTCTATGGGTATGTTAACCTTCCTTCCCCTGCAGTGCTTGAATCAGCCCTTGTCAGACTGCTCTGGCACTCTGCAGGGGTGTCTGTGCTGGGGGAGAGAAGCTGTGTCTGCCTGCCCGACTTCTGGGAGAAGAGGCCCAGGGGAGATGAGCATTGTGAGGCTGGGCATGTGGTGATGCTGTGGGGTGCAGCTGAACAGCTCCAGGAGCTGTGCTCTGCACTCCTGTCTGCAGTGTGTGTGTGCAGACACCACTTTGCCTTATGCTGATGTGTAACTACAACAAACATATAAAAAGCGTCTTCCTTTTTTTTTTGTTTAATAAAAACCAAAAAAGTGTATCTGGTGCAACTCCCAGCTGAGTAATGGGCCCACTGAGCATGGTAAAATATACCACCCTTTGAGGGTGCCAGAACAGCCAGTGCCTGTCAGCTAGTGCTGTTCACTAGGCTGCCATGCACAAAAATAAAAATGACAGTCATGTCATACTTGGTTGCACTGGCCTTGGATTTCCTCCACCAGCCCACACATTCAGGAAGTTCTTAGGTTATGGTGATATAATTATTCTAATATTGATTTTATTTGGCACAGATATATTAGTAACACAAGTAGCTCCAATTTCTTCCCTAGTTAGAAGTCCAGTTAGTGTCTGATCAACAAACATAAGGGAAAGTTACAGTTTGATACAGACTTCAGTTAAAACTCAGCATCTCAGCAATCTAGGAAATACAAATTGTGCGAGGACCCTGGAAGCAGGACTGTGTATACAACCAAACTGAAATGGAAACAGAGTAGAAGTGAGGCTTAGCAAGTAAGGAAGATGAGTAAAGGGAGATGTTTTAAAAGAATTGTGGAATACAAACAGTATAGTAGGGGAATACCAGAAGTGGGAAGACTGCAATAAAGGAGAAAAATCTGTTTGTTTGTGGCTGTGTCAAGCAAGGAAAAGATCATCAGTCTTTTAGTTATAGGAAATAGCATTATGCTACAGTGGTAGTGTTGGATGAAATTGAAAAGCTGGGACATAATAAAAACAGATTTTTGTTGTCCCAGCCCACTGATGTTGACTCGAATTCTGGATTGCCCACTGGTTTTGTTAAAGGTTCCAGTTTTTGATAAAGAAACACAACAAGATGTGCTTCTCCAGCAGTAACTCCTTCCTTGTAGATTGAGATGCTTAGTCAGAGCACAAGTGGTTTCGTTTCTCTTGGCCTCCATAGACACTGACGGGATGATGCCATCAGTGAGTCAGAAAGCTCAAAGATATAGTTTGGAGTTAATGTCTGTGTTGTTCAATATACATGATACTATAATTGGTTCAATTCTTTTATAAAAGGTTCTTACACTTTCTGTAGTCTCTGTGGTGTGACCAAGATAATTAAATATATTGAATGGGAGTTTGCACATCTATGCTGTGGTATGTTGCAATATCCTGAAAAAGTCCCCTTCTTCTGCAGGGCACAGCCTGCTTCTTGAGCCCAGAGAAGAACACTGTTCAGAAGAGATGATTGCCTAAGGGCAGGACAGGCCCTGTGCCAAAGAGGAAGAAGCTGGTCCAGAGAGCTCTTGTATGGTGCACTGGAGCTGGGGCTGAGTCCCACAGCACCAGACAGCAGTGGGAAAGCAAGCTGGAGTGCAGGACCCTGAGAACATAGCCAGTGATTCCTGCCCAGGGGACCAACAGCAGACCCTCCGCAGCCAAACCCAACAGACCCTGCGACTGCAGATTGTCTTGACAACAGATGGATATACATGTTTGCTCTCAGTCTGAAGTCTGGTCACAGTCCTTGTCAAATCCCCAAAAATGCTGCCTTCTGCCAGCAAGCATTACTACTGTTTTATCTGGATCGAACCAAGAGTATCAGACTTTCATCCAGACACTGGGGGCCACTCTGAATTTACACTGGAATAACACCAATGTTACTGAGGTCAGAGTCTGGCAGTGGGTGAACAGAAACAGAAATAGCTGCATATCATGAAAGGGAGACAAAGAAATTTGTCATGAACTGTGATGTGACAGAAAATCTAAGAAGGTTCATGAGAGTAGAAGGACTCAAAATATATTTTGTCTTTTAAAATAATTTTATGACCAATATAATTTAATACACAAAATATGTATTTATTTATGTTTATTATTTGAGCTTTTATATATCATTAGAAGAGGGAGCCCAAGCTTCCGAGATTAAAAAGCTGCATAAATCAAACATGCATACTAGATGTTTTTTGTAAGAATATTTCAACACCAATGTCTTTCTTCTGCTTCCCTGAAGGTGTACAGGGTAAACGGATGGTGTGGTCCAGCTAATAAAAAATATGTTTGTCAGACTAGAGCCCATGGATTGAATATCTTAGGGCCTGTGTAATTCAATTCAGGACAAGAAATATATTATTTATATTTCTGCAAGGTAAATGCAAACAAAACTAGGTGTTGGCAAAGATTTCTAATTTAACTCTAGGCCTTTCAGAGTAAGACATCTTCCCCCCCACAAGCAGAAATTAGAAATGAAGGTAAAAATAAGGCTTAAAGTTTATTTTAAGAAAGAAAAATAGCACATAGAAGGATAAGTGAAAGCTCTCAAATACAGAGAGACAGTTTTTGAAATTAATCCAAAAATAAGAACAGATTAGATTGTATTACTCTGCCAAAGGGACAAGTTCTTTTGTTGTTGGACAAAAGACTCAATTCATTAAAAAATACTTATGTGGATACTGATATTTTTGAAATTTCACCCTCTACACTGGAGTCAAAATGGTGATTTTCTACCTGATTTAAAATTGAAAAAGGCACTTTTGTGACATAGAAGATACATGAGAAATCTAAAGTAAAACATAAAGCTAATAGATTTTAATATTGAATTAGAATGCTTCAGACAGATAATGGGAGGATGTCAGTAACAATGTTTGAGTGGGAATGGGTCTGGGCTAGAAGTGTCTTTTTCTTCTTTCCTCTTGTGATTGCAAATTACTGTCCTTTCAATCATAAGCAAAAGCAAGAGAATCATGAGAATGAGAGGCCCATGCCTGCTTTGATAAAAACTGTCTTCCAGAAAAGCCCTTATCATAGAGTTGATCAGCATGGATAGGATGGGAAGTTATTGCATAGGAACAGGAGTAGTGTGAAGTACATCCTGACTGTGCCAGGATCTCTACTCGCTCTTGGATTGCTGTGCTGGCTCTTGCCAATAAAGCTGTCTGCAAGGGTGAGTTCATCTGTGGCATGCAGGTGGGAGCAGAATGGAGGTCAGTGAGCAACAGGGAGTGAGAGTGTTGTTCTGGGGACACTTCTATAGATCAAGGTCCCTCATGCAGACTGTAAAGCTCTTTTTAAATGCACACCTCTAATATCTCTAGTCTTTTCTGATGGTCAGCAATTGTGCCAGGTGTGACAAACCATGTCTTCTTTCCTCCATTAATGTCAACAGTTGGAAGGAATATAAGCAGTTTTTCCAACTAACACCTTTATGAATGACCTGGAGGAGACTGACACTTGGTAAACCATTATTCATAGAGGTAGATTTGCTTAAGCTGGTTTTAACTGCAAATTCCCTGTACACTCCTCTGCCTTTGTCTTTGAGTTTTTTAGGACCCAGAATAGCTTTTAAGAGAGATCCTCAATAGGAATGCCATCATGAGTCCAAACTGAAGGTATTCAAAAATAGCCCTCAGTTGTGACCTCAATGTAGAGACACAAACTTTTCAAAGGTCTATATTTTTACCATGTTCTTTACATGTTGGAATTTGTTTGGGATATGAAGTCGAAAGAGTTATGCTAATAGTCTTAAAAGTTCCAGCCCAACTTTTTTTAGTTCCAGTTCCTCAGAACACACCTAGAGATAAGGTCTTGTAAAAAGCAGGAGACAGAAGTAGCACCATTGAGGAGTGCCACAGATGCTTCCCCAAAGAGTAAGCCATATTCAATTGTCTAAATACAGCTATAACATAGGTAATTAAAAAAAAAAAAATCATAATGAAGGTAAGCATAACCAAATCAACCTACAGAATATACTTCTGAGTCCTCTGTTCATTTTTGTAAACCTGAGAATCAGTACTACCCCTTTTTTAGCATGTAAATGACATTCAGACATAATTTTGCATTCTTCTTTCCTCTGACTGCCATTTCTTCCTTTTTTAGTTCATATTAACGTATTAATATAAAATTACTCTCTTTCAGAACTGTTCCTACAACATGGTATGTTTTGTGCTAGCCATTTAACTTTAGCAATAACACCTGGAGGCATCCTCAAAACAGCTAATTACAGTTTACTCTCATCACCTTTCCCAGCTGGCTGCCCTCCTTGTTCTTGTGTCCTCCCCATCCGCTTCCTGGATCTCTGGGGTTGAAGCTTGTTCTTATAAAACTTTCTGCAATAGCATCCTATAATGTGTGTTTTGGTTGCTAATGCTGTATTCATTTAGGGAGTTTTATATACATATATATGGTCTATGTAACCACAGGTGCAAAGGTATGTTTATTAAAAGCCTTTCCTCAGCTTGTCATGATGTAAGGTGAATTAACTGCTGAGCTCTGTACGCTGACCATGTCATTCACCTGTAGTCAGAGAAGTATAAATAGTCTGTGAAAGGGAAAGGTGTGAGTAACTTGAAGTGGAGCTGCTGGAAAAGGTTTGTGTGGGCATGAGGGGAAGGTAGAGGATTTTCTTCAGATCCATGTGGGACAGCAGTTCAAAGTGAATGCAGAAGGTTTTGTAAGGTTTTGTGGTGTGTGCTCTTGCAGACTATGGAAAAATATAACCTGTCTTTGCAGTTGAACAATTTGATGAAGGCAGTGAAATATAAAACATAATTGCATGAAGAAAACAATTCTGTAAGCAACTGAAATTCTGCTGAAGTGATGGTTTCAAGAAAAAAAAGAGAAAACTTTTCTAAATGTATTGAACAGATCAGTGATTGGAAAACTACCAATATGGTGAAAAGAACACCTCTGGTGGGCAAGAAGCTACGGAATGAGGAAAAAATCTGTCTTATTTTCCAGTCAGTGTTCTTAAATTTCTCTAACGAGCAGTATATCTACTTACTGATCCAGATTGTCTATGAAATAATAAGGATAGCTTTTGGTTGCTAGAATAAATGCCTGATGAGACTTTGGCAGCAGGAGCTGGAGCTCAATGAGAATCCCTGCTCAGTGATGCGAAGAGGTTTATGCAATGCAGCCATGAAAATGGACAATCTGCTTGATAAAAGATGTGCATGATCACAAGTAAAACTTCAAGTCCTAATATGCCAAGTAGAGA
The DNA here is from genome assembly GCF_008360975.1 of Lichenostomus cassidix. Taxonomy (NCBI): domain Eukaryota; kingdom Metazoa; phylum Chordata; class Aves; order Passeriformes; family Meliphagidae; genus Lichenostomus; species Lichenostomus cassidix. The sequence goes on from NC_139483.1 coordinate 79,359,288, forward strand.
TATTTCTTGATTTCCTCGGGGTTAGTCTCTCACCTTGCAGAAATCCATCACTGCTTCACATGATCAGGCTCTAAGTGTTCTGGTGGTGGGTAAAACTATAACTGAAAATGTAGTTGCTGTTTGATGAAAAATAAATGCCATCCTGCTGAGAGCAGTTACAGCCTTGGAGTCAGCAGCACTTGGAAAGGATGAATTACTCTTATAGCTCTTTTGAAATATCAAGCAACTTAGGAGCTCCTGGGGATTAATTTAGAACGGAAGCTGCTCGGAAGCACTGGCACTTGCTCTCTCTCTGCTCTACCTGTTACACCAAAACTCAACCAGTGCCATTAGTTTTATGTCTGGAAAATATTTTTCTGGCTGTTCATGTGATCTGCAAGGTTGTTTTATGCCTAAGTAGATGAAAGAGCTGGACTGAGGTATTCAGAAGAAAAAATGGATAACATTCAGTAGGCTGTACCCAAAATTTTTGTGTTCTATCCATTAATTGCTGAGTAATAATAACATCTGTGGTAAGGATGTATTATTTTACCCAGTTTCCAGTTGCGGAGCTCAAAATTTTTCCTAATTCTCAGTGCTAACTTCTGCCATTTGGATTATTAGATAATGCACTGCAAAAAAAGAATTCTCAAATCATACAGATCTGCATTTCATAGCATGACAACAAAAGTCAAAAGTGGTTTGTTTGTAGGTGCCAACAGAAAGATGTCTACATGAAAGCTGTTTCCGCTCAACTATGTAGTCTATGGAGGTGAGGAGAATTCATCAAATCCAGCCCAAGTCTCCAGTGTATTCAGTGTGTTAATTCAATGATTTTGGTTGTTGCACCTTTTTTTTTTTTTGACTACTTTTTCCTCTGTGTATGACCCAGTGCTGTTCTGGTCTTTAAATTTTGTGTGTTGGTTTAAAGTTATCAAGCTCCACAGTTCGTTTGTCAGGCTTTCTTCAGTCTTTCAAAAATAATGTTATTTATTTATATTTGCCAAGCAAGTGGGGTGTGGCAAGGACTTAGTGAGACAGGGAAGACTGAGTCATTCTTACCCTCTTAAAAGCAACATTTGAAATGGTTTTGTAAAGTGGATTCTTTCAAACCAGGCCTCTGTCTCTGTGCTCAGACTCAGTAGGTGTTGAAAGAAATTTTCGCTTCCATTTTACATTAAAATAATTTCACTGAAGTAACTACAGGGTACTATTTATTATTTTGTTGTCTTTTTTCCTCATGTTAACTCTATAGTGGTTAGATTGATGTGTGGAGTATGTTCCCATCTCTCGCTACATTGGGTTGTGTGAACTGGTGAGAAAGTTGGGAAATTCTCTTTTTCTTTGTGCATGGAGATACCATTTTACATATAATATTTTTCCTTCTCTGGGAAAAAATCTCATCTCTGTGCATCTTAATTTCTTGATTTTTCGTAAGCTGATGCTATTGGCAGTCAAAGATGGAGAAGAAAAACCAAATATCTAGAGGTGTGAGTGAGGATTTAGCTTGATGCATTTGACTTTCCTTTTCCTGGCTTCCATATTGAATCCTGAAGGAAGCTATTACTGGAAGAGTAGGGAAGGGGAGGGGAAGGGTGTCTTAAAAACATTTATTATTAGATATAGAAGCTGAACCCACATAATACAGTTCTGAGATTTTCTAGTGCTCCTGCCCTTGATTTCTGTAACATTAAGTGAAAATTCTGACAGTATTTGAAAATGAGTGATTAATAACACAGCACTGGCTAAGAGGCAGCAGACCAAGTATGGATAGAGGCTCTATTGGTTTTCACTGGCAGTGAACTTCGTTGCTAAGTTTGACATATCTATTATTCCAGATCTGAGATAATCCTTACAGTAAAAGCTGGGATTCTATAAGCAGTACTATTTAAATCAAGATTATTTTTGCTTTTCTGTATTTGATCCAAGACTGGAGAAGGGGGGGAGCAGCTTCTAGAAACTCAAATGCCAAGCTGGTGATTATTCTGTTTCTCCTTGAAAAGTATGCCAAATTCTTCCATCACACAAGCTTTCTGTACTGCTTTTTCTACACCATTGCTTTCAGTCCATATATGTTATGGCAGAGGTCCAAGTGACTTCAGTGAAAGCAGGACCAAGAGGGAGAGGGTGGAGTGAAAGGTTACAAGTTCACCAAGAAGCAATTCAAATCAAATTGAACCATAGCATCTTAAAGTAGTTATTTAGCGTAACCATGTTGTCTCTAAATTAATCACCCTGAATGATAATCCATTGATTCCCAGGCTGCCTTTTTATTCCTTGCCTTGATGGGCACTTTGATGTCCTGAAATTTGTGATGTAAATTATACAAGAAGTTTCATCTAAATAGTATCACTGAGAGAGATTGGTGGAAAGTGACGGGAAAGACTATGTTCAAGCCATAGAGGGTCTTGCAGTAGGTCCTGGAAGAGAGGACAAAATACATAATTTTTATCTCTCTTGAGTACTTTTTGCACCATGTTCCTGTCTAATATCTAGGCATATGGTGTGATTCTTGGGGCTGTCCTGTGCAGGGCCAGGAGCTAGACTTTGTTGTTCCTTGTGAATCCCTTCAAAATCAGGATGGCTATGATATAGGTTTCACAGAGGTCAGTTTGTTTTCTATCTGTGGGTTTCAGAAGACGCAAGGTTCACACAGGGTTCTTGCATCTACCATCTGCTCCCTTCCTCCATGGACAGATTGAGTGCCTTTGCAAAAATAACCCAAACCATCTTTTAAACATAAATAAAAAGTTACACGACAGAAAAAAGATAAGAGGAAAATTTGGACTTGTAAATCTTATACATGGGTTGGATTGCTTTAAGCATTATATCTGTTTCTGCAAGCATATGAACTAACTTCTTTTTTTAGTAGTATTTTAAATAATAAGTGTTATGACTTTCCTTTTTTTATCTCTTGTTAAAATGCAAGGAACCCTGACTTGGAAGAAAGCATTTTCAATGAGCAAGCTGGCCCTGCCAAGCTCTTGCTGTTCACAGCCCTCGTTGTGGGTCAGTGGGTTGTACTGTAGCAGCACCTCTCGCCGTGGGCTGTGTCTGCTGCTCACTGGAGTGGAGTGTTTTCCCTCAGGGGCAAATTGCTTCACTTGTCTTTTGTTCATTTGAACAGCAACTTTCTCCCCCCAGCCCACTCCCTCCTCCCCCAGGGAAGCTGCAGGGAAAACTTGAAAGAATATCTGTGTGTGTTTCGTAATGCTTTCTTGTTTTGCTGGCTGGGATCATAGCCAGATATCATGTAATAGGTACAAATTAGACCTTCTGATACAGCAGAGTGCCCAGGTGGCCAAGAAGGCTAAAGACATGTGGCTTATATTGGAAATAGTGTGGCCAGCATGACCAGGGAAGTGATTGTTCCCCTATATTGACCAGTGCTGAAGATGTGCTTTGAGTGCTGTGTTCAGTTCTGGGCCCCTCACCACAAGAAAAACGAGAAAGTGGAGCCTGTCCAGGGAAGGGCAATATAGTTGGTAAAGTCTGGAGCACAAGTCTTGGGAGGAGAGTCTGACAGAGCTGGCATTGTTTAACCTGGAGAAAAGGAGGCCCAGGGGGGACTTTATAACTCTCTACAGCTCCCTGAAAGGAGGGTGCAGCCAGGTGGGGGTTTGTCTCTTCTCCCAGGTAGCACAAGACAGAACAAGAGGAAATGGCCTCAAGTTGCACCAGGGGAGGTTTAGATAGGATATCAGAAAAAGTTTCTCCACTGAAAGGGTTGCCAAGAACTGGGACAGCCTGCTCAGGGAAGTGGAGGAGTCACCATTCTTGAAAGACATTCACCTGGGGACTCATTTTAGCGGTGGATTTGGCAGTGCTGGATTAACGGTTGGACTTGCTCTGAGAGGTCCTGCCCAACCTTAATGATTCTGTGAAGTGAGACCCCAGCATCTTTGTGACTGGTGAGAAAATCAAGTATTGACGTGTGTTTTACAGGAGATCTGAGCTGTTTGTTTCTGCTTTAAACTTTGAAGCTATGGCAGGCAAACTGAATGTGCCTTATGAACCTACAGCCTCATTCCTACTGGTGTTGCTGCTTGCCATGCTTAGCTTTCATGCACTGACTGCCATTCACTGAAAGCTGATTTTTTTTTTTTTTTCTGTGAACTTTGGCCAGCTAAAACTGTAATGATAATTTTGTGCTTATTCCTGGAGGCAATATAGCAAGTGCAAAGTGAAAACCTTTGTGGACAGACTGATTTGGAGGCGGATAAAGGCAATCCGTATGGCTCTTGGTGCTGGGATGCAGTGGCCTGTTCAAACATTGCCAGTGTGACTGCAGTGCTCATGGACAATGACAGTGGAGACAGCAAAGGCTGTGGCCATATCCCGTCAACATGATCTAAGGCAGGTTTTAGTAAGGGATAGAAAGCTCAAAAAACTTGTCCGAGTCAGTTACTGTCAGGATCAATTACAGGACTGGTTATGGGAATATGGGATGATGGGAGAAGAATAAGAGGCTTGATGAGTCTCATGTGGCTTTTTTTTTCAGATCAGCAGATGTAAAACATGTGCTATTAAGATGTGAAAGGCTGATATTAACACTGGGATGGAGACAGGCAGTGAAAAATTAATTATGATTTGGAGAGAAACTGGGATCCTGCCCGATTTGACTTTCTGTAGGCTGAAACTAGGAGCTCTCCTCCATGTCCTGTCTTTCCCAACCTCCCTGTAAGTATTAAGCCAAGAGCCAAACTTCAGTACCAGAAGTAAGGAATCTACCTCTGGCGGTGTCGGGTGTGAGCAGATGTTGATGTCTGTTGCCTGTGTGACCTGATGCTGGAGTTTTTAATGGAGATATTTTTTCTGAAGCATATCACAGTTAAAGGACAATGTTTGTTCAAGTTAGAATATGTGGGCACTGCTGCTGAGAAGGAATTGAACTTAGAAATCTGTGAAGATACTCAATCACTTTTTTTCCTCCAATATTCTTGCCTAGAGCTTGTTTTAGTCTCTGCATGTTTTCACAAATGTTTAGGTTAGTATCTTAAAATGCACTGTTAATTTGGGTTCTGCTTGCAGCTCTAGGTACAAAAAGGGTCTTTGAGTTAAGGCAGACAAGCCAGTTATAAGAGCATAAGAAATGGTATGTATTACCTTTCATCAAAATGTAATTAAGAGCCTACTAATAGTAATTTAGTAAAACTGTTTCTGCTTTGAAGCAAAAACAAATCACAATGGGACTGCCAGTCTTTACTATTACATAGCTTCAAACCTTATTAAAATCTTGGGCTAATTCTACTGAGGTTAACTTGAAGTCTTATAAGTTCTGATAAATGGAGGTCTCTGTTATCAGTTTACTTCTTATTATTGACTTACATTTAAAATTTTAAACATTAAATATAAAGCAGGTGGTAGTAGTAAACAGAAGTTTGTATAAAGACAACAGATTTTAGTTCAAAGTTATTCTTCCAATAGAAATATCAGGATGCATTCCCTAATCATAGATTAGAGCCTTTTTTTTAATTCTCAAAAAAAAAAATTCTGATGATAATAAACATGTACATGAAATGGATTATGATGCTATATTTGAAGACTATTTTTTGCATGACTAGGGCTTATTTGTTATTTCATTTTTATTACTAGGTCTAACATTTTCTTAGGATCTGCACATGAAGTTACTTGTTATTTCTTATTTCCCCATAAATCTACAGAATATTTATTTTGTCAAGAAAGTTGTTCTGAGATGATTGACCTTATGTAATTTAAATATCAAATTGATTAATATGCTAGGATTGATATTGGTAATGCTAACCCCAAACAGATTTTTTTTTACTTCTTTTTCAACTGTTTTTTATATTTTCCAGTGTTATTTCTGTTGTTTTGACTCCTGGTGAGGAAAAATTAAATTAATCTGTTTTTCTCAAGTAAGCATTTAGGAAATACCAACGTATATTTGGCAAGATTTTAGGGGATTTGTTTTTATCCATGGATTTCTTGATCTCTTCACTTATAAACTCACCAGATTTGAAGCCTTAAATCCTTGGAAAGGAGTTTTGCCAGAAAATGTCAATATCCATAAAGAATGAAACAGGCAGTGGAACAAATTTATGAATTCTGCTGGTACCAGCAGCTATTATCTGTACTGTTGGAAATGAGAAAATCAGGAGCATATCCGTCCTAGAGAATTACACTTGAAACAATGAGAAAAAGATATACTTACTCTCTGCCAGCTTCCAGTAATGCCAAATATCTGATTAGGTAAAGCCAAATTCAGATTTTGATGCCTATGGTGGGGCTTGAATTTTCAGAGGTTAAACATCTTGTGGTTTCTGGTGTCTTTGCACTGTAAACAGATGTGCATCCTTCTGGTTGTGTATTACTATGTTAAAGCTGGAATGTAATAGAGTGAATGCTACCATCTGATGATATTTTCTTGAACTGTCATTCATGCTGGCTGCACATCTAGACTCTCAGTTTGTAGATGGCAGCAGGGGCTGGAGTTCAGTGCATTTTCATTAGCTTGTATCTGGGATGACTCTTTTCTCAGAAGGAAAGTTTTGCAGTTTGACTGTAGTTTGAGTTGGCGATAGAGAGAAGACATTTCATCTCAGTAATTCTAACTTTAAGAGTAGAGGTAAACAAAAAAGCCTCAGTAAACCCCACAGTGGCTGTGCTCAGTGGAGGTCTTTGGAGAAGACTCAGGCTACCTATTTAGGATGTTGGAGGTAGATGGATGTGGAATGTGGCAGTTGGGTCTGGAGAATCACTCAGGACTGGAATGCTTCTTGATCCTCACTAATTCAGAGTTCGCAGGCAGTTGTCTGGTGCATTTTGCTTCTCTAGAAGTCCCCAGAAGTCTCTTGGTTAGGCAGCTCAGCCAGAAGGAACAGCTTTTGAAAAGTTTGGTTTCTTGGATTATGTATGCAGTTTCCATAGGACAACTAAAACCAAATCTAAAAACCTTGAAAGTTTAAGGAAGCAGAGTTTGGGTTTATCCTTTTCCAGTGGGCATTGTAACCTCTGTGAAGCAGAGCCTACCACTTGCATTGCGTTGCAGCCTTCTGGTGGAATGAACCTCAAGTTCCACAGTGAGCTCTGGCTGATTGCTTAAAAAGAGGATCAGAAAATGCATCAGCTATCAAAAGTATAGGCCCTAGGCTGGTCTGTTAAGAAACATGTGTTATGGGTCTGAATCTCTTCAGGTTAACAGAATTTGAAGCCAGTGTTTCCATTTCATGCCTGGATGAAGACTTTTACCACCCATTCGTCATCTCTACCTCCCCTGGTCATGGTTTTCTATCAACTAGGATACCTGGGATAACCCAAGCTGCAGGTGGTTGAAAATTTGTATGGACCTAATTTTGACTCCACAGAGTTCAGACGCTGTTGAAATATCCGCAGTTTTCCTCCTGCATGTACCTAGGTAGTGCTCTACATGTCAAAGCATTTGTGAATATCCTTCAGACAGTGCAGAAATCCTGTATGCTTTTGCACAGACTAGGGAATGTGTTTTAAATACTGCAATCACTTTTTTTTTAGCATGTCTGAATATTGCCCCTTGGGACATGCAAAGCTTTCCAAAAGTCGTCAGAGAAGATCCCTTCTGTATAAGATAACAACTTTGCTGTGATGCCTCTCATATTAATTGCTCCCAGTAAAATGCAAGTGCTGTCTAATGCACATCCAATTCCAACGGTATTTTTCAGTGGTGAAAGTTTGCCTTACTGAGGTTTGGAAAAAAACAGTAAAATATATACATATATTTAACACCAGGAGCTTTGGTAGGGTTGGAGGAGGGGCTTGTGTTTTGGTTTGTTCAATAAACTTTTTTAACAAGCAGGATGAATTTCCATTCTCTCCGAGGCTGATGTTTTGTTCAAGGACTTTAGAGGCTTTTCTGGAACTCTGAGCTGAAAGATACTGGTAGCAAAGCTGTTGTTTTTTTTCTTAGGAAGACTGCAGTTTTATCTTTGTTTTTGTTTGCTGAGACAATAAAAATTCTGCATAAGTGCCCCAGGCCATGCAGGCATAATGTATGAGCCAGGACATACAAGCTGACTTGCGTATTCCCTGGAATCCACACTGGTTTGTCAGCAATGTGCACAGGTCACTTAGTTTCTGACTAAGCTGTAGCAGCATTTAGGTGTGGGGTATGAAAGCAGAAGCCCAGGGATGTGATGCAAGCAGCAAATATATGGGTAAGAAAAATTGAATTAATTACTGTACTGCTTGACTGTTCTATCCAGGATACAATATGCCTTCGTGATATTTGTGTTACCTACATAAATCCTAGCACAGCCAGGGAAAACAAATAGGCAGTTTAAAAATAGCACATGAGAAGAATTCATGGTAAGAGCATTGTTTTTGTTATTTAAAAGGGTCTTGTTGTGATTAGAAAAATATACATTCTTTGAAATTTTGTTACTGCAGTTTTTCTGACTTACTGCTTTCTCCTTGCAATATTTCCTGGGGTTTCAACCAATGTACTTTCACTTCTAAAGATGAAATGCAACACTGTCATGCCTATGCAGATTTACTGAGGAAAAGAAATAAAATTTTGGAAGCAAGAATTAGAATAAAAAAGTGTAACTGAATAATGCTCCTTTATTATAAATACCACCCTTGAAAACCAGAAATAATTGTTGCTGTAGCAGGAGCATATCTTTGTAATCTGTTGGAAATGCATCAAAGCTATGACATCTTTGTGACTTCCTTGAGAAAAGCTTTCAGGCACAGGTTAATTCTGTGCTTTTTCCAATTAATGCCTGAATTACTTCATGGAATGGGATTGTTTTGCATATAACTTGACAAGTACAACTAGTTTTTAGCCATTTCAGTGAGGGTCTAACAACATGACTTGACATCTGCCAGTGACAGAATGATATGCCAGTTCAGAAAACTTTAAAATTACCTACAAGTCATGCATTTTGTGCTAGCAAAGAATTAGCTTTCAGAGAAGCAGTGTGACCAAGCATAGAACTCTTTATTGTCCAGTTGTATAGTTGGGTTGTTACTTGTTTGTTTTTTGGTTTTTTTTTTTTCATTTTTAATATGCTACGATAATCCCGACTTTCTTATTTGATATAACTTCCTCATTGCTTTCTGTCTGACAATGAATGGAGTAGTCTTGCTTATTAGCATGAAATTGGAGGATGGGAACAGTGGATTCATCTACCAAGATAGTTGAATAATGGGACAACTTCCTTTTAACAGAAGGATTTTCACAAACACAGACTGTCAGATTAACCTATCTGCCCTCAAGCTGGGGCCATGCTCTCCTGGTAGTGTGTACAGGAGTATTAGTTTGCACTCAGACTCTGTTGGGATGTGAACAAAGTGGCTGCACTGATGGCAAAATGGTCTCGGGGTATAGACTGTAACAGAGCCAGAACCTCCACATAGGTTCTTTATCCCTAAGACAGCACAGTCAGAAGCAAAAAATGTTCCCTTGCTTTAACTGGATATAGATGTTTGAAGAGACCTCTATCATTCGCCATTATTTTTACTGTCCCTTTGCATAATTTCTTTTTTATTTTCTTCTGCAAATGTTGTTACAGGCTTTAGCAGTACATGTAGTTCCATGCAGTAATTTATGAAGGTAATGGTGGAAGCAAGAGCTGAGACGTATCCTTCATTCATTATAGACTTCAGCCCAGGTAATACAGAGCTCAAAGCAGCAGGGAGAACTCAGAAGGAAGAATTGTGAGCTATGGGCCACTAAACTGCAGGCTGTAAGTACCTATGCAGCTGAACTCATGCTGTCAATAAAAACACCTCTCACAGACTTTGGGTTGTGTCATATCTTGCTGTTATGATTTCTTTTTGCTCTTTGAGACTTTAGCATCCACTTTTCTTAGTAACAGAGTTCATGCAGCTGGGTGAGCCTAGACTGTGCTGTGGCCCCATGTATTTCTGAGGTCATTCTATAAAGCAGGTATGGAGAAAAAATTAGGTTTAGGTAGTGCAGATATGAAAATCAGAGTTTTGGTTTTTTTTCAACAGCTTTTGAATGCTTAAGAATGAATAGGAGAAAGCAGAGGCAGAGAACTTCTCTGCATCCGTCACTCTTTCCACTGACATCAGGAAAGATTTGTCCTTGAGACACCATCCTGTTGCGGAACAAATATCACTACTTCAGGATCAGGTTCATGCCAACTCAATGTTCAACTTAGCTGAACAGGATACTTTTCTTTTTTTAATGTGCGTCTGTGTAGGGTATTTATCATAAATCATATGTGGTTTCCTTCCTTGAAGCTTATTTTAGCCCATGACTCAGGTGCTATAAACACTGGTACTTGTTGCAGAGCTCCTGCATTGTCTGCTGAATGCACCAGCCTGTATTTAAAATGTCTTAATGAATAGCTTGCTGATGTGGGAAGCTGATTGCCCCATCCAGTTCACAAGTGCAGAAAGTAGGGGAAACAAGCAACAAAGATGAAAGTTTTGCTATGCTCCTCTGGCAGTACACTGAGATTTGGGAATGGTGCTGCAGCTACTTTACTTGAAAGAAGAACGGTGCCTGGTTGACCTGACAAATGCTCTGCTTCACCCCTATGGTAGGAAACAGGTCTACTGAGAGGATCCTTGCCCATCAGTGGGCAAGAAAATATGTGTAAATACAAAGATCTAGAAGACTTGATAGTATGTGTTTCTTTCCATTTATTTATCCTCTGCAGGTGATTTCTGCTTTTTACAGAACAAAGGTCTCAGAGCCCCAGGAGGACAGTTGTAGTGACAATGTAACTTTATCACAAATTGATGTAGAACTGGGCCTTTATAGTGCCCTGTTGCTCTCTCTTCTCTGGCATTTTCCAAGACGGTGACCTGAAGGATAAACCTCATTTAGCTGATGAGAGAAGGCTTAATGCTTTGGTAGCTTATGTACTGTGCTTCTGGAGGAGAAACCATCAGAGGTCATCCACAGCTCAGAGCCTTGTGTGCTGACATGGGCAATTCCCTCCAGTGCTGCCACCATACCGGACATTAATGTGTTTTCTCAAACAAGATTAGGGTGTGAAGAAAGGAGCTGTGTTACTCTTGAAGAGTTAATGGAGCTAAACACTATGTTCCAGGCTTTCTCCTCTTGGGACATGTCAAGCAGCACATTACATTGTGGTTCGCCTCGCAGAGATGATCAGAGAACTGACGGCTGATGGCAGCTGCAGGAGGAAGTGGGGACTGTGGTCATGTGTGACCTCTGAGTAAGCTAGGTTTAGTAGCCACAGTGCTGATGCCCCTAGCATAGCAGTCATGCTCTTTGTAACAGTTTAGAGATGTACTGGAGATGGCATTTTGCCCCTGAACATTTGACATAGTGACTTCATTAATATGACTTCATGCTGTCTGTTCATGGACTCCTGCTATAATATTACCTAAGCATTTTACCTCACAGGGCTGTTGCTTGCTACAGGTGACAATTCTTCTTAATGCCTAGGCTTTTGAATTATTTCTCTATTTTAAAGCTGGATGATAGCATGCACAAGATTTTAATTTTTCTGTACATGTGTTTGTTTCATTGCCTTTTAGTTTGGCAGTCATGTTGTTGCCAAGGGGATGTCTTAACATTATGCTGCTTTGCTAGTGCATGATTCTCTGATTGATTCTTTGGGGAACTGCAAGCTCAACTTGCCATATCATTTGCACAGCTAACAATCAATCTAAAAATAAGCTGGTTTCCTGATAGATTGAGGTCACCCTTTAGAGTGGTTGCCTCTTTCCACCTGGATCAAAAGTGCTGTCAGAGATGTTCCAAGTAAAAATTAACAGTAATTGAGAAACAAAATTTCCATTTCAGCACAGCAGCTAAAGTTACTAAAACAGACATACAGAACTCATTAGCAAAATAAAAGGCCTTGACATACTTTGTCACAAGACGGTGAAATTGCTCTGCATTGAGCTGTGCCAACGTGGGCTCAGTGGTGAGGGAGTGCTGCCAGTGCATCTGAAGGAGTTTGCTTCTTGCCAGGTGCGCTCCTGGAAGGATTCTTGCTGGCAGATGCTCTTGCAGGGATGTGCTGAATTTGTGCACCCTGCAGTCCCAGCTCTTTTCCTCTCAGGCTGTTTAACCCCTTGTTTTTTCCGGCTTTGCTAAATCTTCAGGGAGAGCTATTTCTGTCTACCACTGTTCTCTAGCAGAGGCCCTGAAGATATTGGAAAAATCTAGTGGAATAATGAATGAGATTAATCCAATTAATGAATTTACACAAATGAGAAGTTTTCATTTGCCTCCTTTTTTTTTTTTTTAATTTTATTTCTTCATAGTGCCCTATTAACGATTTGGTTAACTGATGCAGGCTTAGATAACTGTTAGAATAACCCCTAGCTTTTGGCTGCCACTAACAGATCGTGAAATATGGTGCAAGCTTATCTTAACCACCAAGAGAAAGCATTTCTCTCTTACGCTGTATATTTTCCATTTACTTGGACTCCATAGTAGAAGCAACAAACTCTTTTGCTATTCCCCTACTGTGTATTTTCCTTTGTTTGATAAGAGCAATACTGTGTAATGCAATGAACTCCTGATGGTAAGTGGAGGGTCAGTGTTGTCCTTTCTCTTTGAATATCACCTTCTGCTTCACATTTAACCATTAGAAGCTATGGAAATCAGTGTTATTAAGTAGTCTGAAAGTCAGCATGAAGGAATGAAGTGCAGAGGAAGAAGAGGAGACTGAATGGTAATAAAAGCAAAGCAGGCAGAAATGCAACAGCAGCAATAGCAAGGAACTTTGTATTTTGTATTGCCTGATGCCAAATGTGTCTTCTGTGCAAGCAACCATAATGTCCGAGGCTTGTCAGAGTTTGTCAGTCATAGTCACATCTTTCCATGAATGAAATTTCCTTTATTTAATGTTTAATACTGGAAAAAAAATTGTTTTCTGCCTTCTTCAATAGTTTCTGTTGCTGAGACACTGCTTTGCTGTAAGTTAGGAAGCTTAACTGAGTGAATGGGTTTTGGTCATAGTTTTAAATATTGAAGATGTGGTTTTCTTGATATTAAAAGTTCTACTATCTGTGTAGAGCTGGTTTATGTAGTTGTGCATGTATAAGAAATTTTATGGTTTGGGGATGCAAAGCTACAGTAACTCAATAAACAAATGCAAATGTTTTATGGTATGTTTCGAGGATGAACTATGCTTTGCATTTATGACATTCTAATAAGAAAGTGCTTTTTCTGAGGTGTGTAGGGCATATATTATACAAAAATAAATAAATCTAGGTCATCATTTTTGAAAATAATTGTGCAATAATTGCTGCACACATGACTTAACTTTCATATCCCAGCAACATTAATTGCAATTTTAACATTTCTACCTATTGTGGTAACTTTAAAATAACATAGTACTTGTAACCTATAAGCAATTTCTAGAAAACTGTAAATTACCATTTCCCAGAACTGTTGTAGTTTGTCCTGAATGCATTATAGAATTATCACAAAGAGCAGAAACTGTTTATTTGACCTTGGTCAGCTTCTGCTCCACTGAATCTAGACTATTGAAATCTGATAGATGCAAAAGAAAAGCTAAGAGAAAGTTAACTTTTTTTTTTTTTTGGGGTGGGGAGGGCTTTCCCCTTTAATTTCAAAGCAATTTCATATCTATAGCTTTTTATCATTTCAGTTGATTTTCAATATAATAATTTCACAAATTTAGCTACTCATGGATATATGAGATTTTCTGAATTTGGTGTCTTCAGTGGAAAGTTTACAATTTCTATATTATTTAGTTTTAGTAAAACTTAACCCTGGTAAAGCTGTATTCTATATAGTCTTGAAGATGTATTTTTCATTTCCTTCCTTTTCCTGGAAAATCACTATTCAGGGTTACCTTCAATCCCTGTAAGAGTAGTACGTAATTTGAAGCAGAACATATATTTTTCCAGCATCTACATAAGCATCCATGTTCCCTTCTTGACAAATACCTATTCTTCTGTCATTTGAATTCAGTGGGCAGATTGGTTGTGTAGAATTTTTTGATTTGAAAATTCTGCATTAAATCTGCTGCCAGATGTTTCATTTCTGCTTCATGTAGCAAGTAGTTAATGTATAACTAACCCCTAAGGTGGACTGATAATAAAAGAAGCAGATAGAAGGATTGGAAAACCTATTATCCCTCCTTTCAATGATATTATATTGAGTTCTGATCTTGTTGAAGCTTTAATAACTTGTACTGTATGTGCAGGGGAGCAGAAATAACCAGGATTGGGATGGGGAGAACCTGTGTAGGCTTGAACTACCAAAATCCAAACTTGGTAATCACTGAGAGTAAAGCCAACTAAAAACTCCTTAGGTAAGCAAAAGTGGCAGAGATGATCTGTGAGGATTTGAGGGGATGAAGAATAGGGTTTAGGGTGTAGGAAGAAACTTCATGAAGGTGGGATTGTGGTAGGATGAAATAGAGCCCCCTTATTAATATCACAACCTCACCAGCTCTCACAGCAGAGAATGGCAGTCAGACCTGATCTGGAAGGAAGAGCAATCCTTCCCTTTAGCTGACAGCAGACCTCCCTGCGGATCATTCACAAGAGAGGTGCTGCACTTACGACAGACAAACTAGGGATTTAGTATGGCTGAGAAAACTGAATAACACCCTTTGCTGCTGACATCTCAAAAAGCTGAGAGTATCCTGAGTTTAGATCAGCACAGGGGAATATTTTCCATTTGGGGTAGAAGCCAAATGTTGGAAATCATAAAGTTATTTGAATTTTCAACTTTGAACTTTGAAACTTTGGATTTTCTTTCTGCTAAAAAACAATGCTGAAGGGAATTGAAGGAGCTGTTCCAGGAATCCTTTTAAGATTTCTTCTCTCTGGGAGATACAACCAGAGAGGTAGGTTAACACTGCTAGTACACCTGAAGGAAATGAAAGCAATAAGTGATGTAGGGTGAGGAAGATCAGTGCCAAGGTCTCTGCTGCAGAATGCATGAAACAGAAATCGGCTGAGGAAACAAACTAATTATCATGCCAGTGATTTGTTTTTAAAATACTTCACTGGCTTTTGCTAAGAATAAAGAAGGCTACTAAGGAACACACTCCAGAATGAGTAACTTCTTAAAAGTAGGTCAGCCAAGTTTACATTTTGTGCTTTGTCTGGTGCAGAAAACAAGTGTGATGCTCTCTTAGTAGAGATACAAACATCTAATTCTGGGACATAAAGCCACATGAGTCTTCTTTTTGGGAACTTACATAGGACTGTGACCACTTTTTTTGAAAGTGCATTCTTTTTATTTATATATAAAAATCTTTTTTACAAAAAAATTCCAGTTGAGACCTTTAAAAAAAAGAAAATCAGAGTAACAAATTCAGGCTTCCAGTCACGCAGTGAGAGGGATTCCTACACCTTACGTGATCATTTCTCAGTCTCTGATTCCCCCTTCATTTGTATTCACCTTTTATTTTGATTGAGTTTTTGTTTCCAAACTATAATTTTGTTAGCATCCTGATGACTGTATTTAAATGTCATTGTTATCAAGGAAGCTAAAAAAACCTGATTTCCATTTTTTCCATTTATTCTTCTTTCCTGAAAAATTCTCTCAGTGGTGCCTTGTCTTTTGTTTGTCACTGTGTTAATCACATACACATTTTACATTGTTGAGACTTTATTTACGAGAAGCCATCAGCAGCAATCAAAGCTGTGAATGAGTTTTTATATCTTTGTATTATATGGGACTGGAAATACCAAATGAAGGCTAAATGAAGATGACTGCAGTATGACAGTAGCTCATTCACTCAAGTACTCCTCATGGACCAGCTGCCAACATCTTGTCACTTTTGTTATATTCACACCAATTAAACTGCTCTTTTCTTACAACTCTGACTAAACTGATGAATTCAAATAACACTTAATTTTTGGCAAATCAAGGTCTGGGTTCAGTTTATATTGTTGAAAGTTATCTATTTCTGTAAGCAGGCTACTACTAAAAGGCAAAGGTGGTATTTGTAAACAGAGAATTCAAATGTTTGGACTTTAAAGAATTTATAGCAAAAGTTATGGATATGCAAGGAGACTTGGCTAATATATGTGGTTTTCTTAATGCAACTAACAAACTATTGAAAATCAAAGAGTCTAAGTTTCTGCAATACAAGATATAATGACCTTACAAGGATAAAACTTTTTAAAAGATGGAAAACTATGAAAAAAATCATAGTTCTATTTGAGTCTTTCAAGAATATGTCCTGGGATCTGCAGTGCTCAACATCTTAGTAACTGGTTTGTGAAGCAGTGGAGCACCAAAATTTGGTGATGACACCTAAGGATTTAGAATCCTGAAGGCTGAGTGAAGAGAGTCATAGAAGCACTTGCTAATACCAAAGAAAAGAAATAAAATAGAAACTGAAGTTTGATCTAGTCAAATTTAAAACAAAGGGAATGAAGATTATCTAAATCCTGAGTGCTCTGGGCTCACCCCTAGGTCAATCTGTTTTGGTGCCTGGGAATAGAATTTGGGCTAAAAATAGGCTACAAAAGCATTACTTCACTGCTACTCAGGGAGGTCTGGGGAAAAGCAAACAAATGCTAGTAGACTAGCATTAAAGTGAGAGTACAAAATGTTCTATGAATCAGTGGTTCTTCTAATTAGGAAATACCTTTTTTTTAAACTTTTTTTTTAATAACAACATTTTGTGTCGTTTCATTCAAAACTATTTGTTATGGCTGGAAAAGAAAAAGGGGAAGAAAGAGTGGCCAAAGACTAGATCCCAGGACTACATCCTGGAGAGAAATGACAGAAGGCCACAGAGGTCTAAGCACCAGGAGGAGGATGAACCAGGAATGACTTGTTCACTAAAGGGGTTAGGGAGTATTGAAAGATCTACAGGTGAGGTAATCATTTACCAGTTGAGCAATAACTCTGCCAAACTACTTACCATGTAGATTACTGCAGATATCATTTTATGTCATGAATCTGATCAAGGTAATTCATGGAAAAAATAGATCTTAGCAGTTAAATTCAAAGAAAGAAGTACTATTTCAGGAAGTTTTTGTGCCTGAAAGCACCACAGGCTGGAGGAAGACGGTTCTGGCAGTGTGATGTACTTCTTGCCCCATACAGGTCTTCCTAAACAATCTGTCGTTTGTCCTAGGTAATCATAGGGCCCTTGGGCCTGACCTGGTATATTTGTACGTAAAGGTGAAGAGCAACAGGGTTTTTTTTGTTGTTTTTTTTTGGTTGGTTGGTTTTTTTTGCTTCAAGGTTTGCTTTTTTTTTAGCTTTTATTGTATTTTTTGATATAGCAGGACAACACGATCTTTGCCAATGTGCCTTACTCATACAATCAAAAGCATATGTATTTATCTTGTCTGTCAACCAGAATGAACTTCACCAGATCCAGATATCTCAGGAAAAGTAAAGCAGCTGTGGGGGAACAAGGCTTTTTTAAGCAGTCTTTATATTGTCATAAATAATGTTTTTCTTTAAAAGGGAAAAAAAAATTGAGTAAGGTAATTGTTTTGCTACGTATTTTACAGATGTTTCCCAGAAGATTCTTTTAAAATACTCTGACCATTCATTCCTTTTGGGTCCAAGAAATATAATTATGTTTTGTTCTTAAGGATCTTGGGAAATGGGGAGAGAAGTGTGGTAAGTTAATGTCATGAACCTGGTGTTCTTTCTCCTAAATTTCTTTTTCTGCTTCACTAGTTTGAAAAGCTGTTGATAGCAAAGGGAGCTCAATGAGATCATGGAACAGAAGGAAATGCTCTGTGAAGCAACATGAAACCTCTGCATAAAGAACAACCTCTTCATTCTTCTGGCGATAACTCACATGAACAACCTGCTTTAAAACTGTGACCCACTGACTGAAAAAAAGTAGTGAGCTTGTTTGAAAGTGCAAACATCCTAAGTAGTGTTCATCAGAACAGTTGGCTTTAGGCTAATTTTACTTCCCCCTCCTGCTCATGTGCTGTCATATGGAAGGGGAATAACAGATGACTGTGAATGGAGTGGTGGCTTGGACCTCTCTGTGAACTGGAAAAAATGGGAATACATGTAATTTTGGGTATATAACACTGATTATCCATGCACAAAGGAGTACTAAATGAATAGCCTACCCTAATAATAACTCACAGGAGTAAGTAGCTTTTCAGAGGGCATGTGTGTTTATTCCACTGAGGAAAGCCAGAAAGCCTTTATGGCTGCTAAAAAAAAAAAAAAAAGGGCATTGTTTCGACACCCCTGCCCCCTCCAGAATCCTTGGGGGTTTTTTTGGTTGGTTTTATTTTGTTTTTTTTGCCATCAGATATGTCTAAAAGTGAAATCTTTATTTGTTTAATTAGTGCAAAATTAGTAGTTCTATAGAAAATCTGTTTAAAGGCTGCTTGTTCACACAGGTTTCATAAAAATCAAAATCCTAAAGAGATGGCAACACCAGCTTAGTTTCAAATCAGGGTCGGCCACATTAGCTGCTCTTCACATGATCCACAATCTGATTTGATTTTTTGGAATGTCCTTACTATGAGAGAGAAGATAAAAGGCAAAGGGCCAGAATTTCTGGTCAACATCAGCTAGCAGGGAGGTCAATGTAATAACTATTCCATGTGATCCCAGGGTAAATACATAGAGAATCAAGTTCAGACTTGGAGTTAACTCCCAAGTTAACTTGATGTTAACTCCCACCAAAGTGTAGCCTAGCCAATAAATCATTCATTGTGTGAAGACTCTGCTGCTGCTGGGGAGCAGTGATTGTGTCTTCCAGAAGCTTACATAAAATGGCCAGGCTTGTGGTGAGCATTGGACCACAAAACCTTATTAATTTAATGTATACCTCTCACTGGGATGTGTTGTATTTCTTTTACTCATCTTGTACAACCATAAAGCAGGATGATTAAATCACTTAGTTTAAATGAATTACTAACAAACTAGCACATTTCCACGTAATGCAAAGGGAAAAATGTAATATTCAGAAAACACATTCTTTAACATGAAGTGCACTATACTAACATGCTTGGGATATATTTGTAAGATACTTTATAGGAATACAGGGGATATATGGCTTAGAGCTTGTTCAGAAAAAGAATCCAGTAATTTTGCAGGAGTTGGGCTTGACCTTCAGCCCACTCGGCTCCGGCTCCATCCCTCCGGACCAGTCCAGTCGGTCCCTGGGGGTGCCACCTGATTCCCCGGATGGGGACAGGGGGGATCGGCCGCCCTGCGGCAGAGGGTCAGGTCTGGTGACGGGGAATCGAGGAGGTTTCCAGTCCCCAAGAGGCAAAGAGGCGCAGAGAGAGAGAAGTCCGAGGCGCTTTATTAAAAGGGAAGCGAGGAAGCGGGCACCCTGGAGGCTCTCAGGCGGTCCGCAGACGTTGGGACTTGTCGCGAGACTCCACGAGGCACAAACCCCTCGAGCCTCGGTTGGGGGGTTTAAAAAGGGGGAAACGGGGTCTCCAGGGGTGGGTCAGCAGGGGTGGAGCCAATTGGCTCAGGTACAGCAGGAATAAGCAAGCGGGGCAGCAAATAGTACACAACCAGGGGAGGGATACAATTGAACCAATGAGGGAACCAGGGAAACAGAACTTTCTGGACATGGGTGGCAACTGGGGCGGTAACAAGGCGAGGTAACAGAAGCTTTTAACCAATAAACTAAAAGCAAACTTTCAGGGGGTGAGGTGTGGGAGGTTATACTTCATCCTCAGAATCCTCGGACCAGGCAGCATCCCCTCCGGGGAGCTGTGCCATGCTGACAGCTGGCGTCCGAGGCTCTGGGTTGGCCGGTTCGGATTGGTGAACCTCCAATATGTAATATGTTTTTGTGTTAAACCTAGATGGTGACAATTAAAACGTGTATGCTGCCTGCTTATCAGTTCACAAGCCCAAAAATATATTTCCCATCTACCTGAGTTTAAACTGGTCCTTTCTGCATTCCTTTGGTCTTCTACCTGGTAGTTCCCCCTGCTGATGGGCTGCTGAAACACCCGGTGTCTGCGTTTGCAGGGATTATTGATTAGATACATTCTGGTGAGTTCCAGCCATCAGAAAAAATCACAAACGTGCACCTCTGTGACAGGTTTGTTAAAACAGATTTGAAGTTGATTATGAGATGTGTATCCAGATGTTCAGATGATGAGTGACTTGGGAGCACTTATCTGCAGCTTAAAATTTCACCACATCGGTCTTCGTGCCTTACCTCATGCACATTACAAATGCACAGCTCATTAATGCTGATATGTTTTGCTCTAGAGCTCAATAATTTCAATTCCACTGCTGAAAAACCAAGCCAAACTCCATGTTTTGTATTCAATTAATGAACCTGGTAGATGTGTGGGATTTTTTTTCTGTCAAATGTTCAGTATCCAACTGCTGTCAGATACAAATTATTTAACAGAGGAAAATACCCTCCACCAAACTCTGGCAAAATCCATGTTATATACCCAAATTCCTCTATCCAGGATAAATCCTTTTTTTCACTTTCTTTATTTATTTTCATTTGATGGATTTGAATGCTGTTGTTAACACTGATGAACACACAGTGCAATTGCCTAAAGTGTTTCTGTAAAAAATTAGTCTTCCTATCCTACCCCCCAAAATGTGTGATCTGTATGAAATTATAAGACATCTATAACATAAAAAAAATTTCTATTTTAATGTAGCTTTTTTAATTTTACAATTAAAAGGCAATATTTTTTAATTTGAGAACTGCATTTTTATATTCAGGTCATTTATTAAAAATTGTTTTCTAAGTATTTAGAAAGTATAACATATTCTAATAATTTTTTGCCCTGTTCTTTTGTACAGTAGATTTATTATTTTACTTAATTTCTAGACTATATATCCTGGTGAAAGTGGATTGTTAAAAGACCTGAAAAAATAAAAGTATTTGTAAAATGTTAATTTTATAACTCCTAGTTATTTGGAGGAAAATAAAATTTCTTTACTCATTCCTTGGAACAGAAGTCTACCACCAACTAATATAATATGTTTCAGGTATCTTACTGTCTAACAAAGAAAAAGGAACGTACCATTACTGATCATTATTTTTTAAGAAATAATCTTTTTTGGTAGTGTGACAAAGAAAAAGATAAGTCCAGTTTTAAAGGAGGGAAATGAATGACTTTTTGAGATACCTTAAAACCACTTAAAGGAATATTGACTTTCTAGGACAATGCCACTTTCCAGGATTGTCTCTGAAGTTGTCTTTGGCAGTGCACTTCAATGTGATGAAAAACGTCTTTTATGCTTGTGTTCTCATGGGAAAAGGTTGAGCAGAGGAAAGTGTAGGCATTAGGAGTATGCAAATCTGTCAGTTGCAGAGACAAGAGGGGGCAAGAGCCTTTGCTCAGCACAACAAATATTTAAAATGCTTTTTACATTATTCTGCAGCCAAAACAAAGTGTTGTAGCAGCATCCGTGTTGTGCTGCACTAATACAGCTGCAAAGTGAGCTAGATTTAAACTCAAAAAAAGGATGCTTGAGGGGAAGAGTGCTGTCCTGTTCATGTATGACAGGAATTTTTTACAGTGAGAACAGCCACTGGAACAACATCCCCAGAGATGTGGTAGAGTCCCCTTTGCTGGAGATTTTCAAGATACTCTTGAGCGGGTTCTAGATAATTTCATCTGGGCACACTTTTCCACAGAAGGTTGATGAGGTGATCTTTCAAGGTCCTTTCCAGCCTGGGCAATTCTAAGATTCTATGATTCTCCAGCACAATATTCTCTTTTCTAAATACAGAGGTAAGAACAGATGTTAATTTTCTGGTACCAGTGACTGTGTCAAATGTGTGGGAAGTATTTTTGGAAAAGTCAAAGATTGTTATTTTTTGTTGTTGGTTGGATGTATTTCTTCTGTTTCTTTACCAAAATTTGGTTAGAACCCCTAGACTTAGTCATGTAAATACACAGAAAAAGGAAAGTGTACTAGCCTCTAACTAGAAAAATGTTCTTCTCAAACAACTATATTTAAATTAAGTTATGTAAATAACATAAGAACATAGAGGAAATATAGGTTTATCCTGACTTAACTGGCTGCCAGTTGAGGAAGAGTAATTAATCACGTGCATGGTTTTAGCCCCTGACAAGTGGAAGTAAAAAGCTTAACTTCAGTTTAAGCAAATTTAGTTTATTTCACTTCACATTTATGATAGGTGGTGTGTGTATTTGACTCATTACTATCTGTCAGCTGATGCACAGTAATTTGTTAAGAGATTATGTATGTTCATATGATTAAAAGTAAACATCAAGTCTTAATATATTTCTTTTTATTCCTTTGGTGTCTGACTGTGAATGCTCCTAGTTTTCTATGGCTGTGTAGAACAGCAAATATCTCATAGTTAAGTGATTGTCTAAAGAGGTTATAAACTCTCCATTCTTGGTGGTCTTTTAAAAACAGGGTACATAAACATCTGTCAGGGATGATGCGAGATGAGCTGATCCTGCCTCTGGATGGGGAATGGACTAGACCTCTTGAGACCTCTTCCAGTCCAAGGAGTCTATGATTTTCATTTAACTCAATGAAATGCCACACAGGGATTTGTGCTAATTTAATTAAGCTGGCTTTTAAAAAAGTTAACAGATGTTTACACTTATCGATGTAACCTTTCAAGATCTAGAGTGTGCAATCTATTCCATTACTTCACTGTGCTTTTAATTAGAAAACTTTTCCCTATATGTAACTGCGACATGTATAAGTCCATGATACAATTGTGTGTCATTTATGCAACTTTTTTTCTGTCCACTGTAAGCATTTTTGTTGTAGTGCTTTTTTATTTACTTGGAGCCATGTGCTGTCTTTCCCAATTTGTGCTCTTTGATCTTTTCTCTATAGCTTTCCCAGCCTGCAGTTTGGAATCAGTGGGGTTTTTCCCTTCTGAATATTTTTCTCTTTTCCCCTCCAAAAGCTTTCCAGTTTACTTGGGTTTTGTTTCATGGAGTTTTTTGTTCTGTTTTGTTTTTTTTAACTGTAACTTCCCAAACTGCATCACTTGTTAAGCTGAATCATTATCAGTACTGATAAAGCAGAATATATATTTTCATGGGCAGCATCCTTGGTGGTACATACCAGAAATTTTAAACTATTTTCAGATGCCTCACAAGGATCTGGATGAAGACTGCTTGCAAATAATTAAAAGTTTGAAATCATACTCTTCATCTCCTTTGAGTTTTTGGATCTTGTGTCCTTGTTTTTTATTTTTTGGTGAATCCAAGGATGATGTAAGGCCTGGACACTTGAATATGTTGATATGCTCTTCAAGGCTGTGGGTTTTTTAGTTTGGTTGGGTTTTTTGTTTCAATTAAAATAAAGCTTCTGCAAATTGTAAGTGGAATTTCTTGAATGTTGTTATGGCCTAAATTACAGAATAAAGCAGTGTTTCTCACCTCTCAGGAGTTATTTAGATTCAGAGGGAGGATCACTGAATCTAGAGAAGGGTAAGATTCATTGAATTTCTGCCCCACCAGCTATATGTCCATTTATACAGTCATCAAAATATGAATAATAATCATATAGCACCAGTAGAACTAGGTGGTTGCTCTTGACATAGAGGGAATTGTATGAACATTTAATGCAATTTTCTGTAGTCAACTCCATAACACGCTTAAGACTTTGGGTGTTTGGTTTTATTCATGCCCTCAGGGGAGGTATGGAAGTAGATTTAGTATTAGCTCATTTTATTTGCCAACAAGCACTGACACATGTTATACAGTGGCTATCTCAAAGGCCATACTTTCTGTCCTGTTTTGCTTATTCTTTACATTGACTTCTGGATATTTTCTTTGTTTGCTTCATTTTCAGTCTCAGATGATTCAGTGATATGTCTTTCTCATGTACCCAGTGTTAACTAATGACTAGGAAAATAATTTCAGTTTTCAATCTAAGAATTGTTGCTTGTGGCCGGGTTGGGTTTGGTTTGGTTTTGAGTGTTTTCTGGTACTTGGAGTTACTTGGGTCTCTGGTCCAGCTGGTGGTCTCCCAGCCAGCCCTACCTTTTTCTGGTAGAAGCAAAGTCTGTAAACATCAGCCTAAGTGCTGCAGCTGTAATGATGCATCTCTAGGCACCCTCTTGATCTCTAGACATTTTCACCAAAGTAATTGCCTCCTATTGTAGGAATCATTCCTCTTTCTGTGACATAATTGTTTTTCTTGAGGTTTCTTATTTTGTATGTGAAAGGCTTTTAGCTTATTACAGGGTGGATGCTGTATGTGTTTTTGGTGAAGTTGTGGGATGGTCTAAAATTCTGCTGTGTGGTTACATTCTGTGCTGGGGAGCTAGATTTGACAGCCCTGATTAGATTAGTAGGAGTCATGATCTCATTATTGTTATTTGTAGTGCTGCAGCACCTTCCCTCATAGCACTGCAAAAAAAAAAAAAACCAACAAAAAACCCAGAAAAACCAAATGGCCCCAGTCATGAACTAAAGAATTATAAAACATAGAACTGAAAAGTTAATGTAATCCGGATTAAGCAGAATCAACTATTCCTAAATTCCTTGGTTGTACAGTGCTAGCAATATACTGTTTTCCAAACACTAAAAATTTAAATAAGCTATAGTGTTTATTCAATTTTAGTACTCTTTTTTTCAGTTTGTTCCTGGAATACTTTGATCTTTGATTCTTTTCTGTCATCCTCTTTTGTGAATGAATAAAGCAAAGACTTCTGTGATTAGGCTTTTACTTGTGAAATTTCCTCTTTTGTCAACCTTTAACCCTTGACCTCACAGGACAGTCTCTAAGAGATCTCTGAGCACAAGCAGAACTCAACAGATTTAATGGCCAGCTGGAAACAGGGACATGCAAGAACTATATTTTGATGAAAGTTTTGATTTGACACTGCTTCTGCATCCCTGTTTATTTATTTATTTATCATAATCCTGTCCTGTCCATTCATTTCTGCCTCAGGCTTGACTGCTCTGTTGTGCTGGAATTTTTATTTAATCTCTTTCATTCCAAAGAGAATTCAGCTCATTAAAGCAGCAAGAAAGATTTTCAGGAGAGGATTACAGGCTCAGTAGCCGTCTGGGGGTGTATGTATACTGTGCATATGTGTGTGTCTGTTGGTGAGAAAGAGGGAAGAGGAAGTGACCAAAATAAGGAAGCTCCCTTATGTCTTCTCACATAGAAAGTGGTATGGTTTTGTGTCTTGTTTTCTTTCTCCAGTTACCACTTCTCAGAGTCTCTGTCTGTCTCTCTCAGGGAGTGGCAAACCCAGTCATAGAATTCTCACTTAAAAAGTCAAAATGTTTTAAAGTTTCACTCCAACTTCAACCACCAGTTGGACCTTTTTGAGCTTCTAGTCATGAAATCAACAATAGTAAACAACTGGAACTGCTTTAAAATCATGATGACTAATCAGGTCCATGTTTTCTACTTCTTTCTACAGAACCACTGAAAGAGATCTGGAAATGGATAGTTTAAAATACCAATGTTTGTATCAGTAATTTCTTTTAATTTTTTATTTATTTAAATTTAAAAGGTTTCTTTTTAATGAAAGTTGCCTCCTCCCACCACATGCCTTTTTTATTTTAGCCAAAGCTAGGTTAGTTGAAGGGAAGTAGGACATGAGACTAGATTAGTGTTTTCAATTAGCTGTAATTGATTAAGCTTGCTACATAAGGTCTGTACTGCAAATAAAGTTGGAATAATTTCTCCTTCCACTTTTGCCATTGCTTCTATGTAAAACTGTACCTATAAATCTGAGGATGTCAAGCATCCACCTTGACTTGCATTTGCTTGCCACACCTACTGATGGGTCCTTTTGAAAGCTCAAGTAGACAGTGGTGACTTTTATGGAATTTGAATATCCCCATACAGAGAAGCATGAAAAATTCTGTTAGTTGAAGGAACAGGCAAAGAATGCTGACAAGAATTGATATAGGCAGCTCTGCCATGCCAAGGCCAGTATACTGCTGTGCTTAAGTCTTGTAGACAGACGTGTCCAACCTGTGGTAAAGGCTCTGCAATGTCCCTAGGCAATCCCATTCCCAGTAATTGGGCAGATGTGGATAACTGGTGACTAGAGCCATTGAGTAAGTCATCTCCCAGGACATGCTGCTGTAAATCCAAAGCAGAGAGCTGAGGTTATATACAAAATGTATACTGCAAAGGCAGCAAAAATGGATATGTGCACCCACAGCAAATAAATATTTCTTTTAACTAGCTTATGGAATGAGATCTGAGTGGATTGTTTTTTATTTGGTTAGATTTTTAATTGTTACTGTTAACTTTTGGGATCATCTTAAAGGAATATTTGTCTGAGAACGGTTCCCTTCTGAAGTAGGGATACACAAAGACTAAATGTATTGCATGTGGGACACTTCCTTTGCTACAAGTTTGGAGCATAAGAAGGAAACATTAAAAGAGATGGTTTGGTGACAACACTTAAAATTATTCATATGGTCTGCCTAGTTGAGAAGAAAATGGAAATCCTGAGAGGATTCAGGATCATAAGAAGAGAGGAAAAGCCCCTCTGGGGATGCAAGTAGAGTGGTAGACTTAAGAAAGGAGGCAGGAGGTTAGGAAGAGGTTCTGCAGGGAGACGGGAAAAAAAAAGAAGAATGACTGCAAACGCTCTGTAAGATTGCAAGGATTCTGAAGAGAAGCATGTGAAAAGGTCATGACAGTGAGGACACCAGAGAGCCTCTACTTCCAGGTAACAAGCAACAGGATGACATGAAATGGTTTCAAGATGCACCGGGGGTGGCTTAGGTTAGATTTTAGGAAATCTAAATTAATGTCTTCACCAAAAGGGTGATAAAACATTGGAACAGACTGCCCAGGGAAGTGGTAGACTCACCATCCCTAGAAGTGTTCCAAACGCGTGTGGATATGGCACTTGAGGACACGTTTAGTGGTGAACATGGTGGTGGTGCTGGGCTGACAATTGGACTTGATTATCTTAGAGTTCTTTTCCAATCTTCATGGCTCTATGATCCAGGCCTGGGGAGGGGGCAAAGAGACCACCAGTGAGCTGCAGCCTTGGAGACTGCCAGATCAGGCTCACAGGGAATGGCTGCATATAGAGGAAACCACTGTCTGTCTCCTGAGTTTGCCTTTTGGACTAGGAATGATATGTGATGAGTGAATGCGAAGTTGTTCACGCAATGATTGAAAATGTAGCTGCAGTCAAGCTCAAAATATTTTTAGCAAAAATTAACATGAATCTGGATTTTTTTACCGAATGTTTCTGCCAGATCCAGTGAATTACTTAATTTCCTTGCAGTTTCTTTTGTTATTCTGGTGTTTGCAGACACCCTTTTCCACTCAAATCCAGTAAATGAGCATTGTGTCTGTTATTCTTCTTAGGAGCAACCATTCACACCACTGGAGCAGATGTGAACTCTTTGGTTTGTCTGAAAGTCCAACTGGGTTCCATCAGCCTCTTCTACTTTGATGGACATGTATTGTGGCTTACAATTTTATCAAATGATTTCTCAGTTATGCCCTGTAATTCCTTGAGGATCCATCACAGAGAGACCTGTACGCTGACTTGAAACAAAATATGACTCATGGCAGCATAGTTTGCTCTTAGCTGCTGGGCCAAGACAGGCTATTGAAATTCTGGGATTAATTACTTGTATTGAGGGTGGTCTTACTGAAATAAAACATGGAGTTAAGTATTGTCAGGCAACATAGTAGAGCAACCGTTGCTGTATGTAGGTAGAGCAATCATCCCTGGATCTGGTTAGAGGGAAAAGATTTGAGACCATTCCTACATCTTTTGAGATGTTGAGAAAAATATATGGCTGAGGTATACTCAAACTTTAAAAAACCCCCAAACAAACAGACAAACACCAAAATCCAACAGTTGTGATTGTTCTCCTCACCTTTCAGTTAGAACTTGGATTTATTTGGAATACAAAAAGCTGGAAATCTTGCCATGCAATCTTGCCTTTGGTTTCATCCCACCCATAATGGGATGATGGAATTATATGTATAGTCACACAAGCCTTTATCTGAAGTTGACAGAAGATCTTTGAGAATTACTCAAAAGGCAGATAGTATCCACTGACTAAAAGTAGAGTACCTAGTTCTTTAGGCAAGTGTCTGAAATTAGAAAAGATGAAGCCAGGACTTGAGACATCAAAAGATATTTCAGAGGAAATCTTTCAATCAATGTTTTCTACCAGAAAAAGAAAAGAGTCAGTTAAAACAACAACTACAATAATTAAAAAGGGATATATAAAGATTTTAACCTATAACAATCCAATAAAGACTGCAATTTGGCCTTAAGTTATCTTCAATTTGAAGAGGGACTTGGAAACAGAGCCAAACCCACAGTTTCTGACATAGGCCTCTGGCTTCCAGACTCTACTTCCTTGTTGCCATGCAGAGGAGAAAAACAAGCCTGCTGTATCCAGCTCATGTAAATGAAGGATTTCTGGTTTGTAGCTGGCAAGCAGATGCTGACTTTATTGAAACAAAATAGCATGTATTTGTTTTTTGATTTCCATTTGCCACTTAAGATGGTTCTCAGCTGAAAATGGGAAACTTCTTGCAGCTGAGGAACCCTCACCCTGAATTCAATGGGTAACATGTCTCTGAAAAATTAGTGCCAGGACTTTGATTTCTGATTAGACATTTGACTATATTCTGCCTTTTTTTGTTTGTTTGTTTGGGGTTTTTTTTGGTTTGTTTTTTGTTTTTCATTTTGTGTTGCCAGATTTGGGATGTTTGACTGTGATCTTCTTAATGTGTTTTTTCCCCAGTTCACAATCTGTTAATAAATTTCTTAGCCACTGTTTGGCTGTTGAAAAGATTATTCTGGAATTATTGAATAGAAAATTAGCAATTTCTTGCTCACAAATTTTAACCAGAAGTCTTCCTGGTATAAAAATGTGTTAATCTTCTCAGTAGGAAGTTCCTTTTTAGTTTATTGATAAAAATATTTGTTCACCCTATGTTCTCTTTAGTAATTACTTCTAAAAATAACGTTTGATAAATAGTGAAATGTTGGAATGAGTTCAGATACAAGAATTTGATTTTAAATTTAGTTTTTAGGTAAATTATGATACCATATACAATATGTGATAATAACAATGTATCCAAAATTACAGTAGTTACTGAAATTTTCACTATGTATATCCATAGAGGTTTGTGCATTAATGTGTACATATGTATATATTTTAAAAAATATTAAAGTGTTACTATAAATACTTTACAGTCCTCTGTATGTGTGTATATATATCGTTGGGGAATTTTCTTGACTTGGGCAATGTCAAGTGTCTAAATCTTGGTAGCTGGCTTCATTCAGCTGCTTTGCACTGATGGCTATTTTCTCTTCCTGTTTTCCTTTTCTGACTATCCCTGACAGATATGTTTCAAAGAGGAAGATCACAGGTTCTCCTTCTCATCCTCCACGTTTGCAAATAAAATGATCTTCTGAATGCAGAGGCTTTCTGTACCTTGGACTAACAGTCCATAGATGAACATAATTTGCATGGAAATTGCAAGGTGTCCTGCAAAGGTAGACAGTGCTGAGAATGCAAGCAAATAATTTCATCCTGGTTTGAGAAGTCCTAAATTTGTGGTGAGTTTGTGCATAGCTGTCTGTGTGAGATAGCCTGAGGAGTTACTGCTTCTTTGTTTGTCTGCCTCTCTTGTCTCAGCTCTACCCTGTGCAGTTCCCTTCAGTGCATGGATGTGGATGAGATCATAGCTAGTTCTGCTTTTTTGTTTCCCTTTCTCTCTTGTCTATGTTTACAATAAAGTATCTGTATTGAAACTGCAATGAATATGCTGAGTGAAGGAGGAACTTCTTTTGGTGCAATTCTTTTTCTTGGAAAAGTTTTTCAGATAAAGTTGAGCAAGACCCTGAAAGATATTTTTTTGCTTTTATTGCAGTTAAGAAAAATAAAAGAGGATTCTCATTGCATGTTGTCCTGATTTCAGCTGGGATAGAATTTATTCTCTTCTCAGTAGCTGGTTCAGTGCTGTGTTTTGGATTCAGTATGAGGATAAGGTTAACAACACACTAATGTGGACTCCCACAGAAATCAGTAAAGCCTAGGGTTCACAGGGAATGACTTTGCTCTTTCCCTACCAATGCAGTAAACAGCTGGCTGCAAGGCTGGGTAGAGTCAGAAGGATGTGGGAAAGGTTTCCTCATCTATAAATATTCTACAAATACCAGTGAATATCATGGTCCAGCAAGGTTCCCCACCACTTCATAGCACAGATTGCGTGCTCTGAGAGGGCTTGTCTTGCAGACATGCTTCTCTTTCACTGGTGAAGACTCCAGTTTTCCTTCCTCCAAAGCTTGGCACTAATGTGCTTTTCTGTGGTGGCTGGTGTACAGTGAGACAAATATTAGGAAATCTGACCTGTCTTTAATGCAATTTAGCAGTTGGAAATGAGGAGGTTCAGCATCACATAACCAAGAAGTTATTTGTGGATGAAGGCAAGTGCTCTGCAGACCACCTGGCTAGAACACCCTGATTAGTGCCTTTCCAAAATGCCGTGCAGCCCATCCTAACAGCTCCTGTTGCCCCAGGGTCTGAATGCCTACTCCAGCTCATCACAGTCATTACAGACAGCTCAAGCAGAAATGACTCTAGGTAAAGCTACCTGGCAATTTCCATTAAAAATACTGTTTTCATGGACTTATAACTTCTCTAAAGTTTGTTTTTAACTTTCCACAGTAAATGCTTTATTCTTGTGGGAGGAGGGGAAGGAAAGGGCAAGAGAGGAAGGAATAATAATGGGTAAGGAGACCAAATGGATAGACAAAAAACCTGAAGGATCTTGTATATTTTTCTCCTCTGCAAATGTGTATTTTTTTTCCTACCCATTTGGGAGCAAGGACAGTAGAGAGTGTTAGTTGCACAGAAGGTGGCTCCTGTGGTTGTTCCTTTGTAAACGAACACATGGTTATGCATTTGGAAACCTGTTTGCAAATGGCCAGACTTATGACAGCTGGCAGTTAATTTTTCCAATGACGATGATTGTGTGTTCCTACCTCTTGCCAGTGCCTATGTCCTGTCAGCAGAGCCAGGCTCTGAACCTGTCCCTTCCTGAGTGGCATGGGACCCACTGGTCCTCAGCGTGCCCAGGAGCTGCCATGGCATTGGGCCTGGGACCTGGAACTCTGGATTTGAAGAGGCAAGTGGGAAAGAGAAGATGGAGATCAGACACACATCTATTTTGCTAATTATCAATTTATTCCTTTTTTTTAAACTTATTTAACTAATAATGTTTTACCATAAAATACATACTATGCTCATGAACTCCATGGAATTAGGTCTTTATGAAACTTACTTTGCCTTCAGAACAGGTTTTTGATAACATAATGTAAATATGCCATAAGATTATATTTTTAGATGTTTAAATATTTTGAACTGTTTTCATTAAGTGCTTTTTTTCATTGAGAACAGTCCATCCTGTGCACTAAATGGTCAGAGACTCTCTAGGGGGTAATAAATGCATGATATTTGAATGAAACTTTGTCTTGGCATGTAGCAGAGAGAAGAAAAATGTAAGGTTTTCTGTGCAAACTCACATGTGCACTTTCTAGACTTTGAAAGCTTAACTGTGCTACCCTAGCAGTGCACTCAGTTTAAATTATTTACATTTGTTCTTTAAGCAATTATGGAAATTTTTCTCTATTTTCACATATGTGTGTGCTCAAACATATATGTGTTTATGTAAAGTGTGGTTATTTAGTATGCATAGAGACGTGTGAGAGCTATATGTTGAGCCAGAACTCTCATTCCTTATCTGCCTCATGAGACTTTAAAAATTATGGTTTCCTGTTTACTTGTTAATTCATCATTATAAAATCCAAATGCTATTAGTATTCTCAGTGTTCCTGGTGAGTATCTGGAGTTTTAAACAAATCCTTTATTTTCATAAAATGAGAACAAGACTTTATTTATATCACTGTGATGTTTTTTTAACAAAGAGAATGCAGAATATTTTTAAAAAAACATTCTCCCATCATCTGAATAGTAATTACTGGGGACATTTTGAAAACACAGTGTTTAAGCTGTTCTTCTACTCCTGCTATTTTCAAATCCTATGTTTAAGAGTAGAGTCATGTGTCACTTAGGTGTTACCACTGATTCTGGAAGGTGACAGGACATTCAGTGAGCTATGCTGACCAAAGGTGAAAAAGAAAAGGGTTGCCTTGTTGTGGTAAAGCTTAAAAATGATGTTATCTCCCCGCCACCCAGTGCATTTTCCCAGCTGATTCTGAGTGCAGCTGTCAGATCTGCCAAGTCAGTTTTCTCCTAAGTTCACTGAGGATGTGAGACAATAATAATGATGGAATTAGATGTGGGCATTTCAGTTCTGTCCTCTTGGGATCTTCAGAAAAGTGAAGGTTTGGAAGGCTTGACCTTGTTGTAATTCACACACAACTTGTTCTGGAAATTCCAGCTTTCTGCCATTGGAACATGCACAGCTCCTATCCTGGAGGAGCCTCTGGCCATTCCCAGACATTGTTTATGGCAAAAGTTCAGGAGGATGTGAGCCAACTCTCATAGCTATTTGTACCATTTATCTCCCTGTCCCTCACCCGATCTTGACTTTTTCTGTGGTTACGAGAAGAAAAGATTTTATAGACGTCTTTACAGCACAGTCTCTCCACTGATGTCACCAGCAAGCATAATCTTCTCAACACAATGTGATAACTCAGTCCTAAGAGGGATTTCAAGTATGTGGTGGGTGACCTGCTTGGCATACTTCCTCTCCACTTCTTTGATTTTCTTTCTCTGTACTGCACTCAGTCTGCAATGGTTACTCAGCTGCAGCATGTACATTGGAGTGGGTATTGATCCCTGATCCACTTGCAGAGTTTGGCTGGCTCTCTCCTCTGAAGCTTTCCTACAATTAAAATGATTGTGTTTGACTGAGGCTTAGACACTCAGCCAGTTATTTTGAGTTACAAAGTCCTTGTCTTTTTCCAAAGCTTCCCATGTAGAAGATGGTTATTCTTCAAAATGCTTTTTTTACCTTTGTGCAGCTCAAGGTTGGCCATTTTAACCGCATTTTGCATTTTGATAATTTTTAATTGATTTTTTACTGGTAATATCTGTAAACACTTGACAATGTAATTTTTCCCTGCCAACAAAGCTATTCATTGTCATGACTCTTTACCATTTCCCTTCAGGTTTTATGCCCCAAATTTAGAGATGTTACTGGGCAACAAAGTACTGCCGCACACAAAATATTCTTCTTATATTTGTTACAAGGAGAAGCTGGATCTCTGCTAATCCATTTGAATGCTTCTTTGACATTAAACACACTGTGTTTCTTGATGAAAGGAAGAATTTCAGGGATCCAGCTGGAAATCCTCTTTTCTCCTTTGGTCAATGCCAAGTTCTCAGCTGCACATCATGTTCTTGTGTGTGAGCTGAAAGATAAGAAACAACTTTGAGCAGTTGAATCTCTCCTATTGTGGTACCTGGAGGCCAATTATTGCTTCAGGTGGCGATGCAATCTATCATTTATAGATTGTGTATTTCTGTCTTTGGCTGACACTGCTGCTTTTGTGGTGGTTGTCCAAATTGGATCAGACATGAGGCATCTTGATTCCTTCTTAGGAATCACGCCACAATTTGTACTAATGCTTTTCCTGTGGGCCACTTGCCCATAGATGGATAATGGATATATATGTATGGTTTGGTTAATACTGTGATAAAGTCCTTTAATTCTGGGAAATAGTATTCAAAGAACAACTTCTTGAAAGATTTTAAGAAAGTCTTCTATGGAATGTTTTAAATTTATGCGTAAATGAAAGACAGAAAATAACAGGAACAGTTTAAATAGGCTGATAAGGAATACCAGGCTAATAAGGACATAGTAAATAAAATAATTAAAAATAAATCCCTCAAACTGCTTTAAAAATACCCCACAAAACAATAAAATCTCTCTAAATCAAAAAGAGAACATACCCTTTATACTTTTCTATGAATCTGAAATCCAGAGATTATGACGGTTAAACATTGAGAATCCTTTTATTCTAGGTACCAAAGGTTTGCATTGAAAATACAAATAGAAATGGTTTCTAGGTCAGAGCATTTGCCATAACCAGACAGGTTTTGAGTCTGTTCCTCATCTTGGATCCCAGAACTAACAGTATTTGAGTTCAAATAGCTCTGCATCCTGTTTCACTGGACTATTTTTAGTAGATGGATCCAGAGGATGGATTTAAGTATGAAGACTGAACAAAGCTAATTGATGGTTTATTTTTCTTAAGCCCCCATGCATATTTTGAAAGTACATTTTGTCCGTTTAATCAGCCAACTGTTACCATTACATGTCTTCAGATATTATTTTTTTCCATTGCTCTTTTCAGAAATGCTGTCTATTTTCTCATATTTTTAACAACGCTGTGTAGGTTAAAGATGTTAAACTCTTCTGGAAGAATGGGGAGGTTCTGATGCTTCAAAGTCTATCAATGTGAAGTCAGTTGGTATTTTATACAGGAGCATTCACTCACAACAGGAGTGCTTATATTGCATTTTTCCAGCAGGCATGTCCTTAACTGTTTAAAACTGCAAAACAAACCTCAAGCCCACAGTTTTAAGAGAATCTAAAGATGTTTAGTTATAAATTAAAAGGATGCCACTGCTTTCTCTTGCTTGAGAATTCAGAGAAAGCAAAGAATACTGGTGGTCAGAGTGAGCAACTTTGGGAAAACCAAGCTGCAAATTTTAAATATAGGGTGAATGTTTATATTTAGAAGGCTTTCTCAAAAGACAGATGTATTCTCAGGTCAACAAAGAACAAAAATTCTCTCAGAAAAAGTAATTTTTTTTTTCTTTTTCTTTTGTCCAAAGAAAATGAACACTGGCTTATGCAAATACAGAAAATATTCTGCATGTGCCAGTTTACTACTATTCTTATTTTTAAATAATAACTTCACAAATATATAAATATGGAATATTTTGCCTAAAATAGCAAGTTTTGGGTCCTAATCCAGTCTATCTGTTCAAGCTGTATATCCTAACTTATGGGAAATTTTCTTGTCGTTTCTATGATTAAATCAAAGGGACTCTGTTTAGTGAAAAAAATAATGAAACTTTGTAAACTCTGAATTAATCTGCAACCAATAGAGTTCAGAAAATAGTTCCTCACCTTCATCCCTTTTTGTCTCTCTAAGGAGAGAGCCATTTCCCCTTGCCACCTTGTTTAATTGAAATCCATGCTTCCAACAAACAGATGACAGCAAATATAAACTACAGAAAGAATTTGCAGGTAACTTGAAACAGAAAGACAGCATTTTTTTCACAGACAGCATTTTTCAATAATCTATGCAAACCTACTGTAATACTTTCTCAGGTTGCCTGCAACTATCTGACATTAAAATATTTTAAATATTATGCAGGCTTGCAATGGACTACTCTATCTGTCTTACTACAAACTTCACAAAAGACTTGTCTATAAATAGATTCTATGAAAAGAATTGAAGTATCAATATAATACAGTGTGGGTGGGATATACTGCAGTGTTATCAGAGATCTGAGTTACTCAAGCCTGTGTGAGGGAAATGACTGAGGCTCTGTGTGCAAAGGGGAATAAATTAGTAAGACAAAAATATTTGAGTGGCAAAAGCAAAACAAAGCAAAACCACATAATTGTTATTGCCATAGAAATATATTTGTAATGAGTGATAAATGAAGAAGGTGTTATGGCTATTTGTCAGGAAAAAGATGACAATGCCCTAGAAGAATGCATGGCAACAAATCCCTTACTGAGCTGTGGTCTCAAATCCTGAGGATAGAAACACCTAGGCCATGGTGGTGTCTGTAATGTTACCTGTA
This sequence comes from Lichenostomus cassidix, assembly GCF_008360975.1. Classification (NCBI taxonomy): domain Eukaryota; kingdom Metazoa; phylum Chordata; class Aves; order Passeriformes; family Meliphagidae; genus Lichenostomus; species Lichenostomus cassidix. The sequence goes on from NC_139483.1 coordinate 79,394,904, forward strand.
ATTTGAAATCATGAATGTCTAACAGTGGAAAGGTCTATTTAAAAGCATATCTCTAAATTTCTACACCAAAGGGTGATAGTTTCACAGTGACAGTTTCCTGTGGTGAGAAGCAATTCCAGCCCATTATTGTATATATTTCATTATTATAATGAAAATATGTATTATGGGGTATTCAGAAATCAGATATTGCATGGCAAAAGATGACATATAAAAACACAAGCACTTTTAAATATAGAAAAGTTTTGCATAGATAAAATGTAGACAATCTTGGACAGTGGGGAGTGACATTTAGTGGAAGACAAGGATAGGAATTTCAGATCTTTATTTTACCCTAACAAAAATAATTTAAATGATTTCTGCAGTCATGTGAGTTTTAATAATGGAAGAAGGTCCTTCTCTCTTCTGCAGAATGTTTGTTGTCCCACTGTGTTCTTGGGGTTGTACTTCTTGTGTCAAGGCTGACTACCCTCATTCTACTTTCAAGATATTTACAGAAACCACTTCTCTAAGTTACTAAAGATTTACATATATTTGCTGGTTTTCTACCCATCTTTTTTATTTTTCCTCCCTTTTAATTACGTTCACTATTCTTTGGTCTGGAGGTGTCAGAATATGACATCTTTAACAACTGTTAACAACTGTTGTTAACAACTGTTTTATTTTTTCAGTAAAAAAATATTTCCTTTTGGTTTTGGATTTTCCATCCAATTTGGCAATATGTTTGATAATACATTCAAATAGTATATTAAGAAAATTAATGTGAAGTATTTCACTGAAAAAGTACTTTTCCTTATAGAATTAAGAAAATCACATTATTTCTGTTTTGTGTCATAGTCACAACCCAGAACTTTCTTTACCAATATGGTTATTTAGGGAGGATCAGGCAACACAGTATTATCCTGCAATGGCTTTATGAACTCTGTGAATGCTTCTGTGTGTGAGTATGTGTCTTTCTCATCCTCATCCAGGTTGTCTACTTTTTTTTTTTAAATATTATTTAATAAGAATTTATCTCTTTCCACAAGACTCTTGACTTGTTCCATTCCAGGATGTGTATCTTTGTATTTTTTTTTTCAATGGTGCTTCTATACCACTGAATAGGAGAACAATGTTTGGTTCTTAGCATTAGGTGCCTCAGGTACCTGAGATATCTGCATTGGGATACAGGGAAGAGAGCGGAACCTACAGGACACTGGGTTACTTCTTGATTGTCAGCAGACATTGGGGTCTGAGGGGATCATCAGACTGGACAGCCGTGCTTTGCTGACTGGAATCCAGGGACACATTTCACTTACCCAAACTTTGCTGTCAGGCAGTCATAACTGTGTTAAATCTGCTAGAAGGCTTGCCATCCACAGCAGTGTTTTCTGGGTGCCACTCATGGTTTTGAATGTTTTTGTTTGTTTCTAATTTACTACATGTTTAAGTCACAGGAAGAAAAGAAATATTTTGTAGTGGAGTAATAGTGAGTTTCCCTCCCTGGATTTGTGGTTGTAATATTAGCTAAAGCCAGGTAAGTAATACACCAGGAAAATGAATACTGAGGGTTGCACTTAGTGAGTCTTTTCACAGAATTCAATTATAAAATTTTCTAACAATCTTTGTTCCATTAGGGAATCGATTCTCAATTGTGTCATCTTTCTAGTAAAATATTCTAGTAAAACTGTCATAGTATTTTCTTGTTCCTTGTACTGAGCTCTCTGGGGTAAAAACAAGGGTTTAATTTGAGGGCAATCAGATGCTAATTTTTAAGACAGTCCTTGTTTATCTATGGTAATTTACTGCAAGGGAAATTTTAGTGGTACAAGGCGAGCAAGAGAACAAAGAAGTTTGGCTCAAGTTTCATTCACACTCTCTGAATGGTGACTGTGCTGTGTATGTAAATCAGATCTCTGGTCTAAAAGAAGCTGGAGGGTTTTAAAAGGCTCTAAATGTATGGGTGTCCCACTGTTCCTGCATCATTCCCACAGCCCTGCTGACAAACAGGACACAACCTGGCCCCTACCACTGTTCTCTAATCTGTCTGCAGCCTTGCCCTATTTCTTTGTGCATGTGAGGGGACAGAGACATGCCTGTCCTTCTGTTCCAGTCTTCCCTCTTTATCCCTGTCTGGCAGCTATGCCAAGCAAGAACAGGGCCACTTGAGACTTGCAATTCAAAAACCAACCTGGCATTGGGGTGACAGTGGGCACAGCTACTCTTCAGAAAAACAAGGAGTCCTTTGAAAAGGAAAGTTAGAGAAACCATGTTTATTACAGCTTTCTATGTTTTGATTTAACCTCAATGTCTTCAGCTCCTACTTCTTCTGTCCTTTCTCTGTTACTCTTTCCACCCCTCTCCCCAGGAATCCCATTCAAACAATACTCTCCATGTTTTGTCCCCAGTTTGGCATGCTATCCAAAAGCTACATAAGCACTGTCTAGCCGGCTGAGCACAGTCTAGTATAAATAAATAATATTTTTAGATATCTACCACTCTGTCAGTCTTTCTTTTACGGACAGTTTCTGGAGACCTTTCATCAGTCTGCTTTGAGATCTCATTAGCACCTTGAAAATCTGAGGTTACTGGAAAAAAGCAGGAAAAACCTAAAACATTAAACTTCTCTACATATTTTTATTCTGATTTGGATTAATATTTGTCAAAATTATTTTACTAGCTACTAGTACTTGTTGCCCTGGGGAAAATCTCAAGTGATATCAAGGAGTTAAGCCAGTAGAGTTTTATTGCTACACAGAAACCTACTTAGTTATCTCACTGCTGACAAAACAACTTATTCTGGTTTTTCACTGAAAACTGTGACGGGGATCTGTTGTTCAAATAGGGCTTAATTAATATTTTAAGAGTATTATGTGCTTTAATGTGGGTGGGTATCTCCTTGAACACTGGGATATATTGATATCCAGTCCTAACCCTTATTACATAAACAAGTTAGTGATTTTCTAAATTATTTTTGCTTCCCTAATGCAAAAAACCATGGTTTCTATTTTACAGTACAGCTGCATATTGGCCTGAAGACATTGATGCCTAAAGCAAGGTAACCTGAAACAGAGGCCAAGACAAAGTTAGGAGAGTAAAAAGCAGACAAATTTATTAAAGTCCTTTAGGTACAACTGGAGCAAACAAAGCTCCCTTGTGACCCGAAAATGGACCCAAAGCCATGAACACTTCACATTTTATAAATTCTGTCTTATTAGCATATTGGGCCTTAATTTTCAGTCACACCCTCGGGTGATTATGTCAACCACCCCAAGCCTGCTCCCCCCAGTTCACTGTTGTTTACATATTTTGGGGCTCTGAGGCAGTGAGAATGCCCTTGGATTTCCACTAAGGGGGAATTGTTTTGGCTAAAGGTACTGGGAACCAAGGTTTTAGCATTTTATATGAAGCCCAGTACTACACCAAACCATGAGATAAATGAGGCATAAAAGCTAAAAATTCTTAAGGCACCAATATAAGGTGTTTTATTCAAAGTTGTGTATTACATTAAACTCTTCAGTATTTTGGTCATAGCTCTAGTGCCTTGCCATGTGAAAAATTATGAGCTTTTATTTTATTATGCGGAAGAGATCCTCTATTTTCCACCTCATTTGACTTTCTGTTCTGCAGATCAAATATTCTGAAAGAAATATCTGAAGATTTGCACTTGATATTCTGATATAGATTTACTGTCTGTATTATATTTAACATTCTCAGAATGGTTTTGGTACCACCATAAAATTTAAGACTCATAGAGAAAAAGAGCAAAAGGAGCCATTCTGTCATCTTCCCTGATCTGTGGATGCCTTATATTTAACCCAGTTACTAATATCTTGAGCCAAGTGCCATGAACTCGATTAATTAATGTAATGCAGTAGCTCTTGTAGCACCTGTCACAGGAATTTAGAGAACTTAATCACCCCAACTCTCCCTTTCTAAAGCCCATGTGTACTGTGATTACAGAGCACAGAACTCTCTACACCATCTTTGAAATGAACTAAACAGTAACACCCTGACTGCAAGGTATTTGCTCCCTTTCCCAGTCATTTTTATTGTTCTCTGTTGCATTATGCACCATTCAAAAGTCCCCTTTATAGCAGGGGCATAAGAAACATCTAGTATAATCCAGCATACTTTAAAAAATATCCCAGATACAGATAGCGTTGTATTTTCTTTATTCTTTCTCACTGCTGCCTTTCTAGCCTTAGCAAAAGAAATAATACTTTATAATTTTTTTTCAAGCTTCTGACTACAGCTATATCCTTTGTGGTCTGGGACAGTTCTCTCATGGGTTTACTGCTTGCTTCTGTGACTGCAAGGTGGTTTCCTGTTATCTATAAAAAATAAAGCAACTAAGAAAGGTTTGTAATGACTGGAAAAAATGAAATATAATGGTGTGTGTCCTCCTTGAATTAATTTCCAAGCATATGAGGGATAAAAAGAAAATTATATTCCTATTTTACCAAGAAATTATATTCCATCAGAAATTATATTCCATTTTACCAAGGGAAAAACATGCTCGACCAGCATGGCTGTCGTCTCTGATTAATGATTTTCAATGTGGATGATCAGTGAGCAACAGATGAAACTCCACTTCAGTAAAGCTTTTGGTACCACCTCCCTCAACATCCTCCTTTAGAAGGCGAGGAACTTATGGACAGCATGATTGCACTGGTTTAGGTGGGTTAAATCTGTCTGGACTTCCAGGTTTAGATGATGACTTGACGTCTAGCTGTGTGTGGATAAATACTATGTATCAAGCATAAATAGAGAAGCCTCTATTATTGAATAACTCTTTCAACAGTCTGCAGGATAAAATTTCTTGGAAAATATAAAGAGAACATGAAAGTTTAAACACAGCATTAAATTTGGAGGGTTGACTGGTGAGTGGCAGAACTTCAGTCAAGGAAATCTTAAGGACTATGTCAACAGGAATGTTACAAATTTCAATGAACAGCGCACATTTCCCCACCAGAGGCAAAATAATAACAATAATATTAAATCTGGGCAGGGACAGCCGTGGCTCACAGGGCTCTTATGGGTCTGATACATAGAAGTAAAGCCAGTTGATTAAGACAAGTCATTTTTCTCCTCTGCTCAGCAGCATTTGCACTGGAAGATTGATTCCAGTTTTGGGTTTCCTGTTCAAAAGAGCTGTTAAGAGATTGGCTGACATAAGCAGAAGGCTACCAAATGGTATGGGGCATCAGGCATGAGAGCTGCCTGGAGAAATTGATGGAGTTAGGAATCCTGAACCTGGCAGGAGGAAGCTAAGGCGAGGTCTTCCAGCTGCCTGCAGATAATTGCAGGCAGCTACAAAGATGGTGGAGCCAAGGTATTTTCATTGATGGCAGAAGATATAAAGAGGCCAAAACTTGCATTTTGGGATGTTTGCTAATCATGACATAAGGGAGGAGTCTTTCCCTTGAAGGATTATGCAACACTGGAACAGGTTCTGTCCTTGGAGGGGATGGACAAACCAGAAAAACTACGGCTGACTTGACCTCATGTAGGAGATTGCTGTACATTGGACAGAAAGCTGAAGTAGATAACCTCTAGACATATCCCCAGTCAGAGTTCAATGACTCTGTGTTTCTCTGGATCAAAATCCAAACATATATGACCGTTTAGACCTTGATATCATTTAATGTTTTGTCAGTCATCACATTAGTAAACTTCATGAACGGTTTGTAGTATCAAATTGTTGTTGATAATGTTGAATGCCAGACTTCCTGAAGAAATGTCACTGTTTCATTCTCTACTCAATGATTATTTTTAATGAATATTTAACTTACCTGTTAAGCTATATCCCTTGATGAGGCACTTCTGTTTAGTAAAGCAAATGGTTTATATTTCTAGAAGTCTAAACATAAAAGAGTACATTTGCCTTTATTAATCAAGCATGTAATTTTCCCTCAAAAAGTGAAATCTGGTTTGGGTTGAGTGTGATAATTTTCCCATTAAATTATAGTGAGTGGTACTGATTATCTTTCAAATCTGCTAGTTTTGCTTTGTTCACCATTAATACAATCATATATCATCTGTTCCACCACCATGCCTGAGGCTAGTGCCATGTGACCCTTTTGAAAAGACTCGTAGCTTCCATTCTTCCTGAATTTTTACTGTGTTCCAGATTTGTTACACCAGAATATCAGTAACTCTGAAATAATTTGTCCAGCAGTTTCATGAATCTTAGATTCCCACTATCTGGTCTTAAAAACATTTAGCCAGTGTCTCCTTACCTTTGTGGAACCAATTTGAAGCACTTGCATGCGTGCATATACATCTCATGGGTCTCTCCTTTGCTTATCCCTGCTCCAATCTAATAAGTGGATTATTTTTGTTGATTATAAAGATCTGAAACACCTGCCTAGTTTTCACACAGAGGTGCATCTTTGGGTGAGATTTTTCTCCATCATCCCTTTACAGATGTCCAACCACTTTTTGTTTCCATATCTATCTTGTAATGACAGTAATTTTTTCCCCATACCAACTTGAGCTTGAGGAGCAATTTATTCTGTTGCCTGCTTTGGCCAATAGCCTTGTATCATTAGCTTGCTTTGATGAGTAGAATTTTCTTAGTACATAGATCTGTATTTTTCTGAATTCCTTCAGGTTTGAGTTACATTATGATTATTCAGAAGCTTTGGCATGCATATACTTATATGTGTGTGTGTATATATATATATTTGTTTCTCCATTCCAGCTTTCGAAAATAAACTGTAGCCAGAGATATTTAAATATGAGATTTTTGGCAAGCAGTAGCTTCCAAACTTTAGAAAAGAGCAAATGGTGTTTCTCTGATGAGATGAAATAACTGGCCTAAGACAAATTATTCATATTATTTCCATTAGCACAGGATTTCAGTATCATGTATACTTAGTGTTTCCTACTTGAACCTCTTAGTGACCCTCTTTGAATAAAAGCAAACTTTGTTTAGTTTTCTTAACTGATGAAATTAACCTCTTTTCTTTTTCATCATCCAGGTAACCAGAGTTGTTTGGGAGGAGGGACACGCTTGCCTACACTCTCATCCTTCTCTTTTCTGTCTAGGAATGAGACTGCATTAGAGAAATGAATCACCTTGGCTTTTCTTCGTGCTCTGCAGCATGTTCCCTTCCCTCAACCCAGGTTCTGCCTTTGGGACTTACATAAAAACAAACCACATCTCCCCACACTCCACCCTGCCCTTGGTGCTGCTGTTGAGTTTTTGAAGGAGGGGCTCACTTTCCCCGTGATAAATATTTTAAAATGTGTAAATGTAATTGTCTGCAAAAGTTAGTCCTGTGCAAACCATTGCCATAGTGAAGGAAAATACAGAGCAAGACAAATGGAACAGAGTTAGCCGTAAATTGAGAGTTAGAGGCTCTAAAAAAAATAAGTTTCTTTGCTTCTCCTAATTGTGTAGGTATAAACCTGAAATGTGAAAACTTTTCTTTTTTTCCCCCCAATCCAAGTTTTGACTATCCTGCTTAGTAGAGTGCTTAGAAGGGTGAATAACATCATTGCAATGAAACGTGGAGAGTTAGCTCTATATTTGTATTGATATCAAAGTGAGAATTACTTACTAAATAAAGCAATAAAGATTGTTGGTAAGAATAGGAGAATTATCTGTCAGGACCATGTTAGGTAGAAAAGACTTACAGGAACAAGGTAAATCACTACTACTCTAAACAATCATTTCTGTGTTCTCTGGGAACACACACCACTCAATTTTTTTCCATTTTTCTTTCTTAGAAATCATTTAATATCTGTTCTAAATAGAGGGTATTTAGCTCCTTGGTGAATTTTGCAAGGATAAAAGAAGCTACCATTTCATTGACACTTTTTCAACCAATGACCCTGCTCACTAACCTGATGGATTTTGAACTTTCTGCCCAGATAGTTAACTGAAAACATTTTTAAGTGCTTTTCTTGCTTTTCGTCTCATTTTATTTGTTCCACACATTTTACAGTCCTGTGAAATAGGACAACTGTGGGCACCAATGGCAAGCCAATTTCTGAAAACTACTGAAAGTGTAGGTGCTGCTAAGGCTGACGGATAATAAAGTCAGTTGGCTTGCTGTGTGGCTGCAACCTGTGGTTCTTCCAGTCAGTGAGTTCATTCATCTGGAGCTGGCTTGGACAAACAGAGAATTAAGCTTTGATTAGAAGATGCCTTTGGTTGACTTTGCAGAAAGCTTCTTATGGCAGCTGCCATGAGAGTTTTTAGAACATGCTTTTGCTTGTCACTTGTGCTCCAGTAAATGTCAGCATAATTGAAATTACCATGATCAATGAGTGAGCTTTTTTACAGCTCTCCTTTTTTCATGCACAAATGCTTCCTGTTCTGCCTTCTAATCCTGCCCTGGAGATGCTTAACAGTTCCTTATGACTATTGTTTTTCACTATTTTCACTCTCATCTCAGTCCAAACTCTTTCAGCTGTGGTGAGCAGACTATATTTGTAAACTTTTCCCTCTGAGATAATGTCCTTCTTCACACATGTTTGCATATTCATATAATACATCCTGCTACTTGAATGCCACCACTGCCAGTTCCTTGGTTTACTGATACCGAAACCAGGTAGCCAAGATCCACTATTTCATTATTTATGTAAGTCTGTAAGGACAAAGAAGGAAAAATATCCTGGATCTCTTTGTGGTTTTTATAATTCTGTTTCATAAGCACAGTGAAAAAGTTTAGTGAGTTAATGAAAGGACTCTCTTATTTACATGCAAACTTAGCAGATCTGTGACAGAAGATACCATCTTAGAAACTTCAGTAACTTCTAGTCCAATCTCATGTTAAGATTGACCTTTTCACTGACCTTAGGAAGTTTTTGCAAGATTGATGATTCTATATTTTTGATATAATATCTTATGATGCTCTTTCAAATACCACTTTTTATTGTTCTTTTGGACATTCTTTCCTATTCCTCTCACCATTTCTTTGGACTCCACTCTCATGATTCTTCCATAGCCACACATGCCATCTTCTACTGACGGCAGCCACATCTTCTGTTAGATTCAACAGACTGCCCTTGTGAATTAATGGTCCATATTAAATAAAGGAATATAATATAATATAGTATAATATAATATAATATAATATAGTATAATATAATATAGTATAATATAATATAATATAACCTGTTTTACTTCTTTTCCTTCATCAGGAGCAGATACCAGGTTATTCAGAAGGACAGAGACTGAGTTGCCATAAACCAAACCTTTTTTTTTTTAACCCTAAAATTTCTGCTAAAACTTCTCCCCTCCTTCCTTTCACTTTGAAGGAAAAAAAACAAGAGTATTAAAACCTCACATATGCAAGCCTAAGCATCAAGTTGCCCTTTAAAATGCTGGTTGATGCTGTGGTGACATCCCACATGCCTCCTGGTGCCTCCCAACTCCAACACCACTCTTCTTCTAGTGGGCTAAGCAGGGACACTATGGCAGTCAGCCATGCAACATCAAGCCTGGGTTTGGTTAACACTTACATATTTTTCTTGCTAATTCTATTAAGCTTCATCTGCTTCTTGCCATCTTCATGGACCAGTGCAGATTTCACTCACCCTCTCAAATGTAATTTCTTAGGGTGGCTGTCTCACTTCTTTCACAACACTTGTGGTCCTTTTGATGAGAAACCTCTGATGCTTCTTTCTCTTGTGGTAATAAACCAACCAGCACCTTTGCGACACAGCAGGTCACTGCCCTCTGGCTACAAGAATCTTGAACTCTTGCTGTTCTGTAGTAGAAATAAACAGTAACTTATATGCTTCCACCAGGGAGGTACATGGGTGAAAAAAAGGGCAGATGAACTGTGCTCTAGGCCAAATACTTGGCTATAATTTTCCCAAATGGCAGCCTAACAGTGCTGGGGAATGTCTTTATTGTTCTCTTATGTATACAGTTAGGTATTCTTTAATTAACTATGGTTTGACTATGGAGGGTGGGATTTTTTTTATGGTTTTCTCTCTTCTTCCATCAGAAATTAGGGGGCAGCAGATATAAAAATGAAAGGAAAACAATAGGTGGAATAAGATAAAGAAAATTCGGTATGATACAGACCATGATTTTAAACATATTTGACCCTGAGACAATTTTAGCTTCTCCATGACCATTTATTGATGTTATTCTTCCCACCCTCCAGCTCATACCTGGACAACACTAATTAGGCTTATTAAAGTAATTAAGATTTTTCTGCCTCTCTTAAATAAAATGTAGAACTTCAGATAATTTCTTTAGTGTAATACATTATATAAACAATGAGAAAACCATATACTCAGTTTGACTTGATCTTGAAAGTGAAAGTGTCCACAGTAAATAACATAAGACTTTTTTAAAAAATACAATTCTAGCCCTTCTAGGGGGAAACTTGAATGACCTTAGATTAAGTTTTAGCATGAGGGGCAAAATGAAGGAAAGAGCACTCCCCAAACAAATAAAAAGCAGTAGAAAGTAATGCTCTAAGTGTGACTTTTCAGTGTAGTGCAGCTCCCAAGGAGTCAAGATGACATTGATATGCCAATACTCTGTTACTTAAGTGGGAAGTGGTGGGCCTGATATGCTGACTTCAATTTCTTGTGTACTGGAGATGAGGAACTGCATCACTGCACAACAAGAAAAGTAAGTGGCTTGGAGTGGGTGTTATAAGGGGTACTTTTATATAAAGTTTGACGATAACAAAATATGTAAAAATTGGCAAGTTTGACTCAACAAATAAAGTATGAGATACTGGAATGCTGAAAAGGGCAATAGAGTTGGTTTATCTTTGCCCCTAGCATCAGGCAGGGATTAAGAGAGGGTAATTTAGATGAATCGTTAGGAGAAAAACTTAGGTTGCTTTTCTGCCCTGTAAAAGGCTGAAACAATTTGCCAAGTCAAGGGTGCAAGCCTTCATCCATTCAGACACACAGTGGAAAATATACTTTAAGAAACAAGTCTCTGACATATTCCCTGCCTGTATTTCTGGTTATTCTGCTTTTGTCGTGCTGATCTTTTATACCACAAGATATAAGAATTATCATATAATAATTTGCTTTCCTTGTGTGTAAGCCCCATGTACATCAGGCCTGTTCCACTCAGGCTCGTAAGGCTACTCCTGAATCAGAATTAGCTGAATAAGGATTAGCTAGGGCATTTAGGACTTCCCAGGAGTGAAGGAAGAGAGCCTGGGCATGGAAATTCTCTCCATCTCCTAGCATAATGCAGACTTTCTTGGATATCCCATGCAACAGCTAATCTTTTCTCTCAAATTCTTATTGTAAAGGGTGTGGTTTTCAGTTCCTAGGCAAGTGATGTGAGGTGTTGGAATAAACTTTGACATAATTTTGGAGTGGATAATATCGGAGATTTTGCAAGACTCATTCTGACACTGAAATTTTTCACTTCACTTGGAATGAATTCTTATCCTGTGATAAAAACCAAAGCGAGGGAATTATCTAGAATAGAACAATCTTTTTCTGTTGAAGGGTAGAAAACAAGCATATAAAAGCAAATGAAATTAGACTTACATAAGCAGCTGAGTTGGGGAGGGGTATGTCCACTTAAATGGTGAAGGATGTGAAAAATGTGAGCCAGGAGTGATCAGTCATTGTTTTTTGGGGCAGAAGAACTAGTGGGCCTCAGTGAAGCTTTCCTGCAGCAGGTTTGAAGGAAACAAAAGGAAATGTTTATGATGCACATTAAATTCTAAGAATCCTCATGGGATGTTTTGGAGGCCAAAAACATAGAGAGAGCTGGAAAGGATCTGGATAGATTAGTGAAGATTAAGTCCATTTGTGTCTATTCCATGCAGCCATTAGATGCAAGCTTCGTGTCAGACACTCCCACTGATAGCTGGAAACAGGGGATTACAACACAGGAAGAACCCTTTAATGTGGGCTCTGTTCTTGTTCTGTTCTGTACACATCTGCTGCCAGCAGCTCTTGGAGAAGGGATACTGAATATATGGACCTTCAGCCTTGGACACAGCAGAACACTTTGCAGGAAACAGCTGGTAGCTTTCTGGATCCCAGAGGGATGAAACACATCTTCACTTGGCTGTATTTCAAGCAAATGTTTAATGTGAGATCTGTAGTGAACTTTATAGCTGACAAATGTAAGGCCATTTGATAATAATGCTGTTGTAGCTGTATTCCCTGAACTGACTGCAGTGTGCCAGGTGATCTTTCAGTTTTCTCGTGATTCCATTAATTTAATAGCAAAATAATAGTATTAGTGGTACATTGATATCAGCTGCATGCACAGCATAAACAAAGAACCCAGAGATACCTATGGGTTTAGAAATCTGTCACAAAAGTATTGAAAGCTTGAGGAAATAGGAAAATATGACAAATTAAGATTTTTCAGGTGTTATTATACAGATAAATAACATCAGGTTTCATATCAGAGACAGTAAAAGGCCCTGTTTCTGTGTTATTTTCTCTGCTCTTCTAAAATAGAACAATAAATACATATTTTCACAGTATGAGAAATTTGATTTCTTGTTTACTCATTGGTGAAAAGAAATAAACCAACATTAAAAAGCAAGAGCAAGTACCCAAATACATGAAGGATGCACAGCCAGATGTGCAAGGTAAGGAAAATTATTCTGTATCAGGTCATTAAAGGAAAATATTTGCAGGAAACACTGTGTGAATATCTCTTTGTGATTTGAAATGTATTCACTTTGGCAGTGTTTCTGCCACGCTTTATTTGTTTTAGAGCATTTGCTAAAAACAAAATTAACTGGCAAGAATTTTTGCAGATTTAGCAAAGGTCAAGCACCTATCACAAGCTTAGAAAGCAAAAGTTGTATTTATGATGGTTGGGAGCTCATGTTGAAAAGGTTACAGGCTTCAGGTATGTGACTCATGCAGTACCATGTGACCCCTTTTTTCAACGTAAAAAGGTCACATTTCAGAGAGTAAATATTTTCAGAAGGAAGAGAAAAATTAGTTTGAAAATAATTTTTGAATATGGTTTTGAAGATGATGATTTTTTTAGAGATAATAACATAGGGAATAAATGTTTTTTAAGAAAAAACACTGTCTTGTGACAAACTGTCCACTGAACTCTGTCTTAAACACAAAATGGATATTTCAATTATGCTATTGTGAACTTCACTCTCTGAGACAATCAGCAAGATAAAAAGGTGAAACTTCTTCTGTTGTTGTGACATCAAAGTCCATGAAACTGAGCTTCTTAAATAATTTCCCTGGAGATCTTGAAAAAGAAAGTTGTAAAGTAGAAAAAATTGCCTGTAGATTGTAGTCAGTACACTGACATCTGGCTTTCCTCCATGTAGAATTTAAGAATTCCAGAAGGATTAACTTTTTGAAGAGGTGAATATTTGATAGTCCTATATTTGGATGGAAGTGCTGCAGTGACAGAAAAATTCAGCAAGGAAATTTCTGTTTGTTTTATGTGTAATCCTTCAAATACACAAGGAAAACAATCTTATATTCCCTAAATATAACACATTTCTGTCTTCTCTGCTCTGAGTATCTGATTATATACTAAATCCCCTAAGCTAATCAGCTTTTATTATTTGTTCTCTATGGTTGTGTATTACAAAGAAATGAAACCCCAAACCAACCAAGAAAATAAACCCAACAAAAAGACCCCAAAACAAACACCCCCTTACACTCCCCCCAAGAAACCATCATGCACTCATTTGCTTTCTAAAAGTTCTTTTTTAATTTGAAAGTACATTAAAGAAGTATTAACATACTTAAATGGGAAGTATTAGCATACTTTAATGTTACGTTAAAGGCCCCTCCTTACAGATGGCCTGGAATGATTACATTTGAAATAGATAAAATTTTCTCTACAGAATGAAACAGTGAGGAGAGCTCCCATATTAGCCAAAAGAATTACAAATAATACTCAGGTACACACAAAAGTCCGTTGCATCCTACACTTTATATCTGTTCCAAAGTCTTTACGGATAAACTAGGAAGATTAGCCCTTGAGCTCCTAGTGGTTTCACATAAGTGGTGGCATTTATTTATTTGTGTGAGGGACAGAAGTAGCTATTCCCAAATGAAAAGCAGAACTTAAAATAAAAATCATGAAGCAACTGCACTCAGCTGCACACTAGTTTGGCACTCAGTGTTCTGTATCTTGGCCTTGTTCTGCTTTGTGGTCTCAGGGCTAGAAAATATATTTTGTTCCAGCAATTAAAGTTTCATTTAATACTTCTCAGGACCAAGATTTCTGGCTGAGATATTGCCAACAATAGAAAGCTAAAAAAATTAATCAGAGGGTGGGGCACAGTATCGAATAAATTGTACATGTTCTCTCAGAGGCTTTTTCTTTGCTCCATCCTATATCCAACACTGAAATAATAACATCTTTAACTAGGTTAAATTTACACTTTTGATTCATTCCTTGGGGGCACATGAATGCAGTTTGACAAGCCTCACATTTGGTCCTCAAATGGCTTTCAATTTTTTGCCTTGCAGACTGGTTCAGCATTTTCATGGGCTCAGTTATTATGAACTTTGCAAAAAGGTAATGTGCAGCTCCATCTGTCACTGAGCTCATTCAAGTTCACAACAGAAATACTGTAACCAATGGGTGTGCTTGTCAACTGTATGAAGTTTAGGCCAAACGTGTTTCCTACTGTCCCATTGTTTTCCATCCCACGGTTATAAAAGCCATGGTTAAGCCATGTTATCTGATCAGCTCCATGTAAACCATATAATTCAATGAATCATCATTAACCAAACAAATAAAAAAAGTTTTCACTTTTCATTATCTTGTTTAATGTCAAACATGTGCAGTTTGTTTTCCTTAGGTTTAATTTCCTTTGTCACATTTACATCTGCATTACCTGTTCTGCCTTGTCTCATCTTCTTCAGCACAACTCTGACCACTGGTTTTCTCAAGTCCTTAGATCTCAGCATCATGGGACTCCTGGTCTAACTCACAGATCACCTAGCAAGCAGAGGACTTGGTGACTCTGAGTACAGATCTGAACAATGCTCTTGAATTTTGCAGAGACATTGAAGCTTTTAGATTATAATCCACAGAAAATACAATGATGAGCTGTTTAAAGTAGTTTGCTAGAAATGCCAAGGGAAAGTTCAAACAAGTTGAATCGAACTCTGGAATATACATTTTGGGGCAATGCCCAGGCTACAATTGCTTTGGAATGGATATTTGATGATCCAGTAACTTGGGATCTGCTGTGAATTACATGTATCAGTAATCCAGATATTGGGTCAGATTCTTGAAGAAAGGGCTCATTTGTGTACCTTTCTTAAAAATTGTAGCAAGACAGGGGAGGAGCTGCCTTGCCCTGTAACATAATGGTTGTTTTCAAGCTGCACAGTTCCTGAAGAGGGAATCAAATAGTGTTTGACAGTAGTGTTTGCTCAGCATTTGCAGAGCCTTTAAAAGTAGCATATAGATAACCAGCAGTCCAAAGTCTAACAGGTGAACACTTTTGGGTCAGTGGCAAAAGACATCTTCTCTCGTATGGCCTCAAACATAGCTGAATGGTCTTCAATGTAATTACCTACATTTCCCCCTAAAAGATAGTATGGGATAACACCTTTCTTAGGTCTTTTTGTTGCAGTTCTATTTTTCTGATATTTTTTCCCACTGAGCCAGGAAAATTATGAAGACAACAATAATACTGGTTAAGGAACTCATTCAGAAGAATGTAGAGGTGATCCATTTGCTTTCAGACCCAGCATGGCTGGACTCCCTCTATGTATATGTATATCTGTATAAATCTAAGGTGAGGAAACAGGAGAATATACAATTTAATTTTTAATTATTTTTTGGATTGTTAATTTTCTGTACAAGATTATATATGGTACATCACACTGACTACAGAAATAATGTTTTGTCGCTTTCAAGAAGAAATGATGCACATACTAACTCAATCTCTCTATTGCAGGACTTGGCTGAAAATCTGTTTATAAGTCCAAACAGATGTTTAGAACAATTAAAAGTTTATGGAGTGTATGTTTATCTTTAAAAAAAGAATGCTTAGGAGTTCATTCAGGCTCAGGATTCAGTCTTTCCTTGGGCAGTTTGACTTGCCTAGCTAGATTAGAGAAAAACTGAATGATCATAGAAAGATGTTTTTCAAACATAACAGAAAAAAATCCTTTTCATTGGAAAGCAAAGACTATTGCATTGCTCACTGTGTACTTTTTGCAGACCAAAGCTGATAAAAAGTTTTTAAGCCTAAGTTTGTGGTTTTTGTCCTACTAGATTTTCAAATATATTTTTAACTGATTACAACTCTTGACAGATTTGTAGAAGACAATGTAAACTTTTTCCTTACTTAGAAAAAATTTCCTGTTTTACTCCCGTATTTAGAAATATTTTAAATACTGTTAATACTTACAGAAGTGACCAAATATTTACCACTGTCTGCTTTTGTGCAGTTCTGTGGTTCAGGCAAAAATAAAATTACCTTTCCATCCAAAGATTATGTATTATTCAAATGTAACCTGAAATAATAGAATAGACTTCTCTGTATATAATCTCATATATATATATAATATTCATGTGTCAGTACTGATTTTTTCTTTTCCCACATATTTCCCTTTATATGTGATCTTTTTGTTCTAGTGATCCTGCCTAGTGAATATTTCATTCCCTTTTCAAAGTATTTAACTTTTTAACAAAAAACCATCTGTAGGCAAACATTCTTTTGAATTATAAGGACATTAATTAAAGAGTCCTTTTGACAGGAGAGCCAGAGTGAGTATTGATAAAAGTGTAGAATTAGCAGATTCATCAAACCCCCACCAACAAAACAATAATTCGTCAGAAATCACAGCAGCATCTATTGCTTGCATAGTCATATATAGGAAAATACAGTTTCCAGAGTGAAGTGATTTCATAATAAAAATGTTATTATCTTGGCAAATAAATATCTGGGCTTCATTGCAGTGTGCAGCAGTTGGACTTTGTGCTTTGTCTTCTGTAAAGAGGAAGCATTAACATGTGACAGTATTAAAACTCCTTGAAATGATCTCTTCATTATGTTGCAGAAAAAGTATATGTGGCGATACAAAGGATGTTTTATCCACAGAGAATGGGCCTGTCTCTGGTGTCAGAGCTGACTATCATGTGCTAGCCATATCCGTGCTCCAATCT
This sequence comes from Lichenostomus cassidix, assembly GCF_008360975.1. NCBI lineage: Eukaryota > Metazoa > Chordata > Aves > Passeriformes > Meliphagidae > Lichenostomus > Lichenostomus cassidix. Next base: position 79,411,966 of record NC_139483.1, read on the forward strand.
GGGCAGATGCAAGCTGGTTTTTACTTCAGAACTGCATAGCCCTCTCACTGGTTCATCTGGAAGGCAGAATTTGTTAGCAAGTAGAACAATTATTAACCTGAAGGGGTTGTAGGCCTCTAATAGCCTAAAATTATGGGGAGAGTGTGACACTTGATGTGTTTGATTGTTGGGATTCTTAAATACTTGGGGAAAGCATTGTTGAAGTGGGTGGAAAGAGTAGAGAGATGACTCACTGCAACAAAGACCTGGGAATGTTTGCTGGCTTTATAACATCTCACAGAGCAGGGTAATCTCAATGCTGCCTTCCCCAGGCCAATGAGCTGTATCAGTAGCTTCTTTTAAGTCTGACATGGATATGCTGGGTTTGTTTTGCAGGATAGGACTTGATGTATCCTAACCTCAGACTGCTTCTGGACGAGGTTATGTTCATAGATGAGAAAGGATCAGACATCAGGTGGGGTAGCTGCCTCTTTATGCAGGCAATGAGTGTTGCATTTTTATATGCATGGCATGTAGGTGACTGTCCAAATTACTTTGCCCACAGAAATCCTCAGCCATGAGATGAATATTCTTAAGAACTCTGTCTTCAGTGATCTCAATACATAGAGAAAGGAAATCACTCAGCAGAGGCTAAGCTCTTATCATCCCAAGGCGGTTAGTAATCCAAAACATTCTTGAGCATGGTGCTTAATGGGGGCAACAAAGAAGCAGCTGAATAGATGCCATTAGCAGCCCATAGAATCTGGCATCTGAGAAAGGAAAATAATAATAGTATATTTCCTTCTCCAAAGTCTTGATGACTGGCAGCCAGAACACACTATGTAGGACAGTAATTTAATACCGTGTCATCTTTTCCCCAGATATGTTTTTGGGCAGAACTAACTCATAATGTAGCTATGAAAATTAACAGTGTCATACTCTCTACTTGAAGCAAATTCAGCCATGAAGTCTATGTTTTTTACACAGGTTAACATGGCCCTTGGAAAGCCTAGGCTTTAAATTTACTTGCAGACATATATGAAGTTTGCAAATTCTTGCTTTTTTTGGTGAGATTTTCAGTTACTTATTTTAACTAGATTCTTTGTTTGGCGAGATTTTCAATTAGTTATTTGAAAATAGATTATTTTCCCCCCTTCTTTTAATGAAAGAATGAGGACCCAGAATATATATTGTAGAAGACTTGGGGAAAAGATTCACAAGAGCTCATTTATCTGTGCAACTGATTTATTTCCTCTGAGGTGGCTCCTGCCCAGCCCAGCAACATATTCTCAGCACCTCAAACTCATTGCTCAACTGCAGATTTCAAACAAACTCAAACTAGGGGGAAGATATAACTTAAATAAACACTCTTCTTTCAAGGTTCACCCATGTGATATATATTATATGTGCCTGGCACAGTGGGAATGACAGAGAATTCAATTTATGATGGGAACACTGCTTTTAATTCAATAGGCTGGCACATTAATAAAGAATGATTAAATGTCGGTATTTGGAGAAGCCCATGTTATTCTAGAAATGTAACATTCTGGCTGACAGAGTCTTGAACTCCTGTGAAGAGTAGCCCTTTAAATCTTGAGGCCTGACTGCTGTTTGCCCGGTGGGCTGTCTTATCTGATGGAACCACAGCCAACTAAGGGTCTCCTTATTTGACCCTAACTTTCCTGTTAACCACCTACAGCTTTAACTCAAGATGCCAAGAATTTTCTTGGCATCCTTCCACGGAGTGCTGGGCCAGATTCTGTTTCTAGTTACAGCAGCGTAAACTCTGGAACTGATCTATGCCCAGCTTCTTCAACCTTGTCTGAATCTCAGATCACTTTCTGCCTCCCTATAGATCTGACATCTCTTAATTCCTTGCCTAGAATGACTTACAATGAACTCCCTTTTTTTTGTCATGTCTTTTGTGTTTCTTTGGAAATTTTGCAGTGATCCATGTATTCATGCTGATTTTATGTAGTGGCTATCCAGTCTGACAGAACTGAGTTTGGTGTGTTTGTATAATGAATATTTCTTACATTCATAAAGTTTTTACAGCAGTACTTTTTCTACTTCTTTGCTATTGTAGTTGAGGCTGGATGAATGGAGAAAATATATTCAAACAATATTTTTATGGTAGTTTCCTTCAACTATGTCTTTAGTGTCCACAAGCATTTGGCATACTAAGTAAATGGACTTTAATAATCTGTTTGGAAGAGGTTGTAGTCTTATCCAGCCAGGTGAAGGAAAACATGCTACGTGACTTATTGGTATCTCAGTAAATCTTAAGAACTAGACTGCCAAATATTGAACACCCAATGAACTCATTGTTACCAATTAAAAATAAAGCATTTTCACACACACATTCATGCACACACACAAAATCTAGAATGAAGTAAATCAGTTTATGGACTAATCTTCTTAAGGCTGTTCCACAGACAGAAAAGAAAAGTAAATCAATAGTTCATTATAATGTACGTGTTCAACTCTGCTTTGTTCAGACTCAAGAATTTCTGTAATTCAGTGCTTTGAACTCACTTTTAAAGGCTTTATCAGATAACCCACAAAAAACTCCCATTGCCACACTTGCTTTTACATACTTGGAAATTAGTCTTATGTCAAAAAGGATATCCACTCTGCTATCCCATGGGGTGCTGGCTTAGGAGATTCAAATTTGTGTGTAAATTGATTCAACCCACATGGCAAATGAAGTCATGCTCGATTGCCAATCATGATCAGTTCCTGAGGGTATTTCCCAACTACTCTGCACTGCAGTTCTGGCTCAAGGACAATCTGTCTTCCCTTACACTTGGAGCATATTTTTCTCACCAGAGTAAGGTTATCACATCTTCACAAACTATTTAAGACAGAATTTTATGGAGGAAAAGTTAAAATATACAGTTTCTGTTTCACAGCAGATTTCTGTGGACAGGAATGCCTCTTACTGTCTTACTTCATAGTAGCATCAGAGTGCCTGGTAATCCTAATTATCAGTCTTGTCTTTCCAACATAAATTATTTTGAATGAAACATCATGGTCAAGTGAAACCTGAACCTGGTAACTCAGAACCTCAGGAAGATTACAGTAGTCAGTAACTAAGCTATATTTTTTTCTCGACAATCTGTTTGTTGGTTTCATAATCTTCTCTGTTGTGCAAAATAATTTCTTACATTTCTCAGACATATATAATAACTCATGAGAAATTAATTCACGTGCTACATCACTAGAACTACACTCTTTCAACTCAGACAGAATTGTCTCTGTAGGACTGTTGAAAATATCATAAAAGCCTGATTTTTCTAAATCTATAACCATGAATAAGTTTGGAAAAATTGTGGGATATTTTTCTGTTACTGCCTAGGAATCTCTTCCCATCCTCTTGCAAACAGGAAATGCACGAAATAGGACTAGAGTTCATTTTAAGGAACTGGAGAGATAAATGTGTTTTTATTGATCCCTCAGTGCTGTGAGTCACAATGTTTAAAAGGGCTGCTGCCAAAAAGTTAAATAAAAAAATCTCTTTCCCTTCAATGCTTTCTAGCTTTAATACAGGTCAGTGCAAGTGGTGCACATGTAACCAGAAATTGTTGTGCCTTTTGAAACTGTAATAGTTGCAAATGCTGGGCCATATTTATGCATGAATGTCAGGCTACAGATGAGGGGTAAACAAACAGGTTTATGTAAAAGGAAGGTACTTTCCTGTGTCAAATAATTATATTTCAAAATTCCATTTTTAAATTAAATCACTGTCAAATCTACAAAGTGTATTCATTCTCTCCTAATTGAAAAATAGCTTTTGGTTTTTTTTACTCCAAAGTACTATAATATACTTATGCACCATGTTATAATTCTATAGTATCACATTATCTTAGAAAGGCAGTGGCCACTTTAGGAAGGATGACAGCAAAATCTTCAGAGGCTGTCAGTGCAAGATAGTTCACAGCAAGGATGACCTGGTAGTAGTGAATAGTCCTTGATTTGCAGACAAATGGTCTCTGTGACCTACCAAATCCCTATAAATTTTAAAATATTCTTTATTATGTTTTTCTTCAGTCTTGGCATGCTTGCAGAGAGTTGCTGCATGAGATTAGTTGTTCTTTGGACTGCTCTTAGCATGTTTTATTTTTCATCTGTAAAATAATTATTTGCCTACATCAGCCAAAATTTTTCAAGAGAATTGCTTAAAACTGATTTCTAAATATATTCTGAAGTATTGATATAAGTGTCTCAAGCTTCTAAGTGGGCACAGGATTAATAAAGCATCTAAAATCTCTGAGGACTGAAAGAGTTCATCAACTTTTAAGAACTGCATTCATTCTGAATAGGAAAGACGCTTTCAAAGGACCCTAAATCAATGAGCCTTAGATCCCTCAGTCACATGAACATTTTTGAAAATGTTGTCCTGGATGTCTTTTGAACATGTGACAAAAGAATGGCAAAGAATGAATTTTGTAATTGATTATTTGAATCTGTACAGGAAATCTACCAGAGTCTAGTTTGTGGTTCTGCCCCCTCCCCCGCCCCCCCTTCAAATTAATGTTTATTTTTGAATTTCTTTATAAATGAATATGAGTATATTGTAGTAAATTAAAAAAGTTGTGGGTGCAAGACTGTGGAAACTTTGGAAGACCAAGCTGGAATACCCAGCACACTGAAAGTTTGAGTTAAAACGTATATCTATTTTTTGTCTCCTATACTGTGAAAGGAAGGTACATATTTATAGAGAACCTAAGATAGTAACTTGATGTTCCATAATTCAGTTAGAATACTGCATTTCTGCTTGCTAAAGTGCAGAAGAGGGGAGTTTTTTTACAGAACACATTATAGATTGATGGCAGCATTTTCATTGCTTGGTTTCTTCTCTAGAGCAATCTAGGACTCACATCAGGGTTGCAATGTGGTTTACTGAGATCTCCTAAAGTGTGAGGTTTTCAGATAGCTATTGTAATTTACATTGTTCTTTTTCTAATTAGGAGGTGATAAAGAATCCATATTTTAATTACAATCTCTCTATTTAAAACAGGGGAGGCTATAATGCGATCATATCCCGGCAAGGGTTTTGCACATCTGTGTAGTTTTTGATGCATGCAAAATATGCTTATCCTCCAACTTGCCACCGAACTAATTATTGGGAAAAATAATCTTTCCATCCTTCGTTATATTCTGCTTGCCCAGGACTTTGTATAGGATTTCCCACAGCTAGTGGCTTCTGCTGTGGCTTCTTGCTGTGCCCACCAGTTTTAAACTGCTACAGAAGAAAAGCAGAACCAGCAGTTTTTCAGAAATTCCTGGGGCCTGTTGTAACTCTACATTGCTGTTAGATCTTCTGCTAAAAAACATACCCAAGAGCTGTGCTGGCTGGTCTTGAAGGCTTTCTTCTTGAAGGCAGCCTCAGATTCTTCATGTGCTAAAGCAAGCTTGCAAATGGTCTGGGGGCACTTGGAGGATATGTACAGCTGGTACTTTTGTGCAGCCTCACTGAGGAAAAAGAGGAGATCCTCAAGTGTGCACTGCTCATTAAACTCCCTAACACATTCAATTAAATATCTTGTCAAATACTTCAAAGTGCCCACTGTGTTTCCTTGGTAGATAGCCCCATGCATTTCTGACCAAACACTTCTGCTGCTAACTTGTTGAGATTTTAATCATAAAATTAAATTTAGTTAATGTTAGTTAAATATACAAGGAAATAGTCCCTATCAAATAATTATTCATGGGTTCAGATTGAAAAGATCACACTCCTAGAAAGAAATACTTGTGCAAAGAACCAACCAACAACACTTGCAAGTGTAGAATAGATTTTACAGTAGTGTTCAGGTGTGTGTTTCCCACACCAGGAATGTAAAGTTCAGCATGAAGAATTTGGATGGAGTTTCATAAAGTCCTCATATGCCCTTTTTCCCCCTTCCTTCCTATTCAGTCCTTTTCTGCATACCCAAATAGGGGATATAGATTAAGGCATTATGTTACCTTGCTTTTTCACAGTACCCTGCAATATGATAAAAGAAAAATTTAAATACTCACTGGCCATAAGTTCAATATTCTCCCCAGATGATTTAAACCTGAATCATAGTAAAAAAGGCAGACTAATAAAATACTGTATTATTTATGTTACTTTTCTGTTGACAGCTCTTCTTCTTCTCACAGGCAAGGGTTGAAAGTGTTCATTTTAAGCCATCAACTAGTTTAAATTTCTCCTGTATACTTTCATTAACATTGGTTGTCCTTTGAAATTTTTTCCTGAGTCCTTGCATGCTACTAGCCAAGTCTGATTGCAAGAGGGAAACAAGGAACTCAGAAACAATGAAACTTAAAAACAGTAAAATAGGTAAAAATTTACAGAATAAAGGTAAAGGAATGAAATGCAGAGTCATTTTTTGCCTCTGACTGCTTCAGCATTTCTAGCTGATGTGACTTTAAAATTTTTGTGACTCTTGAACTGACCTTTCTGTTGACTCTTGCAGCCATTATTTCATCTATATTGTGAAACTGTAGTACTGGCCATGATCAACAAATGTAGCTTTGTTTTTACGCAGAACTAGAGTTTCACAAATTTTCTAATATGTCCTCATTGTCATGCTAATTCTACAGAATGGATGCTGAATAATCAGGAAGGTACAGGGAAACAAAGTCTGTCTGGAAAAAAAATCACAGAATTAGTGTACACTAATTAGTGATGCAGCCGTGTTTAACCTTCAAATCAGCAGTAAACGTGGGGAATGTATCATATTTTTCCTCCTGTGTGAAGGCCTAGAATTAAGGACAGATATGGTCTTGCTCTCATGTGCCTTTCTGATTCTAGGGAGTAAAAAGTCCAAAGTGTCTCCATGATTTGTTGGCAGACTTGTATGGAAAAAAAGGTTTGATGATGTCTGAAGGCAGGCTGAGGGAAGGGGGCAGACTGCTTACCCTGCTGATATACAGCCACTCACAGAAATTTTCTTAAACTGATGTCAGTTCAAGAAACACCTTTTCTGTTTCGGTAAGACAGGAAGTAATACCTTCCAGAAAAAGAAAGTATAGTTAACACTAATTAAAATAAATAATAAAAAAATATGTTTTCACTGCTAGAAATAGTTAATACACGTGCTTCAAATAAAAGATCTATCTTTTTACTATGTTTTCTTACATACATTTAGTACTTCAGCATGCATGGCACCTGAAACCAGTTTATATTACAAATTAAAATTCTTTACACTTGTTTATACGCAGAAACAATTGCAAGTTTATCATACATACAAATGTAATAATCAAAACATGTCACTGAGTAGGTTCAACAATATTCTTTCGATCAGTTACTCACTGAGTCCTCCCCATTCTCATTTATTTATTCTTGATGTATGATCAGTTACCTGATTCATAGGGCATGGAATAATCAACCTGCTGATTAGATGACTGAAGTATATTTAGAAGTATTTTAGTAAGGAAAGGCAAATATTTGGTGACAAGTATAGATTTAGATTATCAGTTCTAGAAACTGGTTGGGTGAGATGGTTGATAATATTTCAAGTTATAACTAATCCTATACAATCATGCAGTACTGAAGTCTTACCCACACCCAAGGAAGGACAACAACAAATGTCTCCATACCTAACAGGTTTCCTATACAAAACCATTTGTAGGAAATTATAAAATTCGAAGGCAAACCATTTATGATTATGAGATTGTGATTTGTATTGCTATTTGAGATTAGACAGTCTCTGCATTATGGCTTCCCAATGTTAAGGAAAAAATGGTGCTGTGTGTTGCCTTCTGAGGGTTGATAGGAAAGTCTGAGCAGGTTCAGGTGTCTCTTGAAAAGGTAACAGTTTGGTATCTGCATTTTGCCATAAAAGGACATTTGTGCATCATGCAGTAAAATTAATTTTGCTTGTCAGTTTATTAGATTGACTGCAGTAGGAGTCTGAAGGGTCTAATTTCCATTTACCTGACTAATTTTTACAAATTTGTAACATTTTCATTATTCTTGGAAGCAAGTACAAAGGCGTATTAGAAGGGAAGCTCTTGCTAGCATGGGTTATTGTCATGATTTGCACTGCAGAACAATTCTGCAGAAGAGGTGGAAGCTGGGCTGTTTTCTGCCTGAAGAACAGCTTTCTTAAGTGGTAACATGCTCTATGATTATTGACATCTATGGTACTTGAGCCTCATATTTCAAAGTGTATTCACAAGTACTCAGATCTGACTATTCGAAATGAAATTATAAAAAGCATGGCTCTGAATAACGTGATGTGTAATGAAAAAGAAAAAATACCAACAACACTATGGGGAGCAGAGGAGTTAAGACTTTCTTCGGTTAAGAGAAACTTATGTGTACAAGGTTGGAGGAAACGCCATGAAAATTTCAGTCTCATTTGGTGTGTATAAACTGTATTAGCACTTGAGGGTATATGAGTGAATTTAAATCTGTGATCTCTATGGAGATCACAAGCAGTACTTTCATAGTGCTGCTAAATCAGCAGACAGCATTGTGTGTAACAGTTCCATACAGGAAATACGGTCCTGTACCTTCTTTCTAATTGAAGAGATATCACTGGAATAGTTTCCAAGACTAATTGAAAATTTTCCAAACAAAATATTTGTACTGGAACATCGTGAAATTTGAAACTATAATAATATTGATAGACAAATGTTTCCTGTCTAATAAAATTGGCTTCTGAGGCATAGAATTCCTTCTCTGAAGTTTATATTGGTTTACATTTGGTACAGGGCACTGTTAAGTTTGCAGCAAGAATCTGAAACAGGGCCTAAACTGGAAGGCAAGGCAGCTACAGTGAAAAGAAGGAATAACTGCTCTTTTCAGCTCAAAGAGAACAGAGAAGTTCTAAACAAATGATCTGTTGAAAAGTCTTCATGGGCCAGATGCTTCAGCACAAAGAGAGCAGGTTCACAAAAAATTTTCCAGCCAACCATCTGAAAACTACAGCTTATTCTGGGACAAAATCCATCAGAAAAACTTCACTAGCAGAGAGTTAGGATGTCTGAGCTTTCCAGGAAAAATTCCTAAGAAAATACAAGCAAAGTCACGTGAACCAAGATACTAAAAGAAATTCTAATTGAGTTTTCCTGAGTTTAACCAGTGATTCAGTTTCTCTCACCCAGTAACATACACACCAACAGTGAGAATCTGTAATATATTTCAGTCCCAAAGAGAAGTCCCAAGATGTAATGAAAGTTCAGGGGCTTTTGATAATCACCAGTGCATCCACTGCAGCCAACCCTTTGCTCACAGAAATATTGCTACAGTTGATTCAGAAATACCTGTATGAGCTCAGTCAAAAAGAACATCAGCTGCTTTTCAGAACAGCACAATTGATGAGAAATGGCTTAGCTTTAACATGTACTGTGAATGAGTTCAGTTGCAGCGCTGCACTTTGCAACAAAACATGTCTTTCTTGCATTGTGGGACAAACATGTTTGAGCAGTGTATAATTTCACACTTAAGTAAGAACCAATGATGTCCAACCTAGGTGTGTTATAGAAGTACAAGATGAAAACCATAATTTGGAGCTTTTTCCAATTTATGGCTTATTCATTTTACTTGATTTTTGAAAGAAGTAATGCATGAGCACTTTTGTACCAGGAGTGAATTTTCCTTCTATAAGTCTGTGTCTGCCTGCATCCTCCTGTTATTAAATCAGAGTGAGGAATGGTGCAGTCCCCAACCACCACTATCAGAGACAGTTTCAGCACTGACTTTGAGAGGAACCGGGTTGAATTTGGAGGACAGACTGCAAAAGCCATGTATGCTGGATGAATCAGTGGAGGTGATGCCAGAGGGGACTCTAAACATCCTGTGTACCATCTTATCCCTAGCTGAAAGTAGTTTCTATACAAGGACATTTTGTTCTAATGGTAAATACGTTTTTTTAAATGAAGATTTGGAAATTTAAAAAGAATTCTACTCTTTGGCTCGAAGCGATCCAAGCAGCAAGCAGATGAGAACGATTTGTCAGCTGCATCTCCACAGGGCGCTGCTCTGGGAAACTGCAACTGGGACTCATTCTCCTCTTCTCCAGCAGGACAGCCACATGATGACCTCAGAGGGACCATGGGGCTGACAGACCTCTGGAGTATGCTACATGTTGTCCAGGACACTGAGCAGCTGCAGGTGGCTTCTTATGAAAAGCAGTCATGTAAAACACTGTTACAAGTGAACTCCTGTTAATATGACCTCTTTTACTGGTGGTGAAATTTTCTTTTATTCCCTGTTCCATCAGGATATGACTGAACACTGAAAGAGGCCCTGATGTGGATATATTTGCAGTATGAGAAGCATGTGTTTTCCATTTTAAGGAATGTCAGTCTAAGCATTTAATGAAGAAGTTTTAACTAAATATAATGTAGTTGTTGTCAGCCTTTTCAAGCAAAAATTGTATTTTCTAAATAGCCACAAATTCCACAAATTACAAGCACAAACCATGTCCGTAGTGTCACACAGTTGTTTTAATTCTAAATCCAAAACCATACCATTAGTTTTGGGCTTTTTTTTCTTCAGTCCATGTTTCCAAAAAGAAAGGAAGAAACAAGAAAGAGCACCAGAAGCATACTAAATGTTCTTACTTTTTGCTTTCTACAAGAAAGGATTTTGACTGTTTGAGATCAAAAAAGCCCAGAGCACATCTGTAAATAATAGGTCAGCTGTCCTGAGGAAAATTTGTTCATTGGTCTTATTACCTCAACCCTCTGTGCCTGCCCATAGGCTAAATGAACAGATAGTTTGCCAAGGTAAAACATCAACATCTGGAATACAGAGTTTTACTTGGGATGCTGCAGATTTTACTCCCAAATTAAGATGGTCTGGTAACCAAGGCTGATAGGACATCTTCCAGGACAAAACAGAGCAAAAGCTACACTGCACAGCCCCTGCAGCTAAACGGACAGAGCAGGGGTTTGTCTCCTGCCAATTGTTGCTAAAAATAAAGCAAAAATAAAAATAAAATAAAGAATAAAAAATAATAAAAAAACTAAGCAGTAATTTTTCATGGTAAATCTCTTTATGTCAGTATTCATCATCTCTACCATTAAAATTAGTATAAAGTCAGTTAGCTAGAAGACATAATCTATTTCATCCCATCCAGAATCATAATTATGTTATCTGAAATCCATTATGAACCTGGAAGAGAAAAGGTCAAAGTGTAAGTCATGGCTTTGCTCAGAGTAGAAACCTTGACAAAGATGCCCAACCCTGCACAACAGATGAACCAGTTCCCCATGTGGCAACTTACCATCCTGTTTCTTAAAACATATGCAGCATTTGACCTAAAATCCAGGTTAATAAACAAACCACAAAATTTCACAGTTAATGGAGATAATGTATAATCTGAAGAAGTGCAGGGTCCCTTTTATATTTGGAACTAACAGATATATTTGAAAGAAATAGCTCAGCATGTATCTTCTACTATTAGATAATCACCTGTAACATTAAGATGAAATGGAAAGCAAGTATCACTCAGACAGAGATTTAGTTCCTGCTTCTATGAAAAGGATATTCAGGGAGCTTCCAGATATGAGACATCATTCTTATTAAAACTGAAGTGACTACCTGACTTGAAACTATATATACTACATACATTAATTCCTGAAATTAATCTAGCTGCTGTTGTGTCCTAAGATTTTATGCATTTTAATGCAGTTATCTTACATTATCAATCCATGGTTTTAATATGGAAAAAATTCAAAATAAGAGATGCTGCCATAATCAAATAATAGAATACAAAAATCCAGTCTGTAAAACAAAATAATCTTTAACAGCTTGATTCCAATGCAGCCAGTATGGTTGTTTAGTGAACTCAGTAAACTTGGAAAATGAAGTTATTATGGAGTTACTGCTATGAAAATTGCTGTGTCATGAATACTTCTCTGTCAGTCCAGGCTGGCTTGACGAGACCTGCTCTGCAGGGTGGTAATTAAATCTTAACAGGCAACTACTGGGCATGAAACACCTTCTGGCAATGAGCTTAAGGCCGAGGCCTCAGCAGTCAGGGGGTTGTAGGATGGGAGCAGTGGGTTGAAGGCTGAAACAGAAGTTGAATGTTAGGAGAAGAGGATATAAACAGAGTTAAGCCCCACAGAGATGGTAAGTGATGATGGTAAGTGTCTTTATTGAGGGGGAAGAGCACAAGAGTCAGGTTTAGATTCAGGAGAAAGATGCTTGCAGAGTGGTGTTTCAGGTGCATAAAGCCACCTACTGAACCTGTGAGGATCCCAAAATGGGATGGGAATGTTCTTTCTCTGGAAATAGTCTTTGTAATTCTAGGTGCATTTTTCCATCTGGAGTAGAGAAAGTGTCACAACATGTCTCTGAGATACTGAGCCCTGCGTGTTGTCATGTTGTGGACACACGCTCATGAGTCTGCAACATGGGCAGTGAGTCTTCTCCAACCCACCTTCACAGCTCAAAGTCAAAGACTGAAAATCTTGAACTGACAAGTGTAGGATAAAGAAGAAATGTGGCTGTAAAAGCAGACATTGAGAACAGCCCATAGGCAAAGATCTACTTAATCCTTCCAGAGACCCAATATGCTGTGAAGGAAGGTGAGAATCATATAATCACCGAATCATAGAAGGGTCTGGGTTGGAGGGGACATTAAAAATCATCTAGTTCAAACTCCCTACCATGGGCAGAGACATATTCCACTAGATCAGGTTGCTCAAAACCTGATGCAGCCTGGCCTTTAACACTTCTAGGGAGGGAGCATCCAAAAATTCTCTGGACAGCCTGTGCCAGTGTCCCACCACTCTCTGAGTAAAGAATTTCTTCCTAATTTCTAATCTAAATCCCCTCTCAGTCTGAAGCCATTCCCCCTCATCCCATCACTACATGTCCTTGTAAAAAGTCCTCCTCCAGCTCCCATAGGCTCCCTTTAGATACCGGAAGGCTTCTGCTGGGTCTCACCAGAGCCTTCTCTTCTCTAGACTGAACAACTCCAGAGCTTCATAGGAGAGGTGCTCCAGCCCTCTGATAATCTTTGTGCCTCTCCTCTGGGGAAAATGCTTACTCTAGTGTGAAGTTCAGGCTTTCCCACTTGTGCTGCTGATTTATTTGGATTTGCATTGTTTTCCTTGCCCACAGTACATGATATAGCACTTACAGCTCTGTCAGCAGTCACTGGCCAGTCTTGCGTGCCAGGAGGAGAGACCCTCCCATGCATTTGTGACCTCTAGGTTTGATTGTTATCTGCAGGAATGAGATGACTAAGCTAAAATATGCTCAGATGGTTCATAATTTAGCAGCTGAAGGAGACAGGCTGCTAAGACAGGACCCATAACACCCTGCCCTCTGGAAATGGGTCCCTGTCAAAGACAGCTCTGGACCAAATCTCTCAGTACCATCAAAGCCCAAGTGACATATACCATTAGCTTTTCTTCAACATTGGATAGTATTTCACCTGAAGAGAAGCATGTTATCTCCAGCTGTGATTTCCATTGTTGTGAAGGGCAGGAATTCCTTCTCAATTGGACTGTGTTTCTGGGTGCTCATCTGTAAACAGCTGAAATTACTGTAGGCCCCATAATTTTTGTAGCAAAGCCCAGTTTATGCTCCTCTGTTGAGCTGCTCTGATTGCAATATTAAACCAACAAAATCTCAGAAGCATTTCAAAGCTGGAGAATGTGAAGAAAAAAGACTTTTTATTCTCTTTATGGTGCTCAAAACTGGTAAAACATTTCATCTTACTGCAAATGAGGCTGGGTGCACGAGAACCCACATTAGCAATTAGCTATTTCCTGGTTTGCTCCCAGGCTATGCTCTGGACTGAGCCAGCAATTTTCTTCTAAAAAGAAGACCTAGAAACAGTTGACACGATAATTTGTTCCAGGGTCTGTTCCTGGATGCAGCCCATGTCAAGATTGACTCTTTCCATCTAGGACATTCCTCCCACATTATCCCATGTGGTAATGCAGTACACATCCTTGGTGTCATGCTACGAAAAACACAGCTGTGCCAGACTGCATTCAGCACAGCCCTCTCATTATTCTAGGCATTGTGAATGGGAATATGATGACGAATAGTATATGCCTGACACAAAGGAATCCCATAGGAAGGGATGCCTTTACTTTTAAGCTGCAGCCATTACATCCTGGGAAGAATGGTGAGTTCAGTGCTGATTGTCCTGTGGGGCTTGTAAATACCAGGATTTCTCAGCCATTAATGTGGGAGAGATGGTTGTGAGACCACTTGTGAGATCACCTTGTCAGGAGAAAAATATCTTCATCTCTTGCTAAGATCTTTGGCTTAGTATAGAGAAAGAGGAGACCTATTCTCTTCAAGCTCACAGCTGGTGAAAAGTAACAAGAAAATACATAAGCGTCAGTCAGGAATATTTAATGACACCAGTTTGTATAATTAATCAGAAAAAAGTTGTTTTCCATAAAAGTTTTCCCATGGATTCTTTAACTTATTTGGTGGGAAAGAGGCATATAATAGTGTATTTTCAATAATCCAGCATCTTTTATAAATCAGCTAGAACACACAGACTCCTCATCATTATCCAGCTAAGGATTGCATGTAACTGCTTTTAGGAAATGTACAATAAGCTCAATAAACATTCTTTTTTCTTCCCTGAAAACAATGTGCCACAGTTCCAAGGCGAGTTTTGGGAAAACTGGTGGGTGTTTATAGCAGTAAAATAACATCTTGCAATTAAATTTCAGAATCTAGTTCCCCAAGAGATACAAACCCCATATCTATGTGCATATGTATGCACGTATTTAGGGATTGCTTTATGCATCACAGAAAGAGCCAGTGTTGCAAGGCTGGAACATGACAGCTGCTCAGTAGCTGGTGCTCTCACATTTTACAGGAGGGTTGAAGAAGAATAACACCCACAAGAGGCATTAGAATTCTATGTCAGGAGTCTGTGTAAAGCATAGAATCTCGCTTGCATCCTGTCAGGGACCACTGGTAGCTCACCTGGCATACAGACATGTAGCAAGCAAGTAAGTATTGATTGTATCAACATCATTTTCCCGGGTAAGTATTGATTGTATCAACATCATTTTCCATTACTTTTTGTTGTGTTATCTCTCTTCCAGATATAGATGTGCCCTTTTTGCCTCCAGTTGGGACAGTCAGTTTCGCACACATTATTCTCTGAATTTCAGTAGATGTTCTAATGCTGGTTTTGTATGAATTCCAAAATATATTCTTTGACCATAGAATTTATTTTCTTGACAATATTCTTCCAGGCAATAAAATTGCATCCAGTACAGTTTAGAATGATTATTCTAATACTTTTCCAGCTGACATCAGCCAAGATTGTGCCTCTGTAATGACACTAAGGCTCGCCTATTTATGTAATTATGTTCAGGGAATGCATATCCATCCACACTTCATTGAAAACATTGTAAACGTTTTTCCGTATTTAATGTCAGAGTTGTATGTTTTAGATTATATATTAAAACTTGCATAGTTACTAGACTCACATGGCACAAAGCACAGGCCAGGCACAGTTTGCAAACTTCATTAATGTGCTTTGTATTTAGTTTTTGGATGTTCTAGGGGGTTTTATTGTTTTAAAACATTGGCAAAAGTACAGCCAAGAGTATCAAAGCCCTAAAGGTTAGAAAATTAAGCCAAATGCATAAAGGACTCTTACCCAACCAACAAGATACTTAGGGAATATATTGGCTCACAAAGAAGATGAGTAAAACTTTTTGTTTTTTCCCACAAGCAGAACTGATTTTCACTGCAGTCCTTGTGTTAATCTCTTACCCTCAGACACAAAAACTGAGCTTCACCTCTGCATATGTAAATAAAGAAACATTTTTGATTTAGAGGATAAGGGTCAAAGTTTAAAAAACAATTGTAGAAGGAGAAAACATGAGGGTTAAAATGGTACCAAATAACTACAAAGCAAGATATATAAGCATCTTAATGCTAATGAATAAAAACTTAAAAAATTGCATACTGCCATTTTTGTCTACAGCTCCAGTGAGCTGAGAAGTGAGGAAACTTGCATATGCAGCTGCATACAGAGCACTGAGGAAGGAAACTGGGTAGATTTCTAGGAATGCTGGAGCAGAGGACTTAACTAAATATGTTTTCTAAAGACAGACTTTATTTTGATTTTGGAAACTAAATGAAATTCCTCTTAAACAGATTTTTAATTTTTTGTTAAAGAGAAAGCTCTAATGTCAAGGATTTGAGAATAGTATGAAAAATCTTAATGTAGCAGGTGTATAATTTAATTTATGACTTATTAAATTTTTCTACATTTTTTATTCATATGGTGTGAGCACTGTGCTATGTAGCCATTAGTTGAGTGTTCTCTTTGCTTCTTCTTTGTAGTTTTCTGCAAGAAAATTTACGAGAAGTCACACTATGGGGATGACTGGCTCAGGCATCAAAAGCAATCTTGCCTTGAGCTTATTTCTATATTGCATAAGATTTGAATCATACCAAATGTTTACCCTTATAATGCAGTCCTTGTTCTTTTTAAATTGCCATTGACTGGTGCTCTGAATGACCAGTTTGGGACCATACTTGCCTTCATTAATGTCAAGAGCAAGCTTGGCATCAAAGAAAGTTGATTCAGACCCCCAGATAAAAGGCATTAGGATGCCTATGCATGCATTTTCCTTGGTTTCAAGATAGAGTTTATAGAAATTGTGTTTGGATGCAAAGGCTCTGAAAACAGACACAAAAAAAGAATAAAAATGCTTGGTCGCCACAAATCAGCGAAATGCTGTTTCTGAGAAAAAAGATCCTTAATATTATGATACTGCTGATAAAAATGTGGCAGTAATACATTCTGGGGGCTATTTGAGGAAAAAGAGAAATGGTTCCATTGTTTACTTAAAAAGGACTACAAAATGAGCAAGTAAGGGACTGGTTTGATTAGCTTATTACTGAAATTTTGCATCAGAGGACTTTGTAATAGTTGTTCTGTCAATAATGTCTTAGTCTGAATGGCAAAATCATGAATGTGGTTTAAAAAAAAAAAGTTACCTTATGTTTAAACTCACTAGGTTTAGCCTTATAGATACTTTTCCTTGACTCAGAGGAAGAGGAGATTATCTGCAAGTTAGTCACCTGGTCTGGATACTAGTAGTACATTTGTTTCTCTCCTCATTATGACCCTTTGAGTTTTGTCTAGAAAAAGTGTGGACTGCAGGAAATATGGTTTAACAGGGGAGAGCTGTATGTATGTGATGCTATGAAGCCACAGGTTTTGATGCCTTTACTGCTTTTGAGGTGTAAAAAGTTTTCATTAAGAATATTTCTTGCAATGTTATGTTTTGAGTTTCTGTGGTGTGTCTATGAACAGTAATTTCATGCTTTGGTAATGTATTATTATTTCTTATTCTTAACATGCTTTTTTTTCTTTCCCTCCTTTCTCTTTATGAAAGTTTGTGAATAAATATATATTTCAAATCTATGGAACTGGTGAGTTTCTATAAATATAGAGAACTCCCTGTATAAGTAAGAGGACTAAAGGAAAAGATCACAGAAAATAGAGCTGGAAGAGGTTTGTGGAGGTTATGCAGTCTAAATTCAACCTCAAGAATTCAACTCTGCCTTTGCCACCCCTGGCAAACATTTGTCTAATTCCTCCTTAGAAGCTCACAGGGACAGAGATTTCACAATCACCCAAGGCAATCTATTCCCACGCCTAGTGATTCTTGCAGATAAAGGGTTTTTTCTGATATCCAACCTGAATTTCTCTAGCTGTAATTTGAGTGTATTTCTTCTTGTCCTCTTTCCAAGGACGTGAAGAACAGATTAGTCCTTTGCTCTTTGCGGCAGCCCTTTCTGTACTTATAGACTGTTATCAGGTCTTCCTTCAGGCTTCTCTTCTGTAGACTAAACAAACCAAATTAGTTTTCAATTAAAGTTTAATGTTGCTTAGCTGTCTGTGAGATGTAATGTGGAAGAGGCATTTGCAAAGCACACAGCATTAGGACAGTTAAAGTTTCAGAAGACACACATGAAGTGTGCTTAGCTCTGCATTTTATGTGCTCCTGTCCAATTTATTTCCTAAATTTAAATTTAGAGCTTTGTCTCACACTTGTTTACAAGTCTCCAGACTCCATCCCAGAGCTGAGTTCAGGTTCCAACAACCCGTATAGCCAGCAGAGTACTTTATTCAAGTGTTTTAACTGATGTCAACATTTACATAAGGTCAGTTAAAACTGACAATTAGAACTGTCTGAAAGGAAATAACAGTGCCTTACTATTGGTCTGTGGCTGTAAAGCAAGATTCTGTAGTTCAAAAGAAGTTGTTCTCTGACAAAATAAGATAGTTCTTTCTATTGATATATTACTTATCCAGCTTTTTTTATTTTTTTCCTGAAAAGAATGAGAGGATTCATAAAAAAAAGTGATAAATACATTTAGTTTGAAAAGAATAAGTGAGTAAGCTTGTATCCTTCCTTAAATTGTCTCTCATATTCATTAAGATCTCAGAAATTGTTACAAAGCCTGCAGATATTTCTCACAGAATCGTAGAAACATAGAATATGCTGATTTGAAAGAACCCATCAGGATCATCAAGTCCACTTCCTTGCCCTACGCAGGACACCCCAAGAATCACACCATGTGCCTTGAGGGTGTTGTCCAAACACTTGAACTCTGTCAGGCTTGGTGCTTCCCTGGAAGCCTGTTCCAGTGCTCAACAGCCCTCTGGGTGAAAAACCTTTCCTAAACCTCCTCTGATTCAGTTTCAGGCCATTTCCTCGGGTCCTGTCACTGGTCATGAGATTGAAGAGATCAGTACCTGCCCCTCTGCTTCCCCTCATGAGAAAGTTGTAACTGCAATGAGTTCTCCCCTCAGTCTCCTCTCCTCCAGGCTGAACAGACCAATTGCCCTCACTTGCTCCTCACACAGCTTCCCCTCAAGGCCCTTCACTGTCCTCACTGCCCTCCTTTGGAATTCTCTGAAAACTTTCTATCTTTTTTATATTGTGGCACCCAGAGCTGCCCCCAGCACTGGAGGTGAGGCTGCCCCAGTGCAGAGCAGAGCAGGACAATCCCCTCCCTTGCCCAGCTGGCCATGCTGTGCCTGATGTCCCCCAGGACACACTTGGCCCTCCTGGCTGCCAGGGCACTGCTGGCTCATGTTCAACTTCCCATCTGCCAGGACCCCCAGGTTTCCATAGTGCTTCTCTCCAGCCTCTCATTCCCAAGTCTCATGATTCTTAGCATTTAAGGTTATCTGGGTTTTGTATGAAAGAAAATATTAGCTAGTCACTTGCTCACTACTGTCCAAGTGCTGTTCTTTAAACCGTTTTTCTTTCTTTTTCGACATGTACAGTGAAGGGCTTATGCAGTTGTCTTTGTAAAAGGACAAAACATTTTTGTCATGATCTACTTGTTTTGTTATGGTTAGCATGAAAAGGACTGACAGAGTGATAAATTTATAATGCTCCAGGTAAAATAATCTGGAAAATTTATTAACATCACCTTGCACAAAATATTATTTGAAATGTTTTATCTAAGACCATGTTATCTAGTCTATACAGACAAGTAGGAAACTGGTTTGGCAGGCAGTAATAGATTCAGGGGTAAGAACAGACAAATCATAAAGTGATGTGAGTTGTCCACCTTGATGGTACAAAAGAAAAAAAAAAAAAAAAAGAATGGTAGCAGTAAGGAAATGCTCTTACTTGTGTGCTTTACATCAGTGAGAAAGAGACTGGAATTCTAGCTTCAGATTTGGCACTGGATTTGAAAGAAGGGTATAAAAAATGGAAGCAAGATTGGAAAAAATTACAGTGAACAGTAAGTTTTAGGGGTGACCTGACTGGTGCATGCATAAGCATGTTCAGTAAACAGCAGGTATTAAAATGCTCTTTAGAAGAAAAAGAGAAGATGCTTTTAAGTCAAAGACAGACAAATTCAAACAGGAAATGAAGCACATGCCTTTTGAAGTGTGGTTGAATCAACAGAGATTGGGTACAAGAAAAGTGATAGGCTTTCTATCTCATCACGTCATCAGATGAAGACAACCTTCTGTCTTGTGAGAGGTGTTTCTGCAAAGCACAAGTGACTAGGCTCTGCTGGGAGCAGCAGGGTGGCAGAGATGGGCTTCATGCATGCAGGTGGTGAGAGCAGATCATGTATCCCTGTGGCTTCTCTTTTTCAGAGTCATAGCACTTGGCATTGAGCTTAAAATTCTGAGTTATGAAGGATATCACTAGTAAGTTTTCTATTCAAATACATCAGCTTCTAATTCCCTTCTACAAAAAAAGTGGCTAGTAGATGTTTATCTCTATGCTGGCTGCTCAGTGCCAGCTGCTTGCTTTTCACCTTATTCACACTACCACAGTTTTGAATTCTTCCATTATTTTGCAAACAGTCTTGCTGAGTACTGGCAAAAATCTCTTGCACAGAGAAAATTCAGTGAGAGAAGAGCTGTTTCTCCAAGTTTAGCTCTCAGGCTCAGAGGAACTTGCTGTGTACTTCCGTGCACTTGAAGCATGGTTGGTCAGCTGGTGTCACCCACCAGATTCCTCTCTGGAGAGAATTCCAGTGGAAGGAATCAAGAACCACTTCAAAGCAGCCACTGTTTTGTGTAAGGAGGTCTTTTTCCCACTGATGAGTCCAGTCCCCCAGGCCAAATTGTGTGCAGCTCCTCTTCTAGAAACAAAAGCCACTAGCCAAGTGAGAGAGATCAAGAAAATGACTTCGTCATCACTCTGGGTAGATGCTTTAGAAAATTGACTTGGAATCCATCAAGGATGTAAATATTTGTGCCACTAAAACAGAAGGTGCAAGGAATAGAAGTCTGCCCTGCATTCTCTCTGCTATGCCTATTTGTAGTATTTCCTTTCCTAAACTTTTTTCTTCTTAGCAAGATACCATGACTTGGAGCACTGCCAACACAGATGATTCTGTGTGCTGAACTCCACTCTTTTATTCTCAGTTTTTCCTTGATACCTAATACCTGGATGCCAGTTCACATCTCTGTTCCTGAGTAGCCTTGCTAGGGAAAGAAAGCATAACATGGCACCCACTTGTTGAAGTTACTCTTCAGGACAGGATGCAGCAGAGCTTGGCTCTTCCCTGGTGATCACAGACCTTTTTTCTATGTGTTAAGTCTAGAAGATTTGCTTGAGAAAAGAAGTAAGCACTTGCTGGAGTCTTCTTTTACCTTCACTGACAAGAGCTACTCTCTTTTGTCAGGTACATCCAGCCAGGCAAAGGCATGAGCATCTCCTGGGCTAACAAGGTGCCAATCCTCTAATGGGATGCTCATTGTCAAGGTTGCGAGGGTGCTTGTGGTGTTTGTCCAGGCCACACAGATCACTGATGAGCTCTCCCATTGCTTAGTGCTCCCACAGTCCTATTCCACAACTCTGTATTGCACAACAGGTTTAGGTCAGGCCACTCTTGCCCTGGACACAGAGACCTACCGCATCTGAATCCTTCCCTCCAGGAAACTGCTGAGCCCCACATCCGAGGAGCTGCTGTGGTGAAGGAGATGGAGCAGCCAGGTTCACATGCACTCCTGCCCTCTTCTTCTCTGAACTGGGCAGATCAACCAGAGGAGACATCCTGGGCAGGAACAGAGCTCCTCACAAAAATGGTCCCTGCAGAGACCTTTTCTGAAAGCAATGTAAAGCACCTGTTTAACCAGCTTTTATTCATCTTGTGGAGTCTGTTTATTGTTACCATTTCTCTTTCCTAGTTCCACCTAAACTACATTTCAGGTCTTTGCTGTAGTTTTTTTACAAGTAACACTTAAAAAGATTGTTAGCAATATCCTCTCCTGTTTCTGCTTTGCCTCTCCTCCCCCTTTCTCACCAGCTCTATTTTCTGCTTTTAATTGTATTTTGTTTTGCGGGAGAAATGAAAGACTGTTTACTGATCCTGTCCCCACCCTTTCCTTTCCTGTCACAGCTGGTCCTTGAAATTCGATGGAATAATAGCTCTGCATGTTCTGTTCCCTGTCCCCTTGCCCCCCCCCCCCCAGAAATGAATTTTAGTATTGTTGAAAGATTCCAATGAAGCTGCCAACTCAGAATGTCTCAAATAAACCCTATTGAAAGAAAATTAATTTAACTTATAAAAATATAGTTAATATTTAATTCTCTATTTTAACAGTGAACAAGGGATGAAGGAAGATTTGGATCACCTTGGATAGACCCAGTATACACTTTCTTCTGTTGAGCAGCCTGATATTTTGATGGACTATATTGAATAAGTTCCATTTTTTATCCATCTGGAATATTGATGCAAACAGAAACAGACACCTAGGAGAGGAAGCTTTTTGTACTGGGGAGGAGGGATGCCATTATTTCTCTTTTGCTCTGGACATTGAAAGTGGAAGTTGAAGAATAAACCCCTGGGAGAGTGGGAGGAATGGAGCAATGTTAGCAGATAAAGATGCTTTTTTTTCAAGTTAAACAGAAAGTTCAAGACATGGTGACAGAGCTACAAAAGAGACGAGATGGGGTTATTACAATCGTCTTCAATGTTATACTTTTCCATGTGCAATGTTTGTTGAGTGGAATTTTAAAAAACCATGCAGGCAGCTAAACAAACAGATTTTTGGCATCATTTCATTAAAAAAAAAAAAAGAAGGCTGAAGATTAATAAAACAGAAAAGAAAAGGACAGCCCCACCCATTCATATTGCACGGAATTCAAGTGGCAAGTTGGTTAACAGTTAACTTGTCATGTCTGTAAATGATTTATAAATTGATCAAAGGCATACATGATCCCAGTTTTTATTGGAGCAGTTGTCTGAGCAACAGCTAGTGACTAGGTCCTACAATGGGAGGTGCCCCTCCTTTTGGGAAGGCAATCAAAGTTGATACACTGTTACACAGCTTTGGTATTTTACCTGAAAGAATAGTGCAAATGTTGTGACTACCCAGTAGGAGTGTGTCCAAAATCTGCCTTCTGTGTGTGGGAACCTAATCTGATGTCATTTTGGGGAGGAAAATACAATCTTGGCATGAAATGAGGGAATAATTTTCAGGACAGCCTTGTCTCATGGATAAATGCAAATTTAAAAAGTCAAATAAAATAATGTTTTTTAGATGTTTTAATTGTAACTCAAAATATTAAAATCTTTTTAGCACTGTGAATCCAAACACAACTTCCATTTGTACAATAAAAAGTGAAAAGTTGAACGTCAGAGCATCCGCTTCTGAGCTCATCAACTCGTCTAGGGCTATTATTGTGTATAAGGGCAAGATTCTGTGATTTCAAACTCCTTTTTCTACTAACAAACTCAAACTTACTTCTTCATCAAATTCATACAGCACTGCAAATTTTCATGTACAACTGAGTGAAAATAAAATTTTTTATTTGGAAACCCACACAGTTCTGCAACGTCCCAGAAGTGCTTTTCTACAAGCGGAATTAAACAACTCACAGGGAGGGATCCTGTGGGAAGCTCAAGGTGGCAGAAGATTGGAAAACTTGTCCCCTTTATTATGAACATACCAGTCCTCCCTAGCACATGGTGGACTAATCTGCTTCATGTATGCATGTCTTTGGTAATTGCAGTCAGAATTTTTCTTCCCCAGATGTTTTGTAGCATTCCTTGGAACATTTGGCAGGAAATATCTACATTTAAGCAGCCTCCATTGGGGAAAGTGTGATAAGAATTTGCTTGTGGCTTGACTGTGGTATTATTTCCTCTCCCAGGCACTGTTTATGTTTACAAATACAAATAAGCACATCATGGTCTGGTGCAAATACATAGCAAGGTTCTGTCATTGATAAAGTGATTTTTGTAACAAAAATGATGGCAAAATGCAACAAAATCGATGTTGTCAAAACTCATTAAGTGTCTAGTATTACTGAAGAGGAAGCAGTCTAGCTGGATAGAATCCACATCTTAAGTCAATGTGTTAGACTCATCCCAGGGTCTCCAGGGCTGGGCTTTGCTTATCTTTTGTAAGTGATGGAGAGTTATCACTTACTGTATCTATAGCAAAATGATCTTTAGAAGTACAGATCAAGTTCAAATAGTGACTCAAGAAAATGTTCCAAGACAAGCTAATGCTTAAGATAGCAAACTTTCTAGGCTATATTATATGCTTTATTCACAGCCTAAAACTTGACTGGATAAATAAGCTTTTAGTTTGACTTCACTGTTATTTGCTTTTTAACATGAGTTCCCGGTGAGTGTTTATTAAAGAGTTCAAGCATTTCATAGGGAAGCTGATGGGAAAAGTTAAAGTATTGTGGTGGAAAAATAACATAACATTGGGGTTGAATTAGGCCAAGGGAAGCACATGTGATTACTTCCCTTATGAGGGAAGCAACACTGAGTGATGTAGACTTTATCTTATATCACAGTGTCTCTTCATTCTCTGTTGAACTGTTTTATTGCTCTGGCACAAACCCAATCCTTGTCTTTAGCTATCTTTTTGAACTTCATGGATAAGAAAATAATGCCAGTAGAAATTCAACTCCAGACTGCTGCTGTTGATGGCTTTGTGTCTACATGAAACACTGAGCAAGCTCATTTCCAAGGTTTGTTGAAGTTTTTTGTACTGAGATGCTTTTCTAGGAGACTTAAACACAAGACAGCTTTGTCTGCATGTGTGTGGACACTTCTAAATATCCCCATGGCTGTTTAGCACCAAAAGAAACCAAGACTAATCTAGTTAACATATTAAAAGAGGGAAAAATCTGTCACATTGTATAAACTGAACCTTTCTGAAACTAGTGATTTATTATTATAATATTAAATTTGTTATGCTGACAAAATTCTTCTGAGGGTCCATGGTGTTTCAGAGATGTTCACACACAGGCAGCACAGATCCAATGGAAGATGGTTGAGGGGCTTGTGTTAGCAGAAGCTCCTAGAGCTTTTACCATGCTGGGATTATTGGATATTTATACTTCTCAATATGAACCTGATGGGCACAGGGCCTCAACTCTAGAAAGAGGTCAGAGCTTGGGACTTTGCCTCTGCCTGACACTTTCGGCCAGCTAGAGGAACTAGAATGGCTACAGACAAAAGCGGAAGACTAAGATTTTTCTTTCCACTTTTGTAGGTGGTAGTGGAAGGGCATATGCAGTCCTGTGGCCTTTTATCAATGTGCCATTCTGTTTCCCTTCCATAGTAAATTCCATTTCTGGTTTAATGGTGAAAAGTGTAATGCTTTCTACAGCATAGAAGTGCCACACACTGCGATATTTTGCTGGAAAACCATTCAGTTTGTTAATCAACCTGAGTCCTGGGAGACCTTCAGCTTGATGATCACCCAATCTGAAACTATGGTGTTAAAAATTTAAATTAGATAATATATTTTAATATATATTAATATATTTTAAACTCAGAAATGTGTTCAAAATTAAAAATTCTCTAGCTCACCCCCTTTAGAAGACTTACTCTCTGCCAAATGCTTAACTCTCCTGGCTCCACAGTAATCTACCCTTCCTTCTCCACAATAGACACCTTTTCAATGGCAACTGCTAGTAATGATATATGCAGCCCTATTTCTTGGAGTACATAATGCCTTTAATTACAGCCAGTCTTCCCTGCTGCCCAGGTTTGTTCCAGAAGTAACAACACAAGTTGCCAGTTCAAGCACTTCATCTACTCAAACCTCAATGGTTTTTTTCCCGACTGATTGTTTCATAGCCAAGAAAATTGCCTTTAGGTTTTGTTTACCTAATTCTAAAACCAGCCATTCAGGGAATGGCTTATATCTTACAGATATGAGACATGGAATTGAAATAAAACAAAAAAGTTCCTCAGTGACTTTATCTCTATCTGTATCAGTTTTGTCCTGTATAGACTGTCATATGGTGAAGGCATTCATTTTTTAGTGTTTTTTGAAGGAAATAAAAAAGATACCTGGTCCAAAATGTACTGTGAAACTACCAGGTAAATACTTCAGAAAGCCTGAGCATGAAAGTAAGCCACTAGTGTTTGAAAAGGGTTACTTGAAAGTTCTCAATAGTTTCACTCAGTTATTTCAGATTATATTGCTGAGTGCTTTTTACCTCAGCCTTACAGACCAAATAAACAAAGATTGTGTCCAAGTAAATATTCACTCTCCTCTTAGAAAAAAGAGACTCAAATCAAGTCTCCATTACTCAAAAGAGCAAGGTTTTTTTTTTTTTTTCCTGTTCTTCATTAATACCTTTGGCTGGGAAAGACCTTTTTAAATGACATTTATGGCAAAATCCAATATTCAACATCTGAAGCTAAAAGGTGTTCATCCTAATTAGCACACATGCTCTACAACATTGATACAAATATATCTCAGAAAAGCTGCATGACACAGCAGGCAGAGGACAAGACATCAATTCAGGGGACAGAGCATCTGTTCCTGACCCTCACATAGCTCTGCCATGTGACTGGAGGGGAAATGATTTTCCTCAGCTCTGGTTTCTTTGTCTGTGAAAATGGAGATGGATATTCATATCTGCCTTCTGATATGGTGTAGAACACTGATGAAGAAAAGTTTTTTTGAGATGTGCTTATAGGTGTTGTACTAGTAATCACATGTACACTTGTACCTGGAGAAATTAGTAAGGCAAAAAATTATACATCGTATTCTTTTAGAAAATATTCTTTAATGACATAACCTTTGCTTGATACTACTTTTCACCAAAGAAGAAAATTATTTTCTTTTTCAGACTTGAACTTCTGACTATTCAGACTGACAATTAATTTAGGATTCTATTTACAGGTCAATTTGTATATGTTTGTGTGAATTACTAAAAGACCATTTATGTGCCAATAACAGAATCAGCAGGACAGTCATGACAGGCAGTCTTCAAAATACCCTTATTTTTGTTTCTGAGGACCATACATAAAAGAAGATACAGGGGATAAAGATTTGAAAAAAGCTGGCATGTCCATTCAGATGTGTATTGATGGATCCTTCAACACCAAACAAAGCCTTTTCTATTTAAAAATTTTGTAAATGGGTGATGGGGTCTAGGTCTGTAAGCCAGTTATCTCAGAGCCTATGAACATGAAGTCATAGATGTAACACTGATATCCTGTGAAGAGCTTGTGGAGAGGAGTATTTTATATGGATGCAGCAAAAAAAACCAAAACAAAACTAAGCAAAATAAAAAATGGGGAGGGGAAATGAAGACAACAGTGTTTTGAATACCATCCTGGATAGATACAAGTTCCAAATTCCTTAAAGCCAGAGAAAAGGAGATGCTTTGAGTAAGAGGACTCTGATTGTCCTTTGTGATGCCAACAGACACAGCAGAAACAAGTGGGAGAATTCAGACTTTCCAAGGTCACCTGGGTGTTCTGTCCTTCAGTAGCTTAGACCCATGTTAGCATAACATGCCATTAGAGAAATAAACGTCTAAGCCATTTTCTTTATTCAGATACTTTGTTAATCACCAGAGAAAATTGAACATGTAATTATTGAAATGTATCAAATAATTCATAAGAAGCTTGTATTATTATGTATTTGTACAGTTAATTGACCTATTTTATTTGCCAGTTTCTCCTTTTCTTTAAGCATTTGGTTTCTGAATATTCTGTCTGCTTTGCTAAAAGTCTTTTTTTAATGCCTTCCTTGTGTTTAGATGAGATTAAACATACGAGTCGCAGCAGCCCCATGCTGCTGTGTTTTTACACTGGTTATATACTTGACTGATATGCAACTTAATCTCAGACACTATTAGTGGGATTTTGAGATTAATTTGATGTATATAGACTTCAGGGCTGGGCAATGATAATGAACTAAGGGATGGGCACAAAGAGGCTACTTGACAAACATGTTTTAGTTCACATCCACCAGGCTAATGTGGGGCTTTTTCTCTTGAGTGTTAAGAGGCCTGGGAACCTGAAAGTACAAGGTTGTTCTTGTCTGCAAGGTCTTTTGTAAAACAGGGAGTAGCAGGAAGCTAGGAGATGTGATTGGTCTTTTTGAAGTCTCTCCTCTTCAGCCGCTGCGTAAGGGGAGACAGGCATGTGAGAACAACTGATACCATGCTTCAGGATGATAAGGGGAAGTGCTTCTTCAGAGGAATTCATAGAGATGGCAGTCAAGAGGCTATCAGAGAAACCTCTGATTGCGTGAAGACTATTTATTCGGAGAACCACGGGGATATCCAGGGACAGTCAGTCCATAAACACACACTAAAGGGAATGTGCTGTACAGCAACAATCCTAACCAATGACCATGAGTGCTGTGAGAGCAGCAGGCGAATGGATCACAGACAGCAGAGAAGCTCGAGTGCCTTTTCTATAAGGCATTTCCCATGCCTGCTTTTGGAGGCAATGCTGGATCCAGTGTACCCCTGGTACACAACAGGCAGAGCTGAAAGTATGTTGTGTTTAAGGCAGCTGGGACTGCGTGTGGATCTTTCTTGCCTGGGAATCTGAAAGTTAATCAGAATGACCTGCTCTACCAGTTTTGTTTATCATTCCAAAGCAGGTAGGAGATGAACAGTAAAGGGCATAAAAGTCACCTGGGACAGAGTTTTCTAGAATAGAGAGGCTATCTAATAATTTGTAGAGGTTATTCTTTGTTTGGATAAAAACTTTACTGATGCTTTTTTCAGCTGATGTCATGTAAACAGTGGTATGGACCTTTTTGTGTCTGTTTCCAGTGTGCAGCAGTAACTATAAAATAAGGGTATGGAAAGTGTTGCCTTCCAGCATAGGAAAAATGAACCACCTTAAAAAGATTTTGCTCTCACGATTCAATTAAACAACACAAGACTGGCTAGAAGTAACTTTAAGGATGTGAAATACTACCTTTCATATCATATAATCCTGTCTTTCTGTCCTGTGACAATGACAGAGAGCCTGAACTGTTTTGTCTACTTTCAAAAAAAAAAAAAATTACAGATTCAATGAATGATGTCAGTCATAGAGC
This sequence comes from Lichenostomus cassidix, assembly GCF_008360975.1. NCBI lineage: Eukaryota > Metazoa > Chordata > Aves > Passeriformes > Meliphagidae > Lichenostomus > Lichenostomus cassidix. Next base: position 79,440,714 of record NC_139483.1, read on the forward strand.
AACCAAGGGGAGAAGCAGTCTAACTTGTATGATTACGTTTATATAATTTTTTTATTTCATTCTAAGTTTTTAGTTTTCTTAGTTTTCAGTTATTATGGAACTGCCATCACTTGCCAAAAAGGTGCTCAGGGTGTCACAATCACTTTATCTCACAAATGTTAAATGCTTCAGAGCACAGAGAACTGGACAACCCTAATACTATTACCTCAAGTTTGGGGTAATTTATTCTGTATAGATTTAACCTGACATTAAATATTCCAGACATGCACAAGCACAGGAAGACTTCATTTAAGTTTTGCTTTCCCTCCTGTCAAAATAAGCATATTTTCCCACAATGTGTTGCAATGTGCTGCAGTGTCTGCAGTTTCATGTGAGATTATTAAATCTGTTACCTGCATCAGTTGCTGAATGAAACCCCAATCAAAGCATAAACCCATCCTGTTGATAGGGGTAAGCAAATGTGCTGTAGATATTAGGTCTGTCAGGTACATCATATCATATCATGTCTGTTATCACAGACAATGTTTACTCAGCATGCACTTCCATCTGTGATAATTTTGCCTTCACAGCAATGAGTATTGCCTCGGAATTAAAAAAAAAAAAGAATTAAAAAAGAAATGCTTGTGAAATCCAACATATGTTGTTTGGACACATTTGAGCTAGAATTAAAAAGCAGATATATGAGTCAGTTGGGCTTCTGGTTTAAAATGTGCCATTGTGGTGGGTTCTGAAACAGATGAACAGCAAAAGCGTAAGGCTGGGAGTTAAACAGCAGAAGTGCAAGCAGGAGTCAGATTTCAACCTTTGCTCCTGCTCCTAGAGTTACTGTGTAAGTCAAAAGTAGAGGTGGAGGGAGAGATTTGTGAAATGATTCCCTGTCACTTTATTTCAATGTCCTGACATAAGGACAAATAGGAAAACTTGGAGCAGTATGTTTAAAAGTGTATGCATTTGAAATGAAATTTCTGTGTTGGATAAAGTAACATCTCTTATTTTTACTCACACATAGATCTAATAAAGATGATGAGTGCAATCTTTCAAGAACCATTTCCTCTTGACATGCGATATTGAAATTTCATACAAAATTTATTTGTATTAAGATGACTGTTTCTAAAGCAGAACTGGTATTTATTGTCATGTTCTTGGTGATCTTCTTGAACTTGTAATTTCCTGTGTAAATCATGTATTGATAAGACCAGGATAAAAATTATACATGCACTATCTGTCTTTCCAGACAGGTGCACTTAGGTCTGGGAGAGCCAGAGCTGTAGGGGTCGGTGCCTAGAGGTTGCAGAAAGCACAGGATGAAAAAGAATCCAGAAAAGGCAGAGATTTAGGTTTCCACTGAGGAATTTCAAGGTCCAAAAGCACTGTTTAATTCATCTCACATTGTTCTACACCTCCATGTAAAAGTGGGTGCTGCCATGTGGTTCAAGGATGTTTCTTCTGCTCTCTCATATTGCAGTTGGTGAAGAAACGGTGGTGTGATTCATGCCCTGGAGATGTGTTACGGTATTGTGACATCCTGGTTTTCATAGCAGAAATATTTCCTAGTGGGAAAAAACAAACATACTGGTGGTGACAAAGTATTGCATCTTTAAAACTATGTATAGTCTTCTATTTGTAAAGCTACTATATCTTCCAAAAGAGGCTCTTTCCTCCTAGGAAGGTTTAGGAAGAAGTGTATATATATACATATATCAGCTTGTTTCTCTGTGTTTCTTCACATAGTAGCAAATCAATGAAATTATTTACAGCAGCCAAAGCTTAAATGCACTAGAACTTGGTTTCTCAAGATGTTCTGATTTCCCTGGGTTTATTCCAAATCTCATGTACAGTTTATCTCCCAACATGCCTGAAATGTTTGCTAATTTGTAGCATTCATATTTCATGAGGTTTTGTTATAAAGAGGAAAATGCTACATTCCAGTGAATTGTGGAAACTGATTACTGGGAAATGTTAGGGAATTTTAAACCAGGCAAGATATGGAATGGAGGAGTAGATTTCTAAGGGAAAAAATAATCAGAAGATAGAAAGAGGAATAAAGTAAGAGAAGGGTAGATTTCTGAAGGAAAAAGAAACGGAAAATAGAAAGAGGAATAAAGTTAGTGATACAAAATTTCTCTCTTGGAAGTATTGTGGAAAATAATCTGATCAGCAGGGCTGATTCATATTACTGAAATTACTGTAGTCATCAAATTTTAAGACTTTTATAAAATATTTTCCATCCTGGCAGGATTCCAGAATATCTTTTATTTCAGCAAATATTGAGGAGGATGATAAGCATGGAGCTGTTAACATAGATAGTGGCAGGGTCTGGATCATGGGGTAGGTGAGTTCTGGAATTCTCAGTATTCTCTCCAGGAACCTACTGGAGTGTACTGTGGATTCTGATCCTGTGTCAGTGTTTCCTTCCAAAGAAAAACAAAGGAACGGTGCATGTGCAGGTCATGGCCAACCAGGGAGGCAGAATAAAACCAGGGTTTTTAAAGGAGACCTGGACCAAGTCTGCATCTGCCATGCAGTCTAGGCTCACCTAGATTGACTTTACAGATTGCCTTTCTACCTTCTATATTTCAGTTTGTCCACCTATATATAAAGAGGAAGAATGGAAAATAAGTGCAGAGAATACTAAAGGAAGTGCACTAATCATGAGCTAAGTACAAGTAATAAGTCCTTTAAGGTGAACTTATTACTATTGTGCCAGTTTAGTTTAGTTTAGTAATCATTTAGTTTGTTTTCTACAAAGCACCCTGATGCCTTTAGCACTGCCCGTTCTGCTGAATGGCATGGGTCAACTGTCTCTTCCTCTAGGAAAATTAGTACATATATTTGTCTGAATATGGAGCAACTTAGTAATGTATATTTATATGGTGTAGGAAAAAACTTTTTCATCTGACTTGTTTTCATAAAGTTTTTTTTGTACATGAGCCAATAACAATGGGGAAAATGCTATAAATCTTTTGACAGTCTGGGAAACAGTCTCAGAGGAAATATTTGTAATAAGCAATATTTAGTTTATATCTATTGTTGGCAAGAGAGCCGCCAAAGAAAATTTTCCTCCTACGACACAACCTGCACTACTATTTGCTCTGTAGCATACTAAGGACATTTAGGGTGACATAGTTGAAAAACTTGTGTCAATATTGACATCTTCCAGAATTTATTGCTACAGAATATAAAATGCACAGTGTTTGAAGCAGAGGAGATTGCTTCCTCCAGAAGGCTTAGAGGTTTAAAAAGTTGTAATAATTTCACTAGACATTTAGGTAGGTCTGTACTGCCCTGATGGGTTCTGCTTACAATGGAGGATACCTGCTGAGCCCTTTAGCTGCTGTTCACGAACATCACCAATAAACTGATTCAAGCAGATTCTCTTAGAGATGTCCTTCCGTTTATTGTTACAAAAACTAAAAGTAGGCATTAATCTATGATTTTTGTGAGTTTCTGCTTAGAATCCCACTATTAGTGTAAGCTTCACTGATAAAGCAGCCATTTGCGAATTTGCCTGTTTGTTCTTATTTTCATAGAAGCTGAGCTGATTCAGCAAGAGATGACTATGATAACTTTTAGACAGATAAGAAAAAAATAAGACTAATAATAATTTGTCAGCCTACCATTTTCTTTAGACATTCTTCTTCAGAAAATGTAGGTCCTCACCAGTAAAACACATTTTTTCATGCCCAACTGAACTACAGGGTGCTTGGCTAGTACAAAATGGCAGTATTTTAGACTTGTGCCTGCAGAGGACTAGATGTAAAAACAGATGTGTAGAAATAATATCAAATAAATTCAAACATTACTTTATGTGCTTTTAGACCACAATCACTAAGCTTTGCCTAAGTACCATCACACTTTTTCTTAAGGTGTCCTCTGTTCATTACACTCTTCCCCAAAATGAGTTCTTTAGGTGTGTAAGTTTTATGCTTTGAAGACTTTCCAACTCAGACCTTGTGAAAACTTTTTCTGAAATGGGAATCTTTTTCAGCATTATATCACAAGCTGTTGAATGACTGGACCTGCCATTCACTTTGGGCTTTTACAGAGCCCTGTGTGTACTGCCTGAGTAATGGCCATGAGACAGGAGCATCTGGTGTACTTCGACTCTGCTTTTCTCTGAAAATTATGCAAAATGGAAGAAATGGCTATAGATGATGTGACATTTTCTCCTTGCGCCTCAAAAAGGCCACGAGATTACTTGGCTCATACTGAAGTTAACTTTAGTGAGAAGGGAAACCTTGCCTGAGAATACTGAACAGATAAAGTCATTATCTGTTGTCTGAAATTCAGATTGGTTATGACTAATAAATCCTTGACCCTGACATTCCACTAAATTTTATAGAGTAAACAGAAAAAAAGCAAGAAAATCTGCTGAGTCAAGGAAAAATAGAAGCAGAGTTTTCAGTGAAATTCTTGTGATTTTAAATCCTCTTCCTAATGTCAGCCAGTTTTAGTTTTCCAGATGAAGTGCCAGAGAGATTTTCAAATAGTCCATTACCCACATGGTTGGTATAAACACACACGTTGGTGAGTCAATGAACTTTCTCCTTTCTATTAAAAATGTAGGCTGAGATTGTTAGGTAGGATTTTTACCTACTGGAAAAATTTTTGGGGCCAACCTGGGCTGTACAGTCTTTGGGCTGCAAAGCATGTCTGCTTTACTGTTGTAGAGACCTAAGTGACCTTCTAGCACTGGAAATAACTATATTATGTGATTGGTGAGCTTAAAAAGTAAAAACCTGTGACATGTTTACTCAGCCACTGGATTTTGGATTTTCATAGGCCACACAGAGCCGATCAGGAAATTAGAAAATTGTGCAGAAGTGGGCTGGTTGTACTAAAATGTCTGTTTTGTTTGAATTTAATTTATTTAAAGACATCTTGAAGCACATTAGAAAAGAAGTCACAAGAGGTATTGTAAGAGATCTCTGCATTTGGCAAGAGAACGCAGCACTATTATCTATGGATAAGCCTGCTTGATGTTTCCCATCATCAAACTCTTTTAACCTTGCTTTTAAAATTGTTTTTACTTTTGCCAATCTAGGACTGAAACTTTCCATGCCACAGCTTTGCCTCAGGTTGTATTTTATATTTTATATTTGGAAAAAATCAGGCTTGTCTAAGGTTAAGGTAATAATTCTGGGATTTCTTTCAATTTGGGAAGTTTTACTGTTCTATACTTTAATGAGGCTTGAAATTTGTCTTTTACGTACACCTCATGGTTATCTGCCTTTGAGATATTTTATTCATCTTTGAGATGTTGTAATTTACACACAGCTGGGGGACTTTTCAGAGCTCAGCAGTTTGTTGTTCCTTATCATGCTCAGTTCCTTCCACACTTCTATGAAGAGCTGGACTTTACACATGTGTTTTCCACAGAATTTTTTGGGCATATTCCCTTGAATATGGGAATATCCCTAAATTAATTCTCCTCTTGAAAATTATACTTCACGGTTAGTCTGGCTATTAATACTTGGTTCAAGTTTGGGTACTGGGACAGAAAATAAAAGAAATGTCTGCTTACAACCACCTTGCCCACACATGGTGGAGGCAGATCCTGGTGGGACCAAAACCAGGGAGGAAAGCTGAACTGAGGAGAGATGAGAAATACCAGTAAAACAATCCCCCTAAGAAATTGCTTCTAAGGAGTTAAATCCAGGTTGTGCATAATGCACAGTAATGAGCACAACACAGTACCCAAGTGACAATGAGAGTCCAACAGAAAATGATTGTGTGCATTCATGTAATGAAAGCCTGTATTGCCTGATTAAGTTTGTCCAGGCAGTTTTCATTCTGGCCTTCCTCAATCTCTGAATGCTTGGCTTTGAACCAAACAGTTCTTCAAGTTCTTCTAACATATAAAGTGTCATATATAAATGGTGCCTTTGTTTTGAAGTTTGTCACTTCACTGCTTCCTCCTCTTCACTGAAGAAAAACAGAACTCATTAAAGATGGTCAGGAACAAAGGAAACTCTATTGGTAAAAATTACTTTGTGCAAAAGTTGAAGTTGGATATTGGAATCCTGAGGCTGTTTTGTAGAAACTGAAAAGAAAATTATGCTTTTGAGATGAGGAACACGACAGCTGGACTCTTCATCAAATCCTTTTGCTTTGATACGCAGAAGTACTCGCATGTTAGCTTCAAAACAGTTTTGACAAAGAAGCTGCTGGCTTACTCCAAGCTTTCTCCAAAACACTTGAAATGGTCATTCAGAAATGTTTATTTAGGAAGAGATCAAAAAGCTCAAACCCAGACAATTCTCTTTTACAAGCCAACCATTAAGGACAATGAGAAAAAAAAAAAATCTTTCTGAATGGGGGTTGTAGCAGCTGAAAAAGGAACAGAGATTCTGAGGCAGTAATTTTGACATTGTTTAAATGTTGTCTTTGTGCTGCAAATTTGCATTTGTGCTGCTCCTTATTTTTACTAGTAAAAATGTGATCCAATCCACCTGCTCTTTCTTCATAGAAGGAAGCTACAATGTTCATATGTTCCTATTATTCATTTACTTACAATTCAAAGTAAATTTCAAGTTAATTTATAAGTAAAAGACAAATTTATCTGATCTGGATAGTCAGGAACAGCTTTTAGGAGAAAGTAAACTTGTGCTTGTTGTGTTTTTTTTCCTTCTCTTCCCTTTCAGTCCACTTTGGCTTTGTTCAGAGAGGAGAAAAAAACAAACAAACAAAAGAAACCCCAGACATGCAAAAATCAAAGAAAAACCAACAAAATCTATTTCCTGCATTGGAGGGATTCCTGATCCAATGGAGAAGGGGCTTGTTTGGCACACCTGTGTATTGAAGGACCCCTTGACAAGAAAGAGGCAACAGTCCTCAAGGTAAAAAAAATCATCAGTCCCCTACAGTGGGAGGCTGCCCTTTAAAGTCAGACACATAAACACAGTAGGGGGACGACAGAATAGAATGGAGAGAAATATCTTATTTCCTGTTTAGTGTCTGAATCTTGTTCTTAATTTCATTTTGCCTGAGCAGAGCATTTGGGAAGAAGAATGGAGAGCAGGTTTGATGTCATAAGATGGCTGAGTAGACCTGGATATATCACTCTCTTTCCATTTTCTCTTCCCCTCACTCCGTTATCCCTTCCATTTTTTGCACACTAAGGTTCTCCTTGAGTGAAGTCTCCAGCTGTTGGTTCCACACATGTATGTGTTGACCCACCTGTGCACACTTTTTATCTTCCAGTTTCTGTATTGACTCACCTTGCTTTTGATTCCTCCTGTTTCACGCTGTAGAGCTGCACAACTACTGCTGTGACTCAAATTAGACCTCCTTACAATGTGAGCTTACTCCTCCAGAAAAACCTTTGATCTACCCTCAGAGTTCTTTGTTTATTTTTTCTTAATCCCAATATTAGCTTGTTTTTAGTAGCTCTTAGTTTGTTGTCCATTAGCAATCTGTGAAACTGCATCTTAAGTGCCATGTGTTCAGGAAGACTTGTATTTTAAGGATTCCTCACTTGAAAAGAGGCCACACCACAAACAGATGGATACTTAATATGTCCCCATGAGCTAGGAAAACCCTATAGCCTTTATCTCATCAGCTCCCAGACAAAAAAAAAAAAAAAGAGCAAGCATTCATTTCTGCTCCCTGATAAGAACATGGGGACAGTATCTGTAGTGAGATCTTGAACTATGCTTGAACACATCCATTGGAGAAAGAACTGTAAAATGGCTTTTCAGCCTTCAGGATTTCTACACCTGTACCAACCAAGCAAAGAGAGAAGTTCTCACTGAAGAAAGTATAAATCCAATGAAATCCGCTGTCAAAAGGGAATGATCCGCCTGTGTCTGTCAAAGATGAACATTCAGTGCTATATTATAGTGGCATGAGCAGGCAACTGTGGTCAAGTAGCTGTCCTAGACCATCTTCTTTGTAAGTTCTGACCTTCTTAGTCCCCTAACAGTGCACTCTCCTGTATTGTCCTCAGCATCAGGCTGCCTCTGTGCTGCCCATCACAGCGTCTTGCAACTCAGGATAGACCCCATGGAGGCAACAGGGACATCTGACTCCCTTACATACTGCCACATTTCAGGTGCTCTTCTGGAGCATTTTTCACAATTATACGAACTATATCCCCAGTAAGGGCATTACTCTGATGCTTTAGTCCTTCTTTTGTGTTTCATAACTTGAGTGGTCCCGTGGTTTGTGGTCATTGCCAGCAGAATCTCTGCAAAGACGGACACTGGAAAGAGAGTGGGATGTAGGCAGTTATAGAGACCAAAATGCCTAAGTATATGATGTCTGTCCTTTGACCAATCCTAGAGCTCCTCACAGCCCTAGAATATAGATTATTCAACTGCACCATGCTTTATACTCTAGAAAAGGAGGCACAAAAGGAGGCACAATAATCCCAGGAAGGCATGTACTTCCTGTGTGGAGACCAGCCATTCAGAAATCTCTACACTAGCAAAATTGCACCTGAATGGGACATCTTAGGTACTCCAGGAACCACATTCAGAAAAGTCTCTTTCTTCTTTTAAAGTAAAATCAGTTCTACTATATTTTAGCTTTTTCTTGTGAAATCTTTTCAGGGTGCCCAGGACAAAACACTGAAGTGTTCAGATAAAAGTTTCTAGTATGTATTTCCAGGTGAAAAACTTTAAGTGTTGCTTAAAAGATGGGTTTTAAGTTCCTTTTCAGATACTTGTACTCAAACAGTTATGCTGTTCTTAGCTGCTGCAAACTGATCACAAGTGTGTGTTGCTGGCAAGGGTCTATCAAACATGGAGCAGTCACTCACTTGGAAGTGAAGCTTGTCTATGGATTATCCTTTGGAGTTTAGAGATTCACACCTGTCGAGTATCTTTGGCATAAAGTCTGACTAGTCTTTCTCAGCATCTCTTTAATCTTCCTGAGTTTTGAAGCCCAGAAGTTTTATAGAAAGTCTGGTTTAATAATGCCACATTTTGTGCAGGAATATTTTGTTTTAAAAACCGTTATGGTTCCTGGGCTGTAAACTTGTTCCAATGTAGAAGTAAAAAATGAGATGCAGCAGATCTACTTAATATTTAGAAATACATCTGTAATTTAACAAACATTTCCATATGTTTTTTTAGGACCAAAGTGCACAACAGGGCACTTAAGGAAGCTGCTTACAGAAGGAGGATCAAACTCATTCACTGTGCAAGATATATCTTTTTAAGAGACCTAAACCCCACAGTTTTGGCTTTTGTTTCAGTCTTTAGACAAATATATTTCCAACAGAGTTTTAGAAAGATCCACTCCCTTCTAGAAGATAGAACAGGAAATGTTGCATGTTATCATTGTTATTGGCAGTCTTGATGCCACTTTTTCTGACAAAGTAGACAGTGGAAAATCAAATAGAATAAGAAAGAATACTTTTTCTGTAGTACCAACAAAGATGTCTGTTGAAGGTGGCGAGTCCAGTCTTTTTATTGCTTTAGGTAAATGTGGAACTGTGAATGCGATAGAAAGAGGGGTTTTTCTCCTTCAAAAATTTTTTTTCTGAATACCAAAAAGTAAATCCTCTGGGAACACATTCAATGGGAGCAGAGATGTAGAAAGAGATCTATGTAGATATAGATTTGTACATGGTTACAGGAATCTGCTCTAGCAAAAAATACAGAGTTCCTATTGAATCTGAAGGTGTTGGAAATTTTGATAAAACTAATGATTTATGTATTTTTTTTATTTAATGGAAACATGCAAAGTAAGCTGGAATGGAGCCTAATTGGTCATCTAGTCAAACTTAACTCAGGATTAGCACTAGTTAATGGTGTTGCTGTGAGATATTTGCTTGACTTTATGCCTTGGAGGATTTCACACTTTTTTCTGGGCTATTTAATACAGTTTTTAATTAAGTTCCTTGGTAAAGGATCAGGGAAGGTTTTAAAATTTGTTACGCATCTATTTCAAAATTATTGAGAAAGGACTTTATTGCTGAAGTATCTTATGCTTGACTTGTTGTAAATTAAATCCTACATGACACACTAGAAGGGTAGCTACAGCAAAGGGTTAAAATTTGTCACAGGAGAAGTGTCACTTGCCTTCAGATATTTACAAGTTAAGTATAGGCTTGTTACCCCTGGCTCCCTTTATAGAAACAGGCACCTTTGAAGGATAATTAATCTTTCCTTTTCAGCCACTCAACCTTTGGAAGGTGGAAACTCGTGATTTCCTACAGCTATTTCTTTGAATAAAGCCAGTCCACTTTCATTTTTTCATGCTTGATTTTGAGGAGTATGCAAATAACAAACTTAGGGATTTTTTAAAAATTTTTTTAGAGACAGTAAATTTTAAACACATGAAGAATTATTTAATGGAATTTTAAGGAAAGCAAGTTTTAGAGTCAAGAGGATTTGTTATTCAGAACAGGTGCCTTAAGCTGTCAGAGAGCCAAAATTTTATAATGTAATCTTAATGTTCTATCATAATTTAGTTTAATGTCAGATATAAAACATGTTCTATGAATTCTGTCTGAATAATACTAAAACCAATACACTTTTCTGGCAAATTATCTCAGATAAGGGATTTGTTTAAGAACACTGCAAGCTGTCATGAAAGGAGACTACATTTTCATTTAGGAGCTGCTTCCTTTGTCTGCAGCAAATTTTCCAAGACTCCCAAGTGGACATTTAATGCCTAATTGAAAGAAAAAGAAAACAGATTGAAATATTTATCTTTGAATTCTCTATACATATAGGCCAATACACAGTGTGCTTTAGATCCTGATTATCATTGTCATTTTTCCTTTTTGTAGCTGAATATATATCCTTCTTCTCTTTTTTTAATGAGACTGGAGTCTATAATGCCATAAGGTTGTGCAGAGTCATCCACTTCATTGTTTCTCACATGGGAGGTTTCTTCTCATGCTCATATTCCTCCTATTTCAATGTGAAATGTCCAATAGGAGAAAGTGCCAAACAGGTCTACAGTGATTTGATCAGCATCTTAAAGAGTTAAACAAACTCTAACAGGTCTACAGTGATTTGATCAGTGTCCTAAAGTCCTGTCTACAGAGAGGACCTATTTTAAAACCACTTTGGGTTATTATTTGGAGTTTGTTCAGTGCAGATTTTAGTTCATTAGAAGATTTTTACTGCACGAGTAAACTTACTCTCAAATGCAACCAGCTGTACAAATCTAGAGGTCAAATCTGTAGGCTATTTCACTCTCCAGATACTTGTTTAGCTTCCTTTACTGATGCTAGTATTAAATAATTTGATCATGACTCCAGTCGTTTTATTTCTAATGGAGCTCAAATTTTTATGTGCAGTCAACACTGTAAAATCATAGGAGTTTCAAATTTTACCTCTTGGATTTTTTTGCCACTCACTTTTCTTATTACTTTCTATATTTCTTCATTCTCAAATTTAGTGCTATGATTTCTTTACTCACAGAATTAAATGATGAAAACTAAAATAACTTTTAAATTGAAATTGATTCAAGATTTTGATAATGTTTTCTTACATATCTCAAGCTTGTCTTGCATACATCAATTTTTCATTACCCAAGAAGGTGTTTCCCACGAGTTGGTGGTGGTATATTTTTCTAACAGAGAGAAAACAGAAATAAATGCTGCTGAGCAGAATGTTGCATAAACAAAGAAAAGTAAAGCAATTAATTAGTTTTTTCCCTGGATTTTCAATTACTTTTGCTTTATTTTATAATTTCTGGTATCATGGTGATGTGTCAAGGCTGCTCTCTGTCAAACTCTTGCAGCACCAGATGCTTTGAAAAGGTGAAGGTTGTTAATATTATTAATGGAAAACAAATTTCAGGGTGTAGCTGATTACACTACTCCTGTCAGAATGGACTGGACACCTCCCCAGGAGATGGGGGAGAGAATCTGGGCAAACAGTATTTCTGACCAGTATTACTGTATTAGTCAATAACATTTAGAGAATAAAAAATTAAATATTTGTCATGGCTCCATAGGTCTACAAATATTTAAAGACAAAAAATGTGGCTGAAAATGTTTGTCAAATAATATTCAGGAAATTACGTTTGTTGGTAGTTTTTCCAGCTAGGAGAAGAAAACAGCTGAATTCTTGGAAAATGATCCATTGTGAATATGCTGAGTTTCGAAGAAAAAAAAGGGGCAAAGTTAAAATGTAGTGCTTTTTAGAGAGACTCAATTTGGCCTGATTTTAGGTGCCACATTTACCTTATCTTATCATGTTTTGACTATGTGCAATGTTCATTCATTGGTCTTTATACTTCCAAGCCATGTTTTATCTCTGGTAATTTGGAACTAATATACTCCTTGAGAATTCCTAAACTATAACATATTTTCTCCAATGAAAGCACTGGTATGAAAAATATTTGGTTTTAGCTGCTACCACACACCAACAAAGTACCAGGAATAGACTGGAATTAAGCTTATTTCAGTCCCTGTGTGTTAACACTGTTTGCTTGCTAAGGTGCAGCCACACCAGTGTGGGTTGCCTCTTTCTTGAAGAGCCAGACCCAACACTCCCTCTGACTGCAGCCTTCCTCAAACTAATGAGCACGGTGGTTCAGGAGAGGATTTCAATGTGATATCTCCTAAGAAACACCGAAGAGAGAAGGATGCTTGTGGATTCCCATGGCTCTTTCACACACATGGAGGAATAATGATACTGAAGTGCATAATGTACTGGAATTATACACTCCAGCGTACTGATACAATTTACAGGCAAAAACTTCATCTGTAAAACATCCAGCTCCTTTGCTTTTTTTGTGTTTTAAGCAAATGTGATTGATGGTGCCAATTATTTTGGAAGATACAGCTGGTGATAGTGGATTTAAGTATCTGTGACAGAGTAGCTGAAGACCTGCAGAATACAGGCAATTGATTACAAGTATTTGGATAAAGTGGTGATGTTTGGAGCCTGGGCCTCTTATTCACACCACTTGCTACAGTTCTGCTTTACAGGAGGCTGCCAGTACTCCCCATATAACTTTGCTATAATTTGAAGATAATCTTATTAACTTCCTGTAACTGGAATCCTGGCTAGCATCTTACTCTCTGCTTCAATTGTAGTCTCTCTATTAATATAAAGAATTAGTGAGTGTAAATTCAGCAGTAGAAAGTTCTAGCCAAAACTCTGGAGTTGCAGTCTGGGTAGTTTCGATGTGCTGAGCAAGGACAGTTTATGCATAGCTGCCTGCTATGTACATCACTGTTTTATCTCATCTTGGCATCAAAATGATTCAGAGGGTGCTGAGTTAATCTTCCATGCTAGGAGACCTAGTTTGGTGAAGTTGTGAATCCTATTTTGAAGGCTATTAATTTATTTCTTACTGGCAGATTTTTTTTGTTTTTTTACCCAACAACTTTAAAGCCAATCAATATGAGCTCATGGTCAGGTTTTGAAGTCAGAACTTTCTCTCATCTGTCTTTCTGACCCTTGTGGTGAAACCCAAGGATGCATTTTCTCTTTCAGAGGAGGCTGCTGCCTGTTGCCTCACCTCAGGAGAGCAAGCAGAGCTGCAGCAGGCTCACCATTCTCTCCATAGGCAAATTTTACATTGCGTCAGGTCTGCCTTTACACAGGGAGAACACTTGCATTGCAAGACTATGTCCCAACATTTTAAGACAGTGATGTTTGTGGTGTGAAATACTAACTAGACATATTTTTTCAAACCCAAGACTGTAATGGCATATTTTCTGCTCAATTTCTGGTTCCAGTTTTCAGTGTCAGTTATGCATTTGACCATGTTTGAAAAAATTATGTGACATTTAAGTAGACAATATTTTTACTTTCTTAATATGTGGAGGCTTGCATTAAATAGTGGCTAAAGTAGGACCAGGAAGACTCTAGTGGATAGTGAGTAAAGATTAGGAGTAAGATGCGCCTGTTGGTTTGAAAGAGTTATGTTTAGTGCAGCCCACAGAGTCCTGACCCTAACTTCATGGCATCCAGCCCAGAGAGTGAAATGTATTCCAACAATAAATCACCAGAATTTGTTCTATTTGACTGTGTTAAAGCAACAGTCTGCAAAAGCTAGGACCACCAACTATGTTGTTTCTGCTGCATGTCTGCTCTAACCAAATCACTGCTGCTTTTTATAAGTCAAATGTTACTGAGATGACCGAGAACATTATTTAGTAAGCACAGGTCTGTGCTGTTCATCACCCAACAATCTGTGCTTGATTTGCAGTACACCCCTATCTAGTTTCCTTGGGGAATGTCTTGACATATTGAAACCATATTTTGTTGCTTTTCACATTTTCTCAGCCCTTCAACTCTTGTTATGAAAATTCTAACCATCATTTCCAGTTACTTATGAAAACCCCAAACCTTATGACAAAGCATCATTTCAGCTTGCCCTAAACAAAAAGTTTACAATTTAAAAAACACTTAATTATATTGCAAAAGTTTTCCATTGTTGGAGCCTATATTTTGCTGGACCAGACTCTTTCCCGCTTACAGAAATCTTAGTATCTTGCTTTTAAGGGCTTATACTATTTCAAACTCTTTTAGGTTTGTTCTTTAAACATGATAAAGAGGACAAGATGTCAGTCTTCAAAAAAATTAAATTTAATTTCTTATGAGTGTTAAGTATACAACATATTGATTAGGGGTATGATAGAAGTCTAAAAATTATGAAATTTCAAGAAAAAAAAAAGTATACTATTGTAATGCAGAAGTAATGGCTCTTTCTGGAACATTCATCAAGAGATCAGTATCTTACTAGGATGACGGTGATTCAAGAGTGGAAATGTTGGCCGTGTTCTTAATGCACATCATCAGGTGTGGTAATAAAAAGTGACTTGTCAAACCATTTGCCACTAAGTCTCTCGGGTTCAGACTACTGTTCCAGCTTTGGACATGAGTCTGAGCAATTTGGCCTGTCCTGCACACTGCCTTCTCTGCAGCCACAGAACCGGGTACTGGTATCTTTTCAGTCTTTCAGATCTCTATTCGAAATCCCCTTCACTGGCTTCCCTGGTTCCTCTCCTGGATGGGCATATTTCTCCAGCAGCTGGTGTGTTTTCTTTAAAAGGGGTCCAGATTTTTGAGTTCATAGGAATGTCATGGGTCAGTGCTTAAGGCTTTGAATTTTACAGCAGGTTTTGCACAGCTTTAGCTGACAGTAGCAGAGAATTTTGAAAAAGGGTTATACTGGGTTGGATTCTGCAGAGATTTGCTACTTCCCTGGAAGTAACACTGAAACACTGAAGAGCTGGAGTTACATGGGAAAGACTGTGGGATGAAGATGGCAACTAAAGATGTGAAGGTTCAACAGTTTTGGAGAGCCTGAGCTTTAATAATCTCATCTTGCTAGCTTTTCATATCTCTGAAAAGCAAAGGACTCCTGCCTCTGTCTCTGTGTATGAGCTTGGTGTACCATACCTCTGAAATATGTCTCTTCCTTACGAAACAAAACCATAATATATTAAATATTTTTGACATTGTAGGCCATGGGTTTCAATGTCATCCATGTTACTGGAGGGCACCAGTGTCATTTTTGCTCCTGGAACAACTATGCTTTCATTCCCTTAACAGGGAGCTTTTATAGGATTTTTTTCACATGCTTCCCACTCATTTTTTCTCAATGGTCTATCCAGATAAATTATTCAAAGGGCTTTGGCTGTAGGCTACTGTAGCCTTTTCTTGGTGTGGTGTTGCTAAAACACATCATGCAGTCCCTCAGGACACTTTCATGTGCCCACTGTATGCAAAGACCTTTATTTAGCCTTTAAAAAGCCACTTGCACAATTCTGCAACCAAGGTCTGAATACATGTGTCTCAATAGCTTTTATTTGAACAAAGCATGTGTGTAGGCAGAGCAGGTTTTGTACAAAAATAAGTCAATAAATAATATTTGCAGATGTCTCTCAACCTAGCAAAAGTTATCACTAGAAATCAGCACCCACTTTCTAATGAGATCCATTTATTTATGAGAACTGCTAGTAAAATGTCAGAAAAATATCCGGGTGATTGCTCAGCTGACTTGGAAATTCATTTGAGCTGGTTAGCAGGAAAATTTTAGCTAACACCAAGTGTGATGCAACATGAACACTTTTTGGGTTTAAATCCTTGTGCTTGTTTGCTTAGTGAAAAAGTTTCTACCAGCTGGAATGATTGTTCTTTCAGGGCCTTAAATCAAACATACCTGGAGGCCTCAAGATGAGAAAACTAAATATTTGAAAAAAACCTGTCTGTTTGCAAGGTTCTTCTTAGCCTGGTTCCTCTCTGACACTTTCATTTTCCCCTTTAGAAACTTAAAAGGAATATGCAGAGATCCTGGACACATAAAACCAATATTAAAAAAGTTAAGAAGCAGAGCTTGTGAGTTGTGGGAGGAGGTCATAAGCAAGAACAGGGTAGCCTTTCAAGGGTGTTTTAACCTTTACATGTGCTTGACTGCTTTAAGCTCATCCTGTTTGGTAAAAAGAACAAAAATTAAAGTAAACCAGAAGGGAAAAAATTTTATTGCATTGACTAAAAAGGTTTAACAAGCATTGTTCATAAAATGCCTTTAATTCTATTTTCACTGAAACCAAGAATTCTAAAACTCAACATTCTTTGTCTCAGAATGTTTAGCTATTTTTAAGGAGCCGTTTTTATATGCAGAAAAAATAGGCAGAGATACCTGCAACCTTGCATTTTTTTGCTGTTATTTTTAATTTTGCAGCATTTTTATTGAAACACAGAGGCAGAAGGGATCTATTTGGATCATTGGGTCCGGACCCATGCTTTGCAGCCAATGTCACTATATGCACATAATCCCCTCCATAAAACCTGATGAAAATCTATGAGTAGCTAGGTCAGACCAAAAACCTATCTGAAGTTTTTCAGTATTTCAATGCGGTAATGGTTACAGACCTTTATTTAATTTAAAAGCTACAACTCTTTAATCTTTTCTTGCTAGATAGTCATGCATTAATATGTACTGTAAAGGGATTAAGTTAACAGAGGGATATTGTAACAATTTGTGAATCCAGTCAAATTCTCCAGAGCAGAGCATACTGTGCCAATAGAAATATTTGCATGGTACTAAAAATTAACGTATGTGGAAGAACATAAATCAAGTAATTCAATGTGAGCTTTTAAAGCTTCCACATGATTTTCACATCTTGCTTGAAGAATGTAAAAGATACACTGGTAGTAATCTCTGAAAGTGCAACCAGGCACACTGTTAACATGCCATAGGTCATATTTTGAAACATATAGTGATAGGAATGAGTATTTGTTATTTTCATTCATGCAAAGCCAGTGCAAAACCATTACTTTCATAGAGGCTTGGAAATGAACTGTAAACAGTTTTGAAGGATTGGTAGTATGTAAACATGAATACATGAAAGTCTATTCACCTTGTGATGTGGCAATGGCCAAGTCCTGCACAGACTGTGCTCCTTTCACAAGCCATGCAGGCACAGTAGGGCAGGGAATTTCTCATCTGTGAGTGTAAGCACTTCTGTTGGGAAGATATACATCTTGATTTCTGAAAGAGATATGATAGTCCTGAAATATGGGCCAAGCTTTCTCTAAAGGATTCCTTACCCTTTCCTTCCCTGCTTCAGGGAAATGAGTCATGGGATTTGCTGGTGTTTATTCATCACTCTCCAGCTCTCATGTTGCTCAGGGGCAATTGGTACATTACCTTGTGCACTGTTGTATCTACCAAGGTGACAAAAATACTCCCTTTGAGGGGTATTGCAGCAGACTCGTCCTTCTCCAGGAATCTTGTTGAAGCTGGCTGACTGGCAGAACGGAAGATGTGAGACATATTTGAACTGATTTCTTCCATACTTGGAAATTAGACTAGGGAGTCAAACTTCACATTTGGGTGCAGCAACAAATGTGATACAAATGCTAACACTGGGGAGATTGCTCAAATAATTACACAGTCTGGCCATTGGGACTGTCATCCATTTTAAACACTTTTCTATTTTGTGACACCTCTTGTATATTTTTATGTATGTTTATGTATTCAGAGAGCACCTTCTTTTCTGAAAATAGCCACATTTATAGAACAGCAAAGTGCAGAGGATCCCAGACTTTACTTGTAATGCAATGCAGGATGAATTTCAGAGGAAGGAGAATTTCAGGGACCGAATGTGCTCACACTAAGGTACTCTGTCTTATTCTACTTTTCAAAGAATTGTGGAAGTATTCCCTTGGGATTCCTTGTTTGTTCATCCAATCCAAGTTATTTCCAGGCTAGAATTAATGAAGTTCAGTAGTTTAAAGCTGTGGCCATTCTTCACTGCAGGTCTTGATCTCACAAAATATATTATGAAATCCAGGCAAGTTCCCCTCCAACTCTTTTGTTAGGATTGTCTCTGAAGTTTATGGCACAATTCCCCGTCTACCCTTGTTTGATATTCCCGACCTCTACCAAGTAGCAAAGATTTAACTCTTTATCTCCAAAGGGACTGTGGTGTGTGCATCTGAAAGGGTATTTTGGAAGCTTGACTAAGAAATGTAATCCTCCTGTACTTGTGAAACACACAGCTTCAAAGGAAAGCTGAGTAGATGAAGCTAAGAGTTTTCCCCAAACATTCAGGCCTATTGCAGTGATTGTACCACCATGCCTCCCCTTGCTCCCCTTTAAAACATTTGTCCAAGTAGTGTTTTGTTCATGCAGACATCTGCAAAGAGACATAGCTGCTTAACAAGAAGCGTTCTGCATCTAGAGAAATCACTGTACCTTGCAAGCTTTTGTATTATATCTTTTCTCTAGTTTAAGTCTCCATCATCCAATGGGATGAAAAAAGGGCCACACAACACAGACAGCTAGTTATAAAAAGCAGTGATAGACAAAGAAGTGAGTTTTGCATCATATCCTATAGATTGTATATGCTTGGTATAATTATTCAGTCAGCATTTTGGCAAAAATACATAGGTCTGTGAACTATTCCAGAACACAGAAAGTGTATTATAAAATGCATTGCCAATGAGTAATTTGACAATTCTTTTGAAAGACAGTCTGACCACAAAATGACCACAATGTATTATTTTCCATAGCAGGATAAAACAGATAAAAGAGTGGTATTCATAGCAGTGTTTGGGAGGTTTGGCTGTCAGTGATCTTGTCTTAGTGATGTGATAATAAGAAGTTCTACAGAGGAAAAGTGAGCAAAGAGGAGGCTTTTGATGCTGACATAGAAAACAGGCTAGACAGAGTAATGATCTAAGGAGTTGGTTGTCAGGGCCTAAACGGGAAGAGGAGGGATCTGTCAGCCTAAAGAATCTTGCACACAATTGTACTTCAGCTCCCAGAAATATTTTCAAAATAGTTCAAAGTATTTTAAGAGAATAGTTCAAAAATTCCACCTATGACCCATATGTATCCTTTGCCTAATGATTTCCTGCCACCTCCTGTCCTTGACCAGGACAGCTCAGAAGGAAAAATGAGTTATCTTTTCTTGAAAAGGAAAATCCTTAAATGAAGTATTTTCACTCCCTTGAGAGCCCAATAGTTATTATTTGTCCTCTGGCATGCCTACGTTTTATTAAAATACATTAAGAGGGCAAAAAACCAGGTCACAGATATGGTAGCACAGGTTATAGTCTGTGCATTACTTGTGAGGACTTGGAGAAAATGATGCAGACTTACATAGACTAACTATGTCTAAGAAAAAAAAATCAAGTTTCAAGCTCTAAGTTCTTGATTTTTAAGTTTTCTTGGACAAGATTGGACTCATTATTGAAGTAATTCCCCAGTATTGACAGTTCAATTCTGTCAGAACAAAAGTGAGATGGGTTTGAATAGATGGAGTTTCATCTTTCTTCAGCACTAGCAGTAACTTTCTCATCCTTCTTCAGTTGTGTACAACTGGAGAGGACACAAATCAAAGCCAGGATTGTTGACTTTTTAGTAAGGAGTCCCTGGTATTTTTTACCTCTGAGCAAAAGTATTCGCAAGTGAGTGAGTTGTGGCTAAATTTGCAAACCCAAAGGGCTTGGTCTAGGGCTTTGAATTGTTGCAGTGTAAGGGCCCTTCTAGTAGGCCGAGTTCGGAGAGGCGGGTGACTACCGCCCAAAGGCAGTGCCAGAGAGGCGAAATCCAATGGCTCCGAGCTATAACTGAGAACCAGCTCCCAGGCAAAGAGAGGCGTAGTCCGTTTTGCCGAAGCAGGAGAAACTTTATTGAGGACGAGGTTGAGAGGGGTAGGAGGGAACCTGGCAAAATGGCCCCGAACCTCTCGGGACAGGGCTTTTTAACGGGCGCAGGAAGGGGAGGGCAGAAGCAGGGACAGCCAATGGGGAGATCAGGATACGGGATTGACAGGAGTGTGGTACAATCAGGACTTATGAGGGGAGGGGTGACACCAATCATCAACCAATCAGAGGACAGCGAGCAACCGAACAAAGAGGAACCTTCCAGAACTAATACCATAACGGGCGACAGAGGGGAGGGGACAGGGCCCGTCTCCACGCCCAAGGCAGGACCATCAAGCTGCAGGCCTGGGTGTGGTCAATCCCATGATGGTATCTCCCGTGGGACTGCAGGGCTGGGCTGATCCATGCAGGCCAGGGCCACCGTCACACCGAAGAGTGATATAGTTTCCACAATGTAGGTGGAGGAATGCTACAAGCGTTGTGTACAGAACACATAAAATTCTTTTTCAGCACTGAGGAAGGCAAAGGCATTTTCCTTGACATTTGGCATGGATGACCTCAAATTAATTAATACAGAGAAGTGCAATTTGAGGCAAATATAATTCCAAGTGCTTGAGACACCATATCCAGCTTTGCTGCAATGTCTAGATCCTCCCATGAGCTACTGTGATATGGAAAAGCTCAGTTATAAAAAAATTTGGCTACACATATTTAAACTGACACTTGCCTTTAGAGAAGAGTAGTTTTCAGAGGGAATTATCTGAGAGCTTCATTGCAGTAAAGGCAAAATAGATAAAAACCTAAATAAGAAAAACTAGCAGGAGAGGAAATACATCCCTCTTTCATTTGTAAAGGTGTTAAAATGCTGTGTAAGATCCTTTTTGTACTTCACAGTCACACTTGCAGACCACTGGAAATATTTATAACCAATGAAAGCCACAGTGTGTGCAGGGAATTTCTTTCCTGTTTTTAAGTGTAAGTGTCTAGAATACTTGAACATGATTTTGTGTCACTCCCCGTTGTTCTCTGGTGAATGAAAGGAGACTGCTCAGCTGTAAGTCCTGGCTCTATACTGCTGAGTCTGCAATAAAAACCTCTTTGAATCAGAGGATAAGAAGAGCTACATTCTGCTGGAGTTATCACAAGTTCTGAATGGCCTTGATAAACAGCACAAAGACAGAAGTGCTTGCCTTTTGACATACAAGAATGTCTTTATTATAAAGTCTTAGACAGTATGTCCAAGCCTTGATTTTATTTGCATGTTTCCAGATGATAATTTAGTAAAGATATTAATGAAGGATTATGTTTGAAGGACTTCTGTACACACGCATTTTGCTGCTCTCTCAGGCAGTCTGTCTGTAAATATTTAGAATTTTTAGAATCCACATGTAATCCTCTCAAAACTAGAAAGAGATAATATTTAGTTTAACAAAAAAGCAAGTTATATATCTTTTGAAATATTTACTTTTCTGGAAAGGCTTCTTGACCTTTAACTTATGTGATCTTTTAGGTGATATTTTAGGTTTCAGTGACTGTTACACATTTATGGTACAGTAGTGCCTGAAAGCCTCAATCACTCTCCTGTATATAAGCACACACAAACCTGCAGTGAGAAAACTTCTGAAGAGTGTCCTGAAGACATAGGGCTCTGAAAAGTCAAGGTAACCAGTAAAAAAAATTTAAAATTCTCTTCCTGTGTTTACTGTGGAACCAGAGGACAGACAGATAAAGTGAATTGCTGAAGTTAAATGAGAAGGCTGTGGGAGAATTTGGAATTTGTGAGTCCCAGACTCTCAGCTTAACCACAGATCTGTCTTTTCTCTGAATACAGGCACTGGACAGGCATGTCCAACTTGTAAATCATGGACTTTTGGGTCTGGATCCAGGTGCAAGTTCCATGCTGGGGCTGTACCACAATGCTGGCAGAGGGACTTTGTTGATTCTGGTCTTATGAATACTCTAGAACCTCAGCTGTGGGATGGTGTCTTCAAAGCAGTAACTAGGCTGCTAGGCTGGCATTGCTTGGACTCCAAGGAAGCCATTCCACCAGTTCAGTGCTGTCCTGCACTAGAGAAGTGAGACTCTTTTCAGAGACATTATGATTCCCTGCTTCCAGACTATCCTAGTTCTTACTTGCCTGGTCCAGAAGCCCTCAGTCCTGTGTGGAGTTGGTATGTAGCTCATAGGGCTAGAAGCATGTAAATAGGCTGGATTAAATATCTGACATTACCTATAAAAGGAAAAAACAACTACTGCATAATTTCATATATCCTCTGGGGGTGATTCTTTAAAAATTCCAGAGAAATGCTTTATGTCCACCTCAGTTTCTTATTGCTTTGTAGGTCCACATACTGGACATTTTCCAATAATTTGCTCTCACCATGCAAGACACTTGACTCCTTCCTTGGTTGCTCTTCTGTTGTACTTCTCTTTCACCTTTATGAGAAGGTTCTCTCCCTCTCCCTCCTTAGTACAGCTTTTTACTGGAAGCTTTTTATTGATGTCATGATCATTTAGCTGCTGTATCAATGCTAGTGAACAAGAAAGCAACATTTAGGCATGAAGTTCTACACTCTGCAACTATCAGCACTCTTTTCATGCAGCAACCACAACTTCCCTTACTATTTCCCACCTGGGAGGGAGCCACAAAACATGTGGGGAGGAGAGCCCTGCCTACAGTGATGGGGACCTGCAGGGCTGCAGCACATCTTGCCCTGTGCACCCACCAGTGAATCTGAACAATTGCACAGATGGGTTTAAGTTGATAAATCATTATGGAAAACAGATTGAAAAGATTCTGTTTTCTTACACTTGTTTTCTTCCCAACCAGTTTCTGCTCACCTGGTTTCACCGTTGAAATGCTTCAACTGAGCTTTTGATGATGAGATTAAGAGGTTGCATGAAACAGCTATTCTGCTCAGAGTTCCCTGTCTGAATGGACTAGTATGAGGGAACCTATATCACAAGAGGGGAGTGTTATAAGATCCCATCTGTACAGCTTAGGCTGAGCCCTGATTTAAAATTGGCTCTTA
Organism: Lichenostomus cassidix; assembly: GCF_008360975.1. Lineage (NCBI taxonomy): Eukaryota > Metazoa > Chordata > Aves > Passeriformes > Meliphagidae > Lichenostomus > Lichenostomus cassidix. Next base: position 79,463,788 of record NC_139483.1, read on the forward strand.
GCACAACCAAGGTCCAAAAATAGATGACGCATATTTATTAATACTTTAACTGAAATTAGCGTGCCAAAACAAACTTTTTAATAAAAGCATAACAAGAAATGTATTTCATTTTCTGTGTGCATTTGTCTATGTGCAATTGATTTCTGGTTTACTAAAACAAAACTAAACAAAATAACTTGGCCAGTATCAACACAACTGTCCTAATGCAACATGTTGACATGAAGAAATCAACTTATAAGTGGTGACAAAGACAGAATATGCTGAAAACCTTTCTTCCTTGTGAGTTTAGTAGTAAATAAGGTTTAAGTAAAAATAGATTTAGCTTGCTTCATTTACATCATATCATTTTCTGGTGAAAAATTTCCTCCCCCTCCACATATATTTCCTCCCCCTCCTCATATTTTCCTCAGTTTGGATAATTAAGCTTTCTGGAGAGAAGACTCAAAGCCTTCAGTCTGAAAAATATTCCTGTCCTATTGAAGTAAGTGGTAAATCCCACCAGTTCACCATTGTTGATTCTGTAGATTCCAGCTGCAACTTTATTCCCATTGCACTGGAGGGAACACACGCGAAGTAGGGCAGCAGGGTAGATGAAGAGAAAGGCAGCTTTTGTGCTCTGTGGTGTATTGACTTCAGAGTTTTTCAGATTATATTTTAAGAAAAAAGATTGTCTTTGGTTTCAAGGTGCTTTGATTTTTTATTTCTTAAGCGGGGAAGTTACAATATTTCTGAAAGCTCTCTGAAAATGCTGAAGAAAAGAAGAAAGGAGGAAGAAAGACTATGGCTTATCCTAGAGACGCACTTCAGGTCCATGTTTTAGCACATACCCAAATCTGTAAATCAAATCTAAGCTTGTAGCATTAGCATTTGAGCACCTTGCTGCTTCTGAACCATGGTACTCTGAATATTATAATCACCTCAGTGAAGACCAACTTTACACTCCTTTTTGAGCTCATAAAATCAGTTTTCATCAAATACTAGGAAGCAGAGCACTGTAGAGCACTGTAGAACACTGAGATCGAAAACTACCATTAAAGGATTTGAAGACATTTGAAATTCATGTCAGAATATATAAAATATGTAAAACATACCAAAACAAACAAGTCTACCACCAAATCTGTTCTGTTTCTTTTAAACAAAGCATGTATTTTTGATATAGATTAAAATATTGAGTGTCCTGAGAGGTATGGCTTCCATCTAGGTTAATTTCTTCTGTTACAATATGAAAGTATGAATGCTAAATTATACATTTATTTCCAGACATGAGAGTTTCTCCCCTTTGTAATTACATGAAAGCGAAGGCTGATTCTGCCTCTCCACGGGGCTGCTGTGTGCTCTGCAGTCTGTGCACCGCAGTGGCAGAAGCAGTGATACCCCACACTCATACGTGTTTATCACTGTGACCTCATCTGACCCTGTTTTCAGGAGGGTTAAAAACTGTGCTACTTTCTGTAAATGCAGTTCAGTCTGTGTAGAGAGGAATTTGGCCAGCCATGGCAATGCAACAGATGTAAATAATTCTCATGTTTTCCCATGACAAACTTGTTCACTGCATTTTTGGGCTGGATTCCACTCAGGGAGAGCCATGTTGGCTTTTTAAAAGCTGTTGAACACAAAATAATATATGATATTATTTTTTTTTCCCTGCTTGTCTGTGCCACTTTTCTCTAATGGTATTTCTGTTAGCAGTTCTGGCTGTAGACGTTTGAGGCAGCTATCTCGTAATCTAATTCATGTCAATTAGTTGTCAGTCCAGACAAAAGCCCTCTTATTCAGTTTGTGTAACTAGTTCTCAATAAATTTTTTTTGTGCTCCATCAGCACATATGGTAGCATTTTTTTTTCACAGTCCTCAATTTGTAGCTTTTATCAACAGCTTCTCTCAAGAGACCAAAACCTCTTTCTCACTGTGTCTTTATTTTTTATGTTCTTACCCGTGAGAGTAATGTAATAAAGAGTAAATGAGTGAGGCTAAGTAATTACACACATCTCTGTTTTAACTAACATGTAAGGCAGATTTTTGTTGGTATGAACATACATCAGTTAACTCTTTATTCAGAAAAATGTATCAAAGTGAAGATGACATACTCCTTCATGGGATTAAGACACTGTGTGAAGAAGTTTGTAAATAAATAAATAAAGAAACAAAGAATGGAAATTTAATTTCTTAGAGCTGAGTTTGCTTCATTTAGTGATGGTGTGTGGCTTTGTCCTAGGTTGCAATATAGATGTAGTTAAGTATTCTATTACCACCAGCTGTGGGCCGTTAGCTGCTATCACCTGCTAATGACCCACTCCGGATGACAGGCAATGGGCCATCAGGGACCCACCGTGTGACTCATGGACTTATCTCATCCCATTGTGGGATGCTCTGCCCAGGAGGGAAGAACCAGGTGTTCCCACCTGGATATAACCTGGCCTTGGAACTGCCTGAGCTAGCCCTGTCTACTGGGTTCCCAGAGGATGAGAGCTACCACTGGATCTTCAGCTGGAGACTAGACCTTCACAGGATCACCGCTTCAACTGGACTACTTCAGTTGGACTGCTACTACCACCCTAACAGGGTGTTAGGTTGTATCTGACTTTGTCAGTGCTTTTTCCTTGTATTATTTCACTTATTTTTTTAACTTCAATCTTGACTTGTGATCTCCCACTGGTTTGTTTTCAAACCAATACAGGCTTGCCCGGGGTCTGTCTCATGAATAAGTCTAAAGGTTTACTGTTTGGGAAGGCATAAGGTACCCAAATATTCTGCTTCAGTTGGTGGCCTTGATCATTACTGTGATTAACATGGGGGCAAGATGACCTAAGTAAAAAGAGGTTTAAAATTAAGCTTCTTGCAGAGAAGTGGGAACAATTGAAGTTCAGCATACAAGGCAGTGTTTGGGAGACTTAAGGCAAGAAAACTGTGAAGAGTTTGTATGACCTAGGGAAGGTAGAAACACAAAATCCCAAAAGATAGGATTTAAACCTTACTGTCAGTTTTGCCCTTTTTGGCATATGTGGGGTCTGTTCCCAGATGGGAACCTTGAGCCTGGATGGTTTTGGTCAAATTCTGGCCCCTATTTGAAAGAAATATGTCTCTGGTAGTGAAAACAGAGAGAGGATAACATGAGGGATGCTCCTTCCTGAACTCAAGAAGAAGGTGGGAAACATGCAGGGGAAAGCCCCTGGAAACAAATGAGTTTAATTGCATTTAGACCTCTAGAAATGACAAAGAAAAATGGTACTAAGTGGCAGAGAGAGAAGCTACAGTGTCAGTGTGGAGGCAGGCAGCTGTCTTTCCCAGTTGGTAGCCCATTACTAGTAGCCACAAATCAAACTGTCCTCACTGCATGGAGAGCTGAATCTTAACATAGAGGCTTCAGGATTGCATTCTTGAAAGGCTGGAAGTTTAATGGTCAGTGCATGTCAGAGAGAAGCTGAAGGAATTGGAAATACCTGTTCCTCCTGAGAGGAAAGAATAATCTGCCAACTAGTCTCAGCAGCTTGCACGCAGTGTGGTCATGCCAGAGCCTCCCATGAGACACTGAAGAGCAGTTGCCAAGGGCCAACAGCTCCTTTGGTTTCACTTTGCATTGATGAAACTGTTTGCATTCCTGTAAAATGTAACAACTCTCAGCAACAATCTGGGGAGGATCTGAAAGAGGCGATTCCTGTCTTCCCATCTGAATATAAAAATCAGATATGAATCAATACATCCTGAAGGTGAAGAGTTGCTTAAATATCATTAACAGATTGTTGCTGTGATGTTATTGAGATGCCCTCAGCCGTGGAATGATGTTTCACATGGATGTTGAATGCAGATGAAATGAATATAACAAATACCGTGTGAGTGGTTAACTCATGAGAAAGCTTTCGATTCAGACTGACACATGTTGAGGTAGCAGGAAAGACAGAAGTGTCAGCAGGGTTAACTCTATCTAAAAGGTGGTTTAGCAAAGAAAAGAAACTATCACATATGCATTTTAAGGACAGGACAAGTACTAATACTTACTTGTTTAGCTAAATTTTCAACAGCTGAATCAACTGTGTAATCTGATAGTCTGAAGACAGTAAATATTTCTTTATATGTTTAAAACTTCCCATTGATTTACAGGAGAGGTTTCTAAGAGAAATAATCACATCAAACCAATTTAGACATCATTATATAAAAGCTAAGTCAATAATAATTTTAAGTAATGCTTTAATCTAGTCTAGTTCCATTCTGAATGTCCTTGAAGATGCAATTTGTTTTCTTAGTTCTACCACATGAAAAAGAATTGTATTTTTTGCCTACCTCATAATTAAAGTTGGGAGTAATTAGCATTTATGCAGACTCCTCAATAAAACATAATCTATGCACAGGTTAGCTTTATAACCACAGTTTTCTTGCTATTAGAATAAATGGACCACTTGTGTCTATGTTTACTGATGAGAAATTTGTATAACTGTTGATAACAGCACTTTATGCTGTTCTGCCATCTGCATTTTAAATATGAAATGATAACTTAAGTCAGTGGTAGAACACACATATGGAAATATATGTGTTCTTATCTTTAGGAAAATAGGTAAGGAGTTTCCACCTAAATACTAAACTATATGGTAATAGGGAAGGTACACTGTTGGCAAAGTTAAAAACACCAAATATATAATATCCTCATGTTAATCTATGCAGAGAAGTTGAAAGTATATATGATTTATAACAATTATTTTTTTATTAGTTATTATATATTATCAGCCCCATCTGAGCCCTCTTCAGAATGGTGCCAGCTGAAGGAGGAGGGAAAAGAGAGGGCTGAATACATGTAGGCAGAGGCCACATCTTTATCAATTCTCAGCCAAAGAGAATATATTTATGGACCAGAATGTTTAGTCTGCCTTGAACTTGACTGCTTCCTGTCACACTGAAGGAGAGTTCTTGAGCAAGGATTCTCGATTGCTGAAGGCTGCATTTCTTATACAGTTCTGGGTTTATGTAGCACAGAAGTTTTCCTCTCCAAGCCTTATTGTGTTTAACTGGTGTCCCTATAAACCAGGTAGGCATTATATTACATAACATATCCTTGAATCAGAGAAACAGAGTATCAGTTTTTTATAAAATTGACCATTTATTGAAAAAAAGGATTTAAGGCAGTTTTCAGAAGTGGATCTGTATTTGTGGAACCTAAATTGAAACCAAAACCAAAACGAACAGTCTGCCAATATACTAGTACCCAGAGCATAAATTGGTTGCAGCAACACAACTGCAATTTTTTCTTTTGTGTGTAGAACATAGATTTCACAGAATACTCAGAGTTGGAAGAGACCCACAAAGATCATCCAGCCCAACTCTTACATGAATAGCTCATACAGGCATTGAACCCACAACCCTGGTTTTGTTAACACCGTGCTTTGACCAACTGAGCTAACCTCAGGGAAAGTCCATGTGGCAATGGCAGCTGTGTCTTTTCTTGCCCTTGTTTGAAATAATAACCTTGGTAGTGTTAATTAGATTTCTTCACTTTGGCCTGAGAGTAATTTCATAAGCTAGTTTTTGGTAATCTTTCTCTCCAGTTCTTTTCAACTCATTCTGTTTAGAATGAAACCCCTGGTCATTTCACTAAAATGATTAATCAGAAGCTGGTTGTGCCATTTAAACACACCATTGCTAACTCTGATCATGTAATCTGCACTAAGGACCAATCAGTCAACTGGAACACATAAAGCATGCTAGTAGCAGTGAAAATAAGATCAAAGTTGCATTTTATGCATTTTGTTTTATAAAAATACAGAACACTGAGACCTTTGCAAGACATAATATTGCTCTCTGCAGCTTACTCCACTAAAGATCCTCAAAGAATTCGCAGGCAAAAAGCAAAAATAAAGATATCTATGGTTATTTCCATAAAACTTCTGTGGCCAGAACTGCTATGGAATCACTGTTTCATAAAGGGATGTATAAATTCAACTCATGAAAATCAGTGAGATTTTACTGAATTTGTATTTTCAAGAGTAAAAAATTGTTTAACATTCTCTTTGAAGAAGAGCTTTTATTCTGGTCCATTCACATCTTATTCTATCCCATACTTCTTTAATACCAAGCTCATTGAGATGTACCAATCACAAAGCACCTTCCAAACTTGTACCCAAATAACACGGTGATGCCACTCTATTGTATTCTGATTGTATTCTTTATATGTTGCTTTTACTAATCTGAAATGGATAAGGCTGGATTTGAGATATGTTCCTTGATGCTGATTGTCTCAGTCTCAGAAGAAAATGAAGATGACTTTTGTACGCAAGTACCTCTTGTCTTCACCTTTACCTATGAAACCAGACTTCTGCAGCAGATCAACTGGGAAAAGTGGAAACCAGTGAAGAGTATTTTTAAAAGTATTTTAAAGTTTTCTGACTATCCCTGAAAAAGTAATACCTATCCTTCAGCATTGTTTTTCACCATTTTCAACTAGTATTTAAATGTTAAACAAATGTTAAATGTTAAACAAAACAAAAAAAAAGACAAAAAAACCCCAAATTAATTTAATTTCCCCTAATAAGTTAGAATACAGACCTCAGAAGACAAAATTCTGAGCTCAAATGTCTAAATGGTACTAACTGCAGCTTTTGTAAGACATTCATAGAAAATCTAAATCTTGAGTTAAATAGATTAACACTTGAACTGCTTAACGTGAAAGGAGTAAGCTGTCTAGCTCCAAACCACATGTTTTTATTCTGGTACTTCTCACTGGCCATCTGTTCTTTGTTGTCTGTCCCAATTCCACCATCTGTCCTAAAAATTACACTCAGCATGATGACCTCACTTTCAAAACTGCAAGAAGGCAATAGCTCTGTCAGTCAAAGCAAGTAAACAACCCTCACTTCCTATGCACTTCTCTTTGTCCTCAGTGCTGGAAACAAGGAATGCAGATTAAGGCCCCAGATTTTGTTTCCAATCGTGTCGTTTTTTAAACTCACCTAACATTTTCACATGGTGGTAGGAAGAGAACAAAGGAAGAGTGAGAAAACCAGCTCATGGGGTTGGTACAATGGGCAGCATTGCTTTACAGAGGACTCTGACAACTTGCAGAGAAAAAAAAAAATTGATCAGTCAAGGGAAAAACTTCTAACGTCCTTTGTTTGCTGTTGCTTTTTTGTGTTGAGATCAGAAGAAAATGCAGATGCTATGTTAGATAAATTTTAGAGAGCCCATGATATATGAGATGACTGCTGCCCCTAAAATCTGTAAGAGAAGTCTGAGTCTTCCTCCTTTACACTGTGGATTTGCACATGACAAAACACTAGATAAATGCTCCACACCTGAACTTCTCTATTCTTCCCACATGTAGAACTAGTTCATCTTCTTTCTTGTTTGGCTGAATCAATTCAACATTCACCCGGCACCTGCATGCAGACCAAAGGACATCTTGATTGCTTCAGGGATGCTGACAGGTGATGGGGTCCAGGTGAAGAAAACTGCAAGGGATGTGAAAAACTACTGGACAAGACAAAGCTGGAATTTCTGGATGTGATGTAACAGTGCATGAATCTGACAAAGGTTACAGATAGCACTCTGAAGTGAGGTTGGATTTCACAGATGTTTAAGGCAGAGTTGCTTAAGAAATGTCTGCATAATTGGAAGGAAACATGTGACCTTTTGGGCACAATTTGTGCAAAGCTAACACTATCTAGGTAATCATATCAGAAACAGCATAGAAAAACAGGAAGGTCTACATAGGGGTATCAAACCCACCAAATTTGGGTACAGATGCAGCAAAACTGGGACTAAGGCAGAAGGAATAATCATGATTATTTAGCTGTGAAAGGTCAGGGACGACAAAAGGATGGCAAGAGCAGAGAGGTCAAGACACAGAAAAAGATATGCAAAGGTATGTAAGTAGTGTAACTGGGAATGCCTGGGGGTACCTCTTGCTCACCACATCTTTGAGCAGGACAATAAACCAAACCGGTTTCTGGCGACATCTCATGTTGAACCTGCTTTTTTTGTCAGAAGAACTGAGTGCACGAGTGGCAGCACCAGTGCTTGCTCCAGGAATGACAGCATTGATGTCCTGCTGATGTCCAGAGGACTAGCACAAATCCTTGCACCCTGGATTGTCAGGATCCCTCTTTTCATCAGTTTTTTTTCCTAAGAACTAAACTACTACCTTGTCAGTTTTTTCTTGCTGAAATTTATTTCACTGTTTGCAGTCACTAAACTACAGAAAAACACTTGCTTAACCCTTGAGTTATAATGACACTTTGATATTCTCTTGTTGCTATTTAAACTATTTGTGTGTGAAGAATATGAATATCAGTGAGAAATACCTATAGGTTATAGGTTTACTTTAATAAGGTCTTAAGAGGGCAGACATCTCCTGCTTGACTTCTGGAAACTAAGAGATTTTATGCTTTGCCTGGCAGTGAGATGTTAAGATAGCAAAGAGGTACTTGCTGGTTTCTGACTTCAGTGGGAGGAGGAGCCCTCAGTGTTCCCCACATGCCGGAATGCGTGTGGGGCTGGCTGTCAGAAAGAGCTGAAACATCACACCTCGCAGGGCGTAGGTGTTTGAGGTCAGCAGCTCATTAGACATTTCTATACACTTGGAAACCAGATCCTGCAGTCCCTCGTTTGAGGGTAAATGCCTTACTGAGCAGGGCTCTCCTGTTACATGAAGGAAATAGCACCACCCATAGGCAGTCATTCTGAAAGGGAAGGATTTGGGTCCCCTGACCTCTTCAGGCTGAAACGCTCATTTCCCACCTCCTGGAGTGAACGGAAATAAGTCATGACTTTGCAGATAAAACATGAGGGCTCTAAAGGAGATGAAGGAGTTCTTAATTTAGCTGAAGCATTTCACATAAGATAACTCTTGGGGAGAAAACTTCAAGGTCCATACGTGAGCTCTCAGCAGCTGCTTGGCTGGAAGAATAGCACTTTAAGTGTGATTCAGGGCTGTTTGGGTGAATGACGCATTCTCCCAGGAGGTCTAAAGGATTATGGTACTTCGGGGATCTGACAGATCAGCCTGATCACCCTCTGGCTGAGGCTGAGCCCATCTGCTCTTGCACAGATGTTGATGGGTGACTCATGCCCAGCAGCAGAAGTCAGGAAGTCAGCTGGGTTTTGTTTAGTTGTCTTTCTACTTCAGGTAGTCTGTAAGCATCCTTATTTGGTAAGATTAGGGTGATTCCCTTTGGTGGATGAGTGAGAATTGATTTTGTGTTGGTGCTGCCTCATTCACAAGCTTAGTTGTGTGGCATTCTTAGCATGCTCTTTAAATAGGACTGTCACCTTGTCTTATTTCAACTACAGATTGTTCAGTATCTCACAGGTATCATGCTGTGTGGAGGAGAAAAAGGAAAAAAAAATCTATACAGGCTGTATTACAGAAGCTAAATATGCTGCATATTACTGCATGTTTCAGAGACCTTCACTCAAAAGTTACTAAAAGACACCTAAAGTTTCCCAAAAGCAAACCTCAGAGTTTTATTCCTAAAATATGTTTTGTGAAAATTATGTGAAAGGCATCAGTTGCATCCATCAAAACAGCTTACTGTTCTGCCTGTTGCTTCCCAGGGGGAATGGGGCAGATACCTTCTTTTTCCTTAAGTGCAATTTTCACTGTTACTGATTTTGTACCCCATCCCTATCTTGTGTGGTAGAATAAATAAATTGCACAGTAAATCTTCTCTTTCAGAGACACTTATGATGACTTATGATACTTCTGATCATAGATACTTATTATCATTAGTCACTTTTTATTGTCTAGGCCTTGCTATAAAATTACAGACTTGTGGGTTAGCACTTTCCAAATAGGCATAAACGTTTACATTTCTTCTGATTTTTTAATTCTTTTTCTCACTACTTTTGTAAAACATACCAGCTTAGGAACTCAAGTTTACCATCTTAAGAAGCACTTAAGACATCACCTGTCTTAAGAAGCATTGAAATTTTGAGATGTGAAATCTTGTAGTGACACCTGACAAGAAAGTCTACAAACCATTTGTGCCTCATTTAGGGCAAGTTTTCTCCGCTTATATGATACTCCTACTATTGTGAACCATTTCAGCCAGTAAAAATTAGAAGCTCTTACATTTCTGTTCTTATTGATATTCTTTAGAATGCTTTCTGCCAATATACTTATCTTTAAAATCCAGCAGTACAGCAGCACTTGCAACAACAACAAAATTGCCTACTTATAAGTTATTGTCTCCTCCTTTCCCACACAAATACTAAATAACCTCTCAGTTTTCTACTAGCAATTAATGTGTGATTGCTCCCTTTTTATTTGTACAAAGAAGACATTTCTTTTATGATTTGACTTCCTCATCTTTATGGTAATTCCAAATGTAACAAAATAAGTGCTTAAAATAACTAAATAATGTTTGAACAATTTGAAAAAATATTTTTTCACATAAGCAATGTTAGAACTTCACAAAAATGTCATGCATTTTTCCCATCAGAAAGTTCAGCACCATTGTTTATTTGTCTGTATGTGTGGGGTTTCTTTTTCATATATTTTTTACATTTAAAAATTTCACTTACCAGAAATTATTTTGCTCATGCTTTTATTCTCTACTAATGAGAATTTGGTTTTCTTAAACAAACCAAGCTTACAGTCCAGCCAGAATTTTACATGCAAATATGACATTAAAATTTCATTTTGTGTGTGTGTTTATAAATGTTAAATTAGCTGAGAAATATGTCAAGCAGCTGAAAGACAATGAACTTAGCTTCAGAGAGTTCATTAGACATTCCATAACATTTAGAAGGAAATTACTAAAACTCAGTCAATATATTTCCACTTGCTGGATTTCCCTTCTCTTTATTTGCTTACACAGCACAGAAGAGAGGGGAAACAAGTGAGCCTGCCAAGCCCGTCATAGGAAATGTCACTGCACACCTCAGAACTGAAGTTTTTCTCTTTGTGTGAACTGATGATTCTTAAAGCACTTACAGATGCCTAAAGCATTTACAGATTTGGTCAAAAGTGGCAAATAAAAGATAAGATATAATTTTTAAGTATTCAAACCCCTTCTAGTTTAGTAGTATGAGACAATTAGTAGAAAATGTCTTTACTAGAACCTTGTATAGTCCTACAGAAATTGCTTTTAAATGGACAAAGTGCATTTCACCTTCACACATGTGAAGCAGAAGGGCCTTACATGTAGTATAAGATTTTAAGCAACTGATCTGGAACTCAGAATATCTGTGTCAGATGTGTAAAAGAATATGTTTGCTACCTAAATAAGGCTTACTGTGACCATGTCCCAGTACAGGTATTGTGTCTTTCAACCTACATTGCCATAGGTGTGTGTGCCAGATGAACAATTTTATATATACATATAAATCATGTTTCTGTTCAAACTGGTTTTGACAGAATGACACTGTAGTCTTCTGGGTTGTTTGCAAGCCTCAGAAAGCATGGAGAAGGGGCAAGGACTCTTACAGGCTGGATGGATGCAGAACAGTACAGAGCTGCTAGGTGTGTAAACAGGAAGGCAGAAGAAGGGAGAATTTTCCAGAGCATATTATCTCCTTTTCCACCTGAGCCCAGGAAGATAACTGGGAAGTGTGGGGAAGGAGAGATACCTTAGCCTTAGCCTTTGCACAGAGGCTGGAAATGCTCTGGACATGCTGGTCATTCTCTTTTTCTCCTTGAGCTAGAATGCTATATTCTATGTTAGTGAGAAGGAAAAAGGGTGCATGAATTTTAACCTGAGTTGAGAAATTTAAAAATAAAAATGCTAAGTTCAAAGAGGAAAGAGATTTCTTATTGGGAAAGTGAAATGTCTGTGTTGGTGGTGCATAGAAATGGGATAGATTTTGCTGCTTTTAGTGGTCTCAAAGATAAGTGTCTGTGATCATTCCATGGTCAATCGACTATGATGTCTCTCCAGAAACCAATTAATTTTATTTTAGACTTGTGTTTTCGAAAGGGATCAATTGTGTGGTGATTTATGTATCCCTTTGTGATGACTATAGAAGGAATCCACAGCAGTAACTTATCCAAATGTTGTCCTTTTGGATAGCAAACATTCACAGAGGTGAATACAACCCTTGATGAGAAAACGAGGCAAGCAAATGTACATGATAAGTCTTTTGGAGAGTGCATCAATTTGCAGACTTAATTTTGAAGAAAGCATTGCTTCTGGTGGCTGCAAAGTTTTTTTATAAAGGAAGTCTGCTTTCTTTACTGCTCAAATATAGAAACTGGGTCACCTTTTAGGTCGGTAGAGCAGGGAGAATCTGTCTTTCAATGCTAAAAAAGAAAAATAAAACCCAAACCAAACCCACAAAAAACCCCCCAAAGAAGGTAAAAATACTTTTATTTTCCATATCTTCTAACCAAAACTGAAATACAAAAATAGTGAAAGATAGTATGAGGAGGGAGCAGAATGAGAACAATTGCAAGCTATGCAATCTTATGGCTGACATGCAGTTTACTTGAGACATAGTGTGCCATCTTTATTTGGTATTTGGGAGAAAACAAACCCCTTCATAATATGTATTTGTAAATGCCATATTTATTTAATAGATCTAAAAGTTGAATTTCCTACCAGAGGACTATAAAACTAACATTGGATAAAGCTCTCAAAAAATTCCTAATGATTTGAAGAATAGTGAGCGCTAAAGTCATTCAGCAAACAACAATATTTTAATTCAGTTTTAACAGTTATGAATTTTACAAAAAAAAAAAAAACAAGCCTACTTAGCAAATGAGTACTTGATTGATAAATGGTATGACTTGAAGGAACAATAGATTTTTGGTAAAACCAAAAAGATTCAGTAAATTAAGAGCTTTTTAGTACTTTTAGTGCCTATGAGCTGGGAAGAGCAACCTATTGATCTTGTGGAAAGGGATGGTTTCTTCTGTTTTTAATCAATTTTCAAAAGCAAGCACCATCTTAAGTTTATTAGTAATATTGTTTGAAGCAATGCTGGAATAGAAAATGGCTTTGAATTACATTTTCTTTTCTGTTATTTTTAGAAACATTGTTCATTTTTTCCCCACATTGCAGTTTGAGTGAAGAGAAATCCAGTAGATAATTGGTATATTTCAAAGAGTGTAATGAATTTGATTGATAGCAGACATGATGTGAAGAATTAATAAAATGACAGCTTGTTGGCATGTGTGGGAACAGAGTAAATGATCGTTAACCATTTGAATGCAAAGATCTAGAAGGAAAGGGGAAATGACTGTGTGCAATTTTCTGCTGCAGGTTTGCTACAGCAGTCTTTAATGAGTAATGCAAGACAGCAAAACCTGGAGGAGCCCTTAGCTCTGTGTTGGTACTGGTGTGCTCTGTTAAAATCCTCTTACATTCACTGTTATAACAACTCCTTGGAGACAGTATAACTCAGGCTTCTCCTGCTGTCCTCACATTACTGTGCGTCACAACTTTGATTTTAAATCTTAGAATCACAGAAATATAGAATGGTTTGAGTTAGAAGGGACCTTAAAGAGCCATTTAGTTCCAACATCACTGCCATGGGCAGGGACATCTCCCACTAGACCAGGTTTCTCAATGCCCCATCCAACCTGGCCCTGAACACTGCCAGGGATAGGGCAATCCACAGCTTCACTTGGCAACCTTTGCTAGTGTCCCACTACCCTCACAATACAGATTTTTTCTGTATATGTAACCTAAATTTTCCCTCTTTCAATTTGTACTCATTATGCCTTGTTCTATCACTACAATTCCTGAAAAAGAGTCTCTCTCTGGCTTCCTTGGAGACCCCCTTCAGACACTGGAAGGTTGCTATAAGATCTCCACACAACCTTCTCTTCTCCAGGTGAACAGCCCTAGCTTTCTCAGCCTGCCTTCATGGAAGAGTTGCTTTAGTCCCCTTATCAACTCCATAGTCCTCCTCTGGTCTCACTCCAAATCCTCTGGAGTTATTCATCTAAAGACTTGGCAGGATTCTGAACAGCTATCTACAAAACAACTTGTGGAAAGAGAAAGCTGCAATGTGAAGATGTATAGTATCATGACATGAATAAAGTAAGCCTATCTTTTGCCAGAATTTTTGATTCATATAACAGTACTGGTGGTCACTTTTCTCATTTTTAACACACTGTGAACAGTTTTTCCCACTCAGTGTGGGGCCCTGACTTTCACAGTGAGAGGAATCAGCATTAACAAATAAGGAAGATGGGAATAAATCTCATGGGCTTGGTTATGTCAGTGATGGAAGGGAGTGCCATGGCTGGAACAAACATCTCTAGTCACAAACACAAACTATTCAGTGACTACTGCATGCAAGTATAATGCTCAGTCTTTACTCGATGGGGGAAATTAAAGGGCAGTAAATTCAGTGAATATATCCAGGCATTGATATGTAAGTTTGTTACCTGTAAGAAAAATATGAGTGACAGACAGCAATGGCATGATACTAGGAGGATTTAATTCAAATTTAATCTTATTTCATCCATTCTTAGTTAATTTGATGCAGCACATTCTTGTTTGAATAATCAGAATTATTTTGGAAATTGTATTGTTCCTTTCTTATCAGAGTAAGAAATGGTTTTGTGAAAGGCCACAGCTTGCCAAGTAACTTGATTCTACTTGTTCCTTTTCTTGATTTCAGGCAAGAGAAATGAACAAAAATCTCAAGATACTTACATTTCAGGGAGATTAAATACTCCCATCTAATAAATTATCAGTTGTAATTTGGCTGTGGTTGCTTAAATGATAAATCACTTTCTTCTGGCTATGAATTACATATTGAAAATAAATTTTATTCACTATTAACATAAAAATATGATAAATCATACCAAGGATCCTTCAGAGATCATTTTAAATATCATTATGTTTTATTTAGACAGCCTTCCATATCATTAATAAAATCACTATCAGAGTCTTGTCTTAAAATTCTGATGACATACCAGTGCTGAGCTCAGTTAGCTCCCACAGGGTAATTTCTTGCCATCGTTTTGCTTCCCTTTGTATCATCTGAGCTGTACAAGGTGAGTCTGCTGCCACAAAAATTTCTCTCATGATCCATTTGGATTGCTGCAGGGCCGTGGCAGGAACTGGATGGAAGCAGGGAGCCACAAGTGGATTTTTGGTGCTCTTTTTCTTTTCTGCCTCAAGCATATCTTGTGAAAGGAGAAGAATATATTCCAGTACTTGATCTGTTAGACCATAATTTGCTTCTCTTTTCATATTAGGCAGAATACATGCACCTAAAGATATAAAACTAGGCTGGACTTCAGTCATTCCTTGTAGAAAATGCAAGGAATTTTGATTATATTTGGAGAAAATTCAATGTTTAAATAGTATCTCTTGATTTAGGATTACCTTAAAAGGTAGTAGCAGGTCACATATAAAGGTCTTGAAAGTGTTTTATTAATTGCAGAAACAACATGTAGCAGATGAGCTTTTTATTTCAGATATCTCCCTTTTAATCTCCCAAGAGTCTTTTGAAGAATTTTAATCTTCACTTAATCATTTTTTTCTTTTCTAGATTTTATCTCTGCTACTTATGTGCATATACACACTTATGTACATATCTAAACCAGCCACTGCTGATGTTTCGTGTCTGTTTAATAAACACTGCTGATAGGCACTCCTGATGCAGAAGTAAAGGTTTTGCCCCAAGTTTTCTACAGAATGGAAAATGTTTTTCATGTCTAGGGTAGTGCTGAATGTCGTAGTGGGGAATAAAGTGGTCCTTCAGTTTTTCCCCATAAGTCATCCTCAGCAGTTCAGAAAGCACAGGGATGCATCCATTACAATGACACCTCAGTTAGTTGAAACATTTTATTCTACTCCCACATTTTGTGTTTTCGGAGTAGCAAAGCAGAAAAACTACAACCTGAAAAAGGTTGGGATATTTGTTTAGTGACATCTTCATTGCCTTCCCCCACAATATTTATTTAATTAATGCAGAGTTTCAAAGCGATTAGCAGAAATCCTGAGAAATAAACCCAGGCCCTCAGTGCCTTGAAAAGCAGCAGGTTTTGTTAAGTTTGATCAAAACCATGACAGTTACATTTCAGCACACACGTGCAGAAGGGATCGAGCTTGCTACTGACATTTTGATTGCACTCTGTAGAATTTATGCTTAGGAAAAGCTTCAGCTAGTGTTTTGGCATATCTTATCTGTAGGGCACTGCAGCAATAAATCCTGTGAAATGCAATCAAATGTTAATAGAAAATCCTTTGTGGGAGACATCTCCAACAGTGAGTTTCTCTCCTCCCCCTTTCCACTCCAAAAGCCTGTTTATCTACCCAGACAGATCTATACCTGCCACTTGTAGCTGTGCTGCACTATGTTTTGTGGAGACAAAGGGTGACTTTCAGAGAACAGACCTGTGTAGACTTCTCCTAGGCTCGTGCCAGTCTCTGCTGTGAATCTGTTTAAAGCTTCAGGCAAGGTCAAGGCTAGGTCTCAAAACATCACCCTGGGATGTGCCCCAGGAGAAAACCCCTGCACCAGGGCAGAAGAAATACAGAAAATAGACTAATATCATGGAAAGGTTTTGGACAGGATGAGTCACTGACCAGACTGCTTTCTTCACCTGTCCCAAGGTATGTAGGTATTGACGAACACAGAGCATGTTTTGGCCACAGCTGGGGATATCCTTGATCCTGTTTACTTTTCTCATAGCCTGTAGTTAAAGTAATTAAGTTTCTTATGTGTTGCTGTGTGTTAAGTGGCACTGAAAGCTGGGCCTGCTCCAGGTGCATTGGGAACAGGGCCCAAATGGAAAGTGAAGAGAGCTTGACAGCATCTAAGCCTCATGTTTTGTTGCCTGATTCAGATCAAAAAACCTTCAGATGCCTTCAGCCCATGTTTGTCTGCCTACAGCTACAGCAAGGTGTCCCAGGCCACAGGGAATGGGAGCAGGAAGGTCCTCATGACATGTGCTGCCTGTGGCCATAAGTTAGCAATAGGTAGAAGCTTGGGACAGGGAACTTGCTTGGTGGAGATAATACCCAGAAATAAGTGTTGTGGTGCCCAAAGAGCCACTGCCTACAGAACAGGCTGGTGAAGGGGCCACAGCATGCCATGGGGTGCATGGTTTCCCACCACAGTTTGGGTTTCAAGTGCTATTTACCCCACCCCTAGAGACAGCTTCCAGCTCTAGTTTGATCCCATGCAAGAGAATTAGTCCTTCAGCCCCAAGCCTGTCCTCACACAGAAGTGCTCAGTGCAGCTCAGACTTACAAATCCTGGCTCTTTGCAAGCAAATGAAGAGGTGTTTATGGTGAGGCTGTGTTCAGCTCTCACTGAAGGGTGATAGGCCAGGACAAAGTGTCAGAAGGCTAGTTTGGCAAGGAGTTTCCTGTTAGGTCCTGGTGGGAATGGAAGAGATGTCCATTTCGGATAGTGGAAATAGTCCATTCTAGTTAACAATGAGCTTGGTTTTTTTCTTTATTTTCCAGTAGTAAAACATCATAGGACAGTGAATGAGTTGCTATTTTAGGCTTGTGCTGCTATTTACTAAGTGTAGAACTAGGATGATGGCATATAAATATCATATTTAAAACTACAGTTTATCAGATCTGCATTCCAATATCACATCTGTGCAGAACTACCCATTACACTCTTGCTTCCAATGTTGTTTTCTCTCCTTGGTAATCTCTCCATGCAAAAATATTTTCATATAATGAAATATGCAGAAAGAAGGCCATAGTGATAGACAGACTGAAATAAAACTGATAGGGCACATAGTCTGGAAATTCCTGGCAGCTTCAAATCCCCATTACAATAATAAAAAATCTAGTTTATGAATGTTAACAAGAACATTTAACGTTGTAATATTTTTTTTAATGTTTTTCCTAAGTTTATAGCAATTTGCTTCATCCAGGAAACATTGCAAAGTGCTGGTAACAAGCAAAGAGACAGTCAGTAAATATTACAGTTATTGCTGGATTTTCAAAGCAGAAAATTAAAAATTAGGTGGTTTATACGCTATTACTCAGGGTTTAGTCACTATTTATTGTTCTGCTGGAACAATTTAGGCCATTTTTCCCCCATATCTCTTATTTAATCTCGTTTAGACTAACCCTCTGCTCAGCTCATACAGAGTGTGAACATAGCCTAGTCTTCCCATGGCAGCATGACACTGAAATATTATTACCTAATTAGACTGCTTTTCCCTGGTAGCAAGCAGTTCCCATTTATTTTAAAGACATATGCTTTTGTTGTGCTGTTGGAGAGACTAGCAGTATTTGTGTAGATATCTGAGAAAAACACAAAGGGAAATGAACTTAAAATTTACATCTCAGTACACATTTTTATTCTTTACGTAATTTGGACTGAGCTGAGATTGTCTGCTCACAAAAGGCCTGGTACTGGGAATAGCAGGATTGTTATTATAGGCAGAATTCAAACACATTGGCAGAATCTGTGGGAAAGTTTGTCCATTTTAGTCCTGGTTTTACTGGATGGTGAAACATTCCTTGAATAGTTAGTATGCTGGCCCAAGGCCTGAAAAAGTCGCTAAACCCTTCTTTTTTCTTTATCTTTTATAGTGAAAGCTGACAAGGAGATTAACAAGACAGGTTACTTACAGCAGACATTTGCCCCCTCAGTTACAAACAGGTCAAGGTTATCAGGTTGGTTCCAAGTGAGGAACATGGGAAAGTGTACTATGAGTCTAATGGGACATAGCACCCTACAAAACATCTTTCTTGCAGGGTGTAATCCTCTGCAACATTTTCCTCCTCTTCTGAAAAAACTTCTGTTGCATTTGCAGTAACTGGAGCTTACCTCCCATTTTGTAAGATATCATCTTCAGGACTATGACATGTAAACATAAGGGTTGCTATCATCTTTCAAGAATGTGCAACTTTTTCTTTTTTCCCTTGCATGATGAACAGTACATGATCAACTCTGACTTAAGGATTACTTTCTCTTGAAATGCTTGTCCTCACTTCTGGAAATGGAAAGAATAATTAAATCAAAGAGTAATTAAACCTTATATCTTCAAATCATTCTTGCACATTTTTCTTTATTTGTTCAAAAATTTCAAGGATTCTAGTGTTACTCTACATTAGTACCTATTTTGGTGACCAAGAGTCTGACTTACATCTGATTCTATTTCTCCAGCTTCTTGAAGCTTATCAAATTTTTGCTGGGGGAAAACATTGAATTTTAGCTTTTTGGAGAGGTCATTGGGTTAGGAATGGGTTTACACTTTTAAAAAATATTTGCCTTTATACATATACAAGTGCACATTACTCTAAAATATAAAGTAGAAAAATAGACTTAGGATCTTTTTATTAACTAAAACTTAAAATTCTGCAACTTGTCATCAGAAATGTATTTTTTTTATTCATTTGTAATAGCTTTTTCTTCCTTTATAAGCTTTCACTCTTTGTAAGGTTTCATAACTGAGTCTACCTCAGAAGCAGATGGAAATAGTGACACTAGGGATTCAGACTTCAGAGCTCTTGTTACAGCAATTTTGAGGCTAGAACTAAAACAAAACAAAATTATTCTTCAGTTAGTGTTCATCTATCTCTCTATAATGCAGAGTACTTTTAGTCCTCTGCTGTGTTTTCCTCAAACTTGAGGTCTTTTCAGGTGAGAGAAACAACCTTGATAAAGAGTTATCTTTTCTTTCAATTTTGCTTTATTTCTTTCAATATAAGGGATCATATCCAGTAATTTTCACATAGAGGAGGATTTTATTATGAGACTCACAAGTTGAAATGCAGCATTATAAATTAAAGTTGCAGAATCTTGAGCAGTTTACAAAAAAGAATTCTTATTCACTGAGAAATTATGTTATTTCCTCATTTATTTAATCATGAGCTAAAGTAAACCAAATGGCTTAAAGTCTTTGAGGAATGAAGACTTGGAAAACATTAAAATGTTTTGACAGCAGCTTATGATTATGTTAACATATCATAATATAAAATTATCAGCTATAGTAAATACTAATTTTACTCTTCTATGTCAAAACGAATGTCATAAAACCAACTGAGGAAATTAAAAAAAAGAAAATTTGCTGTATTTAAATAGAATATTTGGATGCTGTCAAAATGCAAAGAAAAAAAGTCGAAAATATTTTGACGCTTGCAGATAAATGCCTAAAAAAAATCAACACATTCACTTGAGATGTTTTTATTTTGACAGAAATTGAGATTTCTGGTCTTAAACTCATCTGTCAAAATGTTTTCACCTTGTCTGAGTGATACCATGTTTGTAGCCAAACTTCTGTCTCAGGCTTTGCTTCTACACCGAATAGCTCTGTGCCTCACTGTCTCACCTACCAGGGCAGGTTTGATCCAGAGCCAGCCTGAGCCGAGAACCACATTTTTGTCAAATTAGCTCGTGCACATGAGACAGCTTTTTGCGCTTGAGTTAGGCTGTTGGAGGGCAGAGAATACTTAATCTTGTTTAAAGCCTGTCAGGACAGCATTATTGCTACAGGATGTGTCCTGACACAATTCCATCCTGTGAGTTTGCACTTCACATCTTGAAGTGATTGTGTTTCTGATCTGGTAGCCACAAAGAGGGATCTTCTGGAGATGTGGCTAATGGCCAGTGCAAGTTGATATTCATGGGAAGAAGTTGTGGAGCCATGGCTAACATTGAAATGACTCTTGAAAAAACAATGTTTAAACAGATGTTAAATGGAAGAGAAATTTTCAGCTGCATTTTAATAGATTCTTTTTTCCCAAGAATCATTTATGTTTGTTGCCTGAGATTTGAAAGAGCGGAAAGAAAGAGGTTAAGCTTGTTTCTTACAAAAAATGTCTGGTTCCCTACACAAGTGGTCAGAAGAGAGTGGGGTTGTGCACGTCTCTCCCTCCCTTTCACAAACCCTCCCACAGCTCTCAGTATCCCTAACTCTGGGGTCTTCTAAGGTCTCCTAAAGTTGTTTGCTAGACTTACTGCCCATTCCATTTACTTTTGTCTCTCTGGCCAGTGAGGAATGGTACTACTATTCCTAATGATAGTTATGTCATACTACACAACTATCTGACATAAGTCCGGACCTGCAAAACAGGATATTCTGGAAGGTGGGTGAACAAGAGGCAGCAAACAGGAAGAAATAGCCATTCTTATTTTCATTTTATGTTTATTGTGCAAAAGTGCATTTGAGTTAGCTTATCTTGGCTAGGTGTTAGCTAAACTCTTCTTCCAAGTCTTCATGACAAATCATAAATGTGAATTTTTCCATCACTGCATGCTTCAAGAGAATTGCAGCCATTCATACAGAAAAGGGGTGTTGCAAATGAGGATCATTCGGCATGAAGTACTTTTTAACTCTTTTTGTTATAATTTAGTTATAATTTTTCTATAGAGAAAAGAGGGAGAGAGTGAACAAAGGGTCCTAAGCCAAAGATCTATTGCCAGAATCTATATTGTTTTAGTTCTGGAGACTTTTCTTAGAAGTACTGGTAGGAAAACCACCTGCTAAACACATGGGCCCTGTTTAGTCAGCATGGGATAAAGTCAGATGATTAAAAGAGACATGAAGAGGCCAAGCTCATGAGGTGCTGCCTCTTCACTTTTGCACCATATTTTTTTCTTTATTGAATAGCCAGGCTCTCAGAAACTGTATGTCACAATAAGAGCTGAAATTATATGACCAGGAAAGAGCTGATACACACACACACACACACACACACACACACACACACACACACACATACCTGTGTCACAATAACCTTGGACCACTCTGGCTTTGATCTTCTTTTGTAAAGAACTTTTTTTTCAACTTTTCTGAAGTAACTCCTGATTTATGTTGCTATAAGTATTATGCCCTGAAGGCATGGCATGTGTTCCTATACTCTCATATTTTATGGTTAACTAAATCTTTTGGCAAAACTTCATCTAAAAACTTGCCAAATTTGCTGTAGATAAAAAGATATGGTTTTCTCACATAAACGACCCAAAGAATACAGCAACTGCTGGACTCACATTTTTTTTATTTTTCAGAGTGACTTGATATGTTTTATGGGCAACCATTATGATGAATTTTTTCCACTTGAAAATACATAAATAAACCTCTTTTTCTGATTTGTTAAATCTTTTTTAGCGAATTCTGGATTTCATTCTAATTTTATGTGTATAAGTGTCTCAGCATTTCATATTTCTCCCTCTCTGAGCCTTTAATTCTCTTTACTTCTCCTAATGATGGTGCATGCATGTACAAATTCTGCATTGCCTGCCAAGATTTCAATGATTGTATTATGCAAAGTCATGTTTGGAAGATAGATTCTATTTGGGATAATAGAAATCTTTTCAGGAATGGAAGAGGACCTTGCAGTGTGCCCTTCTTGTGCACTGTTAAATTGGTCTATACATGAAAAAGGATTTAGGTGCATTAAAATCATTAGGAGAGTCTCTTTAAGCAAGAGGACCTTTAGCATTTCCCAAATGGCATTTTAATTTTTTAATTTTAATTTCGTGAAAAGAGTAACAAAAGTCAGATCTGATGTTAGTGGGAGGAATCTCATCTCTACTGCCAGGAACACATGAACAAACCAAATTATCATGATAGAAATATCATTGGAACCAGTGGAAACAGACAGAAGAAGTAACCATAATGAAAAACAACTGCTTAGAGGTGTGTTTATGTTGTTTGTGTGCTTATACAAATGAAAACAGATGTTTTATCATACATTTTCTACCTTTGCCAGCTGGTTTTCCCTTGGTTGATTCAGTCTGGTTTTTGCTTTTTAAACTAGGTTTGCACAAAAGAGTCCTAAAAAATTATGTATTAATAATCATTATCACATAATGCTAGCAATTCCTGCAGTTATAAAATTTAATAAATGTGCAGTGATGACACACATGAGAAACAGACATGATAGGACACCATGGTGCCATTTGTGGTACTGAGCTGGAAGTCAAGGCAACAAAGCCCGAGGCAGAACAAATGAATGTCTGAACATACCTTGCTGTACCAGAAAAATCTCTTTTCTTAAGGGCTTTGGTGATAAATATTTTGCAAGATTTCAGTGGTTATTGAATAAATTGAAACAGCTTCTTTTTATATAGAAAGTGGAAAGTGATAGCAGGAATTTGAAGGAAAGAAGTGTCTGTTCAGATTTACTTTCATTGTAATCTCTTTTCAGCTGAATTGGCCTTTTAAAATGTATACAGCTGCTTGATAGGAAAACAGGCACTGCAGGACTGATGCCAACATTTTTCAACTCTCCAGTTAAATCAAAGTAACCTTGGGAAGTCTGTGATTGGTACATTCTAGTCAGAACTGTATTTAACAGCCCCTTAAAAAAGAACAGATTCATCTGTCACTGGCTTGTAAACTATAGCCTTTCCCAAATCCCAGTGAAGAAAAATAAAATAGGTTCCCATGGGACTTCAGAGGAAGATTAGAATAGTGACCAAGGAGATTTAGAAAGCTTTCTGTTGCTCAGGACAATATGACAAACCCTTGGGCTATCTTGAAATGGTACTCAGGAGAACATCCCTGTAGGAGTTGTGATACAAAAGAAAAGAGAAACAATTCTCTCTTTCCAAAGAAAAACAAACCTCAGAAATTTCATGAGAGAAAGACTATAAAATTTTCAATAAAAAGTGTAGGATGGGGAATGAATGATTGTTTAAACAAACTGTCTAACTTTAGAAATTTATGCATCTCATTATAACACAGATGAAAACAAATCTCTTTTTTTTTTTTTTTTTTGAATCATGAAACATCACATCAAGGAGTAGAGATGTGGAAAACAGATCAGCTCAAAGGATAGAGATGATCTTCTCATAAATTCTTTTGCTGCCAAATGAGAAAGAAGAAAGAGAAGATGGAGACCATGCTGAGAGAGTGTACTTTTTGTTTGAAGAAGAAAGCTCTGATTACTTATGATGTTACAGTGCCAGTTGGTTAGGTTAAATGGTTACCAGACTCTATGACACAACATTTGGCAGGATTTATCAAGTTGTTTTTGAGCTAGCTGGGAGATAGACAGGACAGTCTTCAATGAACTAAATCTCAATATGTAATTTCAGTCTATAGAAGATGACAAATAGAAGAGATTAATCATAGAATTATAGAATAGTTCAGTTTGGAAGAGACCTTAAAAATCCTCTAGTTCCATCCCCCCCTGCCTTGGGCAGGGACATCTTCTACTATACCAGGTTGCTCAGAGCCCCATCCAGCCTGGCTCTGAAAACTTACCGGGTTGGCACATCCACAACTTCTCTGGGCAACATGTTCCAGTGCCTCATCACCCTCACAGCAAAAATTAACAGTTGCAACTTTAAAGTATCAGTTGCTAAAGAAATAGTTGGAAGGAAAGAAGTTCAGTTATAAATGGAAGGGGAATGTGTGGTAGCAGTTTTACCAGCTGGTGCACCTATCCTTTGAGAGCACTATTTGTCCAAGGGATACCTCTGAAAGAAACAGACTTTCACTAAGCTAAGTCACAAGGGAAGACAATAGAAAGTCATTTTACCTCATGATGATTAAACTCCCACCGTTGAAAATTTTCAATTGAAATGTTTTTATAATAGTTCCCCATATCTAAAATAGATTATTGTTTTCCTTCTATAAACCTAATCTTGTCCCACTGAATTACAAGTTCTCACAGATATGCATTTTTTCACAAGAATTTTGTTTTCATTTGAAAATATTGTTCAAGGATAAGATGATGTATTATGTCAAAGAGGAACAGCTAAACAGGCCCAAGCATGACTAAATAGACCAAAAGTTATTTTATTTTTTATGTTCTCTGTTCTCATTATAATCAGAATCTGTTGATTGGAATGCAACAGAAAAGCCATAGATAAACATATAAAAATTTGTAGCAGGTTCTTGGTATTTACTTAATGGAGTTAGTGGCATTGTTTGAGGGTGCCTAATGAAATTTAAAAAAACAGTGGTTACAAGTGGGAATTTGAAAAACAACATTTTTGTGAAAAAGTTAAATCTGGTCTGTCATGATTAAGAAGATATTTTGAAAATAGCCTACATGACTAAAGAAATCTTTAAATATTACTTGGAAAGTTTTCTTTTTAGTTCAGGAAAGTTTTCTTTTTAGTTTATTAAAAGGGGTCAAATGAAAGGAAAGAAAGGCTGTAAATGCATCATTTTGGGGAATGAAAGTATATGAATCTTCCATATCTACACCTGAAGACCTGCAATTTCTGCTGAAGAATTGCACTTTACTAGACATAAGACAGCAAGAAGGACAAAATTAAATCTTATTTTATCAAGTGGATAGACTAGATAACCTCATGGGCACCTTCTATCTATGATTTTCACACTTTTATACCTGAAACCAACAGAGTTATTCTTGAGGTCTGGAAGAATGAGTAACAATTTGAGGAGATACACTCTCTATAAATAGAGGTGTTACTATTGGGACAGTTCGTTCTCACAATGGGAATGGTATTTTATGATGACCAAATAGCCTCTGTCCCTGTCTGTGCCAGGGGTATCAGACTAGATGGTTTTAAAGGTCAATTCCAACCCAAATCATTCTATGATTATTAACTTTAAGTGAAATATGAAAAACTTGTGAAGGTCAGCAGCTACCGATTCCAGATAAAGGAATAAAGTTACTTTTCTAAAATACTTAAATGTATTTGGGATTGCAATGGCAAAGCTGGACCTCATACATGATAAGCTACGATAGACTGACTTCTTTGCATAGTAGTTAACTTGGCAACATGCTACCATCTGCAGATTAAAATTTAAATCTGCAATTTAAAATAGTTTTAAAATATATCAGAATGAAGAAAATGCTGTAAGTGATAGGTAATTCTTATTTCCCTATTTTAAAATTGATTTTATAAAATATTCACCCAAGAAAAATGGGTCATGTTTTAGAAATCTTATAGGAGACTGTACTTATCATCTTTTTTTTTCCCCAGGCAATTTTGAATATTAAGAAGTTCAGAAAAAATCCAGGAAAGTTTTAAAAGTTTCTAATACTTTTATGAAAGGCACCTGTATCTGGATTTTATGAATCATTAATCTGTGTTGCACAATAATGTTACAACAAACATTCATCTGTCCATTGAGCAGCTTTGAAAAAACAGAAATAGAGTTTTATATTTGTTTACCTTGCCTAAATAACTGTAGGTGTCTTTCACATTCTCAGAGGGAAAAAAATATGTAGAATGAAATTGTATTAAATGATAAGCCAAACTTTCAGAAGAATGCTTGAGTTCTTAAAAATATTATCCAGTTTGTCTTTTAAACTAAGAATTTTTAGAAGAACAAATTTGTCCTCTTCAGACAAGAAAGAGGAAATAAATGTGTACTTATCTAAAAACCTGGATAAAGTGAACTTGTTATTTGTCCTTTTCATACATTGCAAATTGTTATGTCCTTATGTATGAGTGGTATATATGAATGTATATATTCATAAATGCATTTCTGTGGTCACAGAATTAACTGTCACACTATGACGTACATATCTAGGAGAGTACTTGGCAAACTTCTTAATTTCATGTGCTCTGCTTTGCAAAAAATGTTCTGTGACCATAGTTGTTGGTATATCATGATGGCTCTTACTTGTCTTCATATGCTGCCTCGTAGTTGCAAACTGAAGTAGAATTGCTTATCACTTATCTCTTGATTTCAGTCTTGTTGGCTTTAGAACTTGTTTAGTTTAACAATGGTGAACACATGTATTCTGCTGTGGAGAGATGGTGGTATTGGGCTGATATTTGACTAACTAACGGGTCATGTAAAATATTTTTATAAATAAGTTTCCTTTGATGCTGAATGTCCTTTTGCTCCCATTTCAGCTCACAGTAAAAATCCATGCTACTTGTTAAGGGTCTTGATTCCATTTCCCATATTTAGGATCAGCATTGGAAGACCTCAATTATACCATAACATAATGCAAATGTAATGTAGTCACCAGAAGAGAATGTTTAGTTATTTTAATGTTTAGTAAGCATGTCAACAAGAAATAAAAAGTCTAACTATAAGTTTGGTTTATGAGCAAGACTGAGTGTCTGACTGTCTGGTTACTGAGCATAAAAAGCTGGGACTTAATCCACAGTCTCCTGAGCTGGCAAAGGAGAGAGATAGCAGTGTCTGTCACAGGCTGGTGCCATGGTAAACTGTCCCTTTGCATCTGCCTCTGTGGGACCTGATGCAGCTCTCCAGTGGTGCTCAGATGGCAGCATAATATATACTTGATCTACTGTTGTAATTTTTTGAACTGGGTAAAACCAAAATAAAACAGAAGAGGTGGTGAAAGAATGGTTCATATGCCAGCAATACAGCAGGCATCACAGACACCACTGTTTAAAACATTATGAGTTTATTGATGGTGCAAGATGGCAGGCTGATTGGGACCGACACAGTATTTACTGACTATGAAATGTAAATGCCTAAAGCTGGAGGTTAGCTACACACAGAAGTTTATTTCATGCCGTTTATGTGAATTTTATGGCTGAATATTACTACCCCAAAAAATAAAGTGTGGACATTTCTACTGGTTTATGTTCTGTTTGGGAAATTATAGCATACATCCATGAGATTTTCTTTGCTCCAGACCTTCCTGGGCAAATGGTTTTCTCACTTGGGGAATGAGGTTTTAGAAGGAAAACATTGCAACTGAAACAGCTCCCAAATATCTGTGTGGAATGAGAACACTTTATAACTGATGCATTAGCATTTCATCAGAAGCTTGTAAAGTCAGATTTGGCAGGCAAAAGCATGGTGTGATAACCTCAAACTCATTCTGCTTTGGGTATGCTGGTAGTAAGCAAATGTACCAAAGGTGTGAGAACTGTTACAGAGTGTGCTACAGCGTACTGGGCTGGGTTCTCACCAATAAAATAGCTTTGACGTTCCCTTTCTGTAGTATGAATTTCACAGTAATTTAAATTAATGGACTAGAATCAAGTTAATTCTCATCTACACACTCTCATGCAAATCTTAAGAGAATAAGGCCCTAACTGGTAACAGGGAACAGCTTTGGGTTGTGCTGCTTTGTGCCCTGATATTCTAGCTTTGTATCAACAAAGACTTTTGGGATAACTGTAGGACTTTTTCTCCTTATCCTTAGTTCCTTTGCATATCTCCTTTTTAATATTGGAAATACAAAGGTTCTAAACTGAGAAACTATCTGCATGGTTGGCAGCAGTTTAATTATCAACACTTCCATAATACCTGAAAATGTAGGAGTCCTGGGATAAATTCGAAAGAGCTTTGCTCAAGGATGCAGAAGAGGTAGCATCCCAGTGATCAGAGATTATTGGGAAGAAGAGATACAAATGGCTAAGGAGAAAGGCACTGAAACTTGAGATGAGCACGGGCTGGAATCCTTCTGTCAAGTTACCTTGTTGGTTTGGTGTTCAACTCTGATAATTACAGATCACTAGCTCTCATCTTGGAGTACCAAGTAGGTCTCTTTTCATCTACTATGAGGAACAAACCTTTTTTTTTTTTTCGGTTTTAGAAGCTTGGGTACACCAATACCAAGCACAGAGATCTACATAAAGGCTATAAAGGAAAGTTTATTTCCTACAATTTAGGGTAGGAAAAATCTTTTTGGAGAAGTCAGGAGAATGCAGGAGTACAGAAGTATGTGTACACATGGAAAATGCATCTCTTTCTGGATTATGACTACTTTACTTTAATGTCTGCTGCAGCAGAGCTAAATTTGGAAATTTTATCCCACAGGAAACTTGCGTATTTTAACATTTGCTTTTTTCCTCAAATGGGGACAAAAAAATATTGTAATGAAAATTCCAGAAAAAATATGAATCTGGAGATATTCTGACATTTCTTAAGTTGCAGCTTTATCTCTCAGCTAATTCAAGTAATCAGAGATGCTTTAATTTTTTTTTTCCCCAAAATTAAGCTACATTTTTCCAGTGACACTTCATCTCAAAGGAACCAGAGTTCAAAGTCCTGAGCAGTGCTCCTGTACTGGAGCTGGAATTGAGTGTCATATCCATGCAGGTATCAAAAATATCACTTTGTGTTATTCTGTTGGAGACATTAGTCCTGCATGGAGCCTGGCCTGTAGAAGCAGATGCTAGGCTTTCTTCTTACAAAGTGGTGTGCAGATGGTAGACTTGAAACAGCATTCTTGAATCACTTTAGATAAAAAGGGATATCAGATAAAGACCTGAAAAATGTGTCACTTTTTTTCAGTAGGAAATCCTGGTCCATTTGGCTGATTTTTTTAAAGCAAACATTTTCCTGAACTCTGCAGAAACAAAGAGTGCAGACGTGAAAACTCTGAGAAGCCTCCTTCTCGCTCGGTTACACTGTTTGAAAGGCTTCCTGCTCCGTGGAAAACCACTATTCTGTGAGCCACTACCAAGCCACCATAACCTAAAACCTGCACAGCAGCAGCACCTCTGCATGTGGGTAGCTCCTCCAGAGGAAGAGCTCCTTGGCTCATGAGTATGTATCTAATTTTTAGCTCCTGCCTTGATGGTACTATTTGATAAGGCCCCTCTTATTTCAAAGGCCATTCCTCTGCCTTTGTGAGGCCTTTGTTAGCAGCTTTGTTTGATGCTGTAAAATTTATTTTTGGTCTACACACACTCACATGCTCTATACACACTGCACCTGCATGAGGAGACCTGATGTAGGAAAGATTTTGTGGACTTTGTGGCTGTGGATCAGAACATGAATGGTGCAGTTTTGGTGTAAGATATACTCAAGATTTCATGGACAGCTCACACTGCCATATATGGATGAAGAGGACATAGCAAGCATTTATATCTTATTTGCATGAGTTTGTAAACCCAGCCAATATTGTATTATCTGCAGTTGGATATTAGTCACCATAATTGCTTATACATTTTATCCATAGTTGCTCACAAATTTTTAACTCCATGTGAGGTCAAGACCTTTGCTAGCATAAATTGATATAGGCATATTTAAATTAATTAACCTATGTTAATTTATACTGCCTAGGAGCTGGCTTTCATACAATTTTGGTTGTTAATTGCCAGGGCAATTGCAAATGTCCCTATTTATGAAAAGTTCTGACAGTAAGATCAATTCCTTTGTACTTGGAATTCATGTTGCATGTGATTAGATTTAAATTAATTAGACAGAAGTTGATTGTATAGACATGTTTATTGTTAGTATTCTAATTAACAAAAACAACCCTCCTCAGACAATGTATCTTCCCACCTACCCCAAGGAAGGGAATTGTGCTTGTTATTTTTCCTGTCCAAAACACGTAAACCTTTGGGATAGGCAAAGAAGCAAATAGTTTGTCTGTAAACGCAATTTTGTTGTTTGAGAAAAAGCAAAAGTAGCTGCATACTTCTATTATAGAATTGCATTTTGTGTAGCTATGGCTGTGTGTTAGAAAACACTTGTCCTGAAAAAGCGTCAGCATCTGGCACTGCTTTCCAGGATGGTCTATACTTTGATTTTAAGGTTTGAAATGAAGACGCATATATTCTGGCTGCTGTTGAAATGGACTGGCAGCTGTTGATGGTCACAGCCGGGGAGTCAGTTAACTGTAGAACAATCTTGATTCATATTTTTAAGAAATGGTCCAGGCAATTGTTCCCTAAAATAAAATAATTCTGGAAAGGAGTAGCTTCTGTCTCCGAGGTGGGACAAGTTTATTCAAATATTGTCAAGGCTAAATCACTTATATAACCAAATTATTTATGAAGTGGGTGGATGTTAAAATATCATGTGCAGCATATACTTTTGTTAAAATATCAGAAGAAATATGATTTTAAAGTGGAGGGGCTGAAACCTCAGAAGACTTATTTCTAGCAGTACATGACTATTTCTAGCTTATTTCCAGCTTTACAAGATGTCTTGTGTGACAAGCAATTATCATACCATGTGCATCCCATTTTTATTGGTCTGAAACACTGGAACAAACATGAACACTTTTCATTGCTTAAATGGTTCTAAAGCAAATGTTTTGAGGTTTGTCCATCCTATTTCATTAGAAAGCAGTTGGACATTTCCGAAAGAAAATGCTTTTACAGTTTACCATATTCCACTGGCAAACTTTTGAAGGGAGTGGATTGTTGCACCATCATTTGAAATAACTTGAATAGCTAAACTTTTTAACTTTTTTGGAAGAGATGTCTTGGAGGCAACTCTTTTAATCAGTAACTTTGACATATTTCTGCCAATGGTAATTATTCTGGTCTGCTGCAGAACTGTCAATAAATTTCATCAGTTTAATATTTAGTATCCACCCTATGTAACTGGGAAAAGGCAATGCCATAAGCAAAAAAGAAACACTCAGGATAGTTACAAGTACTTGAGAAATATCTTCAGATCTTTCAACAATTGGGCAAGTAATCCACATTCTTTCAAAATGCTTAAAGTTTATTGGCATGTGAACTGCTTGGCTGAATGGATAGATGAAAAAAACCTGAAATATTTTGCAATCGCTTTGGGCAATTTCTTTCTCCTTATTCCAGGAATGGTCTGGTTAATTAACATGCTTTAAACACAACATTTGGCTGTCTGATCTGCACAGATGTACAATTTGTGCTCTGCTGGTGATCCAACTACACAACATGCCACAATCCAGCTGCTTTTTGTGTATTGGCAGAAGCAGTATCTTTACTGCTACATTTTAATTTTTTAAAATTTTTTAAATTTTTTTTTTACTTCTATATTTTTTCTTTTTATTTTTTCTTAACTTTCTCATTCACAAGTCAGGAACTTGAATCATTACATTGTAATACAAAATTATTTTACCACAGGTGAGTTTTCCAGAGATGATGCCATCAGTATGATACAGAAGACCCTCATGAAAAAATAGCTTTGACAGCAAATCTTAGCAACAAGAAGATCCATCAGCACAATTTCATGAAGTCTAAAAAAAATGGTTTCTGAAGAGATCAAAATAGCAAAAAATACTTTAGTGGCAACTTTAGAAAATCAGAGAACTTTGGCAAAGGTTTTAGAACAAAATTCAATCCACATAAAATGCTTCTCAAGGTATTAACTTGGCCCACTTAACCTAGCAAATTTGAGGACTGTTCAATTTCAAGTTATTCAAGAATTCCAAGAAGAGGTAGTAAGAAGAAAGAGAGAAAGACAGAAAACATATAGAAAAGCACACATATAGCTACCAGCTTCTGGGTTTCAACAATGATAGAATCTCCAAAAAGTAGGGTCCAGACAATATGATTGCCTCGTGTTTGGCTTAAATACCCCTTTGCCTTCTTAGCCCTTCCCCCAGGTGGGATTTCTGGTCATTTGGCCACTCAGGAGCTGGGTCAGGAGCTCCAGGGATAGGAGTGGAGCATTACCTCTGGTGTGCAATGATTGGTAGCCACTGTGGGGCTGGGATACCGGCTCTAGGGGTGTGGGGCTGAGCACTGCCTTGCATGGGCAAGCCCAACCTGCTCCTTTCCCCACACACATGCATCCTAAAATGTCTCGAGGCATGAGTCTTTTCAGTCTCTCACAGATGCTGTGACAGACAGTGTCGAAAGCCTTGCTAAAGTCAAGATAGACAACACCCACTGCTCTCTCCTCATTCATTCAGGTAGCTGTTTCATCACGGAAGGCAATCAGGTTGGGCAAGCATGATTTACCTTTGGTGAATCCATACTGGCTATTCTTTATCATCTTGTCATGCATGTGGATAGAGATGGCATCTGCAATGAGGTGCATCATCAGTTTTCCAGCGATAGAGTTGAGGCTGGTTGGCTGCTACTTCCCTGGATGCTCTTTCTTGCCCTTTTTGAAAACGAGGGTGACATTTGCTTTCTACCAGTCCTCAGGTACCTCTCCTGATCTCTACAGCCCTTCAAAGATGCTCATGAGCAGCCTCACTGTGGTATATCCACCAGCTCTCTCAGCATTGTGGATGCATTCCATTTGGGGCCCATGGACTTGTGCATGTCAAATTCTTCTAGTTCTTCAACTCAATCCTCCTTGACCAGGGGAAAGTCTTCAGTCTTGAGGCTGATGGTGACTTTGCTGTGTAGAAGTCATACTTGGACTAGTAATATATCATCTCTGCCACAGAATTGTTATAAGTCTTTTGTGAATACACCAACAGTATTATTAATCAAACTGTTTATATACCGAAAGCCTTTATCCATGATACATTTGTTTTCTTCAAAAAATTGTTGGTTTTCTCCTGACTGCAGTTTCTGGTATCCCAAAGGAGCACCTGTTCATTTTTCCATTTTTCTTCTTCCAAAGAAAGGACAATTATTACAAAATCTATCACTGTAAGATTAAGGTCATATTTTATTCAAACAGTTTAAGGGAGTAAAGTCACTTTCTGTACAGAAAAAATAACCTGCAGTACTATTAGAACTAACAGAAGTTATGAAATATTCTGTCATCTGAAGCAGGGCAAAATTTCTTATGAAATATTTATGCAATTAGAAAGTTGATAGTGGAGTCCCAAGAAATGATAACTGCAAGGTCTATTTTCTGAAAAATGATGCCTTCAAATCTTGTGTATGTAGGAGTAATACTTTTAGTGTAATTTTTTTTTTGTTACCATGAAATAGCATTAACAGGTTGGACTGTAATGGCAGTTTTTTGTTAGACAATATTTTTAGGGGTCAAGATGGCCCCCCGTATGCCTTATTACCTTTGTGTGCCTGGGTGCCACTCAGAAATAAGGAGAAGTTACAGAGGAGCAGGAAGTGCTCTCTGCTGTGATTAAACCCACTAATGGTTTTAACCTAAAAGAGGGTATATTTAGATTAGATATAAGGAAGAAGCTTTTTACCATGAAGTTTGTAAAAGGTTAGAATAATTTGACCCAAGAAGTGGTGGATGTCCCACCCCTGAAAATATTTAAGTTCAGGTTGGACAGAGATCTTACGAACATGATCTAGTGAAGATGTGCCTGCTTGTTGCAGGGGGGTTGGACTAGGTGACTTTTAAAGGTCCTTTCCAACCCAAACTATTGTATAAATCTTTGATTCTATGATTCCCAAGCTGGCCAGGGTGCTGTGGCCCTGTGGCAGGGTGAGACATTTTAGAGGTGGGGAAGCCAGCAGGGCAGCCAGTCAGTGTGGTCATGGCCTTAGGCATGGGATGTGCCCTGTGCTGATGCTGCAGCAGCTGCCTGGAGCAGACATAGCTGATAAACAAAAGCAGGACTACGGATAAACCAAGCCTGCCTGCTCACTTGAGTCCAAGATACCAAGGGCTTTTAGAATTTAGAGGGGGAGAACTGTGGAGAGTTGTCACACTGGTTTTACCTTTGCTCCCAAGAGGAAACGTTATAGTATAGTCATAAATGTCAGCACTCAGGGCCAAGCAATAACTTTTAATGTCATCATAACCAAGGGGCATTTAGAAAGTTTGTGAGGGAAGTTTGGGACTCAGCCATATATATGCACATCAGCTCATATATAAATTCAGTAATTTCTTAGACTTCCTCAATAAGAATTTATTTGTACTTCAAACTGAAAGTATGAGATTTATGACTTTCAAGTGCTGCCTAGCTAGAGCATGTAGCAGCATGCCTGCTTTTCTGTGCCATTGGAGCACGGCATTTCCATCCTCTCCCATTGCCTGCTCACATTTAACTCCTACTGACACAGCACCATAATTGCCTCCTTCTTTAAGGATGGATACTGGCATGTGAGTAGTGGCTTGCTAGGCACTGAAATGAGAGCCACAGCTTCTTTCTGTGTGGTGACCAAATGTCTGTGTGATGTAATAATAAACCTTCATGCATGATTTGGGACAGAATTTAATTGAAGATTAGGAGTTAAAAGCCTTTGTGCTCCTTTTTGAATTCCTTGTACTTGTCCATTGAGCCCTCAGCACACCAGTTCACTGTGGCAGAGCCTTGAAATACAGCAATTGACCATGCTGATGATTACCCTGAAAATGATAGTGATGGGTAGGAGTTGCTCAATGTTTGAATGACTTCCGAATGTGCCAGCCTTGTGGAAGGTACAAGTCACTCTGACTCTCAATGACCATGATTTGCTGACAGGGAGGAATTTGTGTCCTTGCAAATCAGTAGGAAAGAAAGGCTTTACCCTTTCTTTACCCTGCTATCTGCTAAACACCCAGCACTTTTACAGCATAATAATTTCTAAACAGGAATTAGATCCCTTGAAAAATCTGGGCCCCTTTAAACTCAGCAGATGAGACATCTGCATCAACATCTTACAGAGCAGACAAACAATGGCTTTGTTTTGGACCTACTGGGACAAAACACTTTTCTGTGCAAAGAAAAGGCAAAGGTGAGCAGCTGAGGAGAAGCAGAAAGAGCTGCTGACCACCTTGAACTGAGCTCTCCATTGTTGTATATGTAACTAGAGATGCTAATTCTTGTCTGAATGCCATAACCTGGCTTTCTGAGTTGCCTCTGTGCCATGTTGTTCGCAGCTGAACAGAGAGCTAACTCGGTTGCCAATTCAAAATCCTTTTACAGCAGGATTATGGGGCTGAAAATCATGTTACTTTGTCAAAGTGTACCCATATCTCCTTTCCAAAAAACCCCAACCAATAGAGAGAAAGGGGAAAATAAAAGACAGGTATTCTCTTCCAAATTAATTGTGTATGGACTTGTAGGGGAGCATATTCCATTTCAATACTTACTTTTTCTTATTTTTTATTTTAAAACCAGAAATAGGGTGGTTTTACAACCACTTTCTTCTCCTAAATGTTCTCTAGAGTCAGTTTGTTGTCACCTGTTACTAATTTCTTTGGCTAGTAAGTGTAATGGCAGAGGATAATGTGTTGGTTATAGATCCCATCAGAAGTATGAGCCCTTCTGTCCTGTCTGGTATTTGCTTGAACAATAAATGAGCTCTTACAGCCAATGACATTTTCATGTAGGTATCCCAAGTGGTGCAAGGAGTAGAAATAAAACCACAGAAAATGAACAGATGCATCTAGGCCCATTCCTGAAGAAAATAGTTATTTCAAGTTCTTTACTGAGTCACCCTCAGGTTTAGTAGACTGACTATTAAACTACAACGGGGCATACTAAAAACATTATACAGTTCCTGCAAAATTACTTACTAAAGTTGCAGACCCTGGCAGCTCTCCTGACTGGCTGCTGCAGACAGCTTAGTGCCTCACCGACTCAGAGCTGCTGGATAGGGAGCTCTCAGGCTTCCCTGAAGAGGTCAGGTTTTATTGTCCATAGATATCTGCTCAAGTCCTCTGGCTCCATTCGCTCTATACCTTGATAGCTTGATTTAGATAGATGCAACTTCAACTCCTAATTTTATTTTGATGAGGTGTTTCACTCCCTTGAGACACTGCTTGGGAAGCAGGAAAAAGAAAATTTTATAGGTTAATGAATTCTTGAAAAAACACATGCACTTACTTCCTGAAGATGGAAATAAATAAAGGCTCCCAAGAAACCTAATTTATATAACACTGTCTTACTTTTCCTCTACTGGGACTTCTTTGGTGAAAGGTTAGGAAATTTTTTCCTTTTTTGTCCTTTCAGGACAAAAGCAAATTAGAAAAGATGAGTTGTCCCATCTTCCTTTCCCTCAGAAAATTTTCCGTCAGGAACAATTCATAGAATCATCTAGACTGGAGAAGACCTTCAAGATCATGAAGTCCAACCTTTGATCAATCACCACCTCGTCAACTAAACCATAGCACTAAGTGCCACATCCAGTTGTTCCTTGACCATTCCCTGGGCAGGGCATTCCAATTCAACCTAACTTTTATTTATTATACCAATACAACCTCGTAACAAGACCAAGTATGGGATTTCTCAGGTATATGCACCTCTCTTAATTAAAATATTTTAAGTTTCTCTTGGTTTTTAAGAAACCTGTATTTGAAAATATAAACCTACATAACCTTGCAATTTCTCTCACACAGCTCAATGTATTGAACAATATGTGGGTGATGTTTGAACCACTTAATTTTCACAGATAGTCAGTATAGAAAATTTACGAGGTTAATTTCAATTGAAATAGATCTCTAGACTGGCCTAAGTACTGGCCATTTTAAACTATATCAGATAAGAGCTGTTTCAGACACATTATAAGTTATTTAAGTCTTTGACCAGGAAACCTGAAGTTGGAGTGATGAATTGATTTGGAAATACTCACCTGTTCAAAAACAGAGACACTGAGAAAAGCTCTCTGCAGTCCCAGTTTTAATTCTAAAACCATGTCTTATCCTTATTTCAGTACATTGAGTGTCATCTGTGACAATGTTTCTCTCTGTTGCTTTGAACCTAAATGCTGGAAAATAAAAGTAGGATTTTTTTTCTATAAACTACAGCTTTCAACTCTTTGATGTACCAGAAGAAAGATGACATTTGGAGGATCATTTCAAATTCCTGTCAGAGCTCTATTCTGTTGATGTTTATCAGTGACAAAATCTAAATTTTCTGCCTCATATAATAAGGGAATAATAAGGCAAAAATCTGGCTTCACTGATGTTACTGGGAACATTCCTCCATCCCTGAGCTCACACACAGTGAGCTGACAGGCCATTAAAAGAAAGGAGTAAAAAGCCACACCTCAGTCTAGGCTGAAATGGGATGCCTCCTTTCTTCCTTTCTTTTCTTCCTTTCTTTTCTTCCTTTCTTTTCTTCCTTTCTTTTCTTCCTTTCTTTTCTTCCTTTCTTTTCTTCCTTTCTTCCTTCCTTCCTTCCTGCCTTCCTTCCTGCTTTCATGCCTTCCTGCCTTCCTTCATGCCTTCATGCCTTCATGCCTTCCTGCCTTCCTTCATGCCTTCCTTCATGCCTTCCTTCATGCCTTCCTTCATGCCTTCCTTCCTTCATGCCTTCATGCCTTCCTTCCTTCATGCCTTCATGCCTTCCTTCCTTCATGCCTTCCTTCCTTCATGCCTTCCTTCCTGCCTTCCTTCATGCCTTCCTTCCTGCCTTCCTTCATGCCTTCCTTCATGCCTTCCTTCATGCCTTCCTTCCTTCATGCCTTCATGCCTTCCTTCCTTCATGCCTTCCTTCCTGCCTTCCTTCATGCCTTCCTTCATGCCTTCCTTCCTGCCTTCCTTCATGCCTTCCTTCATGCCTTCCTTCCTTCCTTCATGCCTTCATGCCTGCCTGCCTGCCTGCCTTCTTGCCTGCCTTCCTTACTACCTTCCTTCCTTCCTTCCACCCCCATTTCTATATAATTGTTTAAGGAAAGCTGAATCCTCTGCAGGCTCTTGTCCCTGAATTTGATGGAAAATTGTTGCAATAGTACAATATGGAGATAGAAGTGATTTGGCCAAGGACAGACATTTCCTAACACTGTTGACATTGATAACAAGTTTTAACAAAGTCTTCTGGCTGTGTGTTATTTTAAGTCATTTGCCTTTAAGCTCAAACTGCTATTGCCTCCCAAGCAATATCACTTTTTCTATATTTGGTTAGAAATTGAAATTTCTTCTTTTTGTACTGGTATTTATTTCTGTCAGGCACTGGCACCTCTGACCAAAATTATATCTGCTGACAAGCTATACAAATGCCTTGTATAAGCACTCTGTATAAGGAGGTTGGCATAACTTTGCCAATTTAGGCTTGTGGTTGCTTGTGGATCTGTGTTTTTAAATAAGAGGAGTATGTGCTCATTCTGGGTGTCCAAGGTCTGTCCAAAATTAAGAAGTGAAATGAGTCTGGCGTTTTGCAATCTGTTACATCTTTATAAAAGGTAAATGTAGCAAAAAAGGACCCCGAGTAGAGTAGAGGCAGCTGTTTGTACATGGGCTAGTTCTTGGAGTGATTGTAAAGTTGTTTTGAGCTGCTCCTCTGATGTACCCCAGCCTCATACCAGTTAAGGAGTGGACTAAGCCATTAGAGAAGACCATACAGTGGTGGTGTTCTCAGGGGTCAGATAAAGAAACATTGAAATAGCAGTCAACTAAGGACACTAAAGTAAGCAAGCTGAAGCTCTGCATAGGACCAGAAAGTCTGCCAGAAGGGATTTAAGGAAGCTTCAGTACGGTTATCTATGTGGAGCCACTGCCACTGATAAGTTTTGGCAGTGATCCCACTGGTTTGACAGACAAAGGGTTGCTGTGCACCATCACCCAGTGAACAACAGCCTCACAGCTGAAGAACCATATTTAGAGTGGATATCATCCTTTAACAGTGCCTCCCTGATGTGTATAAAAATATAATTTCTAATTAAATGTTTTTGTCATTTGTGGCATTCTATTCTAGGATTTTTCCCTTTTCAGCAGTTTAACACCCATTTTCCAGGTTTTGGAGTACATATCTAAGGAGAAAATCACAATATCTCTTTGAATTAATTGTTGAAAAGAGTCATATTTGTTTAATTCTTTGCTGGTACACTGTATTTTAAATTGTCCTTTCTAAGAGTCATAACTGATACCAAATTTCATTTAAAGTTTTTGTGGGGGCCAAAACTGCCTCTACATCCAGTTTTTGGTTGGTTGGTTGGTTGTTTTTTTTGTTCTGTTTTTTGGTTTTGTTTTTTTTCCTTTTTTGACAATGAAAGCTACTTAAACAAGAACAATGGTCCCTGAGAGCAGTTTTGTATTTACACTGTCAATTTTGTCAAATCTCAAAAAAAATAACACCTTCACCTTGTTCTATAAATTGAAAGAAAATGCCACATATTTCTCCTTCTGTTGACAGCTATTTCTGAATTTGTGTGCAGCTACACAGCTGTGGTGAGATAGGTTTTAAGATATACGTCATGATACATATTTGGATGTAGTTTGCTTAGGGATCCTGGTAGAGGAAGAAGTTGTAGATATGCAGTGAGGTTTATATAAATTTGTTTACTTAATTATTAAATAAACTCTCGGGCTGTGTCATGATCTTGAATTACTTAGCACATATGTTGACTGAGTTGGTGAAAGCTTGTCTCTCTCTCTCACTGCACTTTCTAGTTAGACAATACATAAAATATTTAGCATCATGTCTGGCATGTTACAGTGATGCAACCATCTTTTCATTGGTGTTGGGATGCAGGGAAAGTATTATCATCTCTTATCAGGTCTATTTTCTGAGTTGATATATATTCTGTGTTCTGTGGTCTCAAACAAAGGAACACCATGTAGGCAAAATGTTGGTCTCCATGTTTCTATGGCTTATCTGTGACTTTCCTAACTGTCACATCTTTCCCTTTCTCTGAGCTGCGGAAGGCTTCAGACCATGTGCACCTTTCTCTCTCTGAGTCATTTTTCCACTGCTCCTTGTCCAGATTGGAACATCTGAACCTCTTCCTTCCAAAAGATACATCTAAATGGGCAGAAGACACATCTAAATGTATTTCCAGCTCTACCACCTGCTGCAAAAGCTCTACCAAGCAGATAGCCTTTACAATTTTACTTTTCTTCCTAAGTGTTGTTATGAAATGCATTATCCCTTCCCTCTCTCTCTCTTTCTTAATCTTAAGAGAAGATTGCTAGCAAAAAATAATTTTCTTTTGTACAAAGCAAGATCTATTGTGTCAACAGAACAAAGATATGCCTGCCATGCACAGCAACAAAGATTACCAAGCTAGCCGTGGATAAACTACATGGGATAGTCAAGCTTTAAAACCAACCAGTATTGAACTGCAAACCTTTCCTTGGCTATCATTTAGAATTTATACATAAAAATATTGTTTCCCTTAATGTAAAGAGTACAAACTTTATTTAGTGTGAAAAGAGCTTTAGAAAGGTATTTTAAGGTTTGTAACCTATGTGAGAGAACACTGAGTTAGTAAGGAACACAAGACTGGGAAGGCAAATGTATAGATAAGACTTTTCTTCTTCCTAGTCAGACAAAAGGAATGGCCATTTTTCAGTTCATAAAAGGATTCTGAAACATATTAACATAATTCGGGGTAAAAGGCTGGGCCAAGCTTTGCTAGCTACACCAGTGCCACCAAAGCAAATTCAGTATGATTTTTACCAGAAGAGATTCTTAGTAATGTAATGCCAAGTACAAATGGAAAATACATTTTCCCCCATTTTAAAAAACTAAGTAATTCCAAATATTTTGATGGTGTCATGACAAAAGCAGCTGCAGTCTAAAACTTTGCATGTAAATAGTCTTAATGAGGGGAAGTGCCTTTAACAGATGGGGTGTTGGAAAATTTTAAAGAAAAAAAATCTTCATAAACATCTGCTAAAAATTTAATGATAAAATGATAGATATACCCTTTTGGTGAGATGAAGGGATAAGGACTACCGTCCTTTCCCTCAGACTTTCTTGTTTCTTATTTCTACTAAGGAAGAAGGTAATTGTAAGCAGCAGACTCTTAGCAACAAGTTGAAAGCTGTACTGACTTGTTATAGCCCTCGGTAGTTGCTATGTACCTAGCTTTTCTTCCTGGGAAATGAAAGGCCTTATTTACATCAGAAAATGCTGTTAAAATATCAGAAAATAAAAGTTCACTTATAAAATGAAATTATTTGGTAACAAATTAGACAAAATGGACAAACACAGGTTTGTAGATAAGGTGATGCTGGAGAAAGATTTCAGCCACATCTATCATTAATGCATTGGCCTCATCCTCAGGGTTCGGTGGCCTTTTGTGTTTCCAGAAGGCATTTAAATGTCTCCTGAGATGGATGAACCCATCACCAGCAGTCAAGAAAAAATCATCCAGTGGAGGCTACAGATGGTAGTATTTGACTTTGGGGGGAGAAGTTTTTCCCCACAATGTACCTAATGCTGGTTCCTAGGCAGGTGCTGTTCTGTGTGATGCCAGGAAACCTGAGCCCCGTGTCACCCACACCTTCCAGAAGGACCTGCATGACGTCAGCAATCACATCAGTATCCAGGCTTCAGCACTGATAAGGTAAGGCAGTGCAGGCAGATATGTGGGTTTGCTCAATCCTGACTCCAGGGTCACCTAATGTGGTGTACTCAAGGCTAGGCTTTCATTGATCCTGATTCTGTCACTAGAATTATGTTCATTACTTGCCTGCTGTTGAATTAAGCTCTTACTAATTTCAAGGGCTTGAGCTGAAAGGGAGTTTTGAATCTCCTGATGGGATCAAAGGTTGTGAAATTCTCTTCTGAAAACTCAGACCTTGCTATGTTAATTAAATCTTTCTTCCTATGTCAGCCATTTTTTAATAGACATTGAGTCATTAACCTTCCTCTTTCTTTTTCTTTCATAATAGGAAGAAAACTCTTCAGCCTCAAATGCAAAAGCACATTTCTTCTTAAGACAATGATGAAAGGATCTTACTGTTTGCTTTAGTTGTGGCATAAATAATGGTAATTTTGTATCTCTCTGACATACTTAGATCTGCTAATTATTAAATGCTTTCACATCACCAATGACTATGTTTTCCTTTTTCAACTACTTACTTTAACATAACTTAAATGTCTCATGGTGTATCCATCCGGCTTCCTGTAAAAATGCGTTCCTATATTTAGTGTTTTTTAAAGGCCCTTGGGAGACAAGCAGCCTATCTCCTTCTCTGCCCAGCTCTACGTCCTGAAATGCCTTAGTAACTCAGGGCACCTTTCAGTTTGCATTCATGGGCACTTTGCTGCTCCAGGACTGCCAAGCAACTGTCTTACGGGAAGGATGTGCTCATTAGGGCTGAAGTTTTTACAGGAAAACAGTGGCTTTACCAGGTACCACCTGTGGACTGACCTGTGATAGCTCTTCACATGTATGTTCGTATAACTGATGAACACTCACGTTGTTTAGTTTTGCATATTAACTAATACCTGAATAGAAACTCTCATTATTCATGAAGCAAGAGTACAAACATGAAGGTTAGGTAAATGCTTTCTTCATTTGGGTGTATAATTTTTCTTGAACAAGAACTGCAAGATCAGAGGGGTTCTTTTCTCCCACAAGTATAATCTGAATTCTATTTGTTCTCATATTGGATGGTTATTTAAGCATGAAAGGGTATGCTTCCCAGTGCAGAAAGGCAGTCTAAAGTCCTCTGTATCACTTGGCTCCTGTGAGGATCCCACACCAGGGACAGGTGGAAAAGCAGCAGAAAAATAGTGTGAAGGGGCTTAGCCTGGAGAAACCACTAGAGTCTCCCCATGTTTCTACCACTTGGATCAAGATTGCCAAACCCTTACCTATGGCCCCTGATGTTATAGTGTCTGTTCCAGCCTGTGAAAATCATCAATACTTCAGCAAGCTTTTCCCTTATAGGAAAAAATTATACAACTCATTATAAGCTTTGCAAAAATAGTTGCAACAGTGAAACAACACATGTTGTCTCCTGTTTTTGCTGAGACAGTTTGATTGGCTTAGACTGTCATTTGCAGCTTCTGGGTTTCTGTTTGTGCATGTGACATAACATGACAGAACAGTACATCTGAACACTGAGAGGCTTCTGCTTTGTACCACACAGCTCAGAATTTCAACAACTCCTAATTTGCAGAAAAATTAACAATGATCAAAGCGTAATTTAAAGCTATCTATAGCTGGCATATTGTAGTGACTCTTTGGTTTGCTTCTGTGCTTTCTTCATATTGCAACATTTGTGCCAAGACTAATTTTTCTGTTTTGCAGTTGCTTTTTGAAATCTCTCATTCATGTACAGGTGAGTTATGACACCGAGACATTAATTTCAATATGTTAAAACTTATTTTTGTCCTCATAGGATAATTTTAAGCAAGAAATATTTGGAGAAAATATTTGATTTGCCAGCACAGTTGATGCATTCAGCAAGGCAATTCAATTGCATTACAATGTCTCTGAGAGAACATGCTTGGCTAATACATAATACACAGTGAAAGCAGCTGCTAGCAATTTTTGTCAAGCATTAAGATGCTATGTCAAAATAAAATGAAAAATTCAATTAAAAAATCCTGTTCCTCTATGATTTTTCTTACATTTCTTTCTTTT
Source organism: Lichenostomus cassidix (assembly GCF_008360975.1). Lineage (NCBI taxonomy): Eukaryota > Metazoa > Chordata > Aves > Passeriformes > Meliphagidae > Lichenostomus > Lichenostomus cassidix. Next base: position 79,507,363 of record NC_139483.1, read on the forward strand.
ATAGTACATTTTAATCCACAAGAATTTTTCTCTTTCCTTTGTTCTATGTAAGTTGGGCTTTCAAATATGTATTAAACATCAGTAGATTAGAGGTAAGAGGTATAAATGCATGAGCAGGGAGAGGGCAGAGCAAATTCCAAAGCTCTGTATTATGCACCTTGCAGCAAGCTCTTACCATGAGGTTGCCTGCTGGCAGCTGGACAACACCATGGAATCCCACTGATCACCTGATACAGTAATTGGGAGGGTTTGAGGAGGACAACATCTTGATGTCCCTTAGAAATAGAATTCAGGGCCCACAATCCATTTTGCTGATTTACTCAGATTTCAGGAAAATTCTTTGTGTGGCATCAAATCTTCCTGGAAGATTAAAGATGTGGAAGGGAAGGAAGGCAGGGAGGAGGAGGAGGAGGAGGAAGTGTTGGAGATTGGGAATAGTGTGAATATGAAACACTTCCCTCCAGACGCCCTGACCTGCAGACGTCTCTGAGACAGATTCCCCAAATCCTGCTTCTCCTGGAAGGCCAGTGATTTAGCTGGGAACCTCCATGCTCTTCCTTGTGGACAGGTTGGATCTCCAGTGGCATCAACAGCTCCCACCTGTGCATTGCAGGGCCATGGAGAGGGAATAGGATGTGCCTTAGTGCACTTATTTCTGCTCTACAATACAAAACTAAGCACAAGCAAGGTCAAATCCTTGTTTAGCTAAAACTACTTGAGATTCAAAGCAAACATTGCTCTTTCGTGTAGATGAATGGATAGAATTTGATCCACATCATTTAAAATGGCCCAAAAGAGAAGGTACTTACCTGATTTCATGTTTTGGTCCAATTATTTTGTCTTCCACAAGGCTTATGGGGAATATAGAAGAATGAAAATAGAAGCAAATGTATATTAGACAGGTCCTTGGAGTTTTATTTGCTTTCATTCCAGGATTTGCAGAGGCCAACTTGTGTTGCTGGTAATCCCTTAATATGGTTGCCTTTGCTGATCTTAAATTGGTGAGTCAATAGTGATAGCACTCTGAGGCTGTGAAAGATCAATACACATGGGTCTTTTTCAGTGCCCTTCATTATTTTTTGTGATTTATTTCTCTCTGTGCTAGCAGATGACTAAGCCTCTTGGATTGAGTTTCTTGCATGTCTACCTTGGCAGCTAAATAATTGAAAACTTTGCTAAAGGAAGATAAATAAAACTTGAAAATATGTTATCTACAAGAGTTGTTCTGGTTTGAAGCTCTTCTGAGCTGCAGCAAACGTCTTTGGAACAAATAACTTTACATTGTCTATTATGGAAATTAAAATTTTCAAGCTACCTGAAGAAAACTTTGCTCAGGGACATTCATAGGTCTCTTTATGACGTACTAGCAAGAATGACATGACAAAAGCTGGTAGCTGAGTGGTGTTCAATGAATCACAGCTACATACAGCAAGATGTTTTAGGATAGAATAAGATGCTTGGAGTACTAATAGTGTCTAAAATGAAATATACCTGTGGAGAGCTGGGAACCCATCCCTTCTGGGGAAAAAAAATCATACCACTACACTTGGTAGAACTGAATATTCCAGAGTGGAACAGGACAGAGTAGTATAAACATTAGCGAAATTACAACTTTTATGTTTATCATGACTGCATGCTGTAGTGATAATAACATTCACAGTCAGAGCTAGCTCTCATCTTGGGCTCAGTGCAGAGCAGTGCCAGCCCACTCTTCAAAAAAGATTTTTAGTTTAGTTAAAGAAGCTATTTACATTAGTATTTGATGCTTTAAATAGTTTAAAGTAACAACACGTTTCTTTTGACAATGATGACAACAGATATATACCTGAAGGGAAAAGATAAAGCTTTTTTTTGCTGAAGTGCTGAGAGAGAGAGAAAGCTGGAATTCATGCAACTCACTCTAAAATATGTGAATGTTGTACAGTCCTCAGTGGGCACATAACAAGGGTAAAGATGAGCTATGTGGTAGATGAGAAGGGGTTGAGGCACTATCAGCTTCCCAAGGTTAAAGGCACTGGAGTCCCAGTTGCAGAGCCAGAGAAAAGCCATCACCTCATCCAAACTGGCAGCTGCTGAGTTTCTCTTCCCTTGTCCCAGTAAATGATCCTGCTGTGATGTCAGTTAAATTTCTCTCCAGTTTTAACAACTTGTTTAAATAAAAAAAAAATGCTATAAAGAGCTGTTGACACCTCAGGGATATCTCTGGAAAACTTTGTGTTTTGAAACAATTTTGCAGATGCCGTATTAGAAAGGCTTTGGCCTTCTCCACATGATTTCTGCATTTTATTTACAAGAGATGCTTGCATAGAAACATGATCCTGTTTCAGAATGTCATTTTTTTGCTCCTGCTTATTTCTTCTTTGAAATCCTCACTTTCCAGCTGACCCCACAGCCAATATATGAATGACTCTGCTATGTTTCCAACTGCAGCCCTCTTTAATGTGTTTATAATACCTTTACTAATTACATTTTTGAGTAGCCATTCCTGTTAGATGGAGGACTATAATTTTTATTTATCATTAGGTATATTTGTATAATACTAGTATGGCTATAGTTGTATTAGTATGAACTATGCCTCTGTCTATAGAACAATGAAATATACTGATATAATAACAGCTTTAGAACCACCAAACTGCAGTCTTTGAACAATATTGGTTTGGCTGATGAGACAGCACTGCAAAGAGGCTCAAATTGCCAGGATGATGGAGATTGCACAGACCTTTTCTTCCCATGGTTGAAAGAAATTTGTTCATATAATTTTTTCTTTTCCGTAACTATAGGGAAATGGCAATTTTTCAATAAGGCAACCATTTCCCATATGGTACAAGCACAACCATAGGAGGAGGGATCACAGAATGGAGCACAGGAGAGGAGGCAGGAGGGCAGTGCGCAGCCAAACAAGTGCTGCACCAGGGGGAATGATTCATCTCCTCCCCAGCATCCAGTCCTGCCCTGCCCTGGGCCCTGTCTGATGCCTGTTTAAACCATGGTGCCTGAGCAGCAAAGAGGATCAGGACAGTGCTTGGGCTGGGCAAAAACTGCCTTCTGCCTCTAGCATTAATTTTCAGCCACCTTGGCCTTTTAATGCAGTGCAGAAGGAGCTGGTGTATTGGGGAGATGAGGGTGACTCTGGGCAGCTCTGGTGGCCCAAGCTGCACCTCTGACCATGGCCCAGGGCACCAGTTGGCAGGTCCTCAGGGAAGGAAGAAACTCTGATTCTGTCAATGAAATTTCTGAAATTTCAGACAACGTAGCATAATTTCTTCTGTAGTCCAGCCCGTCTCTGCAGAGCTGGATGTCTGGTCATAGAGGTGCATAACTCCCAGTTCTCACTAATATATGAAGAAATAAAAAGTGCTATAAGAGTTTGTCTTCCAGAAAAATTAAAAAATCATAGACAAATAAGGGGAAATATGAAAGTTTCCCATAAAATTAACTTGCATGACTTCCGAGTGTCTTGGGTGGTCAGCACTCACATGAGTTTTTTTACAGGCTTCAGCATAGCAGAATGAGCCACATGAGCCATCATGAGCTGGAACTGTCAAAGCTTTACCAGTAATGTATTTTACCAGCACTTTGAACAATGGATTCCACACACACCCCTACTACATACAGCAGGAACAAATGAAATAATGAATAAAATTTTTATAAGGTTGTTTCTTTGTTTAGGTTTTTTTAAGGAAGATTACACTGTATTTCAAAATCTGATCTGTACTCTGTTTTTGTTACAGCTGAGGGTGAGAAAACAAGATTGATTCTGTGAAGATGTTTGAGCTTATTGCTCAATCTTGCAGCAGGATTTTTCCCAGGAGCTATCAATCTTCAAAACTGTGTGAAAAGCAGGAAAAGAGGGTTTTGGTGTAGGCTCCTTTCTACTTCTAAATAAATAATTGCATAAAAAACCACCCCTAAGTTCAACCCATCTTCTCTGCATGCTCCTTACCAGATTTTGTGAATGGAAAATTGTTCACTGAATAGGACTGCAGTTTTTCCTAACCCTTGGGGCTGTAACCAAATGCAAATAAAGGGGAGATAGTAGTTTGTACATATTTCTCTTGAAATAAAAATAAATAATTTGGACACTCCTCTAAGATGTTGCTTATGTCACTGTTGGTTAGTCATATTTCTGTAATAGATGCCTTGAAAATTCTACACATGGTTATTAGTGCCAGTGAAAATATTCTCCGGTCTTCCATTTCACTTTGGCAAATTACATACAAAAGACCTATTCTCCTAATTTAAATAAATAAACAGCAGTTTGCTCTTTGCAAAACCATTCATTAAAAGAAAAAAATTACTGATGTACTGGTGTTTACAGTTAGAGGGTCTTGTAGTAAATTAGATGTTTGTCTAGTGCAGCTGTGAAGAAACCTTGTATTTACCTCTTTACTTTTTAATATGCATATTTATTTAAAAGTCAGTCATACTGCTGTTTCTTAAATCCTGAAGTCAATAAGATTTTCATGCCATAAACATATTAAGAAGTATTAATCCATATAAGACTTTGAATGATATAAGCATGTGAAGGGATGTTCTTTTTTTAAAAAGCAGACAGTGTATGAGTTTTCTTAAATTGATTATTCATTCATCAAAAATAATTATAATATTGTCGAAAGAACAAAATGCAGATTTTTCTTGCACTGGGCTGATAAACATTTTAAATCCCTTTTTTCTGCAGACAGTAATAGGCATATAAATGATGACATACAGAAAAGTCACAACAGAAAAATAAAACTCAGATTGAATTGTTATATGTATCTTTGTATTGAATTCTTCTACCTCTTACTCGTTTATCTAATACAATACTCCCTCCTTTTCTTCTTTCTGTATTAGTAAATCTGGGTTCACAGACTATGAGAGCTTGTCCCAGCCTCCAGTCATGATGTGGTGGCAGTGTTGTTATTAGTATAAATGCTATTTAAATGTACACTGATTCCAGCCTTTTTACCAGAAATCTGTGGTGCAACCTCTGCCCCACATATTAGCATCAAGTATAGAAGGCTTTCTTTATGGACAGGCTCATGGAAAACATACAGTCCGTTGCTTATTTGACCATTCAAAGTGAATGAAATGTCTTTTGCAGAATTTTTAATCTTGCTGTAAAATAGAGACCTCCCTATCTACCTCCATGGCCCCCTTCACCTTTGGTATCTAGAGGTTATCCTACTAGCTTGCTACCCACTCTCTTCTTGTGCCTTGTCCCTGGATTAAAACCCCTTCTTAACCTAGGCTTAAGATCCAGGACATGAACCAACTTTAATGCCATCAGTTGCAAGGTTGCTCTCTCACTAGTCACACATAGTCTTCTAAAAGATTATGCCTCCCAAATACAGACCCTGCAGCCCTCCCACCAAAGCAATTACCTGGGCAAAGTTCTCCCTGGAAATCAGGACCAGCAGAAGCATGGGATCAGTGCTTGGTACTCCTTCATGTTGCAGGTTTCTGAATTGTGAATCCACTATCTCTCGTGGACACAGACTGGGGCCTCAGACCTGCCACAGAGAGTGCTGCAGGAGACTTTTGCAAGGGCATTGATGAGTGCCAACCACCTCACTGTCTCACAGCACATCTGCTCTCATGAAAAAGAATAAGTTAAATTTGTTTATCTCCGCAGCCACTCAGTGTTTACATTGAAAAATGGGGTTTAACATCGTTGATGAGCAGGGCTGGATCACAGAAAATCCTGCTACCTGCCTCTCAGTGGAAATAATCCATGAGATCCCATACACTGTCGAGCTGCTGGAGAAAGGAGAGAAGAGCATATAATGACATGAGTAAGTGTGCTAAACCTCTGTTCTGCCAGCAGTCACTGTGTCTGGGCTCCCAAGTGAGCTCTCGAGTGTACACCTTGGCTGTCTCCTAACTCCATGCTGGCATGAGACTTGAGTACTCACCAGTCCCAAGTGCCCTGGTTTCCTCAGAAATTAAAGCCTTGCGACATACAGGAGCCTTATTAAACACCCAGCTTGGCCTCAGTCTGGACAATTGGAGACAACCTGCTGCTGCTGTGGTACACAGCTGGAGATTAGTTTGGGTCTTTTTTTTTTTTTTTTTTTTTTCCTAAAAAGAAAGAGATTGAGAAAAGCTGAGTTCTCATCTGACACAAATCATTATGTCTTCACTGCAGCTGATGGGGCTTAACTGATTTAATTTAACTAAGGATCTGGAATACTGTTTAGTTTCTGTATAAATAACCTGCAGGATTCCTGTATCAAGACTGATACTGCATCTCTGAATCTGGTGGCAATGCACCAAATAAACAAGCAGTAGACCTTAACCACCAGACATAAGAAATCATTGCATGGATGGCTATTGATATGGGCAATAAATACTATGGCCTTTGACTAGGATTTCACAAACAGCTTATTTTTACTGCCTTAATATGCCTTAATGGAACTGTAAATGACACAGAAAAATAATTGTTTTTTAAAAAGCAAATAGCATCAGCTTTAAATTAAAGAGTTTGCATTTGTATAAATAATGGGGAAAATCTCCAGGTTTATGATTCCGTTTCAGCAGTAAAATGAATTCCCACTTTCCCCTCAGTAGTGTAATCTTCATGTGTCTTCTGTATCAGCATGAGCTTAGTGCATTCCAACAGAATCCAAGCATTTTCATCCAGGAAAAGTAATGGTGTTATACGTGGTGTCTTTAGTTTCAGTTTATTAATCTCTAGAAAAGCTAAAAGAAATGTTTAATAATTCTCCAGGAATTATTTTTAAATAGTGTATGTTGCCATCTTGAAAGCACTATTGAATACCAATGCCCACTGTCTGACAAAATTGCTCCCAAGTCACTCTAAACTGGTGTGTCAAAATTACATCAATACTTTGCAAGCTGTTGCCATGTATTCATAACTGACTTCAGTAAAACTATTGCCAGGTATTTTTTGTCTAGAGGGTCCCATGACATCTCACAGATGTGAAAATTTTAGCAGCTTGAGAAATTAAGACAATCTTTTTACTTTTTCCTTTGTTTTTTTTTGTTTGGTTTTTTTTCACTCTGAACAACAAAGCACTGAGGAGAGATTTCAATGATTTTGCAAGAAATTATTATATTTTGAGTTCAGAATTCTTATTTTTCAAGCCACTTTCTATGTTCCTATAATGGTTGCTTTAAGCAATTCACTGTGTTCATATCACAGTTTTAAATATACCTAATTCTGCCCACTTTGTGCCTAATTTTGAGACTAGTTTCATATTAGAGAAAATGTGAAATTTCTAGCAAGAAAGAGAACCAAAGCTAGAATCTACTAGCAAGAAACTAACGCGAAGCAGGAGGGCATAAATTAGCTATAATTATTGGAAGATTTGGCTAAGTTTCTTTAATGTGAACTGATAGGGGTAAGATACTGCAGCTCACTTCCAAAGAAATCAACACTGATTGCCAATTAAACAACAGCTAGCAATTGGTGCCTCTGAACTATGTATCCTTAAGCCCAAGCAAGAAAAATAATGTTATACAACTTACATGTGCAGAATGGAGCAGGATGTGGACATTTGTGTCTGTATAATCACTCTATCAAATTCGTAATGATCTGTGAAAGGAATAAAAACTGTGGTTGGTCCCCCAAAAATGTTGGGAATGCTGTGTATAACCCCTGTTGTACAGTTTATATGAAGACCTGTGCATAGGAGAAGAGCAACAACCTACAAAACGAAAAGAAAAAAATGCAAGGAGACTGATGTGTTTATTTTTTGCATTTATTCTAATCTTCAGTCTGTGTTTCTGAAGCTGGTATTTTAGTTTAGATCATGTTTCAAAAGTTCCTCTTGGTTTTTCAGTTTTGTTGTTTCCCCCACTACCTGGATGAAATTTGAACATAAAAGCTAAAATACCAAGAAAAAAGCAGCTCTTTAAATTTCCCAGAATTTGCTTTGCAAAGCTGATGTTGTGGAAATACAGGTTTCTTGCCTTTTTTTTTTTTTTTTTAGTAGCACACCAATTGGGTGCTATTTCACCATGGCAGTAGGACGGTGTTTCCTACTTGTGATCTAAATCTTCCATATCTGTTGTGGAAATAATCATTTACATGAAATCAGAAAAAAAAAAAAAGCTGAGGAGGAAAGTAATGAAACCTCTTCACCTGATTTGCAATACTGTTAATTATTGAGGAAATGAACTGGAGGTGAGACCTCAGGCAACCAGACTCCCAGTGAATGCAGGAGGGGAACTGGTTATTGCTCCACTATGATTGAAAATTGCGTTTAGATGCTTCTAATAGTGGTAAAGAGGAAGGACGGGAATAGGGTGAAGGTTTTGGCAACACTTTGTAGGAATAAAATGATCAAATGGAAATATTCCAAATGTGAGTCTTTGTTACTGGCAATAAGCAGGGAGGAAAGTGGCACCATTTTTCAATCTGTATAAATACACCTTTAGAGAATTTTACCTTTTCCACATATAGTTATGGACTCTTAAATCTTTTTCAGCAACACCACATACAGAGCAGACTGTACTGATTGCTTATAAATCTGTCCTTTTCCTGCCTTTCCTGCTCAGGTGAATCATGTACGTTTAGCTCTTTCTTTTTTCAGTGACTCAGTAGGCAACTATCAGTGATACATTTCTATAAGGAAGCTTATCCTCTGTGGTTTGCAAGTTCAAAACATGAATTTTCCAAGTTCTGGTTTTAAGGACAACTCCATGCTTAGTTACCCTGATAATTTTCATCTCCTCCAAATTTTGTCTTTACCCTCCAGAAGAAAACGATTTAGTTCTGGGCATCACCTGAATTGGTCTGGAGCCAAGATCTGGCTAGAGAAGACCTGTTTTGAGACACAGTGGTTGCCATGCTGCCACACCCTAACATATGCTCACCTGGGCAGCCAGCTCTGGCAGGGTGAAAAAACTTTCAGGTCTTTGAAACTTTCAGGCTGAAGAAATTTCAAAATGACATTTAAGAAATCCTGACACAATATATACTGTGAATAAAGAATTCTTTACTAGCTCATTAATAAATCCTTGCTCATGATAGCAGTTTTGCCCAAGGACCAAAAATACTGAAGAACTTGAAAGTGCAAGTCAAATCTAGATATCATATCATTTTTATAATAGTAATTAATAGTTGAATACAATATTATCATGCTATTGCTCATATACAGCACTTCTTGTAGTGTAATACTAGTTAACATCTCAACTTTTTTACTAAAGGAACACGGATAGTTGGTGCAATAGAAAACAGTCACAGTCAGGATGTTTAAATGCTTTGAAGGACATAAAGGATGTAGATCTGGTATATACATCTCACGCTTGTGATAGCTGCAGCCCATGCTGTAAGTGCTGTCTGTTAGTTTTCTGCTTGGGAATGGGAAATAGAAACTAATATGAGGACAAAGAGGTGGTGTTATAGATGAGCCAAATCACTAAATGAAAAGAAAGCTCACAAAGTGAATGAATCAAAAACAGCTTCCCAAGCAAGTGATTAACTTGCTTCTGAATGCTGCTCGGGCAGGAGCCTCTTGCCTCCCCACTGAGGGGCCAAGTGACAGCGCCTAGAAATTGGTCTGAGAGTCGCTTGGCAAAGTGATAAATCGGCAACATTAGTGAGAGTCAGCAGGGAGGAGAGCCCATTTTACTCTGGAACTCTTTGGTAATGGTAAAGAAATATAAAAGTCTTTTAAGCACCCCATGCAGCGCTGAATCAGAAGTTTCATTGAGCATTAAATGACTGAGTTCTTCGGTAGCAAAGCAGCACTCACCATTTGAGTGGAAAGGTGGGAGGAGCCGAAGACAAGCTGTCCCGTTTGCCAAAGGAGGGGCTCCAATTTTTATGGGAGTGGAATTGAACATTAAGCAACTTTGAGACATCCAGCTTTGGATGCCATAAATATTGAAGTAAGTAACAGTGAGATGGAGACACATAATGCCTTGGGTCAGAAACCAGTGGAAACTTAAAGACTAGACGTAACCTGGGCCAATGCTGAGCCTGAATAATACTTTATCTTAGGCCGAGTGAGGACACATTAAGATTGGTTCAGGAGGAAGATTTAAATGGAGCAAGCAGCAAAAGAAACTGAACAGTGGCACATTAGTATTTTAATGTATACACTCTAGTGTGTCCACATAAGATTTGAGTTTGGTATTGGCCAGGCTTTTATAAGGCTATAAATTTCTTAATTGTCACTTTCATTAAGTTTAATTTGTTCATAAAGGAGTGCATCTAGATCTGGACTTCCCAGTATAAATAACTTCCCTGCAGCTCCGCAGCAGTGCTAGGGGCAGTCTTGGAGTATGTCAGAGGCACATTTTAAAAGCATCACCTGAGACAAGGATTTTCAGACAAAACAGCCCCTTCTCCCTCCTCTCCCCTGCGTCTATGGAAAATGCATTAAAGTCTCTTGTCTTGAGATGTGCAGCTGTGTCTGCTGACTCCTGAAAGTGATTGAATGTGACAAGATCTTCTGAGCCCTGTGGGGCTGCAAAGCGCTAAGGGTAATTTGACTCTGTATATTCACATTTCTTATTGGAGGCATATTCATGTCCAAGGGCTACAGCTCCTATCTGTCACATAGCAGACAACATCAGCACCCTTCTCAGCCAGACCCAGAGCTGTTTTTCTGTGTCAGTGACCTGACTTTGTTTCCAGAGCAGAGGGAGGACCTGGGTGCAGCCAGTGTCAGCCCAGAGTTCCAGGTCTCTTTTGGTGTGAAAGGCTCTTGCACCATGGCTTTCCCAACATCTCAACTTAGCTCTCTTCAATCTCATACATAAGCAGACAGTGGGCAACTGGTGAGTGTGGATCTGAATTTGCACGGTCACTGTGCACACAAAGTCAGACGGCTGAACACCTATGTCACTTTGGTGCTATATGGACCAGGAAAGAACTGAAATAGTTTTGATTTCTTCCCTTCTTGTGAGTTCCTTTTAGGGCTGGTGGAAGGAACACAGCTCTGCCTCCTGTGCAATGCTGCAATGGTTTTTTGGTGCTGTAGAGAAGGAACCTCCCCAGTTCGGACCCCAGTGGCATTATGCAGATCTCTTTCAGTCACTGCTACCAGCTAAGTATCCAACTGGCCCAAATTTTGCCTTTCAATGGAAAGATCTCTATAAGTTAAGTTTTGTTTAAAAATGTATGTTTTAACACAACACATATGCTTTCAATTTTTATAAAAATGTTTTGGCATATTTATTCTATTTTACTTGCTTCATGGCTCTTTTCAAGTCAAAGCTTTCTTTTTCCAGAAGGAAAGCTGCTCATATCATCATCTCCTTTATGCTAGAGCTGTTTACTTTTTTTTAATATCTTTTTTCACTGACTCTTCGTGGGTGTGTGCAAATTTCATTTTCTAATGCAGTAGTCCTAACGTGCCCTCATCTCCCTGCTTTGACATTCAGCTGCTCTGCTTCTCTGAGCTTTTTGCTGCTTCCATATTTATCACTTTTAAATATACTGTCCTTCCTTTCCCTTTCCTTTGACTGTCTTTTCAGAGCACGTGATTCACCCAGTTTTGATTACTGGTATTTATGAATTGCCATCTTGTGGAAAAAGGAAGAGAGAAATGCCATCAGACCTCTGAACTCCAGGTGTTTGCCCCACATACTTTGCTGATCTATCAAAATCTGTATTAATCCTCACAAAAGAGCCTGAGGCCAGAGCCATCTGAGGCCCAGCATCTTTTGTCTCTTTTCACAGCTTCCTCCATATCATGCCCTGTGTCTTCATTTTATATGCCCTTTGCCCTGGCCTGCCTCTTGCCCTATGCACACTTTGAGATAGGAAAGGGATTGATATGGGAAAAGATGCATAAAAAACAAGGATTAATAAATCAGTGAAAGCCACTTCATTTATTTTTTTCAGATTGTGCCTGTACATTAAATTAATTTTATTACCACGGGGAATTACGGGGATTATACATTACTGTAACAGCACTTTTTTTTTTTTCAAAATTAAAAGGAAAAGAAAAAAAAAAGAAATGCGGACATAGCAGAGGTCACATTTACTTCAGTATTTGCGGGCTCTCTCATATGATAAGGTATGACATGACATTTTAAAGTTCTTTTTTTGAGAAGATTCAGCTCAGTTCTGCACGTATTTTTAGGCTGGTTACAATATGCACGCCTATGAAAGTCTGAATGTGCATCTGTTAAAGTCACTAGGTACTAAAATCTTACTAAAAATTCAGCGCCTTCACAAAAATACAAGGGCTGGGAAGCGAGCCCAGGGAAATGATATGGAGTTGTTCTTTTCAGAGATCTTGGCACAGGTCACCTGGTCAAATAGTTTCCTGATTAAGATAAGCAGATGAAGAGGTTTCCTACTTTTGCAGATATTTCATCTCTTTAAAGAGGGTTGCAAGACACTAGGGTTAAAATATTTCTGGATATTTTTACCTCAGAGCTTTAATCGTTCCTCATTGTCATGGGCACAAAGACAGAAAATCTCAACAATTTTATAAAGGTCACTGTGAACATAACTTTGCTGTCAACAGATAACCATTCTGACTTGAACAGGGAGAGAAACTAGCCTTTTAAATTACACCTTGGCACAATTAAGCCATAAGTGAATAAGATTGTGCTGTGGTGCAATTCCTCCCTGGCAGTTTTCTTGGTTTCTTCTGGCCAATGACATTGCTTCTCCTGCAAAAATCAAGTGAGGCCAGTGTTTGAGTAAATATTCCTAACAAAGTCAGCTGGGACAATTCAGTGTAATCACACAGGGTGTGTTAGCAGGTGTTAACAAAATTGAAGTCTGTGGCATTTGTTACTTGTTCCACATGCCAGGGTGGTTAGAGACTTATTGTTGGAGCGTTGTACTGGCCATTGGCATATTCTGGCCTTGTTTTTAATAACAGGAGATGACTCGGTGAGGAAAATGTTCAAGAAGTAAAATCTGGTCAACAACATAGGATTATTGAAATTATGGGCTACAGAATAGCCTAGCCAGAAATTACTGCCTGCCACTCCTTTTGAGAAGGTGCATGAAAGAATATGAAATCTGTCTGGACCCCAAGTGAGCGAAAGCAAGGGCATATTTCTGAGTGGCTGGCCTCAGGCTGGTGTCAGAGCTGACCTATGTCCCTGCTGTCATGTCTCTGTGTAGGACAGACTATTGCTGTGTTATGTGAACTGTGTTAGAGGAGCCTTGAGTGCAGGGGTTCAGCAACACCCTGTCACTGCAGAGTTAGTCCCGTGAGTCGCAGTTTCTTGGGAGCTCACAAGAAACTGGCCAAAATGTTGTACCTGCAAGACTCTTCAAAGCAGTGCTGGATGAAAGAGACGGCAGCCCTGCCTTGCGTTCCTAATGCATGGGGCTGATCTTTGTGACTCTGAGGGAGATGTTTTGTAAGGGAATGAAGTGACACTGCAGACTCATGATTCTAAAACACAACCAGTTTAGCCACGTCCCTATGGCACCTGGTCCTTTCTAGGCCCCTGGAGCAGCCTGGTTTTGCCTGTGTAGCATGCAGAGGGATTAGGGGCTTTTCCAGAGGTATTGATTTTCCTGTGCTGATGTATTCAGGCGTCCAGGCTCTGTGCTCTCTGAATCTTGCCATTCAAAAAATGAGTGACAAGGGATATAAAAAGAAACCGGTAAATTTTGAAATAAAGTCTTTTTAGAACTAATTAAAGATGCAGTGCATTTAGGAATAAACCAAATCTTAAAATAATTAAAATCTTTGCATATTGAAAACTGACACGAACTGTGATTTCTAATTTAGAAATGTCTGTTAGTAAAACCATATCTCACTCCCCACGAAGAAAAATTTAGTAAATTAGAGCACTGTCCTGCGGAGAGTTATGTATTGATTCACATCTTCCTTCTATTTTCTTCACCTCTGCAGTCTACCTTGCATCATTAAAAACTCTTTCCCCTGAGCTCAGGAAATACGGGAGGGTTTCTGAAATGGGAATATTCTAGATGCTGGGCTGGAGTCAAGGAACAGAGACAGTCTTCACTTATTGAACACTTTTTTCCAATGGTAGAAAAGAAATTCATGAATCATACAAATTCTGGCAAAAATAAATACACTTGATCCAATAGTAATGAGCTCACTCCCTGCCATTCCGACATAGGATCTTTCCAGCCACTGCCTTCCTGTGAGCCTGAATCTGCCCATCTGCAGAGATACAATTCTGTGTGTAAGGCACCCTGACCTCCTTGATGGGAGCTGTTGTGCAGGCAGACGCTGATGGGGAGTGCAGAGTCCCCTCAGCACCCTGGGAGAAGCTGCTGTGCTAGGGCAGCTGGAGATGGGATTATGGAACAGGATGCTGCCCCAGCCTTGTCAACAATGCCCCAAGACTGCACATCCCAACCCCACCCAAGCATGATTGTGGGTGATGCTGCCCCAGTTTTGTATGAAAGGTAGTTGTGGGGATCTGATAGACACTCTGACATAATTTTGCTTAGCAACTCAATTAATGCTTTCAAGCAAAACTTGGAGTGTGGATGGAAAATGTTCAGGCTGGTAATATTTTGGTGTTCCTTGTGAGGCACAACACAGTTGTTTTATTTGTTCTAGATGTTTAATAATGTGGTATCTATTTGGACTTGAACTATTTAAAGCCCTTAGTTGCCCTATCATGCAACAATGATTACTATAATCCAGGAGAATTACAATAATCACTCAAAAGTGACTCAGTCACAAACAAAAAGAAAACCCTTCCTAAGTCTTTATTGTTCCAGGAATTAATATAGTCATAATCCCCTTTTGGACTAACATGACTGGTTAAAAGTTTTTTTATTAAGTACTGTTAATTTTAAACTGCAGATTAGGAATGTCAGAGTCTATGCAACAAATGGATATGATACATATACAGAGATGAATTTCAGCATACAAAAAATATGTTAGCTTTTATTTTCAAAGCAGCATCTCCAATTTTATTTCAGTGCATCTTTACAAAAGAAAAAAGTGTAAAGAAAATACATGCAGATCAAAATATTTTATTTAACTGAAACGTTTAATAATGGTTTATACCGTGAATTAAATCAATTAATCCAGCTCTTCTGATGTTGTTGCTATTTTGCCAGAATTCAAAAAAAAAACTGTTTGGGATATTTGAAACCTGAGACTATTAATTCCCTGATTGATAGAAATGTAAGCCAAATTATCCCATAAGGATTTCATTAAAAGCCTTAATTATCCAACTTTTTATTGTGACAAAATACATTATCCTCAGTTGACATATGGAAAAATGAAGACAGAAAAGGAATCTTAAGAGAGGGTTTCTCAGGACAAATGAGTTAGTATTTCAGCCCAAATCAGGAAAAAATGTCATTCCTGTTTTCACTCTCATGGTTTTATTCTTGAAGACTAAGACATATCTCACCCTGTTATACTGTCCCCCTCTTGAGGCCAAAAAGAATTGATTAAATCAATAGAGAGAAACCACAACAGCAGGTAGAATGTTTCATTCATTTAGTCTGTGCAGAGAGGGGAATAAACGCATTGGCAGAAAGCATCATCTCTATGCAAAAGAAAGCTGACAGCAAAATTCTGGGAGACATAAAGAAATGCTCTATTAAAGGAAAAGGTTCAAAGTCATAAACATTACTTTAAGCAGAATAAGAAAAAGGTTCAGTTTTTGGTATTCTTTCAGTAAAGACTGTTGAAAGCAGGAACAAAATCTGTTTTAAGAGGGGGAATTGATTAACCTTAATATTGGCATGAAGCTTAAACTATCAGAGTCAAGAAGAAAGAGTCAGAAGAACTGAGGAAAGCACTAATGAGGTGGTATAATTCAGTACCGTTTCAGTAAACTAACTGGTTGAAAATTCCACTAAGAACTAGACAGAAAAGAGGGAGCAGGTCTCAATTTTGATCTCACTGCATGAGTAGTTGTGTGCTTTCTGAATACTAATAAAGCACACATTGCAGTTAGTTTGATTTGCATGCTTTTTAAATGATGTTGTTCTCATACTGCTAAAAAAACCGACATGAAATATGTTTAATATGTAAGCTAGCATTGAAAAATGCACATAAATAAGGTTGAAATAAAAAAGGAAACATAAATTGACTGTTCTGTTTGGGTGAACAAAAGTTTCTACTTTTTCTGACAAATCAATATTTTAAAACCTTTGCAAGAAGGTTAGAAAATGCAGACAATCCTTTTTCAGCAGACTGTCTATAAAGTAGATGTTATGGTAAATGTATTGGTGAAAGCCCAACTACTTTTTCTACTTGAAAGTTTCTCAGTACGGGATCCTTCTTTACAGATACCGCAAAGTGAGTCATTTTGTCTCAGGTGGCCACCTAGCTTCTTCCTGGAGTCAACACAGAAATAGTCACCTTCTCAGAATGGCTCATTCAAGTCAAAGAAATCCATGTCTGAACTGTAGGGGAGGAGTTGCTCTCAGTCTTCATCGTGTTGGGTAGAATTTGGAAGTTCAGCTTGTATGTTTTGGATGTCAGGAGTACTTCTCTTGAAGAATGAAGTCTTAATGTTAAGATTCACTTTTCCTTTTACAATCTCCAATTAAGGAAGTGAATTCTGGATTTGTGAGTAAAAGCTTTTATTTAGTTCATTTTTTCCATCTCTCTTTGGGAGACTAAGACTGAAAATTTTCATTCCACAATTCAAACAGTATTGGGAAAAGTTTTAGGTTTGCAAAGCACAAAATTTTATATTAGATAACAATATGCTCCAATCACAGAAACACAGAATGGGTCAGGTTGGAAGGGACCACAGTGGGTCATCCTGTCCAACCTCCCTGCTCAAGCAGGGTTGTCCTAGAGCACATGGAACCAGTCAACCCAAAGGCAAGTGGAAGTTGTCTTTTAAGTAGAAGTTAAAAGAAATCTTTGTCTCTATTTGATCCCTAAGTTAGCATTCTTTTGCAAGAAAAGGACTGGCCAAAATAAAATGAAAATATAAAGAGAAACTACATAGCTGTCTGTCCTAGGTTGCAATATAGGTGTATTTAAGTATTCTATTACCACCAGCTGTGGGCTGGTAGCTGTTATCACCTGCTAATGACCCACTCCAGATGACAGACAATGGGCCATCCATTAGCTGTTACCAGCTGCTAATGACCCACCCCGCATGACAGACAATGGGCCATCCATTAGCTGTTACCAGCTGCTAATGACCCACCCCGCATGACAGGCAATGGGCCATCAGGGACCCACCGTGTGACTCATGGACTTATCTCATCCCATTGTGGGATGCTCTGCCCAGGAGGGAGGAGCCAGGTGTTCCCACCTGGATATAACCTGGCCTTAGAACTACCTGAGCTAGCCCTGTCTACTGGGTTCCCAGAGGACAAGAGCTACCACTGGACCTTCAGCTGGAGACCAGACCTTCACAGGATCACTGCTTGAACTGAACTACTTCATTTAGACTGCTACCACCACCCTAACAGGGTGTTAGGTTGTATCTGACTTTGTCAGTGCTTTTCCTTGTATTATTTCACTTACTTTTAATTTCAATCTTGACTTGTGATCTCCCACTGGTTTGTTTTCAAACCAACACATTGTCTTAAATTTGAATATTAGCAAGAATTGTCATAAGGTAATATGAAGTAAGAACATGTACTTACACTAATGAACCTTTGATGTCTTTCTTTAAATACTATTACATTTTAGCACTTGCCTCGGTAAAGCCCAGATCTAATTTTTTCAGAAGTCCAGTGCATTTTTAAAAATTCTCAATATTTATATTGCAATATAGATACATAGTGCAATTTTATATTGCACTATTTGAAAAAGTCCAACATATTTTATGTAGGAATAACTTTGGGTTGAAAAACTTTCAAAATGCTTTATAATGGTTTTTACATAAAAAACAAAGGAAGAATAAGTCAAACTGAATTGTTTGTTCTGATTGTGATAATGTCTGTTGTTTTATCTCTGTTTCTTATGTTATTGTTACCTGCCTCACAGATAGGAAGTCCCTAATCATAGGCCGGTTCTCATAATACATGTCTCCTCTATGTGGACAATTTCAGTCCTGATAATCCATGCCATTATAATGTTACATGAATGAAAACATTTTAGTTAAAGTTTAACTGTGTATGAAGAAAATGTTTTGGCCTTCCAAAATATACTGAATTGCATAATCAAGACATTTCTTTTGCCTATTATTTCAGAATTGGCTTATAAAATGCTATTTATTGTAGGAGAAAAAAAAAGATTTTTTTCTAATTGAAAAAAGTAGTCATTTGAAGTTTTCTGAAAAAAAATATTGACTTTAATATGGTTTAAGTTGAAAAAAATTAATAATGTGTAAAAAAGAAAAAAACTACCACCAGAGACACTTCATTAGGACATAAGCTTTTACTGCTCCCAAATGAACATAAATCTAATCTAATCTGTGCATAAATCTATACCACAATTCCATTCCAATTATAGTAAAATGGATGTGCTATTGCCTCCATTATCAACTGAAGGTCTTTACAGATATCTGGCCTCTTTGCAAAATTTACATGTAGGATATTTAAACCAGAAGTCCATATTTCCTTGGACAGAGAAAGGGACTTGATAAGGACAGGCTATATGGAAGTGAGCAGGTACTTCTGTAGATTACGTATAGATATCTAGTAACGGTGGATAGTTAAAGAGTATTCTGAAGCTGTGGACCAACTTAATTATCTGATTTCAGCTACTCCTGATAGTAACACGTATCACAAAGGAAGAAAAAGTCTTCAGTTGACTTCCCCATTTCTTCTTGCCTTGTTTCAGGGCTTTCCTAGGGATAGCCACGACAACCACACACCTCTCACCTGGTGAAAATAACTGAAAAGTATTGGTACTGCTTGCAATTTAAATAGAGAGAGGTCTTCAGTATATTTTTTGTGCTACTGCCAAGTCGTTCTTAGAAACAAAAGTAGAGACTTTCTGTGACCTGAGTGATTTATTCAAGAGCTTTGGAAATATAATGAAAACCAGGGATGAGAAGACTGAAGTTTGTAGAACAGTGCAGTTCATGATATCTCCCATCAAGAAGTTATGAAGATGGGAGGCAGCAGTGCCAAAAGTTGAAGAAATTTCCAGGACAATCTGTCCTATTTTAAAAGCTGTGGATGGGATAGGGTCGCCTACAAAAGCAGCAGGAGCCTCATAATTGAAAACTACCTACCCTAGAAAGCAGTTGTTGACAGTTAGTTGACAGTTTGTTAACTAGGTTGCTCAGATCCTGTATGGAAACCCAGCACTTGGCCTGTTCAGTACAGGCATAAAAACTGAGTGGTTTGGCGAGATCAGTCATGGTCTCTTCCCAAAGGAAGGGCCATTTCTCAAGGCATTTTGGCTTTTTGCTCTTTCATTTACTTTATATGTACAGAAATTTGAAATTTCATGATAACAAGTTTTGTCAAATGTCCTGTGAGCCTATCTGGTTTGAATAGCTATAAAGGGAGGTCATTCATCTCACCTGGGCAACAAATCAATTAGCAGCAACAACAGCTTCAGAAAAATCTGTATTGTGATAATAGCTGCAAGTTCCCCACACCCCTTTCTTAACGACTGTACTTGTCACCTATTGTCCTGCCTTCCCTACTCCACGTGGTCCTAGCCACGCCCCCAGTTTTCCCTATTGGTTCCTATACCCTAACCCCACGTGGCCCTGGCCACTCCCTCGGGTTTCCCTATTGGTTCCTGTACTCCTAACTCCGCCCCTGTACCTCCCCTGTACCCAGAGGTCACTGGGCCTGTGTGCTGTCCCTGCCCCTCTCTGTTTCCCTATAAAACCCCTTACCCTCTGCCATCTTGCTGTCTATGCTCCACGTGTGTCTACGCTCCACATGTGCTGAGCATGTGAGGCCTTCGCCCAACAAAAACCTTTCCTAGTCACTTTTCATGCATTCCTTTTTTCCAGTACATTTCCTAGGTACTGAAAAGGAAAAGTCATATTTTAGCATGTTTCCATTTGCTTCCACAAATTTTCAACCAATTTCAAGTTTTGGAGAAGGTTAATAATTTTTGCCTAAATGGATGTTGTTTATAAAAAGGTTCCATATTACTGAAGAGAAAAAGAACTGTGATTTTCTGTGTGAATGAATGTGCACTTGTGGGTAGGAAACTCACTCTGGGCAGCTTAGAGAGGCCATGGTCTGCATGCCAAATTGCATTATTCTCAGGGCATTTCTCAATTTTTAGTGAACACAGAGAAAGCAAAAGGATTTCAGGACTTTATAAGACCCCATCTTTTGTTTTGGAAAAACATTCATGTTGTGACATAGATCAGTTTTGCTGAACAAAAAAATTGGTTATGAATATGATTGATACCCCTAATTTGTCAAATGCTTGGTTTATTCCAGGATAATGTTTACACAAATTATAATAACTTTCCAAACATCTTGCATCTGTTGCTTACTTCCTTTGAGGATCTTTTACTTCCCTCTATTACAACGCTAATTGGGAACAAATCAGCAGGAAGGAAATATACTCCCTGGTTTAGCTAAGACTATAGTGTTTGTTTAAGTTAGTGATGCGTGAGTGGTTTGCTAAAGATTAATTTTAAAGGTCACTTCCTACTTGGAAAGGAGCCTGTAATAAGCTTTTCTTCAAGTGAAGAGAGCTTTTTCTTCAAAATCTCTTTTCTGGGTGGTCTGCTTTATTCCCAGCTCCCACAGAAGTCAATGGGAAGGGATGCTCCATTGTCACCTGGGGACATTTCTGGCTCTTAGTGAAAACAAAGAGTGTATTTCAAGGTAGGAATGGAAATATTGTACAGTTAGTACATATATAATGAGGGGCACTTTTACTAGTTTTGTTAGGACAAAAATAAAGTATCTAGATCCTTTTATTATGTCAGAAGGAATTAAAGCTTTGGAAATTAAATATACAGTCAGAAGGAATTAAAGCTTTGGAAAAATGGATGAACTGGATTAGCTAACTCACAATTTTTTTCCACATTTTATGTGGAGCATAGCAGGAGGGCTCTGGCATGTGTTTGTATCTCACACTCGTTGAAAATGTTACTTCCTCCAATTAGAACTTGTATTTTTTTGGTAACAAATGGGTCTCACAAGAATGTGTAGCATATATTCATTGCAAAAAGGTGGAAATGAGTTTCTCACATACTCAGATTTGGGAGGGGGGGAGGAAATCTTCTCAGGAGCATTGCCAGAATTTTTTTGAGTTAGTTTTTGGAAGAGTTAGAGCTGTTGAATGGCCTTTACTCAAATGTAAATTCTAAGCTTCAGATCTACTGTTTAGAAAAATTGTTGATATGTTTAGGGCAGGTAGATCATAGTGATCCTGAAACTACATATCTATAGCACAGAAAGGGAACACAAAAGAACCAAACCTTTGGTTTGGGGCAAAAAATATCATTTCAGCAGGCATTAAGTATGAGACAATTGTGGGGGGAGCATTTTTGGGAGGCAAAAAACTTCAAGTGGAGAGAAATCTGTGGTCTCCTGCTCCCATCCAGGTAACTACTGCCAGCGCCATCAGGGCCCTATATGTGACAGCAAACCCTGACTCCTGCAGAGTCCAGAAAGCAGCTGTTTATCTGCAGAGGGGATGTGGACCTTGCTTGGGCAGTGACACTGACTTATGATCCAGCCCTACCTTCTGCACTAAGAGACAACTCAGGATACTCAGACCATCCCTGACTATCATCTAATCACTTCTGAAGTCAGATGTCCCTCCTCTAGAAAGCCTGTGACATTTCAGAAGACTTGCCCTTCCTTAGCCTTCTCTTTCCCTAGACTAAAGGTGGTCAGCCTCCTCAACCCTTCTATTAAGGCATAGTTTCCTATCTGACTTTTTTTCCCTCGACTTTTTGTCTCAATTACAAAGTACCTTTATGTTCCCAGGGATTATCTCCATATTAATCAGAAATAAATCTCAGCTACAAGCCTGTATTTTTATTTACTTTTTGAGAGTCAAAAACTCTCACGTGAGAAACACCGAAAAGTTGTTGAGAATGGCTATTTACATGGGAAAATTAATGTCTAGCTAAAAATAAAATTGAGGGAAACAAACAAAAAAACCAGCAAACATGTCTCTTCCCCAAACAATCAGACTCTTGCTATTCAAATAAGATACAAAGGATTTAGGATACAAATATTTAAATGGCATAGATTTTCAACACTCTTTTTCAGGACAATGTTGCAATCCTTAAATGTTATGAAAATTTCTGAAAAAGATGAATTGTCCATGGGTGTTTCCAAAGACAATGTTATTACTGGCTTCTTTGAACATTAAGTTAAGAATTGAATCGGGGTTTTCCTGCATTCAAAAATTAATGTAGAATATTTTCTTGAAAACCTTTCCCTTAGTTATTGAATAGTTATAGTTCCATATTCCATATATTCCATATCCATATCAGTCAAAATTTATATTTCTCTTGCCAGAACTGGAAAGATCTGACAAATATTAATGTCAAGATACAATTTGCCCATGTATCATCATAATATTTTCTGCAACATTACAGGACTTAAATCATCCAGTCTGTACACTATTCACAATGCTCGACATTGTAGTACTCCCTTATCCTCAATGGTAGTTTCTACATTTCCTCTTCCAATGAATTGGATATTGTGTCATTCTTTCATAGACATTGAGTCTTTAACTCTCTCCAAGCACTGTAAAGGGAATTTTCATCCCTCTGTAAGAACAGGTACTTACTGATAATTAAACTACTTTTTTTGCAGTTGTGAACCTGAACTTTTCAACACCTAAGCTCATTTCAGACCTGGCTCTGAACACTTTTTGAAATTAGGATTCAAATTATTTATCTGTCTCTCAAAGTAGTATCTTTGCTCCAGTATTTTTTTACTACCTAAGAGGCTTGAATTTAACCTGACTTTTGAACTAAGGAATTTGTGCTTGCACAACTTTTTACTTGCAAGAGAAGTTATGGACATAGCGACAGAGCTGTTGCAATACAGAAGCCTTAAGTTGACAATATGTTTATCTACTAAAATGATTGAGGTTTTGTGCTATGGATTATGTAGTAAAAGTGTTCATGTGTCTTCTATTGACATGGGGTAGATTTTTCAAGTCCCTACATTTCTGCTTAACCAGTGGAGTTATAGACTTTATATTCTCAATTGAAATTCACAAACTTTTTGTTACAAGAATGTGATTGACAATTTTAATGCTGGTCATAGCACTATAAAATGGAATGAAATACATCTAAAATCTCTGTTCCAGTCGTGGTTGGTCTAAGATATAAAGTATAGTGCTAGCAAAAATATCCTCAGGATGTTTAAGTAACCCCAAACTCATTGCCTTAAGAAAGAATAAGGGGGTTTATATGCTGGAGGTGCCAGAGCAATTCACTTGCAAAAGCCCAATTACATGAGTAGGATATGCAAAGCATCCAGTGCTGTGACAACGTCTGATCTACTGTTTTGTTAAACAACAGGAGGCGTTTTACATAAAATTCTTCTATTTCCCATAATGCACTTGAATTCTGTCGGGGTGGTGTTTCACCCAAGGATGTAGGACCCTCCAAAGGAGGCAACCTGCACACCAAAATACAGTCATGAGCAGAAGGGCTTGCTGAAAAAGTAGGGAACTGCATCATAATCCTGCACCTGCACAGCACTTGGCACCAGCCCAGACCACTGCATATGACAGTAATTCACTATTTCCTCTTGTCCTTCCCGTCCCAGAACCCTTAATCCTGACCATTCGCGTTCATCAGGCAGGAGATTATTCCTAGCCTGCACAACAAAAAAACCAAAAAACCAAAAAACCAAACATAAATAAAGCTCCCAAACAACTAACGCTGACTATGAAAGTAGTTGTCTAAGCCTTTTCACCATGTATTACACAATAAGAAGATTTTACATCAGTGGATCACTGCATTTTGTGAGTTGTTATTATTCCTCCCCTACAAATCTTGTACCTAAGCACCTCTGTTCCCCAGATAGATACAATGCATGCTCAAACATGACAAGATGCAATTATTAGCAAGGGAAATTTACTGTCTCCAATATAAAACACTTGAAAGTTATGGAAAAATATGGAAATCAAATGCTGTGTTAGCCAACATTGTTGTTTTGTTTTTTTTTTAAAGTGTAATACACAAAAATTATTTGACTGCTTTTGAAAACATTGTATATGGTATGTGTATGATTATTCTCTCAGACTGTAAATTTAAAACTTTTCAACTTATCTAACTCAAACTCAGCAAATACTTTAGAGCAGTAAATTTAAGACTTTTTTTTACAGTAACACTCCATTCTTAAAGAAAAAACCCTAACCACCTACTCTACTAGTTCATTCCCACCTAATGTTTGGAAATCAATATAAAAGAGGTGAATGTTAACCCTGCTGGGGAGCATGACAGGGACATGCAAGAACCTGTCATTCACTGTCACCTACACCTCACCATCAAATGCTAGACTTTGAGCTGGAGGAAATGCTGAGCCATAATAAACAGCAAGCATCCAAAGTAAGAGAAAGACTATTTCACATCTTATTCTGACATCTCAAAATTTAGACTAGTGAAACACTTAATTAATTATAAAGGATCACCTTTTTGTTTCCTGCAGCCTCATGTCTTCCTTACTCTGTGGCAGGTTCCCTATCAGTGGTATAAACTTTTGTGAGAAAATCTGAACTTGAATAATGAATAATGATGAGGTATCAATTCTTGTTGCCTAGGCTGACTACTTTTCAGGGTAATAGTTTTTTATATTGTGACTTGCAAATATGTTTGTGTCTTTGCATAGAGAGCAAGGTCAAGCAAAGGGACAAAAGTTTTCCACTCACTTGAGTGGTCTGACAGGACCAAGAGCATGTCCATATGTGACAAAGCCTTGAGCCAAAGACCCTGGCGAGAGATAATTGTGCTAAATATTTTTGATTACTAGAATTTTTTTAAATTTTGATTTAATTTAATTATTCTTCTAATCAACAATCCTCTGTCTGTAACCCCCTTAGTCTGTCATTGTCAGGGAACATAAATATCTACCTCTTGTGCTCTCAGTGGTATTGCCATGGTGCATCTGTGTAGGGATCCTCTGTTTTCATCTGATATGAGTCAGATGCCATTAGCTCAACAAGAAAAGAGCTTGACAGCTTGCTGCTTCCCGGAGGGGTTTAGCACAGTGATGGGAGAAGACCACAGTCAGACTGTACAGGGGAAAGAAGTGATCTTATTCATCTCATGCACTTGTGGGCATGAAAGGGATTGTCTGGGGCTGCCTTTAAGGTTAGGTTTTTCCACCAGAATGTAGGGTATTGTGTCAATTTCATTTCCTTATATGAATTTGGGAGGATTATATAAATCTGTTTTTCTGCATTCAATTTTAAATAAAAACAAGAAAGAGCTCTGGAGTTTGTGGAGATTATTAGCAGTATAAGAATAAAAAAGCACAGACACTCCCTCAGCTTCACCGCAGCCTAAGTGAAGAAAATCGTTAATTTCGGAGTTCAAAATACAGAACACACAAGCTCTGCAGGGTTTGCTCAGCTGACAGCAAGAACAGCCTGAGTGTGTTTGTTAGAGGGAGAGGCAGGCTGCCACGGGAGATTAGCTTGTCAGCAGTGAGCAGGCTATAGCCAAACAGTACAACATTTCCCTTCTCAATGACTAGAAGAAAAGGACCCAGAGCGAGGGCAGCTGTGGCCACAGTCGTGCAGAGTTTGGTGCTGTGGGTCAGACTTCCCATGGCTACAGGACACTGACTGCAGCTGGGCTGCTGTAATGGGGGATTACAGCTTGCTGCTTTGGCATGTCTGTCTGCTGAAAGTAGTTTTTTCTTTCAAAGACATGCCATAAACATCCATTGTTCAGTGTCTCCTTGTCAGTATTATAGTCCCACTTCAGAAAAAAAGACAGGATACATGCTGTACGTATTCCAGTTCTACACCACATTTCTTCAACTCTTTAACCAAAGCCCTGTTACTGAAGACAGTGAAGTCAGCCATTTTTTGTACCATTTGCTTAAATTCTGTTCTGCTCATTTTTCATTTAAGCAAAAGTTGAAATCATTTTCATTTTACATTTTTGAATTGCCATTGCAGAAAACATGTTTTGCCTGCAGAGATCCAGGACTTTAGTGACTTTTCTCTCTTATCTCACAAAACCTGACCCTGTAGTAATGCTTCAAGGAGTGTTCCAGAGAGGCATCAAAACATGGGGGAGTTGGACTCTGAGCAGTATGCATCCCTATGGCCTTTTCCTAAAGCTAATATAGAAAAAGCGCAGTGTTAACCATGGACATTTCTCAGTTTGGTAAAATAATATTTTTCCATTTTGAAAGTACACAGTTGTTAGAGACAATAAATATAGAGTGGAAATAAATGTGATCTTCCCCTTGGGAATTCAAGCTAAGAGATCTGAGCTGGAGCTGGCTCTAGAGAGTCCCAGATATTTTACAGCTAAAACCTAAAAGAGTAAAATTGTATTGTGTCCAGTCCTACAGTTTTATTTTCATAGTACAGTAGCTACTGTGATTCGTACAATTCATCTCATAAATCACGGATTTTATGATGATTCATAATCACTGGAAGAAGGATTAATGTCTTCTTGATAAGTGAATTAATTCTGTAGGTTGCTAGGAATTTCTGGTATAAGCTGCTTGAATCTGTCCTTCTGTTGACTGTGAACTGGTATTTAAAAATCAATGTGTGCATGCAGACAAGACAACTCAAGTGACGTTTTCATGCCTCTGGCTATGTTATAGTTAGAGTCAAGTGTGTGTTTCCATCATGAAGTGTGTTTTTCTTGTGTATGTACTTTGCCACATAAATGAACTCTTGAGTGCTTTTAAACATTCCAGTGTGTTTCTAAATAATAATAGAAAATTATTATATTTTGAAACCTTTGAATTGGAAAAGGATTTTTAGGAATGAATTTTTTGATGCAAATTTTAACTGGTTCTGTGTAGTCTATACATAAAAGGTATAAAATTCAAAGTTTGTTGTTTAATATTCACTCTTGAATAGCTAAAAATGCATCCAATTTGAAATATTTATTAGATCCACATGGACTAATCCATTAAGCATTTTCAAACCAAAATATAAACACAATGAAATAATTGGGCTTAAATATATGCTTCCCCCCTCCCCAGTTTTGTTAAGGCTCTTAATCTGGACAAAATCTTGTGGACAAATCTGGTCCATATTTTAGCACTGCTGATACATTCCTGCTGATGTTTTTGCATCCATAGAGTGAGAACTTGTCCCCAGGGATATGTTTACACTACAGCCAAATGTTTAACCACAGAATTTATAGAGTTTAAAATCTTTAGCCTGGGGAATAATTCCTGTTCTGTTGTGGCAGTACAGAACTCAGCTCATGTTAATCTTCAAAATATGTATGAAGAGATAGGTTTGTCATAGAGTATGAAAAACTCTGTGCAACAGCCAAACATCCTGTTCCTCACACTTTTTATGGTGAATATAGACCAGATGAGTCCACAAGTGCTGTACCAAACACTTTGATGGAAACAACCTTCTAATTCTGTTAACAGACACCTCAAGATACATTTTAAGGAATATTTTTATGCAGGGTATTGCTCTGCTCTTTCTGGACATGACTAAAGTGGTCAATTATGATGTAAGATATAACTGATAAGTTGCATGAATTTAAGAGTATGGAGGATTTGCTACTCAGCCATAAAAATGTTTCTTCAAATATGCATTTAGCAATGAAATGAACAGTTAGAATATTAATGCATTCTTGTTTTAAATTATAATTTTAATCATATATTTTTGAAAGTGTCTCAGAAATACTTGGAAAAAATACTATGAGTCAATGGTTTATACTTATGATACATGCAGTTATAACTGTAATTATACTGCATGGAAATGGCAATGAAAAATTCCAGCTTCTACTTCAAAGAGGTTATAATTTAAAAAATGTCAACTTATTCTCCATTGTCATGTGTTCTGTATGGCCAAGCAGTGGTTTAAAAAAATATTTTTGTTCTGTTCTGTGAGAGCACCTCATGCTCTCTTTGGGTATCCACAGTGTACATAAATGTGTGTAGACAGTGGAAATAGGGGTTTTGTTCAAATGTATGCAGTCTTTTCAAACGGTTGATCAATTGAAAGATGTTTTCACTACTGCCTTTACCCATTTTTTTTTTTTAATAGGACCAGGACTGATTTCTAGGCTTGAGAAGGGCCATCAAACACTCTTTCATCTGAAACAGTGATAACCTGAAGTTGTGTCCATTTCTGTGAACCTCCTCTAATCATGCCTGCATAAAGGTAATCACTCTGTTCAAGAGAGCTTGGCAAGTGACTGTGAGGCAGCTCATTGGGCATTTAGGGCTGATTGGCTTCCACTGACACAGGTAAATGTTGAGTGTGTTTAATGAAACGAGAGCACTGATGAATTTAACACACTAACCACTTAATATTTCAGCACCCATATTTCCAATTTCAACAGCATTTATTTAACTTTTCCTGGTTGGTCCTTGACAGTTGTAAGAGTTTTCCCTGTCACCTGATACTGGTTTTATTTCCATATGGATTTAAGAGATGCCAGTGAAAGAAGACAATCTCTTCAGACAAAGTTTGAAAACTCAGCTTCTGAAACTCCCCTTTAGAAATTCATAAGCATTCACATTACAGATTGTTTCACA
The DNA here is from genome assembly GCF_008360975.1 of Lichenostomus cassidix. NCBI lineage: Eukaryota > Metazoa > Chordata > Aves > Passeriformes > Meliphagidae > Lichenostomus > Lichenostomus cassidix. Next base: position 79,535,807 of record NC_139483.1, read on the forward strand.
TTACAGGTGATGAAGAACTGCTTGACACAGAGAGAGTCTTGGCAGGGCAACCATATTAAGTTTGTAAGAGCAGAGTTTGTTGGGTTTTTTTCCAGACAACGTTATTTTCTAAACTCATGGGAGCTCATTTCCGAATAGCTGCCAAAAATTGAGTATGATCCAAGTTGAATTCTGCCTTTGGTGGGATCTAAATGAAGATGCAGACATTGCAACTTTTACCCGTTCCTAGAAATATTACATATTCATTTAATATGTCTGTGTGTCTTGGAGAGAGTATCTTACTTCTGCAAATCAGGCCACTGCTACTTGGCACACACATGTGGGAGCCTGGGCCAAATTATACCATTACCAATTATTATCTAATGTACTCAGTGAGGGAAATAAGTAATGGATTAGGAAAAGTTAAGTTTTCTAATTCTTGCTGTTTTCATAGTCAATTTTCTCATCCTGTATCCTAGGCTAATACTGAGAATCAGCACAGCCAAGATACATTTGTCTGTGAGAATAAGCAACAATTGTGGAACAGATGGATTTGTTTAGAAAACTTATCTATGTACTAAGGAATAAAATACAAGTAAAAATTCCCAAGACAAGTGAAAGTCTAGGATGGGGAAGAAAGGGAGAGAGGAGAAGGAAAGAGTATAAGTATTTTTTGGCTTATGTGACCATGTTGACACTTTTTTTCCATAAAATGTGCCTGGCTACTTCTCTATCCCCTGCGCATTCAAATTGGCCCAGTATAATACTGTGGCTTGCTAGAAATGTCAATGTACCTGCCTTTTCCAATGTAAACTATGATAGGGGTGACTCTTTTCCCTCAACATCTTAATGTTAATTCAACAGTAAGGCATTATTCACAAGGAAATTCCTCCTGGTCTATAATTGAAAGGTGTTGTTAACTGAGTGGTCTAGCCTTCTGATATTTGTCTTGGTTTCACTGAACCAGGGGAAAAGAAAGAGTTCAGATTGAAGAAGCATGGAAAGTGCATCAAGGGTGTGAAGTTAAAGAACACAAAAATATGTCAGAAATTTCTTTCTACACTGGAAAATGTTATAGTATTTCAAAATATATTTTCATATTAAACCAACTTGCAATTCCAAAACACGTAATAGACTGGACTTCTGTTTTTTTTATGTATCAAGGTGATTTTGTGTGCATGTGTGTGTGCAACTTACTTCATCTAAGAATGCATGATAATTGACACAAGCTAAGAGACAAGGAAAAAGAAGAAGGAAAAATCCCAAACATTTTTCTGACGCTCTCCCAATTAGGATTTTGCTGATTTCTTTTCCAACATGCTGCACTCAAAAGAACAAGCAAAGCTATGCTGACTGTGTCACCACCTGCTAGTCAAGATAAAATCTATTTAATTTTGTTTGACAATGTGTTTTGTAAGACATCTGAGATACCCTGAGAATGACACTTCTCTGCTATAGAGCTAAGATTACAAAAACCACTTATGCAGAATGCAAATTTTTTTCTCCACTGTAATATCAGGGATACAGTGTAAAAATATGAGTTCTAATATAATCAGTGAAAGCATGGAAGAATACAACAGGAAAAAATGTGATGACCATATATATAAATAACTACAAAGGGAATTTAGCTAAGACTCTGTATTGCCCTTTCTCTTTAAACATTGGAAATCCATTTGTTGTGCCTGAGCTCACTGATAGCACATATTTAGCTTCACGCTTGGCTGTATAATTTCTGAACTGAACATCAAATCAACTTGCTCTGAAAAAACAAAATCTGATCATTAAGGTCAGCAGTAGTTTATAACAAACTGTGTGTTGACAACTATCATAAACTAGAAAACTTTGAAAAATTTGTATTTCTTTTTACTATTATTCTTTACAGCTTAGCATGAACATGTTTGCTGTTTCCCAGATTGAATAAAGACTAGCTAATTCTGAAAACTTTCAATGTGATAGTAATCCACAATTTATCACATAATGACAAGGATCCACAGAAGGGTCAGGTACAAAGGGTTATAGTGACATCAGGTGACATCAGACTGGTAAACTGTCACTAGTGGGGTTCTACAAGGCCCCATCCTCAGCCCTATGCTCTTCAACATCTTCATTGATAACTTGGACACAGGGCTGGAAAGGATACTTAGCAAGATCACAGATGATACAAAACTGGGAGGAGCTGCTGACTCCCTCCAGGGCAGGGAAGCCCTGTAGAGAGACCCACAAATCAGGGGTCTGGGAAGTCACCAACCACATGAAGTTCAACAAGGGAAAGTCCTGGATTCTGCACCTGGGATGGGACAACCCTGGATGTACAGACAGACTGGGGAATGAGATTCTGGAAAACAGTGCTGGGGAAGAAGAACTGGGGGTCCTCTCTGATGGCAGGTTAAGCATGGGCCAGCAGTGCCCTGGCAGCCAGGAGGGCCAAGCGTGTCCTGGGAGACATCAGGGACAGCATGGCCAGCCAGGCAAGGGAGGAGATTGTCCTGCTCTGCACTGGGGCAGCCTCACCTTGAGTGCTGGGAGTAGTTTTGGGAACCACAATGTAAAAAAGCCATTAAACTATTAAAGAGTGCCCAAAGGAGGGCAACAAAGATGGTGAAGGGCCTTGAGGGGAAGCTGTGTGAGGAGCAGCTGAGGCCACTTGCTCTGTTCAGCCTGGAGGAGACTGAGGGGAGACCTCATTGCAGTTACAACTTCCTGGTGAGGGGAAGAGGAGGGGCAGACACTGATCTCTGTGGTGACCAGAGACAGGACCTGAGGGAATTGCCTGAAGTTGTGTCAGGGGAGATTTATGTTGGATATCAGAAAAATGTTCTTTGTCCAGAGGGTGGCTGGAAACAGGAACAGGCTCCCCAGGGCAATGGTCACAGCACCAGCCTGACAGAGTTCAAGCAATGTTTGGAGAATGTTCTCAAGCACACTATGTGATTCTTGACGATGGTCTTGTGCAGGGCCTGGAGCTGGACTTTGACGATTCTTGTGTCTTGGGTCCCTTCCAACTTGGCATATTCTGTGATTCTGTGAAAAAAAGCTACTTTTTTCCAGGCAGAGCTCAGAAGTCTGCCAGTTGTTGACAGATATTCCAGTGTAATTTACTAAAGCAGGCAATTGAGACCTGCAGTCTGATGCACAGCTGTGTTTGGTTGAAGATTGGGAAGAAGCTACCTGTGCACTACCTACCTGTGACCACCTTATGTGGCAGAGCAGGAACTTGTTGCACACATCAAAACAGAAGTGCTAGGAAAGAATATGGGTTTACAGTCCTATTCTCCTTTTGACCGCTTAAAGGTTAGTTGGGGCTTTTTTGTTGTTTGGTTGTTTTTTGGTTTTTTTTCTGGGATAAGTTTAATCCCGTTCCACTTCTAACAGTGACTTTACAGCAAAATCTGCCTCCGGAAATTATCTGACAGAAGCACTGGGTTGGAATTATTGTGGGTTAGCAGCCCACTTTCTGTAGTTTTATTGTCAAGTTTGTGCCCTTATTGGCTCACTTTGTGGTAAGTGTTGCTTCAAATAATTTAAATTATTTTCTTTGCAGCATTTCCTTTGGGGGCTACAGCCTGTATTGAGAGTATGGAAACTATTTCCCCAGATGGAGCCAATGAATGTTCTGAGGCCTAATAATATATGTATCCTCTTGCAATTCACAGCAGATTCCAGTAAACACTGGGCTTCATCTGAATGCTTGAATACACCACTTTCCAGAGCTCTTGGCAAGAATGACGTGGGTGTGAGGACAGCACATCCATATCTTGTCATTTATCTGCGCAGGAGGAATCTGTGCTCGTTTTCTGAACCTTACTTGACCACTGACCACACCAGACAGTTTTGTATTTAGCTCTGCCAGAGATCTGCAAAGATGAAACACTCATTTTTCATCTGCCTTTTTTTTCTTCTTTTTTCACAGACAGGATCCAAAACCTTCTTTAGCTGCTGGCTCACAATCTCAGTCTTTGCACTTTATATTTGGGCCCTCTGACAGTAGCAGTTACAGAGGAGTGACATGGTTTAGATAATATCACACTGCAATTCTGACTTGCTGACCTTCAGGTGACCCAGCATGTCCTTTGGTTCTGGTATGCTGGGAACAAACAATTTGCAATGACTACAATTCATAAATATTTTTAAAATTCATAAAAAAAAATAGGAAGCCAGAATATATTACCAAGCTCTTAAAATCTCAGAGAATTCTCTTGTAAACATACTAAATGGCATTTCAAGTACTGATAATATGTCCAAAAGGGTTTATCCTTAGATTCAAACTTTGAGTTGGCCAGGTGGTCAGTTTGCCTTTTGCTAATTATCCTCTGTTGGTTAATTACACAGCTATAGGTTGAATTTGTTAAAACATAAGGTTTGTTTATCAAGGTAGTACATGGGTGCAACTACTGGAACAAAGTTACTATAACACTTGGTAAGCAACGCATGCTATTCTGTACAAATCCCTCTCTGTTGAGAACCTCACACCGTTTTTCTGCTCGAAAAGTAAATAATTTCTGCTTTCTGTCAAGTGCCCTTGGCTTATGTCTAAATTCTTCATTCTGACAGGCCCTGTATCTTCAATGACCCTGGTAGACACTCCTTTTTCTCTACGTAGTTTGCAGAGCTAGACATACACATTTTCACCCTACCTGCAGCTTTCCACACATCTTTGTGAAGCTCTTGGAGCTTCTGTTTTACTCTCATGCAGTAACACTGAGTGTAAGTGATGGTAAAGATTGTGTTTGGTGTTAGTCATCTTGAAAGGATTAGGGATACTATATATTAGTAAATCAACTGAATGATAATTAATTTGCCCTCTATGAATGTATGGTCCATTCTTTTGCTTCACAGAGGAAAGTAAAACGAGCAGATGAAATTTTTACATAAGAAGATTTATTTCGTTATGTCATTAATTGTTTTAAGGTGGTGCCGTTTTTGTCATGAGTCCTTTCATTATCCTGAAATGAAATTGTTAAGTGTAATAGACAGCAATACAGTGTTACAATATAGTTGCACCAAAATAAATGTCTCTTCACATTCAATTCAGATATAATTTGGTTGCCTTCAACTATATTATCATGGATGTAGTGTTAGCTTTTTATTTGTCTTCCTGCTCTGGGCTTCAGTAGAATGAGTTCCTGTACTTAATGGCTTTACAGGTTTGTGATATTTATTCAGCATGTTTGCTGAGCAATGAGCACTTAGCATTTGTCATCTGGCATCTTTCATTTTCTTTCCCCAGAACACTTTAAAAAGGCCGCATTTTATTTGGGGAAGGAAGAAAAAAGGTACCTTGGTATATTCTGTGTACTTTCAGAGATACTACGCATTTAGTCACACAAGCTTTTATAAATTTAGCCTGTTGCAACAAAAGAATAGTTCTTCTCCACTGTCTTCAGCCACCATATCAAGTAGCAATATTATTCAAAAAGATCAGAAAAAAAGGTGAATCAATATTGCCACTCCTGTTTTCCAAAAGCCTTCAGAGCAATGTATAAAGTTTGCTTTAAAACAATACCTGGTACCTGCACACTAACAAAATTAAGAAAGTTCTGGAGGGACATCTGTTTTTGTTTATAAAATAGCCATGCTGATTAGCCATAGTTAATGGTCCAAAGTCTGAGCTCCCATGAGACATTTCATTTAGACTGCAACACCTGGCTCTTAGCAACACTGCTCATTAATTTTATTGTGCGGAAGCTGACTTACACTTTAAGGGACTATGGACACAGCATAATTTAGTGCTTAGGAGGATATTGAAGGAAGAGGGAGAAAGTTAAGTGTTTATGATTGTCTTATGTAAAAAACAGGTAAACATAGAAATGTACCTTTAGAGGTCCATAAAATATGCTTTTGCTACAGCTACTGTTTTGTAGCTGAGTCCCCTGGTAAGAATATATGAATTTTTTGTTTTGTTTTGTTTATATTGATTAAAATTCAGTCTACACATGTGCATTTCAGAATGCTATGTCCCTTGATCACAGTTGGAATGGGATGATGAGATCACTGAGGGTAGATTTTTGTAATTTTGAGTAGACTTCCATTGGCTTCATAGTGGGAGGTAAAAATCCCTTTGCAAGTCTCTGTTTTCTGGGGTCCAGATGTTCTGTTCTGTAACCATGAACAAAGCACAGGGTCAAAGTCTACATCCTGACCACTGTTAATACTACCATGGATTTTGGCTCCTGGATAAGATTCCTGGATGAAGAAAGTGTAGTTCTGATTTTGTTTCATTTCTCTTAATGTCCTGAGACTGTCAACAAAAAGGGTCAATTTATCTTTATGAATTAAGACAGTAGAATGCAGAAGAATGCACCATGTTGCACAGAGAACTTCCAGTTTTATAAAACGATGTACAATTTGGGAATTCAAAGAATTAGGTCTTGTTCTGCTGATAATGGGCTAAATGTACTGTCTTTTTATATTCCTTCAACTTTCTTCCTTCATTACTTACCAAAACTGTTCATGTCCAGTACAGCTTCCCAGCTTTTCCAGACTTTTTTTTCACCTCTCTCAGTTCTTTATTACATTTCTTGTTCTATCAGCATTGCTTTTGTGGTTCAAACACTTGAAATGATTGAAAGGAAAGAAATCAGACCCTAAAATGCTATATGGCTGCATATAGCATCTCTAGACTGCACTAAACTAATCTAATCAAATCTAATTAATATAATATAGATAAGAATATCATTACCCTAATTCGTTCAAGGTTAAAAATAAATGTACTTGTGTCTGTTGAATTTTACAGTGATTAAATCTAATCAATTATACTTGTACTCATTCTACCTCTAACTTGCCCTTTTCTTTGGATAAGGTGTGATGTAAAATTTTGGAATCATGATGAACTCATATGGATTAATTTTTTCAAGAGTCTCTTCTCAGTACAAGGTTTCTTACTTCTAGTGGAAGGTAAATATAGACCAGGGTTTCCCATGCTTCCGTCTTCTAACCCTTCTTTGGGCCTTGTTTCATTCTTCTGACGGTGCCCAAGACAAGGGTGTAGTTTTGGCCTAGTGGTAAACCTTTCTGTAATTCTAAGTAATTGCAATTACAAGTACTACTTGTAGACACTGAGTCTAGGAATAGCATGCATGTGTGCTAAATAATACATATCCTTTTTTAAAGTAGTAATTGGAATCTGCAGGATGCTTGAATAAATTTTATAATGTGTGAGACAATTAAGGCATATTTCAATGTGAAAAAAACAAATGCTTTTGAAAGCATCTGATTGAACACTTTAATGTCAAATTATACCTGTCAGCTTTGAAATACAGAACATTTAAAGTGAGACAGCATTCTGTTAAGTATTAAGTATTTACCTTTTATCACTGCTTTTTTCATCTGCCTCTGCTTCTATTATGGTATATGTCTCCTGTAAAGCAACAATAGTTGGTGAACAAATTGTGCACAAGTTAGAAGGATTTAAATAAGAAGAATTCAAAGGAATTTATTCAAGTCCTTGGTTTTAAAAGAGAAACATTACTTTGAAAAAAAAATGCCTGATAAGACTAATGGTTTTACAGAATGGACTTGAACACTTCAAGCGAGTTTTGTCCTGAACTACTTTTCACCTCTCCCTGAAAGCTATTTTGTGGTCAAAAAACATTTTATCTGAATATTTCATAATTGGTCTGTCTGTACTTTTCACCACTTTCTTACACTTTGATCTGATAACTCTAGGAGCAGTCTTGTTTTCTGGAGTTACTGTCTCCCAGCTGCACTTTGGCAGCGAGGAGTCAGCACTGTTTCTTGACTTATCACCCATTTATTTTAGTTAAACCCAGCTAAAATGAGTACCAGTGAGAAGGCATTCAGTTGATGATGCAAGTTTAGAACAAAATAATGTTATTCTTAATCAGGTGACTGCAGGTAAGGCCCAGCAGTGCTCTCAGATACATGGGGTGCAGAGTGGGATGGATGCACAACTGGTGGGAACCCTGGTCCCCTCATCTGTGTTGGCTTCCCCTGGGCCAAGGGTGCATTTCACTCATCTACCTGGGAAGCTCCCATGACTAGCCTCCAAAATCCTAGAGGAATTTGGGCTGAACAGGGTAAGACTTTAAAGCAGTTATGGTAAAATCCTGACTGTCCCAAAGTCAGGTGGTCCTTTTACTCTACAGAGGCAGGGGTTTTCCTGCACTTTTCAAACTTAAACATATAAAGGTGGCTGAACTCTGGATCTTCACCCACTGATTTCTTCTAAGTATGTGCTTGGAGCAACTTTTATTAGCAAATCGTAATATGGGAAAATATGACTGTACATATGATTCCATAGGTTGTACCTGAGAATATTCTCGTGATAAAAAGAAAAAAAATTAAATATCTTTTCAGGGAATTCAACTTATTGTGAAATTAACACATATATTCAGTACATTTTATAAAGGTGTTTTTTTACAAGGAGCTTGTTACATTTTGAGAGTATAATACTTGATGCAAACACAAACAATGGAAAACTGAAAGATACTTGCTTGACTTTAGTTTTACAGGTTGAGACAATCTGTATCCCTCAGCATCCCATTAACTACATCAAAAAACATGTTCATTATCTTGAGTTTATACAAACACTGGCTAGTTTCCAGGGATACACAAAAAACTGTGTCTCACTGTAATATCTTATTTTATACTAATTAATTTTGATTCGACTTACATGATTAAAACATCCCACATAAAATACAGGTTCTTCATCAACTCTCAAATAAAAGTCTCCTTTTCTTCAGTTAGTTTGAAGTTATTCACAGAGGTCAGACCACTGAACAATTACAGTTTTCTGTGTTGCTAATTATGTCTTACATGGCTGAGAAAAGTGCAGTCCTTCCAGTTCTCAATTTCTTTTGTTCAGTACTTCCATGAGACAATTTCCTTTGAAATGCACAAAGGTATAATAAATTTTGCCCACATACAACCTGTTGAAACATTCAGAATAGTCAGTGGTTTTTTTGTGGTTTACAGCACAGAAAATGGATAAAATAATCTGGTTTGTGTATTCCTTCATCCTTGAACATCACAATACATAGTGTCTGTTGAAAGTATTGAACCATAAGAAGGTCTGAAACACAATTAGCAGTGAAACCTGCTATTGCCAGTACAAAACACATTTCTAAAGACTTAATATGCTTTTTGGTGGTGTTTTGACCACCTTGGTTACACCCCATGTTAGCTCACTTGCCCAGAATTGAACTTCTTGCAATCACGCTGTGAGTGCTCCACAGTGCCTGCAAACTGATGACTTCTGCCCCACAAACTCTAAGCATAATGAATTAAAGACTGAACACCTGGGAACCTCTGTTAGAACAAAGTGCATGTTCAAGACAAATCAAGGTAGGGTCACTGAAACATAAGTTATGTTTCTTTAAAAAGTTATTAATTCTGTTGACATATATCTTCTTCCCCAAATTTTGTCATTTAAAGATGGAAATATTAGGAGTTCAAGAAGAAAATGCAAGATCCAAGGTAGAATCTACCTGGCTTCGAAATATTTTCAGAGATGCTAAAAGGATATAATTTAAAGAACTACTTGATGATATCTCAAACTGAGTGCTATTAGTGAGAGTCTGTAAAAACTTATATTGCTAACATTTGACTTGTTAACATTAATTACTCATTTTTCCCAGTCTTCCATAAAAGCTCCTCTGCAATTTCCTCTGTCTTCTGATTTTGTTTTTGAGTCTCTGTGTTGGTTTGATAACAAACCAGTGGGAGATCACAAGTCAAGATTGAAATTAAAAATAAGTGAAATAATACAAGGAAAAGCACTGACAAAGTCAGATACAACCTAACACCCTGTTAGGGTGGTAGTAGCAGTCCGACTGAAGTAGTCCAGTTGAAGCAGTGATCCTGTGAAGGTCTAGTCTCCAGCTGAAGATCCAGTGTAGCTCTGGTCCTCTGGGAACCCAGTAGACAGGGCTAGCTCAGGCAGTTCCAGGCCAGGTTATATCCAGGTGGGAACACCGGTCCTCCCTCCTGGCAGAGCATCCACATGGGATAAGTCCATGAGTCACACGGTGGGTCCTGATGGCCCATTGCCTGTCATGCGGGGTGGGTCGTTAGCAGCTGGTAACAGCTAACGGATGGCCCATTGCCTGTCATCCGGAGTGGGTGATAGCAGCTAATGGCCCACAGCTGGTGGTAATAGAATACTTAACTACATCAATATTGCAACCTAGGACAGTCTCAGAGCTTATGTTTAGCTGCAAATGCACATTATGTAAATTAAATTACATGAATACAAATGGCAAGAGGGGATTTTTGTTATAACAGAATATGATGGAAAAATAATTTGGGCGAAAACAAAGAAAACATTCAGGTTTTCTGAAGCTGTAATAGCAGTGACAGATCTATCTTTTCCACTCCCCTTTTCTTTGTTCAACACAAAGGTGTGTTCTTTATCCTACTGTAAAGCTGAGGTTTAATATCCTTTTTTAATGGGGTACATGTTCATTTTTGATAGGCAGCCACAGGCAAGAGAAGAACAACCATCAGAACATAGGGAAGATATGGAATTTGCCTCATTCCCCTTTTTTAGAGGTACTTTTATGGGAGGCATTGCATTTCAGAGTCTGTAGATGATGTATCTGTTGGGTTGCCCAGCAGCAACAAAAACACCCATTGTAGGGTGGCCACAAATTCTGCAAAAGGGTATAGAACCCATTGACAAACAAACAATAAATTATTCTCATGGACAGCATGAACAATAGAATTAGACAAATGTTCTGGTGGATTGGTTTGCCCTGGAAAATTCGGATTCAGTGAAATGAAATCATCTTACTGGAGCACATTAATTTTGTTGAAATCTCTGACAGACTCCAGTCTACCAGACAGGCAAACTGGGCTTCCCTGCTGGTTTACAGGGCTCCCCACTCCCAGGAGCAGCTAAACCCATGGTCTGGTGTGATTTCTATCTAAGTTATTTAGCCAGCTGGCTCTGTGGCTTGGATTTTTTTAAATATTCCATTTCATTCTCCCAAAAGAAAATATTTTTAAAATTTATGTTCCATGGAAAAGCTCAAATTTATGAATTTTGTTCCAATTTGGGGTAAACACCTTTTTATTGGAGGGGAATATTATTACTGAAAGGGTATATCTGTTTTCTCAGAGCCCCAAAAAGCAAATGGTCTTGGCTGCAAGTGACATCAGCAAGCTGATTTTACAAATCCCTTATACAACTTTATGAGCAAAGTGCATACTTGTCGCCATTGTGTAATCTTATGTTGAATTTGCACTAAAGCTTGAAATGAAATCTGCTCACAGGAAATGTGGACTTAAACCTGGGAATTAGTTTTTACCTTTTTAAGGAAAAGGAGTGTTCTTCTCTTTAAATGATCATGTAATGAACTATACTGAGACCATTAATGCTGTATTTTATTTTCAATATTGACTTTAATTCTCCAGCTCTGTTTTATTAATTCCATGTGAACGGTGACATTCAGGAAGTAGCAAAGCTTTTGAAGAAAATCCCTCATTGAAAGTCATTAAAAGAAGTACCAGCAGATACTACTTTAATTGCTAAAATTGACAGTGGAATCCTTAAATCCACAATGTCATTGAAGCCTATTCTATCTCAGTTGCAATGTGAAAAGCTCTAAGTTTTTTTCACTGACATCTTTTATACATTACAAGATATGGCAAGCTTCCTAATGCCTGGAATTCACATTTTACCTTCTCTGACCAAAAAAAAAAAAAAAGAAAGAAGAAAAAAAGAAAAAAAAAGTCAGAAAGTCAGAGACAGACTTGCAATTAACCAAATAAGACTCTGAAGTTATATTTCACACATCCGTGTTTTAATCTCTGTCCCTTTAGAAGACATAGACAGGAACTGAGGACTCCAGACTTAAGTCTAGATTTAAAAACAAAATAAAAGATCACTACATCTTCCTCAAGTCACAGAGGAAACAAAGTTAATTAGGAAATTGAGAAATAAACTTAGGGAAACATTTTCTATATTTTTCAATCCTAATAGAATTTAACTTTGAAGTTTTTCTGGTGGTTTTTTCACATTAGAAAAAATAGATTTATCTGATGTAGACACAGAGATACTAGTTTCTTGTGAGAAACAAAAAAAATCACTCACAAGAATATTCTATGCACACAAAATTATAGTTTGATTAAAACATGAGGAGAATGCTATTTGGAAAGCAACAAGTTGAAAAAATAATAGTTTTGATATTTGCCAAATTCTGTTTCCCCCTTCCTAGTTTATCATGAAATTGTCAAGATGCCAAGCCTTCCTCCTTTTGCTTTCCATAATCACAGGAGACTTCAACCCCTGACCAAGATGATGTTATCCTCCGGCTGGAGGAGTTCTGAACCTGCTTGATTCCTGTAGCTGTTTAATACAGATACTGCTCAATTCATACATGAGTTCCAGACAGATGCACCCATCCTATCCTTGCTGCTGGGATCTGAACTCAAACAGCTCTGAAAAACAATTCTAGATGCCCCTCCCCATTTTCAGGCATCTCTTGTAAAGACAGAAGGTCTTGCACAGCTTTAGTTCTTGTGAAGACACTAGAAAAGAAAAGTTTGGATTCTATTTAGGCAAAATAACACTGGACTTACAGATTATTAATGCAAACATTATAAGAGAAAACAGTAGTTTTCTTTTCCATGAAGTACAGAGGGAATTTATAAGGTATGTAATTAATTAAATCAATCTTATGGTAGTAATAGAACAAGCATTTTAAATAGGTTTTAATGTATGAATGCTATTGACACTCTGTCTCCACCTCTGTAATAACATCTAGGGTAAGAACAGCAGTTATTTTAATAAAAAGAGAAAACAGAAAAAAAACTATTTAGAAGTGGAGAAACATCTGGTCTGATTCCTCTGTCATTGGTGCATGCAATCCTGCAATGCAATGCTGCTGACTGAATGATTTTCCTTCTGTGCTAGAGTAGAAAACTGAGGAGAATAAAACCCAATTAACCCATCATTTCTCCTTGTCGGCTCTCCCTTTTGGACCATTTATAAATAAATTCTTACACCCCTGATATACTCTTTATAACCTTCATATTGGAATGGAAATATAGGAAGCAGAAAAGGATCAAAGCATCAAGTCTAGGAAAAGAAGGGAAAGGTAAAGTTTGGTTATTTTTTTAGTAACCTTGAATGAGGTTTTCTCTCTGATCATTGAAACAATTTAAATTTCAACAGGTTTCAAGCTGGTTTTTTTCAGACTGGTGTCAAATGTAATGTGCTGGAAAAAAGACATGGTGTCAATTTAAGCAGTACTGGTGGGTTTAAAATTTTGGGAATATGTCTGTTTTATGGGGCACTTTACCTTGTTAGAGCTTGTTAAAACTGAAGCTGATGTAAATTCTGGAAAGAATTACAAACCTGACTAAACAAACTAGGTATCTGAAATTATTCCAAAATGAATCATCAAGGGAAAGACACTATTTATAAAGACAGTAGAGAAAGCTTCTTATCATAAACAGCAATTGTGTGTGGATAGTCTTTCTGATTGCATTCAGTGTTGTCAGTAAATTTGTTGCTCTTTGTAACTTTTCTCTTTACTTACACATTGCTTTCTGAATATCTGTGGGAGGGGTGGGGAGGGCCTAGATGATGCTCACTGTTTCCCCCAAACCTGTCAAGCCTATTCATCTGAGGAACTTAGCAGAGGGCTTAATCCTTTCATATCTCATTACTTGATTTGTAATTTTTGTGCCACTTGTCCAAGATAAATTTTCCTACATTTCAGACAATTAATTCTTTTGGTGAGTAATTCATTGTGGCAAAGGTGCAACTTCTTCTTGATGCTGGTTCATAGGCAGGACTACCAGGATGTCCCAGATGCTGTTGTGAACACACAAAATTTTGCATACCAGTTTTACCTCATCTAAGATACTTGTTATTTTCAGAAAATTTTCCCCATACAGACCAGTGTCCCCGAAGTCAGATATTTGGGTAGAATACTTCATTTACATGTGCTGATGATATAAAGTGTTAGTTAACTACATGTCTCATGTGGATAAACACTGTAGCTACCTGCCAATATCAGAGGCAAGTAGGAGGGTATTGTTGCAGAACAGCTGAGGTTGGCAGGAACATCCAGATGCTCTGTCCAGCCCCTCTTCTTCAAGCAGGGCCATCAAGAGCTAGTTGGCCTGGTTCACATCTGCATGACTTTTGAATATGTTGAAGCATGGAAACACCCTAACCCTCCCCAAGCCACCTGTGCCACTACTTGGTCACCCTCACAGGGAAAGTGTTCCTTGATGTTCAGACAGAACTTTTTACATTTCGGTTTTTATCCACTGTGTTTCCCAAAATAGTTCAATGTGGATGCTTACCACTTCTCTGGATTATTTCTAAGGTTTCTTTTATGTAGATTGTTCTTTATTAACCAGCCCAGAGTAAATTCCGTGAAAGCTGTCAGGAAGGAGAATTCTGGGGAAAAAACAAGGGTACCTTTAACCCTTCTAAGTGGAAGACTTCCATAGCTCTTTTCAACCTGACAATGATGAACCCCACAAATATATGTATTTCTGGAGGGTTGTGCCACATGTGCAGTATCTCATATGAAAAACTATTCCCAGGTAGGTTGCCTGATACCTAAACAATCAAACAAGTATGATATAGAGTTAATCTGCATGACATGAATATTGTGTTTAGAATGTACTGGAAGAACTGGTCACTAGTTCACTAGCTTTGTGTCTCACATGCTCAGAATTTCCCAGAAAGTGAACCAGAAGTCTTAGGCTGGAGCTGTATTTCCCATAGGTGGCAGGTATGCATCCAGAAAGGGAACAGCGGCTATGAATCACAAGCTGCTGTGAGGCAATTCTCTGCACAAGTAAGTGAGGCTGTTGATGCTATACTAAAATACACCTCATCCTTAAGACACCTGAAAGTCTACAAATGACAAGGAGACCCAGAAACACCAATGAAACAGATATTTGGCTGCTGCTTTCTGGCTTGGTTTACAAAATGGAGCCGCAAACCGCACTGTTACAGCTGGTGTTTTATGGTTTCTGAGAATCAGTGCCTAATTTAGATAATTGTCCTTGATTTCTAGTGATAACTAAAATATTCCTTATAGTAGAGAACAGAGCTGGGCAAGTTAATTTTGAGGCTACATATACCAGCATCAAAACTGTGTGTCAGCTAATAAAATCAGAATTACAGTTTCACATGATGTGTAGTAAATTCATACAAATTACTCACTATGTTTTTGTTAATTGATCCTCTCACCTTTCACATTACAAATAAAACTAATAAAATGGATCATGGCAAAAGTACAAGCTCAAACTGTCAGTCATCTCTCTCTGTAAGTAAAAAGATTAATATTTTACATGTAATGTAGAACCTGACATAGTCAAAACAGAATCCCTCTTGTGTCCAGATATTCATATAACACTGACAGGATTTGTTAAAATTATTTAGCTTACATTCCTTTCTCACATGCATCACAATAATTTTCTGCATTCAGAAAACTAGTTACTAATAACTATATTTATGCAGATACATGTATATTTTGAGATTGTACCACATGTGTGCAATTTTCAGATGTGGCTGTAACCTTTCAGGAAGTCTGGGTACCTTGTTTCATTTTCAAATCACTTCCATTAACATTCTTCCACACAGCAGATGCTCAAAGGCAATTTTCAAGACGAGCAAGTAAAGCTTGTTGTAGCTCATTCTGCAGTGGTCTGACCCTGGAATGCATGCAGCACAATGTGATGTGTCTGCATCCTGAAGGTATAACAAAAAAAAAGCTCCAACAGAAAATAGTAATCCAAGCGTAATAATGAATTATGATTATAAGAATCCCTCTGATTCATATCTTCAAACCCACATAAAGCCCCAGGAAAAGTCATTCAAAGTCCATTTTCTCTCCATAGTTTTGTGGATTTATTTTAGTCAACAAAATTTACATTGAGAGGAACGGGAGAAGGATCTTGGAGCCAACTAAAGGAACAGAAAAGGAGCAGCTTACCCTCCCACGTGCTGTAGATGTCAGCAAAATCTTTTGTAATTCTGGGCAAGAACTCTTAAGGATGCTGGTTTATAGTAGGCTTTCCAAAACATAGGCACTGAATGACAGAACAGTGAAAGCAAATGGATAAGTTAAATAATTGCTTCACCAGCATGTTCAGTAAGCCTCATAACTCTGGTCTGCCCTTGCAGTCAACCACCATGGATTTTGAATATAGATGGTGGAAGATATAGCTGGAATTAGATTGCTCCATGAGTGAAAAATGTTTTGGAGGTTCTGCAGCACAAAGCCAGGCTCATTTCTGCTGATGTTGAAAGAATTTTCCTTCCTACCTTGTTGTGTGCTGCCTACGACTGAGACTTTGGCCATGGGCAGTAAGCTTTTGCCAAAATAAATCTAAACCAGTCCTTTGTCCATCTCTGAAATCTTAATATGAGAACTCAACAATCAGTTTACATCCCTCATTCCCCCCTGCTTGTAGAGTAACAGTCAGCTTTGCTTGCTATCATGACTTTTATGTTTTGCACTACCCACAATAAAGAAATCCCAACTGGAAAATGTTTCCCTTAAAGGAATTCTCAAATTTGAGGTACCATGACAGATGCAAAAACCATATGACATTTGTATTCCATGTTGTACAATTCAAAGGAGAAAAATATGGCCTTTTGAAGATATTATAAACCTTTACATTGGTCCATGCTTATATGGCATTCCATGATTAGGGTATTTTACATCTTCTTTTTAGTTTCTTTTCTATTTTTGATGCTATTTATTTTTCAATCAGCAGATTAGCTTTCCTCTGAAATCACCCTGGTTTGGACCCAGTTGACTTTGTTTCATTTATCCTTCTGTCTCTTCGTGAATAGATGAAGAGTCATTGAGATATTGATCATGTTTAGTGACTGTGTTTAAACCTCCTGTTAAGAAGAAACATCTGGAAAAGCTGAAACTTTTGGTAAAAATTAATGTTTGGCTGTTGTTGGCAGACAATCCTGTTTACAGATTAAAGTCATGGGTGTAACTTTCCACACAAAATTCTTGTTTTTACTTAAGAAACTGGAGACGGAACTATCCCACCATAGGAGTGTAATGGTCCAAGGGATCTGATCCAGTATCACAGTGCTCTTAAGACACATGTGGCACTCGTTCTGCTCAGCCTGAAGCTAATCCCTTGCCACAGCCTCAGGAGCACTGATGGATTTGACCATGGAACGTGCTGGGTTGTTTCCATAGATTCCACAGACACTTGCCCATCATAATTACATCATATATTCATGTTAAGAAAGTATGCACTGTAAAGAGGAGTAGAAGAGCTGAAAACACAAAAAAATCACTACTTCTCCTCAGTCCTCTCATGAGTAAAAGTGCAATGGATGTCTAGGTTTATTCTCTCTTGTCCATCTTGAGTAATGAATACTAATTTTGTTCTTAATTCTACTGTTACATCGGATTTGAGAGGATCCAATTTTATGTGCTGTATCTACTCAGAAGCAGAGTAACATTTGGGAAAAAACTCCAAATATCTTAGCAAAAATGTGAGCTTTTCCTCCAAAATTATTATCTTTCTCATAACATATAACTAAAATTGCCTTACAATTGAAACATAAACTTGTAAAACTGAAACTTTTGCCAGGGAAGAATAAAATTAAGCAGCTAGTTACTTTGTCATTTCTCTCTCTGAAGTAAGGAATTTCCTGAGCCTAAATTTGTCAATTATTTTTGGTAGATTTTAACTAAATTCTGCAGCCTGGTGAAACAGCTGCACTGTACTGATTACTTGATGGCCATTTATTTCATTAACATTAATTTAGTTTTAAAAACCCCAAGTTTTAGATGAGTTTAAGAAAAAAGTTTTTCATAATCTGCTTATGTTTCTTCAGCGAGGAGACCAGCTTGTTGAGAAAAACTGAAAATTAATGGTATGAATGAATTCCTCAAATCTTCCAAGGCTAACATTCAGCTTTAGGAATATGTCGTAGTTGCTTCTCACACTAGGGGAACTTAATGTAGTTATTCTCCCAGCTGCTTTTGCTAAATCAGTGACAGGGTTAAAATAATAGTTCTGCTTTTAAAGTAATTTTTTCCTGGTAGTACGTGATTTAGTTCAAGTGAAGGTTCAATTTACAAGCCATGTAATAGATAATATATTACAAATTCAAAGCTAATCCAAGCAGTAGTTCAGACACCTTCACAGCCTAGATTTTAATGCTGGTTTAATTGATTTTTAGTTAGACCGTGATCCTCAGAGGACTCTACCTTCACACTGCAGTAGTTCATATTACATTTTGTTGTTTCAGTCTCCTTTTCTATGCAAACAACCCTTTAATCAGACAGACTTCAATGTGCAGAAGCATGAGAAACTGCAACATATTCAGTTTGGTTAGACAACTTGTCACATATCTAAATATCTTTCACAGTCTTTGTGACAGAAATGGCAGTATCACCTCAAGCGTCAGCTGAACCTGTAATTCAAGTGAATTTTTGAAGGACAAGTGCATGTTCAGGAAAAACAAGGAATGACTATCAACATTCAGATATTTTGGTTTTCAGTTTGCAGTGGTTGTTTCTGTATACATCAGGGAGTTGGAAAATGTAAGAAATGAGAGTTCAGAATGAAAATAAATTTAATGTTTTAAAAGTAGGCTGTGAATTGGGGTCTCAGTATTAATGTTTTATTCCATTAAAAGCCTTACTAACTTAGGAATCTATGTACAATTATGCACTGGATTTGCAAGAAGGAGTCAACTTATGAAAACTAACAAATTCTGCAATATTGTAATATTTTGAATCAATATTGCTTTATTTTCCAAGGAATTGCATATTTCATAAAGGGAAAAAAAATATGGTCTTAAAAGAATATCTGGGGGAGGAGGTAAGTAGAAATTATTTTTCACTGAATGCAGACAAGATACAAAGAAAGAGAAAAAACCCTAAATTTTGTGTCAAATGGGAATTTCTTTACCTAAGCATGCAATGCTTCTCTTAAGTAACATTTGTCGTCTCAATAGGCCTTGCCAGTGAAAATATGTATTACGAAATAGTGCTATTTTTGAAACACTAAAAAAGTCTAAATACTTCAAACAGAGCTCTATTAGGGAAAAACAAACTGAAAATTTGGCACTATTTCCCATAGGCAATGTCTTATGCTATCTTTATTGGTTTTTTATTTTTTCCTCTTTAAAAAAAAAAAATCAGAAATCTCACCTCCCAGTGGCAATTGAGTAATGCCATATTTCCACAGTACCCCCCAGAGGTGCCACCACCTCATCTGGGGGGTTCAGCTGTGCCCTGTGAAGGGTCAGTTGGAGACAGCTGGAGCTGGAAGTGTCCTTTCCTCAGGGGGACCACCCAGCAGTTGTCACTGCCATGGACATCCACCAGATCAGCCAATAACTACCAATATCTACTGAGATTTTTACAGCTCAAAAAAGAGACAGAAGACAAAAAAAAAAAAAATTCAACGGACAGAGTTGAGAAAGGGCTATCCAAGTGAGCAGCTTAAGTGATAAATACAGATTTTGAAGGTGATCAGTACATACATAAATATGGCATGGGAGAGGGGAGAGAAGCTGCAAATAGTAAGACTTAAGGGACACAAATGATCACAAGCAGCTGCAAGGTGTTACACACACCATCAACTCTACAGCAGATGGAAAAATAGGAACAGAACAACCAGAGGGGATTAAGAGGAAAAATAAAAAATGGGAGATGGCTTTGTAAAGAGAGAGAAAGAGAATTCTTTAAAGGATAAGAGACAACACTGAGAACAGTCCAAAACTACTGAATGCTATAAAAATGGGTGAAGATGTGTGTGTGTGTCCTAGGACATGAAAGAACTTGCTTAACAAAGCTGAGCAAATCAAAGCTGAGAAATCAGGGCAAGTGGGAAGGAACAGACACAAAAAGGAAAGAAAAAAGTAAAGAAGGAAAAAAAGAAGGAAGAAGAAGATGGAAGAATGAACCACCCTCCTCTCACCCCAAAAACACCTGTAGCACAGGGTTTTCATTTCAGAGGGAGAAAACTTGCACTCTGTGAAGACACAGGATGAACTCAAAAACACTTCAATCACTCTTGGCCTGTATATGTCATATGATATGTTCAGAAAGGCGTTCTTGGACCTCAAATCTATGAGTCTTCACAAGATGTGCAACTTGATGACAAAAATAAATGCCTATTTGCAACTGTCAACAGCCTTTTTAAACATTAGCTTGTTTCATAACTTTTGGTAAAACAATTGTCCTATTTTTAGTAGGACAGATATATGTAATTCCATCTAGAAGCAAAACAAAATTAATACCTATAACCTAATGAACAGAAATGGTCACTTAGCCCTCTCTGCAATTTTACATCTGGAAATCTTTGAAGCAAAGCAAAAAAACCAAATACCTCCAAAAACTGCTCAGATAGAATAAACAAGATCTGAATAGTCTCTAGTAGCAGGACCAGGCTTTTTCTGTTTCATTACACAACTGATACACAACTTCATTGCATATTTGATAAGATAAGATGTTTTCTTCTCATTGCTCTAGGATTGCATCTTTCTTTGGACTTTTATTTGATTGTAAAGATAGTGAGTTTATACTTTTTTTGCATTTCCAACAAAAAAATTTCAATAGGTGTTTAGTCAAGTGTAGCTCACTGTGCCGGGAAATTTGATATAAAGTGGACCACACATAGCTAGGAGAAGAGAGAAATGTCCATATATATGTAATATTGGCATGGTGCTAAGAGAAACCCAGAATAATTATCTGAAAAACATGACTGCATTGCTACTGTTTTTATTTCCTTAATTTGTTGCTTTTCTTCCTGTCTACTATTATCCTCTAATTTTTAAGTGAAATGTTTTGGCAATTAATTCTTAGTAACTTTTGGCTTTCCCATTTGTTTTCTGGGGGGAGGTGGTGACTTTTCTTTGTAATCCCCTTCTACCTGTTCACTTTTCTTTGTCTAAACCAACAAAGAGGGCTCCTGGACTCCAAACAGTGTCTTAAAATACTTATGTTCACATACAGAAAGTGTTAGCTTTATTGAACTCCAGCTCTATGGAAATACCAAATAAACACTTAAAATCAGAATTGAGCTTCTGCACTGAGAGGACTTGAGGACTCGCAGCTCAGATATGAACAAGGTCATCTCCTGAAATGGCTTTGTTCATTTGTCAGTGGAACAGGCAGAGATTTACCCATTCTATTTTTCAAACACAGTAAATTATGCATCTTGAGGTTCACCTGCCCCCTAGAACTGCAGCATGATGCAGGACATGTAAATAGCTCTGTTTTCCCCCATTATTTCTGGTGAAATTTACACAGGCAGTGAATAAAACTGCTGGCAGCTTTTATATTTCACCCCAGTAAGATCTGTGTTTTGCAGCTGAGGGAATGTGGATTTTTCATGGTTTTGATTTCATTTGGCTTTTGTTTGTTTGTCTGTAAGGACTGTTTATTTTGGCTTATTTATTAATCAATACTTGACCTTATTACTTGTAAGAGAGTTGTAGGAACACTTGTAAGCTATTCACTGTGGAAAGAAGGGTGTACACGCTTAAAAAATTGTTAATATTAGACTATTTTCAGCAAAGGTTAGCTAAGATGTAAGATTTCATCTACAGTTTGTAGTGCTTGTTCTAAGAGATAAAGATTGATTGTTGCTATATTTAAATGGATTATTATTTTCCCCATTTTTTGTGTTGTCAAAGCCAGGAATACTTGTAGTCTGAGTTCATCTAAAAACTTTTAACTTCTTAAATGATCCTTGGCAGTAATTTCCCTAATTCAATTCAACTGCATTGTATATGATGCTGGTTTCTAATTTTTTTTTTTTTTTTTTTTTTAGTTGGGCATCCAGTTAGGCTGCTGGTTTATCTGACATTTTCCTTTTTCCAGAATGTGCACATATGCATGGATACATGCATGTGTTTGGAGATCTGGTGCCAGTGTGGGCTCAGGCTGCAAGGATTGTCACAGCTGGGAGAAATATTGGCAGCTCACATTAACCTGAGCTTCTGCACATGTCTCTGGCGGACAGATGCAGCACAATCTTCTAGGAGTAGTAAGTTTTCAAAAGGTGGGACACTCATATTTGGAAGTACAAAGCTTGCTAAATCTAGGGAGAGAGGTAAAGATCCAATGTTACATATAATCCACTCTTCCTGTATTTGGAAATCATATGGAGCTTCCAGAGTAATAATTCCCATGTAAGGTGCAAAACAAAAAAATCTGGTTTTGATGGTTACTTACCTGTTGTCCTCCCAGGACCCTGGTATCAAATTCCAAGCTGACTGTAGCTTGGGAATGAAGAATCTTTCTTCCCCTTTTCTTTAAGCTGTCCACAACCTTTCAAAAATTATGTTTTGGAGGCTAGCAAAAATTTTAATTTGTCTTCTAGGTAAATGGAGTTGATGAGAATGTACTGTTAGGTCATCCATTTATTGGTCTCTTTTCTAGTCCATCAGCCAATTTCATTCAAATCAGATGAGAGGGAAAACTCTCAGAGACATTCAGATGCTTTTATTTTAAAGAAAATCATCAGCATGAATAATGAAAACACACATTGCTCTTGCTTAGCTAAACAGCTGGAAGTCAGGAGTGGAAACTGGGATGTTCTGGTCAAAGATACAAGAGGGAAGTGATGCCATGTGCAGGGATTTTTTAAGGAATTTGGTAAAGAAACTAGAAATGGATGAGACAGCACAGCTGTCAACAACATATAGGCACCCCAGTTTTATCTGCCCTTCTGTTTATGGAACAATTTTGTCTTTAATATCATCAATGGAAACACATTTTCATTTAATTCCTTTTTTTAATGCTAACAGGATGACTTCTATATGAAACACATTTATAAATGTCTATATGAAACACATTTATAA
This sequence comes from Lichenostomus cassidix, assembly GCF_008360975.1. NCBI lineage: Eukaryota > Metazoa > Chordata > Aves > Passeriformes > Meliphagidae > Lichenostomus > Lichenostomus cassidix. The sequence goes on from NC_139483.1 coordinate 79,558,575, forward strand.
ATGAGTTTTTCAGTATAGATATGCATTGAAAAAGAAACTGAATCTATCTACAAATTCAGATGGTCTTTTCCAGAGGGGGTTGATTTTAATATCAATATCTTTTTCTGTCCAAATCAGTAAAATGATGGAATGACATCACTGAATCTAAAGAGACGTCTTTGTTTGTTTGTTTTAAACTGCAGCCTATTAGGACAAAACCTTTCTTGTCAATATATTTTCTGTAGTGTAAGCCCATGGCAATGGACAATATTTCGGACAATAATTAGAAAAGTAAAGCCCCATATTGCAATTTCTTGTAAAATCTCTGTAAATGCACCTTGCATTAATTAGTCAATTAATAATGGCTTTAGGAAAATAAAAATTAGGCATTCAACAGTGGATCTGCTAAGAATAAAAATTTAACATCAGAATTGCTAGTTGGGAGTTGTTGTTCTAAACTCAAGAATTGAGTCCTTTGCCCTGATGAGACTGTGAAGGTAGGTTTCTTATCTTTGAGCTCCACATCACGAGTTTCAGGAAATCATTCTTTCACTGCATTTTATTACATCTTTAGAGGCTAAGGCTCATCTGCAAAGGTGAACCACCACAGATCTCAAACCGTCGTGAATACCACGCTCTTCAAATTCCTCAGAACTATTGCAAAAGCCAATGGTATAGTGAAAGTATATGGTCACCAGATGGCCTGAGCTGTTTGCCATGTAAACTGGCGGTGCAACACAAAGAATCTGCTTTTGTGCTTTGGTGTACAAACACTGCATGGATGCCATATGAGCACAAGGTCCTATAGCCAGTCAATCATGCAAAACAACTGCTTTGTTTCCTCAGTCTAATTCCTTGTATTTTCTTTTCCAGTAAGTCCAAATTTGCTCCCTTTTGACACAGATGTCCTATGTTTTATTGCTGTTTACAGACATCTCAGATTTTTTTTTTTTAAACTAGGTAGACAATTTGTAAAAATGAACAGTTAGAGAAGCACATTGACTTTCTTTATAAACTTTCTAAGTTCTCTAAACGGAATTTCAGTTTCAGGCAGGATTTCTGATGGTTCCTCCACAAAGTTCCTCCCAAGCTCGGCTACAGTCAAATAGTATTAAAATATATGTATCTAATTTAGTCTTTTCTTACCATTATCTTATACTCTGTGAATGCTTCTTTTAGCTCTACAGTTTCTCTTGCACTTTTCCTGTTCCTGATATGCTTGAGAAAGATATATTACAAATACTTATGGCTTTTGCAGGTTTTTTTCTCAGATATTTCTCTGACACATCATATTCTAGTTTTGTACTTAGGCTGCTTGATTTTATGGTTCTTTCTATTTATTTCCCTCATTTTGATACAACTCTGATTTCTATAACCATGGCTCTCTATTTCTGTGCCTACCCCACCTTACCTAGCCTTTTTTTATCTTCCTCCAACCCTCCACCTCCTTTTCAGTTTCTACGCTTTCTGTACTGGTTTAGATAAACTAGTAAGAGAAGATGATCGTAATAGAAGACATTGGAATGTAGAAGAGCTGTCACAATCTAAAAGGAAAATATGTGTAAGAGATGGGTAACTGGATGGGGATTCATTTCACAGAGTTGTGGCTATCAAAAAATAAAGAGTCTGTCTTGCTTGATCATCTAGTCTTCCTCTATTGACATGGAAGAGGGAGGATCATCTGCAGGAGGTGATCTTTCTCACCCAAAGAGATAGATAGATCTTGGAAGTGCATGCTTATCTTTGTAAAGTAAGGACAGAGACTAGAAGAGTGGGTTGAAATTGTTGAAACTGAGGTTAGTAAATGGCTTACTAAAGTTAGGTGAGATATGAGGTCATGACCCTGAAGTGTCAGTCACTTGCTTTTTTGTGTTTTTGAATTAATTCAATCTGAGGAATGAACTGGACGTGATTTTTAGTGGCTTAGGTAAAATTACAGAGTCAAAAAATACAGTCTCTTCTTCTCCATCTCCTTATATTCAGCAGACATGTCTTTTATTTTAATACTTCAGTTTTACAAAATCATTTACTTATTCAATCAGTCTACAGGTCTAGTTTCACTGCACATCTCCTGGTGAAAAATTCCTTGGCTGTTGCCACAATTGGGAACAAAGCAATTCAGACACCCTGCAAAAAGAAAATGGGTACCATTTTTGTCAGCTGTCAAGACCTTGTATCATGAATAAATCCTGAGGACGAAAGTTTCCTTTCTTCAGCTGCGGCTCGATGTCTCAGATTCTCAGCCTGAGAAGAGCTTCTGTTCTCTGGCTGCGTTACGTAGTCACGTCAGCTTCATACCTACTGGGGAACAGAGATCCTGGGTACAATGAATCATTCAGCCCTCTCTACAAGGAAGGAAATGCTTGGATGCTTAAAGGCAGGGTAGAGTTTCACTCAGAGCTGCATGAATTTCCCTGAAACTTTCTTTAAAAAAACAGTGTAATGCTGTTTTTAGTGTGTTCTATTTGACATTCAGAAACACAACACATTAGCAGCTTTGATCTTTCAGGTACTAAAAATATATGTTACATAAGCAGACTGAGAGAAGAACTGAATGATGCTTTCAAACAGAAAATATTCTTAAGCATCTTTCCATTGCTCCAGCTAAATAGTGCAATTCTTGCAAACAGCAGAGCTATAGACACTGAGACAGCCAATCTGTACTAGAGAGTGTAAAGAGGCAACTGAACCAAGATAAATATTCAGACAGATCTGCAAATTCAAGAATTTCCTTTTTTTTTTTTTTCTGAAATAAAATTTGCCATTGAACCTAAGAGTTTTTCTTTTCTTTTTCTTTGAATTTGCAGGTATTTACCTAGGCTGTTTTATTAATTTTTCATTTTCACCATTAGTACATTTCTTTCAATGACAAACTTTTTAACTGAATTCTAGCATATAAGATTGGGAAAGCAGTTACATAACACATTTGGATTTTATCTTACAGAATGCCAATCATAACAAAATCTTTGAAAGAGATTTGTTTCTTAAACAAAATTCAGTGTACAGTGTTAGTGAAATACTGACATTGAAATACATCCAAAGGGAAAGTATAATTGAAATAAATCTTTGAGCAGCATTTTTGGCCAACCAAATAAAGTGAATGCCTGTTACCTTGCTCTAAATTTAAACCAACCTTCGTTCTTAGTTTTAGTAAAAAAAAACCCAAACCTATGCTGGAAGGAAAAAAAAAATACAGCCAAATTAACCCAAATAGCTGTAAAACCAATAACTGTAAACTGGAGGGGTCTTAGAGAAAAGCAATATGTGAAATTGAAATGTAAAATCTCCAAATAAATAAAAAGAAGAAAAAAGATGGTCCTAATTAGCAACAGACATAGACATTAAATAAAATGCAGAGGGGCACAGGATATAGGAAACTATTTCAAATATGTTAGCACTTTAAAATGTCAGACAGTTTGAGACAGTTATGAAGAATTTATTCCTTGGTTTTGGAAGGCCTAACAGACATGCAATAAAATTCACAGGAGCACTACTAGAACAGAGCAGAATAGCAGCAAGAGTCAAGTGTAACAGTAATAGAATCCAGTATTTAGCTATTTTATATTTCTGTAAAGAGGATGAATAATGGTGTGCTTATTTCTCTGTCTTTCCATTGTTTTTATATACATGCAGGCATGTGGAATCCATATAGAGATCAGAAGTGCCATGTTATGATGGTTTTAGGAAATCTGGTCTATTTCAAGTTAAATAAAATAACCAGGTTTACTTAAACCTCTGGGGGGAAAATGAGAGAGAAAATGTCAAAGGATTTGCAATTTTTAATTTTCAGGAATAGCAGAAATAAATCTCAAAAGAAAACAAAAGCATTCAAAATCAAAATTTAAAAAAAAATAATGAACACTTCTCTGCAAACCTTGAACACTTGTCAGAACAGTGAGTTGTAATTTATATCAAAAAACAATGCTTTGATATTTACATGAAGTCATTATCTCTAATGTAATATTTGAAGAAGCCTGCAATTAGATTTTATTGTAAGTGTTCATGGAGTTGTAAGAACAGAATGCATATACCTATGTTCCACCCATGCATTATATGCTGCTATAGCTCATTCATCATTCGGTATTTGCATTGGTCTCAAGGCTGCTAGGCATATAATTTAAGGACTGAGAGCTTTTTATTTCTTTGAGAAGATGGAATTTTTTTCTAATTATGAGGTGACATATTTAACAACATGCTACGGTAAGAAACAAATACTTTTTGCTGCTAATATTTTCCTTTTTTTTTCCTAATGTAAATTGAAAATACTTCTATCTTCTTCCTTTGAATTCTGGTATCTGAAAGAAGAAAACTGTTCAACTTAATGGTCCAAGATATTTCAGAAATATGCAAAAACCATAATTCCTTGCTGTTCCTTTTTTATAAGCAAAAGCTTTATATCTGTGAGCCAATGGAGTGAAGGAAAGATGGTATTTTACTTAGAAAATGTAGACAGCTACATACTACTGTAAGAACAGTTTGCTCTGTTAAGAAAGAGGGTCCCTGAAATTATTCCATTTATGTTTTTTCAACTCAGAAATGTGGTGAAATATTTCATCCAGATGTGGATTCACGTAGGAGCTTTCCCATTCCCTGACTGTCGTGGGAGCAGCCAGGTCGTCACCATTACCTCTTCCTCCATTAGGAAATGCATTGATTTGCCCCATTCTGTATTTCTGCAGGTTGGCTGGGGAGAAGAGAGCAGATACTTCTACCCATTGCCTGGCTCAAGCAGGAGAGCTCGCTAAGGGTGGGATTTTTCTAAAACATCTCAGTGATTTAGGACCATGGGTTTCTGTTGACTTTTGACAGTTCATGTGAAATGGTGATCATGTATGTACCTACAAAATTCCCTTCCAGAATTTTCCTGTCAATGGCCAGATTTAACATATTCTGGACAGCTCTTTACTGGCAAGATCATTTAGGGTAACTAGAGTTCATCACATTGTCACAGCTGAAGTGGAATTTTAACCCATCTGTGCCAAGTTGCAAAAACCTCTTGACTTAGTCATGTGATTAATTATGTTGGTGTAAATCCAGATATTAACAAAACTGATCTGAGAATTTTGGAGACAATGAGGAACATCTGCATGGCATGAAAAATAAATATCACAAATTAATAAAAAACAAAGCAAAACAAAACTAAACCACCCCAGAAATTGCATTGCTTAAATTGCTGTCTTAGCAGTCCTCTACTTTTGTAGAAAAACCAGCTTCCAGGAGAAAGGTTCATAAAAATATTTTCACTGTGACAGCTGACGAGACACAGGAAAGGCAAGAAGTGTTCATGCCTGCTTCTCTGAGCAGAAACATTGGAGACTGAGTGAAAACCTCATTCTCTACGATGAAATTCTCAGACTTCCCTCTACCCAGGTTTTCACCCCAAATCCCCACCAAAGAAAAGACTTCTTAGTTTCTATTCTCACTGTATTTATTGCATTGGAAATGTGCTCAGTTTCCATTGCTCTTCATCTGAGTTTGCCTTTGTATGAGTTACATGGTTTTGAATATCACAGGGACATGGAAATAGGAAATAATTTTTGTGGCAGAACCATAAGAAAGTCAAGGATTTATCTGCTGTGATAGAAGCTTTTCACAAGCCTTGCCCACTTGGAGCATGTTTTTGGGAAAAAGTACTTACTTCTTACTGCTTGCAATATAAGGCTGGGATTACAAAACATTAACAAAGTTAGCATTGATTAATAATAGCTTAAGGTTTAAATTCACAAGTAAATTTTCTTTATCTGTTTTTTATGTACATCAAAAAGACACTTTTCAGTGTTTTGATGGCACTGGTTGGTATCAGGCTTTTCTTCTTCTTAACCGGAATTTCAGCATACTTCTAGTAAAGCATTTTCATGTTTTAACTCACTAGCATCTAATCAACTGATATGAACCTGAACCTGGCTGTGTCTTTACTCACAGTTGAAACACAAGACCCTCTTTATTCTTTCTGAGAAAATAAATACTAAGTATGTATGTTAGTCATTGTATACAAATTGCTGTCCTTTTCGTAGTTGTTTTTGGCCTATGGCATATGAATTTAATGTGGTTCACATGCCGTGCAGACCTGTCTCTCATGGCACAATGCATTCTCTGGCAATAGGGGAAAGTGGGATTAGTGCAGCATTATTACAACAGCAGAAACCCAGCTGTAACCTATCCCAGGGTGGAAGGAAAGACCAGGCAGTGCTGTGTCCTACAGCTCTGCAGGTCCTCCATTCTACAGCACGGAAGAAGTCTGATACATCACTCATGTTACTCCTGCTCCTTGGGGTACTTGCGGCTAATGAAGCCCTTCTGTCCTTACACATCCTCCAGTACCTTGTTTAGGAGATTGTGCCTTTACACAAGGCTCTCTCCTGCACAAACTGAACCAATCCCCCTCAAGCAAGAGGACATTTTGACCTGAAGACAATCCTCTTGTGAATAACAAAATTAATAAAAGGCAATTCTAGAGTCAATTTGATACATGACATGATCCTGCTACTGCATTCATAACTACATAGGAAATAACACTCCTATGGGAAAAGAAAGACAAAGGAAAATAAAAAATGCAATTCAGGGAAAGAAGAGAAAGAAAGTAGACGTTCATTTTGATAACTGCAGATTTCTCCTGCCCTTCTCTCAGAATTGGCTTCTAATCTCAGAGGCAGAACCTGTTGACAGATGGGTGAAGCTCAGAACATACATTCAGATTTCATAGATGATATCTTGAGCTGGGTTCTGAGAAGCATGAGCCCCTCTGGTGGTGGGACCTTAATGGTGGTGCTTTTAACACAGCATGCCAAAAGGAAAGCTGGCTCAGAACTTACAGATGCAGGAAGAAACCTGGCCAGAGCACTGGAGCTCATTTTGAAAGGATCCATTGTCCCTGTCCTCACCAAATCCCTTCTCAGCAGCTTCTGCCTTTGTTAGCATGAGCATTAAGAAGCACTTGTATTATGGAGGTGCAAAGAACTTCTCTGTTTTCTTTCCTAGAGATGCATGCAGAGCCAGATTCACATAAGCCTAGGATTTTACAGGTCTGATCTGAGCCCAAGGCTGCAAACATTATCCAGGCAAATCTCCATGGAAGTCAAGTAACAGGCTACTGACTGAACCAGTTTCCACTTGGAGCCTGATGTAACCATGAAGCAGGTGTGAATGCAAACATTGTATCCACCAGAATGGGGAACTCGCAAGACTTTCTTAAAAAAAATTAATATAGGGCTCATAGTGCTTTTAAGACATTTTCTTTACATATTCTGTAATGCATTTAACCAGAAAAATAAAAAAGCAGCAAAATAAACAAGTAATGAGAAAAATAAAAACTTACTGTAGATTTCATCAACTTGTAGGATTAAAGAGGTGGTCTCCCCTTTCATCACGCTGCCCACTTCAACCTGCTTGCTCAATATCTGCCAGAAAACTGTTTAAAGTTCTTGTGGCTTGAAAAATGGCCAACCTTTACAAAGAAAGGGATTTTTATCTGACCAGCCAAGATCTTAGAATGTCAATACTTGGCCCTGACTAATACAAAAATAAACAAATATGCATGCACACGCACACATAATCTGGGATGGAGGTATGTTGCTGGGTAGCTAGAAAGACTGGACTGTTCCATTTAGTTACGGTAAAATTCAATAGGAATTATAAAGGTAAGGAAGAAAATTTACTAAAAGGATCATAGGCAACCTGCAGGCTTCCATCCTTATGTTGCACAGTATATGTTGATAAAAATGATGTGTCCCCACTGACTTCCTAACTGACTTGTGTACTAGCCATGACTCTTATCCTGGTAGACATCCATGATAAAACTCTTCTCATCCACCTTGACACATCTCAGGTCTAGATACAACTAGGCTTCTATAAGCAGTAAAGAGAATTAGAATTTGGCTGTCCAGATCCATCTCAGTAGCATCCTTAAAGCAAAGTAGTTCTACTCCAGGAGTTATTATCCTCTCTTCGGGAAGTATAAACAATGAGGCTTCACTCTGCATGGATAACCAGTCCTCTCATGCCCTCCAAGGTAAACAGGGGCAATGAACAAAGTTTTACCCTAAACCACCTCCACTGTGCCATGAGAAAGGTTAAATTCTGGGCTCACCATCCAAGGATATTTAATATTCAGTGATACATTCCTTTCACTGATACACTTTACAGTGAGAGTTCCTCACTCCATTTTAGCTCACACATGTAAAGCAACACGTGTGACAGGACAAGTGGATGCTGAAAAGCAAAGTTTTCTCTCTCCGTTGCATGTGGTGGAAGGTAACTGAAGAATTTTAGAAACTCAGAATTCTAACTTCAGGGAAACTGAGGAGAATTTCAGGTGAATTTTGGAGCTTTTTGAAGTGAAAGAGCTTTAAATAGAAGTATCTTAAAAGATACAGTCCAAAACTTAACAGTCAGTTGAGTCAGCAAGGAGACAAGCACAGAAACTCACCTGTCATCTTGAGCACAAACGAAAGACTTATATTACGTAGGGAAAGCAAGTCCATACATTACCTTTCCCTCAGAATATCCAGCAAGGGGCAAATCAGTCCCAGAATAGGCAAGGATGTTCCTCGCATTTTTGATATCCATGATACTCGAAGGTATTCCATGTTAGAGAGACATCACGGGAAGAATAACACAGAGGGCCAACATGTGATTTTTCTCTGGATAAGATAAGAACTTCTATTAATAGTTCTCTCATTGTATTAATGAAAGATAAAACTATACATTTTGGAAATCAAGGTAAATATATTCCTTCTGATCCCCTCCCTTTGAAAATATTTAACATACTAAAAATTGGAATATTTCAAAATATAAAAATAAAAGAAATCCAATCTGTAAAAGCAATTATATATTTTCCTACTACTTGGTGCTGATGGCAGAAGCGAGCAATTTTTCACTTGCTCCTGCCTCACAGTTAAGACTTTTCAGGCAGCAAGTCCTCCTTAAATTAAGAGATGAAGCACACTGTAAAGGACTGTTAGTTGGCATGCCTCCTCTGTCTTTGCAGCACACTTAATCTATACCAGGAGAGGAAATTTGGAGTCCAGAAAATGCTTTTCTATCCAAATCTCTTCCACAGCATACAGCTACAGCCATTCTATCTGAAAAGCAGAGCTCTCTTAAGAGACCAATCGCAAAATTTTGCAGGTTCCTGTAGCAGCCAATAACATTGGCTGTTCTTTTGTATTTGCTTCTCCAAGATGAGAATGCACATGACTGCATCTATAATTCAAAAACTTCAATTCTGATTTGATGTGTTTTCTTGATTTGGCTCAAATTTGCACCTTAGTGTTCAGCCTTTTTATTTTTAATTCTTTTGTGTTTGGGTTTTTTCTGCATTTTTTAAATAGGCAGCTGTTCTGCATTAATCTAAATGAAAAGTTTTTTTCCTCTCTGCTTTAATTATGTTTAACTGCTGTTTTTGATTTATCTATTTTAAAACTGTATCAGTGCTGTTTTAAATGCCTGCATTTCCTCCAAATACTGAGTCTTTGTAACATGCATTTATCCAATTCACCTGGAAGCTGTTTTTCGTGCACACTAACATAGAAGCTCCACTTGCATTTCTGAGGCATTTATTATAGGATCTGAAAACTCAGCAGCTAATAAAACAGTCAGTTTTGGATAATGATCAGTCCAGAGAGGCCATATGGGGACACTAGGGACACTGGGGAATTTTTACTTCTTATGGAATTGAAAGAAACAGAAAAGTTGGATACCCACTTATTTGAAATTGCTTGTGATAAATTAGACAGCATTCTGGTAGGAGTTGGCAATATTGTGTCATTTCCATTGTGACAGTCAGTTTTGAAGTGAAGCACAAGCAAAGGAAGAAACGCAGCAGATCAGTCTCATATGTTCTTGATATGTTCCTGACACAGGAATAAATCAGCCTTCTTAGAGGAGGGTGAATTTGCATCAGAGAAAGCCCATCTGTTTTCATGACCTCCAAAAATACTGAAGCACTTGCTGTTGCCAAGTTTTCAGAACCTTTTGTTTTCTTCAGGTTCTCTCACCTTCATGTGTTTTTTCCATGCCACTCCCAATGGAATTACTTCCTTAGCCCAGAACTTGAAGATCCATCTTTCTTCATTTAGGGTCTGATTCAAAGCCATTTAAGTCAATGGAAAGAGTTCCACTGACTTTAGTGGGCTTTGGACCAATGTTCACATTCCTCTGGAATATGCTTTTCCTTCCATGGTGCTTACAGAAAATAGTGTCCTTTACATAGTCCAGAAAAAAAGGAAAAAAGACAGAGGGCCCAACCTACATGAAGAAGATGTCTTGGCATGGATACAGAACTTTTAGTACTCTTCAGTAGCTATGTGTAGAGCTATTCTATTTTGAGGGAAAAAAAAATTAAAAATCACTGCATTATTTTTTTTCCTTCTCAAGTGTTAGTCAGCAATGGTTATGCTGATCAACTGGTCTAGTCAGGAGGGTCTCAAGATGTCTCTTAACATATTCTTACCAGTCTCTTACCATATTTTTAACTGTCCTTTGTGATTTTTTAACTTATGCTCCACAGACTTTCTGCCTTTTGAGCACTGTGAATATAGCAAAAGTCTGCACATCCAGAAGACATTTAATAAACTGCCATCAGACTGCTGTCTTCTGATGCCCATCAGTGCTTGAGAGAATTTTGGCCACATAATTATCACACAGCTGCTCCACCAAAATTCCAATATGTGGAGCAGTCCATTCTTCATAATAGCAGGCTCTCTCATAGATCCAGTCACAGTGCTTGTGCTCCCACTGCAATCACAAAGAATCTGAGAGTTTAAAGAATCTGGGAGCACTATGTCCAAGCACATGTATTTGCAGATCTAGTCAAAGTGGAAGTGAAGACTGCAGAGGGACGGTGGAGAGACTCTTACTCCGCGGGGGTAAGAGCAGTCAACCACTTCCCACCAGGAGTCATCGTGCACAAGCAGGTAGGCAGAATCTGAGCAAGGCCCTAAGAGTAAAAAAACCCACACCTTTGTTGGATGCTGGTCTTTATTTCTGGAGAAGCAATTGTAGGCTTTGGGGTCAGCCTTTAAGTTTTTGCAATACTGATGATTTGGCGAAAGTTTTTGTGGAAGTGGAAACTCAAGGTACCGTCCAACACATTTCAGGAGTGCTACTTTTTTAGCAGGCGGAGGGAGCTGAATTCTGCATTTTCTGACTTTCAAAGTAACTTCCTTAGAATAAAACTACTTTCAGACTAAGTAGCACAGAAAATACATTAATTTATTGGGAACAATCGGTTCAGAATTAACCAAAATCATGTCCTGCTAAAATTCTTGATCAAGATTTTAGTAATTTAGACTTAATCATTTGAAATTTTACATTCATTCATAACTGTGGAAAACAAATGTTTCTGATCCATTTTTTCTTATTCTTGGAAGAGAAATATGAATCTGCATTCTTGTAGACAGCTCATATTGCCCATTGTTCCCCTTATTTCTGCTCCAAAAAGAAACGTGAGAAATTTTTTGGAGAATTTTGAAGAAACTATTAATTTTTCATCACAAAGCTGCAAAGAGTGATGACTCTAAGACAGTATCACAGGAGGTATAATTATCTATATCTCGTCATGAAGGAATTGCAGCAATCTTTCTAGAGATCTATAAAATGTAGATATAGATAGATGTCATATAAGTCATCTTTAGTGATGGCCAGGTATTATATGACAATGAACACCCTCTATAAACAAATACTGAGTCATCAGCTTTGATGCTGAAGAAGTGAAGGTTATGATAAACTTATGTAAGAACCAATTTAATTTTATCTCATGTCAGTGACTCATCTTTCTCCCACACAAAATAGTGGTTCTGACTCTCCTACAGTTTTATCCTTCTACAGCGTGTAGCAAAGAATTTTACTACTTCAGTGCTTGTGCTTTATGTTTATAGAAAACAATGCAAAGAGGAAATTGGTCCTGAACGCATTCCAAAGGGTAAGGGGCCAAGAGACAATGAACCAATTTAAAATACATTTTAAGGACACTAGTGTTTTAATTTGAAATAATTTGTTTTATGTTAAAAAACATTCTGAGTATATCCACTTCAGTGTCACACTTCATAAAGCCTCTCTCTCACTTTCTACCATAGTTGCCTACACAGTTTTACTACAAAACTCTTAGAATATGCTGAACAGTTGTAGTAAAGAATTCAAGGAGTAAACAAGAAGACATATCTCTAGAACAACAGAAAACATGCTGTACATTTTCATCTACACTTGTTTGTCAGCTGCTGACATCAGGCATGTCAGACGTTGGAGGGAGGATGATAGTGTTTCCTCCAAACACAGCATACTTCTCCCACCTAAGACCTCAATATTTGGTTCTTATCTGTCTTCAGTGATGCTCTCATTTTATTCTATTTCTTTAAATCCTGCCTATAGTGCCATCCTCCTTTTTTAATCCCTTTTTTTGGGTTTTTTTTTAACACTTTGGCATAATTTCTCTTCATATGTTTTTTGTGTTTCTGCCTCTGTGGTATAAAAATCACCATTGTCTTAGTCTCCTCATCAATAAACAAGCTTCTCGTGATTACTCAATAAAATGTTTGAAGTAGCAGAGCAGAAATTCTCCCTTTCATCACCCACTTATGCAGTTGTCAGATCTGGTTACTACTTTATTTTGCATTTATTTGCTCTTATTCAGGTGGCATTGAACTTCTTCATTCTGCTGTGAAGTGAGTTTCATCACTTGTTTCTATCATACACTCAAAAAAGTTTGAATTCCTTTGTCATTCTATAGTTCCTACATTATCTAACCAATCTAAATATCTCTTGCTTCTCCCTCTGTAATTTAAGATTCTTTTGGTTCTCTTGTTCATAATAGATTTTGCTCAGAACACATTATTAGTGATTCGTAAAACTCTGTCTATGCTTTTACCCCAATTAATCATCTTGCCAGCAGCATATTTTCCAACTTTTACTAGTAATTATCTATTGTGCACACTGATCATGTTTCATGCAGTGGTGATGATAATCCTTGCCTTGACTCCCATGTCCACTCCACAGCACTGTACCTACCAAGAGCCTACAGCTCTTGCATTAATGATGAAGCATCAGCAGTTTTCTCCTTGTTCTTGTTGCATGTGGTGCTCAGTCTGAGCCACTGCCCAGTGTTTGCTGTTGTGTTTGGGTGTCTGGGCTCTCCATGCCATGGCTCTGTGCTGCAGCTGGGAGCAAACATGGCCAGAGCAGCTAGGGTTCCTGCTAGATGTGCTTCCTGCAGATTTTGGTGAGGTCTTTCATCCATGCCTTGTCATGAAATAGAATTAGATTTGTCTCAGCAAATTTGAACCTCAAACATACAGATGCATACACCTGAGCTAGCTACTCAAGACTTCCTTTACAATCACTGGTAAGAAACATGCACTTCTCTGGCACAGTTATTATGACATATTTTAGATATCTGCAGTAGGATGAGGTTACTCATATCCTAAAAATGCTTATTTCTCTCTAGTGACTGCACAGAAAATTTAAAACAACTAACTTTCAGATGGAGACATCAACATTATAAATACCCACACTTCATCACATGATATTTATCTGTGGAATTTCAGACTGAGGCTGGTGAAAATGAGTCTTATGCCTTATTCAGTTGAGTGACTCCAGCAAAAACTGAGTAATTAGCCTCTCTGGAGGACAAGACCACCATACCCTTAAGTAGAGGCAGCTACCAGTTTCAAGTGGTTTGGGGGGTTTTTTTTGGTCTATGTCTGACCATTAAATTTTATCAGAAAAACTTCTATTAGAAAAAAACATATGTCTTCCTGAGATTCAGGCTTCAAGGAACACTGAGAAACATCAGAAAATCAGGCTCCCAAAATTTCCTTTTGCCCCCTGCTTTCCACATGCAGACAAACAAATATGTAGTAGGGAAAGTGCTGAGAACCACAGCTCAGTTTAGCCTTGTCTATGAGGCACAACAAAGACTGGGCAAGATTTGTATATATAATGGAGGGGAACAGTGAAAGCTAAAGACTTGCAGTGCAGGAACTCTTCCAGTTTTGAGTATTGTTTGTTTGGTTGTTTTCAAAAGGCATAGAATTCTTACACAGAAAACAAAGTATTTAATCTTGGTGTCTGGGAGAAATCCATCATACTCCACCTGGAATTTGCTTTTAACTTTGATTGTCCAGATGTGGATGGTTTGTTTAGAAGAAAATGTAACTTATCTATATTCTTATGCTACGTACTTCAAGATTTGACTTGTAATAAAAATGGTTACAGACATACATTTCACTGTTATCTGAAACATGGGGTGGTTTAGAAGCCCAAGAGCAGCAAAGAGAGTCTAATACTGATTTATACAGTAATTAATTTAAATTGTGTCCTTATCAACATCAGTGACAAAATCCCACTGACTTAAGCAGTGCTAGAAGTTCAGCCCATGTTACTTTGTCATTTGCTGTTAGCAAAGGGTTTGCATCATCATGCATTTTGAAAATGAGTGCAATTTAAAAGCTCTTCTGTCTGATGCATCAAAAATGCACTTTGATTCAAAGTGTACTGTATCAGAATGCAGCCTATTTACATAACTCAGACTCAGGAAGATCTCATTAAATCTCAAACTTCATAACTGGAAAAAAATATTGATAGGTAACATAAAACAGACCTTTGTGACAACATGACCATGTGAAATATGTTGTTTATTACAGGTAAAGAAGTCTTTACCTATGCATGTCACAGTCCTGCCTAGTGAACACATATGAAGCACACTATTCATGTAAAATATGGATCTGGTGGTGGCCTGGCTTACCAAAATTTCACTCTCATGTGATTCATTAATCCTTCTACACTGGTGCTGTCAATATGGTGTTGCAGATGAGATATGTTAGGGAACAGCTGAGGAGCAGTATTCTTTAAATGTTCCTTAGCTATTACTGTAATTTCTTCCTGAATGAAGCCAAACAGCTTAGCTTAAGGTGAGCTTGAAGATAACTTTATCTCACCTGTTTGACTTTGTTCTGAGAGGGATTAGGAGCATTCACACAATCATTTGAGAGGTAGTTTATCACCTCCTTTTTATTTTTTGCTCAAATAATAGTTATAGCTGAGATAGCTAAGTCTTTCAATGTCCGTTTCTGATGCAGAGACCTGGTTTGTGCTCTTGCCCCTGGCTAAGATACATTCTTAGAAAATGAGAGGCCAGTCTTCATCTACTCTGGAATGACTCATTTGTGGATTCTGAGTATATTGTTTGAGGAGGAAATTCTGTACCCTGAAAAAATGTCTGTGTAGGAATTCAATTTTAAGAAAAAAGTTCAGGCTAAAAAATGTGCTTCTTAGCTAGTAAGGAAATTAGTAAAATGGAATATGCACATTGTCTCAATGTAGAGATTATTAGACCAGTTATTGGAGCTGACTGAAAGAAAATACTGAAATTTGTATGGTATTTAAAACTAATTTTGCTTTTAAAACTTCAGATTTCAAGGTCATAGATATTTAAAATAATAATAAAAAAGAAGCAGTCTTAAATATTTCATTATTATAAGGCAGCTTATTTGCAAAGCTTTCTATTAAGAAATATTCAGAACATCATTATATATTCAGAACTTTGTGAGTCAGTATTCTGACAGGTTATAATAAAAGAATAATTTGAGATGGAAATTCAGCAGTTTTAATCAGTTATTCTTCCATCTGTGACAACGAAAGGGTTTTTAGTGTTGACTGTAAAATCAGTGTGCAATGTTGGAATACTTTCATAACAAAATTTTTATTTTCCTTTCCCTAGATCCTTGGCATCTATTTTCTCATATGTTTGTAGTCTACTGATCAGACTGTTCATTCAGATTACAAATGAACTAAACCCCAAGCCAATTAAAGCAAATTAAACCAATTAAAGCCAAGTCTTCAAAGCAGGTACATACCCAGTGTGATCTGTAAGGTCAAGGCTGAGAAGCCTTCCTGTATATGCTCAGCTTTGAACATAAAGACAAGTGCTTTACTGAAGTCATGAAGAGATGGAGATTAAAAGTTGTCACGGTGAATGGACATTTGTAGCCTCTGTGAAAATCACGGTGCTTGTGTGAAGTACATGAGTGACACAAGTTTCAAAGAAACTTGCCAAATCTTAAGAGTTTTACAGTGCTGAATACATTCCAAAATATTTGTCATACTTGGTGTTAAAAAATAATTTGTCTCACTATCCAGCTTCTCTAAAATAGCTGTTTTACGTTGGTCTTTAACAGGTCTTTTCCAAACGGAGCATATGAAGTCAGAGAAGAGGAATTAGGCTGCTTTGCAGGGCAGCACAGCTGACCCTGTGTCTGTGCTGTAATGTATGGAATGGCTGAATGTGCATTGCTGCTGTGGTGATGTAAGAAGCAGACGTCCCCATGACGGCTGTCGGGACCACAACCGGACAGGCAGCCTCGCTGAGGTGAGCAGGGCTGCTCAGCTCCCTGGCCCAGGACCAGCATGCTAATTATTCATGCACAGCAGGATATGTGCTCGGGGAAAGGGGATACAGTTAGCAATGGATTAGATCAGCTGAAAGGTCAGCAACTTTTTTTGCAGAAGAGTGCAATGCAGAAAGTGTTGTTTAATTAGAGCTGAGTTTCATAGCATTCCCTCTCAGATTATGAAACTAGCATCTGTGCTACATTGTACATCTACATGTGGTTTTGGTACTGCTGTGGACATTGCTTCTATGCAATAACCATCCTCTTTGACCTCTAAAGTGTTGGTAATGACTTTGATTTGAAAATCCAATTTTACATGTTCAGCTGCCTCTGAGACAAAAAGTCTGCAGTGTACCTTACCCCAGCAAGAGAGCAGACATTCTGGACAAGCAACTCTGGAAGATTTAGGTATGTCTCATACTGCCTTGGGGCCAACAGGTAAAATAAGTGACCTCTTGATGCTGTCCAACCTGCTCTCACATTTTGGAAATGACTGTGTTGCAACATGTCCTGTGGCCAGGTTCTCAGGTGGTTCTAAGCCAGTCATGCTGTTGGGTTAGTGGCCTTATGCTGACTTCCGTTCAGAGTGTACAGCTTGGATCTAGCAAAGCAATACATAGGCTATTCCACTTCCCCCTTAGAGGGGTTCAAGACTGAGGCAGAGTGATACTTTTTAAACTCACTTAATGAGGATTATTAATTCCAATGTTTAGGTCAAATCAACAGGCAGTTAAAAGATTTACATGTGCTATCATGCTCTCTGCAAAAACAAATCTTTGTCTTGTGCTCCTAAAACTGGCACTCATTATTAACCCAGGACTGAAGGAACTTCTTATGTAAAACTAAATGGTCTCATCTATTTTAGTTGCAACACTGTTTGCTCCTTCTGGGGTAAAGTAGAACAAGCAATCTGGCTGGGATCTGAATGCAAGTTCCAGACAGACTGTATTTACATGTTTAACATGTTTATTTTCATGACCAGACCCTTGGCTACAGACTCGGAGGTAAGAGCTATACTGAAGTATTTCCTGGAAGTAACTCGTGCTTTTGAAAGGAAGAGGCTATGAAACAGACATACTTTGCTCCATCTTCTGAGAAAAGTCTCTCAGTGCCCATCTATATGTTGCTAGATACACAACCAGGCATTGCATTAACAGGGCTGTTTGGTACCAGACTGACAGGATGAGGTGCAAGTTTGCCTGACTGGTCCAGGAGATACATCCCAAGCAAGCCATACTGAGGTTGCCTCTAGAAGCACTGATTTCCTCCTGCTGCTCCAGTTTAGTGATGCCTTCTCTTCCTTTGGGTCTCAGCTAACACTTCTGACTGGCTGCTGGCTTCCAAACCATTCAGACTGAAGTTGTTCATTCAGAGAAGTTGTGGATGCCTGTTGTGTTTGAGGTCATGTTGGATAGCACTCAGAGCCACCTGGTTTAGTGAAAGGCAGCGGGGTTGAAACTTGAGGATCTTCAAGCTCCTTTCCAACTCAGGCCATTCTGATTCTGAGTTAGTCGACTGATGTTTCTTACACCCAAAAGGGAGGTACAAGGTACACACCTTGGTGTAGCTTACTAATTCAAGAAGGTTTGGGGTATTTTTGGTTGGTTGATATTTTGCAATGACTTCTGTGAATCCCCTTCCTGTGTCCAAATCTCCTCACTTGTGCTTGATGTTAGCCAGGTTGTCCTTGAACCTGGATCCCCTTGGTAAATGTAGTTTTTAATCACAGTGAAAGAAAACTTTATACTTCTCCTTGTTCTCTACTAATTCCTATGCTGTCTCTTTCCTAAAGCAAAAAGGAGAGTGAAGAAAATCCTACTTATGAAGCACCTCAATTCTTAACTCTCCTGTGCAAATACTGCCACTTCCTTAATTCCACAGCTCCTGCCTCAGGGAATTTATTTTGGATTCTCCTTCCATTTTTGCCAAAGAGCTCACTGTTTCCAAACAAAACAACCTCCCTTCATGACCTCTTCAGTCAGGACATTAGCTTTCTCCAGAGGAATAATATTACTTGCTTGATAACTGATCTCTTGCTCTGGTTTGTGCTGAGTCTGCCTGGTGTGCCCAGCATGCTGCCAGCACCCTTTGAAGAGCAATTAAAGAGTCAGAAAGAGTTAGTAGCATTTCTGTGCCATGAATACATGATGGATGAGGACAACTCCTCTAAGCCATGCTAACCATGCAGTTTAAGCCAGGGAAAACTTGAAAATGTGTGTGTTTTACTAATGCATTTCTATGTCAGTCACAGGTACATGCTTGAGTATTTGCATGTCTTGTTAATAGCCTTAAATAACCTAACACCCAATCCATGACTTGTTAACAACTTCCTTGGAATAATAAGGGATGAATAAATCACTGTGTTTGGGTAATCATGCCATTAACCTTGAAAAGAAAAAAGAAAACAGATGGGAGAGAAAGAGAGACAGGAAGTCCCAAAAGACTTCGCTGCATGAGAACATAACACCAATATAAAGTTGGGTGTAAATTTATATTGTGAAATTAAAGCAATGGAGAAAAATTCATCCTTTTTCAGATCTTATTTCAGAGGAACAGCAACACTTGTTTGGATTTACTTTAAATCATTTAGTCACAGATTATACTGAATCAAAGTTAAGCCAGTTATTCTCAGATAAGAGAATGAACCCAGACAATTTTATAAATATAAAAGCTGATTTGAGTTATACTGGTCCATTTTTTTTCCTCATCTGTGAGGATGGCAATGGACAAAGTCATGTGTGATCACAAAGATGAAGCTGCAGCAAATTACTTATTTATGGATCTCTTCCTTCTTTTTTCTTGGTCTACCCATAACAGAGTTATCAAGGGAGAAAATATTAAAATCCAAATAGTAGCATTTAGCTAAATTTCAGCTAAAGAGGACTATGCAGGGACAGCAGAGTAGGAAGAAAGTGTTTCCACTTGGAAACTGAGAACTGAGAGCAGGCTGATTCAGTTTGGCCTGCAGTTGGTGACAATGCGTTGGCAGAAAGTCTGTCAACTCATTCGGCTCTGTGTCTGTGTGTTCCTTCTGCCATCACCAGTACTAGCAGCCGGAATTAGTTCTGCTAGCAAGTGTAGTCATCTCAGATTTTTTGTTACAGTTCCTCAATGAGTCTATAGGAACCTGTGCAGTCTGAGGATTTTTCTCTTTCTCTGTGTTACAGTGAATGAATAAACAAAGCAATGTTCTTGTTACTACAAAAACCCCAGCAAGACATGTAAGGTCAGGTATGTGCAATCCTGCAACAAATATATCGCCATTATTGTTTATCACTTCTCCCTGCCATGAGGTGGTTCATGGCCTAATGGATATAAAGTGTTGCCAGTGGAAAGTCTGAACTCTCCAGATAGATTAGTACAGTTCTTCTGTTCCGATTGTCGGGAAGGTAGGATTGTGGATTTGGGTATCAGAACACTTTATTCACAGACACAGTTTTAGGGATCACATGCCTTCCCTGTCTTGTGGGGAAGACAGTGCAGTAAGGGAGAGAAACTGGGCAGTTTAGCATAACAGTTTCTTCCATAAGATCCTTGCTCTGCCTGTGAGATGACACAACCCAGAGGGAGGTTGGGCAGGTCAGCATGGTGGCTCTTGCCATCCTGAACTTCATCTTGGCACAGGAACTTGAGGTTTCCTGGTCTCTTTGTCTCCTCTCTGATCCCCACAGTGGTCCTGGATCTGGATACAGGGCTGTGGGTTTTCCACAAAGCCATCAGGAACTCCTGGGAAGATCCCAGCCTTCACTCCTGGATTTCCTCAGTTATAGGATTGGGTAGTAAAATACCCCATTGGTATTTTGTCTGATCAGCTTGAGCTGTTGTTGCCTTATTTGCCATCATCACGGTTCATGAAATCCATAGTCATGTTGTTACAGATATGTCTTGGATGCTTCTGCAGTCCCTAAAGATTGACTTTTTTCCATAGTTTCACTCTCTATTTCATGAGCACACCAAAATGCTTTGTTTGTTTGGGGTAGGTGTTTGACAATATTTCATCTACTACAGGACAAATTTGGTTAAAGTTCAAGGGTTTATGGTAAGACCTATGCTAATTAGGTCTTAACTTCTGCTAGCTGACACAGGTGATAGTTATCAGTTAGTCACAAAGTTTCACATATATTTGATATTTATGAACCAATTTCTGTTTTGGTGACTAGGCTTTGCAGGCCTTGTCTAGACATGTAAAGTACAATGTAAAAGTTTTCAGGGCTAATTGAAATGTTCTCACTGAATCATTCTCTTTCACCTTTCACCTGATGATAATTCAGTTTGAGGGGCCAACACTAGGAGTTAAATGGATTAGTACATGTGAGGGACTCAGTCAGCCAAAAAGTTGAGAACTTTATACTGTTAGTACCTGGTTTAAGACAATTCAAATAAAGTATGTATTCAAGTTTTAGAAGTCAGGTTACAATCACATGCTGAAAATATATAAAATTTAATTTTACTTTGAAGTGGCTGGGGGCAGGAGTAATGAAGAAATCCTACCTTTCATAATGCACTAAAATATCACCAAGGTGAGAGTTTTAAAAGATACAAAGAGCCTTTCCTCAACTGCAGAGTCCATGACCAATACAATTTTCCCTCTTACAAGTTCTGTGATACCAGTGTTAAACTGTAGCAATGTGGGTTTAAGGATTCCATGTGGCTTCCTTTGTTTCCCTGCTCTGTACGATATTGGTTCATTTTGAAATATGCTCTGCTGTACCTGAAAACCTATTGGTGTGTAACCCTCCTGCCAATCTTCCCTTCGTCCTCCTGGGACTGGCTCAGAGAGAGCCAACCCCGCCTCTTTCCTTCCCCTTAAAAGTCAGCGCCTACATCAGAGAGAGGTCTCCTCTCTGAGCTTGCAGCCCCTACCCTGTCCCTGCCTTTCCTCTCCCCTTCTCCTCCCCTGCAACCCCTCCCCCCGTCACCCCAAATAAACCTCTCTGCCAGAACGGAGATGGAGTCCAGGTTTGTTTCTTCATCTTACTTCATTTCCTGCTAGAGTTTCTGTGGTTGAAAGACTCGCACCATGCTGTAGGACCCCGGGGGCAGCCCGCTCCAGATCCGGTGGAATTATGAGGACCAGAGACTTGGCTCCGGGCAGGAGCCAGCCTGTGCCACCCTCCCAGAGCCTGCAGTAACCCCTTTGGAGATGGAAGCTTCACTAATGTGATCTTCTCTTCTGCTGATAAATGACCCTGCACAACACCTTCCCCCAGCAGGGAGGTAAAGAAGCAGCTGAATGGAGGCTGATTTCTCCATTTAAGTATGAGGAAAAATGATATCTCTCAGCCTACGTAGATGTGCAAAAGAAATGGAGATAAGCTTCAGTTAGCACCTGTGAATCCAGAGTGAAGAAGCTTTAGCTCCCTGACTGACTTTTCCCACCCATCTCCTGATATCTGCCAGGATGAGCTTCTGACTCTTCATGAGAAGGAAGTTCTATAGCAAATGTCATGCCAAGTTTTGGAGTTGCTTCTTTCTATTTGCAAAAATGAAGATGACTTCATGAAGTAAGAGGTTATATTTTCAGTCTTTTCAAACTTTGATGACAAAATCATAAGAAATTAAAAGCGTTGGAGAAGTAAACCTGCCATGCCCCACAGCAGCAGCAGGGAAACATGTCTGTCTGAGCCAACAGACCGCATGAAAAAAAAATAAAAGGAAGTCTCAGAATGTAAATAATCACATATTGCAATTTATTTGTATTATTGGAACATTTTAGTAACTTGCTAAAATATTAGGAGAAAAGAAGCATTTATACTGTCAGTAACTGAGCTGGAATTGTGAGGTTTGTGGGCTATTATGTAATTTTGTGTATTTACTACAGACTGGTCCATCTGCAGCAATTTAAGATTAATAAAATAAATATTATTTGGAATAGCCCATACCACCTAAAGATATCCAATAATTCTGTCTGGTAAGGAATAGCTCAATGGTAAACAAAACTTTGCAGAATTTCTTGTCATTTTGTAGACAATATCTAAAGATTTTGGTCAATTGATTTGGTCAGCTGCTCAAACCTTTGCATGGAGTTTATCTGAATTGCAAACATAGTTAACCTTCTACAGTAAATGCAACTACTATCTTTGAACTCATTACAAGTTCATGATTTCTTAGTAGCTGATGTCCTGTCTGTTTTTCAGGTGTGGATAGTGCAGAAAAAGAACTGGAATATTGCTCTAAAGCAAATTTGCATTTAGATAAAGAAATTAAATTCATATCTTCTCCAGTGATGTAGTATGGCTAATTACAGTACTTATAAGTGAAAGTGATAAGGCAAAAAACCCATATTTTCATTAACTCAACTACATCGCTCTTAGGTACATCATAAACATTTGCATTCAAATCTCTGTTTCTGATCTCTGCTATTGCTAATACCTTTGGTAATAAGTGATTTCCCATCTTTGTACAATACCATGAAGCTTTTTGTACATTCTTCCAGTCCGACACTGAACAAAACCAGATCAAAATAATGTTCATATAAAATGGAGCTGGGTTTTTTTGAATGGTTTTTTGGTTTGTTTGCGCTTAATTAGAATTGAGGAACTATTTTTGTACCAATCATTTGTGGAAATCTTCTTGAGTTTCATTTAATGAGAAACCACAAAAACTATGAAAAAAACCAAACTTCTTTTCTATAAGCTAAGATAATATGGTTTATCATAAGCACAGGGTTAATAAACCAATTTGTATCCAACCATTCTTCAAGTCTGGCCTTGCTGACTGAGTTACTGCAATTAGACTTTTTCTTGGAGATCATTGTACCTAACAGAGCTCACACACTAGGAATGAGCAGAATTATGAAGTCTGAGGAGCCAGAAAAGCTCTTCTTGGTGTGTGTGCATGTATAGGTCTAGTTAACTATACCATTACTCTTTCAAGGGTGCTATTGCAAATTAGTACATATGGTCCAGCACAACTGATTTTGGTGACTTTTCTTTTGGAGGCCAGTTTGTGAGATTGAATCCAGTAACACATGTGTTTTATCTGCCCATCAGTAAGGACCTCAGTAAAGGGAAGATGCCCAGTGACTTCAGTGGGAGTCAAATTTCAAAGTAAATTAAGAAGTTTAAAATACTTGTTAGACCACGGCTCTAAGAATCTGCTAGTCTCTGATATTTGAATATAAGATGAAGGAGTGCAGCCAGAGGCTTGAAGGAGAAAATGCTTGCAAATTTTTCTGTTTGAACAGCTTAGCACAAATACATGGAAATGAATGTTTGGGAGTCTCTGGTAGTTGCAACAGGCCATGACATGAATATTTGAGTGTATGTTAATTAGCCAGTTATTTCTGACCTATGCCCTATTTCCTTTCCTATTAGGTATTTTCTATGCAAAAGTGATTAAAATGGGGAGACTGTATAGACACCTGAAACGCTAGAGGTTGTTCAGATGAAATCCAAATCCCCTAGACTTTGTTACCACATTCCACTAATGCTATGAATTCTGTTTGGTGCCAACATGGTTTTATTCATATTGCATTTCTCAAAGTTTTATTTGCCTGGTTTAAATAAAAATAAGAATTGATCTAAGCCTTCCAAGAAAGAACCTTAAAAGTCTCAGATTTGAAGTAGAAAAAGATGAGGTCATTTGAAAGGAAAAAAAAAAAAAAACAGAGAGGGAAGTAAAAGTAAAAAAAATAGTAAAAGGAAAGAATTGAATAACTGTTCAGGTTGCACTATTTCAAGAAAAAGAGGTCTGCAAATATGATACCCTCTAAATTTCCAGTGTAATTTTTGAAGCCTCAAATGAGAGGGCTTGATATGTATTTAAGCTGAACATTTTATTATTCAATCAGTCAATATTTTGAAAAGAGACAGGAGAAGCTGTCATCAACAAGATATCCCATCCATCTTTTTATTTTCCAACAAAATTTGCAGATTTGGCTCAACTAAAACATTTAATATGTCTAACTAAATTTCCAATACTTATTTCAAATTAAAAATGAGGAAAAGTTTAAAGGTAGCAATTAGATGTTTTAAAAATCAATACTTTTCTATTTAATGCAGAAATAAACCTTCATTTTGAAATTTGCTATTTTGTGATGTCTATACATCCTAATTATTTTCCAGTAAAAAAAAATCTTTTATTCAATCTAGTATTGCGCTTTTACTGTTTTGATCTCCTAAATATTCTTGTTGTATACCTTCTTTGGAAGCAAATTTTCTGTAACCAAGTCACTTTAGTCCATGCAACTATCAAAGGCAAGGGTATTTTTAGAGTCTCTCAATGCACTATAAAAAAATAAACTGGGCAAGAAATCAGGAATTAATTTCTACCTGATTTTTTCTTTGATTTTCTTAAATAATACACCAAAATACCAAACTCCATTGTATGTTTCTTAGCTTTCTCCCTGTGAGATGTTTCAGGCTAGCCCTTACTCACCAACAGGAAAAACCTTTGTGGACCAGTAATAGAGCTGCTAGCTCCTGAAGTCAGAAGAGCGGTCTGAGTGCTCCCCAAAACAGTTCCTCTTCTCATCTTATCCCATCAGGAGATTGACACTTGTGGAAAAAGACTGAGTTTCTCAATCCCCCTGTAGATCCTGGAACACAGAAACAAAGGATGAAATTTTGTCTGAAATGAAGGGGCTGTGTGTCCTGGGTGTTTGGCATGGGAGCACATGTGGCACTGGCTGACCTGGGGGGTGGGAAGGAGAGGAAGAGGTCCTCCTGCCCCAATGAATAAAGCTGTGGTCCTGTCCCTAAAAATTCATGTCCAGAGCCTGCAGAAACACAGGCATGTGAACACAGTTGCACCAGCCTGCATTGCTTAGGCTAGTGCTGGAAAGGACACAAATGGTGCCAAAAATAACAGGTAAAAGAAAACTACTGAAGTCCTCACTGAGGAAGAAGAATCACTGAGCAATTACAGAAATCAGGAGAGGCATAGAGCCCCTTTTGGGCCTTATAATGTCTTGATCATTCATTGGCTTAGTTTCCTCATATTTAAAGCAAAACATCCATATTAGTTTTCACTTGTCCCTTTTTATTCTCTTCCAGCTTCCTTGCAACTGACACCAGACTGAGCTATACGCTTGAGTGCATTGCTGATTTTTTTTCCATTCCAAAACACTTTTTTATGGAGTGACAAAATAACAATTTTCTAACTTAGTTTTCCTGAGCCTCCCCAGATGTTTGAAAAGACTTTTGGAATCACAAGCTCTCAGAAATATTATATAGGCAACTGTACTCTTTTATTTTTCTCTTTCTGCAGGTCTTTATCATTTATTTTTCCAAATTCATTGTGTAGGGATGATTGTCAGAATGTGCTGACTAACAGGAATACCTAATGGATGCACTGTGCATGCCAGTAGTTCTAAATATGAAATGATTTCCAGCTGTCTTTTCTGGAATATGAACAGTACCTGCTTTTCCTCTCTATATACTGTATTTCAGATTCTTGCCTGAACAGCCAAAATATATTTCTCCCTAAGAAGCTGCATAAGCACTAAACCTTCAAATTCACTTATTCATTGCTCAGATGACTCAAAAATTTACATAATTGCTCAGAAGTTATTTTCTTAGAATGAATCTGAATATTGAAGGAAATAACTCAACCCAAAGTCCACTTGTTTTCCAGTTCAAAGGTCTTATTAAGTCCATTTTCATGTTGTGTGGCCAAGAATGCCTTCCTATTCTGATCGTTGACTAAACACTAAAAAAAATTCTTTAATATATTCCAGTAATATAGTCATATCAAGAGAGCTTTGCTCTGAATCTGTACAGGTTTTTTCCAGGAAGAAATTCCAGACCAATAGAAACCATATTTCCTCAGTATGGCATGCCAAGTAAATAATGCACAAAAAGATTGTATTTTTTTATTTACTTTCTAAAATGTGAATGAACAACATTGATGACAAAATTTTAGAAAGCAACCACTTCTTCAAACCATTTCTCTGCTTTAATGTAGTATCCAGGATGTTCTTTATCTGGAAAAGGAGTGCCATTTGGCAATTTGCAGCCAAATTAGCTGTGGAGATTACTGAACATCCTACAAAGCCTTGCTTCTCACAGGGGCCAGAGCCAAAGCTGGGGTCTTAGTGGGTTCCATAGAGTCACAAGTGTATTCATGCTGAGATGAAGCAATTATTCAACCTGTACAATTTAATAAATTAGATTTAATGTCACTTCCATTGATCTTTCTTTCCCATGATATCTCAAAGTTTTCATAACAACAAATGACAATTATATACAGTTAGTTCAGTACAGAGAGTTAGTTCAGAAGTCTATTCACTTCAGGAAGTTTAAATAAAGGAGAGAAAGCATGAGCATGCATTATCTCTCCTACAAAATATGCAGTCTTCATCACTTCCAGACAAAATTTTAATATTCTAAAGAACTAGCTGGTTGTATATGAGCTGGGCAGAGGACATTATTTTTACCAGCATCAGGAGAAGCTAGGGAAGGACTTAGAAAATTAACAAAAAGCAGTTAAAACTTGCAAGGATGTGAGGAGAGGAAATATAATCAGTGTGCCTCTTGAGGTGTATAAATAGCTAGTGTGGATTACACTAACTGGAATTCAGTGAGACATCTCAAGAGACACCTGGGCTACAGATACTACCTATAGTGTACATTGAGGACCATGAACTCCAGAGCAACTTTCCTTGATGTCAAGTAGGGATACCAGCATAACTAAAGGAAGGGAAATACAATGTCAGGGGACTCACAGTAGACGGCCTTGAGCCTCCAGTCCTCCTCAAGCCATTGGAACACAGAGAAATTACCAGGGATTGAGCATCACCTGCGGGGAATCTGTCTGGGTCATTTTGGTTTTTTTCCCCTCTGTATTTTCACTGTAATCTTGAAGACTAAGGCTCTGCTATTTGTCCCTCTTATTGAGTTTCATACTGTTACTTCATAAAGTTCTTCATAAGCTGGATAAGATGAGGCCACAAAAGCTAACACTCTGTGTCTTGCAAAGCTGCTGAGAGCAGAAGATTAAAATGGAGAAGCTCCATTTAGACAGATGAATTAAAATCTAATTCTTATTTCCTTTGAATAACTCATTCTACTTCCTGGGATCATGACTTCATTTTCGTCGTGGAAAAGTATATTTTTATCATCCTTTTCATCATCCACTCTTTCTTGTTATACATCTTAACATTGGATTGCTAGGCAATAAAATTTTTTTCAACAAAACTGTCTCCAGTGCCTGGTTAAATCATGATACAATTTGACACAGACATATTCCACAAGAATGAGTGAAATGTCTACTCATCCTGTATGTCATCATTTCATTTCAGAAGTTCAGTTTCAGTTCCTCACTCCTCATTTGAGGATAGATATGTCTGTATGTTCACAACAAGGCATAAAGATACCAGTAACGCAAGAAAAGAGACAATTTTTCTTGAAAACGTTTTATACTAATACTGTGCAAGTGCAAACTGAACAAAAGAAACACAAGACAATTTAAGCTCCACCATTTTCATATTTACACTGGTTATATAAGTTGCACCACTTTTTATTTTACTGTCTGCTGTCCCAAATATACATATAACGAAAAGCAATAACTCAAACAGTGGGCAGCAGTATAAATGGATCTCTTTGTTCAGTACTATTGTAAGAGATCCATCCCTTCTTTCATCAAAGTAGAACTGCACTTGCCTAGAAAGCAAATATTGTGTTGAATTCAGCACCTCTGTACCAAAAACATTTTTCTACCACAGCTCATCTATCTGTCACACACATCATTTGGTATTTCTAACTATATTCTGAAAGTGGGAAGACAGATCTATTTCAGACTATAGTCTCTTTTTCCTTCATCCTACCTCTTTCAGATGCCTCCTTTTGATTTCGACTTCTCTGTTTATATACTATATGGAATTAATTGCTGCTAAATCCCACTGAAACCATGGTTGCCTTGGCTCAGCTTCACCTTGGCTCCAATTATTGCTCCACCTTAGCTAAGTGCTCTTAGTTAGAGGAGTCCACACACAGTGATGTCCCTGCTCCACTTTCATCCTTTGCTTTCCAGGGCTGGAAATGCATGATTTCCTCCCTGAGGGGATAACACTTCTGAAACACTTGGACAGTATGGTTTTATGATCCTAGAATATAACTGAACAGTTTAATAAGTGTTTAAATCCACTGTAGAAAGTGTTTAGTTTCGGCAAAAATGCATTACCAGCTCAAAATTTAAGGATTTTGCTATACCAGTTGCACATATTCCATGTCCACCTGTAGTAGAGGTTCCTTAAAAATACCTCCATTTTGTGATGCATACATGGCCAAAAGTGTAATTAAGAGCAGCTTCAGGGAATTTATAGCCTCTGGACCCAGAACACACCACTTGCTGCATTTCCCTGTAACTAGGTCAAGACCCCTTCACTGGGAGCTACAAATTATTTTCACATTTACACCTGAGAACAGGTCTCTAGGCTGAAATAATCTTTAAATAAAAGTTTCTTAGGGGAATAAAGTTGCATGGAGTGAGGGAAAAATGAATGAATTTTGGCTTATAGAAAGCATGTACTTTCTGCTTTGAAGCATCTGTGATAAATACTGTGCCTACCCAGAAAAAAAAAATTGGTATATAGCACAAGAAATCAACTGGAATTAATTTAAAATATAAAACACTTTTTACTGTGGTTAAACATATTTAGCACTTTCTAGTGTTTTAGGACTTGGAATTCACAAGGGGAAGAGAGAGGCTCCCTCTGCTTTGTCCCTGCCAAGAGCTGCTCCCCTCTGCTACCGTATTTGTGATGTTTTCAGAAAAAAAAGAAGCAGTAAGCATCTTTCAGGAATTAGCAATACCCCTCAAAAAAGGAATGTTTAAAATCATAATAGTTGGCACATTTATGCATCTGTCTTTTGCAGACAGCCCTCCAGTGAGTGAAGTTCCT
Organism: Lichenostomus cassidix; assembly: GCF_008360975.1. Lineage (NCBI taxonomy): Eukaryota > Metazoa > Chordata > Aves > Passeriformes > Meliphagidae > Lichenostomus > Lichenostomus cassidix. The sequence continues at coordinate 79,587,780 of NC_139483.1, forward strand.
TAAGAGCATTGCTACAAAGGCTCACAGCAATAGAAGGAGCCTGTTCTGCAGGGGTGCAGGGTAAGCAAGGTGTTGGATGAGACTCCATGAAAATTAACTCTTTATTTTTTATACCACGTTATTAATTGGAAGCTCTTTAGGAAAGGTAAAATTGAGAAGAGCTCATATTGATATCTGCCTTACAGATTTCATATTTTAACCCCTCCCTAAAGCAGCTCAGGCTTGCCAAGAAAAAAAGTAGCTCTGGAGAATGTCAGCTTGTGTTACCTGTGTGAGCCAGACTTCTGTGGAGATGTCTGTGGCAGATTTCCAGCAACACTCTTGGGAACCCTACAACCCAGGGCTGTATGCTCTTAACAACTGTGTTTTTCAGATTTTACTGCATGCCCCAAAATGTTTTCAAGCCCTACTGTAGACTCCTGCCGTGTGAATTTAAGTATGCTGGCTGTAAGCTTGCTTTCTTAGTTGTTTGTGGATCTCTTAATAAAATCACATTGATTCTCAGATAACTGTCATGGAATGAAATCCATTAGTCTGGAGTTTTATAGGTCAGCTCTGGAATAAGTTACCTTCCAAGGATTATTAGAGTATGTTTTATTTTAAACAGGGTGTAAGGAGGGAAAATATGCATTTGTCTATCAATATGGTTTTTACAGTAATGGAGCAGTACCTCCCTTCTGATGCATCAATAGGGTTATAAGTAGCATCACCAGTTCTTCTCAGCTGCTCTTTTGCCCTTGCTAGCTCATTAGGTTTATCACTTAGAACACACTCACCTCCAAAATTTCTTAGAGCTTTGTCTGTCCTGCTGTGACTGCTCAAATCAGAGCAGGACATCTCAGCACATCATCCTGGATTCTTTTTCCAGCCTATGGTGTTGCTAACTGTTCTTTTGTCCCTGTGTCCTGTGAATGTGTTCTGAAAGAGCAGATTCACTCATTATTTTTTTCCCTGTATTCCCTCTCTGATTCTCTTTGTAGAGATTTAGCTGTTTGCCTCCATTAAAACACACTTTCAGGATTTCTCCTGCTTTTTCCAGACTACACATGAATTAAACCACTGGTTTAGCTACAAAAAGTATATGCCAAGAAAAATATTAATGGTAGGAGCTTTTTTTTAGGGTACACACAGGTTTTTATTCCTCTGAATCTGCACAGAAGTTGCAGAATTCACTCTACAATAGAAACACGAAAAAAGACGTTTAAAATGGTAGTTGCCACACCACAGTGTCCTTCTCTCACACAAATGCTTATGTACCACTTATAAGGTTCAACAGACCCTCAATACAGCCTCAATTAAAGTCTCTGCTTTCTCTAAAGCCAACACTGGTAACAGTCCCTTTTCGGGACTTGTTTGAGGATGTAAATGGCTCAGACTGATGCCAGTGCCTTAACACTACATCTGATCTGTTTGCCAACAGATATTCTACCCAGCACTTTCTAGGAAGTCTCATTGGGAAAGCATTTCCTACGATTTAGGAGTAATGTGAGGGTTTCCTGAGTGACTCAACCTGCTTCAGAGGCAGTCAGCTGCCTATTCAATGGTGGTACTGATGCAGATTTTCAATTGGAGCAAACATTGCACTTTTAGAACTATTTGTGAGACTATTTAATTTTCCCTTTAATTTTCGACAGCTACTAAAAGCCATTATTTAGCAATGTATTTACTCCCCTAAAAGTGCAAATGAGGTATCAGATGTGATGATGACACAGAGGAAAATCATGACTCCTGGAGGATAATCCTAGTAGACACCTGCTTACAACCCTGTGTGTCTCAAGGTACTTGAAATAATTTTGGTTCTGGGAACAGTGACATTTTTGAAAATAGCATCTTTACATTCATGCACAATTTCACTGAGTTTGGTAGTGCACTATGCAAATTTAGGGGTCTGATTTCACTACATCTAGAGGAAACCTACATTTTCCCAGTCACTTTCATACAGCAACTGCCAGTTCATCAAAAGGATGACCACAGCTTCTTCTTGCTGACAGTCTCCCACACTTTGCATTCCCATTTGAGGCAATGTGGAGAGCTAATCAGGGAATGGATTCAGTAGAACATTATCCTGGAAAAACTGGCTGATTGCAGCTGGGTATGAGCCTTTTCTGAGACATATTATGGCTGTAGGGACACTAGAGATGCAGAATGAGCTTCTGTGGTAAGTCAGTAGGACAAATGTATCAGGTATCTTCTGCCAGTTACTACTGGAATGAAGCATTGGTGCAGAATCAGGATCCCAACACCAAATACACACCACCACATATCTGCAGAAGTCTGAGGAACATCCCAACAGGGGGATTTTCTGGCATGTATTGCAAACCCCTCCTAGTTCATGCATTTGGCCTTCATTCCTATTACAACCAACATATGGGGAATAATAAGGTGCATTCCCATGTCTCACTCTGAGATGGAATCCAGATATATTCAGTGGTGCATGTAGGGATCTAGAAGCTCCAGGTTTCTCTATTTTGTAGAGGTTTTTTTGCAGGCTTTGTCTACTTTTTATGAATTTGACTTTTGTGAAATGGACTTCGCATCTCAGGCACCTGCAGGCAAAAGCTAACATCTCCTGGCTCGTACACAAAGACTGCATTATCATATCTATACTCTGTAGTTAAAGAAATCCCTAATATTGCTGTGGCTCCAAGCAAACTTGTTTAGTTAATATGCTCCAGGGAGAGCTGATGATGAATTTGCTCCTTTCTCTGTATTAAGACCCTCTGTGGTGGATTTACTGGCAGAGAGGTGAAGAGGTATGACCTGGTGCAGTATGCAGGGTCCTGTGGCCCGTGGTTCATTTGCGGCTTCCTGGCTGCACAACTCTTTCATTCAGAGATCATAATTTACAGGCTGCCCTCATTAGCACTTGGCTGTCAGAAGGACCCATCAGTACATGTACATCCTCAAGGTACTGTCAGCTAGCTGCATGGATCCAAGGTTTGCAGGAAACTGTTTTCCACAAGACTTCTGCAGGGGAGAGCAATTGCATCCCCGCTGGCATCTTTCTCCTGTCTCTGCTGTGTGAGAGGGGCAGCAATGCAGTGCAAAGGCTCCACTCAAGGAGAGAAATCCATTGAGCTTCTCCACTTGTGCTGGCCAACAGGGTGAAGTGGAAAGCATGGCTCTAATTCAAGTGGTGATTTTAACAGAAGGACATTTTAGGGAATCATGATGACTGGCTTCAGAATGGAATGGATGTCTGTGCCATCATGTCTAAAAGATGGTCTAGACTATGTTCAAGCTGCAATGGAGAGTAAATACAAACTCATGAAAAGCTTTAACACTGGCTTGCCTGTAGATGTACTGGAAATGAGCAGAAGTATAAATGACTGATCTCTCCAGGTCAGGCTGGCTAAGCATGCTGCCCCTTGACTGAATTGTCTCTTTCATAGGAATGTTCTCATTAAATCCAAATGATCACAGAACCCAAATAGTCATATTACTGCAATGCTTGGAAGCTCAGAATCGCTGCAGTTGCTTTTGACCCTTTAATTTTCACAGCTTTTAATATAAAGAGTAGATAACTAATTAGCCCTTAGGGTGTGAACTTGGATTTTTCTAATTTCCATCCTGGCTGGCCTGTCACACAAGGGTGCCTGGCCCACCTGTCTGCCTGGTACCACTCTTCCTCTCTCCTTCAAAACAGCTATACTGGCACCATCACAGATCACTACCCAGAGTCTGGGGATGTGGCATCAAATTCTCTCACTAAAGTGTCAAATGGAGATGATTTTGTTTTCATTCCAGTTGCTTACCTTAATTTGCAATGCTGAACTCTTGCTTTGGTAGGAGAAAGAACTTAAGAGTTAAAAAGCACTATAGAGTCCTTGTCTAGCCTTCCTGAAGTACTAAAAGCTTTGGAAACTCTGCCTCATGCTGTTTGCTATGACATCAAAACTGTGTGTTATGTGATTCCAGGACAGAAAACAGTCCCTACTTTTAAATCCTGTTAATTGTGTTATCAGTGACTGGTTCCTTAAATGTCTGCACAAGATGTATTCATGCTCATTGAGCTTTTATTTTTAAGAGCTTTAATGGGGGTGAGGGAATAAAATAAGATAATTCTAGCACAGTCCACAGACACAAACGTAAACCTTGACCATCCAATGGAGGAAGTATATTTCTTCCTGCCCCTTAGGAATAACTCTATATTTAGGAATAATATACTAGATTTATTTAGTTACCATTGGAGCTCATATTCACAGCCCCACTCTCTCTTTCCCTCAAAACCAAATTCTAATAAATAGCCTCAGAAAGCACTCTGTCTCCGTTCCAGGCAGTTATTTACTCAGCAGGAGTTAATGGAGCTCCAGGTGATGGAGCCCCACATTTCAGAATGTTGGTTTGCTCTGGTAACAGCACTGCAGCTTCTCACTTTGTCAGTGCTTTGCTTCCCCCCAGCACGTTACATCCTTGCAAAACCTCATGCTTGTGCTCATTTGGAGCTAGCAATTCTGAGTCCTGCAAGTAACAAAGTCAATATGAAACAGGCTGAGATCGATCTGAAAGTGTCCCTGCAAGAAAAGACACCCTAATTTAATTGAGTTTAAGAACTGCACTTTTAGTTAGGGTCCTTGTGTAAATCAAAAATCTAGTGAGCAAGATCACAAAGAATTAGGCTACTAAGTTCTCAATAACTTACTCATAAATTCCCAACAAAGGCAAGGAAAACCAGGAGGATACTAAAGCCTGCACCATTAGGACCTACAATAAATGTACATTTATTTTATTTACACATTGCAATGTGGACACATTCCAAATCATTGGAGAGTGGGGGGAAGACGTGCCCGTGTGACAGGCAGTGTCCCTGCACAGCTGCAGCTCTTTGGCTGGCACAGGTCACAGACCCTAGATGCCCCAGTATAGGATGTACAGATGTCAGGGAGTTTCCATTAGCAAATTTGGGGTTGTTGCAGAGCAAGGGAGAGAAAGTAGAGTGATATAAGGGTATTGACTGGTCCCAGGGAGAAGGCAGGCTGTAGAGAAGCCATTAAGAGAGTCAGCATGAGGGAGGGTTGGCTAGAAGCTGGTGAAATTCATGGTGGTTGGGTGCAAATGAGGAAGAGTGTAACTTGTGTGTGACTTTGGGAAGAGCATAGGGACCTCTGCCATTTTCTCCTGTTCCCGGTACAAGGTAGGACACTAAGAGATAAACAGCCATGGGTTTGAACCTACTCACCCCCATCTGAATGACATACATTACAGCTCTATGATCCAGATTCTTGGGACCTGTGAGGGACTAAAATAATCGGTTTGAGAACAAAATATATGTGCAACCATTATGAATTGTGTTTTTCAGACGGCATTTACAGTGCAATGTTTTCCTGTGTTGATATCATATATAAAATAATATCCCTCTGGCATTGCATAACTGCTGAGGGTTTAGATATTTTGAATCCAAACTTACTTGCAAATTTCAATTTTTTTTATTTTTTTTAATTTTACTAATGTTCTATGAGCAGGACAAGAATTATTCACTTTTACTTTATCTTATTTCCTGACCTGGCACCTGATAATACTTTGTTCTAAACAAAAGTCTTTCTAAGATCAAACTCTGAATTTGAAAAGAAGTTTTTGTGTTTGTATGTTCGGTAAGATGAACGGGATGGAGACACAAAAAGAGAATGGACACGGTAATCTTCCAAATGCTATTACATGGATAGGGAACTTGATTTCCCCCCAGTTTTGTCTTCTCTTAGGGTAAGAGTGGAGATAAGGCTCAAAATCGCCCCCTCAGTTCAGAAATCACTATTTTTTTTTACTAATTTCTAATGACAAGAAGTCTTTTCCTGAAAACATAATAATTAATTTTGACTTGCAAGCCTTTCTTTTATTTCTTTTCCAGAAGTATTGCCAATGCATTAAGAATTCTGTTTAGTAACCTTAGACAGGCATCCATAAATTAAATATTTACACTGCTCAAGATCTGTGTAAAATAGGGTCATGAGTATATCTGGAATTCATCAGACATGGGCATGTGTTCTATCTGTAGTAATGTTCTGTATTTTCCTGTGTTCAGATTTCTGCTTGTGGGGTTTTTTTCAGAATTTACTGTTAAGAATAAGACATGATATCCTGGTATCACTGGCAGCCTGCCTACCACCCCATCCTTCATCTGTCCAGGTTCTGGTGGTGTTTTCTTACCTGCTGAGTTTCTGAGGCAGGGGGAGGGGGGATCACACAAGTCCCAGCACCATGAGCATCCCCTTCCAAAATTCCCTAAAGAGTGAAGGCAGATATAGGCATGACCACCTACTCAGCAAGAAATAACAGTTTGAGTATTGAAACCATTCTCCTAATTTATTTCAAAGAAACTACTTTGTAAAAGACAACAAAGTGTAAACCATGTGAGTGACTCAAGCCAAACAAACAAAACCACCAACGCATGAGACTCCGACAAATTGCAGGGAGAAGCACAGAGGAAAAGAGCAGCTTTTCCACCAGAGAATGAGACCATGCAATGGGATACTGTTGTGTCTCTGCAACATGATGCCACCACCTGTCTTTCTGCAGGTTAGTGCTCAAATCCCGAGGCAGAGGAGGATGAGGATCATTGCTGTGGACCAGACTGCCTATCCCAGTCTCAGATTTCACTGTGTTGTTAGAAGCTGGCAGTCCTTTGCCCTCTTTCCCCCAAAGAGAACCAGTCATTTTTTGTTAGTCCCAATCTTCTTACTTTACTTTTTACTTTGTGAATGTGATTTGACCCAGAAAAACATAATAAATGGGCAATTGTTTCTTTTATCAGGCTCGTTAGCTGTCTCACACTGCTCCACCCCTACTCAAATCCCAGTAAAATAGCATTTTCTTAAAAGGCACTGAATAGTATGATGGGAGACATAAAAATACTTTGTTGGGAATAAATTAGCTTTATTATCAGTTTTTCTCTCAGGGGCATTCAAAATGATTAAATTTTTTATTTTGTCATAGCAGGAAGAGCCTAGCACCTTTCAGCTCACTAGCAGGCAGGTAAGATGTCTAGGTGTTTTGAAAATCCCAGAGGTGATATATTGGAGAAACTACTAACTTGTGCAAATCTGTTCATTTCTTCTAACATGGCATTTCAAATAAAAAACAAAGTCAGACACTTACTCTCCATTTGCTGTGGATATATACCTACTTTCCAGCACAAAAGGCACTTAAGTTTATAAAAGATGAAACTTGCATACTATTTAATTGTCCTTTGCTTCTCCTTTAGACCTCATTTATGACTTAAATCAGTTTGCAGTTACCAGTTCCTTCCCATTTAGACATGTAATCTGCAAGGCAAAAAGAGAAGTTGAAACTGTCTGCATTAGCTGAATTCCCTCTTCAACACATCCTGCCATTGCTGAGGCGCATCACTTATCAGTGAAGAGTTTTATATCTCAAAGCTGGTGGGAATAAGAAAGTAAAAAGCTAATTCAAGCAAAGTACAACAAACAAACCTCTAATTAAAAAATGGAGATTGACAAAGTTATCAGAAACCTGTTTATCTTTTTTTCATTATTGTTTACAGAGAGAAGAAAACCTCTTTGCAAAAACAGTCCCACAAAATGAAAATACTCTTTCAAAGGGCATTGTTTAAATGTTGCTCAACATTAGCAAACTATGGCCATCAAACCTGTTTTGATATGCACTTGCTGCTCTATGCCAGGTTTCCCACGCACTGATTCTGCTGTGAAGCATCCTGCTCCCTGAGGCCCATGGTAGGAAATGCCGTCAGCATGTTACTGTAGCTCTGGGCAGAGACTGTTGACTGTGGCAATTGTTTGCTAATCTCTTGGCTGAGCTGCCATTTGTTGAGCACAGCATTTTCAGGAGTAGTCCAAGATGACCACACTTTTTTGTTATCTTTAGCTAGTCCCTCAGGCTGATCTCAGGTTTTGAAGTGCTTTGTCATCTGGTGTCGCACTGTCAGAGCCACATATATTTAAGCTTATCTGATCAGTTTGAATGTTACGATTTTTTGCTGAAGACTTCATGTGGATTACTGGACACAGGTATGTTATAATCTGGTGGAAAAAGCCATAACTAACCTTATGAAGCCATAAAGGCATCAAAGTGTTTCCAGGGGTAAAGAACATGGTAAAAAACATTCTAGTCCCCCAGAACAGCATACTCCCAGTTAATAAGAAGATGTTGGTAAAGGTAACATATTGAGAATTGTGCAAAGGGGAGGATGCAATTTTTAGATGGAGCCAGTGCAAGAATGAGTTAATGTTGTGACTGATGTGTGATTGATGTGTAATCAACTGTATGCCACAAGCCTTGCCAAAAAAGTCTGCCAATGGAAGGAATGCCTGTAGTGAAAGTACAGCAGCAATAAAAAGAAAAAAGGATGTTGTGTAGGTGACTAGCCATGCAGGACAAAAATGCCTGCTGCTGCCTGAATGGACAGGAGTCTGCAGTTAATGTTGTGGGATAACACTAAAGGTAACACATGCATTTTTTTGAAAGTGTGACCGGCCTGTGCTCTCATTTTTCTTGTTAAGTGAGTAATTGAGAAGACCAACCAGGTCTCTTTTTGTCTCTGCAAGCAAAAAAAAAAAAAAAAAAAAAAAGCCTGATAATATGAGCTCATGCTACAGATTTTAATTGTTTTCTTTGTGCTTGGAGTGGTCCAACCATGATTTTCTGACCAGTGGGAAAGATCGTGGCTCATGGACTCCTGGCAAAAAGCAAAGGATTAGAAATGGAGTAGATGTAGTAGGCATATGGAACAGTCCCAAGACTCTTCTGCTTTGCATATTTTTCCTAGTTTGTTCTTCTGGGTGCTTCCTTCAAGACCATTGTGGGTTGTATCAGATTGATAACCAAAAAGTTGTTAAGAACTATCCAAATAGTCTCTTTTGCTCGTTAGCTGTCATGTCAAGGATATCTGCAGGAGAAAAAAAAAAAAGAAATGAGAAGGGATTCCAGCAGAAAATTAATATGAGTGAGAGAGAAATTGAGTTGTGTGTTTCGACAATTTTCTCTTGCTGTGATAGTCAAGCTTATTTTGACTGGCACAAGTTTTAGCATATTAGTAGCAAATGTGAATTGCTTTGTGAAATGGAAATGCAATCAAGTTCACCCACTATTGTAGTTTAACATTCTAATTCAATGCATTCCCTGGATTTTGTTTATATAGTACTTTTGGCTAAAATAAGAAGTGTATTCTTTTATTTTTATAAGTATCATGGGGAGGCAGGCAAGTTAAATTATCAAGTTAAAAATACACTACTAAGACTCTTAAAAGTGGATATAAAATCTATAAAATTATGTAGCTAAGTTTTTTTTCACTTTCACACACTGCACAACTATCGTATTTTTAAACTCTGGCAACTAAAAGGCTGAAAGTCAAGCTGCCACATTTTCAGTTGTTTTTTTTTTTTATTTTCATCACTCTGTATAGTCCTTCTCCACCTCTGATTTCTGGCTCCAGCATCAGCCACAGAAAACAATGCTTCTTCCCCTCATCCCTTGAACATCTCTTCACAACCACATAATTTTTGGTAGAGAATATTTGAACAGTAGACAAATCATCTGGGATACTTTTATGGAGTTTGTGAAGATGGAAACTGTGAATTAGTTTCTTCTTCTGATGCTCTGCTTCTGACTCGCTGGCTGGGATTCATCTGGTCAAATTAGGATTCCTCCTGATCTGGTGTGAGCATCTACTTAGCCATTTTTTACTTTTTTGACCATTGCAAATTCCAACTGTCTATTGAGATATCTAGAATTAGATGCTAAAGGTCTGTAGGTACACAGATCACCTCTCCTACACATCCATGATGCAGATATCTGTGTTTTTGTGATCTTTGAATGCCCTGCTTTTTAGACACCTAAATTGTACACGTAGTGTTTTAAAACCCCAGCATCCAGCTCTTCTGAAGCAGTCGTCTTCAGAGAGAAGCTAATAGTGATGCCGTCTGTGTTTGTCCCAGCACAAATGGAGGAAGAGTATAACATTCAGGAATGTTTCAGGAAGAGCCTAATTTGTCACTATACATATTATTTAGTATATGATAAAGCAGGTAGGGATGATTGAGGGGCAGCAGAAAGGCTTAGTTGGTATTGATAACTGGAATAGAGTATAAAGAGGCTAGAGAGAGTTTAAGGTGCTTTAAGGAAGTGATTATTAAGCTTGGATTTGGGCAGAGTCTAGACTAGGGAGTGGAAATGAATGTATGAGTTCTGGAGAGCCCTGAGATGGGAACTGAAAGAAAATCAAATATTTATACTGAGGCAAGGGATGACAAGAGGTGGTGTACAGAAGAAAAGATTTAGAAGGAGATTATATTCTGAAGCCCTCCTCCACTTCAGCTTCTTTGGCTTCACAGGTAAGGCTAAACATTGACACTATAACTCTGGTCCTCAGCAGACCATGGACTTATTGAACACTTGGTCTATGGCAATGACTGAGAGGGCAATTTAAGGACATGGAGAGGAAATGCAATGAAGATGACAAGTGGGGTACTGCATGTGGTGCTGACAAGTGCTACAGAGAAGGTGAAAAAAAATATTCTCCTGCTGAACTCAGTTTTTAACATGTTTCTGAGGACACCAACATACCTAATGGCTGAGATATGTTTCCTGGGCCTTTCTCCTGATATATGCTAGGAATTTAGGGACCATTTGGAAAGCTACGGAGTGTTGTCACAGGGTCTTAGTGTTTTATCCTATTCCTTCTGTTCTACTTCATCAAAAAAAGTCTACCTCAGTGTCTTAGGTATGCCATTCTTTCCAATTCCCTGTCTTAGGTATGCCATTCTTTCCAGCTGGAGCACAGACTATATCATGTCCAAAAATGATCCCACTGTCCACAGCAGATTTTTGTCACATGAAATGCAGGCCTTCTGCTGGGCTCTAGTGCCTCACTGTTTCAGGTACAGCCTAACCTCTGACAGATGTCTCCTCATCTCTGAGTTCTATTTGAAGACTCAATTTGAAGGCCTGTTTTTACCTGACCACTTAGATTAATTTAGGTGGCTTCACTGTCTAATGATGTTCAGTCTGAAAACAAGGCTAATTGATGTATGAGTAACAGTTTTTTCCAATTGTGGTCTCTATACTACATTAGCTACATTTGGCTTAATAGACTGCATTGTTCAAAACCCAAAAATCTTTCCTACTGTTTCTTAAAAAATTTATGGTCTCAAAATGTTTCCATTTATAAAAAGAAATCACCAAACAAAGGGACCTGCTAATAGAGTTGCTGACGCTTCTCAATTTTTGCTAACAGCAAGGATCCACTTTTTGGAACTTCATTCAAAGAAGGAAGACAAATATTTTATTTACACAGCTCATTATTTGTATCTGGTGTCATGGGTGTCCTTTCATTTCTCTATTGGCTTCTAAGTCTCTTCAAAGAGAACTGCAGCTGTATGCAGATGCTATTCCTTGATCCTGGCAGAGAACCATTCTTCTAGAGCAGAGTCCTACAGAGCAGTTTGATAAAGCAGACTGTTAGCATCAATTCTGCATTGAAAGATCGGTCCTGCGGTCTTATCCTCTTATTTTTAGTCTTTTAAAAAATCTCATTTCCAAATCACAGGAATGTCTTTGACATCAAGCCAAGTTTCAGCTGACTTTCTGAAGCAGTCAAGTTTTGCTCATTTACTGTGAAAGAAAGAGGCCTCTTAGAATAGCTATTCAGTCTTCCCCAGATCTCAATTGCCCTCTGAAATATCTCCACTCCACTAACTAGAGAAAGGTGGCTGCAACCCTAGACATCTCAACGGCCTAAGGGGAGGCCTACATTAATGTCCTGCTTCTAATCAGAAATGCATTTTAAGCCAAGTGTCTCTAACATGCCTAATTTCTGTGCTTTGGTTCATGAGCTGTGCCAGAGTACAAGAACTGGATTTCATCCTGATTATACCAAGCTGGAAAATGTTCTCCAGAAAAGCACATAATGTGCATCAGTTGCTGATAGTTTTTTGGTCCATGGGACTGGAGTAGAGCCAAACTGAAATACTCTCCCACGTGTAGTATGGACAGCAGGCACTCTTGCACTGAATATTTTGTTTTACAGATCTGCTTGAGTTGTACTGCACTATCTACAGCCTAAAAGAGTGAGAAAGACGTCCAGAAGGCTAAGGCTGATTTTACATTGAAATATAAATACACTTTACAGCATGCTTAGCCAAAAGGTTGAGATCTGTGTCCCCATTTCATCTGCTTTTCCTTTGGACACTCAAGTAAAAGGGACATGAGTGTCACCAGTGGGTCTCCAGAGCTGAGTGCTTCAGATGAACACTGGAAGCCTTTGTTGGGGTTTTATAACTTTAGAGAGAAATGACAGGAAATGTTTTGCACATCTAAGTAAAAAGAAGCAATGAACCTTATGATAAATTAAATGAAGGTGGATTTTAAAGTTATGGATGGAATTCCTTATATGCATATGAGGAAAAATAAAAATTAAGTATATACATATGCTAATAGATCTGTATGGAAATTCCAAACACCTTACAGAGAGACAGAATCCTTTGAACAAGGCTGAAGCTGAAACTGGGAATACTTTTATCAACTGTACACTGAGCAACCTAGCTTGGCATTTTGCTTTTTGAGCATTGGGTTTCCTTGAACAGGAATCTGAACACTGGGAATCCCCTCACATTGCCTCTACTGTCTCCCTTGCAAAAGGGCAACATACTTACTAGGAGACAGAAGTAATATGGGAAAAAGCACAGGGAGGTGAAGACACTGCCCAAACATTTGTTTTGAAACACCTTACAGTTTAGTCTATTTCAATCAAATCTCAGAAGTTATGGCTCCCACAGTAAAATAAACAAAAATAAATTGACTTTGGCCAAACACCACCACGGATCTGGCTGTTTTACCAAATGGTTTTCACCTAAAATATGTGAGATCAAACTTTGGCATGTGAATAAGGCTTGATTTTCTTAAAGACCAGCTTGTTCAACTGCTTTATGTCTTGCCATGTTGATTATTTTAATATTTTACCAGCAGACAGCAGGAGAAATTGTGAGCCTGCTAGTTCAGTAACAGGTAAGCTCATATTGTCACAATGGTGACTTTTGTTGCTTCCATTTTTCACCTACCAAGCCACATAGTGCTGACATCTCATGAAGTTTCTGCTGAACATCCACAAAACATATCTTCCCTATCAAAATTTCATCTAAATGTTCTATCATTTCCAGCAAAAAATTACTCTCTCTCTTTTTCATGAATAAAAGTGGAGGTGCCAAAAGCATTCTGAAAAACATTACTGGAAACCAGCCAGGATTTCAAAGATGCCTGAAACATTTCAGTCCAGCTGTCTGGTGACATGCTGAGGACAGATAGCAGAAGAGTTCAGTTAGGGGAGAGGGTGACATGTGGCACAGTTCATCACTGGCACTCCCTTTTGGAGATTGGGTGTACTGCCTGCTCCTTTGCACAGCAATCAAACAGAAGAGCTGGATCTGTAATTTGAGATTAAAAATGGAGCTCATGCATTACCCTTATTTAGATCCAGAATAGCTTAAATTTCAATTCTCCTGAATAAAATTAATTCCTAAGAGGACCCTCCAGACCAAGAACACAAAGCATCAGTGATTAGTAAAAGCCAGTGCAGGGCTGTAGAGATATCACAGGTCCAAACTCCTTCCAGAACATTTTGGATAGAGAAATTAATTTCTCCTCTACTGGTGATATCTCTAGAATCCAAAAGGATATTCCATATAAAGGGGCACCTAGTGTAATTTTCAAATGCCACTGCTTTTTTCATGAATGAGCTCTGGTCCCTAAGAATAGCAGAAAATTGTGAGAAAAGTGTCATCAGGTAGCAGGTAGCCTGAGATCTTTAGTGTTATTATGCTAGTAGTTATGTTCTGGTCATCACTATTGCAGGACTTTTACCCAGCAATGCAGTTTTACAATTTGGATTTAAATCTAGAAAGACTGAGCTGAGTGAGTGTTATAAACTGAGTAATAAGGTGTTTTGGGAGATTTGAACAGATGTTCCCACGCTATTCCATACTTGAGAGACAATCACTTGCACCTCAAAAACAGTGGAAAGAAGGAAACAAACTACACCTGGCTGACTTATGGGAATTTAGCCTGAAAAGCTGTTTCACTGTGTGAGACTTAGGCCATGTCAGATACAAATGTGCAGCAGCTACAATTGGCAGCAGGATTCATACAGATGAAATAAATGCTATTGCACATACTAAAAACATTCCATCTCTCCATTCAAACTGGGGCATGAATGATATATCAAAGGAAAATTTCCTTGTTAAGACCTCTTGAAAAGTCAACATAAATCATTTAAAAAATAGAATATGAAGAGCAGAACTCCATCAGTCCATTGGTGTTGGAAGGACTGTATGACCTCCATCAGATACACTTGCACAGAAAAGGTAAGTGCAAAGTACACTCACAATGAAATTAGACCCATTGGATCTAGGAACACACAATCCATGAAGGGCCATTAAGAACAAAGAGGCTCTGATTCAAGAAATCTCTACAGAGCATTCTATGAAAAGATGGGATAGGAAAAGGAAGCACTATAACACATCTTGATTTTACTTTTCCCTGTGTGAGGTTTCTCGCTCTGGGAAAAGCAGCAAACCCAGAAACCCCACGAAAGAGGGCTGCCGCGGCGAATCCTCCCAAGCGAGTCTGGACCGGGCAGCGCCGGGACGCCGCGGGCACGGGAGCGGATTGCCTCCGCGACGGAGAAAAGCAGGAGACAAGGCGATCAAGGAGATGTAGTCTCTCCAGGGTTTATTGAGGAGCAGCGGGGCGGTGCGGGGTGCGTGGGGTCGGGACGGGTCAGAGGGAGTGAGTGGAGCAGGCTGGATCCGAGGGCGTAGAGCGCAGAACGGAAGCGAACATGGGGTTAAGAGGGGATGCAGGATGGGAGGAGTTAACGTGGGCTAACCAACTGGGATGCGAGGGATGCAGGATTGAGAGGGAAGCCAGGGAATGGGGGTACAACGGGGGAGGGTATAGAACTTTGAAAACCAATAATAAACCTCGGGTAGAAGGAACAGAGAACATTCTAGTTATTAACTCAAAGTAGGTTAAAGAGGAGGAGAAACCCAAAACCCAATACTCTTGTTCCCTGATGCATACTGAGGAGGCTGGCTGCAAGGTGTCTTGTGGGAACATCATTTTGTCACCCTGACCTAAAGGTCTCTTCACACCCAGGGGGCTTCCTCAGGTATATCAGCGTCCAAAGTCCTCTGAGCTAAGGTCACTGCAACTCCTTCAATATATGTGAATCATATATTGACAACATCAGAGAATGAACTGAACTGAACTAGGTGTCCCTTTCTGTCTGACCAAATAATGACAACTGCTTCTGGGTCCTCATATAAATGTCCATACTGGGGCTGATTATTACTTTTTCCACTATATCAATAAGATACAGTTGTCTACACCAAGGAGACACTTTTTGTTTGGGGCTAAAATGTAGATTTTATTGTCACTGGAAGAACATCAGTTTAATAGTATTTCACCTCAGGTGAAAAGTTGTTTACCACCTTAGACCTTTGTATTCATCTGGTGTTGATTTTAGTATTCTGAAAATGTTCTGAAGCAACTGTTTTTTCTTGGCAAGGCGATTTGGTTGATCTGAACAAATTACTGCAGCAGTGAGGGGTTAGCCATGCTAAACATCCTGCCAAAAGAAGGTGTGGAGATATTTACAGATTCAACCTTACTCTTAATACTCTGAGACTATGATTACAGTGCACTTGGAAAGGGAAGGAGGGAGATAAAAATCTTCAAGATAGATCACATTTTGCCAGTAGTTTATTTATTGCACTTCACTGTCTGGAATTCTCCATTATTTAAATAACCTTTCCTGCTGAAGCTAGTTTTGTACCATTCAGGGCTATGGAAATTATGTATTCTTTTCCAAAAACTTGAAAACCTCCTCCCAGTTTCCAAGCTTGCTGTAGGCACTTAGGTCAGCTCTGCCAGAACAGAGTACATATGTCTGCATGTTGCTAGAAGTGTTTCTCAGTGGTGCGTGAATGTACTCTTGTGCACTGTGTAGTTTTGGACAATATCTCCTTTCCCATGCAGCTGGCTGAGGAACAGTGTGCTGGAGTTGTGCTGCCACAGGGAAAAATAAAAGGCTGGAGTGTCTGCAGCTCCTCAGCAGCCATAAGAATTTAATATATATTTATTATAATTTATTTTTATTGTAATTACATATGTGGTATAATTTCATTCAAATTAACTTCTTTTCCCTCCTTTTTACCCACTCTTTAGAACCTAGGTGACATGTCAATGTTGCACAAAGCAGTTCTTGTGCTTCTTGAGCAGATTTTATCTGGGGAGACACATCAGGGATCAGAGCATTGCACATTAGCTGCAGGAGTCTTTAAATGATGGATTTTCTTTAAGGAAAAATAATTACACACAAGGCTCACTAAACTGTTAGTCAAGATTTTCCTTTGTAAGAAATCTTTCCATCATTAGACCACATAAACGAGATGGGTGAAAACCAAAACCACTGTTGTTGGTTCTGTGCTGAAGAACAGAAACAAATCTCTCCACAAAGAAATCCCATCACAAGTATGCCTTTGAGCCTTTTGACTAAATTGAAAGCATTTCAAGCTATTTACAAAGCAGAAGATTCCTTTCGTTGTTTATCTGTGGTGTGCCTCCCTGGTGTGTTCTGTCTAAGCATGAATGCGTCTGTTCATTTCGTTTTTAGCTTACATCCACAGCAGTCCCAGCAGAGTGCCTGGAAGAACTATTATGAGCAGCCAATTCTGGAACTGTTTGGATTTATTGTCTTTTCTGGGCATATGGATGTTGGTGTCCAATAGATGGATTATGGCTATTAATTTGCTCCAGGTTGTGTAGACTCTGGGAGGATTCAGCTGGAGCCATTGCTTGCTTGCCTGCTCCCAACAGTATCCCCTGACTTCTCATTGCCTCAGTCCCTGGGTCCTGTTCAGCTCAGCTAAGTGCAGGACCTGATGTGGGCAGCTGAGATGATCTGAGGGAGGGGAGAAAGTGGCATGGCTGTGGAGGAGTGGCCTGAGTACATCTTCTTGTGGCTGGAGATTTCAGTGTGCCCAGCAGTGCAGCACAGAGATCTGGGGCCTGTTTGTGTGCATGGTGGATCAGGACATCCAACTCCTTCTCTGTGCCATTTTCCATTTCATGATGTTGGTGCATGAACAAAACTTAATGAAAATCCATTCTGAAGGACACCTGAACATTAGGAATGCATGAAAAAAAACCTGAATGAAGGTACTGACTCCAGTGTACCATTTGTACACAAAGGTAAGTAAAATATCGTACACCTGTGCTGGATGAATTGCATCCACTGTGTGAGCCTCAGCTCTCTTTACAAAATGTTAATCATGTGTCAGGGACTGCTAAAATTAAAACTTGACTGGTTTTTAATTACTTGATTTTGACTTTCAAATATCTTGTGCCTCATATATTTTCCATTTTTATTGTAGACAATAAAAATTCACAGGACCAAACACCTATAAACCAAAGGAACGAGGTATGGAAAATACAGATATTAAATAGAAATACATTTTAAATTGTGCCAAAGACAGTGAAATTCATGTTTCATTACTGAACAATGCATTCAAGAAAAATGGAAACAGAAAGTAAACCTTGTGAGTTTGTATAATCCTCAACTAGTTCTTCTGAATTATCTAAGTGACATGCAATGGTATTGAATAGTCCAATTCAAGAGCAGCTCATAAAACAAAAGGATAAAGTGAACATTTGTATACTATAAGTTATTGGTTCAGTTTCTCTTGGCAATTTAGTTAATTTAAAATTAACTAAAAAAAATTAAATCCTAACAAGGACTGCAAAGCAAATGGTGCAAAGACATCCAAACACAATCTTTTGTTACTGATGCACAGTTTCCTTTAAAGTATAGTCCCTTTTAGATTTTGAAATGATCCAGGATTTGTCTTTTGGGACTGAGTTTGATTCCCCAAGGTGATTTTGATTTCCCAGGGTGACAACACTTTTGCAAATACATAGGCTATTGGCTTGCAGAGAGTTGAATCATATGTAACATAATAACTACAGGGATTTGACCTGATTTTTTCTTTACAAAGTTGGAATTATTATTTCAAACAAGGAAGAGAAACACTTCAGACTTCACTTCTGCATTATAAAAGTCGGGTTATTTTCCAGGGCAGTACCTGTGGAAGGAAAAATATTATCCCAGTCTCCATCCAGCAAAACATCCCCTTCCTTGGTCAGCACAGGACACTTGAGATTTTTCAATGACAGTGCCATATTTCAGTCAACCTGAGGAAGAGGGAGAATACTGTTCATCTTGGACAAAGCTGCACAACTGTGTGATGAGTGGTGACACCCTGTGGGTCCTGGTGCCTTCAATGGTGCACAGACTATGCTGCAGTCCTGTCATGGCAGGTTCATTGCCCACAGAAAAGTGTTTACTCTGCAGAAGGACCTTTGGTCTATACAGGTTTCTGGACATTTGAAATCTCAGACAGATATCCAGGCTTGACTCAGGGGTAAGAAAAAATAAGCTGTTCCAAGGGAAAAAAGTACCTACTGAGCTTTGGTACTGATGAGGGACCATTTCACCTCACTGAATATGTAAGACTGTGCAGCAAAATAACATGTTCAGTGGCAGATCCAATGAATAGCTTTTAGCTTGTAAAAGGTACTATTCAAGTGCATTCCCTTTTGTGATGAGTTGTGGTGCTGGGCTTTGCACTGTCCATGCCTATCTCAGGAGGGAATCAAGTCTGAGTTTTAAAGGGTTTTAAAATGGTTTTAAAAGGGTTTTAAAACTCCAGTGGAGAGAGACAATCCTATCCCCAAGGTAAGAATCACCTGCAAGTGTGAGGCCTTTATCCAGAGCACACATCTCTTCTAGGAATTATGATTGCACTCAGCACTTCTGCAATGATGCAGGATTGTTCACTGTTCCTCATGTGAATGACATAGGCTTGTTTAGTGTTCCTGACATTCATTAGGTACAAATCAATATGCTCAAAAAGCAGTCTGGACTGGCCAACCCTTCATGATTAATTCTGTTCCATGATCTCATCAGAGCTGTGGGGTTTGAATAGCTCTATATGTTATTGCATCCCAGCATAACAAGGAAGGAATGGCAGTGGGATTTTTTACAAAAATATGAAACTGTAATTGCATTTAATGTAAACATGTAGGAATATATTCTCAGATGTCTCTTCTTGTCTTCAGAGAAGGCGCTCCTGCAGACAGATCTCATCTGTCTTGTTTATCTTCTGTAGGGGCAGTCCAAGAATATTCTCTAGTCTTAAGCAATATTTTATGAGTATTCCCTCTGCAGCCCATATAAGATTGTTAGCACACAGGATAATTTGGGATGTGTTTTGACTATTAATTACTGGTATCAAAATTTTGCCAGTTGCTACTTTGTGTTCCAAGTTTCAACAGCAAAAAATTCATGGGATCAACCAATTTCAGTTGATTTAAAATTTTGGTGACTTCTAGAAAAGGAAATAGAAACTACAAGATGTCCAGACTAATGGGCTAATTAAAAAACCAAGGGTGGGTTTAGAGTGGGGAATAGTCAAAGCCAAATTCTGTCCTTGAAATTCAAAATTTCCATCTGGAAAGTATAACTTTTAACTCCTAGGAATGTCCTTTCGTAGTCTGACCTTAAACCAATGTGCACTGTCTTCTGTGCACTGCGCAGAGATACCAATGTAATAAAACCCAGCAGGGTGACTTCAAACATACATATGGTGCCACTGGAACCTATAATTCATCTTATTCTTAAGTGGACTTTTAAAGATAACTGGAAAGGTGCTTACGAAGCTGGCACAGGGAAATCACCCCTTTCAGGGTGCGCGTCCACGATGTGTGGAGATTTACGTGCGCCTTGTAGCAGCAGGAGATCGCTGTGCTAGCAGCAGCAGCAGCAACAAGCTGGCACTTGGCAGCTAACAGGAAAGTAAACTAAGTCAGGAATTAGGTCCAGAATGCAAACACAGAAAGAATTTCACATACTGTGCCATCAGCATGCAAGTTTCCAGAAGCTCTTCCAACCCCATACTATCTTTGCTCTCTGTTCTTTCTCAGCTCCCATCCCTCCTTCTGTGTTGATGTTCAGAGACAACTTTGCCATTTCATTTGACCATACCATTCATTTAACAGGACGAAAATTAATAGAAAATATACATTAGAAATCAGCAGGGATAAATCCCATATGCCTCATTGCACAGTACTGTACAAAATGTACTCCTGTTATGTACAGTAACATGCTGCATTAAGCCAAAAGGAAAACTCTTTTCTAACTTTGGTGTAATAAAACTATCTGTATACTAAAAACAAGCCCTTATTTATTAAGACCCCCAAATCCCAACATCCATTTTAAAATTGGGCCTCTTTCAAGGTCTCTGAGTCATCGTGAAGAGCATGATTCATTCAGTAACCCCAGCTCACCATGGCTCTCTTAGGAGCAAGCACATACTCAGTTTTAAGCTTCCTCTGGCAACTTGAAAACCAGTATCTGGCTACCAATATCTGTTTCTAATCTTGAAGAGAATTGCATCCTATTGCTGGTGCTGCATTCCTACCCTAAAAATGAAGCTTGCTCTTTTTTCTGAATAATTTGGAGTGTAATCTCTTTAAATGCCTTTTAAGGAGCCACGAAATTCTATTTTCCAAGTCAGACACAGCTATTTTGAGGACTTGCCTTTCCAAGAGAGGGAATCTCACAAATGTTAGTCCTTTCACAGAGCAAAGAACTGGTGCTGTCCAGCTGTGATCTCCTGGCCTCAGCCTGAAAACACGCTGTTATATAAAAATTCTGTTAACCAGAGACTCTAAAGATGCCTGCGTCATGGAACATATTTGTTCCAGGAATCCTCACCAAATGCAGGCGTCTAATGAATTTCTTTTTGTGAACATTAGGACAACTTTATTGATTAACCTCTTGTGTATGTGTAGAAGGAGCAAACAAAGCAGAAGTGCTGGGATCCACATTTTGTTCTGCTTGAACGCACATATGGAAGTATTTTCAAACCAATAGTGGAGTGAATATTTGTGCCTTTCTAGTTTAAGCAGTGCTTTCTGATGACTGCTTGCTCAGAAAACTTGGCCACCCTTCATTTGCATACATTTCTTTATTCCTATACTTAGTGGCAGCACTCCATACCTTTTGCATTTAATACCAAATACTGGGATTTTTGATGTTTTCTCTTATTGCTTTCCATTTCATGATGCACTGCATGGTGCTCTTAAAAAGTGTATGGCTTGTTTTCAAAACCATCATGTGAGTTATCATGCTTAAAGTATTAAAGAAAGGACTCCAAATTCATGCTTCTTTTGTTTTGCAAACTTTACAGGTAATTTGCAGTTTTAAAAATGAAATATAATTACAAATTGTTCACTTTTCTGGGTTCACTCATTTCATACAGGTTACTAAATAATGACTTGCAGGGTCTACAGATAAGAGCTGAATTTGGTGAGTTTTTTATTCAAGGCTGAGTTTGACTCACAAAAAATTGTTTGCTTTTCCCTGCATGTAATTTAATGGGGGCTTTGGTATGTGTTTTTGGGGTGGTTTTTTTTGGGGGTTTTTTTTGTCTGTATAAGAAAATGGAGATATTCTTTCTTTTTCTTCAGTTTATTTGATTGCTGGGACTCTCCCAAATGGTGCTGAATTATTTAGGACCTGATCTTGTTTTTTTAATGGAAATAAATTCTAGACATATTATATTATACCACAGATCTGATCTTTAATTTCTTTTAGATGGTCACCTCAGTAGTTATTTACAGTCTGTGCTCTGAAACTTTAGCAGTGCCTGCACCGTTTTTAGGTGGTCTGCAAAAGCATAACTAAGCCTGTGTTTGGGAAGCTTAAATTTTCTGAAAAGGAGTCTGCCCCTTGATTAAAAATTGTTCAGACCCAAAATTTAAAAAAAAAAAAAGTATTGCAATCACTCCTCTACAATAAATTATATTAAATAATTCCCATGCTTTCATTGTGGAACTAAGTAAATAGTGAATTAGGCCTCCTTGTTTATGTGTTGATGGGGTTATTTATAGCAGTCATGGTACTGTCTATAGTCATGTCTTAAGAGAAAGTAGTGACTGGAACACCTGTAGAAAAATGAACAGCAGTAAATAAAGAGCATGAAAGTCAAGAAGTCAGGTTAATTTTCAAAGCATTAGTAAACATTCTTCCTATTGTAGGAGAACCTGAACAGGCAATTGATTTCAGAATCATCACAGAAATGAGAGTTCTCTGAAAAATTACTTTGAAATTAAATCCTGTTTATAACATATCAGAACTGGAAAGGGAAAACAGAAGACTTTAATATATTCCTTTCATATATCCCAGAGACATCTAGATTCTGAAATACCACTATTTTAATTGTATCTCTATTCTTTCAATTAATACTAAATTCTTCACTAAGTTAGTGAATTGACTTGGAGTACTTGTGAAAAGGAAGAACCACAACATTTAAAATAACCGAAAGAGATTTTTAAGCTATTTTAAATACTTTAAGTTGTTGTTTTTAACCCACTTAATGTCATGAGCAAAGTTAGAACAAGGATATTTTTATTGAAGGTAAATCAACCTTGACTTCCTTTGGAGATGTGAATAACACTATCCAGGAGAGAGAAAGTTATGATTATGTACACATGCAGATACCCACACACATATTCAAATTAAAAATAAGGCATTGTTTAAATAAGAGAACATTCCCTAAATTCATTTTGAATGAAAAGAAAGCAAGAATTGACATTGTGACCCTGTGGAAGTCTGTCATTCATTTCTGTGGAATGAGACTATTGTTGTGCATTTTTTTTGGAAGTTGTTTAAGTCTACATGTAATACAGTTGATGTATCTTTTCACAGAGCTGTCTGCTGCTTGGTAGGATTTATAAAACCACTTGGCATGACTGCACAGCTAAAACTCATAACTTACAGATGCAACTACGAGAAAATTTCTGTGGCAGTGAAAGGTTTCATTATCAAATGACTACTCCAAAATACACCAGGATGAACCATCTTGGTAGATAGACATCTATAGGAAGTATATATTGCTACTTTGTCACTATGCAAAGGTAGAGATATTTGATCTTGAGAAATGAGTTAAACCTACTACTTGCTCATATTTGAAAAATATGCTCTGCCTGTGCCATAAGACCAGGCTATGCACCAGTGGTAATGTCTCTGGCTCCATCTAGGAGCCATACATCTACTCAGTGACAGCACAAGCACAACACTTCATGAACAGTAGGATTGTTTGTACATGGCTGTTTCAACTCATTAATGAACTTGTAATCTGCATGGATCAGAATAACAAGTCTTACAGACTTCACTGTCTGAAACCAAAACAATGTGGTTTTTTTTAAGCAGCTCAGAAAGGATCAATCTCACTGCTGCTGAGGCCAACTGCTGAGGTATCCTCTCAAGGGACCAGCAAAGTGAGAAGAACACCTGACATGAAGCTAAGGGTTGACTGGAACTAAGGTTTGACTGAAATGAGAATCTATTACTCAAGGATTTCATCGTCTGTGTCCTGTGAAATAGCCTCATGCTAGGCTGAAAGTCAAAACAGCTGCTCGCTTAAATTCCTTGCCGGCTGGAGCACCCCAGGACTGCCTCTCTGGCTGTCCTTAGGCTGGAATCCAAGAGAAAGGGAAATGAGTCCTTAAGCACACAGTCTGAGATAGATGTACCCTGAAGGGTTTGACTCTTCTTCCTCCAGCTACCTCCCTCACCCTTGCCAGGGATGACAGCAGCCAGCGGCCATGACCCTGGTTCCCTCCTAGGGGCACGAAAGGGCTGGTGGTTGGGGGCCTGAGTGCCTCTGCAGGCATTATTCTTGTGCTTGGGGATTTCAAGTTCAGAGAATGCCTGGGTATGCTCTTGTTGAGGTGATCAGGAGGCAGAAAGAATCTCTTGAACTGTGTCCAGGGATAATGCACTGCCCTAATCATAGGCAATAGTAAAATTCTCAGTGATCTTCCTGAAACTAGGTTTTCACCAGAAATCCCTAAATAAGAATTTGCTGGAGTCCCATTTTCAGACAGTTCAGAGACATGGGTACTTCAACAAATACAATTTTTTTATGTTGGCATGCCAGTCAGCAGTTTGAGGCCCCTCTTCATTTCTTTGTGAGCCACTGGCATGGGATTTGTTGTGTTTTAGACTGGAGACCTGCAAGTTTCAGTAGGTGCTTATAGAAATCAGTGGTCATTTCTGGAGCAAGTTTTTGTCCAACTTTGTTTATGGTAGCAAAAATATTATATCAGATTAATAGAATCCATGTAAAGCAGTACTCTATGGCATGTATTTGAGATTTTGGCTATAAGAAACATTAGAAATAAATGCAGCTGGGTTTCTTAATGCTGAGTTTTTAGTGTCCTCTCATACTAGATACCAAGCAATACTGACAGACTCTAATCACTCCCTACAGACTTGAAAAAAAGATTGCAAACCACATGTCTAAGTTGCACTACTTCTAAGAAATATTTGGATGCCCTGTTCTCTTTATTTTTGTATATTTATAAAGATGACATAATTTCTTCTTTATTGTGATTATGTAGCTGCAAAAATGAAACTAAACAAGCTTACAGCATGCTGTCTACTTCCCTGTCTGACAGCTGCTGTCGGATACAAACAGGCATTCATTCTTCCCTGCCAGGGGTGCCAACTTCTTTCACTGCTCTTTTAGCAGCAGCTCTGAATAACCACCTCCTGATGCTGTTTGTATGATGCTAACTGTCCTCGCTGTGAGCTGATTCAGTGGCCCTGAATGAGCATGCTGCTCTCCCTCTCTCACACAGCACTGAGAAAAGTATTCACTTAAAACATTGAAGAAAAGGTGCAGATGGATGCTCTTTGCTGCCTCTTTTCAAAAGCTGTTAATGAATATATCTGGATCTCTGTCTTCACAATGTCTCCACATTCATCTGCCACCCACCTCCTTGCTCAGGGAGTGTGAGATGGGAACTGCATGTACTGTATTGCAGATCCGCTGGTGTAATAAGACCTCATGCTTGAGGCTGCTGAGCATTATCTGTAAAAGAAACATTAAATCAGCCCATGCATCCAATTTTCCCCAGATGATAATAGTTTGTTCTTTCAAGCTCATGTGCATTGACTTCATGACATCAAAGTATTCATTACCCTGAAAGCTATGCCTGTTAGTTGTAACAAAGGTATATTTCTTGATTTAAAAGTACACAAGGTTACAGATCATCCACGTAGCATCAATAAAAGTGTATGAAATGTGACAACACTGCAACAATAGTTTTCCTCTTAGTTTGTGGAGGAGCACTAATTAAAGAGGATTTTCAGACGTCAGACTGGGAAGTGTTTGCTATGTGAAATAAAGATCCTAAGGATATAAACTGAGTCATAACATCTCTGTGGCCCTGAAATTTGTTTTTCTTAATGGAAACAGTGTAATACAGTTCAGAGAAGGAATTTTGTTGAATTCCCTACACTTGAGGCTGGCAAACAGCAAACATGAGGAGTTACGCAAGCCACAGTTAAAGCTCAAAATGATGCCATAGCTGTGGAATTTGAGAGCCTTATAATTTCCAGTGCAAAATCTTCTCTCTGGAAGAAAAGACCTTGCACAAATGAATGAAGACACATTTAATCACAAATATACAAGGGAGCCTTTGCAAGGGTCCAGAAGAAGCTGTAAGGGAAATTAGCTTAAGGAGGCTACAGAGAAGGCTGTGAGCACGGCGCCATCCCTGTGAGAGGACCACATCCTGGTGCCATCATGACAAGCAGCTCCCTGTGCCACTTGTACCTCCCTGATGAGGTGAATGGAACTATTCACTGAGCAAAAAGCTGATTGGCACAAGCAAGCTGTTGGAAGGGCTAAAATTTCACAGTAACAGGACTGAGAGCTCTATTTTTGGGGATGTACGTGGTATGTGTGAGTGACCCTTGTGCTGTCCATTAGGAGTGCATTTCACTCCTTCATGGCTGAAGAGCAATCCAGACATGCTCATGACTCATTGCAGGCAAAAGTAAAAGAAAAAAAATTGCAGATGGAGCTGATAATTATGAATCATACAGTTACTTTAACACTCAGATATTTTAAAATATTCAGCCAGACTATTCATTTTTGTTCAAACTCAAAACTTCATGGCTAGTGTAGCTGAGACAAGCTTAAGCAATGAAAGGCAGTCTCACAAAATAAGATTTGCAAACAGAAAAATATTTTTCATAGCTGAGAACAAGAGTGTTTTACATTATCAGAAATATTCAGATTGGTGGAGAGGCCTTGAGACTGTCACAGTTTGTAGAGCAGGACATGCCATGCACCTAGCGTCTGTAAATTGACTAGCTGTGAAGAGGTATTTCTCCAACTAGAATTTTATGCATGAGCATTGGCTTTTCTCTCAAAGCAACCAGGTCTGTCGTCCCAGTGTTGGACTCTTCAAAGGGTCATATGCTGCTCCTTGTGTTTCAGGCAATAACTTCCACCCAGGTTGGTGGGATCTAACTTCTCACAGTGTAATGTATAAGGAAAACACAATCCAGAATTTTCAGATTTATTCCTTAATCCTTGATACATTGAAGTTTTCCAAACAGTTCCAACTCCAAATATACCTAAGTGAAAACAGAAAATGAAGGGGAGATACTTTTCACTGGCCTATTCTCTGGTACTTACGAATTTTTAGAATAATTAGAACAAAATAGAAACTAGTGCAAAGGAGCAGTAAGACCACCGAAAACTGCCCAGACATTTATGAAGGCTCAGTGCAATGTCAGACCTTCCCACGTTCAGTCAGTCCTGTGGATTGTGTCTGGAATGAATGGGACTCCAGACTTCCCTTCTTCAGCCGCTCCACTTATTTAACAAGAAAATAAATCTAATCAAGTTTAGGCTTCCATGAAAAAAGTAACATACCTTTCTGTACTAAAGGAAAAATCATTATCAGATGAATTCTTCAAACTAATTTACAAGGAAGAATGAACATTTCAACACAAAATTGAATATAAGAAAAAGCGCTCAGCAGTACAAGAGCAGTCTCAAAAAGGCCCACATATTTTTATCGTCTGAGGTTTCACTAAATATTTTCTTCCAAAAATTTACAAACATCCTTTCTGTCTCTGGTTTTGTGTCACTTACAGACCTTTTAAACTCAAAAATGTTTACAAACAAAACAGGTATTGCTGCATTAAATTTAAAAAGTACTGTTTTAATGAAATTAAGTACAAATATCAGTGGACCTATAGAAAGAACAATTAAAAAAAAAAAAAAAACCAACCAAACAAACAAAAAACCCCGAAAGTTTACCACCTCCAAGAAGTTAATCAATTGTCAATAAACAGTACAGAAATTTCTGTCAGAAATTTTAATTTAGAAAACCCCAAT
The DNA here is from genome assembly GCF_008360975.1 of Lichenostomus cassidix. Taxonomy (NCBI): domain Eukaryota; kingdom Metazoa; phylum Chordata; class Aves; order Passeriformes; family Meliphagidae; genus Lichenostomus; species Lichenostomus cassidix. The sequence goes on from NC_139483.1 coordinate 79,615,070, forward strand.
ATTGCTATTCAAAAGCCCTTACAAACCCAAAATAGGTGCAAATATTTCCATCAGGACAAAAGAATTGGATCCAACCCAAAATGGAGTTGTTTCTTCTCCTGCTGCCTGACACTCAGAGGAGTGACGTGGCTCCGAGGGCACTCACTGTCCTAGTGAGTGATGGAGATGAGCTCAAGCAAAAGTAGGGAATAATCAGCTTTGGTACCTAACCTGAGACCTGAAGGTAGAAATGTGAGTGACCAGAGCTGGTTACAAGAAACATCAGATATTTTTATATGCCAGTGATTTCATGATAGAGAATGTTGCATTCACTTTTAGGGTTTTTTCTTCAGGAATGCCCATTTTTTCTTCCTCACCTTCCATTACCTTTTCTCTCACAGTGTGCGAAGAGCATTAAAATGGACTGATTCATACTCAAAGCAAACCGCATTCACACGACTGTGCACACGAAGAAGAACTCTGAAGTGTTTTATTACCACAAAACAATGAAGTGAAATATTTTGGATCTCTTGTTCTGTGAAAAGTTTAAATATTTAGACTTTTGGTCTCGGTTTCAAAAATGAAATATTAAAGTCATGCCTACAGCTACTATTTTACCAGCTGAGCATAATAAAATGGAAACACTCAACCTTTTTTCCACTTTTTCTTTCCCCTTTTTCCCTTGTTAATCTTTAAAAAAAAATAGAACAGCAAAGGAAAAAATGAAGGAAATGAAGAATTATTGTTTTGGAGTGGGTAATGAAGGAAACTAATACCTGACATTATTCATTCTATTTCATTTTATAGCAAAGAAAAGAACATAAAATAATAAAATCATAGGGAAAAACTAGAAATACTGGAAAAATCCAAAGGCAGTTTGCAAACCAGGTCCCCATAGCTCAGGGGACCTATTTTTTTGGTTACCCTTTAAAACAAAAGTTCAACCAACTCAAATGCTATTCTTCTCCGCTAAAATACATTGCTGAAACATTCCCCTAAATTTAGGTACCTCAACAACTTAACTGTTTTCTGCTGGGATGAGAGTTACAAGAAATCACACTTGCAGGTTTCAGTGCATTTTTGAAAATTAGAAAAGATTATGCACTTGGGGCATAATGGTAAGGAACTTTTAAAAATAATGCTGGACTCTGGTTAGATTCATCTTGAAGCAAGATGAAGTGAAAGTTTTAAAAAATCAAAGTACTTATACAAAGTTAAGAGTAACTCTCCCACAAAATGAAGGAAAACTTCAACTTGAGGATGGGTATAGTATTGCCTCATTTTATTTGTTCATAAACAAGTTGCTTCTTTAACACATGCCCACATTTTGTACACTTTATGTGTACAAAACCCATGCAGGACTCTTAGAGCAGCCCAATAAGCACGATCCATGAAACACTCTGCCTCGCAGTTGAAGTTTCTCACCTCTATATAATCTCCTTTCTATTATAATAGCCTGCCTGCATATCATCCAAAAACAAGGTGCTGGGTTTGTGACAGTGACTTTTTGAGGGGCGGCCTTTCAATTTTGCAGGCATTTAAACTTAACACTTAAACCATGATCATACATGGGAACATATGGATATCTATGTCAAATCTTGAAAAAGGACTACCTAGCGTCCAATATGTGCTCTGGGGAATCCTGTTAATTCACCATCATTCCCTCACAAAGATCAATAGCTGAAACCTGTGAAAAATTACCGGGAGAGCATATTTCTCTCATCTACAGACCCTGGGACTTCCAAGCCAAGGGTATGAAGTTTTACATTTACCAGCCCTAATGGATTTTCCTTCCATTAGTTTGCCCAGAGAGTTGCCTGAAATGTTTCCCTGTTGACATTTATCAGTAACAATGTCCTGTGGAAAAAAAAAAGAAAAAGGAGGTTTCTTCTTTTTTACCATCTTATCTCTCTTGCCTATCGTGCCCCTCAATGAAAAATATGAATATTGCTAGTGTGCACTGCATCAGAGGCTTCTGTTGTGGAAAGGCAACCCATGTAATAACATTGTACTGGTACAATAAAGAAGATAAAAGAGATACGAAGTAACTATAATGTCACATATACATATAGCATTACCAGAAAATACATGCAATTCCTATGCATTTTTGATCAGGAATTTAGTATTTTTAATCCTGGTATTTGCTTCCTGTCTCATCCTTCACTTTTGTTTCCAATGCCACAACTTACTTTTTAAGCTAGCTTTCTTATTTTGGTTTAATAAAACAACAGAACTGCACTGATAGGCTAATTTTTCATCCACTGATAGGCTAATTTTTCATCCAGGTATTTTTTGTTTTCTAATGTTCGTTTTAGATGATCGTATTTGCCACTAAAAAGATGTAAATTTTTTTTCTGATGATTTTTTACCTTGATCATTTTCAAAGCCAAGACACACCTGCCACTAGAAGGTTCCAGTTTCAGGAGGCTGGCTGAGACAGACCAATTTCTGCCTCTGAGTAAGTCTTGCTGGCTCCTGACAGTCCAGCTGACCCCACTACTCCCTCCCTCCTGCCCCCATCCACCGGCAGGGGCAGCTCCTTGAACACTGCAGTACCAAGCCCTTGAGGTGAGTGTGTTCCTGTCCAGGCTGCCTGCTCCAGGCTCCCAGCCATTCTGATGTGTGTGGAGCCAGCTATTTGTGGCCAGCTCTGGCAGGCAGGAGAAACTATTTGGCTTTTTGCATCCTGTTTGCTGTTCAAGCATAGTTTTCCAAAAGGGTGCTGAGCTAAGTAGCAACGTTGTGCAAGATGCCCGTGGGAAAGGGTTTTTAAAAACAAAGGACAGCTTCAAAGCTTCAGCTTTCTGAATATCAACATCTCTTTAAGGACAGTGAAACATCTTCGTCTCTCTTAACCTTATGGTAAACCAGAGTGAGGTAAAAGATTTATGTGAAAACTTGGCTTTAACAGGTTGCATTTCAAAATAGAACAACAGCAATAGACTTTCAAATAGACTGTGAAAGACATTCAGATCAGTGCAAGACAGCCACTGATGTACGAGGGTTAGGTGTGTGTTGAATAAATCCTTCTTGGCACAAAAGTCTTCATCCCTGTAAACCTGTGGTGTTCCACAAAATGCTTGCAAATAACACTACGTAAGAGCTTGTGTCAGATGGAGCTGTTCTGCTTCTAAGAGGATACAAAATACTTCAGGTCAACTATTACTTGGCTAAAGTTTCCTGGACAGTAAATCATTCAGCAACCAGAGAACACTGCTGTCAAAACATCTTTCCTCTTCATATCTCTGTAGAGCTGGTAGCACTTCTATTAGGTGTAGTTTCACAACTCTGTAACAAAGCTTTCTGTTTGTTGCAGAATATTTAACAGCTATAACACTCTTTCTTTAATCTATTTTTGACTGGTCTCTCCCACAGTTTTCCATCCATCTTCTTGCTCTGTGAACTCCATGACCTGAATATTGTCAAAAGCAAGGATTTCCATCATGTTTCATGTATTCATTCCCATTGATCTTAGCAGTGTTGAGTCTTTACAGCACTTTCTACAGCACTGAACTCATTTTACATGTCACATCCCACATGTTTTTTACTCCAAGAGAAAGGTGAAGAGCGTAACTCAAAATTTTATCATCAGAGTTGCCATCTCTGAAATGGAGCATATTAAAACAACTCACTTGGAGAGACTAATCTGAAAAATGAGCATTCCTGTAAGCACTGAACAAGACTTGAACAGCACAGAAAAATGGAGACTTTTTGAAACTAATTGAATTGCATAATGATATTCCATCAGGCTTGGGTATTATATTTTCCCCTTTCCTATATTTGGCTTTTTAATATGGTTTAAATTATAGCTTGATCACATGATTAGAGTATTTCCCTTAGCAGTACAATGCAGCTGTAAAAGCTGTTTCTTGACTCAAGTAATACTAATACAGTAAAAAATTCAAGGCTTATGCCTGAGAATAATATGTATTTTTTAAAAGTATGGTGTAATAGCTACTTATTACAGAACAGTAAACAAAGAAGGAATTTTGAATTTATAGAGATTTTCATTGTGGCACTTGTGTATATGATGTTATCTGTACCATAAAATAAAGCAATATCAGAATGAATAGTTGCTCATTGTGGTCCCTGATTGATGAAAAGAGCAAGAAATTACAGTTTAGTGATTGCAAACTGAGGTTTCATTTCTGCAACAGTGTTTGTATCTGGCTTCCAACTCTTTTTAAAATGAATGCTAGGACCTTCCATATTCTCAAAGATACTCTCATAGACTGCTGTTTTGGATCCTTCTGTGTTTTACAAAACTGACAGGAGTGCAATCTGTGAATAGGTAATTACCTATGTTTATTGCTCTTATCCTGCTGCCTTTCACTTGTATGTGTTCCCTTAAAATGACAAAATGTTCTGAATTTCAAGATACAGGTGTATGGCTCACTTCCTGGCCAGCTTAATAAATTGCTTTGCACACTTACTATTTGTAACCAAATTTTTAAAGAGTGGTTTTGTCAATTTGCTAGAGGTTGCTAAGGAGCATGATCAATTACACAATTAAGTTTCTACTTCATATGATGTTGCTCAATCTCAGTTTCTGATTATTCTGAGCCTGGAAGAAGTGCTCATAGCTCTGTTGCTCTGTTTGACTACTAAAAGGAGAAAAAATAGTCACATACAGAAAAAAATTATGTAATTGCTGGTAGAAAGCCAATAAGAATGTAAAAGAATTGTCCAAAGTCCACATGGATCTGACAAAAAAAAGGATTATTTTGGTATAGGGGACTCTCCACAGTACCAAAAGGATTTTTGCCCATGGCTGGGTTGAATTCCATAAAAATAAGCATGTATTTATGTGCCACATGGAAACTATTAATCTCTTTATCTTGTCTTATCTGGGTAACACTACCATCTATGCAAAGAATGTTTCTTAACATCAATACTGGCAACAATAATAAAAATGTGGAAATGAAATATATTTTAAAGTTTTCCCATTACTTGCTACCAATTTTCACTCTTTCCTGACTACAGCCATGACTAAAGCCATGACTGTGGCTGACTATTCCACTTTGAGAAATCAGACACAGAGATATTACTAATTTGGCCTTAGCTTAGCAAGCTGGTATAGAAGAGAGGCCAAATGAGGATTCAGCATTGTCCCCAGTCTCATGCTGTACCCATAGGCACAGAATGCACGTGTAAAAAAAGGGCCATGGCTGTATTAGGTTGTAAAGAACATAACTCCTCGTAAGGCTGGGGTTACTTCTAGCTGACAGATACAACCTGCTTCAGAAATCCCTGGGAAAGCAAGCTGGCATCTCCTACTCCATATGGTATATTAGTGCTACTGGCAGTGGAACTGGGTCTCTCCTAGTGACCTGAGTTCAGCACGAGTGTTGATATATTGGAGCAGCTTCTGCAAGAAGACATGGACATAATACTTGAATAATTAATGTCTTCTGCAGTTTAATCTGTTAATTCTTTGAAAGTGAGGAGGACAAGGAAGAGAAATCCGATAAGAGAAGGAAATATAAAACATAAAGTTGCTGAAAGTTGCAGTGAGTATAGATATCATATCCCCATTTCTTATGTTGAAACTACTTACTAGGTGGTTTCCTACGAGAAAGGAAGACTGCTTCCTACAAAGGAAGAAATCAAAATTATTCCTTCTTCAGATAAATCTTACAGCCAGTATTATGAACAAGTAGAGCAGCAGCAATTTCTGGTAAACTGGATCTCACTGGAAAGTATGAATTTGTCAGGAACATCACAGCATTTAAACTCTGAAAGCTCCAGATCTGACTGGACCCAGAGCTTTTGGGATGTCAGGGAGCATTTTTATTAGAACAAATGGTAGTCAAACTGAACAGAGTGATAGTCCCACCAAGTAGCCGTTGCATCTGCTAGGCACTATTTACTTTAGAAATTACATCCGATTGCATTTTCAAAATACAATTTTTCTTAAGTTCAATGATTTTTTTAATGTCTCCTAATTTGGTTAAGTCTAGTTGAAAGTGAAACAATTCTCTTCCAGATCAGTCTGCTTGAGACATCTGTTATACTCACTGTGTGGTAATGCACCTTCTGTATTTTCTCCTTAATCTGAACCCACTGTAGTAGTTTTTAATATTTAAGACTTTGACTGTGACAGAATGAGATGAAGGCACAAATGTCCATGAAACCACATTTTCAGGAATGCAGAAAATGAAATATAAAATGTGTGCACTGAATTGGGATGTAGAGAAACACAAGGGAGAAGTGGAAGAAGGAGAACTTCTTCAAAGTAATCGCTCTTATCTTCTTCCCCAAAATCTCTTACCTGTCATAAGACTATATGCCTTAAACACTAGGAAAATGGTTCATCTGCTTTTCATGATGTCATATGAATGGAAGCCATATTTCAATCCTAACTTTCAAAAGATTAGCATAATTTTCAAATAATAGAGTTTAAATAACATAAGAGAGTTGTCCCTGACTTTCCACTGTAAGGAATTAAATGTACAATACCTTATGGTTTTGGTTTGGCAAGTTTCCCAGTGCCTTGCTAGCATTCATGCGGAATGCATTTTATTTGAGCCATGGATTAAGAGGGGTGTAGCTGACAATGCTGTGCACATTTTATTGCCATGTATCTGTTGGAACTGATCTGAAAATGTTTCAGTTGTCATCAAGCAAATAAAACTTCTGTACCCAGATGAATTGGTCTTCAAATCTTCTCTAAAACTGGAAATTATGTAGATAGAATTTAATTTTTTGAACAGATTTAGGCATCTGGCAAATTGGTTTTCTCATGTATTTTCACTTCATTAAAATTATGTAATTGCATCATACATTACATGTATGCAGTTTTCTTCATTAAAAGTAATGTAAATATTAAAAGTATCTATTGCTTTGATAAGAAATAGTGTCCATCAGGACTAGAGCAGTGGTCACCCCTGTACTCAGCACTGGTGAGGCCATACTTTGAATCCCATGTTCAATTCTGGGCCTATCATTACAACAAGAATGTTGAGGTGATGGAGCATGTCCAGAGAAGGGCAACGGAGCTGGGGAAGGGGCTGGAGTCTTACGAGGAGTGTCTGAGGGAGCTGGGGGTGTTTAACCTGAAGAAAAAGAGGCTTATCTGTCTCCACAACTACCTGAAAGGAGACTGTAGCAAAGCGGGGATCATTCTTTTCTTCCAAGTAAAAAGTGGTAGGAAACGAGGAAATGGTCTCCAGTTGTGCCAGTGGAGGTTTCGATTGGATATTAGGGAAAATTTATTCATGAAAAAGGTGGCCAGGCATTGGAACAGGCTGTCCAGGGAAGTGGTGGAGTCACCACCCCTGGATGTGGCACTTAGGGACATGGTTTGATGCTGGAATTGTCAGTGTTGGGTTAATGGTTGGACTTGGTTATCTTAAAAATCTTTTCCAAACTAAATGATTCAAAGTTTCTAAAGTGTTTGACACAATTAGAAGCAAGGAAAAACAACAAGGGAAAAGTATGAAAAGAAGTATCAGTAAAGGAGAAGGATGGAAAAATAAATTTAATCTTCCCATTGTTTCCTTTCTCTTTCCTCCTCCATTTTTCATCCTTCGGCTAGGAGGAAGCAGGACAAAAATCAGGATCATTATTCTGGATATCAGGAGAGAAGACTCTGGCATATTCAGGGATCTGCTTGGAGGAATTTCACGTAAAGGAGAGTGGTCCAAGAAAACTAGTTGGTTTTTAAACATCACCTCCTTCCCTCCTGCTCAGGACTCCCATCCCAACCACCAGGAATTCAAAAAGAGGTGGGAGCAGCAAAAGGAAGATCAGAGGAAACATGGGCCTGCTAATGGATGAGGCAGGGTATGTGGTGACAAGGACACAGAGAAGGCTCAAGTATTTGATATGCTTTTTGCCTTGGTTTTTGCTGATACTACTTACATTCAGCAATTGCACATCCATATGGAAGTCTGGACCAAGGAAGCCTGGTCATTGGAGAAAGAGGATCATGTTAGAGACCACTTATAACCGGACTTATATAAAACCTTGGCACCTGATAGGATGCACCCATGAGTGCTAAGGGACATGTCCTAAGCCACCAGTTTCAATTATTTCTGAAAATGTAGGACAATCAGGGAAGGTTCATCTTTTAAAAGGGCAAGGAGGAGGATTCAATAAAATACAGGGTGGTCAGCCTCACTTTGAACCCGAGAAGAAGACAAGGAAAGTAATCCTGGAAACCATTTCCTGACACATGAAAGACGAGAAGGTGACTGTCAGCAGTCCACGTGGATTTACAAAGGAGTTTTGGGTCCAGTTCTGGGCTTCCCAATGCAAGAGAGATATGAAGCTATTGGAGCAAGTCCAGTAAAGCACTGTGAAGATGATGAAGGAATTGAGACATCTCTCTTGCAAAGAGGGGCTGAGAGAGATGGAACTGTTCAGTCCAGGGAAGATCAGGTGTCTACCTGATGGGGAACAAAGAGAGAGCCAGACTCTTCTCAGGGGTGTCCAGTGGCAGGACAGGAGGCAATGAGCACAGATTGAAACACAAAAAATTGTATCTAAATACAGGAAAGCATGTTTTTACAGTGAAGGAGGTTGGGGAGAGAAACAGTGCCCAGACTTTGCCCAGTGAGGTTGTAGAGTCTCCAACCATGAGAATATTCAAAATCTGACTGGCCATTGTCATGAGAAACTGGTTCTAACCTGCATGAACAGGGACAGGACTAAATGTTCTTGGAACCTTCTGTGAGTCTATAAGTCTGTGATTCTTATTTTTTCTTTCTTTCTTGTTTGTGCTCATACTGCCTTTTATATATCATACACAAATGTATTTATTTTTCTAGAGTGTTATGCTCCTTTTTTAAAACTTTTTTTTCAGGAATTCTGTCCTTTTTCATCTTCTTGGAAAATAAATAATACCCTTTTACCTTTATCTGTTTCCTTCTGCTCTATTCCAATCATACATATACCCACAGTGTTTTCTTGTCTGTTAATTGCCTTTTCAAATCTGTCAAGTCAACTTATAGAGCAATACATGGTATTTTGCAGTCTGAATTCCTGCTTAACTGCATTTTTCTTCAGTTCTTGCATTCAGCAATACCAGCCTATATCACAAATCTTCAAGATTTGTAGTCAAGTTAGATAAAGCCTCCAGTAAAGGCATTGACATTAAACAGGTGGCTTTAAAAATCTTTTAAAATTCAAAATCTGAAGACAGTAAAGAGAAGAAAATTCAATCAATGTTTTAGAGTTAATGTTATAAAAACCAGTTTATAGGGTGTTAAGCTTTTCAGTAATTGTTTTTTCACTGACTACAAGCTTGAGTTGTCTCAGCCTCTGGGCTGTTTTAAAGTCTTCACAATAAAACTCATTCAGCTCTCACTAGACCTAGGAGCTTCATCAAATTTGTTTTGCAGTTTGATAGCTAAATAAATATTTTAGGAGCATATCCATTGTCTATAACTAACATCCTATGTTGTGCTCTCCAGAACATTTATTAAGTGCATCGATACCTCTTATAGGCCACACAGTACACCAAATGATCCATATCTAGTTTTTAGTTATTGTGGTGTGAATCTGCCACAATTTCTTCAGTCTACAATCTCCAATTTGCTCTAGAATAATGTGGATGAGGGTTGAATCTGTTAGGGTACATTTATTTACGTGCATGAAGAAAATAAGATTATATACTCACAGATTGTATGAGAACTGGAATATGAGAGTTTATCAAATTTGGTCTCCAATAAAATACTCATTATTTTGACATCAGTGGAAAGTTAGACTTAAAAAGCTGTTTATATTAGGAGAATTAAATCACTTTTGATCTGACAAAGTTACAAAGGATCTTTAAAATAATATGTTTTCCCCAGGCTGACAGACCTGGACGTTAGTTTAACTTTATTCTGCCAGTAGAATTTCTATTACGGTACATTCTGAACAGGTAACACTACCTCTGTGTTTGAAGTCTTCAGGTCTGCATATTTCACTTTTGGTTTTGCAAACAGGGAGAGCCTTCAAAGAATGATGGAGAACTATACCAGACTTGAAATCATAAAAAGTATCTTGGTGTCTAGCATGGTTTAAGTGGAAGCACAAAAAAAAATAACTTTGAGAAATTTCTGGATGTTGTAATCAGGGGCTTTATGAATTATAATATTTTATAATGGATCAAGGCCATCCTAGAGTCCAAATTATCAAAAGCAATTGGTGACTGTTAAGGCTTATATGAGTCTGGTCTACATTTACATTTTACTGAAATTTCTAAGCTGATTAGAAGTATTAAGAGATTATAACAAATATGACTATGCTAGCAAAATGCATGGAGGACACATTTATCAGACAAAATGTTCCTTGAGAAAATATATTTTCAGTGAAGGAAATGAAGCTCATAAATTAAACCAGCAAAACAGTAGTTACTCTAGTTTAATTTGCATTTTAAATTGCCTTCTAGTTGATGATAATATCCTTATTCCTTCTCTGTGTTAAGATGGCTTCTATTTTCACACGTTGAATCCTGTTACACATCCCAGTTGATGGACTGGATATCTTACAATTATCAAATGTAGCTTTTACTATATGCTGCTTACAGGTATATCAAAGTCTAACTTAAACAAATGAGATGGAGTCTTCTCTCACTCATCACCACTTGGACTGTCAGTGAGAGTTTGCCTGCAGTCAGGCAGCCCCTCTTCCCAGTGCAGAAGAGATGCATCAGTCCTGCTCCACTTCAGAGGCAGGATCTGCCAGGACCTTTCCACTGCAGTCAGCAATCACCCCATACCTTTTGGACCCAGTGTTTCACAGATAGCTGAGGATGAGCTGACTGTCCTATGGATCTGATGTTGTTTTCAGAGTAGCTGTTTCCTGCACTGAAAAATTTACTTGCATTTTGATTTTCTGCATGCATCTATTTACTTGCATTTTTTTAAAAAACAAAAAATATTTATATTCCATTTAACAAGCAATCCCCCTTGTTCTGTACTGAAGACCTCTTATTTTACTTGATTACCATTCTGATAATTGTTAGATCCTTACAAAAACTGCCAGAAAAGTCCTCATCATTTCAAAATCTGTCTTCTGGGGGTTCTCACTGGAAACAAACACTCTCAGTTATTATTGTTGCTCTTGAACACATTTTGATATGGTTCAAGAAGCTAATCACTATTTTATTTACTGTCTTCAGCAAATAAATGTTGTGGTTAGAAAATACACAACAATCCATTAATGCTATAACAACACTAAGCTAACAATTTCAGTGAATTAAAAGAACAGCAACTTTAACTATCATTCTCCCTGCAGTTCTAAATTAATTAATGTGAGTCCTTTTCCCCTAATTTAAACTTTTTATAAATAAAACCTTTCTCTTGCAGGTTTTTATTTGACCGATGACTGGGCATGTTATCTCCCAACTTTTCTGGAGTCTACCCAGCTAGGCTATTGAAAATCAGCATTCCCAGTATTCAGTCAGCAGGCATTTCTTTTAAAAATCCGGGATGCAAGGGTCCAACATCTACTAACTTAAAAGCATGGATTTAGAAACTGGTCTTTAACTTTTCTCTCTCTTTCCACCTCTCCCCCCCTACTAGGATGTGAAGGATTCTACCATTTTTTCTGTAGCAAAGGATGAACGCCACTCTGTGGGCTACTCCCCTAATGCAATATTATCAAGGGCAATAGGTGATACAAAGAGTTACTATGCACAGGGTGTTCTTCTAATCAAACCCTAGTGCTTTGACCATTTGGGGTGTTTTGCTCTATCCCACAAAGGGATCCCTCACTCTATCGCTTCTGAGTTCTGCACTGAAAAATACAGCATGTTTGTCTCGATATTGTCTATAAATAGCAGACTCATTTAATTACATGCATCAAGGTCTGCACCAAAATTAAATCCACCAACTCTAAGACCCTAGGGCTAAATATCAGCATCTAACTCATGACCCCCAGTTACAGGTACTGAGATGAAAGCACATTGTCTTGTAAGTGCCTAAAAATTATGTCCCATGTTAACAACTGTTGTAACACATGTACCTTCCCCTAATCCCTCCCCTCTGACCCTTCCTGACTGGCTGTTGTGAGTCAGGACCACCTCCCAACCCCAGGGATAAAAGCCCAGTGGGACCCGGAACCAGTTCTCTTCTATTCCGGCCTCAATGGAGCTCACATTCTTCCCTGTCTCCCCTCCCCCATCCACAGTTCCCCAGTCCCTCCCCTTATTATCCTAATAAATCACCATGAAAACCTGGAATGGAAAAGCTGCCTTCCTCAACTTGCTACAATTCTACGAGGACCGCGACTAAGACCGCTTCACAGCCCGCGGCCGCTGAGAAGCCCTCCCGGCATGGTTAGGCTTAGAAGCAGCTCCCCGAGGCAGCGTGGGGGAGCTGTTTTTGAGTCTGCGCCACTGCAAACAACCTCTTTCTTTTGGTAAGGAATTAACAGAATCTCATAAAACCAAAGAGATTAGAAATCTTCTCTTGTGCTGTGCTATCAGCTGTTGCCAAGACCAGAATAATTTTCAAGCATGAGTCTGTTAATGATAACTTTCTTCAACAAGCCATAAGTCTTCTCTTTGCTAATACATCATCTGGTTTAGTTGCACCTTAGTTGTTCACCATGAATTCAGGTATAAAAGGCAGACTGTATTTGTTGCTATGTTTTCAGAATCATTGCCGTGAGAGGCCATAGAAGCTCCTTCTTTTGCATAGCAATAGCAAGCCTTGGAGGCTCTGGCTTTGCTGTGTCACATGGGCAGACAGTAACTTTTTGTCTTATTTGACTGGCCTGTTGAGTCTTTTTCTTGGTAATTAAGTTCATCAGCTGGCTGTTAAAGCCTGGTCAGAACATAATTGCTATAGCCCTAGAGTATGGAATGAAATTAGCAGCTGTTTATCCTCGCTCATTCCAATTATTTATAACTCTGGCTAAGTCATTCCTTTCTGTGCTATTTTCTTCAAATTCCTCAATGATTTTAATTGGATAAGGCTCAATAAATTTAGGAGCAAACATTTAAATATTTGTATCCCAGCTTTCCTCGGAATAGAAGTTATGCCTTAGACCTAATCTCTGCATCTTTAATGCTCCCGTTGCCTCAGTATCTGCAGTAATGTATCTTTGCAGAATGATAACAAAGAAGTAAAAATAGAAACCCTTACAATCTTCTTGTACTATCTACCTCCATATGCTGAGATGTTGGTGATGACTGGGATAGGAGAATAAGAATGAATAATACCTTCATTTAAGGAGTAATTAAAAGTAGTCCCATGTTATGGTAGTCTGTGCAAGCTTATCTCCAGAAGTTCCTTGTTACTCAAGTCTTATAAGCCAAACCAAACCAAAAACCAAACCAAAGATGAAAATAAAGAGTAAAGAACAGGGTACAATAGATGAGCAGGCAGTACCTTGTCTGAGGATTTTCTTGGTAGAACACGAGCTAATAAGATGAGAAGGGAGGAGAGTGGACACTGATGGAGCAGAGGCAGGGAGAAAAGGGCATGGACAGGTCAAATACATGGTGCAGATGGGGTTATGGTTTGGTTTCCTTATCGGAGGATGCAATAGAAGGCTGAGAAAACTGAGGCCACTTCTGGGCATAGGCTGTGAAAGCACCATAGCAGCACTGACCCACACTTGCTGATGGAGGGAGGTGGGATGAGGAAGTCTGGAGTAGCAGCAATAACTTTCACACAGAAAACCCACCAGGTGGGCTAAACAGAACCTACTCCTACTGGACTAGCAGTGATTACTGCTTCCTCTCTGCTCCCTGTGCTCTGGGCAGGGCCATGTGCCCTGCAAACAAGGAAGTGGATCTAGTGCTTTCTGTTCGAAAAAGTCAGGGTTGTATAATAGCTTAACCACCATATAACACCCAGGTTACAAGATAGTATCAGATTTCAGCACGTGGTGTTTTGGTCTCCCTGGCTTGACAAACTAGTACAGGTTGAAATATGCCCGAGTGATAGGAGAATATCCATGTGCAGGGAACAGTGTGTTGTTGTTTTTTGCTTTCAAATATGCTTTGCATTTAATTCATTTGCAATTGTTTTTTCACCGTCATATAAATGAATCAGAATAACTGTGACTCAACAGGAACAGCATAAACCTGGCTTCTCCAATATCTAATGTTTCTCACAGAACCAGTACTCTCATCATTTTTACTACATGGGGAGATCACACCCTGCCTGAATCAATGGTCTTTTTTATATGCATCATATCCATTTTGCAGGTGGCACCAACCCGCCTATTGTTCATGGTAGGTATGCTACGGATTTTGTTTGGAGAGTAAAATCTGTTTAAATTGAGAGAAATACTGGGGATCCAGATCTTTTCTACTACAGATTTTTTTCTACTTTTCCAAGCAATAGCAAAACCTCCAATGAAAGAAGTTCTGAGATTCTTGTTCCTACTTCCTGTGTAACTTCACTCTGGGATTATTTTCGCCATTTTGCTTGGTCAAAAAAAGAGTGCCCTTAGCATTGAAATTTTACTTGGAGCGTATAAATTGTATCACAAGGAAACATAGACTGGGTGCAAGGCTGATTCAAACATTTGAATTAACACAGTGCAAGAGCTTGGTCTTCTTTAAGCCCCTAGTCTCCATTCACAGAAATGTGCGGCTATGTCTTTCAGTTTTGAGGAACTCAATGGAAAAAGTTAAGTTGCCTTTTGTGTGTCTGGAATTTTTGGGGCTAAAAAAGAAACTGTAAGATGTTTGCTAACAAAACTGTTGAGGATTGGAAGGCAATGGATAGTTCTTATTTCCAACAAAATAAAAATATAAAATCCATTTGTAAGCATTGCTGAGCCAATAGCAATTGTAGATCTGTTAGAAACAAGGAAACAAGAAACCCTGTGGATGCAATTGCAGCTCTCTGCCCACTTTAAAACCTAGCATGACATGACTTGTTTACCAAAGATCATGGGTTTTGAAGGACTGAGCTCATGCAGGCTGGAACAACCACATTCTCGTCACTTAAAAACAAATTCTAGAAATGGAAAATTATTTTCTTGAAGTTATACAACACCTAGTTTGTTTATAGTGTATTTTAAGTCTGATTGCAGCTTGTCTTGAGCAGCAAAGCTATTAGACTAGTTAAAGTAATGGAATGAACAAGCCAACACTTGCTAAAAAATAAACATTAATAGCTCATTAATAAGCTGTGTTATGATCTGCTTTAGAACATGATGAAAGATATGAAAGGAACTTGATGCCTTATCCCTTGAGCAGTCCAGACACAAATTCTTTTGTTCAGAAGTAAACAATGAGGGCAAAAACATTCTCTCAAGTATCTATGATATTTTAGTTGCATTTTGTTTTGTTGAAAGATTACAATTATTTCAGTCAATAATCTCTTCTATATATATAATATTTTTGATGTGAAAAGAATAGGGGAAGTCAACCGGTATTTATTTCAGATATCATTCAGGTCCAGCCACTGTTGAGATGGAGGAGTGCTTATTTATACCTGTGCTGGCAGTGTGAGCACTGATCAAACTGGAGCTCCCAACTGAAAAAGTGATCATTACTGGTAAAATGAAAATTTGACCAAGAATAGCAGTTTTCAAGGAGGCACATTATTTTCACCGCATTTTACACTTGGGTGATATCCTAAGTCCTTTGTTGGTCATGAGCCATTCAGTGACAAGTCAGACACATTCAGCTCATACATACTGGACCAGATTGCTTTATATGAAAACATAGCTGCTTTCTGTGGTTATTAATATTTAATGCTAGAAATATTGTGTTCCCATATCCATAACTTACACAAGTTATGGTGGTCTCATATATAACAAGATAAGCACTTGTCAGAGCAGTTACTTTCACACATTGCTTAACATTAAATCACACAGACTACATCATCTCCATTTTTGTCCCTAGGACAAGAACATGTGTGTTGTAGATTAATTTATGCAAGTGATCCCACAGGTCTTCAATATTTTCCCTTCCCTCATTGCATCCTGGCAACACTCAAAGAAACATATATCTTTGTCTCAAAAACTACTGAGTCCTTCTTTAATTACTTCTGTTCTCACAATGAGACATAAAAGAAAAGTATTTTTCAATCATATATAGTTTCCTTAACTGTGCAAAATCTTTCTAAAAATATTAAGTCACCATATCATGATAAATTTATTTCAGGCATGTGTGTTTTCACTATTCTTTGCAATCCAATTGGTGATACACTAGCACTTTTGTTTTTTCTTGGCATTTCCATAAAATATAACATTTTTGTAAAAAATTCAGAGGCATGCAAGAAAAGTTTACATTTCCCTTCAGATGTAAACTTGGAGGATTTTTTTACTATCTTTTCTTTCTTAATATTTTTCCATGCCTGTCATTAATAGAAGGATGCAGCCTCAGATATGAGTATGCAATTTTCATCATCAGAAACGATGCATAACAAAACATTGTTTTAAGGCATACTGATCACTGGGGTTTTTGCAATTTTGTTATTTTGGTTTGGGTTTTGGGTTTGGGGTTTTTTTTTAACAGGTTGAATCTAAGCATTTGTTATCAGCCAAAATATCTGAAGAAAAAATATTCCACCTGGCTAAAAACTTTGACTATTTTGTATTACATTAAGCCTTTTTTTTTTCCTGACATGTCCCTAGGCATCTAAACTGCCTCATGGCTTATGCTACAAAAAGATCCTGTTCTTTAGCTATACTTAATTCATACAAGGAAGACATGCTAGGTTGTAGATTTTCCATTGGGACATCCCTTTTTACTGTATGAAAAAAAAAAGATGGTGTAGTGGAGACAGATAAGACCTTGGGGGCTAGAAGGCTTGGGTTATTTTCCTAGCCATTTCTGCAAGATTTCACTCCTCCATGCCTCAACTTCACCATCTGGAAAAGGGACTAATGGTACAAACCTCTTTTGTAAAACAAACAAGCAAACAAAGAACTTCTTTGAGTTCTCCTGGTGAGAACATAGCTACACAGAGGGAGTTGTATTATTATCAGCGTTATCGGCTGGGCTCCACAGTTGTACAAATCCTGCAGTAATCACTTCCTTCCTTGTTTTTTTCAGAATAGAGAGGCTAAAGCTGTTTAAAATGCCAATGTTATGCAGAGGATATGCCTGCATTCTTGTTTGTCTAGAACGCCATGTTTCTCACATTAAAATTTATGAAACAAAATTCCAATTAATCATGTCGACAAAGTGGATTTTATGGGGCACCAACATGGAATGCACAGTGCTCAGTTATCTGGCCCTCAGATTTGCATTCTTCTGTCATGCCCAGCTTCAAAGAAGACACTTCCTTTAATTTTGCTCTTTGCATAAATAATAATTGATAAATCCATAGAAAACAACTGCCCCCTTGCCCCCTAAGGGATGTTACGGGGTTTTTTTAAACTTATTTAATAACATTTATTTATTTTTTTGGGTGGTATTATTGGCTACTCTATTTTTCTTCTTAGTAAAACCCTCTCCCTTTGCTGGACCAAATATATGAAACTGATAGAGAACAGCTGCTCTTCAGTCTGCTGGAGTTTTATAACATGTTATCAAACCCTTTGAACACAGCTGGTAAACAGACGCTCCTCACAGCCGGCATGCCAGCAGCTCTTTGTGTTGAAAAGGTAAGACAGTCACTTGGGGGAAATTCTGCTAAAGCAGTACAGATACTGCATCAGAAGCCTTATATGCAGGGATGGTATGTTCTGCACATATGGGGTTCAAACAGAGGTTGACATTCACATTTTAGATGGGAGATCTGAACTGGAAGTGAAGTCAACTTCCCCAAAGGGATTTACCTGGAATTACAGAACTTTAGCAATATATCTTTGAACAGGATTTCTCTGTGAACTCTCTTTATAAGATGAACTGGGAAAAGGCCAGCATACTTCCAGGATATGACTATGTAAGCCAGGAGTGTGATGGCCCTGAAATCCCAAGTACTCAGTGGAGGTGGTCAGTTGACAGAGGTGTTAATCTTGGTTTATATGGTTATCTATCCCCTGTGGCTTTCCACTACATGCAAGTATTCCTGCAAAGGAGATAACACTGAGGTCCCAAGGCGGTTTCTGGAAATATGATAGCAATTTTCTAGGCAGAGCAGAAATGCATTTAATACACTGCTGAAATGGGGTGGCAGCTTTGCTCTGCCTAAGGGATCCCCTGATCACAGACTGAAAAAACTGCCGTTTCTCTGGCAGCCACTAGAGTTGTTTCCAACAGAAACAGTGTGGCTCTCCTTCGTGGCCAAAAAGTAGAAATAGCAGGGCGCTCCGGCAAGCTCCTGGAGCCAACTGTGCTTTCTTGTGGACACCACCCAAAAGCATGAGACTCACAGGATTTTGAGTGTTGTCAATTCTCTTACTCTGAAACAGAGCAGGTTCCTTAGCTGGGAGGTAAATATACCCAAGAGGTCTATTGCATTGTCAGATGCATTTAACACCTGTGAAAAACCCGTGCTGCTGCTGCGGTGTTGCAAACATTAAGTAACAAGGCTGCTGAATGACTTAAGCAGTGACGTGACTGCTGTACCACATTTTCCAAGGTGGTAAACCAGACAGGAAAGTGTGCATCATTTAAGAGGTGTTGCTGGGACATCTGGTTTTCATATAGATAAAAACAGATGCTATCAGATGACTGCTCAGTAGGCTACGTGATATTATTTTGTTCCCAGCTGATTATCTGCCCTATCAAAACATCCACAGTCATGCAGGCATTAGGCTCTTGTCTTCAAAGGCAAGAGCAGGAGTGAAAATCTTGATATATTAAAAACATACAGAGGGCCAGTAGGATGTACCTTTTGTGTATCAGCCTGTTCAGGCTACTGTTCTATGTATTTGGGTGCTTAATTCAGATTGATCAATCAACTCTTCATTGCAAGATGGCAGATTTAGTCCATTACTCTCAGCCCTTTGGAGACAGTGAAACACAACTGCTGTGAAGCATTACTTAAGGGAAAGTGAGTATAAGTTTAATTTAGAGTGGATACATAAACAAATATCTTGGGATGCTTCACATGCAGTCTGATCTGACCAAAATGAAAGATCTTTTTTTCCCAGTAGGAGATTCAACTTCTGTACACAATTGGGAAATTTCCTGATTTTACCTTTTTTTTCATTTTTCAGAAACTGAAATAACTTTTCCAGTTAGTGTTGGAAAAGCTTACTTCAAATAAGTCTGCAGCAGGCAGGGAAAATATGGGGAAAGATGCAATATTGTGAAAAATGCCAGTTTTTTAGGTCATATTTGAGTCATGTTGGCTTGAGCCAGACTAACTCATGATCTAAATCTAAAATGTAGTGAGTGCTCTGGTTGCTGTAATGTACTTTGTTTTCAAAGGAAAGGTTAAAGATCTTGATAGGCATAATGCCCCCGCATGTTAAGATTCTGGAGAAACATCAATAAATGATACTAAACAGAAAGTTTTCAGCTTGTCCCACCACATCAGTCTAATCCCCACTGAAGCAGAGAAATTTGGTTTGCATATGTTCAGAGAAAAAATTATTTATTGCTGCAAACTAGGGAAAAAGAAATCAAAAATCAGCAGAGGAAATGGTAAACAGTAGTAAACTGTAAACCAGATCGTGGGAACAGAAGGAGGAAAATTATGAAGCACTTAGCAAATTAAAGAAGGAAACCAAATGCAGTTTAGGTAATATATCACGCTGATTGCAAAACAGCATTAACACCTTCCTATGTCCAGCTGACAACATAAGGCAAACAAAGCCTTTCTTCCATCAATTAATTGCTTATTGTTCTCACAAATGAACAATAGCTATAACCAGATTGAGGAGGGCTATCAATGTAGCATCAGGTCATGATCACGTTTACTGAAGGATGAATAAGAATTTCCTCCAGCCCCTCAGAAGTGTTACATACATTTAGCAACAATGGCAATACTGTGCCAGAATAAATTACTTATGGAAATCTACGAAGCCCATAAGGCTATGTTTTTGCCAGTTTGTGTGTCAGAACAGAGTCTTCAGTCAGACAGGGATTTTTCCTTAACTTAAAATGTAACTAAGAGCCAAAAATTCATTGTATTTCCATATGGAAAAGGCTTAGATATGTTTTCGGGTTCTGTATAGTTAAAATGCCTGTCTTTCCAAATTAATTCAGCTATAAGCATACTGCAAATAACGTGTAAATCTCTTCTTCCTTATTTGCTGAGTTACTTAATCTGTTTATTCTTTTAAACTTGCACTTGATCTGGTTTTCTACATTTCTTTTACCAACGGATAAAGACAATTATTTCTGTTTGCCATCTAAAGCCTTTCAGCTAGCAAAACAATTACTTAAACTCTACCTTCATCTGACATAGCTGTTGACGCAATATGCGGAAATTTACAGCTGCTGCCAAGAGCCATGGGGTTCACAGAAAGTACAAATACTGAGAATACACTTATCAAAATAAGTGGGAGAGAAAAATAGTAGAATACATAGATACTGAAATATATCTTGTCCCTAAAAAGGGAAGAAACCCCCGTGTTTCATGGAGGTGTTAGCATAAGAAATTCTGCCTCCCGCAAAGGCTTGAAAAGCATTTATAAAATTCTTAGCTGTGGACAATAACAATTTTCAGTGAGGTCAGTGATAAGCCTCCCTGGATCATCTCCCTAATAGCATAGGGGTAGGGCAAAGAACCCTAAACAGATGATCTAAGTTGAGATACAGTAGGGTAACACATCTGTGTTGATAAGAAGGCTGCTGATACATGATTTCAGGTCAGTGGCTGGAGTCTGGAGTAACTTCAGTGAGGTTCCATGGAAAAGGGGACACCAGGACTTCCTTTGTGGCCTTGCATTTGACCACGTGCTTTATCTTCTCATTTCAACTTCATGGAGCATCTTTTACAACCCCTCTTTTTTACTGGCTTGCACAGGCATCCTTAAGCTATCCTGGCTGAAGGACTCTGACAGGAAAATATACACAGATTAACAGCATAAAGCAAATACTTATTGGCTAATGCACAACATTAAAAAAAAAAAGCATAGCTGAGATTTACTGAGCGGTTTGGTTAAGTGTTCGAGTGCTCATAATCCTTGACAGAGCAGCTTTAATAAAGAAAGTGCTACCTACACCCCTAATTGTTAAATTATCAGAACTGAAACAGAGCACATTATTCCTGATGACCTATTTGGACACAACCTTCTTTTGGCAACAACTGAATGCAGAAATCACAGCTAGAAAGAGAGGCGATCAGACCTAAAATGCTTATGAAAATGCATATGAAAAGCGGCATAACTTTGAACTGAGACAGTCCATTGTTTGGTGAATGCCTTTTCCTATTCAAGTACCACATGGCTATACTGATCACAGGAAAGAGCAAGCTTCACGACAGTGTTCCTCTGAATGCTGTAGTTATTTTAATGCTTTGCTTGTCATTTCTGCCCTTCCTTAAAACATTTTAATCTGGGGAGAAACAATAACTGCTGTGACTTCACTTGTTTACTGTGCTTTCCTACTTATAGACCTTCTTAATTGCTTAGAATCCCAGAACCATGCAATAATTTGGGTTGAAAAAGACCATTAAGCTCATTGAGTCCAACTTTTAACCAAATACTGTCAAGTCTACCAGTAAACCATGCCCCTAAGTGCCACACCTACACATCTTTTAAATTCCTCCAGGGTTGGTGACACCACCACTTCCCTGGGCAGCCTGTTTCAGTACTTGACAATTCTTGCAGTGAAAAAACATTTCTGATATTCAATCTAAACCTCCCTGGGGGAAACTTGAGGCCATCTCCTCTCGTCCTGTCTCTTGTTAAATACAAGAGACCGACCAACCCCCACCTTGACACACCATCTTTCCAGGTAGTTGTAGAGCATTATTAGGGCCCCCTGGCCTCATTTTATCCAGCTCCCTGAGCTGCTCCTCACAGACTTGTGCTCCAAACCCTTCCCCAGCTCTGCTGCCCTTCTCTGGACTCACTCCAGCAGCTCAATGTCCTTCCTTCAGTGAGGGGCCCAGAACTGCACACAGCACTCAAGGTTTGGCCTCACCAGTGCTGAGTACTGGGGGACGGTCACTGCCGTAGTCCTGCTGGCCACACTGTTTCTGATACAAGCTAGGTGCCATTGGCCTTCTTGGCCACCTGGGCACACACTGGCTCATGTTCAGCTGGCAGTGAACAACACTCCAAGTCTTTTTTCTAATGGACATCTTCCCAGCCATGCTTCCCTAAGCTTTTAACTCTGCATGGGGTTGCTGCAATCCAAGTGCAGGACCTGGATCTTTGCCTTGTTTAACTTCATACAATTCTCCTTAGCCGTCCTTTTGTTGTTGATGTAGCTACAGAAACTAGCCATTTTTTAATGTAGCTATTTAAAATGTAGCTATTTTTATTGTCTTTTATGGCAGTTGCCAGATTAAGTACTTGCTGGGGTTTGGTTCTTCTAATTTCCTTCCTGCATAACCCCATGACATCCTTGTAGTCCTTCTGAGTTTCCCACCCCTTCTTCAAAAGATCATACTCTCTCCTTTTTTTCTGAGTTCCAGAAAAAGTTTTCTGTCTGTCCAGGCCAGTCTTCCCCACTGGCTCATCTTTCAGCTCATGGGGACTGCCTGCTCCTGTGCCTTTAAGATTTTCTGCCTAAAGAACATCCAGCATTCTCGGACTTTTTTTGCCAGGATTGTCTCCCAAGGGACTCTGTCAACCAGGCTCCTAAACAGGAAAAAGTCTGCCCTCTGGAAGACCAAGGTAACCATTCTGCTGGCACCCCTCCTTATTTCTCTGAAAATCTAAAACTCGGGATAATTTTATGATCACTGCACCCAAGGGGGCCTCCAGACATCACTTTACCCACCAGTCCTTCTCTGTTCACAGACAGGAGGCCCAGCAGGGCCCTTCCCTAGTTGTCTCCCTCACCAACCGTGTCAGGAAATTACCTTCCACACAATCCAGGAACTTTCTGGACTGTTTCCTCTCTGCTGTGTTGCGATTTGTACAGACATCTAAGTTGAAGTCTCCCACAAGAACAAGAGCTAGGGAGTGTGAGACTTCTCCCAGCTGCTTATAGAATTTGTCATACCTAGGCTAGGTTTAGTCAGGACTTGGAAATCTCTGAAAAATATCATTCTCCAATGATATCCAAGCAGGAAAAAACCTTACCTGATTTGTCCTGCACATGGCTAAAACAGATGGTGTGTGCTGTCAGAGCTAGAAAACTCCATGTTGCTGAATATGCACTTCAAATTGTAGCAACACTGTGATTTGGAAAACTCGTCATAGGTTGCACCAGGAAACCTGTGGTTTTATATGTTACAGTTTTTATTTGTGTGAGAAACACCCAGGAGAAAGTCATAACTTGCCTTTCTTGCATCTCTCTGGAGGCACAGATATAACACGAATAAAAGAGCAAGACTCATATGGAATCTGCAAATTTCAGTGTTGGTTGACAGCTCTGTAATCCTTGTCAATATCTTTGACAGACTTCATGGTATTGCAATTCTCTTGATGATATTTGAAGGGGAGAAGGGCTGGAGTTATCAGTTTGATATGTCATTCAGTATATCAAAATAGTGAAGTAATCTGCCTGTGGATATTTTACCATGCCACTGTGCTCTGCAATCAGAACTGGCATAATTAAGAGTAGTAGATCTAATGGGAAAAGCAGATTTTAATCAGATTTTTTACTGCCAGGGCATTTGGAGAGTTTTCACTTGCCTAGTTTTTAGTTTCAAGAAGAATAGATACAGTTAAATATTCTCCAGGGTATTGTTTGTTTTCATGAATATATCTTGACTTTAAGACTTTCAGCAGCTTATGCAGAGGGGAGTAATGAAGAAAATGTGTTTTAAAGTCAGTTGTCTATCATGGAGAGGAATTTTGTAACTTTTGGGCCCAGCAAATAAAAATATTTCCCAAAGGCTTTTGAAATTTTTCTGGGAGGTGTCTCAACACCAAGGACTGCCTCTAATAGAGGGAAAAGCACAGTACTGTAATTTGAAACACCCTACTAGTTGATGGAAAAAGGAAAAAGTTCTCAATGGTTTGGCATCAAAATCCATAGTACTTATGCCCTATGGGCACTGTGGAGATGCAGTAGTTTTCAACTGAGCTCTTGAAGTTTCCCCTCTCAAATTACTCAGGGAAGAAAAGATCTTTTTGCATTGCCTGGCTCAGACTGCAGTGCAGCCCATCAAAGGGAGAACATCTCCTCAGATTAATGAGCCACTTAAATTTTGTGTGCATGTGTGTGTGTGCGCTTGCATCTTTTCCTCTGAGACATTTAATAAGCAGATAACAGCTGTACTCCAGTTCTTTAGTCCTGCACAATTATCAGATCTGTAATCAGCATGCTAGAGAGCACAGGTTATGGGACTGTTTTTATGACTGATAAAGCCATTGTAGGAGCTTACCTTAAATGACAGCTATTTGTCTGAGAAAGGAGAAAATATGGGGTGAGGCTGGACATATTTTAATTGCTAATAATGTTTTGATTGCTCTGAAGGTTCCCTGGGTGTGATATGTACAGTGCTTGTGTGAGCTGTGTTGCATTACACACCAGTAAAAAGATGGCCAAACCTTCTTATCAATACATGTACAAATTTTGGTGCATAGCAGGGCATTAGACCTTTAAACCATATTGTTTCGAGGGTACATCAACATGCCCAGTGTTCAGTGTTAGCATGGCAGCCTGGCATACAATGGGTGACATGCAGTCACTGCCTGAAGCTGAGGATAAATAGCACAATGAAGGTAAGATTAAGCAAGTAGTCAGAGTGATTCACCAAACAGATTAGCAAAACAGAAAAATCCATGTGGCTTTCCATGACCTCCCACAGGCTTTTGTTTTGCATGGAGCTGAGAGTGCATTATTTCCAGTGGATGGTGTGAAACAATACAATGTGGCTTCAGGGAGTGAGGGGTAGTCTGAGGCATAACCCCACTGCCTCCCACAGTCAGTAGGGCCCATCCCTCACTCACACCCCACTTCTGCTTTTAGACAGAAAGGAGGATTGGGGGCAGTGGAAAGGAAGAATTTGGATTGCATGCTGGCTGCAAGTGAAGCCCCTCTGCCAGGGATTTCAGGTTCTAGCTTGGCTTGATTGTGCATGTGTGTTTTTCCTCCCTGTGAATTTTAAGGCTCTTTTTTGAGTTCAGCCAAATCTGGCAAATGCAGAGCAGCCTTGACAAGTAACTGTGTTTCATGAGGGAGGTTCTCTGGGCAGAGAGAGGGAATACTGATGTTTCTCTCTGCTGGAGGGTGGCAGGAGGTGGTGGCCTCACAAAATGACGTCCCTGGGGCGCGTATCTCCACCAAGTCCGGGCCGGGCGGCCCCCGGGGTGCACTTAGCGTGGCGTGGGTCTCCGGCCACAGAAATTCTAGCAGAAAATGTAGTGAGACGAAAGAACGAACTGGACGCCATCTCCGGGTCTGCCAGGGAGGTTTATTAGGGTCCTTAGGTGGGGTGCAAGGAATGGAAAGGTGGAGGAAAGCGGGGGATGGGAGTAAGAGCTGGCAGGCTTGAAGATGGAGACCCCGAACTCCTGCTGGCATCGGCTTATAAGGGAAAGGAAGGGGGAGGGACTGGCTCTGAGAGAGGAGGTCTGAAGGGAAGACAGGCAAGGGAACACACCAATAGATTTCGGGCAAGGTAGGATGCATATTTCAAAACCAGCCAATAGCATACAGAGCAGAGGAACAAAGGAAAAGCCACATGGAGATCTGAAAATCACATTGCTACAGAATACTGTTAATGCCTTCACTAACTGAAATGATCTAGAAAGAGTCATGGGCATCCACAAGGAGACAATCCAATCAATGGATTTTAATCCGTAAGAAAGTGTGTGGGAGAGCTCTTCACTCTTTGAACTTGCCTCTCATATTTCAAGCTGAAATGGTGGTCAGCTGATTGAGATCCACAGCAGAGAAAGGAGAATGAAGAGGTGGAAGAAAAGGGAAAAGACAACAGAGAACAGCCAGTGGGAATGATGAATATCTAGACTTTGTAAAATCAGGAAAACAATGGGAGCCAGAACTGTATCTGTAGTCAGAGCTTACAGCTTTAGCATAGCTAGAGATTAAAGAAGAAAAAGTAGACAAACATTGTTTTCACTATTTAATGAGGTAGATGAGAGGTGAGAAGTGAATAAAACATGATTGCCAGAAATAACAGTCATTGGAACAACTGATAAGGTAATTTCATGTAAAATATGACCCAAGACAAGCTAAGTCTTAAAATGAGACTGGTTTACTTTACCTGTGGCCAAGCACTAGAGGGGCAACCAATGCACATTTCTGAGCAGGGATATCTGATATTTTCATGTAACTTTGGAAGGACTTTTAAATTCCTTAGCTGAAAGACAGGATCATTTGTTGTACTTGTGACTTCAGCATGCAGGAATTATTCTTGAGAAAAACAGATACACTCTCCAGAAATGCTTTTGAAAAGTGGGGACAAATGAAGTATCTGGGGAAAGGATTAAATTCATGGCAGACACTTGAGCAGAGAAGGCAACAAGCACTACAAGAAATCTAGGAATCAGGCCAGAGGGAGTCTTCTGTTGCAGAACCACTGCTCAGAGCAAACAGAAGAGAATACTTAGGGTGCAAGAAGGAAGGAAGTGAAAGGCATTTTATGTACTCTCTTCTGACAAGAAGCAACAAAAAAAAGGAAAAAGACAATATACATGGGATGTAGAGCTATACTGCAGGAGGGCACATGCAGTGTGACTGGAGACTTTCTTTCTTTCTTTCTTTCTTTCTTTCTTTCTTTCTTTTCTTTCTTTCTTTCTTTCTTTCTTTTCTTTCTTTCTTTCTTTCTTTCTTTCTTTCTTTCTTTCTTTCTTTCTTTCTTTCTTTCTTTCTTTCTTTCTTTCTTTCTTTCTTTCTTTCTTTCTTTCTTTCTTTCTTTCTTCCTTCCTTCCTTCCTTCCTTCCTTCCTTCCTTCCTTCCTTCCTTCCTTCCTTTCTTCCTTTCTTCCTTTCTTCCTCCCTCCTTCCTTCCTTCCTTCCTTCCTTCCTTCCTTCCTTCCTTCCTTCCTTCCTTCCTTCCTTCCTTCCTTTCCTTCCTTTCCTTCCTTTCTTCCTTTCTTTCCTTTCTTTCCTTTCTTTCCTTTCTTTCCTTTCTTTCTTTCCTTTCTCTCTCTTTCTTTTTTCCTTCCTTACTCTTACTGGGGCTCTTCTGGAGCAACAAATAAGGGAAGATCTATGTTTTCACCCAAACCTCTTAATACACAAAAGTATTTTCTCCTTTAAGTCACCCAAAACTGTAATGTTCCACACAGATGTCACTCTGAGGTGCTGATACAAAACTTATTAAAATGATTAGATGGTATGTTTTGGGTTAATATGGTATGTGTACAGCGTCAGCCAAGACCAGGTGTGATTTTGTTCTCAAGTTCATAGGCATATCTTGTGCTCACAGTAGATGCAAAAATATTAACTCAAGACAGAGTATAGATCTCCCTCAATGAGTTTAACAGTGCCATGGCTCCGGCCTCTGTATGGTAATGCAAATGTCTTTTAATTTTTGCAATGTCTTCAGCACAGCTTTCCCCTGGGTAACATTCTCACAGTTTCCAGCTTTCCAAGACTGTCCCCAGATTGCAGTTTGGATGTTGATAAGAAGACTTATGTGCTTCACATGGTTTAACCAGTATCTTGCTGGACTACACTAGCTGGCATCAGGAGCAGAGAATAAGGCTTGGCTCTGCTTGATTTCCCTGTAAAGATACAGGCTGAAAGAGACAAGCCACTCATGGTGACATTGCTTGTTAGCATTTGACCCTGCAGGTCAGCCTCAGAAGAGCAGGCTTGCTAAACCCCTCTCCAGATGGAGCAATTCCTAGATCCGCTTCTTTTGTGCACTGTGTGGAAGCTCTGAACAGAGGAGCAGCCAGCACGCAAGCTCCTGAAGGCTTGCATGGGCACACACAGAGACGTGGTGGTCAGCTCTTCACACCTCACGGTGTGAAACTGCGTGGCGGAAAATGAAAATTACTAGCATGTCATCGCCAGTTATTAAAAAGTATGCTGAGCCTGGCTGTACAGAGAAAACAAATACATTTTTGCCTCTCTGCTTTCTCTCAAAGAGTTACTTCTGCCACTGAACGTGACTCAGTGCAGTGGTGCCTGGCCTGGGAACCCCCAGGCAGTATCTGTGCTGTTCAAGGGGCTGACACAAGCTGTAGCTCAGCCAAAATGTGCTATTTCAATAACAGAAACCAAACCCTGTGTTTGAAAAGAGATGTTTCTTCCACTTGTTGGAGAGGAGAGTTGATATTTGTGAGCTTAAAAAACACATCAACTCACCATGAAGCCTATGAAAAATAATCTTTTTTTTCTTGAAAACAATCTTTTGATTCCTGTTTGTTAGATAAAATGCATTTGCCAATATTTTGAAGTTACCTTTTGGTTTGTTTTCAAAGATAAAATGTTTTTTCAAGAGAACTGTAAACAGAGTGCTAGAGTTATTTTTTAAAAATTAAATTATCATGAAATTGTTTATAAACCTTCTCCAAACTGTCACAGAATTGAAATAAGGGTAGTAATGAGCTCAGTGGATATTGGATCACTAAGCCTAGCTCATCCAAGACTGCAGTGATCTGTGAGCTGCTTTTTTTTACTTTTCTCCCTTAGAAGCTCTCTCTCCAAAAATGACTCCAACATTTCCCAGATATGAATGGCATGCTCTTTAATTTATTTATTTTCTTCATCCTGTTTGCTAAGTTTATTTCAATGCTTTATTAAATCTTTAGAATCAAATAATTAAGATTTGTTAACAATAGCTACTCCCACAACAAAACCTTTGAAATGTATGTGGTACTGCTCACTTGGCTGATATTTCTGTGAGTTTTAGAAACTGCTTTTTGAAAAGGGCATTTTTTATTTTTTTTTTTTGGGAAAGATCGATGCAATTGGTCACATATGAAAAAGCCTTTTAAATTTATTGTCTCCTATTGTAATAGCAATTTTGGAAAAAGGCATCTTTTTGGATGGAAATTTATCCAGTAGACATTTGTAAAGAATCTATTCATGCACTTTTGTACCTCTGCTGAAAATATTCTTTGAGTCAAAGGACTGCTTGAAAAATTGGGCTCGTAGCTTAGGAGCTAATTTTCAAGTTATAGAAGTACAAAGCCTTCTGGTGAGTAATGGTATTTGACTGATCCTTCTGCATGTAAAGTCTATGCTTCAGATAAAGGTAATATTAATTAGCTTCTCCAAATGCAAGCTTCAGAGCATGAGCAGAGTTCCTGACAAAACTTATAACATCATTCCCTTGATATTTTGGCAGCTGTCTTCCATTTTTTATATTGCAAGTAATTTTACATATGAGAAGAAGCAACACTAGTGCTTCCAGAAAAGGAAACAAGACATCTCAATTCTAAGTTAATTCACCTCGTCCACGAGAAATTAAATAGCATCCTTCCACCTCTGCTGTGCTTCCAATAAACACGACCTGAACATTCCAGCCCAGAACCACTATGTAAAATTTCATAATTGTCAACATTATCATGGTGATATATCCATGGAGGAAGTGATTCTTCATAATTTTTCCTTTGAAAAGTCTTGGTTTACTCTGCAGCCTGGAATATTTTGGCTTGTGTATAGGCAATGGAATTGAAGCTAGGACTTCCCTGGTTACTCAGGTAAGTGTCATATTGGAGGTTTCAAAACTTAAGGCATATTTGGACTTCCCGGCTATTGCATACTGCAGCAATATCATAACACAATCAATTTAAGTAAATCAATGTACATTTAGGTAACATACCAAAATTGCTAGCAGTGTTTTCTGTTTCTGGGGAAACTTTGAAACATGTGAATAAAAGCAGTTATAATTAGAGGAAAAAAAGAAAAAAAATGTTTCATCTTTTGTTGTATTATTTAGTCATTATAAAACAATAATTATAATTACCACTGTTGTAAATAGCACCGTCTATAATTATGCCATTAGATAGTCCTCCTGTGAAAGAGCAGTACTTTTTATGGAGATATGCTAGTCACTCTTTTATGTTATCTTCAGTTCTAGAAATAAGGCATAGTTTGTTTCACTGAAAAGGTTCCTTTAATAGAAAAATCTTTCATATCAGGATTATCAGGTAAACACACATGTTGTTTCAGCTGACAGTTGAAAAACCTCTGTGCACTGTGACGAAGCCAAGTGCATTCAATAAAGGTCCTAAATTCCTGGCAGAGAGACAAACTGTTCAGGATTTTCAGCAAGACACTAATGGAGACCTAGTAGTGCTCTTTTAAAATTTTATTTTCCTTTAATGTCATTATAAAAGCATTTCATAGATTGCATAAATGTTTCTTATTGTTTTACTTTATTGCCAGGCTCTAAGTAATAGTCCCACTTTTAGTAAACACTATGCAGTTCAGTCGCTGTGTCAGAGTGTTGTTTCTTTGGTCTGATGAAAAAATGTATTTTATATGATGTAGATCGAAGAAATATTCAGTTGTTAATGTTTAGTGGCTGCTAGTAGAGGATAAGAAAAGGAAATGCTATACTGTCATCTCGCTTTTAATATTCCACCTAAATTTACAAAAATATGACAAAGAATGATAGAAAAGAATACCACCTTAAATACCCACAAAATTATAAAAAATCAAATTTTTTTCTAATAGAAAGGAATTTCAAGAAGATGTAATACACAACAGTAGGTTTAGGAGGAAATCATAATGAAGTTTTAGATCATGCCTTTCTTCTCTGAAGACTTCCTTGCCTAGTCCAGGTGTCCCTCAGGCTTTGGTTGCTGCTGCTGTTTCCTGGTAGCTGTCATTTAGCTCAGGCAGACGAATTCATCTGGGCTGTCCTCTCACAGTCACATGTGGCAATATTCAACATTGTCCTGTTTTTTCACTTGCCTTTGAATGTGAATGAAACTACAGTCTGGTATGGAACTGAATTCTTTTGAATCAGCAGTATTTAAAGTTGCACTGGGTAAGGCTGTGAAATAAAGTCAACTACAATTTTTATTATGCAGAGAAATCTCTGAGTAACTCAAGTCTTCACAGAAAAAAACATCATAATGGAGTGTATAATTGCAACCTTGTCAGAGGTTTAGGGAAAGAAAGATAAATTAACCTGAAATTAAAAAGTAGCTGAAGCTTATAAGAAAAATAGATATGTGAATTAAGTTTCTTGTTTCTTTCAACTGAAAACATGGAATTGACAATCTGAACCTGCAGGGTTTGATTTATTCATAGTACTTAATACCTGTGCAACTCTATCCCCATGGCAATGGAAGGTAAACACTGCAGAGAGCAGAGCTATGTTAACATTTACTAGTTTTTCCATTGGCTTCACAGTTTTTTAGCAGCTTTTCTATAGAGTTCTTCTTATTTCTCGATGAAAAGAGGAAAAAAAATAGTAAATATTTCTACCCAGGAACTATGAAAAACAGCTTCATTACTTGCCATCTTCATAGATCATTTTTGCAGGAGCTTAGGTTTAACTTTCACATCTATTTAATTGGATTAGATTGAGATGAAACTGCATTACCATAGGTATTGAACTACATTACTTTATGATTTCATCCTGAAGGTTTTTACTTAAGTGTTTATTATTTTCAACTTTTCTTCCAATAAAATTCAATTCATTCCATGATGATTGTTCTTCTCATTAAGCTTGTTCAGTGTTTAATTTTTTGTGTGGTTATTTGATTCAGTCATTTTGATACTACACAAAGGCCAGTAATACAATCACTAAGAGCATACTTCTAAGGACAAAATATTATTTTTCTTTCATGATACTGCTACTGCTATTGCAGCCAGATTTCTTGATTCAGTGTTTCTTGCCGCAGAGGAAGCTGTTCAAATGTACAAGTCACAGATTTGCTTATGGCAAGACCTTTTAGATGTGCATTTAGTACAACTCTCTTTAAACACCTTAATGAGTAAAGGCAGCCAGGAAAAGGAATAGCAAAGGGTGTGATTGCTGACATTTAAACTGAGCAAAACCATATTCACTGCTCACAGCAGAGAAATATTTTATGGCCAGGAAGACAAAATGCAGCTCAAAGGATAGACTGTCACTGCAATTTAAGTTTTTGCCCTGCTCAGGCACTGTAAAAGAAATAGTTTTGCCATCTTTGACCTACAGTTGCTCATGCCCTTCTGCTCCTTAATATTGGCAAACTGGCTGCCAGCCTCTTCTCCCCAGTGTCAATTAGTCTGGAATTGATTTTTACACTTCTGTGACAGGTGCAACAACTTGGGCAAAGATGAGGATGGCATTCTCATTTTCTTTAATGAATAAGGATTTAGTAGAATTCATGTAAACACGGTACCTGTTTGCATCACTCAATTGTCTGACTTTTTCAATACTCTATTCTCCTCATCCTGTAGCATTTTGTTTTCTAAATTGACAGTTCATTCAACTTGCAAATACAGGTTGAATTTGAGTAGAATCTAACTTGCTGCTTTTAATTAGTTTTTAATTTCACCAGTCTAATGGGAGGCCCTCTGGGCAAAGAGGATGTCTTGAAAGATTTAATTCCATTTGAGATTTACTAGGAGGGAGTCAGTGCCTGACAATTTCTCATTGTTTATCCTCAATTCTTACTCTTCATGCGTGTGCCCTTGGCTCAAGTCATGCTCAGCAGCAGTAGTGATTCTGTACCTTTAAAAGTGGAATATGTCAGCACTGTGAGCAGCAAAACATTATAAAAATATTTCTCTGCTCCATATTTCCCATTAGTGAGTTGGACTTTTCCTTGACAGGAACAGCTAACAATGTAAGAAGCATACTGCTTGAGAAGAGGTTTAGATCTTGCCACTGAAGGGGAAAGATCAATTCAATTTATGCTGCATGAGGCCTGAGGGAGCTATTCACAGAGCTGAGTTGGTATTATTAGCACAGCTATGATTCTTACCATGTATGAGTTCTCTCTGCTGATTTTAGGTGACATCCGCATGCTCAGTGCCGTATGAATGGGACTGCCGTGGCCACAATGGAATGTGGGCTACCAGTGCTGTGCACAAGCTTCCACACATCTCTGTCTCTCAGAAGGTGAATGGTTTTCTGGGGACTCCAGCTGCTCCCTCAACGGGTGACACAATCAGAGTTTTTATCCCCATTGTTTCAATCTAAGATGGCCAAGGAAAATACCTGAAAACATCCTAAAATAAGCTATGGCAGCTTTAGCAGTGAAAAAAGCAAAAGTAAACCAGTTTGAGCAATTAGCAAGGCATGTCTAAAAGACATTGGGGTTTGACATATGCAAAAGTTATACACAATGACATTGTGAGACCCGTAGATGCACATAGATAAATGTGATAGACATATAAGAAGCTCTCATCTCAGAGTTTCACAAAAAAATTTATAAATCATACTGAATGCAACAGCGCATACAAACAGAGCAGCACTTGTCCTTCTGATTTATACAAAATGCTCTCTCTTCATCATTGTAATGTATTATATTTTTTGGGTGGATTTCCAGACCTAATTCTTCATTAAACTTGCAGGATCAACAGTTTGATAAATTTTAACACCAATATGGAACATTACACCTACAGTTAAATCACTGAATGTAAAACCCAGACACTTCCACACAAACTGGGGATATTTTTATGTTCTGTAATACTTTTTTTTCTTCCCACATTACAAACCCTCTGAGGAATGTTACATGTTCCAAACTGCTGATGTTTCCCTTTTCATTTATTGGCTGTTTATAGCATTTAACTCTATTCATTATTTTGTTTTGATGTAGTAGTTCTTCTGCAATAATTTTTTTTTCAATTTTCAGGCAGTCATGAGAGGAATCCAAAGAGAATCATGGTCAGGATGTTTTATTTCTAAGTGTACTTTTTAATTGCAGGCTATTTCTGTGCCTTTTCCTGAATATATTCAGTGCAGGCACACCCTGTTGCTGGGTTGCTACCAATTCCGTCATCTCTTCAAAAGAAAGCAGCATTTGTTTGCGTGTTGGACCAGACTAAGTTGAGCATGACCACAACTAAAAACAAAAATGTTTGAAAGGGTGGTTCCCATTAGAATAAAAAACTGAAAAGATACTGGAGAAGACAGAATCCCTCCTTTCTGTAACCTTGGCTAAAAGTAATATCCAGAATGAAAAAAAAATATCTCAACAAAGTAAAGTCTGAGTGCATGAGACATACATTTTGTCTGCTATATCAGACTGTAGATGTATTTTCAATTTTTTTATGAATTTGAGAGAGAAAATATAACCAGCATCAGAGAAAACTACTGACTGGAAGCTTCAAAGGTCTGGAGCTGGAGGGATAAAGTTTGACAAACTAAAAGAAAAGTAAATAATGAGCTTATCCTTTGAAGTCAGCATATACATATGAAAATGCTCAGAGTTCTCTGAGGTTTAAAAAACTCACCATCATTTTGTTGTTCGACACATGATATTGAGTGCTGAAAGCTGACTTTACTACTGTTCAGATAAGAACTAAATCTCTTGAAAATCTGGCAATATGAAGGTACAATGCAGTGATTGATGACATGGAACCAACAAGTGGTACAGAAGAGAAAAATTAACAGCAAATCAGCATAATCATTTTTCCATGAAAACTAGTAGCTAAGTGTGTGCAGGAGAGAGGGCTTTGTATTTGTTTCATTTTTTCATGTATTGTGTAACTTGCAATGTTTTGTTTTCTTTTCTTTTCTAGTAGGTACATTAAGGAGATCTGACCTCATCCATCAGTTTTCACTGTGCTGTACAAATGGAAGTATCAAGTGAAAAAGTTGACACTGGGGATTCATAGACTCCTTGGCCTTAAAGTCACATTTGGTTGCTGGCTTAAAATGGCAATGTTATCTGTTAAATGTGTATTTTACTTTCTGGATTTTTTGATTTCCAAAGAAATGTAAAAGTGCTTGGCACTGACTGCTGAGACTAGAGTTAGTGGTTGGCCATTATTCCTGGAAAAGAGGTTATTTCTCCATTTTGAACAAGCCAATTGGCCAAAAATGTTTTCAAGGGGAAATGTATTAAGAGTAGATGTTACAGGATCTTGTGAAGATTTCAAAAGTTTAGGAGTACCTTTCCAGGGGGGTACCTCGGAAGTGATGTCATCAAAAGATTGTGTTAATAGAGTTTTTACATCTGAAATCAGTATTCTTTTTGGCGAATCTTTTATTTGGAAAGTAGAGAATACACTGTGCTCAGTTTCCACTCCTCTAATCACATTGAGTTACAGTCTCAATATGTTACCCCTATAGTTAAATGTCTTCCTTATGAATCACTTCCATGCATCTCCAAGAAACATCACTTGGAAGAACTGCAAGCTACTGTTTTCATTCCCTTGCACTTGTTAGATTAGGCAGAGAGCAATGGGATGGGGTTTTTTTCCTATAGATATGGTTTATTAATGGGCATGGATAATTATTTCAATTGGTAAAAGAAAATAATATTAAAATTTATACCATTCTGGTCTTCTCTGATTTATTTTCAGTTAGGATAGTTTTTACACTTATGAAGTGAATATTAAAAAACACTTTTATGACTTCTTAAAACCGTATATGCTTTGTCAACATGTAAACATTTTGCCCAGATATGAACCAATCAGGAATGAGGCAGAAGCACTTTATCGACTGAACTTCAAATCTTCTCCTGCTCTAAAATTCTCTGCAGTAAAAGTCTTGATAACAAAAAATTAGGTGCTATCAATGCCATGTGTTATTCAAACAACAATGTATGGAATGCTAAGGGAGCAGCAAATTATGCTTCATAAAGAAAAAAATACTTAAATGGTTTAACTTTTGTAAAGCAAGCAAAGAGAAGGAAGCTGTGCTGTGGATGACAACAGCTGTTTCTCTCAGTACTGTCATCCACCAACAGCTCTTTGTACAAACTCTAGCTTTGTGTTGCTTGCATGCATGTCCACACCAGCATTTGCTACTTCTACATGAAAACATGTCACCAAATTAGAATAAACTTGACCGCAAAGAACTCTCCTTTTAGATAAAGAATCTATAAACCTGTTCCTAATAAAAGTATTTGCCATCTCTCCCTCCATCCCAGGCAGTATGTTTAACTGGCACTCTGTGCAACTACTTGTTTAGAAATGTCAGACTGTTGGTAGCTTTTCCTAATTTGTGGTTAGAATGTGAAGACAACTGAAATGCTGTTCTAATTACTTTCTCTTATGAGTGGTATGAAAAAAAAGCTTTTGTCTGCTGTTCTGTGTTAAAAAGTCTGAAATCCAGCTCTTTGTAACACATTTATATTCATTTTCGTGTTGGTAAAGAAGATCATCAGAAGACTTAAACATAAATCCTAAGCTTTGTTTTGTGCCTTTTCTAACAGATTGAATGCCATTAAATTAATATTAATTGCACAAAAGGGTAGATAATGATCTGAGAATTTTGTAGTGTAGAAGATCTGTAAAAAGGCTTTGGATGTATCTACTGGAGAATATAGTGTGCTTTTGATCTCAGAAATACTTTCTCTAAAGAGAAAATTACATGTTTTGAAAATAAAACATGAAGCAGAAGGGTTTGGTTTGTTTTATTAATAACAAATTCTACCATATCAAGGCTGGCATTTATGACTCTGGGAAAATCTGTAGAATTTTGGGTATCACAGAAAGAATACTGGTTTTAATGTATTGTCTTTAGAGTGGAATTTGTGGAAGTGCTATTTTTTTCTTGCTTGAATTGAAACACAGGTCTTTGATTACCACCAGGGAAGGTGCAAGCCAGACCTGTACTGGCTTCCTCTGAAGATGCTGCTTTTTATATCTCTTGTACTTGTGGTCTATATTCAGCACACCACTTTTTCTTTAAAACCATATTTTAGTGAATAGTAAGAATATCATTCCCTGTATGAGTGATTATGTAGAGCTCCTCCACATGAAAGTCTTATCTGGAGAATGAGGGTATAGAGCCAAGAGTAGAATTAGAGCAGAGAATTAGGAATTTGCTAGCAAGGACTGCCAGCTGTTTCAAATGGCAGGATGTGTTAGATCATATTCTTTCATATGCACTCATTTTTCTTGCTCTATTAAATAATGTTAACCAGGGATGTCAGTATCCATTTGTATAAGAACCATACCAAGAGAGAGAACAGATATTGAGGGTCATGTTGGAGCAAAACAAGGAATGCTAAGGAAATAGCTCAGCAGAAAGCTTTTATGCTAATAAAGGAGACTTCTTGGGTGTGATGGAAACATAATGAGAATTTGGAACACATCACCTTTCAAAAACACCCACATGGACATATTGTTTATCATGCAGAAAATAGAATGTGTAAACTCCAAAAGGGGCAGATCGCATAGCAATACATTATGCAGAGGTACCATAATGAGCACTGTGAAACAGGCTACATGAACTGGAAATGTGCTAGGCAGCAAGGGAAGAAATGCCAGCCTTTAGGAGGTTGTCAGGTCAGTAAATTAATGGAAGGGATTTTATTCAGTGCTGTTGCTATGCTGCAGACATCCAGTATCAAATGCTTTGTTCTCTTCCTGTAGCCCTTCTCATGAGCAAGGTGTCCCCTTTCTCTTGCAGCATTCCCTGTTGCCATCAACAAGGCAATACTTCTGGCTGCACAATACTTTATTCTTTAACCAGAAAATTGTCAGTCCCTTTAATAAAAACATTTTGTCCTTCTCCTCAGTATTGTTGCTTTTGTTTCTGCTGCCATAGATAAGGTGAGCTAGTTTTGCTCCCACCACAGCCTTGTCCGAGGAGCACCATGGCATTGGGACACTTGAACTGGTTAGCTGCACCAGGGGAGGGGAAACCATGAGGAATAACTTTTGAGATGATAACAGTGAACTGAAATTTCTGTTTAATGGAATGCTTGTGGATCATGACCTTACTTCAAGCCTACAGGCATGAATTGAAGCAGACAGTGTCCCTGACAAGCAAATGCAAATGATTGATTGCATTTACTGAAAGTTTGCTCTTCATTTCTCCTTTCAAGTTTGATATTTCACCTCTTTTTCTATTCCGTGCTACCAATTGCATCTCACTGGGAGTATGTCATTAAGATCTTCAGCCATTCCCTACCAACTCTTCAGCCATCCCCTAATCTGCTCTGCCACCTTCTGTATTTCATTCTCAAAGCTCACCCACATCTTTGTGCTTTGTGCCAAATGACCACTTTGGAAAAATCAAAAGCACTGACAAAGTATACAGCTTGACCCCTGTTCTGACACCAGGGTGAGTTTTCAGCCATCCAGTGTAAGAAAAAGCCCTTGTTTTTAGACTAAAACATATTCAGATGATGTAATTATTCCAGACTGTTTAATACAGATAGATCATACAGAGAACTGGGTATCTGAGCCTGGTTTTACCTAGCAGGTAAAAAACATAATTTTTCCAAATATAAGTGTTGTTTTGCAGTTTTTGGTTGGTTTGTGGGATTGTTTGGGTTTGTTTATTTGTTTGTTTGTTTTTTGTGGGTACATATATCTCAGGAAAAAAGTAAGGTAGAAAGCACTTTTTTTCCCCCTCATTTGTGGTGTATTACCTTTAGAATATTGTTTATCACTGTTTCTTGACATTTTCAACAGATTCCTGTTCTTCAAAGGCTCAAGCTGAAGATCAGGCTTTGGTGTATGAATTTCAGTCAGTATCCTTAATGCAGATATTAATTAGAAGCAAATAGAAATTGGCTTTCCCAGCTTCTTATCAGTTTCTTTTAGTAGTAGGATTCACACCATAAGCACCAGTAAGGATCTGGGGAGCACTAATAAATCTTGGCAATAATTCTTAATTTTTTTAACTTTTCAATTCTTGTTCTTAGTAATTTATAATTTCACCAACACTGATCTTTTTCTCTCCATGACACTGTTTAACATTTGCATATTTTTCCTGTTCAGATTGCTAGTGTTTAACATTCTCTTAGGTTCTAAGTACTGTTTTAATAATTAATGTAGTGTTCCAAGAAAACAACCCTTGGGATGCTGAGTTATCCACACATGATTTATACTGTATTTATGCATTGTTGATTTAAAAATATCATTTATTTAAACATATAATCAGAATATGATGCTGTGATCCCTTTATATTTTAGTAGTTTGTCTGGTTTCTGTGTCTAAAACAAAAACTCTCTAGTTCTTTGCAATATTTATATGCTATTTTCATTACTCCTATTCAGAGTCTAGAATAAATTGTTTTGCAAAATCAGAAATCTAGGGGCAGTAATACAAGAGGAAGATTAAGGGATTTTGGATATTCTCAAGCACAACAGTAACACAAAATCTATTTGTTCCAGGTTTACAGACTCATGGAGCCATGGCTCCTTACTGAATTTTGTGCAGCATTCGATATAAAACGTTTCATATCCCCTTGCCATCATGTGTACTATTGAGGCTGGTTTCTTCAGCCTGATAAAACTGTGAACAAAAATTCAAGGAAAGAGGGAATTTCTACTTCCATGCAGCTATTCTATGTCCAGATAAATACCAAAAGCAGAAATACTATGTTATGAATAATCCTGTGGTTTTTGCCGTTAAATTTTCATAGGGTAGCAAATTGTTTATCAGCAAGGATAGCTTTCCAGACATCTGGCCAATAAGAGTTCTGTTGGTGAAAGGTTTTCTAGCATTAAATTAGAAAAATCTCTGGTTTTTGTTAAAATCTCTCAGCAACTGAGATTATCATTCTCCAGCTTGTCTAGAATGGAGAAAGACACCAGTAGAACGGAAATTATATTCTATGATTCTAAAATATTATTAGTGAAGAAAGCAAAGGATAGATATTCAGTGACTTTTGCTCTGGGTTACCATATTCTGTGAACAGTATATCATTAGAGCTATAATATGCAATGAAATAGTAATAAACAATGGAAATATTCACCAAACATGTTGTATAGAAGTAGTCTATTGTAATGGGTTGACCTGGGCTGGACAATAGGTGTAGCAACGTGGGATTTTAGGATTCCATGTGCTCCTTTGTCCCTCTGCTTTGTATCCCATTGGTTCATTTTGAAATATGCTCTGCTGTACCCCAAAATCTGTTGGTGGGTTCCCTATGCCTGTCTTCCCTTCAGACTCCCCGGGACTGGCTCTGGGGGAGACAGTCCCTCCCCTTCCTTTCCCTTTATAAGGCGATGTCCAGATGACCTCGTGGTCTTTGCATCTCTGGGCTGGCACCCCTTATCCCATTCCTGCCTTTCCTCCCCCCTTCTCCTCCCCTGCAAGCCCCTTTTCCCCGTTACCCCAAATAAACCAATCTGCCAGAACAGAGATGGAGTCCAGTTCTTCCTTTGTATCACGACATCCCTGTTTGAATTGACGTGGTTGGAAGACTGCCGCCATGCCGCGGAACCTCGGGGGCAGCCCGCCCCGGATCCGGTGGGATTTACAAGAACCAGAGACCCGGTCCGGGGGGGAGCCGGCCTGTGCCACCCTCCCGGACTCTGATACAACAAATAGGTTCCCAAAAAAGCCACTCTATCACTCCCCTCCTCAGCTGGGGCAAAGGGAAATAGAATGAATGGCTTGTGGGTGAGATAAGGGCAGGAAGAGATCACCCAGCAGTTACTGTCATGGGCAAAACTGACTCGACTTGGGGAAATTAGTTTGAATTTACTGCCAATCTAATCAGAGTGGAGTATACAAGAAACAAAACCAAACCTTAAAAGCACCTTCCCCCTCACCTCTTTTATCTTCATAGGCTTAATTTCACTCAGATTTCTCTCCCTCCTCCCCTGTGGGTACAGAGAATCCGGTCTGCAGTCACTTCATCGCACATTGTGTCTTTGCAACTTTCTCCTCTGCAGAGGACTCCTCACACTCTTCCCCTGCTCCAGCATGGGGCTTCTCCCACAGGAGACAGTCCTCCACCAACTTCTCCAATGTGGGTGCTCTCCATGGTGAGCAGTCCTTCTGGAGCAGGCTGCTCCAGAGTGGGACCCCCACGGGGTCACAAGTCCTGCCAGTAAACCTGCTCCAGTGTGGGCTTCTCTCTCCATGGAGCCACAGGGCTTGCCAGCAGCTTGCTCCAGCACAGGCTTCCCACGAGGTCACAGCCCTTCCCCAGTGTGGGTTCCTTCACTGGCTACAAGTGGATCATGCTTCCCCAAGGACCTCCATGTGCTGGAGGGGCACAGCTGCCTCACCATGGGCTGCACCATGGGCTTCAGAGGAATCTCTGCTCTGGCACTTGCAGCACCTCTTCTCCTCCTTCTCCATTGACCTTGGTGTCTGCAGAGTTCTTCCTCTCATGTATTCTCAATCCTCTCTCCCAGCTGCACTTGCATGGGTTTTTTGCCCTTTCTTAAATCTGTTATATGAGCAGCCCTACCACCATCACTAAACAAACCTTGTTATGCAAAACCAATACATCTATAAAACAGGTAGCTTCATAACAGTTAAAACAGATACAGACTAAACACCATCTGAGAACATCCAGTTTTATGCAAAACCTTTTCTGAATTTTGAAGAACTTTCATGTCCTGCAGATGATTTATGTTATTTCGCACCTTACGAACACTTTACTGGGAGGACTTAAATTGTATTGTAGCCTGATAAAAACATGTTGTGTGCTTCAGTTTTATTACATCGATAGTCATACAATTTAATTGAGAAATAATCTGTTCCCTAGCATCCAAAATCTAAAAACAAAGTGCTAGCAAATAAAAAACAGAAAAACAAAAAATAAAAAAGAAAAAGCAAAAATTGAAAAGCAGGACCTCTCTCAGAAGACATAGATGCAATTTAACTTGAAAACAGAATAGGAATGTCTCATTTCCCCATGAAAATATTTCTTCTACAAAGTACTTTATAGGCAGCACAAGGTGGTATACTTGAAGATTGAAAGAAAAAGATAAAAGGACCTTTTTGGTATCCTATACAAAACAGATGCATCATATGCCAGAACTTGACCTGGTATAACACTCAGTATTACCTTGATTTATACTGAATATTATTAAGTTGATATATACCAGTGAGCATCAGGCTTATATATGAAGACTTAAGGAATATAAGCACTATTATATATTCAAAACTTTCCTTTTTGAACTGTTTATACATGTTCTTTCTCTCCTCCTTTTTTTTTTAATAGGTTGCTTGCTTCAACAAATTTCTATACTTCTTTCCAACTCAGAAAAACTTCTTTTGAAAAAGTTTCAGCAAAACATTACAGGCTCATCTTGCACTATACTATTTTTTCCAGATATGCTGTTCAATTACTTCAGTATTTATGTTGTATACACCATAAAGTGCCTGGAAAAATCAGGAGAGAAGAGCACAAGATCTAAGTTTTTAAATACAGATTGCAGATATCAGAAGCTCCCTTTGCTCTGTCGTTCCTTCAATATTGCATTTCCTACAGATGACTGTTACATTCCCCATACAACATGAGTTAATACCCATATAAAATGAGTTAGTTAGGCCACTAATCCATGTCCATTTTCTGCATGGATTTCAGTATCTCACTTTCCCACATAAAGTTTTATTTCATTCCCAGTGTAGTTTGGGATAATTGCATCCCAAAGGAATCATATAAGTCCAGAAAGTGTACACCAGCATCACAAGTGAGGGTATTTGTGGCACATGTCTGCATAAACTGCATAATCTTTCACTTGATGACATAATCTAGTTATCCATATTTCTAATACAGACCTAAGCAAATCAATTCAACTTCCTTTGTCCTGTCCAGCTTTAGGTGCCTCTAATATCTAGTTGTTCATCACTTCCCTAGCAGGCTGTTTAACAGTTTTGCTATCAAAAAGATGTTTCTAACATTTATTGTAAGTTTAATTTTTTTAATGACTTCTTATTATATCTAATGATGAACTTCTATTGTGATAAAAACCCCAAAAATCTGAAATTCAAGGACTTTTCTTTATTAGGATGACATGCATCACATTGAAATTGCACTCAGTCCTTGAATAATTAAAGCAAGAGTAATTCTGATGCAATTTTATCCACTCATGTGGATAAAATTAGAATGTACTCGCTATGCATGCTTTGAAACTCATGCCCAATCAACACCAAGTGAGTCAACCTGATAGAAAATAAATATGAATGGCCTCTAAGCACCACAGTTACAGAAATTTTCATCTTTTTTTCGTTGGAAGCTAAGGCTAAATATTTCCTTTGAATATTTCTAAAATTTTTTGTACTTCAGGCATTGCTTAGCAGAGTTACAACCATATTGACATTTTAATAGTCCATAAGAAAATGCAGTCTCTAAATACATTTTATTGGTTTGTTTTTCTCAGCCTCAGATATGATTTTTATTCTGAATTGTCTGAAGGGTAATTAGAGCTGTGATAGTTAAGCATATCTGCTTTCTTACTCCTTGTTCAAGACTTTCTTAGAGGAGCTCTCTAAAGCATCAACACGTCCACTTAACTATGTATATTATTTAAATAAAATGGATGAAACTTGTGAGGCTGCTTTCGTAATTATTTCAATTTAGTTTACTCCAGGTTGGAAAGTGATTAAGGGAAACTGAATTGTTGTGAGAGATTTTAACTCTGAAAAGTATTTTACACAATGAATTAATAGAGTTTTACTCATTTATTTTAAATTTTTTTCTAATTTTCTACAATTTTTCTGAGAATTTCTGAACAAGTCTTACTCTGTTTTGCGTCACTAAAAAATGATGTGTCATGCAGAATGTCTCCTTTTCCTCTGTCTCTTAAAAAAAAAAAAAACCAACAAACCCGCCCCAAAACTGAACATAGCAAACTATTGATTACTGACTACAAAATATTACACACCATTCTTCTCCCAGAACCCTTTTCTTTACTCATTACTGAAGCAAACTCCCTCCACCTGGCTATGTCATCCAGGTCTTATATGAGTGGGATTCCCAGAAATGAAGCTGTGATCCCCAGGGAAGCCCCAAGTGCATGTGCAGTGCC
This sequence comes from Lichenostomus cassidix, assembly GCF_008360975.1. Classification (NCBI taxonomy): domain Eukaryota; kingdom Metazoa; phylum Chordata; class Aves; order Passeriformes; family Meliphagidae; genus Lichenostomus; species Lichenostomus cassidix. The sequence goes on from NC_139483.1 coordinate 79,658,683, forward strand.
TTTAAGTCTCTAGGACACCCAGGAAGCTGGGCACATCTGAAAATTTTGATTGCACATTATTTGATCAGCTAGCTCTCAATGTCTGGTGCTCTGTTCCTTCAAACAGGGCCAGCTGGTGATGTTGAATCATTTCAGTGGCATAAGAGCTGCAACAAATACAGAAGCAGTGCCCACAAAGCAAATTCAGAGAGAGGAAAACGTGAAAATGGCACAGATTGGGAGACTTAACCACTGAATGACTCTAGGCAAAAAAAAAAACACAGCAGAAAGAACATGACTTCATTATACCAGTAAGTAGAGAATTAACACAAGAGGAATGATTCACAGAATCATAGACTACAATCATAGAAGGGTTTGGATTAGAAGGGACTTTAAAGATCATCCATTTCCAACGCCTCTGCCATGTGCAGGGACACATTTCACTGTCAGGTTGCCCAGAGCTCCATCCAGCCTGGCCTCTGGGGGATGAACAGATCCCCCACAAACCTCCCAATACTGGGGGTTATTCTGACCCAGGTGCAGCACCTTCCACTTGGTCTTCTTAAATCTCATGAGATTCCCATGAGTCCACTTCTCTTGATCTTGCCAGGTTCCTCTGGATGCCATCCCATCCTTCAGGTAATGTCAACTGCACAGAATTCTGATTATCCAATAGGAAAAAGAAGATTTGGACTTCAAAGATTTGGACTGGTCTTCTGAAGGTGAAAATACTTTGTCCCTGTATGTTGGCAGAACTCACTAGCTTTTATTGAATTAGAGGGTTCTTAGGGCTGTTCTCAATCTGTAGGATACTGAGAGACATTTCAGACATTTCAAATCTGGAAAACGAGACTGTAGAGTCCAGATCACCTAATGTTTGATGACATTCCAGGCTAAGGTGATTTTCTTTAGCAGAACAACAGAGTTTTGCATATCTTGCCCTAACAGCAAGATGAGTTACTAGTAACACCAGTGAAAATGGAGAAATGACACATGCTTAAAATTGTTGTTACTAAAGATGATGCTGACACTGACACATTATAGGTTTTCTCAATCTGGAATAAACTTTTTGACAGCTTTGTTGTAAAATACAGGCAGCTGAATCTCATCCATGGATGCTAATTTCAGATTAATTTTGTTGCTCCATTAATGTTAGGGGTGGCAATCTAATAACTCCATACTGACAACGGATCTGTCATTTCCTATTCTCAAAAGTTAGCTGTAGTTGGAAGAGATAGAAAAACCATAAAATAAACTTTACAGTGAAAGACACAGGAGTATAAAAGAGATTGTGTTAATATACATACTATTAACAGTGCTTTCAATTTTCAAAATACTGTGCTGGGCTCTTCGACAACTGATGCATGAAAGGGGTGCACTTGCTCACACCTATACTCATTTATGCACAGGAGGAAATAATTTGTAAGAGCAACTGCAGTGAATGAAGATAAATGCCGACAGGTGAGGAAAACCACAAATTAATCCTGCACAGCACAGGTCTGAGTGGTGTAGATAGCAACATGCAGTATTTAATAGCATCATTTCACAGACAGAAAGGAGTTTCCAAAATCACTGATGCATTCATGTATGTGAAAAGCACAAAGGAAAGTGGTTGCCCAAATTATTTAAGGGCTCACACATTGCTTGTAACATTTTGTTATTGATGGAATTCCATCTTTGGAATGTAAGATGACACTGCTGGTGGTATCAAGCCTTCTCTCAATGTGTAGACCTAGAAAGACCACTGCATGACTGATATGGAGATGGGAACTCTTCTGGTCAGTGTGTTTATTTCTGCCTTACAGGGTACTGCTTCACTTCATCCAGGGCTTTGACTAAACAGCAGAGGTGGGTGTATGTTTGGCCAGAATATTTTTGAGAGAGTGGGTGGCTGTTCCAGTCATGCAGATCATCTCTGGATGAGTGCAGAGCAGGAGAAGGGAGATGCAAGGACTGGTCATGAACTCAGGCTGAAGGTTTTCCACAAAGAGCAAAGCCTCTTCAGAAAAAAAAAAAGTGTGTGTGCATTGTTTGTAGTCTGGGAAAGCACAAAAAGTGCTAGACAATTAATACAAGTAGATAGTCGAAAGGAGAGGGAAGGATTGGTTTTTAATCCTCGTCTTACCATTTATCTTAGCTAACAGAGTATAGCTATTTTCTATTCAGAGTTTGGGTTCGAGTTTTTTGTTCTAGTTTGGTATTTTACATTCCAGTAAAACCTAGATTTGGAGATTAAGTGACTTTTGATAAGTCCCTTAGGCAAATATGTGCTATAGTTGCTTTGGGATGCTGACATTCATAGAATCCTGTGCAAGCATCCTTTACATGTTGATTAAATATATCACCAGAGTTTAACACTTCTCCCTGTTGACACTGTTATGGCTTTCATTTCTGCTCATGACTTAAAGCTCAGCATTGTTCCTCAGACAAAGCCTCAACTTGAATCGCATACTTTGTTTTCTGTCAGTAACTCACAGCTTCTGGTGTCAGTTTTGCTTTGCAAGAAACTGCACTGTGGTGTCTTTCAGGAATGCATCTGCCTTTCTCCCAAACAACACTCCCATCTTCAGGTTACTGTGTGACTCTTAACTTCAGTAGTCCATGTCTTCCATTCCAGAGAACCAGCTCAGCCCAGCTTTTGTGCTATTATCTTGGCATCAGTCCCTGCATGGCAGTCCCAGCTCAGTATCTTATTGCTGCAGATTTTTATCCTGCCATTTGATGTGCACCCTGTTATGCAGACATCACAAACAGTTTTTGCCTGGAATCTCAATAATAATCTGTGGTTCAGAGGAGATTTGTATAACATGACTATTTGGGAAAAAAATTTACTTGCTTGGAATTTGATGTCTCTTTTCTTTGCAGTTCTCTGTAATATTTGATCAAAGTATGATCTGGTAATTTTAATGTGGTTTGTCCATTCCCCTTCTGAGGGAGAAATTGATGTGTGCATTCACAATTAAGACAGTAATAATATGTAGCAAATTCCAATTATTTGACCTATATATCTGATCAATGCCGCAGTCTAAGTCTAAATTTCCCTATCTTACTTTATATCTTAAGCAAGTATATTCCATGAAGCTTTTTAAGCCATCCAATAATCATTTGTCTGTCTTTCTGTGTGTGAATGGGTGTGCCACTGTGTACAGTTGTCTCACAGTTCCTAGAGGTGCCCTAAAATTAAATCGCTAGTAAAGATCAGAAATGCATTCGTGTCTACTGCCACGTGAGGGTCAGTCTTTTCTCCCAAACGACAGGCAAAAGGACAAGAGGAAATGACCTCAAGTTTTGTCAGGGCAGGCTTAGATTGACTATTAGGAAAAATTTCTTCACTGAAAGGGTTTTCAATCATCGGAACAGTCTGCCCAGGGAAGTGGTGGTACCACCATACTTTGAGGTATCTAAAAGACATGTAGATGGGGCATTTAGAGACATGGTTTACTGGTGGACTTGGCAGTTATAGGTTAATAGTTGAACTCAGCGCACATTTGCAAATATAAATAAATATTTTATTGCATCAGCGAGGGTAAATAGCTCTTTGGCTGTCCTGCACTTGATCCATTCTTGAACTCAGCCACTCCTCTCTTTGAGCAGTTGCTATTTAGATTGGCAACATGCATTCTGATTTTTGTTTAAAAATTATCATTAAGGATTTGATTGCTAACAGTAGATATAAGCAGCCCATCAGATGTGATCTTTTCACCAAAGATAGCAGATGATTTTAAGGCACATTTGCCCTACCTTCCTTATCTCTGGAGAAAGCCAAGTGCTTCAGATAAGGGTTTTTCAGACAGTTGAACTTCTGTCAAAACCATGCCCCTCCCACCAGGGCTGCTCAGCAGGTGTGCTCTCACACAAGTAAGCAGCTTGTGTCCATGTGGTTCACACTGGTACCTGTTGTGCTGCAGTCGTGTTTTGAGAACTGTTCTTGCTCTGGGCTTTTTTTAGGGAGATGCTATTATCATGCACATGTTGCCATGCACGTGGGCAAGTTACAGCAACTGAAGCTAAAGACAGGGAGGTTTGTGACAGTACATGGCTTATTTAAAATTCCTTATCTGTTCTTACCTGGGACCTGGGAAAGCATCTTGTGTTTCACAGGCAGATTTAATTTTTTGCCACAAAGTTTTATCACCTTAATACATCACCCTGTTCTTCACTTTTTTGCTTTAGGAGTTGTCTTTGTCTCTTGCTGTGTGGTGTATCTGACAGTATGACCTGGAACTTGATGATAACCTTTTCAAGGAGCTAAAAAATAAAGCAGCCTGAATTGAAGAGAATTTAAAAAGTGATGATCAACTCTCTGGTGGCTTAATGAAACATCTGGAGACATGGGATTTGCAATGCAGTGGGAGAAGACACAGGCACTCAGGGTCTTCAAAGCTAGATTCTTGGGGATGGAGACACTAATGGATAGAATGAATCTCCTGTCTAAAAGTTGGTGGTCCAAATCTTGTGCAGTCAGAAGATTCGTTTTTGCAGACAGCGGAAAAAAATTGAGATCTTTGATTTTATCTCATCCCAAGGTGACACCCTAGTGAGGTGACTGAGATAGGGGTCAGGAATCACTCTCTGCACAGGTCTGTGTGTCTTCATATTTCTTTAAGAAATCCAGCCTAGAGGAATTAGAGAATTAAAGATACTGAGATGAAATGCACCTACAACATCTATGTGTTTCTTTTGCAATAAAGAACCTTTAAAGTAGGAATATGTGCTGTTAGTCTGAAGCTGACAAGTACTTTTACCTTCAAATTCTGTTCCCTTATTTTAAATATTATATCCTTAGATATGCCCGTACTCCCATCCAGGAGTGTGTTTGTGTTAGAGAAGAGTTCGTGATTCAGGCATACATGATTAAGTCCTTCCACTTCTTGAGGCCTTTGTCTGTACAGGAAAAGAGATGCTTTATGTGATGTTTCTTAGTGAGAGTTTGAACTGACAAAAATGCAGTGCCGGGGATCTGTCTGTTCCCTTCGCAAGTATGCTGGAGCACAAGCACCCAGATTCCATCTGCACGGATGGGAGAGGAGAAAAGTGCATTCAACATCTGTTGCAGGCAGTTATGAATATTAGAGTAGTCTAGTTTTTCTAGGAATTATGCCTAAAGCAGGATCTATGGCTCAGACATTAAAAGGGGAAAACTAGCCTAGAACAATTTCTTTAGGCATCTTATTTCCTATGGTTTTCCTTCAAGTTTTACCACATGTTCCTTGAGAAAATCAAGGTCAAATTTTCTTATCCTGATTTGTAGGGTTTTTTGTCATAGTTGGATGAATGGATGATCCCTCGCAACATTTCTGAAATAAATTTGTGTGAATAATTGGCCTGGGTAGCAGAGGCAAGAAAATGTGCCATTAGGAGGTAGTTAATACTTTGAATTCTCAGTGAAATCAGGAAAAAATGTTTTGTTATTCAAATGTAAATTAAATATATAGCTCTCCCTAGGATTTTATCTTGCTGTTACTATTATTCAGGTTGTGTTTCTGTTTAAAATACCTGGAGCATAAAAATCTTGAAGTTGATTGCCCAGCTTGACATGACTAAACAAATTGCATATATGGTGGAGTACATTAGTATGTTCTTTAAAGGATCATTCAACATCTACTTCTATTTGCTTCCCTTAGGACTAAATTGGTACAAAGTTATTTCTAAAACTCCTAACAGCATGATGGATGAACTATTTTTAAACTGAAATAAATCAGAATGGATAAATGGATTTCCTTCTTTAACAAATCTTCAAGACACAGAATATGCTAAAATTACTGAAAAATTTATTTTTGAATGTTCACACAATTTTACTTTTTATCAAGGACAGTTAATTAGATCTGACATCCAAAAATCACTAATTTGGATTAATTTATAGGAAAAGAAAAAGTGTCAATATTAATGTATACTCTCCTGTCCTTTATAGACTAAAAAATAAAAATTAAGCCTCAGAATCCAACTGCAGTGAAAAACAGAATGATACACGTTCTGAAAATCACCACATTGAGGCAAAGGTAAATTAAAAATGGTCTTCATAGGACAATATGCAACTCATTTTTTTTTTAGGATTTTGGTTCCAGAAAGAAACACCATAAAATGATATGCAGTAAGTTATTGCCCATTTGAAACATATGTTCATGTTAATAATAGAACTACACTCTTCTTTTCAAACTGTTGCTGTCTGCACTAATTATGTGGCTTGCATCACACCACATATTTATGAGGGAGAAAAAAATGAAAGGAAATTAAAAGATGAAAGAGAAAACTGTTGACAAATATGAAACAGTTTTACTTTGACATAATTGTGAGTTATTGAGTATGCCAGCAGTGATGTTCCAATGATTGGTACATAATTATCCAGGGAGGAAGGGGTTTAAGAATTCATAACAACTCCTTAGCATATCTTATTGGATTCATGCCAACATGAAGGATTTGGTAATGAACTGTTAATCTGACTGCTCACTACCTGCCTGAGGTTTAAAATGTGGGTCTGCCTAAATGTCAGCTGCAATTAAGTGTTAGGACTAAAAGCACCTTAGAAAATGAGAAAGCAGTAGGATAGATTTTACTGTCTATTATTGGTATTTATGTCTCTTCTCATGTTTAATCACTTGCACGCTAAACACTTCCTTGCAGATGTGTCTGGAAATAAAGTTTAATAGGAGAAATGGAGTGAAATGCAGACAGAGAGTTTAGAACAGGTAAAAAACATCCTGATCCTTAAATCTGTTAGACAGTAGAAGAATCCCCTAAGGGCACAGGGGGAAACTTCGGTATCTGGGACATGTCCAATAAAACTAGAAAAACATTAGAAAATATTCTTCTTGGGACAGGAAACAGGTGTAATTAATATTTTTCATTATTAGTTTCTGTTATTCTCAAGGTTTTTTCCATGCAAGAAATCTGGGTTTCTCCCTATCACATCTATAATGGGCAGTTTCATTGTGTAAAGGGATAAAGGAAAATAAAGTTGCAACAGCTGTATTGACTTTGAAACTGGAAATGGAAAGTTTAACCAAAGTTTAATCCAGACACTCCTCATGCTTACCTATTAACTGATATTATTTAAGGAGTCATCTAAGGCTGGTAAAACAGGAATCTCTTTTACCACTTCCTTATATAAGAATAATTGTAAGAACATTTCTACTGCAAAATATTCCTCTATGTATTCACACTAGAAGTCATGATGATCTTTTGTGATTACTATTGAGGGAAGAGGAGCTTTCTTGGAGTCACTTGGAATTTTTCACTTACCAGGCTAAACTAGGGACATTTCAAAGGAGTGGACACCTGCTAATGTAATCTCAATATTTTTAAAGTACAAAAGGAATGGATCAGTAATTGGGAGCACCCATCTTGTTAGTCCCAAGATAAAAGGTTAAAGAATAAAACCATTAATCTGCAATCCTTCAGATTACATCAAAACTGACCTTATTGGCTCTTAAAAGTTAATTAATTAATCTCTGCCATTAATTACTGTTAACTAATTAATTTTGTTCCCAGATTGAGTTACAACTGCAACCATCTCTCATTTAGGCTGGATTGATTTTTCATTGTCCTTTTTTTGACACTATGTGCAAACACAAAATTGGAAAGCACACCACAGAAACTATTATTATATATACATATACATATACATATACATATACATATACATATACATATACATATACACACATACACATATTCATAAAACTACATAGATTATAGATATAGATATAGAAAGAAACAGTAATTCTAATACCTTGGTTAAATGAAATTTATATTTTTCTAATCCAAATAATTTTCTTTAATACATTTAATTTTGAATAAAAATTATCAGTTTTCCAAACTTTTTACAAAAGTATTTGCCAATATTTTGAATTTATTATTTTTTATAATGGATTTGAATATTTTTCCTTAATGATTTGTTCTTCTTCACTTCTTTCATCTCAGAAAGTGTCGTATGTATAAGGAAGGACAATACAAAAACTTAGAAATGAGAGTAATATGCAAAATTTCAAACTATTTTTCTTATTTCTTCTATTTTTCTGGTGGGAAAACAGAGAAGTCACTCATGTTGCTTTCACCGTGTCTTACTTTCTAACTTTCTGTTTCTTTCTTTGCTGAAAAAATTGTTTTTAAAAAGTAAGAAGAAAGTGATTTTCTCCATTAATAAAGAAAATATTAGTTTATGAGCAATTTTTAATAAACGAAAAAAAAAACTTAATAGCTTATGAAATAAAAATTCAGCATTCTTTTTCCTTTAACTTATTAGAAAACTACATTTTGAATACTGTCCTTTCACTTTTCTGATGATACACCAAAACAAAATTTGCAAAGCCAAACCATCTAAAAAGCACTCAGTTTTCTGAGTATTTGCATGATCTGCAATAATAAACATACAACTAATAAAAATTGCAGGAAGATTTAATCAGTATAACAGTAGTGTTTCCCACTTATTCTGTGGGATACAGAATAGCCAGTGCTGATTCTGTGCTCACAGAGTTTATCTGTGACCCTGACTCAGAACTTTTCTCAATTTAAAAAAGCAGCAAGTGATGCCCTGGCTGTGTTCAAAGCACCCTTGGTTGTTTGTGAGCATTTTATCAGACCCTGAGAGCAGCTTTTCCAGCTGACAGATCTTTTTGTGAGCTTTAACTAGGTCGGCACTCACATTGTGATGCGTGTCTGGATCTGAACTCTGTGGCCCTGACCTGTCTCTGCTTGCTGTATAGATTCACATTTTCAGAAATGCCTCTTTTCTCAAAGATCTGCCCAGAGTGAACTGCAATCTGAAGTCACAATGCACTGCCTAATCAGCGCTATCCCTTCAGCATACTGCATGAGCTGATTAAAAAAGAAACAGGTTGGTTGATGAGTTTAAGTGAAAACAACAATAAGAAAACTGTTTAAATCTTCCTTTCCTTTTTCTCTCTTTTTTTTTTTTAATTTTTTGGTAAGGAGAGAGAAGCGGAGGGGAAAAAAGCACCTATTCTAAAAATAGGTAATTTTACTCTTAAAACTCAATTAACTAATTTTTATTCATTTCAGTCTTTCCCAATTATAAACCCAAGCCAAAAGACTAGGCCTGCATATTGGTGTAGGGATCAGAATAGCATCCTTTTGCCAAAAATTGTGAAGAATCAGTGAAAACTGGACTTTACATTTGTTAAAAGACAACTTGGCCATAAGCCAGGGAAGGGAAGGGAAGGGAAGGGAAGGGAAGGGAAGGGAAGGGAAGGGAAGGGAAGGGAAGGGAAGGGAAGGGAAGGGAAGGGAAGGGAAGGGAAGGGAAGGGAAGGGAAGGGAAGGGAAGGGAAGGGAAGGGAAGGGAAGGGAAGGGAAGGGAAGGGAAGGGAAGGACAAAATGGCTTTGCTTATATCATACAGACAGCTGGAGACAAACATTTTATAAAATGAGGAGAGACCTTTAATTACTGTTGTATGAAGATTTGCTTTTCACAAAAGCTTTGACAGATTTGCTCTCTGCTAAGACAGGCCATTAGAGAATTAATTTGTACGTGTTTAACATTTACATACTTCATGAAAACTACAGACCCAGGAAATTGGAAAATATGTTTTAAAGCTTAAAATAATTTCTTTCCCTAGCAACTGCTTGGAAAAATGAGACCTTTGACTTTGTTTCAGAAATTGTTTATGCTTCTAATGGTAATTGCATCAGCATTTAATGAAGGTTCCCCATTAAGTAAAGGACAACTGTAAAACATAAGAAGCATCAGAACAAGCATGGAAAAATCACAAGAGGATCAATTAACAAATTAGATTTTCAAGGTTTGTGGCACATTCTGTGATTATGTCTAGATTAAAGATAAACCAGAACTTTATTTTCGTATTATGGTGGTACATCATCTGCAAACAGCCTAAATAGCACACAGCCAATGCTGAACTGAATTCAGCCCATAGGAACAATCACCTGGTCTACACCCTGCTCCTGGTTACCTCTTGGACAAAGCATCCTCACACATGCACAGATCCAATCCCTGATATTGTTTCATCAAAGCCTAGTACCCTTCTTTCTCTCTCATGTATGGTACAAAATTCTGTGTACTCACTAAGGATGTATTATGTACATTTCTTCTTGTCCCCATCTTTCTTTCCTGTCTTGCAAGCATTCCCAACTATTAAAATTATTATATGTAATTTAATGTGTTTTTTCATGAATATAACTAACAAGATCACATACAATCAAGGATTAATGTACATTAAAAAAGGGACGTCTGAAGGTTTTCTTGCCCAAACTCTTATTCAAAGCTGGGACAAGTCTAAAATTTCAGTTAATTGCTCAAAGCTGAATCCAGTTGAGTTCTGGATGCCTGCAGGGATGAAGATGACCCACATATCTTCAGGCATCGTCTTATGGTGTTTGATAACCTTCACAGCCAATATTTTTTTCCTTATACAGTCTAAATGTTGTTTACTTCTACTCAGGTCTGGTGTCCCTTGTCGTTTTGCTTTGTAACTCCAAGAGCTCTGGAGTTCTCTATAACTCCCATTCAGGTAGTAGAAGACTGCAACAAAATCTTCTCTGAACCCTTTTTTTCAGGCTGAACAAGCCAACTATTCTCAGCATTTCCTCATGCTTTATGTGCTGCAGTGATACACCTTCTGGATGGCTCGTCACCAGAGTGCTGCCAGGGTGTTCTTGGAGCCCAGAGCAGCACCCAGCACTCCAGATGTATCTCACCAGAGCTGACCAGAAGGGAAGGATCCCCTCACTCAGTTGGCAGGTACTGGGCTTCCCCCTGCAGCCTGACATGCAGTGGGCTTGCGGCACACTGCTGCCTCATGGTTAGCTGGTTGTCCATCGGGACTCCCAGGTTTTTTTCTGCCAAGCCTCTTTCCATCTGGTTGGTCCTGAGACTGTAGTGGTGCTTATGGTTACTCCTCCCCAGCAGCAGAGCATTGGATTTCACTTCATTGCTCTTTATGAGGTTCCTGTCAGTCCATTTGTCCTGCTTGATGAGGTTTCTCTGAGCTGCAGCCCTGCCCTGCAGTTTACTGACAGTTTCATTCATATGGATTTTATTTGTGAAATAACTTACTGAGGGTAAACTTTAACATTTATTGGCCCCTGATCATTGCCTGTGGAACACTGTTGGCACCCACCTACCACTTGGACTTTGTGCCCCTGACATCTGCCCTGAAAAAAAGTGGTTCATCTTGTCTATTTTCAAGTGTCATGACTGTAATTTTTCCTATCCCTTACTGTTAATTTTTTTTAATTAAAAAAAAAAAACAAAATTAAGAAGAAACACAAGCATGCCGTTCATTTCCCAGGCTTGAAAATCCCAACTCCCTGTGTTCAGCTTTCTTACTAGTGCCTTTCTGTTTTCCAGAAAATATTAATAACATTGCTTTCACATTCTAACATTTAGGAAAAACCAAAGAGAGGACAGATACTTTTTATTTTAAAGCTGGCCCTTTAAAATTGATCTTTCCATGGGTTATCTGAGTTCATGACACCTGGATGGAATTTGCAGAAATTTTCTGAGCACTTCTGCTCCTTTTTTTCCTCTTTTTAAGGAAATTGGCAAAGCAAAAATGTTCAGACCTGTACTTCCTTTCTTCAGAGGCCAGTCCTGAAAAGGCCTTCTTGAACTAATATGTAAATGTGCATTGCTGCATAAATTAGGGATTAGAAAAATTAGGCCAAACTCATCCAGTTTACTTTTTCCAGCCAACCTTGTATAAATGAGGTGGCAATCTAGAAGAAGTTGGTCTTTTCATTTAAACTGGGACTGTTCCAGAAGACCATGTACGAATAGAAATATTTATTGAAGATGAAATGTTCCAGACTTAAACAGGGGATAGGAACAGTAAATTCCTGAATAGAAACTTGTGGTTTTTTATAATATTTGGGTATTTTCATACTTTTTTCTTAAATGATAGATATTTTTAATCTGTTTCAAAGCAGAGAAAATATGTTGCTTTAATTTTTTTTTAAATTTACTTCAGACATGTATTAATCTTCAATTAGATAACTTTTTTTTCCCTAATTCTGCATTGAAAAGTTGCATATCTTTTTCTCTGAGATTAGTCTAGTACATGAGCACTTGTTAATTTTTGTGAGTCAAGTGACATTCAGAACTAACTTAACATAAAAGATATGTCTTTATTTTGGCTCTCAGTTACTATCCTTGCTCATCTTAGTCTAAGTCCAAAAGTTAACAGCAGACTTCCCTTAATATAGATATGCCTTATTGCTATAAATTCAGGGAAAAAAATTCTTTTCCTCTGAAAGAGAGTTTGAGATAAGAAGATGTGAAAAGAGGCTTAGAAACATATTCAAAAAGATGTTTGCCTCAAGTTCAAATCTTTGTCATGAGGAAAACTCACTGACAAAAAAACCCAAACAAAACAGTTTATCAATGAATTTCCTACTAGCTACTATTTCAGTATCACAGATAAATGTGGTACTGAAAGCATCACCTGAAGCAGTGGTGGTGATAATAAATGATTAATTGCATTTCATTTTCCATCATTTCTGCAGTCCTTTAACTCGTGAAAATGAACAGTAAAAGCAACCCACCACCTGCCTCTAAACCAGGGTAGGCAAGGTCTGATATTTAGCTTCCTATCTGTTTTTTGCATGAGGGAACACCTCAAGGTAAGTACTCTGCAGGTGTTTGCAAACTGAGTATCCGTGAGAGAGCAAATGCCTCACTCTAGCACTGATGGTCTGCCAAGTCTGACCATGAAGATCTTCTGACTTCATGAGCTCTGGCATCCTTTCTATAAATGCTGTGACTGCTGAGGAGATCCCAGTAGGACAGACAAGAGGCTGGTGAGGCTCACATGATCTCCTGAATTGTCTCCTCTACTGCCCCTGCCAGCACTGGATGGACTTTTCCACTGACCCAATGGGGCATTTTATTTTCTTATTCTGGCAGGTTAACCCAAAATTTATACACACAAGTGGTTATAGAATTGTCTCGAAAAACCTTTACATCTCATATCAAGCCTGTTCCACCTGCTCTCTCTTCCATGCCGAGGTCCCATGCAAGGCACTCTCTCTCTCTGTTGCAGCATTGTCTTTGAAGGGAGAGTGCCATCTTAGATGCCTGAGAATTGTGTGTCAATTGAAACATACACCTAAAACTGGTAAGTAAGTTCTAAAAGCTCTGGACAGTGTTTCTGACTTTGTTCACCAGCTCAGGCAGTCAGCTCTTGACCTTTTATGTGGGTTATACCCTACATCCCCCTGCACACACACTCACCCTCCCCAAACCCCTCAGCAGCCCTTTTTCAGGGTTGGAAAACAACAGCAGGCTCATTCTCACAGCTTGGAGGGTACAGAGATATAGATGGAACCCATGTTTCCTCAGGGCCCTTCTCATGACTCAGTCAAAAGCACACTAAGGATAAACCCTAGCAGATGGGGAGAAGTCTTGACTCCATGCTACCACCAATGGGCCTGTCTCAGGACAGTTTCCATAACAACTGGTAAAACTGGATTTATGGAACCTGAGACATAATACTTCCATTGCCATAATAAGAAGCCCTAGATTTGTCTTTGCTTGAAAAGCGCTTTGATTTGTCTATGAGGATCTGCTTTGCTGTGAGGATTAACCTCCAGCTCCATTTCCTGGCCTGAAATTCATGGTGGTAAATCCTCACACAGTGTATCCTGAGCTACTGCAGATCAGGGACCACCACAGCTGGCTGCAGATCCACTCCCTGGTGGTTGCAGTCCCTTGCTGTGTGCTGGGCCATTTTCACATGCAGGGAATGGAGTGAATTTGTCCTTTTCTCCCTCACACACCAGCTCCTCAGGAAAAGATCCCAAACTTATCCTCCATCACCTTTTGCCTGCACTTCTACACTAGGAGCTTCCTTGCTGTCCATACTGCAATCAAATCCAGCTTTTTTCCTCTTTGGGAAGTAGAGATCTCAGATGAAATACAGATTATGCCTGGGGATCTACTACATAATCATATATTATTGATTTATGGCATTACTTTCTACAGCTAGTCAGCTACATGTTTCCCCCCAGTTACAGTCAGACTCTGTCAGATTCTTTTTCCTGAGACAGCTGTTAATTCTGGAATATATTTACAAGGTTTGAAAGTGCACTTGTCATTTCATATAGCAACACAGTACAAAAAATGTATGCCAAATATGTCCCCTGGCAGCAGATGGGTAGAATAGACCTTGTATTTTGTATGAATTCCAGTTTAAGGAGATAATGAATTTAAATAGTACAGACCCACAGACATTAACAGGATTTACTAGATACAGAACCGTTATAGTGATATGTATAAGCTCTATGTTATGGTTTTATAAACCAAAAGTTGGCAGGCTCTGCTAGCTAGCCCTAAGTAATAATGATCCTGATTTATGTGTAGAGCTCCTCATTATGTTTAGCAAACCACACTCCTGCCTTTTAATTAATCCTGTGCAAGTTACAGAGGTTGTGGGTCACCAAGGGAGAAAGAGAGTGAGGGAGGGAGGGAGGGAGGGAGGGAGGAAAGGAAGGAAAGGAAAGGAAAGGAAAGGAAAGGAAAGGAAAGGAAAGGAAAGGAAAGGAAAGGAAAGGAAAGGAAAGGAAAGGAAAGGAAAGGAAAGAAGGAAAGGAAAGGAAAGGAAAGGAAAGGAAAGGAAAGGAAAGGAAAGGAAAGGAGAAAGGAAAGGAGAAAGGAAAGGAAAGGAAAGGAAAGGAAAGGAAAGGAAAGGAAAGGAAAGGAAAGGAAAGGAAAGGAAAGGAAAGGAAAGGAAAGGAAAGGAAAGGAAAGGAAAGGAAAGGAAAGGAAAGGAAAGGAAAGGAAAGGAAAGGAAGGAAATGCTCTGAAACTTGTGACTGTAAAATCAACAGTAATACAGAAAGGAATGGCAAATGGCCTTCTGCACATTTATTGATGTCTTGAAGCTGCAGCAAAAAAAGTCCATCAACTTATATATTGCAGTACTTAGCAATTTCCAGTCTCTATAGAGTGATTATCTTCAAACATAGGCTTAGAGCTCCCCTGTTCCTGCACTGGAAAGCACAGGACCTTGCCAAGTCTGCACACAGTTCCCTCACTGTAAAAGTGAAGGAATTCCAGATTCTGTGTAGTGCAACTGGCATCTCCTTCTGAATCATTTTGTAAGTTCCACAGCTGAGCATATCAGGTTAACCTTACACTTCTGAAAGCCACTATGTGTACTCCCTTTCTCCTCCAGCATGTCAGACAGTGGTGTGTCTGTGTTCAGTGGATGGTGTGGGTAGCAGGGGGGTTGTCTCCAAGTTGTGGCTACATGGCTGTGTGCTGTCATTCTCTCTCTCTTCAGTGAAAAGAGATGATGCATTGAGTCTCTGCACTTTTACTGTCAGGTAATGCACAAAATAATGAAGTCAAATAGGGGGGGTGGGGGGTTGGGCTGGTGGTTTCCTCATCATCCTGAAAGTCATTTTAACCTTGCATACATGCTTATTTCAAAACAAATTTATTTCTTATGTAACAGCTTACTATTGTTGCTAGTTACTTTACTGATATACAAATAATTGCTGCAGGCAAAGCCCCAGCTTCACTGCACTTATGTTTAAAACTAGAACATCTTTGTATTTCTGTCAGATGCCAAAAAAACTCTTTGAAGGTAAAATAATTCATTTTTATTACATCTTTTGCTTAAGATGTTTTCAAAAGCAAAAATACAGTTAGGCTGATCTTGAGTAGTAGAAAATTTAAATCCCTTTCTATCTCAGATTAACAGGGCTACCCAGTGGGTGCTATCATCTGGGCTTATCTCATAGAATTTAAAAATTCCCTTTTCAAACTGAACTTTCTTCCAACAGCCAAGTGCTTTTCATCCCTGTTGAAGACTCTTGCTGTTATTTTTGTATTTACCATTAACTTTCATAGATAAACAACTAATATACATCGGTGTAATTTTCTTGCAAAGTCTCTTAAAGGATTTCATGGCAATTTCTGCCGTCAGAGACCACTGTTTATTAAATCCTTGTTAGATAGTTATTTAACAGGTTAAAAATTCCAGGCTTTGACATAGCAGAGGGGTAGCTCTTGGGCAATGATTTCTCAGCACATCCTTCCCAAGAAGCTGTGTCTCACCAAGCAGGGTGATTCCTAACCTTAGAAGCAGGTATGGTGCAGACAGATCAAAGAAGATTGTGAAAAAAAGTGTTTTATTTTGTTTTACTTTTGTTTTATCTGAAGCCTGCTATAGTTATCATGATAAGACCTCAGTCTTATCTTAAAGGAAGTAAAACTTGTCTGAGGGAAGAGCAGGAACTGAAAGAGTAAAGCAAAAAATACAAGTCTTTGGTTTATCTGAATTCTTAAAAATCAGTCATGCTCCAGCCTGGGTAAAGGAAGACAGTGGAGCAGAGACAAGGAAATAGATGGGAGAATCTGTTCCAAGAAGTTTATGCATCTCCTGAAGGCCCAGGAGCAAATGCACCAAGGTGAACTCTCTGGCTGCCTCTTCCCCCTCCCCTCAGCCTCCCTCCTAGTCTGGTGACTTAAGGCAAATGACAGTCATGGGTGCCAGCAGCAAGAAGTGAGAGCAGCAGATTTCATGTTGCTCCAGCACTGAGAAACTCAGTGAAACTGAACGCTCAGGTTGCTGACATATGTTGTGGAGACAGATCTCCGCAGTATGCAGACTGAAATGCATAATCTGAACAAAGTTATGAGCCAAACATCTTCAGTGTTTATTGAAAACATCCCTGATGTTTAAAATTCTGTGGTCTTCAGAAATCCAGCCCTGCAGTTATTTCTCTCTTTCAGAGGAGACACATAGATCCTTTGGGAACACGTGGGTCCTTTTTTTCCCCTCCCTCCTAGCAGGAGAGACAGTTTAGCCTTCTTTTCCTGGTTCACATCCTGGGATGAATCACTGCAGACAAACAGCTCCAGCAGAGAGGCAGTTCAGAGGCCCTTACAGGAGCAGAAGAGGAGCTGTCTGTCGCTCTGGGCAGAGTTCACCATGCAGAGACAGGGAGAGGGGAGGAGAGTGATTTATGTGGGTCCCTTTATAAGGGTGTCTGGCGTTCAGATACAGTGTGGGATTTTTCTCTGAAAAACAAACAAATGCTAGTTATACCTCTCAGTCTGGAAAAACTCAGTCCTTTAGCCAGTCCCTCTCCTCTTTGCTCATTCTTTTAACTCTCACTCATGCTAAGCTGCTTTAGAGGTATTTTTGGAGATATTCGGACTTGGAACGCTGTGTTCCTCCTAGCTGTTTTCAAGCTTTCTTGCATGATGTTCCTTTCCACAGCACTGGTCTTTGGGCCAGCCAGAAATAAGGATATTGCTGAGCACAAAAAAAGCCTTGTGTATCTTCCCCAATAACTACTTTAAAGACTGTAACATATCTGCAGAGAGATTTCAGCATACTTTAAAAATGCCAAAAGGACATTAAAAGGCAGTGTCTGGTGACATTATGCATGACAACACTTCCCTGCAAAAGTGGGAAGTGGGAAAAAATAAAAGTTAGACAGGATTATTTGTTCAAATGTACCGAGACATGGCTCTGTGTGGAGGGGTGCTGTAACCTCTTAGCCCTTGTAGAACTGACCCTTGTGCCAGTCTCTGCATGTGTGCGTTTGAGTAAAAGGGGGAGCAAGTGAGAATATGCTTGTAGCAGTACGCAGAACTGTTCCTATCCATGAGGCACTGGTTTTCTGGAATTAATCTCTTGAAAGTTCAGAAATCCCGCAAAGAGAAGAGAGAAGAGAGAAAGGCTTTTGTGTAGAAGGAGAGAACTGCAAAGTTCTACAACTCCAGACATCCATGCTCAGTTCTGTCATATTTTAATGTCAGATATTTGGGTTGTTCATGCTTTTCTGTCAAGTATCCTCTAGGCAATGTATTGGTCTGCCTGAAATAGTGTTGTCTATCGCAGACTGGATAAGAACTAGGAAATATTTCACTGTTGTGTGAATAAAACTTACCAGCTATTATTTAAGGTAGTTTCTCAGACCATTGCTGTAAATGTAAGGTGGATTCCTGCCATGTGCACCAAGAGGACATGTTAGCCCTCTTCACATGTCCTATTGCTGCTTATGTTCTGGCAAGCATGTTTCCTAGCTGCTATCCTGGATGTCACTAAAACTGTTGTATGTCACCACTGCTGGTGGGAACATACAGAAGGACTAAGGTCTGGGATCCCCTGAAATAAAACATAACCTTATTTTCTCAAGTAAAAGTTTATTATTATTGCTCTTTTCTGTGTTGTCATGTACCGTTATATTGGTCATATTGGTTAAATGTCCATCATCACACTTGTGATTTCTGTTAAACACATTAGACTTTTCATGGAAGGCACTGGAACCCTTAGAATTTTAGTCACTCACTTGCACATAACAATTTTCAGGGTAGACAAAATGCATAAAATGTGTATACACACACAAATGTAAAAAATCCCTTGCTTATTTATTTTATTGAGAACTGTTAGATTATACTGAGAGAGAATATATGCATTAGACTCCATTTTTTTTTCTACTCAGTTTAAAACTGAGTGCTCTAAGCAATCATCTTGTAGTTAAAAGAAATTCAACCCACACTGTTCCTGGGAGTCTTCTGTGCCTTAAAAGTCCACACAGATCTCACATTAAGCAAGCAGTGAGTAGAGAACAGGTTCCCTATTTAAACATAGAACACCCATTATTATGGATACGTCAAAGAGATAGGTATTCTCCCTTCCTTTCAGGTGTCCAAGTAGAATCAATTGTAATCTCGGTTTCAACAATTTTGAGGGGAAACTGGATTTACCCTGAATGTTTCCTAATCCCATGATACTTTCATTGGCACGCAACTGAATGTGCAGTCACTCATAGCGTGACAATTTCTGTAGTGTGCATTACAAAGAGCAGTTTATTTTCTCTAACAAATCTTGTGGAAAATATTCTCTACTGCTTTTTGGGAGGGGTTTTAATCAGAAAGAAAGAAAAAAAAAACCCTGCGAAAAATATTCTATGAAAGATGATTTAGGCTGGTAGGTGAAAATATTAAGGTTTTAGGACACTATCCTCTGGTTTGTAACCAAGTAAAGGTGGACCTAACAGGACTCTGCTGAGCACTTTGTTTTAACATAACCCGGTGAGAGATGCCTGTACCACTGTGCAGAGCACTTAAAATCTGACTTTCAGTATGATTTATGTCAGTCAGAGGGCTAATAGGTTCCTTCAAAGACACTTTTCCACTATTTCTCTAACAAATTCATTCAAAGTAAGGTACTCACGACTCTAGCGCACAGAGAAAACACATATTGCTACTGTAAGAGTTATTTTATTTTCTACCATCAGTACCAGGATGGTGCATATATTTTTGGAAGTGGCAGGGCTGAGGGGCGATACTAAGTTTGAGTTTCTACATATACCCTTATAGAAAACAGCAAAACTTAAAAAAATAAAGTAAAATAAAATAAAATAAAATAAAATAAAATAAAATAAAATAGTGCTTAATGGCAACTGCATTTAGTTTTCATGAAGATCAAACAATTTGTTGGTAGTTCTTAAATTTTGGTTGTATTAACTCTGCTTCTATCACACTGTGCTTTTCCACCTCTTGCCTTTCTTCTTTTCCACAGGCTTGTCTCCTGACTCAGACAAGGCTGCATGTGAATGGTGGCAGCCACTTGGAAATGCCTTTGTTATTCATCAGAGACCATTTTGAATTTATGCCAATGTCTTTGATGGGGCCTCATTCAGAAGCCATCAGGATCAATGGAAAATCTCCAGTTAATAAGGCCTTGATGCCAGTCCAAATCTGATACCAAAGGTCTCCCAAGAGGGATCTGCTTGTGGTAACATGAAGTATGGTACTTGAGAATTCTTGTGCATGGGCACATTTTTCATGGGTGAGAAAATGTATTTGCTTCCATTCCACTACAGAAAATCTTGCATGTGTCCTTGGGTTTTTGGCAGATGTTGGAAGCAGATCAGAAGCAGATGATGTGAGAGCAACAATATGTCCCTGCGCAACAGCAAAGCAGCAGGTGCAGGAGGAGCATATGCCAGATTCCCATCAGCAGAAGGAGCTGCGTGGAGGACTCTCTGGGACTGCATGTGAGGTGCATGCTCTACTTTTTTTCTGGCACTAGGGAATATTAATAAGTCTTCATCAGGCCAAGCAAATGATTTGCAAATTTAACTTTCAATTATGTAATCATTCATATCGTAAATACCTAGGGACTACAGTGCAAGAAAATTTCTCATGCAAAGCAACCTGGGTCTTTAAAAACCATCATATTTTATTTTTAAAATTGAATGTTCATAAAAAATTATGACATAAATTAGAAACCTTGGCTGTCCCAAAATCTTTTCTGCTCATCTTCTATTCATCCAAGAAGATTAAAAGTTTCCACTTAAATACCTTTTTTAATAAAAAATCTTAGTATAAAAAAATACTGTATAAAGTTAATTTGAAATGCTTTGATGAGACCAGTTCTGAGACACTCTTAAAAAGAAAGAAAATTAAGTAAAGCAACAGTTCAGCAACTGGAAGCTTTTTTCTGCTGCTCAGCCCTGGCCCTGTGCTTTGCTTTGCATGGACTAAATAAAAATATGTCTGTTATGATCAAAATTGAGCAATTCTGGATAGAAATTATCCATTTTTCTCCAATGTCATATTATGGTCTTCTGAGTAGAACTGGACAAAAGTCTGGTTTATGAAATACATATGCATATGTGCACATTTTACCTCAAGACAAAGCCAAGATTTTTCTGAAACAAAAAACATCACACCCTCCACATAAGAGCCATCAAAAAGCATTGAGTGCACAAGAATCTAAACTTTCTTGCAGTGTGCTGGATCTATTTCTAAACTCCTGCTGTGCCATTCTTTTTCACGCTAGTGACCTGAAATTCATCTTCAGGAGTAGAGGTGCTTTCTCTCTGTCTTCCTAGCTTTGGTGGAAACTTTCTTGTTAAAACCTACAGGAAAATTTGGGTTTGATATTTTTTCCCTTAAGAAAACTTTTCTCAGAAAACTCCAATTCTTCTCTTGGATCATATGATGACATTTAATGAACCAGTTAGAAATCTAAATAAATAGATTTTTTTATTTTAAATCCCATTTACTGCTTTTTCAAGTAGTATTGAAAGGCCCCAGGACAATATCTAAAAGTGAGAAAAAAAGCACCTCCACTGGCCTAAGTTTTTGCCACTTAGTCATCTCTAAAGTACTCATATCATGACAAGGATTTTGTAAATTATGTGTTTTGGAATAATTTACATTGTCAATAATATAATCTAATGCAAGATATCTAGAGCAATGTTAACAAGAATAAGAATTCACATTGAGATGACCAGCAAAAAAATTTGGTTTTAAGTATTTCACAGGACTGTACTGACAGATTTCACAGTTATATCTGATGCCAGGAATCACTCAATAGCTACCCTTGAATTGTAATCAGAAATTCCTGAAGACATTGGAATGGGAATTCATGGACTCACATCCTTGAATCTATCTCAGATTGTTTGGTAAATGATGTGAATATGACAAATGTTTGAAGTGGTGATTTAAATTAGCGTACCTGACTGTACTGAATTCCTAAACCACCTGTATGACTTCCCCCAAACCATGTCTACCTATGCCCTTTGCTCCTAAATACCACAGAGACTATAAACCTAATCCCCTAATCCACATGCAGATATTACGAGACTGAACCTTCTGTGACTGGAAGGGCCACACTGACATTACATTTATGTCTTTGTAGAAAGCACTGCAAGAACTGCAGCTATCTCTGAGGGAATTGCCTTTGCAGTAGGAAATGAGCAAATCAGTCATTCCAGAAAAATGCCAGGAATTTCTTGGAGCCAAAGGAGAACTAGAAGACTTATGAGGAGTTGAAATATCTCAGCATTTGTTAGGAAATACTAGCATGCCTATCCAGAAATGTGTTCCAGTTACATACCCATACAAAGCAGACTGGAGAAAAGAAATAATCAACAAGGCAGCCCTCCTTCCAACAAACAAAGGGGCAAATTTCAATTTAAATATCCCAATTTTCTCAGGGAGCTTTGGAAATTCTTCTGGTTTAGATTGGCAAAGAGTTGTTCGTGCTGGAACTTTAGGTGGAAGGATGGCATAGGACATGATGAAAACTAAGATGAAAAATCAAGAGCATGCTAAAATGTTGTCATTTTGAAAGAATTATAAACCCATGTCCTAAAAAACATGTTCTTAATCATCTCTTCTTTTCCCCCATTTGAATCCAGAAGGTGCATAGTTTGACATAATTTTGTAATAGTATCCGTATTCAGAAATTACTCAAAATCATAATACTTAATTTTATGTGCAAGTTTTCTGAGTTCTCCTAAATAAATTCTGCTTTTCCAAAACAATTACAGATTTATTTATTCAAACAAAAATGAAACATGCTTAAAATTAGCTTTATGACAGCTGGTTATGGGTCCCTTGGAAGCAGATGCCATCTGGGGATAAACAGAGAGCATCATTTTCCAGCCATTCTTCTGTCCCCTTTGGATCTGCTAGTGCATGAGAGACTGCACAAACAGGAATGGGAGTCAGTTATGCTAATCCTAGTCATATACCGTGCCTCCACATAAAATCCCCACAGATGATATGCAAGACAAAATTGCTTCTGTTTATAGGGTAGAGCAGAGCAGAGAATCTGTCTTGAAATCCTTTGGGAAAGTGGAGCTGAGGATGAAAATTTGGACATGATTGAAGTAAAAGTATTTTGGGGCTTTTTGCAAACATCAAATATTTACAGCTTCTGTTTAAACTGTGGATCCAGATAGTTTTCTTGAGAGCCTTCTACCTGCAGAGTCTCAGTCTAGCCAAACTGAATATCTCACAGTCTTGGGAAAGAGGATTTCCTAGCTTCCTCTGGCTTGTGGTGCAGCTGCTCTGTTCAGCTGGAGTCATGGATGAGTGGAGTGCACCTCACTCAAGAGGGAGAAGCAGTAACATGTTCTATTGAAGTGAAACAATAATTTAAGAGAGTTCAAAAAATTTGATGGAATGCAACAGACTTTAGAAGGATCCACCCAGAGCCTGGAGGCACAAGGGGTGAGGAACACCCTCTTGTTGATTCATGAGGTTCAGAGAGGACTCACTTGATTCCAAAACTCTGGATGGAGCCTAGGTGGGGCTAGGTCCAGTCTTAGTGTCTGACTCAGACAATGGTTTATGCCTAATGGATTAGCTATACAATGTTTATAATAATATTGAATAGTTACATGAGTTAATAATGGTTTTTCAGTATTAACTCAGCATGTTATTGGTCACTAAGGATCTGTCACAGGTAAAGGTTGTCTCCACCTTGGGCAAGGAAGGATCTCTCAGTCTCAGGTAAGGAGTATTCCAGCTTGCAGGTTCACCACAGGGTATGAGGTCTCTGTTGCTTCTTAGTCAGCATGAACTAAAGTACAGCCTGGAGTCAAGTATATCCCTCACAGATAGCCTCCGGATAACTGAAATAATTTTTTAGATTCTCAGATACTAGAAGAGGTTTTCCACAGTATAGATGGAGGCTAGGAACCGTGCTGTCAGCTGTTTCTTTGAAAATATCCCTGCAGATGTACAAAAGGATTCTTTTACTGTCCTACTCGTGTCCCCTGCCCTTCAGCTTCAGCACTGCCAGAGCCAAGCGTAATTCCTCTTTCTTTCCAGTTTGGTTTTGTTGGGTTTTTCTTTTTTCCCTTCTCTTGTTGGTCTAATTACAGCATGCAATTGAATTCTGTCAGCAGGAAACATATGAGAAAAGGTTTGGAAATTTATAAGCTGAAGCTGTGTACTCTCTTACAAACCCAGCAAGAGCTGGTTTCTAATACTTTAAATATCAGGACTTCATTAAAGTTTTCTTTTCCCCTTCTAATTCTTTGTATGATTCACAATTGAATTGAGCATTAGGCTGTTTAAACAGTAAAACATTTACACAGAGGAACTCCAGCTGTAGTGTAAATACTATTTAACAAGATTTTTTTAAAGACATAGTCCTGGAAAAGTCATTATAGCTACTTGTTTGCCAGAAACTATAGGAATAAGAGAAAAACCCTTTGTGTGTCATTTATTATTGTCACTTTATAGGTCAGGGAATTATAAACAGCTCTAAGTATTTTGCAATAGCAACTTTTTACTCAAAGCTCTTCTTTTTAAAATGCAGTGTCTGGTTTTTAGCTGTTTTACAATACTTCTGTGCATACTTTCAGTCACTTCAGCTGAGTTGCCTAAGTTTTTTTACATTTATGGAGGCCAAGAAGATTTTATAGCCACATGTTAATGCTACCAGTTTTGCTTACTGTGTATATAAATCTTGTACCAGCATTGTGACTGTCAGTCAGAAAATAACTTTTATAAGTATGACTGCTAGATGGTTTACTTAATCTAATAGCTTCCAATCCACATAGTTAGTTAAGAGTTCCTGCTATAACCTTTTGTGACAAACTTGCATAAAACTCACATAAATCCCATAAATATATATTACTTCTCATCAACTTTAATTCCTTCTGCTGACATATAATCCATAGTAAATTTGGTATAACCTATTGATAGACTCCATATGAGTTTATGAGACTTTTTTCATAGGATTCGATATTCTGAAACTCCGTAAAACACACATGGGAGAAATGCCTTGACTGCTCAGGGGTTTTAAAGTCAATATTTTCTTGTAACCTCCTGCTTTTCGTAAAGAGGGACTCCAAAGGCCAGCTAAACTCCTTGCAGTGCAACATGAGCTGCTTGCCATATTTCTGAGATAATTCATCCAATACATTTTAGCAAACATAAGAAGCCATTTTGTGTTCTCACTTCCACAAAAATTCTTGGTGAAAGACCAGACTTTAAACGTGTATTAAAGCTTCAGTGGGAGTACTTATGTGGTGAGATATGTTCTTACTGACTTTTGTAGGTTTGTCCTCAGTCCTTAAGTTTCTCAAAAGAAAGGGAAACCTTTGCATTTACATAGCGCATGGAAACAGAACCGAGAGACAAATAACCTGTGCTCAAAATACAGTAAAAAAAATGCAGCTGTACTGGTGTAACTGAAAATTATGTGCAAATACGTTTTCATCAAAGCAGTACAAAGTTTTCATCAAAGAAAAATTAATAAGCCAAGATAATATGTGAGGTCACTATTCCTTTTAATTTTTCTCACCATTATACTCTCAGAAGACAGGAATTACCTTTGCCAAGAAAGGCCAAAGCAGATAAAGAAGTAACTAAGTACAAAAGCCTAAGAAAAGCAGCTGCTTGGAGTAATCATGACCATCAAAAAGGCTTTATCATAATTTTCCAATATTTTTCCCAGTTTAGGCCAAAAATGAAATATGATACATGAATTAAAACCTGTGGGATATTATACAAAGTAGGAAATCAAAGTTCTTAGGAAAAGAGGAAGGTTGTTTACAGGTTATTTTAAAAACCCAGAATCCTCCTGAATATATTCAGGGTTTTCCAAGCATATCTTTACAGATTTGTGTAAGGATAGAATTCTAATCTGAGGTTAAATCAGAACAAAGTCTGCTATGCTTGTGCCATGTGTGCTTCCCTTTCAGAATGTTAAATTACCTGGGCCAGTAGCTCAGTGTGTGAGCCAGACAGACTGGGGAGATTAGACATATATTCCATCCCAGATATTAAAGTTTGGCTCCAGCCAGCAACAGAAGATTCATTCTTTGTGCCTCTACAATGAACAGATAGTTTCAAGTTCTTTTACAAAGTAAGGATACTTTTGACCTCACATCAGTCCGATATCAAAGAATTCTATGTGGTGGAATTCTTTGTCATTGTCATTAAAATGTGAGGATTTACAAGATCTTTTTGTTCAGGGTTATTTTCTATTACAATTTCCTTCTTACTTCTCCCATTATGTATTTTTAACCCTTTCCTTACTCTTTTTTCACTCCTCCTTTAGTTCCTTTCGTTCTTCCACCTCAGAAGAACAGTCAACTCCTGAGCAGCCAGCAGGTTTACTCATACAGATACTAACAAGGTTATTGCATCATCCCTCTTGGTGATACTATGTGGAGGAACTAAATACACGAAGTTGACAAGAGAAATTCATTGAAGAGTCAATCGTTTAAGGCTGAATGAAAAATCATAATGCCAGCCCAACTCACCTGCATTGCTTCCCAGGCAAATCCTGAGAAACAATAAACTACCAAGCATAGCTATTTCCCACGAGGTTGGCTGCCCTAGCAACCAGGTGTCCTTGGACAAGCCTTTTTATTTTTGCTGGTCCTCCTTTATCTATAACAGATCAGAGACATGGAAACCATGCCCCATAGCAACCAGCCTTACAACAACCAACAGCCAACCCTGTATGGAAGAGCTGCTGTTTTGGGTTAATGATAAGACTTTTTCTTTTTTGAGAGCGAAGGGTTTTGACACTCCTTCTCCTACTTACAACAGAATTTTTTAGATGGAAGTGAAGAAAAAACTATTTATTTAACAAAACTACGCAGAGTGCTCTACAAGGCACAGGGGAAGGGGAAAAAAAACAAGGTGAAAGGCAGTTATTCAACTTGATTAAAAAGTTCGTTTCTCAGACGCAGTCCCTCTCCTCCTCGCCCCCCACCCGGGGCCGGGTGGAGCTCTTTGGAGAGCTCTGCTGTTTTCTGGCCCTCCTGGGTCTCCGGGTGGCAAAGCAGATCGAAGAGAAGGGGTTCAAACGAGGAAAAACAAGAAAAATGGAAAAAACGGGAACAGAGCTCACTCCGACCTTCGTCTAGCACGCAGTCTCTGCCGGGCGACGAATCCTCCCCCGGAGCAAGGCTTGGAGAAAATGTTTTCAAAACAACCCGCGTTTTTCTCTGCGGCTGGGTGCAGTTAAAGAGACAGGACTACACATTTTTACACAGTTTTTTCTTTCTTGAGCATATAAGCCAACGACAGGGAATAAAGGATTATCATATCATCAATCCAAGACAGCTGCTCAGCATCAGTGAACCACAAAAAGGTAGGGGCTTGGTATGCATACAGTGAGTCATACATACAGTGTTCTCTGCTTCAGCTCCACAAGTGCCTTTGATGTGTTTTCTCATATCAGTGTCTTATTTCAGGATTTAATCTCTAATGGTAAATTCATTCTCAAAAAAAAGAGTAGATTATATTTTGCAAGTCTGGACTAAATGTGAGTTATATGTAAGTGTAACATGTAACATGTAGACGTATTTACCTATTATTAAAGTAATTCATTAATTATAAAGAACATTTAAAGTGGGATAACTGCACTTCTTAAAAACACCGTTAGAAAAAAAAATTCCATTTCATACACATTTTCACTTTCTTATATAAGTTATTGCTTTGCTTTTAAAATTTTGGATATTTTCCACTCAGTCACCTTCCCTACCTCCCTCTTTAGAAACGTTTTACATTTTTCAATAGTTTATATATCAAATGTGCATATGTCAAAAGCCAATTTCTGCCTCTTTCCAGACTTGCCATCATTTGCAGTGCTCAAGCTGCTTTCTTCTGCGCATTGCTGCTGTTGAAACTTCTCCCCATTTAGTTGTGACTGCACCAACATGATCCCAGTGTTTTACATCTCACAGTGCTCTCTGTTTCTTTATGGAAGTCTAGTCTCTGAAACCAGTTATCCACTTCTCAGGATATGAAAGCACTAGTATCACTTCTGGCAATGCATAGACTGGGAGGAAACCTATCCCAAGTCTTATTTACACAACAGCTGTTTGCTGCCCACTTACAAGGTAAGGATACAACTAGTTAAAAATTTTAGAGAGCCCCTGTGGAATGTGGTTAACACTCCCTTGCTAACAAATTCACTACACTGTTGAAAATTTTTTTTGTCCATTCCTAAAAATGTGTTGTAGCTGTAAAGCTGTGTCCAGTTCCACATAGGGGAGGTCAAAAGTACCAAACTCTGGTACTGGAAACAAGATACTTGAAATGTTATGGGCCTAAATGTGAACCACAAACCCAAACCAGGAGACACCAGAATCAGTCTAGTCTCATTTCTTTCCAGGGAACAGGCTTCAGTAATACCAGCCCATTAAATATACTCTTTGCTTGAAGAGAGTAAAAGGACCACAGATTCCCTGACAACCTGACCTTCCCTCCTAATCCCAGGTTTAAAGATCCCTATGCTTTTCACTGCTTCATCAAAACAGAGTTATTAGGACATAAACACAAGACAGTGTCCTTTGTTATCTACTAGGTTTTTTCTATTCTTGCCAATAAGGGCTGCAGGAAACTGTAAAAAACAATCTGCAAAATATACATTTGGTAAGTTGTTTTAAGGAGAGATAGGAGAGAAAATGGACCAAATAAATAAAATAAAGAATTAAATATATAATGGGAAAATCTGACTTCGAAACATAATTCTGTTTTTTTCCTAATGTTCAGAAGTCTGCAGAATCCAAAATCCACATCAGGTCAGTTTTGATTATCCAGCATGCTTAATTAGATTATTGTTATGCCTCTCTGACATTATCCAAATCTTAGAAGAATTGGTTTTCAGTAGAGTAGCACATTTTTAATCCTATTAGCTATGTGAAAAAAGTGAGTGTAACCAAAAAAAATCTGGCTACAGAGTTTCTGATTTGTTGGCCTGGTGACACAGCAGCACAACTTTTGTATCTCAAAATAGCATACTAAGTACAGAAATCACTGAATGAAGACTTTGTCTGTCAAACTGAAAGAACTGCATTATGCCAGAGAGAGAAAGGGATCCTGCTTTGCAGTAGGCTAATAGTAGCTTCATATCCATGCCATTTCTCCAGGCACAGCATAAACTGGAGCACAGCATTAAAAAACAACGCTTTAGATTGCAAGTCTACAGACTGATCTGCAGGTTAAATGGACAAAATTGATGTGAACCAAGTGAGCTCTGGGGAGACAGCCATAACTGCACTTTCTGCTTTCGTGCTTTTTGTTGTGATGATCCTTAATCTACAAGTTCACTTAAGCTTCAGATATCTGTAGGGAACTAGAAAAAAAATGCAGCTCTCATTTGATGTTGAGAGTGAGATATTTTGAGAAGGAAAAGATATTTTAAAAACCTTGAATAAGGTTTGGTCATAAAAAGACTCTTTTAATGCTTATGACTTCATCTGACTATATATAACAAGTGAAAATCAGGAGAGTGAAAACACATCTGTAAGATGGCAAGAACCATTATTCCCATTTTTGCACAAGAATAAGAAACCTTTCCTAAGGTTCTTATTAATTTATTGCTCATATATTGTTCCATGAGATATAAAAGCATTCTGACTGGTTTTGAGGGATTCATCTGCCCAAGCACATATAAAAAGTTAACTCCAAGTCCCAGGTAAATGCTAAATGTACTTTGGGTTCCTTTATAGTACTTTAACACAATAGGTACCTCTGGATATCAAATCAGTTCAATTTATTCTAAAAATAAATACCTAATACATGCCAGAATGAATGCCCTTTGAAAGTGCCTGTTGATCACTCTAAAGGGAGTGGCTGTATAAGATGTTAGGATTAATCTTTAAAACACCTAAAATTAGGTGACATAAATCTCCCCCTACATGGTTCTTTTTGTCATTGTATCTCTAGAGTTATTAGAGTATTAAAAAAATGACTTTTTTGCAGTGCCAAAATACAGAACTTTTCACTGACAGTTGCCAAATTTAATCTAGCCTGAGCCTAAGAAATACTGCAGGGCTGCAATGCAGGATCACATGCAAATCATTCTTCCAGACATAAAGACTAACAAACAGAAAACTGCAGAAGTACTGTTTTCTGCTAATCTTCAGGGTGATTCATAAAAATAATGAGAACATACTGAAAAAGACAAATATTATTAACATTCTCTTAAAGGAAGGATAAATCTTATTTTACAAGCATGCCAGCAAGAAGAGTACTACCCTTCAAGCATGATAGTTATTGAAAAAAGGCTTAAAAAATCCATATTAGTTTCATAGTTCTTAACTACCTTCTTTCTTCCTGTACTTTGAAGGAAAATAAGGTTGAGTGGTTCTCTCTGGCACCAAAAACAAAGGAGGTCAATACTTAACAAATGAACAGAATTACAATCTGAACAATTTTACCACAGAAATTTTTTGGCTGAATTACTTCCATCAACTGTCTGTTCAGCCTAAAGTTTAAATTGGCAACACTCAAGGGTTCTCAGTGAAGTTAGCACAGCTGATTACTTTCACGTCCAGCCATCCACAAATATCTCAACATGTTGAAAGTCACGGAAATTTGCTAAGAACATGAACACCGTGGAATTCATAACTCCCCAGACAGCTGTAACAAAATGCAAGCAGGGGTCCTGACCCTGTGGATGCTCAGTTCATTAGGTTTATACACGAGAATAAGTAGTTGAAGTATCAGCCCTTTGGCTAAACACTCAACATGCTAGCAGCTGGTGTGCTGTGACTGACATTCATTAAAACTGTTTTTAACAATTTTGTTCTTTCTACTGCTATTTTCTTTACCTTTAACTATTATTTCTTCCCACATCTTTAGAACAGAAGTCTTTGAGACATTAAATTTCATGTATGTTACCTAAACACAGCTTTAATGTGCTCAATGACATGGTTGTTTAAACAATGTGGCAGCACAAAACATAAACGATTGTAGCTCATGATGAGTGTGACTCGTAATTGAGTCTGTGATGAGGACGGTAATGGGTATGTAAAATATGGCATTCCAGCAGAAGCTTCTTTCTCTTAGCATCAACAGTTGAGTAAGAGCAGTCTTTTAAAAGTACATTAAAGAGAAAGGTTAAAATCAGGTACAGTCTGTGCTGGTTTATGATATATTCATTCAGCATGTTATTTAATCATGAGTAGTGGTACTGGTCTGCTCTGTAAAATGGAAATTGCATGAGGTCAATAGTTAAAGCAGCATGCCATCACTCTGTAAATCTGCCAGGAGATTGGGTTAAATCTCTGAACAAACTTGTCTACAAGATGAGGTGGGGGAGACAAGTTGTTTGACTTTTCAACTTTATTGGAACATCTGTAACTAATAAGAATGGTGTCTAGTGTGGTTATACAGGGCAATCAAGGATCTCCCAAACTGTTCCTAGGCATGAGTGAGAAGTCTGTGCTAAGGACTATATCTAACAGGCAGCTGAATGTGACCACCCTGCTCTGGAAGGTAGGACAATTTAATAGTACAAATTACATCAAGCTGCACTGCTGGCATCAGGATTCTTGAAATGTTTAGCTTATCATTATAGCCTGTGTGTCCAATGATGCTAAGGATTTCAAAGATATTAGTATTACATATCCATATATATATATTTATATGTATTATAAAAATTGTATTCTATTTTCATTTTATGATACTTTACAACCATACTATATATAATTATATCTTTTAGATTAACTTATTTTTCTTACTACATGACATTATAAAATGCAATTACAAAACTATTATAAAATATTGTGTCATATTTGTTAGATTATCATCACATGAGCATAAAGTGGTGTATTAGGTCTGCAAGGCCAAGCTTTGGTAGTGGGGGCTACAGGGGTAGTTTCTGTGAGAAGCTGCCAGAAGCTTCTCCCATGTCTAGCAGAGTCAATCCCTGGTGACTCCAAAGAGGGATGTGCCATTGGTCAAGGCTGGGCCAATTAGAAATTGTGGTAAAGCCTCTGTGATAACAGACTTAAGAAGAAACATTAAAAAAGTTATTGTGTAGTTGTAATTGCGGCCAGAAAAGAGTGGGGTGAGAACATGTGAGAGATACAACTCTGTAGGCACCAAGGTCAGTGGAGAAGGAGGGGCAGGAGGTGCTCCAGGTGCCAGAGCTGGGATTCCCCTGCAGCCCATGGTGAGGCAGCTGTGCCCCTGCAGACCAGGGAGATTCATGGGGATGCAGAGATCCACCTCCAGCCTGGATCAGGTGAATGCCTGGGGAGTCTGTGACCCTGTGGGATGCACATGAAGAGAGAAGCCCCCACTGGAGCAGCCTGTCCTTGAAGGACACCAGCCTGTGGAAGAGTGACTGATGCTGCAACAGTCTGGGGAGGATTGTTGCTCATGGATGGACTCATGTTGCTGCAACAAACTGATGTCCTGAGCACTTCAATAAGTCTGCTTTGACACTTATGAGATTTTTTTTGACATTGTGTGATGTAGCAGGGTCTGAGAGGGCGGCAGGAGCTGGCTGCCACCCCAGACCGGGTCTGTGGTCCGTGTAATCCCACCGGATCTGGGGCGCCCGGCCCCCATGGTCCTGCGGCATGGTGCGAGTCTTTCAACCACAGAAATTCTAACAGGAAATGTAGTAAGGCAAGAAACGAACTGGACTCCATCTCTGTTCTGGCAGGGAGGTTTATTTGGGGTAACGGGGAGAGGGTCACAGGGAAAGGAGAAAGGGAGGGAAGCAGGAATGGGGTAGGAGCTGCCAGCTCAAAGATGGAGGACCTCTCTCAGACCCAGGTGCTGGCTTTTAAGGGGAAAGGAAGGGGGCGGGGGCTGGCTCTCTCCTTCTCTCCAGTCCCAGGAGAAGGAAGGGAAGATTGGCAAAAGGGTACACACCAATAGGTTTTCAGGTACAGCATGACGCATATTTTAAAATGAACCAATAGTATACAGAGCAGGGAAACAAAGAGAACACATGGAATCCTAAAACCCCACATTGCTACAATTGTGTAAGAAAAGTAAAATGGGATTTGGGCAGCATGAATTTGTGAGCACCTAATTTGTTGATGGTGATCAGATTTTTCATGAACAGATTTTTGTCCCAGCACTGGCTAAGATGTTCCTTTCTAAGTGTCCTAGGTTACAATATAGATGTATTTATTATTCTATTACCACCAGCTGTGGGACATTAGCTGTTATCTCCTGTGATGACTCACCCCTGATAACAGACAATGGGCAATCAAGAAGCCACCACATGACTCATGGATTTATCTCATTCTATTGTGAGATGCTCCACCCAGGAGGGAGAAGCCAAGCATTCCCACCTGGATATAACCTGGCCTTGGAGCTGCCCAAATCAGCCCTGTCTTCTGGGTTCCCAGAGGACAAGAGGTACCACTGGGTCTTGAGGTGGAGACCAGACCTTCCACAGGATCACCGCTTCAACTGAACTACTTCATTTGGACTGCTACCACCAGGGGTACTGAGGAGAATGAGGGGAGCTGTCCGGCTCAGGGGCTGTGGGGCAGGAGTGACCACAGGGCCATGGCCAGGCTCAGTCTGTGGACTCAAGCACAGACTCGCTGAGCGCCAGGTCCCAGTAGTACTCAGCACTGTGCTTCTTGAAGTGCTCCCGTGCCATGCTCTCCCTGGGGTACTGCTTGAACTTCATCTTGCCGAAGCTGCGATCCTTCACCATGCCCTCCCAAACCAGAGAGCATTTGTTTGTTTTCTTAATGGATTCCTTGTCAGACTCATCATCATCTTCTCCCTTCGTGTGTGACATCTGCTCGTCCCACTTTATTCGATGCAACATAAGTCATTTTAATTTCTTCTGTGCTTTCAGGCCTCCTTCTACCACCACCACGTTGACATCTTTGTGCAAGACCACCACGCCTGTGAGGTACAGCTGCCCAGCATTTGCCTCGATTTTGAATTTTTTTGCCGGATTGCTCAAGTTTTGGACCCTGTACACAGCTATGTGAACTCCCTGCAAAACATTTTCCTTGAGCTTTTTCACCTTCTTCGCTTTCTGCTGCTCTGCCATGAGATTCCTTGCCACATTTGCTTCCTCATGAGCCTTCTGTCTCTTGGCCATCTGCACTCGGACATGAGCTTCCACCTTCGTGGGGTCCTGGACAGCTTCTGTGCCCAGCACCTGCATCAGGTTGGAAATCCCCACTTTGGGCTCTGGTGGTGGCATCAGGCTCAGCCTGACCTTCTCCTGCAGCTCCTTCTGGGCTTCTCGCCGTGTCTGGCGCCGTAATTTCTTCTGCTCTTTCTTTGTTAAATACACACCCAGGGTCACTGGTGTGTCACTGTCCACTGGGGGGTTGAGCTAAGCTGGGTGCTCAGCTAGGTTTGTGATCCCAAAAGAGTCATCCCTCTTTGAGGTCATCCCACCTTTTAAATCCAGGCCGTTGGGGATGATGTAGGAGTCCCACCACTCGATCTGCGGGATCTCCCCCTCCTTCAGCTCCTTCTTAGGGGTGATCAGAGCCAACTTGGTGGAAATGTGAATCCCAGTTGTCCTGGCAGCCTGGGAGATCTCTGCCTGCAGCTTTTCTAGCTGAGCCTTCGTTCGCAACCTCTGGGCAATTTTCTCAAATTTGCCTTTTTCATGGAACTTAAAGGTGCGTTTCTGCCGCTGGGCTGGGGTTATGGAGACCCGAGGGTCAAAGTGAGTGTTTGACTCCATGTCTTCGGAGGGCTTTTCTTTAAGCTGCTGTTTGAACTGCTCTCTCTTCACTGCTCAGATGTTGGCCTTTAGGGTCGGCATGCGGTGAGCCAGCTCGATCTCCTTCCCAGTCGCATCCACCATCTGGCCCTGCTCATCCAGGATCAGTGGCATCGGCTTGGTCTGGTCCTTCAGCTCCACTCTCAGTGGTGCGATGCCCATGGCATGAAGGTTGGCCAGCCCCACCATGTTGGCATTGCCGATGAGCCCTGGTTTCAGAGCCAGCTGAGCCTGGATCCAGACCTGCAGCTCTGCAGCTTTCCTGGCCTTCTCGATGGCCTCGTTCATGAATGTGGCTGCCTGCGAGGGCTGAATTGTGTTGCCAATGGGGAACCCTTCTGACTGGGATGAAGAAGAAATTTTGCGCTGTGGCGTTGGAGGAGTGATGAAACTCAGCTGTTTTTTCCTCTTTTCAATCTGCCGGGTAGCTGCCTCCATCATCTGTTTGATCTGGAGTTTAGACAGCATCCCTGAGCTCTCCGACGGTGGGCCTGGAATGACTTCAGGCTCATCCTCAACCTCCTCAAACCGTGAGATGTGTCGCTTCTTGATGCCAGAAGATTCCTTGGACACCTCACAGTCATCACCAAACACATCCTTTAGCTCCCACTTCTGGTCACTGTTGGATTTGGAGTGCCGGGAGCTTCGTCCTTCTTCCACTGCCTCAAAGAGCTTGTCTACAAATCATAGTGTGGAATCATCCAGGAAGGGTTTGAGGTGGTTGGCTGCTCTTTTCTTGTCCATGCCCTTCCTGATGCAGTTGAGTGCTGCAGGGTGGTGGTAGCAGTCCAACTGAAGTAGTTCAGTTCAAGCGGTGATCCTGTGGAAGGTCTGGTCTCCACCTGAAGGTCCAGAGGCAGCTCTTATCCTCTGGGAATCCAGTAGACAGGGCTGATTTGGGCAGCTCCAAGGCCAGGTTATATCCAGGTGGGAATGCTTGGCTCCTCCCTCCTGGGTGGAGCATCTCACAGTAGGATGAGATAAGTCCATGAGTCATGCGGTGGTTTCTTGATGGCCCATTGTCTGTTATCAGGGGTGAGTCATCACAGGAGATAACAGCTAATGTCCCACAGCTGGTGGTAATAGAATAATAAATACATCTATATTGTAACCTAGGACACTAAGAACAAAAATTTGAATTTCACAGGCTGGATAGATCAGAAAATGGAAAAAAAAAAAAGAAATTAAAAAGAGAGAGAAAAAAGAGAAGTAGAAGAAAAAGAAAGTAATAAAAGAAAGAACAAAAAAGCACCACTCAAAATCTCTCTAGTCATTTTGAAAATTTTAGGCCATTTCCTGCAAATTATACTTTCTGAAAAAGAAATGCAGCACTGCCCATCCAGCCTGTCAACTGCTCCAGACTTTCCAAAAGCACCACTCTCTAAAGTTGTCAACAGTGTATTTTACAAAGATATACAGTCAGCAAAGAAGTAGGTAGCACAGAGATAGCTTTTATTCAGAGCAAGTGGCACGCACAATCCTTCTCCAAATTGTCAGACACTTACAGCTGTTCATCAGTAAACCACATTGTTAGCAATGAAACCATGGAAGAACAGGGTGTTGCAAATTTCCAGGCCAAGCCTGCAAAAGACATTGTGAGACTGCAGCATGGAAAGTAAGGCCTTTGGAGACTTCTACTCATGCAAACAATCACTGGTCTTCATGAACTTTAGAAGTAAATTATTAGAGTTGGAAGAATAAAAAAGACACTCCAGTTTCAGGGTTTCCCTTTCATAACTCTGGGATTGGAGGTCCTGGCTTTAACATCATCACCATATGTCAGGCTGTCTCACATTTTTCTTGTTAAAATATAACCTATTATTTTTATATTTGTTGTATAAACAGTAGCCAGGAAATTCTTTTAAACTTCTATTACTCATGAAGTATTTCCTTCTCCTCAGATATTTAAGAGACTTATTCTTAAACAGGCAGAGAATGGTTCTCCTGTTCATGATTTGTCTGTTTTGAGTAGTTCAAGTTTTATTGGTTTCTCTTATTAACATCTGGGTCAGAGGAGCTGAATTTTGCATTGAGTAAGTGATGAGTACACTTTGGCCTTGAAGTGTTCAGGCTACTGATTCAGTAAATATATCCAGGCTAGGGAGATAAGTAGGTCTCTAGTTTCAAATACTAAGTTTTAAAAATAAATTTTGAAAAACAATATTTTTTTAAAAACCTGTTTACTACAGAATGGTTTTTTATTGGATTTGAAGACTTCTCTTAGTTTTGGAAAGTAGAAAAATATCCAAAACAAAAGCCTCCCATAGAATTATGTATGTATTCAGACACAAGCAAAACTCTACCTTCCCTGTTTACCATGTACTATGGTAACTTAATTTTTCAATAGTTTCACTCAAATAAACAAAGAATTATTTATAAATCAGAAAAATTTTCAGCCTAGTCTCATCCCAGTCCCAATGCGTTAATGAAATGTTTTCCCCATGGCACAACAACCTTTAGATGTCAGCTCAGTTTTATAATGTCGATTGAAAAATTGCTATTCCTCAGAATATAATTTTTGTTACAAGTGCAGATGCTAATTAGCCGAATTAGGTAGTAGTATAGAGGTACTAGTCAAGTATTTGTAGAAACCAGGCAGTTACATCTTATCACGTAGAATATTTTCTGTCTACATTTTAAGGGAAATGGTTTGCAAGGCTGTATTGGCCAAGCATTATGGGAATCATCACAAGGAGATTCAGGGGCTTGTGTTCTCTCAAACATGTCTTTTTTAAAGCTTGCACCTTCTGTTTCTTTGAATTTTTCAGTATTGATATAAGCATAGGTTTTATTCTACTTTATTTTTTACCTAGAGGATTTTTAGACAATTATGTATTTTTCACCCATGACATGCAGTGGGAGGATAAAGGGCAAGGTGAAAGAGGTTAGTTTTATGCTATGAGAAAGGTGCTCACAGCTGGAAGGGCCACAGTCGAGGAGGCAGATGAGCTTCTAGTGTTCTCTGCAGGACTGGTTGTGAGGATAGAATGGGAAATCTCCAGAAAAGTGATCTGAATTTGTCCCTGAGCAACCTGGTTCACCATTGCATCTGTGCCTGACTTGGAATTCCACCCTGCTTTGAATGGGGAGTGGATCAGATGATTTCCAGAGAGCTCTCCTAACAAATTATTATGTTACTGTGACTTTAATAGGTACTGCCATCTAGTTGGCATATGTATTCCAGAGTCAGATTCTAGGGAAAAAAACAAGACAGAAATGGAGCAGCAGGCTCAGGTTACCTGACTTTTTCACAGGTGTCTAAGGACCCTCTGCTACTCCTGCTTCCACACCTGACTTCACCTAATTCCCCATCTCTTCCTCATCCCTCTACCTAGAAGTCTCTTTTCTATCCCTGTCCATCTCCACTTTCTTAAAAAAATCTTCAGGAAGCCTTCAAATGGAAAACCTCGATTTTGTTTATATTGTGGATTTCAACCACTTGGGCTCATATGTGCACTGGGTGCAGTCTTTGACCTATGTAAATTATGAGTATAATGAAGGCTTCTAAGCTCCTAGGTTCAGATGTCCTCCCTGGACATGTCCCAGCCTTTCACAAGTTACCAATTCGTTGGTTCTGTGGCTACAGCTTCTGTGAGAGACAAAATTTGGAAAACAGCATCTACATTTGTAAAGAAGTATGCAACTAATTTTTATAGTTTCTTATTCTTCAGCACAGAAATAAGCTGTTGCTTTCTAAGAACAAAGTTTTAAATTTCACAGACTGGACAGGCTGTTTCCTTATTATCTGGTGGGATTTATTTATCTAATTATCTTAATGATACAGAACAAGTAATACAAAACATGACTTTTTTTTTTTTCTGGATTCAAATAAGAGCTAATCCAAGGAGCTTTCCTGGGTTTCTTTTCCAGGCACCAAAAAGGTCAGCAGTGTGGGAAAAGTGGGAAATTAGTGCAGCTACTTCAGATTTTCACTATGTCATTCTGCATGCAAATAGTTTTCTGACTCAGAAAACTATTTAAATATAATCAGATTTTAATATGACTTTGAAAATTTGATGAAGAGCAGGTATGGCTCTGACCTTAAAAAGACAATAGCAGTTGGAGGGGAAAAAAGCAAGCAAACAGGAAACATGTTTGATGATTTATTGGTTTGTCTCAAGATTTTGGCCTTCCCTGCTGATCCTAGCAATGGTAGCTCAGATGCAGTTAAGGATAGTAAAAGTCCTTGGGGATCAATCTGCTCTATATTGCAGTTCCTAATCCTTGTAGCTTGCTGCCTAGGGACATTTTGCCCCCAAATAATGCATCAATATTATTCATAGAGTATCTAGAAAACAGTAAGAGGATCTTCCTGAGAAATTCTGTGGAAGAGAGGTGGACCTATATCACTTGAGAACATTTAGCTGAGAACCTGAGATAAGCACTTTTTTTTTCCCCTACCTGTATCTTAGGCAAATCCTCCTGATATATCAGCTCCTCAGCGGCTGATTTGACTTTGGTGTTTAAGTATTTCTTGTCCTAGCATCTGAAGTTGCCCCTAGGACTGGCTTACACTTCTTTCATCTGCCATAGTCATTTGTGTCACTGCCACTTTTGGGCAGGTAAGCTGCTTTCAGCACTCCTGAGACAACAGGTGGAAAACAATAGGTACTAAGAATGTACAATGTGCCTGGACGAAGTTTGTCCCAGTGATGAAAAATATTCCCTGCCATTCACATGCAGGTACTGTAGGACCTGAGCACTGAGGTGTTCATCTTGTCTACATTTGGTAGCTGTGGAAAAGGCCAGGATGTAACACAAACCTGTGGGAGAGCAGTACCTGAACTAGCTCCAAGCACACTGTGCCTGAATGCATAGTGGAATATACATCTATATATATCTATATATCTATATATCTATATATCTCCCAGGACCTCTGGCTTAGAGCCCAGCATGAGCATGGCTGTTCTAGTAGTGCTACCTAACATGCTCCACAGGACTATATTATTACTTTTTTTGTTGCTTATAGATTATTGGCAGCTGTGACAGGGATTTCCACCAGACTTTGTGTGGTTTCTAGTACCTGGTTTAAATGCCATAAGCATGTATGGTCACAGGAGGAGAGGGAGGCAGTGTATTTCAGAATTGCAAATGTCAGGGGTGTTGAATTTCAGCATCAATGCAGATTTGCTTCCGTATGCCTCCAAGGATTGATCTCATGTTCTGGTAAAGCCATTTAGGCAGGGGCCTAGATACGTCTACAAAATATGAGTCAGCTTACTTCTGTCTTGCACTTAATCTAAACCTTTTGATGACAATCCAGGACTCTTTTTTTCTTAAATAGCCATAAAATTCTACAGACATAGCTCTCCACAAAAACAGGATTTTCACACATAACCATGCACAAACTTGACAAATTAGGTCAAAATTGTAGACAACTCTTTTCCTGTGTTGGAATTAAGTTGGCTGAAATGACAGAAAATTATTGTAAGCAATGTAAAATGTATTGCTTGCTAATGG
Organism: Lichenostomus cassidix; assembly: GCF_008360975.1. Lineage (NCBI taxonomy): Eukaryota > Metazoa > Chordata > Aves > Passeriformes > Meliphagidae > Lichenostomus > Lichenostomus cassidix. The sequence continues at coordinate 79,698,340 of NC_139483.1, forward strand.
CTAGAGGATGTATGAAACTGCGGCACATTGCAAGTGGATGCTACAAAAATGTTGTTTTATGAAATGGAGTTCATGAAAGAGTTACAGTACATTCCTGTAGACTAAGGCTGCTCCTGTAACGTGTGCATTTGTAGGATGGTGCATTTGTGTGTGTTGTAATTTGCCATGATCTGTGCATTCATAATATTTTCTGTGTAGAGTCGATATTTCCATGGTCAAACATGACTCAATGTCAGTAAGAGAACTGAGCTTGCTGTATTTAAACTGCAGAGTCTCTTCTACTCTCCTCAGCAGATTTTGTAGCTATAGATATTTCAGAATTTAAACTCATTTGCCCAAGTTTTGTGTTATAACTGTTTTGAAGGCTGAAGACTGTAAATCATGAGCACTGTTTTTGAAAATAAGATCCTATGTCAGGTGATAGAATACTACTTAAAAGCTTTGTACCAATTTCTTCTCTGCAAGCTCTAAATATGACTGGATTATGTTTTAAGTTATTGCTTATATCTCCCTTCCCCACCTCTGGAAAATCACCATGTAGCTATAAAATGAAAATTCAAGTGCTCGGTCAACCTGGCATTGACCTCCTGGTTTTGGAGTTGGATGTTAGATGAAACAGCTTCTCACACTCTTTAATTTGCATATCCTGAAGTGCCTAGCCCTCAGTAGTTCTGGATATCTTGATTTGAACAGAATATTTCACAATCCCATTTCATAGGGGTGGGATTGCCAGCCAGATTCCTTGTGCAGGATTCTTGGTTTGACCTTCCCTTTTCATTCATGTTAGTGACTTTTCTTCTAACGTTGGTCTCATCCTTCATCTCTGCATTATGAGGTTTTTTCATAATATTTGTCTGATTAAATTTTCCAAGGGCTATTGAGTATGACTGCATAGTTCAAAAGTGTTGCGGAAGGTAAGGGTAAAAGTTCTAGTCAACTGTATCTGACTTAGTCACTCTTATTTCTCCTTATAATTTAAAAAAAATTTAAAAATTTTTTTAAAAAATCAAAAAATTTTAAAAAAAGGTTTGTATGATTTGTAAGGCTTAATTAATGGCATCTTATAGTAGAGATCAAAAATAAATTAAAAATACCTGAATAGTGCCTATTTCTCTGATCATTCAGATGTAGATTACTGCAGTGATATGCAGATTTCACCTCAAGTGTCAAAACAAGTGGCAAATGATTAGAATAATAGTAAACAACAGAAGAAAAATTGCATTTTCAAAATTCTCTAAAGGCTTTATTAACCCAGTTTGTCTCCATCAGCAGTGAATTCTGCCTGCTAGGTTCTTATGGCTCTTTGGGAGTTATTATGCCCTAAATGCCTAAATCTCTCAATTATATTTTAGAATGAAGGTTGGTCACCGCAGAAAAGGAGGAAGTCATATAAAAAAAGATTGAGACTTTTACAAAAAAACCTGTGAGATTTTCTTATACATTGTTTTATATTGAGTTAAATTATGCAAGCTATCCAAAACATGCATGTGTGACTTTTACATGTGAGACTTTCATCTGTGAGACATCTCACCAGTGACTGCAACCTCCCACTTACCCTTTGGTGACAAAAGCAGCAGTGGGTAAACCCATATATTTACCCCACCAGAACAGTGTGGCATCAGTCACAAACATAATATAAAAATCTGGGGTTTGAAAAGATTTATAGCTTTTTTCATTACTACTGTTGGCAGGATTCAACATAAAACCTTTTGGAAAAGAGTATAATGATAAAAATGTGTGGAAGATTATAATAACAATTCAGAATGAATAGGCTCTTGCCATGAAAATCATGTTGGTGCTGAAAGGATGTATTCTTTTCAGTAAGTTGGTGATGATTCATTATTTTACAAGAGTGACTGGAGTAGGGATTACAATAATGAAATCAATGACAAAAACTGTTCAGTTTACGTATTTGTTTTGGGTTTTCTTAATCAGCAGTGGAATAACATAACCCTGGGGTTAGGCCTGGTGCCAGAAGAGCTCTTCAAGTCTCCAGCTGATCACATTGTATAAAATGACAACCAGGACTTAAATGATATTTTCAATAAGTAAGTATGGAAACATTTTTGAAAAAGTGGGTGTTTGATTAGCCTTGCTAGAAGGCTACAAAAATAAAGAAATTACTAGCTCTTACTCAGGGCTTAAGCAGAGATATCTTGTATAGTCCCCATAGACACCTTGGAAGAGCTCCCCGAAAAGCAGTTGCTGCTATTCCTGTAATATGCTGTACTTTAGAAACTTTCATTTGGTTAATGGCAACGACAACATATGGTGTGTGCATTACTACCATGGATGCTTTGCTCCCAAGTATAGTGAGCTGAACAGTTTTAGCTTCCTGAGCTTTCAAGTCATCAAAATTGTTTTTAAAAACTGCTACTTTTTGTGTTTCAAGTTAAAAACCAAACTCAGATGTGACTCAGAGTTCTTCCAAATAACATTTTCCTCTTATCGCTATACTATGAATAAACATATTCTGATATATAAAAATGTACAAATAAATACCCATTTAATCAAATTTTGTTATAGTGCTAGTGGGATTACTGAACTGTTAGAAATGTGAGGAAAAGGGGTCTGTGGATAAAGGCAATGCTGTTTTGCTTAGGGAATAAAGTAAATATGATCATATATCAACACTCTAAAGGCTGACTTCAACAGAGGCCAGTAGTTTTTGTTGGGAAAAGCACCAGAGCACCAGAATGACCTTTTCACTGGCACATGTACTAAAATCCAGATACTAAATTTGGTTCAGAACCTTATGAGCCAAAAGTTTATCTAGACCATCATGTTTACTATCCATAAATGGATATCTGTCAAGATTATATTTTATCTTTTTTGAAAACATGGACAATTTTGACAGTCACAGAATCTTTTGGAAATAAGCTCCACAATTTAAAAACTATTTAATTCTCTTGGCATGCATGTCCCAAGGATTTAAGGCATTTATAGGGTGGATAAATGGTTTTGTTGCTTGAGGTGCAACAAAGCTTGGGAACATTTGAATGCAGGTAAAGCAAATGCAACTTGCATTAGCGCTATTAAGATTAGATGCCTGTAATGTGAATGAAATGTCAGCAGTTCTCTTCTTGTGGGACTGTGATTATCTTGAGGAAAATCAGGTTGACAAATAATCTCAGTACATACCTCAAGGCAGGTTTTCAGTTACTGCAGCTTTGTCCTGATGAGGATTGTTTTAAGCTAGGAAAGCAATATTTTAGATTGTACCTTAGATGATATTTTATTTAAACAAGGATTCCCACTTTCTAAAATTATTTGGATGTTTTGGAATGTTTTTATGGCCAAACTGATTTGCAAACCTTTGTTGTCTTTCCACCTCTATAGTTTTAATATTTTTGGGGGTGGACATTGGGGGCAGGAAAGCAAGGGTCTCAAACTTGGCTACCACAATTTTTCCCTCCGCCATCGACAAGTAAGAGGTGATGTGGTGAGTCTTGTCTATAGCCTGGTTTGAGCACAGAGGACAAAAAACATCTGGGTTACCCTAGGAGGCCTTTGGTCAGAGTCCAGTAACAGATTCATGGCCAGATGCCTTACTTGCTTTGCAGACCGTGACTAATGAACAGCCATATAAACATTCAGCCTCAGTGCATTCAACTGTTCCCAGTCAGCTGGAGATGCTACCAAAAACTTTGTTTGCACTAAACATTTGATGACATTCAAAGGCTGGTTTATTTTCTGCTCGCTGAGAAACATGGATCAGAGAAGACCACTGAATGTGTGTAACGGATAAAAGTTGTGATCACCCAATTGCAAAGTGGCCATTGTTTTCTAAAACAGACACAAAGATGGCTCAGACTGGAAATCAGTGGTTTTCTGAATGATCACACTCAGTAGTCCAATTCATCCTAGGAAATTAAATAGCACCGGGGAATGTTCCCCATCACTGGATCTTGATCTGAATAAAATCTGCATTTTATTCAGTTTTCCTGGTACAGTTTTGGCTTAATCAAATCAGCATCATCACAAGTAATTCCTGGGCATAGTTTGTCAGCTAGCAGACACCAAAAACCACTCGTGGTATCAGTCTAGATGCATTCACTGTATTTGGCAGGGTAAGACTGTTCAATGAAGGACACACAAAGTCATGCCATACCTCAGTATCAGAGATATGAAAAATAAATGCAATTTTCTAATACAGATGGAGCTTTCCCACATCAGCTTGTGACCTGTACATAACAGACTTTTCATGTCTTTCATGTCAAAGAGAATTCTGGAGGAATCAGGTAATTTTTTGGTAAGTGTTTGATAGATTCAACTCCCTCTGAAGCTGGCACCTGGTGACTGCCTAACTGGCTAACACCTGCCTGTACTGAGTAGAAGAGTTTCACTGAATAATGGGAGCATAAAGATCTACATATAGACACCTACTTTTCAATGGCATGATCAGGATCTGAATCCTGTCCTCTACACCCTTGTGGTCATTTTCCTCTGACCTCTGTTAAACTTTGCCTTAAGTGCTGCCTGTTGCTGTTAATGTTGACAAGAGTCCAAACTTCTATGCTTGAAAAAGACACACTTGTCATTTTTTTAAATAATTCCTAAAGAGTTTTAGTTTTCTCAACAGCCATGCGTTTAGCTGTCATCCACATTTTTAGCTTAGTAAGGCTTAAGAATATGCAGTGGCTGTTCAAAATGTCTAGTTTTCTAAATAAAGATAAGATTAAAATGGTTGAAAATATACTTTTGCAAGAGGGATTACTTGAGACATCAAGTTTATTAGAGGCTAATACACTTAATACCATTTTTGTGTCACCACTAATTGAATTTTTTTAAAAAAGGGCTCATGCTCTAAGGAACACAAGCAGCAAAATTTCTAGTTTGTGGCGCAGGCGGAAAGAACTCCTATTTCATACTTTCCACATACAGCACAGACTGTAATGTAAATGAAGCAATATTATCCTGGAACAGTGAAAGGAATTCCATGGGAAATATAAATTCACAAGGCATTTTACCTGAGGACATACTCATAATCTTCTCCACTGATACAAATTGTTCTCATTTGTACTGTTTCATCTAAGGCATTTAATCTGCATTTTCAGAACCTTTCTCAGAGGAAGTCCTGAGCTATGATACTTCAAAGTATAAAACAAAATAGCCCTGAAATGTATAATCTGCCTGTAGAGCTAATGAAAGTATTTTCCTTGACATGACTGCCACAAAACATTAAAACCTCTTCATTTGTCTAACCTTCTATACAAGAAGCTTCCCAGATGCGTTGCTCCACAGGGAGTTTAAAGCCCCTGAAGTGCAAATAAAATGTAAATCCAGTGATGTGAGTAGCTACACATTTATTTTATTAGGTGCAAATTGGTCCATTTAGGCATAACATATCCTGTGCTTCTTTCTGATTTTAACCCAGCGCTATATTCATCCTAGGTTCTCCAATGAAAGCAATGATAATTTAAACCCTCAGTTAATCCATATATAGTTTAAAACATGATCTTCTAGAACAATTTTCCCTAATACCATCATGTTGCTGTGTTCCAGTCCTGAGGAAATGTATCATCATTACAGGTGAAAAGCATATTTATTATTACTGGCCAATTTTCACCCCCATGTCTCAGCTCCTGAAAGATCATACTTCTTCTGGTTGTTTTCATACAATGATTAGGAAAAAATATGTAAGTGTGTATGAGATATCTGAGCTGTACACATACAGGATGGAAGTATCTGATTGTTAGCAATTTATCTTATAATAGTGGTTAAATTTAAACCTGAGTGTAGAATTTGTAGACATATATATGATGAATTTATAAAAATGTAAATGTGTAGCTGTTAATATTAAAGTAGAAAACCATGCACATTTGTGGTAGTTTGATCCCAGCTGGATGCCAGGTTCTCACCAAAGCCTCTCTATCCCTCCATCTTCAGCTGGGCAGAGGAGATGAAATATTACAAAAGGGTCATGGGCTGAGATAAGGGCAGGAAGAGGTCATTCATCAATTACTCTCATGGGCAAAACAGACTCACCTTGGGGAAATTAGTTTGAGTTTACGACCAATATAATCAGAGTGGAGTATATAAGAAACAAAACTAAATTTTTAAAGTACATTCCCCCTCATCCATCCCTTCTTCCTAGGCCCAACTATATTCCCAATTTCCCTACCTCCTACCTGCTCCTGACTCCTAACAGGGAGGGCTGCTCCCATTCTTCACCTGCTCCAGAGTGGAGTCATTTCCTTGGGAAACAGTCCTTCTGAACTTCTACAACCTGCATCCTTCCCACAAGTGTCACAAGTCCTGCCAGCAAACCTGCTTCAGGGTGGGCTCTTCACTCCACGCTGCCACAGGTCTGCCATGAGTCTCCTCCAGCATGGTCTTCCCATGGGATCACAGCCTCCTCCAGCTGCATCTCCCTGCTCTGGGGTGGGGTCCTCCAAGGGGGGCAGAGGAATCTCTGCTCTGGTGCTGTCCTAGGTTACAATATAGATGTATTAAGTATTCTATTACCACCAGCTGGGGGCCATTAGCTGTTATCTCCTGTGATGACTCACCCCTGATAACAGACAATGGGCAATCAAGAAACCACCACATGACTCATGGACTTATCTCATCCTGTTGTGAGATGCTCCACCCAGGGGGGAGAAGCCAAGCATTCCCACCTGGATATAACCTGGCCTTGGAGCTGCCTAAGTTAGCCCTGTCTTCTGGGCTCCCAGAGGACAAGAGGTACCACTGGATCTTCAGGTGGAGACCAGACCTTCCACAGGATCCCTGCTTCAACTGAACTACCTCATTTGGACTGCTATCACCACCCTAACAGGGTGTCAGGTTGTATCTGACTTTATCAGTGCTTTTCCCTGTATTATTTCACTTATTTTTAATTTTTCCTGTTAAATTTTAATCCTGACTTGTGACTGGTTTGTTTTCAAACTAATACAGGTGCCTGGAACACCTTGTCCCGTCCTTCTCCACTGACCTGGGTGTCTTCAGAGCTGTTCCTCTCACATATCCCCATTCCTTTCCTTGACTGAAGTTGCTCAGAGTTTTCTTTTTCTCCTTCCTAAATCTGTTGTCCCAGAGGTGCAGCCACTGTTGCTGATGGGCTCAGCCTTGACCAGCTGTGGGTCCATCCTGGAGTTGTACAGCATTGGCTCTCTTGGACATGGGGAAAGATTTTGGCAGCTTCTCTCAGAAGTCACCCCTGTATCCCACCTGCTATCAAAACCCGGCAATGCAAACCCAATACAAAATTTTAAATTTTCATAAGCTCATCTGTCTCTGTGAATAAAAATTTACATGCTCTTTAGTATAGTCAATCTTTTGTTTTCTTCTTTTTATGCTTTCCAGACTCCTGGAAGTATTTATAGAGTTTTAAACACAATGACAGCAGGCCTATTGGCTGCAGCTGTCACATCTATGAAGGAGATGCATTTCATTAGGGACCACTGCAGCATTCTAGCACGTTCTTTTAGTAATATATTTCCAAGTCTTATGGTCTGAATAGCTGCTTATGTAGGACCTGAATTTAACTGTAATCATACAACTATCAGCTTAGAGTAATTCCACTAAAGTAAATGAGCTGAAAGACATATTTTATGGTCTTACTTAAAACAGTTAGACACTAGAAAAAATTGGATATACACCAGGCAAGAGAATTAGTACTGTTCAGTCTTCAAAGTGTTTAGAACCTCGGGACATTATTCACTACTGGGCAAAGTGGCTGCTGGAGGTTCGTGTTTTGACACAATTACATAATATGGCTCTGTATTTTTGTATCAGAAATGTGCTAAAGAATGGGTGCTTTTGGGAGTTCTACCTGCCCTGCCTGGGTCAAGAGCTACATTTTCCAATGGTGCAGTGCATATTCTCTCAAAAGGTGCAGGGTCAGGTCCTTGGGTCTAATTTTGGACATTCTCTTCTGCCACAGAGTTGCGTCAATCAATTTAAACTCAGCAATTGCAACATAATAAAGTTCCTGAAGATGTTCCTGTGTACAGTGCAGTCAAAGGGTCAGTGCATCCTCGGTATTCTCTGGTTATCATATATGTCACTTCTGGATTACCAAAGAGATTCTCCATGCAAAAAGAATTCTCCCTTATGTTACAGTTTTGACACATGAATCCATGGTTCATATGGAGAATTAACTACTTACAGGCAGAAAAATGCCTTCTGCACAGAAGTGCTTGAAACAGAGCAGTTTCAAAACACAGCTTAGCATTAATATTCATTACACATATATGTAACTGAAGGTTAAAAACCCCCTATCCTAGATATATGCTAAAAAAAATTGTTGCTGTTGACTTTTGGGTCTTGTTCGCCTTTGATCATGAATTAAAACAGAGTTATTTGTGAATGGTGGTTTGGCAGTCCTAACACTACTCTCCCACTTTGAAAGAGCTTTTAACTTGCTTGTTTCTCACCAAAAGACAGGATGGTGGTGTGCTCTGTGGACAACAATTTTGACATTAATTTTCTTATCATAATTCACGTTAAAAATCTGGACAATCAGGTCTTTTATATTTTCTCATCCACCAGATTTCAAGAACTATCAGAGTTGTTACTTTTACTGTCACAATGAGGGACGAGTGCACTGTAGAAAGATCAGCCTCCTCAGAGTTTTTTAGCCTCGCCTTCTAATTTATTAACTGTGTGGTCTGTGGAAGAGCGACAGTGTAGGAGGCCATGAGGGTGGCCCAAAGACATGGGACCTAACAGCAGGGAGACTCTTAGTGACTCTCCAATATTTTCTTAAAAAAAAACATAAGATATGAGGAAAAAATAACCATCTTGGTCAAAATCCTTTTTGGGTTTTGATAATACATTTTCAAACAGCAGGAGCTGAAAGTGATATCAGCAGGTTCAGCAACAAGACCAAAAGATACTGATGTGTCATTTTATTGCTGGCTGCAGGTTAAGCTCTCTCATGCTATCCAGCCCTGGATTCTTCCTACTGCTTCTCTCTTCACAGACACTTCACAGCAATCTCAGGGCTTCTGCCCTTGTCCCCTCCTCATGTTTCTGTGCCTGCCACTCTCATCATTGTCTTTTTCAACTGTGCTCCCAGTTATCTCAGTGCTGTTTTAGTATAAGGACAATAGATCACAAAAAAAGTAGCTGGTGCACTGTTTTCCTACCTCAAGTCATACAGCAAGAAAATAATAAATTATATGCATCCTGAGTTAGCTTTGGGATTTCCCTAAGCCACCGTGCCTGGAGAAAGCCCAGGTGGGGCTAACATTGCCTTCTTTTGTGACCAGATAGCGCACAGAGTAACAGCCCAAACTTCCAAGTTATTAGATCAAGAAGACGCCCTTCAAATATAAATTCTCCTTCACTTGTTATTTTATGTTCTGTGTAAACAGTGTAAGCTACATAAAGGACTGTGCTTCCACTATAAAGAATTTAACTAAATGTTGTCATAACTCACAAGTAGAACAGCATCAGGAATAGAAATAAGAAGGATAGTTGCCTATAAGCTGTTATGGTGGACTGTCAGAGACATAAGTATATTTAATGTAAAAAAGAAGACATTTCAGTCTTTTCTGTGGCTGAGATCACTCAGAGCAGCTATGTTATAAATAGCAATGAAGAAACATATGTGTAAAAGTGCATGCTTAGGATGCTGTTCAGGCATACACAAAAACGGTAAGACATTTAAAGTTCAAGAAATTAATGCTAGTGATAAAAGATATTCAGGGTAAAAAGCCAAAGTCCTTAAATTCTGAATACAATAAAAGCGAGAGTGGACCCTCCAGTCCTTTCCAACTCCTCTGACCATCTGAGTTGAAGACAAACTTGCCTTGACCAGCGAGGTATGTTAACTCCAAGACATGCAAATTTGAAGTCCCAAACAATCTTTTTTTGCAGAAAGACAGAGGTTAGGCAGATAAAACTCCTTCAAACTTCACATTTGAGATACTTCCTTGCCTAAGAACTGCAAGTTCACGCCTATATGAATTAGAGAAAAGAGAAACCATTCCACGAGTAACGAGATTATAGAAAAAAATTCCATATTACATAATATTTGCAATTTGGATGATTCATCTGGCCTTGAAGCCTCTGCAAAATCATTAATCTATGGAGGGCTTCATTAAAGTGCTGAACAGACCTTTGTGATTTCCACACAGCCCCTAGAACTAAGCACACATAAATGTATGTCCGTGTGAGTGTGTGTGTGTCCTTAGGGTCCCAACCCTTCTAAGAACGAGTGACTTTTAACCTTTGTGATTTTCACACAGCCTCTAGAACTAGGCACACATAAATGTGTGTCCCTGTGTGTCCATGTGAGTGTGTGTGTCTTTAGGGTCCCAACCCTTGTAAGAACGAGTGACTTTCAAATTTTTATAAGCTCTGGAAATATATCCCTTTAACAAAATGGACAGTGGATACTTTTTAAACTAACTGTTCTAATTGCTTTTTATTCTACTTCATACACCTCTCCTTGTAACAATACCATGTTGCCCTCCATATCTTACCCAAGATGATGTTTTCTGTCCTGCAATTAGTTGTTTCATTTATTCCCAGTATGTTCCCTCCATCTGTTGCTGGTAGCTCTACAAGTGTGTGGACTGCCACATCTTTCAAGTTCTGTTAGTTCCACAATCAATTTTCATTGAGGTAATGGAAAATGTCTGTACGCATAAGCCTTTCAATGACAGTCGTAAATCGTGACTCAAGCTCTCCAGAGCACCTGCCTGTACCTCTGGGTTAATCCCTCTCTGATTGTAGATCTAGCTTCCTAAACCAAAATGTTTCATAGTGCTAGCAGAACCTACCTGTAGCCAGAGCTGTGCACAGAGGAGAGACAATTGGAACTACTTGCAAATGAGTGCATCTGTCACTCTCCACAAAGCTAGTTCACTTATTCATTTCAAGTAAGAAACCTGATGTTTTCCCCAGTTTTATGATCTTCTTGTAGGATATTAATGGATTCACAAGAGAAAATAGAATGGGAAATGTTGCAGTGCATATCTGTCTGTCTACCTTACACTTTAGAATGCAACAGGGATCCATATTTTTATCACCTTGAAAAGTCCAAGATTTAGAGGAAAAGCTTCACTTCTTCTTTACTGATGACAGTTTAGACATTAGAATAGCATTTTATGTTTTTGTATAAAACTTGCAATCCATGATCATGTGGTGTTTGACCATTTCATGTATTGCAAATACCTTCCATTTGCTCTAGAATTATTGAAATAACCTTCTAAAAACCAAAATGACCAAGAAAAATAAAGCCAGAAATCAACACAGAAATATCTTAGAAAAGAAACTGCAGAAAAAAAAAAACAAACTATTAGCTGTGGAGATGTAACAGAAAAAGTAAAAGCAAAATTAATTTAAAAAGGACAAGTTTACCTAAAAAACTACTCAGAAACATTTATGAAAGAATAAACTTTTTATTAGAAGCAGTGTTGTGTGAATGGGTGACGTGCAGATTCCAAGACAGAAACTTTCTGAAAATTATTCACGAGGCCTCTGACCTTGCGCCTTCAGCAATGTGCTCAGTCAATGTTTCTCAGTGCTCCACTGACATCAGTACAGTTTGTGTAGGCATTGAGGTCTTGTCCTTGTGCAGGAAAAATGAAATGAAAGCAAAGTCAGCTGTGTGAAAAAGGAGTTTTGAATGAGTGGAAAACTTGCTTCTCTCACATCCCTCTTTTTCCTTCCCTGAGAGGAGTGCTGAAGTGCTATACAAATGCCACTCTGAAATATTCTGAAGTATGCATTTGGAAATTGTATTGTGAGAGTGGCAGAATAAAAGGTAAAGCTAATTGTAATATGTAACACTTTCTGCTGAATTTATTTTAAAAAAAAATCCCTTCCTGTAAATATGTCAAGAATGTAGGTGTTCTTTTGTCTTCAGCAAAGAAAAATATCTAAATTTTCTGTTTGTGTCTAAAAACACAACTACTTGGTAGTCTTTTGAGATGAAAATAAGATTATTCATGGTATTTCTGTAAATTGCAATATTTAATGAAGAAAAGACCTTTGCCTTTTGAGAATCCTACCTACATTTTTGTTTGCAGTAAAATAAAATGTGAATAATAGCATTGACTTTAATTTAGTTTTACCAGACTGATGCTAGCATAATTATCTTTCTTCATAATCTTTCTCTCCTTCTACCATGAGTTTTGCATGTACATCAGGAGAGCTGGCTTGCAGTCGTGTGCCTTCCAGACTTGTCTGCTTTTTGGCCCAAGTGTCTCTGAAGCCAAGTAATCTCTGGCCTTGGGCACATATGTATGCTCATTTTTCACCTTGACAAAGGAATAAAATACAGCTGAGACGATGGTACCAGAAACTGGGAGAATTCCTGAGTCCCACAGTATAGATGTTGTCATGGTGACTGGAGACTCCAACATATAAAATAGCTTTTTGCAATAAACCATTGAAAAGCCTTTGCAAATTTCTCATTTTAGAGGGTCAGAATATCATAGACTCTACCCCTTCAATTGTACTAGGAAAACCAAGTGCAATATTCCTTTAATTTTTTTTTTCTAAAAAGGGAAATGCAGCCATTATTCCTTTATTGTCCTCTATCCCCATCCAAACTTCAACAAAGCTATTTGAAATTGAATTCTTTTAGCATTTGAATTGACCTTCTCTTTTTATTTCACCATGTTCCTCTTGAACAACTTTTATTCCTTAATTCTCTGCTGCACAACTCCTTGTGTTTTCACTTTATTGCCAAATGCACTTATATGTGACCTGTACTTATAATTCTGTATAAATTGCTGTCAGAGTTAAAGTATCAATGATGGGTTGGATTTATCTGAATTAATTTCACTTCTAATGCTTATATGAAAACTAATCTGTTTTATTAAAAGCAAATTCTTTTTTCAAGCACCATAGTAATTGCTTCATTACTACTGTTCCTGACATTATCGTTACTTAAATCAGTATTGCATAGCTGAGGAACACAGAAAAAGAAATGTGTTTTTAATATTATTGGAAAAACATTTCTTTACATGTAAAATGCAAGGCTTCTGAGAAAACCTAATCTTAAAATCTGATCAAAATTAGATTTAAGAGAAAAAAGAATGACATTCCTTGACATTATTTGGTAAAATGTGCAATAAAACCAAGTGAAATGAGGTACAGACTGTGTCTATGCTAGTAAATTAAACAGCATGAAGGAACCAGGCTGAGCTCTAGGACCTATACCTTGTTTAACTGTTCCCACGTTCCCTGGCATGGTTTTGGTCTGAGAGATTTAGCAGAATCAGAGACAGTGCTTGGTTGGGAACAAGTACGATATAAAGATTGTTAGAGACTATTAATGAATAACCAGCTCAGATTCAACATGTGATGTTGGGGGCCAAGAGATCTCAGCTGCATGCACATATGTCACAGAAAAGTCCTTGTCCTGCTTTTTTGCTAAGAGAAATATAACTTGGGTTCACTTTTTTCTGGGAAACCCCTTTTGATGTCCTGTAAGTACTATAGCAAAGAATTTTGCAGGTGGGAAAGTTCATTGAAACAAGAAGCTCAAAAAAATATTCCACCACACAGACAGAATAAAAACACCAGACACACAGATATGATCAGTTGATTCTGAGGATTGCTCTTCTTTAAGAGACAAATTCACAACCCTTGCAACTGGTTAATATGCTGAGATTTAGATTATTTATATTCTTCAGTGAACTACTTTTGCCTATTTTGCAGGAGCCGGTTATTTGGAAAGAAGTTCCTTATTTTAAAGTTATAAACTTACAGAGGGAGAATTTATAATTTATTTACAAAGTAAAAAACTTTGGGTTTATGCGTTCCCTTTGATTTCTTAATACATATTATTTCTTCACTAGACTGGAAGAAGCCAGATGGAACAGCATCTAGCATTTCCAGGGATAATCAAAGTGTTTGTACAATCTGGCTTTTTGAAATCCAATTTCTTGCTAGCAATCAGTGACAGACACCTGATGAGAGCAAACTACTGACTTTTAAGTTGCCTAAATCTCAAAATGCAGGTGAAACACTTGGCAGAGATGACCTCTGGGTGGGTGTGGTGCTGTCATGGGTATTCCCCATTTTGTACTCCCGCTAAAAAGGAAACCACGAGCCACTCCCCTGCCCCCCTCCAGAGGGAGACAAAAGGCAGAGATCATGGGTTGAGATAAGAAAAATTTACTGGAAACAGCAATGAGATAAGAAAACAAATAGCAACAATACCAATAACAAAAGTCCCCCAGAGAGGGTGATTTACATGCAAAAATGTCACCATGTACATCTGGGCCAATGAAAAACAATGACAGATCCACCCTCTGCCCACCACTTTCCCAGTACCAGAAAGGAACACTCTTCCTTCCCAGAAGAGAAAGAGAGTCCCTTTTCCCCCAACACTGACAATGACATAAGATGGTATCAATAACATCTGAGCCTTGGCCATGTCCACAAAACTCCTGGCCCCACCCCCTCACAGCTACTGCAAAAGTTAACCAGGACAGGTGGCAAGGCTAAAGAAATAAAAAGAAATTCCTCCAGTTTCTCAGTTACAATAGTTCTAGACCCGTACAACGCTACTTAAAATTTATATCTAGAGTTTCATTAGCACATCAATGACAAAAGAAACATGTCTCAGTATGGATATCTCAGTAGAAGTGAAAAAGGTGATGGAAAGAAAGACAAAGTGTCAGTCTGCAATCTTAGCGCATGAGCTGCTCATCATACTCTAATAAAATGTGTTCTTCAATCCAGGGTTCTAATCCTCCAAGGACTCAGCAGTGAGGCACTGCAAAAAAAAAATGCACCCTGGTAGTGCATTGAAAGCTGTCATAGAAATTAATTTATCCTTTACTTTGATTGTTAAGTGTGAGATGACTCACCCTTGATCATAATCTCTCTTGAAGATGAAAAAGAAAAAAGTTCAAATCCACTTGTATTTTGTCTGAATTAATGATGTGGTAAGAGCGGTATCTGTCCCTCCTTTCTGTTCTTCAGTTAGCGAGTAAACATGAGAATTTGGAAGCAAGGAAGAAAGGTTCTGCACGCTCCACAGGCATCAGGTCTCTAGCACGGCTGTCTAAGCTGCACCATTTGCTTTCATGTATGTTCTGGTGATTTCATTGCAAGATGATTTAGGTGATTCCTGCCCAGGTGGTCTGTCGCTAAAGTGTTCTCCCCACTAATGAAAAACTGAATGTTTGATTCAGGGTTAAAAGGACTACTGGGCACCAGGCCACTGAGGATGAAGTGTTGCAACACAGAATAATATCAAAGGCTTCCAAGGATCTGGGAATAAATAGCATCCAAGAGATCACTACTGGACATGATAAGGAATACTGAAACAAAAAGCAATTTAATGATGTTTCCATTTATTTTCATATATGCTTTAGGTACATATTAAAACATTATTTAATCTGACAGGTTGTGGTGCAGGAAGATGTTTGCACACAGGTTAGTACAGGGTATGAGCTGCACCTGCACTGATTTTCTAGACCAACTAAAAGAATCATTTGATGGGAATGGTTGAATGATAAGGGACTAAGAAAACACCTTATCTGCTTTTAATAAAACTGTATTTTGTTGTTCCTTACGATTTTTTTATATAGCAATATAAACAATAACAACATTATCTTCTTCCTTTTCCCCTCTTGCATTTTGATAACATTTCTATCAGTTGCCTATCAGTCAGGTTTTATAGATTTGTATAACAGCCTAGGCAATAGCTCACCATTTGTACTGATTTCCTGTGTTTTGGTAATCGGTTTTCTTTCACTGTTTCTTTCCTAACATCACTCCTCAGAAAGTATTTTGGACTGAATGATACTTATTATCTGATGTTATTATCTTCAAGCAAAACAACCAAACCTGACCCAAGCATTCGGCAGTTGACTAATGACAGGAGGACAAATTTTAACTATGGTTGTAGTCTGATAATTACTGGGAAACTTACCAAGTTCCTCAGTGAGTTCTTTTTATTCACCTCTCAATGATGTCCTTGCCAGACTTTTCTCTTTCTTCTCTGAGAAGCAGGGAACTTCAAGGTGCTGAAAAGAAACATGTAGGATCGATTTCAAGCACTAAGAGGGCTCATTCCACTTCACTACACCCATATGAACCCCAAATATAATCAGACTTGCAAATCTGAAGACTAAGGGGAAGCTTAGAGATCAGCTGTAGATATAGATGGCTCCAAAAACATGTGGGAAAGAAATTTCTTAGTCTTAAAGAAAACAAGTTCTTAGTGACTAAGACAATCTGTGCAATATGTTTTGGATAAAGATTTTTCATTTTAGTCCTAAACATGGTACCAACCATAGAGGATGCTTTGCAAAATTATGTTTGAATGTCACCTAGCAATCTCCCACCAGCCTTTCTGTCATAGATTCTACTCAGGAACTAAAGTATTCATTTGAAAATCTACTACAATAAATATTTTACTACTACCTTATCTAGACACTGAAGAGGCCAAAGCGGCCAGCTTGTTGTCAGTGACATTGTACCCTCTGCTTTTCCTACTGCTTTACAAATCAGTTCAGATCACCTTCTGTTACTACTATGAACAAACCTCTGAAGCATCTACTGAGGTTACATCTCTTTAACAGTGTTGATAATATCAGCAAAACATTGCTCCAAGAATCAGTCAGCACTGAGAAACTAACATCCGTGAATGCCACAAGAGATCTTTTTACATTTTCAAGATGCTGACAAAAATTTCAGTGAGAGATTATGGATGCTGCATTGCATTAAAATTAGAACTCAACAGAAGAAAAATATCTGTAAAAGTCTTTAGAAGATATATTACTCTGGCCTTTGATAAACATAAAACAACACTGCCTCGAACCTATGGTGATTACAAAAGCAGACAGAGACAATGTTGTGATGATAACGACAAAACAAGCTAAAACATAACCCTGCAGTAATTAGGGAAAGCAACCTTATTATGTGATGTTCAGCCACTGCTTTGATGCCAAAGTCCTCTCCTATCACCCAGACTGTTTACTTTTTATCACTGGTAATTTGAAACTTTTTCAAGTTGCTGTTAAAATTCTGTGAATGTCTAAACTTCAATACCAAACAGTTTAAAAGCCCCCAGTACAGGGAGATGATTGCCTCCATCTTCCAGGATGAGGGCTGAGTTCATTTGTAGTCAGTGATGGTGATATTAATTACAAATCTCCTCATGGCAGGGAACAAGAACCTTTTGTCAGAGGTCCTGCCCAGGACTTTGAAACTCTGGGTTCTCAATGCTTTGCGCATCCCAGCATGAGACAACCAGGGACCAAATGAGCTTTAAACCTTATGTAGTCAGATATTCTGGATGGGCACATTCTCCAGGTTTCTGTTGAAGCAAAGCCTTTGTTTTACCATGATTGTTTAAATCACCAGGCTAGAAGGGGCAGAAGCAAAAAAGATACAATAAAAAAAGAGAGTACTTTCCTCAAAGCTACTGGGAGTCTGTTCCTTATGTTTAATCTAAAAAACCGTAAGTTTTTCAAGCATAAATGATCCTGGAGCTGCATGCCCTAACCATGAGGATAAAGACCTTTTGATGGCTCTCCTAGCACCAGGATTCAAATAGCCCTTGCAACACCATTGCTGTCGAGTAGGAAGAGAGCAGAGATTCTCAAAGACTGCCCCACTACATCATGCTGGAGTCTGCAGCGCTAGGACATCTGAAGCTGCGCATAGTCAAGGATCCTGCCTAGTGAGCAACTGAACAGGCAAAGTTGCTCAACAAAAAGACATTTCCTGAGGTATGAGTCCTCAAAAATCAGCTAAGCCTTCTGGACCCCAAATGGATGTGCAGGTTTAATTTTTAGTCTGTGAAAGGAACCCATACCCCAGAGAAGGAAGAGAGCTCTTGCTTCTGGACCAGCCTCACACTCCTTTAACTATCCTCAACAAGAGTCTGTGAAACTCACACCCTCAAAAGAGGTCTGACCTCTACTGGGATAAATACATAGCTTAGGTTTTGCCAAGACTCTCTGTGTATGTATATACATGTGTGCACTGTGCATCACATGGTTTCATGCAGAGCATTCTTGAAAATCTTAAGTGGTAAAATCTGTTCTAAAAGTATGGAAAATGCTTGAAGTTAGTAATTTGTTTCTCATAAGGATCAGTTTAGCAGGTTGTGGTGAAACAGGCCAATATATAAACCAAAACAAATAGATGGCACAACAAATTAGGGTTACTTTCTTTTTTAATCTGCTGTAAATATATGCATATTTTCAGACATCTGTGTGAAATTAATTCTGATTTTACATAAACAGGCAGCAAGTATAGTTATTGTTCATTCTAAAGTTCTTTTATGTAGTATTAGCAAGACCATAGAAAAAAAACTGAACAGCAAATAAACATGATTTTTTTAATGATTAGCAAATAAATAAAACCCACATTTGTTCCTAGTTTTCTCTTATCACAGAAAATAAGTTTATCTGGTCAGAATTAAGTAAGAAATAAATATATTAATCATAAATGAAAGCAATATATAAATCACTTCACCTGCTGTTCTTTCTGGTTCACTACAATTCTTGGCTGCTTTTGTGTTATTCAGCTTGTTTTGAATGCCAGCTAATGCATTATGAAATCTTATCCTCCTAAGAGACTGAGCATCCACAGAGCAGATACAAAGAACAAAGGAAAATAAGAAAGAATGTAGGCTCCAATCGACAAATGTACAACAAAAACTACCAAGATGCAATTGTTGTCTCAGAAAATTATTACAATATATGATCAAAAGTTAATAGCTCCTTTCAAACCCAAGGGTGGTTTGGCTTTTGTTTTCATTTTTGGTTTGGTTTTTTTTATTTGGGTTTTTTTTCCCTTTGCTTTTTTTTGTTTTTAATCATTATAGAATGCATATTTATGCCACCTCAGTTTCAGGATTTTCTTCTGCACTCTTTTGGGATTTTACTTTTACATTGATCAGACTTTTAGGTGAAAAATAACCAGGGGCAAAAACCTTATATGGTGTAATCCCTTCTATGGAACAGGAAGATTTTAGAAGGTAGTGTTATCCATCAGTACACAGCAACAAATTCCACATACTTTTGTTGCTTACAGATGTTTCTGGGAACTAGTGAGAGTATGTCAGAAAAAAACACTGTGTATCCATGTGAAGTACTTTGAAAGGAGTTTGAGGTTGGTTTGTGTGTGACAAAATAAAACTGTCCAAGCTTTTCAGCTGCTCTCTGCCTTATTACTGGCTTCTTGAAATAGAATTGGGAACTGTGGAAACCAAAAAAATTCTTCCTGATTCTAGATCTTTGGGAATTGTGGTTTTTCAATGTCTAATGAGCAATTAGTCATTTACAGGGATATTGTAAATATACGTGACTTTGAAAGTCCTAGGTCCCTGGTTAGTAGAGTACTGGTATTTCATCCTTGCCAAGTAGGTAGATGCATTTTTATGAAAGAGAAAATATCTCTATCTTTTATGTACTGACTTCTATGTGCATATAGAAATACTCGACATTTTATGAAGTCTGCATATACCTGTGTTTATATTACTCAGATGCCAGGGTATAACATCTCTGTTATAACTCTGACAATTCAGAGTTTATAGTTTAGAGCTGCTGTAAACCAGAAAAGAAGCAATTTTTTAATGAAGAAAATTTTGGGTTGTTCACAAAATTTTCTGGCTGAATTGTAATGGGGGAGGAAGAGGTACCAAGGAAAAATAAAAGACTGGCCTTTGAATTCAGCCACTGAAACTTCAGTCCTGCAGGTAAAACACAAATCAACTACTGGACAATCCTCAAATTATCCTTGTTAATTGTGCTTATAACACAGTATGTAAAATGGTCTACATTTTTTTCTTCTTTGTTCTGACTAATTTGAAGTTTGTAACCATTGAACTGATACCATTGGAAAAGGACAGATGCCATGTTTTCAGCTTTGGGGGAATGTCACCTTTTACAAATAGTTGATAAATTTTGATCTCAGTATGCTAACTTTGGAAACAAGAAAAGCTGTGAACAATTCCTGTGTGTGTGAAGAGGAAAGAATATTAGACTCAAAATCTGCCATCTGGAGGGCAATGAGAAATTTACCTTCGGAATTTCAAGCAGAAAAAAACTAGCTGGCTTGAAAATAGAAAGTGAATCAAACTATTTTGCAAGGCTTGCTCATATTTTTCCTTCCCATCTCTCAGTTATAAATGATAGTTCTATTTTAACTTCACCAACAATGAGACAACACTGAGGGTTTGTGTTGCGGCAGGGTCCAGGGGTGTTTCACAGCTGACTCCCCCACGGACCGGCGTCCCTGGTCTGCATAATTCCACCGGATTCGGAGCTGGCCACCCCCGGGATCTCGCGGCGTGGCGTGAGTCTTGTAGCCACATCAATTCATCAGGAAATAATAGTGGGACAAAGAAACGAACTGGAACTCCATCTCTGTTCTGCCAGGGAGGTTTATTTGGGGTAGGGGGAGAGGGTTACAGGGAAAGGAGAAGGGGAGGGAAGCAGGGACAGGGTAGCGACTGCCAGCACAGAGATGGAAGACCGCTCTCTGATGCAGACACTGGCTTATAAGGGAAGAGAAGGGGAAGGACTGTCTCCCTTAGAGCCAGTCCCAGGAGGAGGAAGGCAAAATTGGCAGGGGGAACACACCAATAGGTTTTCAGGTACAGCATGATGCATATTTCAAAATGAACCAATGGCATACAGGGCAGGGAAACAAAGGGAGCACATGGAGATCTGAAAATTGCATTACTACAGGTTTGTTGTTTGGTGGTTTTTATTTTCTTTCCATTTACAACAAACATACATTTTCACTGTATCAAGTGAACATCAATACCTGATTTACATACAAATGTAGACTTACAGTATTTTCTGTCCATCTAAAATATCTTTTGGCTCTTTTTGGCAACCTCTGGGCCAACAGTAGAAATCCAAGAGAAAATATTGGCTGAAAATGGTCAGAGGGTAAGTTTCTACTGGGGAAAAATCTTTCATTAAATGCAGTCATATTTAGCTTATTTTTCTTCCTGGAAAAATTCTGAGTAAACAGAATTCCATTATTATGAATATATTTTCTGATTGTGATGGCTGTCATGAGAAACTCAAGTGATGAGTTACATGATGTCTAGAGACTACTGGACCACCTTTGAAATAAGCAGTTAGTACCAATGTAGTTTAGTGGTCTTGAAAAGCAATAGGCTGATAGCCAAGAAATTCTCCTACCATTTCATAGTCCAGTTTCATCCTAGACTTGACCTGCAAAATAGGATTCAAAGGTACAAGCCAGGATACATGAGTTGAGGTAGCTTGTCTCATCATATCTGTTACATCAACAGAGGTTTATGCACAGAGCTTTATCTCATTCTTTCTGTGCTCAGCAGGAGAAGCTTAGATGATAACACAACTCCAGACGAAATACTAAAGCAGATTCTGGGATTTTCCAAAGCTCAGCTGCTGATGAATGGGTGCTCTGAAAATCTGGCCATTGAGGTACCTTGGGAATCTAAACCTATTCTTTTTTCCATTCTTTATTCATGGTTTTATTTTGGTGTGTATTTTCTACTTGTCCTGCTATGATGTGCCATGATCAGCTGTCCTCATAACCCAACACTGCAAATTATATCCAGATTCAAGTCAGTAAAATTCAACATCTCCCACACACTCATACTCTTTCTGAAAATAAATGCATGTCTATAGATTTGGTTGCCTTTTTTCTAAATTTATTTGCTCTTAACTTGACTTCTACATGGTGAAATGACAGGAGCATTTCATTCTGCAAGGGCTTTTTAAAATTCATATTTTAGTTTGCCTGCCTGAGTACAGTGAGAGACCAATGACCTTTTCGTTCCTGTCAGCACTGTGAACAGCAAGCTCCCTTCAAACATTATAGCATCCAAATACTGTGCTGCCTCCCTTCAAGTAAAGCATGAGCTTAAATATATTACTGTGCTGAGATTCAAATGATGAGTTATTTTAGCATAGCTGTTTCTGAGCCAAGTTATTCATGAGTCAATAATTTCCATGGAACTGTACAAGGCCTAGAATAAAGTCCATGTAATGAAGTGTTTATAAAAATACACAAGCAAACTAAGAAAATATACTAAAAATAGTTATTACCCCTGTCACTCATAGATGACAAGTTCTCTTGAATGTAGACTAGATCTTAGCAAAGTTAATTGAAATTCACTATGCGTTTTGTAAATTCTTCACTTTTAGAACTTAGTTCTGTGGTGTTATCCATGGTATCACAATACGCTATTTTTGGTCAATTTTTGGAACCAGAATTCAGCTTTCTGAATTCTTCATGTCTATTCAAAACATTTTTCTCTTTTCCAGTCCTTATTTTCTAGCAACTGCATAGGCAATGGGCACCATTTCACTTGGTAGAGTGCTGAAGACAGAGATGAGTCATGTCCCCACTTGCTGATGCTCTTGGGCAGATTGCACCTGAGTCTCTGACAGAGGGGAAACACAATGACATGATCTGGGATTCACAGACAGCTACAGCCTCGTCACTAACCAAACCCAAAGAGTGGCTAAACTCAATACTGAGAGACCATTAATGCTATTTAACCTGTATTATTCAATAAGTCTCTCACATAAGGTAAAGTTCATCTCTGTCTCCATGTTAGAGCTGACATGGAAAGACTAGGGTGCTGATAGGGGAAAATCCAGGGGTAGCATATAACGCATGGACAATAAACATGGTGACTCAAGTCTGACCAGGAGCCTAGGAACAAATGTTTCCAGGAAATATTCATTGCACTGCCTTTGGTAGGTAACAAGGTCTTTTAAAAATAGGAGTTGGGTCCTTATAATAACATACATGCATGCACAGATCACATCATACTGTGAGTGAAGACTCAGTAAGTCCATTTTGTCTTCAAACTGCTGAAATAGGCTCCGTGTACGTGGGGACCAGGTGTTCTAGGGAAAGCACACGGTCCTTGCAGCCTAGAAACAGACATGGTGACAGTACCAGCTTGGTTGTTGCTTGGCTGCTCCTCTGCTGCCCCATAATAGATATTACCCCCAGGGATGAGCAGGAGGCTGAGTAGGGGATTACTGAACATTTCTGTCTAGTACTGCATGCACATTGCTGATACCTCTCTGAAACAGCAGCAGAGATGCTGAGAATAATGAGGGAACCCACAGAAATAAGCAAACACCCAGACAAGCTGGGATTACAGAACAGCTGCAGTAGAGTGTACATCTAACGTAGGTTTTCTGCACATGAAAATGTGAATAGCCTGTTGCTGTTTTGTTTTGGGGAAACCCAGACTCATGTACATCACTGCTTCCACAGAGTTAGCACAACCCCTGTGATTCTGGGGTACCAACCATACCTTCCATAGTCCCAGTTCAGCAAAACTTGCCATTTAACAAGCAATTTGTTAATGTATTTGAAAATTCAGTCAAAGCATCTCACTTATGCTGAATTACTAAAATGAGGAGTAGACTGCTAATACAGCCAGACCTTTGTGTTCCAGCTGATTGATCACTGAGAAAAAGAAAGACAGAGCTTTACCAGATACTTTACTGAGATGAAGCTTTAGAGGGAAAGGGACTTCGAAAAATACCTCCTTTACATCAATAGCTTGGAATATTTTCAAAGAACAAGGAAAAGTAAGAAATGAACAAGGAGTTATGAAGTACTGGATTGAATTATGTTTGCTCAGATGCAGTCACGTTTCACAATCCCTGATATTCTCTGGTAATGATTTGTGAACAGCATTACTTGTCATATTTGAATGCTTCATTTTTTGCAAGGCCATCTTTTCATCTTCCACCTACACCCCCATCTCAACATCTTGTTACTTTTAAGCACCACAAAAAAGATCTGTATGAATTCAGAAGATAATTTTTTATCTGTTTTTACACTTCATTACAATGTCACGTTTTGGCAGCATACTAATCTTTTTCACAAGTCCATGATGTAGGCACTTTGTGTTTCTCCTAGGTATATCAACTTTGGGTAAAAAACAAGAGTGGGCACAGTCTATTCTAGATGATCATTATTTCACTTTTTTCTGACAGAAAAGACATCATTAGAGAGAAAATGATATAGGGCAGTAGGTAACAGTAGCGTCTTTTTTTTTGCCTGTGTATAGATAGCATAGGATTCTGCCAACTTTCTAGAGAAAAACATATGGCTGTGTGAGTTTTATATACTTATAGAGAATAACGAACATATGCTGATACTTAAAAAAAAAAAAAAACCTGTAAACCAGAAATAAAATGAAAAGTTGTTTGAAAATATGAAGGTTACAAGGTTTACCATGTTGCAGAAAGATGTTTTCAACATATTGCTCCTATTAAACTTCTATAATGCTTAGTTAGACAGCTCTGGTTAATGCTTTCTATAGCAAAGCTGAAGTTACATCACTGCACGTGCAATGCAATTGTAACAGAAAAAGACCCAGTAAAATAGCTTAAGGAAACTATTAACTAGAATGTTATTTGTAATAATTCGTGACCAATATTGTCTCACAAATAAGTGTTAACTTAAAAGTAATTTAGCAGCACCTATTCCAGTCTTTGCTTTGGTAGTAGCTGTGGGCTGCAGCCAACAGGGGCACTGGAGTAGATCTACTAAAGGCATTGAGGACCTAACACTAAACTAAATCTAGTAGTTTTACACAGGCACCTCCATCCTGTACATGCTGCCACAGCATTTGGGTAAGGTTTTCAGGTTTCCAGAACTTCCAAACCATTCTGAATCCTACCTCCAAAATTAATAACATTATCCTCACATAGAGGTAAGCACAAAACTGACACCTGGTTTCCAGCAGTGTTTCAAATTTTTCTGGCATGTTGCATGTTTTTAACACATTGATATTGAAATAGTGGGTTATTGCAATTTGCTCAATTAATAACTAGGACTTTTGTAAAAAGAAATTAAGAAATATATGATCAAACAAAGATAATTAAAGCTGAATAGTACAGAACAGATTGAAAAATATATTTTTAAGGATTGGTTTCTAATTGCTATCTTCTAGAATTGTTTTCTAATTTAATCCTACAGTACCAAATATTACTGTGCCTTTTCTGGCAGTGTGTGAAAGCACTGAAAGAGGATGAAAGAGGGCTAATAACAATCTGGTGTGACCTCTCTCGAATTTTTCATCTAATGCTTGGAGAACAAGAACTCATTGCCAATGATTTTTTGAAGACAGGTTCTTCAAAGCTGTCTTT